>NC_135310.1:141744115-142994115 GCF_048772815.1 Callospermophilus lateralis
ATAGGATACTTTCCATGGGAGGGACTGGCTCGCACAGTATAGGATGACCATCATCCTTCTACTTCACCTAGGAAGTACCAGGGTGCCTCAGGAAAAAAAAGAAGAAGAAGAAAGAAAGAAAAAAAGAAAGAAAGAACCCCCCCCAATTTCCCACCCACTTCCTATGAAGCAGAATGGCCTCTCTGTGAACCAGTCACTACTGATCAGAGAAAGATATCTACACTATGTAATGTGAAATATAATGCATGGTTAAGGAAAAATGTAGGCTTAAGGATGACATCCACGATTCCATTTTTAAAAAAGGAGAAACATAAAGAAAGACTGCATAAGTAAAAAAATCCGTGTATGTGTACATATGCATGTCCACAGAGATAAAAGTCGTAATACAGGCAAACAAATGTGTTACCACTGTTGTCTCTGGTGTGTGAGATCACAGGTCGCTTCCACTTTCTAATGTGTGTATTGACTGTTTTTTTTAAAAATAATACCATATTACTTTTATCATCAGAAAAATGTAACTATTTGCATTTGGAAAACAAAAGAAGAGAGAGGCCATAGAGCTGGGTTTTCAAAACTCTGTAGTTCCCTCAGTCCTGCACATCTATGGTTTCCACAGCCTTGGATTCAACCAAGTGAGGTCAAAGATATTCAGGGGAAAAAAATTGCATCTGTACTGAACACGTCCATAGGATTTACAATGTATTAGGTATTTGTAAGTCATTAGAGATGACTCTTCCCTGCTCCTGCCCCTACTCCATCCCTCTAGAGATCATTCAAAGTAGACAGAAGGATGTGAGTTGGTTCCAGGCAAATATTCTGCTATTTTATATAAGGGACTCGAGCCTTCGCAGAACCAATACCCTGCAGATACAGAGAAATGCCTCTGTCGACATCTGAGGCAGGATAATCTTGTAGGAAGCTGTCCTGTGCTTCCGTAGGATGTGCAGCACTTTCCTTGGTCATTAACTACTAGTGCCAGGAGCACACCCCTCCAGAGGTTTCTCAGACATTGACCTCTTGAGGGCTCAATCACCCCAGTTGTTGCAGGGGATTAAAAACTCGGGTTCCTGCATCCTGCTGCCTGTGTTTTAATCCCAGGTGTGCCATTCACACCCTTTGCAAATAAAACTGACTGTGCTGGAGATTCTTTGCACAACCGATGATGGTCCCTCCTAGGTTGGCTTGAGGATTAAGTTGGAAAAGTACGTACAAATGACTGGCACGGTGCCTGGCCTGTAGTAAAATGCACAATGAATGTGAGTTTTCATTATCAAAAGGGAGAAATTCCATCCCCAGATACGGGGAGAGAAGCACTGTGATAGCTCAATGCGCTGGTATGAGGGAGGAGCTGGGCTCAAGGAACGGAGTCTTTCCCGCTGTATCTTGTGGTGGTTGTCTGGGCGAGTTCTTTTCCAGGACCTGGATTAAGTCTCAACCCCTCAGTCTCAAGCCTTTTCTGGTCCCCAAGCCACAAAACAGTCTCAGTTCAATAAATAAAATATCTGATCTAATGTATATTACTCTGAACTTACAGTCAGTGTTTCTTGCACTCACTCCCCCATCCTGCCTGGGAGGGGATCCTGGGGGGATTCTCTCCTCCCCGCCCTGTTCCCCAGAGGCTGCACCTGTAATCACCCAGACCTGTGTGAGAAGAGAGTAAAGCCTCGCAGGTCTGGATGGCACATTCTGCTTTGATGTCGCCTTAGCTTGGCAGATGCTCGCAGTTCTATCTTGGGGGTCAGGGAGGGATACTTTCTCCGTGACTTCTGCATGGCCAGTCCCTGCAGGTGATGCCCCCTGCTCATGGTCACTTCTGAAACACCCTTCAGTGCCTGGCATTGAAATCCACCCTCCGGGGTTGCTCGGTGCCTGCAGGCTGCCTCTGGAGACTGGCTGAAGTCCCATCTCCAGGTAACTTGGATAGGCGAAGCGGGTTCCCTGCTCTGGGTCTTAGGGCTGGTGGGCACCAGGTCGCAAGCTGTGTCTCTGCACCCTAATCCCCAGGGGTGCATCCTAAGCCAGTCCAGCAGGCACTGAATGCCTTCCCCTGGACTAGGACTTGGGGAATCAGACAGTCACTTCCTCTCCACAGCCGTGAGGGGCGAGGGGCATGGGGGGCTGCAGTTCTCCATCATTTCTTCCTGGAGGAATCTCTCATTGTAGACTCTCCTCACCTTGGCTTTTTCCTTCAAGGGTGGCTGAAGGGGGCAGAATCTGGCTTACCACTTCTGATGGCTGCTGCTCAGCTGGACTCACAACATTTAGGATGTGGGAGCTCTGATCTCAGAAGTTTCCATTTGACAGTCCTGGGCTCCTTAACTGAGGGATTTCTCTAAAATCGACCCTGCCTGGCACGGTGCCAAGTGCTACCAGGAATGAATTCCTGGCTCCAGGCTCCTTAGGAAGAAGCCTTCCATCTGAGTCCACCAGGGCTGCTTTTCTGTGTGAGCTCAAGCTTCCAGCGCCCTGCCGGCCCCAGACTTTGAAAAGAACGAAATAAGGAGTGCGTCCAGGCTGCGGAGTCAGATCCTTGCGGGCACTTCAGTTTCCAGAGCTGCAAGCTGATAGGACATGCTTTCAGAGTAGAGGTGAAGGCATTCAAGTGTTCTAAAACAGGAACAGCTCAGCAGAGTCAGAGGCAGGACTTCAGCCAAGGCCCTGGGGTCAAGTTAATGCAGAGGTTCTCACCCCCTGGACCAGATGATTCAGCCTTGCATCACCTGGAAATACCATGGACATGTAAACTGACAGCCTTTAGCCCAGACCTACCCAACCAGAAACTCTGGAGTGGAGCCTGGCAATTCCGGTTTCACTAAGCCCTCCAGGCGGGTCTGGTGCCACTGGGAATCGGAGAGGCTTGCTTCAGAGAGACTTAGTGGGGGAGGGCTGTGCACACCCTGTGATTTGCTTTGGGCTCCAGAGGCCCAGCAGTCTGGGTCTGGGGAAGAAGAGATGTATGTGATAAAAATGGAAGAAGAGAATTATTCCGGAACCATATAATGCAACTGGAGTGACTCCTCATGGAACACAGCCGGGAAGCAGCCGTTCACTGGTGATGTGAGAGCAGCGTACTGGCCAAAGCCTGGCCTGGGCGATTCAGCCTCCCTTGGGGATTCCTGTCATCCATTCCTTCAACATGTTTTAACTGGAAACTGATGATGGGTCCCACACGGTGTGCTCAGCCTGAGGTGGCAGTGGCAGAGCAAGACTGTACTATTCCTGCCCTTCTGTAAGCTTACAGTTTAGTTGGGGATCCAAAGTTTGAAACAGAAGTTCGCACAGAAAGTCACAAGCCATTTAGTTTTCGTTAAATGAGATATAGGTTGCTGTGAGCACCCCACGAGAAGCTGCAAGAGGCAGAGGGGCAAAAAGATAAAAACCAAACCACACCCCACCTGCAGCCATGGACACCTGGGCAGGTGGGGACATAAACACAGAATATCTTGATGAAGTGGTAAGTCTGTGGTTTTGCAAAGCACATGGTGATACAACACAATTGCTATTTGTTGATCACTGTGATTCACGTTTAAGGACAGTCTAAAGAATCTTAAGAATAAAATAAATAACAGCGTAGAAACTTCACAATGCACGCTCCTTCTAAAAGTGGCGACTCTTCCACTCACCACTTCCAGAGTTCAGCATTTGTGTTTAGAAGCAATTGTATCACGCAAAGTGAGAAATGAAGGTCAGGTGTAGATAGATGATTAACTCAAATTTCAAAAATGTTTGTAAAGGGCATTTGCTCCCAAAGTTGTTACTGTAACACAACTGAGGGCCTTTCCCTGTTATCTGTGGGAGACTTATTTCAACACCTTCAGTGGATGAATGAAACCATGGATAGTGCCCAATCCTATGCATACTATGCTCTGTAGCATTGCCACACAGAGTTGATCTGTTCTTCCATATTTTATGCCCCCGAGCCTTCAGTGCATCACTAATTTTGCACTTTTGGACTCCATGAATTGAAATAAGTGTTTCTACATGAAGTAAAATAAGTGCCATTCTACAACAATCAATCTGAATACTGAGATGGCTACTAAGTGACTGATGGGTGGGTAGTGTATACAATGTGGATACACTGGACGAAAGGAGGATTCAAATCCTGAGTGGGACAGAGCAGTACAACATGAGACTTCATCTTGCAACTCCGATAGTATACTATTAAAAACTTAGAAATTTTTATTTCTGATATTTTTCCATTAACATTTTTCAGAAAGAGCTAGGCATGGGTAGTGTACACCTATAATCCCAGTGATTTAGGAGGCTGAGGCAGGAGGATTGGAAATTCAAAGCCAGCCTGAGCAATTTAGCAGGGACTAAAGCAACTTAGAGATACTCTGTCTCCAAAAAAAAAAAAAAAAAAAAAAAAATGGCTGGGGATGTGGCTCAGTGGTTAAGTGCCTCTGGGTTCCATCCCTGGTACCAAAAAATTATCGAAATGAAGTTGACCTTGGGTAACCAAACCACAGAAAGTAAAACCGCTGAATACTTACCTTTATAAAAACTGAAATCATCAATAACAGTCTACATTTTGCCCATGCTATTGTGCTAATTAAGATGGAAAAACATGAAATAAAACCCTGAGAAATTAACATTCAAAATGGAGCAATCTGGGTCTTTGGGACACCCCTCTTCCGTGGCCATATTGTATCTTCTAACGTCTTCCCGGTTAACAGTTTTGGGACTTGTCTGTGGGATGCTAGAGCTGAACAGACGACCCAGTGTCTTGACGTAGGCGTTGCTCTTTGGATTATAGCTGCCGTTTCCTTCTCCAGGGGGAAGGATAACCCGCCCCTCTCCACGGTCCCCTTTGCTCTCTGATTATTACAGCACTGGAAACGAGGGCATCTCACGTGTCCCATCCTATTTTCTCTGCATCAAAATTTCTCAATTGCTTCAAATCTTCATTTAACCATCACCACCCTCAATTAGAAAAATTGTCAAGAGTTTAATAGGGCCTTCAGAATGCATTTAGTTAGATAATGCATTATTGAAGGGATCTCCCTCAAGCACCAAAGCCATGAGACAATCTCACTGAGTTGAGCCAAGGTCTTCATTTACATAGTATATTTTTGCTTTGGGATTATCGTAAATAGATGGGCGTGTTTCCTGACCCAAAGCTTATTCAGGATACAGTCAATCCACCTTCAGTTTCTAAAGGATATTTCTCAGACAAGTTAGTCCTCTCTGGCAGAATGGTTTCCTTTTTTTTTTTTTTTTTTGGATATTATTGGTAGGGTCTCAAACGTTTTCCAGACTTGAGCCTTGATGAACGAGCTAGTTTTTCCTGATGATTAAAACTGCTTTGTCCTAGAAATTTCCAGATCCCTGGGCCTAAAATTTACCAAGATAATGCCTTTCTCTACTCCATTGTACCTTCTGGGATGGACACCTATGATGCTCCTCTACATAAATTCTTGTGTAATAAAATCTTCAAGATGTAACATTTAGTCGTGTAATTCAGACCTATTTTATTGAAAGAACTAGGTCTTTCTATCAGAAATGACCTTGGAACAAAAGTATCCAGATTCCAGTCCTGGTTCTTCCACTTAACTATGTAATAATACAATAGAGTATTTCAATGATATTGCTTTCATCTCATTGCTATGGCTATAACAAAATGCCGGAGACTGGTTGCTTTATAGAGAGAAGAGGTTTATTTGGCTCACTGTTGTGGAGGCTGAAAGTCTAAGGGTGGCTGCCTCTGATGAAGGTCTCATGTTACTTCAACTCATTGTAGAAAGCAAGATAATTGGGGCAGGTGCAGAGGAGCCAGGACATAAGGGGAAGCCTCAATCTACATACTCACTCTCATGGTAGCTAATCTGGTCCATTGTGTGTGAGAATTCACTCCCATGAGAAAGGCATTGATATCCCTCTTAAAAATCAGGTCACATCTTCATAGCCCTCTTCTCCTAACACAGTCACAGTGGCAACCAAATTTCAGCATGAGTTTCAGAGGAAATAAACCACACCAACCCACAGAGGATACTATCCTTCAGATAAAAACACGAAAGTCTCCCTGTATGTCCACTCCTAGGTAGCACAATAGAAAGAACAAGAAAATTCTCTTCCCACTTGAGGCTCACCTTCTAGACCATTCTGCTACTGATTAAAGATGAAAAAAAAATCTGCACTTTTCCACTCTTCCCCAAGGCTGGATGTCCATCTTCATTTGATGTCAGATAATATTGGGATAGGGCAGAGGAGGTTGTGGCTGTAGCTTGAATAACAAACCTCAGAAAGGGAAACCGCTGATAGAGGAAGACGACCCAACATGTATCTATGTAATAACTTGGAGTTACCCCAAAAAAGTCTACATTTTACCATTCTATCGTCTTCCTAAGTGAGAACACAAGAAATAAGACTGAGAAATTTACACTCAAAAGGGTGTGGGCAGTGTATTGGGGATGTCCCTCTCCCATGGCCATGTTGTGACCGCCAACTGGGTTGCAGTGCAGTTTCAAACCTAAGAGGGGACTGCTGGGATAAAGCATCTAAGCCTCTCTGTGGCAATCGCGCTGTCCATCCAGCGTGGGTCCTTGTGTAGCTGGATTCGGCAGGGGCACGATGGACTTTTGTCCTTTCTACACTGGCATTTCCAAACACCAGAGTGGGCCACCAGTTTGGACAGCTCTTGAGACCAGTCTATGGAAGGCATGGGGGAGAACGCTTATCCTGGAGAAAAGAGGACTTGCTCAATAATCTTTCCAGAACCTCAGTGAATAGGACCCAATCCTAGTGGCTGAGTCAGTGAAGGGCAGAGTGAGGGAAGTCCCGTCTCCCAGATGGCCACTGCGTTCTCTGTCCACAGGAGCCCAGGCCAAAGCAGGCTAAGCAGTCATTATCAGTGCCAATGGGGGACATGAGCAAGCCAGGGATACAATGTCCGCTCCTGCCTGTCATCCACCATAGTATTTTCTTTTTGCTTTGTTTTATTACTGGGGATTGAACTCAGGGGCACTGGACCACTGGGCCACATCAGGGTCTCACTGAGTTGCTTAGCACCTCACTTTTGCTGAGGCTGGTTTTGAACTCACGATCCTCCTGCTTCAGCCTCCCCATCCGCTGGGATCACAGGTGCGCACCACCCTGCCCGGCTGATCATAGCATTTTTAAAATATTGTTTTATTGGTGCATTATCATGGTATATAATAGTGGAATTTATTGTGCTGTCTTGGTACATGCACATGACACAATTTGATAGCTAACATGCTCCGGTACCTTCTGTCTCCCTCCTGTCTTCCCTCCTCCTGATATGGTTGCTCGGATCTCCCTCGTATTGTTAGTTTTCACACATTATAGCATTTTGAAGCTTTGAGGCATCCAAAACCCCTCTCCAGGAAGAACGATCCCCATTGCTAACAGAAGAAGTGAGGTCTGGGGCTCTGGCTTCAGTGTTGGTATTTCTTCTATATTGTTTTTATCCGACCCCTGCACAACCTTATACAGAGCTACCTGCACAGGCCTGTGTCTCAGAACATTCTTCCTTAATTACGTTAATTGCATTTATCCTCTGATCTCTTCACTTTTAAAATGATTCCTTGGGCTCCTGTGGTACCATTGCTACTCCCTGTCTGGTAAGGCTCAGATTCCCCCAGAGCCTGTGGCTGCAGAGAAAGTGCGGGAGAGGAGATCCAAGAATGACCCCTGCCCCAGGAAGGTCACCAGGACTGAGTGACCCCCTCTGTGTCTCATCATCATAACGGTCCCAGGGACATTTCCTATCTCCTGGGTCACACGGCGTCGGAGGAAGCTGAAACAGGGAAGCGCTGTGAAGTGGGAGAGATTTATTTCTGTCTTGTGTGAACCTTGTTCAGAATGAGTTTTAGAGCAAGCTGGGAGACACCCTTGCCACAGAACCCGTGAAATCTACCAAGACGATGTCAACCTTGGTCCTTTTTGAAGTCACACTAGGTTGTTGTTTTAGCACTGAGGATTGAACCCAGGGGTGCTTAATTACTGAGCCACATCCCCAGACCTTTGTTTAGATTTTATCTAGGTACAGGGTCTCACTGAGTTGCTCAGTACCTCACGAAGGTGTTGAGGCTGGCTTTGAGCTTGCAATCCTCCTGCCTCAGCCTCCGGAGCCGCTGAGATATATGGTTGCTCTGATCTGCACCCAGCGTATTAGGATCTTAATAAATGATTTTGACACTTTTAAAAAAGGCCCTTGGGACTGTAAATGGGGGCAAAGAGACATGATGTAGGTGCCTGGGGAGTTTTGTTGTGGGATATGAGCAGAAAGGGGGTGCCAGGGGAGCAGAGTTCACTGACGGGTGGGAACACACACTCCATGACCATGGCTCAAGTGTCCCCTTCCCCTCCAGCTTCCAGTTCCAACCGCCTGGCTGAGAGGGCCATGGACAGGACCTGGCTGCCTGCACCTGGCCCAGGAATCATCATCTCTTCTCAGAAAGGAAGACGAGGAGCCGTGTTTGGCCTCGGATGTTGCACTGAGCTGTTTGAACTCTGCCCTTGGCAGCACAGCCCTGGCCACATTCCCATGTGTGAACTCATTTGCAGGTTGGCTTTGTAGCACTTTTGATCTCATCTCAACTAAAATGAATCAGCCCGCAGCAGGGACTGGTTTGTGGCACCAATTCCACCAGCCATGAAAAGCAGAAGAGGGCGGGGGTCTGACCCTGACCTTCGCAGGGGGCGCACCCTGTGCTTTCTAAAGTGATGCACAGCTCAGCTCCCAAGGGGCGGTTTCTCAAGCTCATCCTTTACAGTTAAACTCTTGGTTAAGACGGGAAAGTTATTCTGAGTAATGACTACTTCCTTCCCCTCGAGTCCCCCACCACGAGAAAGTGATACTTCCTACTTAGGGCTTGGTGTTCAGTAAACACAGCTCTCGGTTCTGGGAAGAAAAATAAATTGCTTTCTAAAGGGCAGAGGGATTCTGGCTGGTGAGACCGTGTGCCCCCAAGACATGGCAGAGCTGGAACTTTAAGAACATTAGAGGCATGCCAGGCTGGCTGTGAGATTTTGCAGTCCATCTGAAAACACGCTCTCAGCTCCAAGGACCAGCTGGATGTCATTTTGAACACTCAGGGAAATTGCTACCCAAATCGTAGTGTCCCTGGCCTCACTGTTCTGCTGAAGTGAGTTGTCCTTCTCCTCGGGTGTCTCCCTTGGCTTCCCACCTTCCCACCCAGGAGGGACTCAGCAGGGACCCTTGGGGGGGCCCATTTTCAAAGCCCCCTGTCGCCTCTGACTGGACACCCGTTGGGATCCAGTGTCTGGTACTGTAGCCAGTTCCCACGGTGCAGATGTCTGGTCCCAGGGATCTCAGCCCAGGGAGAGCGGGAAACAGCCGAGCTGCAGGTCTGCAGGAAGGACACTTTCATTTGGGGCACGAGCGAGCTGTGCTGAAGGCTCTGTGTCTGAGGGTGGCCACAGAGGAAGGCCAGCAGGGATTCAGTCTCCCTGCTTCACCTCCCCAGCCGGGAGATGCTGGAGTGTGTCTCCAACGAGCTCAGGGGTTCTCAAGCCAGAGGGTCCATAAGCTTCATGCAGGCACCATTAAAAAGAAAAAGAAAAAAAAAAAAGGACTATTTGGGTCATTTTTGTGTTGCTGTAACTTAAAGACCTGAAAAGAACAACGCAGAGGAAGAAAACTTTATTTTGGCTCATGGTTTTAGAGGTTCAGTTGGCTGATTGCGTAGCTTTGGGCCCGAGGTAAGGCAGAAGATCCTGGCAGAAGGGTGTGGTGCAGGAGAGCAGCCAAGGACATGGCAAGTAGGAAGCAGAGAGAGGATTCTGCACATCAAGGATGAAATATAAACCCCCAAGGCACACCTTCAGCGACCCATCTCTCCAGCCTACTTACCTACAGCTACCACCCAGTTAATCCATGTCACTGGATTAACTCAGTGATGAGGTTATGGCTCTCAAATAATCATGTCCCCTCTGAACATTCTTGCATTGCCTTACACATGAGCTTTGGGGGGGGCACCTCATATTTAAACCCTAACATGCACCCTTAGGCCTGCTCACCGACATTCTGATTTTAAAAGCTCCCCATTGGTGTTTATGCTGATGGGCTCATGATACCACAAAAGTAGGAAAACACAGGACCCTACAGAAGCCTTTGACAAAAGCTTCGATTTTATTTGCATCAACCTCCAAAGGAAGAGGCCCAGACCCTGCACTGTCTGCCTCCCCTGGGGTAAAGGTTGTTCCCGGAGATGTCTTCTCAATTGTGCCACCTGATACATTGTGTAATATGATTCTTGTTACTGAGTTTTGCAGTAGGAAATTTAAAGCACACGCATGCTGTTTTATTAGGAAATTTCTATTAATTTTTCTTTTGACTTGCACTTCCAAATAATAAGCCAAATGTTACTTAGTTAATTTTCAAGTTGATGAAGCTTCCTTTCCTGTTGCTAATTTAAGTCACTTAAGATGAATTTTGATTAATCCAGGATAGGAAATTTTGTCTTTCTTAATTGAGAAGATTTTTTGGACCAATAGAATACTGCACTAAATTATTCAGGAAATGGCAGGGCTAGAACTAAAGAAATCTTTCTTTTTCCTTTCCTTTTTTTTTTTTTTTTAAATTCCAGCTTTCAAAGGATTAATTTATCCAAAACTGCTTCAACAGTCTTACTGAAAAAGAGTTATTGAACTCTCAGTTGGTTAAAAATGATGTATCTTGGCTAATTAAAAATCTCTCTGGCTTCTTGGTGCCAATATGCACGATTCCAATAATGATCATGTACTATATTTACATAGGGGCTAATCCATCACTTACACTGATTTTTGTTATTTAAACTTCTCAACCTCCTGTAACTGGTGGTTGGTGGTCAGGGGATGGTCTCATAGAACAGTAAGATCGACTCTCGTTTTAAACTTTAAAATGGGTATATAATGAGTTCAAGGTGATATGCCCAGTCCCTTTAAAAGAAAAGATTGGGATAAAGAAAAAGAATGTCTCAGGTCACTCAGGAGAAGAATGAAACCCAAAGCCCTTACTAAGGTCTATAAGCTCACTTCTGCATAATCTGTTTCTCCTGTCCCATCTTCTGTTATTCTCTCACTCACTCAACCCTGGCCACACAGTCCTGCTTGCTGACCCCAGAACACACACAAACCCTGCTGCTGTCTCAGGACCTTAGTGCCTGCTGTTCTGTCTGCCTGGAAGACTCTTCTCCCAAGTCTCTCACGGCTCATTCCCTCACTTCCTTAGGTCTCTGCTCAAATGTACTTCCCCAGACAGGCCTTCCCTGACCAGCTAAAAAACATCCTTGTCAGCTTAATATTTTTTCACTGATGATATATATTTTATATATATATATATATATATATATATATATATATATATATATATACACATATATATACACACACACACATATACACACCCACACATATAAAATATATGTAGAGAGATTAAATTATACTTTGTAAGTTGCACAGAATCTTAGCTCTGGCTGCTCTAACAATAAATATAATAGCACAGAAAAGAATATTAATAGATTACAACTTTTTAATTAGTTTTGGAAAATGAAAACATATACTTGCATAAACTCTATTGTAATAATAAAAAGGGCTATGGTTTCTGTTTTTGAGCCTTCGCTTCTCCAAATTTGTCATTGGCTTCATCAAAATAGAAGTATTAGCAAGATGGGTCCATCTATCTGCCTTCCCTCCTGAAAGTCAATTTTTATTAATTTTATTTTTGAAATGCTTCTTTCACATGAAAGAAAAGATAAATACATAGGTTGGAAAGGTCTTACACATGAGAAGAAATTTAGTAATGAAGCATAAACATTCCATTTTTACAATGAATTCTAGAAATTTCAAAGGCTCGTAAAAACTCCAGGTGGTCATATGGAACATTAGAGTAGAAATAATTCTGTTTCTTCATTTTTACAATTCCTGTGCTCTTCTCATGTAATTCAAATCTAGTGTTCAAGCTTTGTGAGTTTACTTTGAAAAGGAATGTGTGTAGATAAATCAGTGTTAACTATAATAACTAGAAGTTCTCCAAATTGCCTTCAATGTAGAATAAAATATTTGTTCAAGGGGAATTCATAGAAATTTGCGAATTTATAAGCTCATATATAATATGTTACTCAACTCAATAGTCACTTCAAGTGATTGCAACTTAGACCAAAAAAAAAAAAAAAAGAAAGAAAGAAAGAACGTTTTGTTCTGGGAGAAGTGAATCCTCTCTGGCTTTGTTTAAAGTTGCTGCCACATGGAGATAATAAAAACCAAACCTCCTCTTAGTGTCGTTAGCGTTTTAAGATTCTCCACAGAGAAGATATACGCTGCCTTATTGCTTGCATCTAAGACGGGTTGCTCCTCCCAAGGTAATGCTGTTTATAAATAAAAAATAACCCACCCAGGATCCACAGAGGAGCTGGGGTGGGGGAGAGAGAAAGAGGGCAGGAGGAGTGGGCCCAGCCAGAGGAGAGGGCTAGTGGGGCTGAGCATCTGTATTCTGCTCCAGAGCTGTAGATCGTCAGTGGGTGTGGAGGGCCAACTGTGGCCCACATCCTGTTCTGTGTCCTCTTAAGGTAAAGCAGCAACCCTACTAGAAACGGTGGGCAATGGACATGAACAGAGACATTTGTATAAAACTGTTAGTAATCAGAGAAATAAACCTGCTGTGTGCTATCACTTTCTGAGCTTAGGCTAGAAAATATTAAGAGGTGTGATGATGGGCTATGATGGTCAATGGATTCTCTTGCAATGCTGGGGCCAGCACAGGTGCATGTACGGTACAAGTGGTCATTTCTTCCCTGTGAGAAGCCGGCAAGGTGGTTCCTGTTATTGCTCTACCCATGGCCAGGTAAGCCAGGCATGCCTTCTGTCAGAACCCAGAGAGACAAGTTAGGCTTATTAAAGTGATTGTCTCTGGAGGGAGAAAGGAGGGGCTTGTGCTGGGGACCACAGAGAGTGAGCGAG
This sequence comes from Callospermophilus lateralis, assembly GCF_048772815.1. Classification (NCBI taxonomy): domain Eukaryota; kingdom Metazoa; phylum Chordata; class Mammalia; order Rodentia; family Sciuridae; genus Callospermophilus; species Callospermophilus lateralis. The sequence goes on from NC_135310.1 coordinate 141,757,037, forward strand.
CCAGGGGCGCCAGGGGGCCTGGCCTGGCCACAAAGACAACTGTGTTTACTCAGCTGCCAAAAAGAGAAAGAGGGGAGGAGGAGAGAAGGAAGGGAGGGAGGGAGGAAAGGTCTGCAGACTCTAGAACGGGACGGATTGTTCTGAGTCCAGGGTCTGCTCTTGACAAGCTGCATGGCAGGAGGAGCTCAGTAACTTCTCAGTAACTTCCACTGACCTGTGCTTAGAGTGGATTAGGAGCAGTCCCAACTTCATGAGCTGCATGAAGCACGTAGGAGACACGGATGTCCGGTCAGCTTGGGGCTGCTACAAGAAATGACCACCACATGGCTGGCTTAGACAACAGATGTACTTCTCACAGTTCTGGAATCTGGGCATTCTATCGTCAGCTGGTACTGGTAGACAGGGTGTCTGGTAAGGGCCCATTTCCTGGTTTGCAGAAGGCCGTCTTCTCATGTGTCTTCACATGGCTGAGAGAGAGGAGGCAGACTCCCCGGGGTCTTTTTATAAGGGCACAAATCCCATCCATGGGGCTCCACCCTCATGACATAATTACCTCCCAGAGGCCCCAGTACTAATCCCAGAGGATGTCACCATACAGATTTAGAGAGACACAAATATTTAGCCAATGGAAAGCGCCTTGGTCTTAGGCACAACTGCTGACTATTCTCACTGCAGTGGTACAGTGGCTTTAGGAGCTATCTGACTGGCGGAGGAGCTGTAGGATCCTGCAGACAGCAGGAGCCCAGCCGTGGGACAAGAGGGCTATGGAATCCTGAGGAAGTTCAGCGGGAGGAGAGGTGCCCTGCATGATCCTTAGAACACTCTGGACGCTGGGTGGTACTTATTACATCACATTCATGGCAATGAGAAGAGTTAGCAGAAGTGTGACCCCTAACCAGGGTGGCCGTGTTCCCAACACGTGTTCATTTTCAACACTCTGTGAGTCCTGATATCACGTGGTGCTTAAAACCTCATGCATCATACTTGTTGCTAATTATTATCAATATCTAAAACCTTGTCTCATAAATAAAATCGCTGTTTAGTTGCATTTACAAAGAACTGGAATCTACAGACCGGCACTGTTAAATACAGATGCAATGTGCTATCCATGCCTAATTTTCAACGTAGCCAAGTTAAAAAGGTGAAATTTATTTCAATGGTGCATTTCATTTAGACCAATATGTCCAAATTGTTGTCATTATTTCAACATGGAGTCACCATTAAAACTGCTAATGAGGTATTTTGTTTATTTTTGTTGATATCCAGTCTATGTACTTTCTAAACTCTTTCTCTGACATTCCATCTACTGTGCTGACGATGCATTCTATTATTGTATCATCTTGGTTTGTTTGGGGGACTTTCTTCCCTGATCTTTTCATACTTTCTGTGTGTCTTCCCTTCTCGCCGTGCGGATCCAAGGTATTAGTCTCTACCCTATAATCTTATAGTGTCTCTGCAGGTTAACGGTGTCTCACCTCTAATGGGGAGATCAATATTAACAGCGCCCATTGCAAACGATATACAGCCTTAAACCAAATAGCTCCTGTTTCGATAATGACAGTTTTATCACAATAAACAGGAATGATGTGTTCAATTATCATCTGCAACATAAACAGTAGGTTTGCAAAAGGGTCTGCAGATTCTAATGGTGGGCAAAGTGAGAAATGGGGGCGGGGGAGGTTGATGTTCATGAGGTTAGAAGTAAGAATGTTGCGGTATTAGATCATGGGAAGAGTGAAAGAAGAATCAAAAGAGGTTGGCTGTTAACAGGAGAAAAAAGAAAGAGGTGGCCCAGAGCAAGGCTCTTTCCTCCCTCTGCAACAAAATGGTGGCTGTTAGCACACCTGGCAGGGACACCTATGGTGTATGCCCAGGCCTGCGGGGACTTTGGTGATGGTCTTCTGGGTCCTGGCTGTTATCCCTAGATGGAAGCAGCCTTGTCCTTAGTTGGTGGCAGGGTAGCATCAAACCTGTAAGTACCTTGGTATTGGGCTTCCAGCCACTGGCTGGTGTCCCAAGATCTTAGCAGTGGGGGTAACCTGAGATGGCACTGGAGGTGTCCCAAGATGGCAGTGACCACTTTCAGAGATGGGGCTGAAGGGACAAGCTGATAATGGCTTTGAGTGGCCTGTTTGGAGATGCAGCGTTGCAGTGTGCCGGTGTGCAGTGGGTAGTCCTGGGCCTGGGCCTGGGCCTGGGCTCCTCCTGGGTTGGGGATGGTCCTGGGCCTGGACTTGGGCTCAGCGCTGGTCGGTGGGGCTGCCCCTGGCCTGCCTGGGCTTCTCAGGGGTTAGCAAGACTAACCCGGGCCTGCCTGGTCTCAGTCTACAAATTATCTAGCACATCTCCATTTGGACCGGCCACATGTCATGCATTCAACAGACAAGAACATTCCACAGCTACTCCACTGGGAAGCTCAGCGACAGAGAATATTCAAATGATGGAAAATGCCAGAGGCTTTGGCTGATGTTGGAACGGTGTAGGTTAATAGCACTGTGCAGAACGGCTCTGGCAATTGCCAAAGAACACCACTCACAGTGCACGGTGTGTCCAGGCTTTTGGACAGCTATTTTATTTACGAGCGTGACTTTCCACTTGCAGCAGAGGAAGAGCAGACGCAGACTACGGGCAGCAGCACGGGCAGCCGTGACTGATGGGCCCAGGGACCATTCTGTTCCCGTCCCAGTTTCCAGAAACATCAACTTGAACTTTCACCTCAAGCCAGATCTTGCTTCACTTCCGTGGATTCCCTCAAAGGAGTAACATCTCTGTGGATGGTTAAGCTTTAAAGATTGTGGGAGGGCTGTAACACTTTTTCCAATTTTCCCAATTTCTTGGCTGATTTTTTTTTTTTTTTTTTTTTGCGGGGGAGGGCAGGGATTGGGAGAAGGTACAGATTTCCCAAGAAATGCCCAGAAGGAATTCCCGCATGGAACCATTATTACCACAGGGTGATGGGATATTCCTGGATGTGGATAAGACTCCATGTTTCCTATCTTTGACATGTTTAAAGTCCTTTTCTCTCAGAAATGCTATCACAGGTATTCTGCATCTTTGTTAGATTTAACTGCTTGAATCCTAGGTGATCAGTGAACGGGAAGAGGGTAGAGAGAATTGTCCCATGACCAAAGGTTGAGGTTTGGGAAATTAAATCAATAGGTCAACCTGACTGTCATTATCTTGACCTTGTTGCATAGCAACCAAAGCGCTCAACTGGAAGCTAACACGATGCGCCCTCACCCTCTCCTGTCTCTGAACAACACCATACCCATTACATCCACCGGATCCATTTGCCACCAGGGCAGATGGTGTCCACCTGAAACCCACATCTCCTTGAGTTGAAGGGCAGGCGGGAGCAATGTACTGTTCAGAAAACTGATTGCAAATGAAAGGTATTTCACACGGTAACGCTATGATCTTGATACTTTTAAAAAGCAAATAACTACAGTACGATCAAAGGTCTCCTCTGAAACTCATATCCAGTGAGATTCTGAGTTAATTGGCTCATAAACATTTTGAGGCGATGGGAATAAGATTACAATAATATTCTTTATGAATTTAAAATGTGTAAACATGAGTTCAGTCATCTTTTGAGGTAGGACCAAAACCTTCTCTTTCTCTCTGGTTTACTGATTGGAGTTGCCCATTATCTTTCCTGAATGAACGTTGCTTGCAATAAATTTTCCAGGATTATTTCAGTATCTTTCAAGTGGAACTAAAACAAAGCAGTTTCAAAGCAATCTGAAACCAGAAAAATGAGATTTGTCGGATTTAAGATTTTCCTTTATTTTTTAGACTCATCCTGACCCCTCCTAATACCTAAAATGTTTTTTTTTAATTATCATACAGTGAAATTGACCATTTTTGTTTCAGTTCTATAAGTTTTAATACATGCATAGATTAATATGACTACTACCATGATTAAGATGCAGACCAGTTCCATCCCCAAAGGAAAAAAAAATCTGAGATGTGATCCCTTTATAGTGACCCCTTGCTCTCAGCACACAACTCCTGGCAACCATGAATACGATGTCCGTGATGATAACTTTGTCTTTTCAAGATTGTTATACAATAGAGTCATAGAGTATATGACCTTTTAAGCCTGACTTTTGTCACTTAGCACAATGTCTTTAAAATTTAAAACTGATGTAAGTATCAGTGATTCGTTTATTTTACATTGCAGAGCAATGTTTCATTGAAGGATCTACCACCTGTTTCTTTATCCATTTGCCTGTGGAAGGGTGTTTGGGTTGTTTCCAGTTTGGGTTAGTTTACATAGGCCTGCTATAAATATTTGTGTATAGGCTTTTGTGTGGATGTAAGTTTTCATTTCTCTAGGATGGAGACCTGGGAGTGATATTGCTGGGTTATATACTAAGTATATGTTTAGTTTTGTAGGAATCTACCAAACTGATTTCCTGAGTACTTTCTCACAACTAATTAAAATTTCAGTTGCTTTGATTCACATTAGCACTTGGAAATGTCAGTATTTTTTAATTTGGTTCTTCTTAGTTATACATGACAGTAAAATCCATTTTGATAAAATGATACTATATCTTATTATAATTAGGAACCTATTCTTGTGGGTAGACACAATGGTGGGATTCACTTAAGTATTTTCAGGTGTGTACATAGGAAAATCATTCTAATATCTTTCTTATTCCTATCCCCATCCCTCCATTTAATTACTTTTTGTTTAGTCTACTGTACTTCTCGTCTTCCCCTCCCTCCCTTTATTAATGTGGCTTAGCTTTCACATATCAGTAAAAACAGTCAACCTTTGGTTTTTGGAAATTAGCTTATTTCACTTAGCATGATAGTCTCCAGATCCAACCATTTACTGGCAAATGTCATAAAGTCATTCTTCTTTATGGCTGAGTAATATTCCATTGTGTATATCCACAATTTCTTTATCCATTTATCTGTTGAAGGATACCTAGGTTGGTATCATAGCTTAGCTATTGTGAATTTATCTGCTCTAAACATTGATGTGGCCATATCACGATAGTATGCTCAATTTCAACTCCTTTGGGTATACATTGAGGAGTGGGATAATTCAGTTCAATGGTGGTTCCTTTCCTGTTTTTTTTAAGGAATCTCCATACTGCTTTCCAGAGGGGTTGCAACATCTCTATCAATTAGAGAAATGCAAATTAAAACTACACTCAGATTTTGTCTCACTCCAGTCAGAATGGCAATTATCAAGAATATACAAGTAACAACAAATGTTGGTGAGGATGTGGGGAAAAGGAAATGCTCATACATTATTGGTGGAACTAAAATCATCAGTGTTTTTTATTTCAGCTGTTCTAATAGGTGTGCAGTGGTATCTTTTCTTGGTTTAAATCTGAGTTTTCATAATGGTCAATGGTATTGCCCATATTTCCACATGCTGATTTGTCATCAGGACAGCCTCTTTAGTGAAGTCCATGTCTTTTACTCAACTTTTAATTGAATTTCTGTTATTGTTTGTTTTAGATAATGCTTTATATATTCAGAATAAAGTTTTTTTTTCAATATTTGAAACTATTCCCTCTCAGTCTATAGCTCATCTTTTCATTCTTTTAAAAAATGTTTTTGTAGAGTGAATGTTTTAATTTTTTCCAAAAGTATAATTTTGAAAAATTTTCATTTTCTTTCATGAATCATACTTTTGGCAATCATGTCTGAAATGTCTTTGCCTAACCCTAAATCACAAAGGTTTTCTTTTATGTTTTCTTCTAGAAGTTTTATAGTCTTCCATTTTACATCTAGATCTTTGATCCAGTTTGAGTTAATTATTGGGTGGGGTGTGGAGTATAGGTTGAAGTCCAGAGTTTTCCATGTGGATGTACGATTGTTCCAACACATTTGTTGAAAACTGTTCTTCCACCCTTGACTTGTCTTTTTAACTTGGCTATTCTGAAGTGAATTTATCTTCAGACTCTATACTGTTCCTGGATCTATCCTGTGGTTAATATCATAAAGTCTTGATCACTGTAGCCGTGTTTTTGATCCAACTGTATTCTTCTTTTTCAAAATCACTCTTAGCTGTTGTAATTGTTCTGCTTTCCACCTGAAGTTCAGAATCAGCTTGCTTCTGTAGTATAGAACTGAAATGCGTTTTGAGAATGACAATAAATCTAGAGGTCTACTTTGGAAAATTGACACATCTATGTTGAGTCTTCCAATCAATGAACATGGTGGATCTCTCCTTTTATTTAGGTCTTCAATTTATTGGTGCCTTGTAGTTTTTTTTAGCATAAAGATCTTGTACATGTTTTGTTAGATGTATTCATGAATGTCTCATCTTTTTTGTGAGGCATTGTAAATATTATGTTTAGACAACTGATCTCAAGTAATAGATTGCTGATGTATAGAAATGATGGAATTTTGCCCACACTTACTTTTAAGCCAAAAATATTTAGGTCGACTTACTTTTATAGACTATTTCCAAAGCATTTTATCTTGTATCCGTGGATATAAAAACTCTCGGTGTAGTATGTAATTAAATTGTGTTAATTGCTATAATATGTATGAGTGGCATAAACAGGTTCGGGAACCAACTTAACCAACTCTTGGGCAGCACACAAATCAACTGGTAAAGAGACGAACGTCAGGTATTATGTCATCCTCTATGGTACTACGCAAGGATGGGGCATGCCCAATGGATAGAGTCAGGAGAGCCCATGAACCTGGAGAGTTAGGTAAGTGGTCTGTTGGGAGGTCTTCTACCGAAAGATCTACCTATAAGAGACAAGAACAAGGTAGCAAGGCCAAGCTTCTGTGATTGCACTTGAACAACAACAACAAAAAAAAACTAATGATATACCTTAAGAACACACCAAGTATATTTCTCACTCTCCATCACACTTCTACGGAAGAAACATTTATAAAAAAGAAAGAGAACTATGATGAACATGTTTTTGAAGAATATTTAATGATAGTGGAAGAGATCTTAATCATAGTTAATAGTAAGTGAAAAACTTTAGACTCTGTTATCTACATTGTGACCCCAGATATGTAAAAAAGTCTATTTATTTATAGAAAAAAAATGGGAAAGACATCAAAATGTTTGTCATAGTTATATATGTATCTATTGAGATTGTGCCTGGTTTTTATTTACTTTCTCTTTACTTTTTGCACAATTTTTTTTTACAATTGTTACAGTGGCCGGGTGTATGGAGAAGAAAGGTTACAATCATCAGAGCGGTTATTTTTTTTTTTTTAAGAGATAAATCCTTTCCCTACTTTATTGGCTTCATTCAAATGTCTGAGAATACTTACATTGTTCTCTTGGGTTGCAATTTAAAAAAAAAAAATTTACAGGATTTTGGCATTTCCTACCAATTTCCTACGCCTTTTAAAGAAATAAGCAAGCTGCAGTGGTTTCTACCATTTGGTAAATTACATTAATGATGATGACAGCTGTAATTATACAGCCTTTGCAAAGCTATTTATTCAACAGAACCATTACTATAGAGATTCTAGGGAATTACGAGTAAACGTCGGGGCCAGCTTCACATTTATCCCCTCTGCAGCCACCCAGCCCCTTTGTTTCAGCTCAGGTCAGGAGCCCCGTGTGGGGTGTCAAAGCACCGACCATGAAATACAGTCATTTCACTCTCCTCCTCGTTTCCCTGGACAGACTACCCTTAGAGTTTGATGACAAGAGTCAGTGCTGTACATGAAATTCCATGTCCGTGACAGGGACATTAAAAAGAAGCTCTAAAACATCGGTTTCTAAGGCAACTCTCTCTCTCTCTGGCTGGTGGCTCTTTTCCTTGTTAGTTCTGAACCTTCCCTGGACCATCACATTGTCACTCACCTGCTACAGGAATTAAAATCTCCCTGAATTCTCCCACCGCCCAACGCTCCCTCCCTGCAGTCTATGGGCCGTCACGTGGATTCTGCAACCTACAAGTCCTTGGTGGCGGTCTCACTGTGGTCCTAGATCGGCTGCCTGTCCCCCACCTTCACTGTTGCTGGTGGCTTCCAAACTGGTCTCCGCGGCTCCCGTCTTTTGAGAAGCCTCCGTGGTCCACGCCAACGCGGGAAGCATTTCCCTAAAAACAGACCCCATGGCGTCCTCCCTCTCTTGGAGACCCTTCTGGGTGAAGTCCCTTCCCTTTATTTTCTGTGGGGCAGGGAACGTGATGGTGTTTTATCAGCTTACAATAGCACAGCCAGGCAGAGAAGGTCAAAGGAGGGGAAGACAATTTCACCCACCGAGTGAGCGTGGCTTTTGATTCTCCCTTTCAGAGTAATAAGGGTGGCTGGGGGTTATATTTCCAAGAGAAGGATCATTTCAGGAAAGCATTCTGTGCCTCTCTGAGAATCACTTTCCCTGGGACAGATCTACTGATCTACTCAGGATCAGGGCGCAGGTCCAGAGAAGTGAATCGTGGTGCTACGGGCTACATCTGTGGATGCACCTGGGGCCCCAGGGGCTGTGTGGTAGGTAATCAATAACAAGCTTATTAGAGCAGGGCAAGCTCTGAGCAGGGTGGCAGATGGTAAGAGAAAGATGAAGGGAAATTTATGTTTTAACAATGGTTCTTGAACTTCCCTGCACCTCAGAATCACCTGGGGAGTTTTGAGACAAGCCCATGCCCTGGCCCACCCAACCCAATTAGATCAAAATCTCTGAGCTGGGACCAGGCATCTGTATCCTATTTAACACTCAGGCGATGGCAATGTGCAGCAGGTTTGAGAGCCAGTGTCTTAGAAAATTTAGGTTTGCCCAGAAGGTTTCCGGTTGGAGCCAGGGAACTGATCTCTTTATAGCATTAACCAAAAATTTCAGGAAGCTGTTATTTTGTACTAAACTCTTGCAGTAGTCTCTAACCAACCAAGTGTGTTAGTCAGCATTCCATTACTGTAACAAACACCTGAGATAATCAACTTATAAAGAGAAAAGGTTTATTCTGGCTCATGGCTTTGAAGGTTCCAACTCATGATTATATTGACCCCTTTACTTTGGGCCTGTGACAAGGCAGCAACTCTTGGCAGGAATAGGTGATGGGGCAAATTTACCCAACTCATGGCCAGGAAGCAAAGACAAAAGAGGAAGGGCCTGTGGTCCCAGAATCCCCCTCAAGGGCACTACCCCAATGACCTGAGAACCTCCCACCTGGCCCCACCTCTCCAAGGTTCCACCGTCTCCCAATAGCTCCCACCCTGCAGACCAAGCCTTTAAGTCCTGAACCTTTGGAGAAAGTTCAGCATCTAAACTATAGCACCAGGTTAAAAATCAAACTGGAGTCCCCCATGCTAATATTTCATATCACCAACTGGAAACTAAGCTGATTATCTAACCACCCAAGATATCATGATCGGAGACCAAATTTGCCAGGTCAGTTTCAATTGGGATGATAATGAAATTCCCTCTGTCTTTGTCTTTAAAAAAAAAAAAAAAGTGCCAGAGCCGGGCATGGTGGTGCATGTCTGTAATCCCAGAGGATTGGGAGGCTGAGGCAGGAGGATCTCTGGTTCAAGGCCAGTCCCAGTAAAAGCGAGGTGCTAAGCATCTCAGTGAGAACGTGTCCCTAAATAAAATACAAAATAGGGCTGGGGATGTGGCTCAGTGGTCAAGTTCCCGAGTTCAATCCCTGGTGCCCCCCACCCCAAAAGTAACAGAAATAACCTGATGTTATTTTTCTATTGTTTTATCTTCCTGTCTCTGTCTTGCAAGAAAAATAACCTTGCAGTGACCAAATCCACATATTTTTTTTTTTTTTTGGTTTCTGTTTTCTTCAACCCTTATCTCTCCATAAAAGCAACCTCTTCTTCTCTGCTCCGTGAAACACGCATTCTGTTTTATGAAATGAAGCATTGCCCAATTATGGAATAAAAACTAAAGCCAATTAAGATCGTTAAAGGAAACCGAGGTAGTTTGGGCCTCTGATAGCCCTAATGGGTGGGAGGGCAGATAAAGTCCCACACACCTTGGTCCTAGGTCTTTGGGTGATTTTTTAAAAACAAAGGCTCTCATTGTTCCTCTCCCTGTTCAGCAGAAGCGTTTTCGTTCCTCTGCCCTTTGACACACATTACCTTTTGAAAAAAGTCTGGTCTTATATCAGTGGTAAAGCAAAGCTAGCTTCCTCTGTCACCAGGCAGTTGGGAGAGAAGGGTGAGCAGGCTGCCATCTCCATGCCCCTTCCTCTTCAGCCCCCTTGAAGCAATCCCCAGCCCCCGGAGGCTGTTCTGAGCCATCTCCGATCACTTCCTTCCAGCTGTCCGCTGGGCAGGGCTGCCTGCCTTGTTGCCCCTTACTTCCTGCCAGACACCTGTTTGGGGTGCCATGGTGGGGCAGGAAAGGAGAGTGAGGATGCGAAATCAGGATCTCCTGCAGCCCCCGATCCCCTCGGGGTGGCACTCCTTTTGGAGGAAGTGGCCCTGTGTCTACCCAGCAGCTGGTGCCAGAGCAGGGGTGTGGGCGGCAGCTATCATTGCTGTCCTTCCTGTTTCAGTACCTCCAACCCTGACCAGGCTGCAAGGGAGGGTGTGATCTGTCTTCAGGGGAGAGCACGGAACAGCAGGAAGCGTCGCCCCCAGCAGCACCCTAACCACACCAGCGTGGGAAGCTCTCCCCTGGGATTCCAAGTCACAGGTATGAACATGGCATGTCCGGGCAGCCCTCTGAGACCACCTGCTGCCCGTGAGAACCCAGGCTTTTTATACGAGAAGACCATGTCTCTGCAGCTCACCAGCCCTGGAAGGAAAACTCATGTCATCACAGGCAGGCGTGGGAAAACCAGGAGAGCGGGCACAGTAGTGCACACCTGTAATCCCAGGGACTCGGGAGGCTGAGTCAGGAGGAGCGCGAGTTCGAGGCCAGCCTGGGCCACCTGTCTCAAAATAAAAAAATAAAAAGAACTGGGGTTGTAGCTCAGTGGCAAAGTTCTCCCGGGTTCGATCCTTAGTACCAGAAAGAGGGGGAAAAGGTGAGATGGATTAATTTTGGCCAGACTGGAGTCAAGGTTCTGAAAATATGAAATGCTTAGATTTCTGGGCCAACACTGAGACTGGAATTGGTGTCCTGGGGAAGGTCAGGGATGTCATCCTACACGGATAATGTCCTTGTTCATTTTTGTTTTCCTATGAACAAGACAGCAGTTACGCACATTTTAAAAAATTCCATTTGTTCTTTGGGACGAGAACATTTGTTCATTTTCTGACACAGGGCTCCTAAGACCCTGTAATTTCCTAAGTGACAGGGGCACGTGAAGCCTCTGTTGTCCTACTATGTGGTCTTTGACACAGTTCCTAGCACCGAACCATCTTTTGTTCTAACGGGGTTACTCTTGTTGTGGTCCTGCATGGGATCAATCTCTGAGGGTGGGCTGGAGATTGAGGTGATTGTTTATCATGCTTATGTGACGAAGCTTCCATAAAATTTCCTCAAGCATAAGATTGGGCGAGCTTCCAGGTTCCTGAACACACCCACATGCCCAGAGGGTAGCACTTCTCAGCTCCCGCAGGGACAGAAGCTTCTAAATTAAAAACCCTTCCAGACCTCACCCTAGATACTTTTTCATGATTATTCCTCAGTATCCTTTGCGATATCCTTTGTCAATCAAACAACAGCTGTTCTAGAAATGCCCCAAAGGAGGGAATCATAGGAACTTCCAATTTGTAACTAAGTCAGGCCAAAGAGGTGGGCATCCTGGAGAGGGGCTTCCCTTGAGATCAACATAGGAAGTTAGGTGGGACTTTGAGGGACTCTTAACACGTGGGGTCTGTGCTCACACCCAGCGGATAGCGTCAGAGTCAATCAGAATCATGGGGCGCCTAGGTGGTGTCTGCAAAGAACTGGCGAATTGGCAGGTGTGGAAAACTCACATATGTGGTCCAAGGAGTGTCCTGTGTTGAGTGTCACTACAGAGAAAGGAACAAGAATTTTACTTACAGGCTTATAGTTCATGAATCATCTTTCCTGAAGAAAATAAAATGTCACTGAAGTCAGAATTTATGGGTCAAATCACTTACGATTCAGGGTTTAAGTATCATTAAAATGATGGCGTCTTGAGGGTGGACCACCTGGGGCCAGTGTCCTTTGGAACCCAGGAGGCTGGGTTTTTCAGCTTAGAGCCACCGTGGACAGGTGACCTCAACTTCCACTTATCTAAAAGGGCAGGGACATCTCCCCGATGGGGAGGCACTAAATGAGACTCAAGGAAACAAGGAGTTGGAAGCTTTTAGCTCCCATCCAAGTGGGGAACTCGCGGCGCTGCCCGGGAAATCTTTTCCAGCGCCCAGAGCCGTGGGCACCAGGAACAAGAGCCGTGGGCCCCAGGCAGCTTCTTCTGTAACTCCTTCATGAGGGCGGAGAGGGCATTTTGCTCAGGGCTAACAATATACTCATGTGAAGTCAAGAGAAAGGGATAAAAGAAAGAAGAGATGAAAAGCAGGAGGTGAAAAGAGATAACCCAAAGCCCTTGGAATTAGTATTTGTTAAATTAAAAAAAAAAGGTGAAATAGAATATCTACTAACAGATGCCAACAATACGAAGGAGTCAATGAGGAAACAACACTGGGCTCTTCCTTTCTAATTGAGTGGCTCTGAGAAAGTTATATAACCCTGCTGAGTCTCAGTTTCCTCATCTATAAGATGAGCCTTTCTTCCCGGGAATTCTGTGAGGACCAACCAAGAGGTCTTGTCCATTTGGAATGATGCCAACAGCAAGCACCATATCATATTGGTCAGTGCTTTCTGGGGAGCTCTGTGGATGTGATCTCATGCCATTATCATAAAAATGCTACAAAGCAAGTTTCATCCCCGCTTGAAACGGAAGACAGGCATGGCCATGTAGCCGAAGCTCCAAGGGACGGTTGGGATTTTGCAGGGCCCCTCTTGACTATTTTACCAGGAAGATGCTCATTCTGGCAATGATTAAGATTTCAAGCCAGGATGAAACAAAGTTTGGTTGACTAAATTAGGCTCTGGGTAATTTGGGAATGATCAGAGAATTGACTTTTCCAGGCTGAGTTCATTGTTAACCAACATAATTGAGATATTTCCAGACCTTGTTAACCCAGCCTGACAAGTGTAAAAATCCAACACACTAATCTATTTCAAAGTTCAAATGTTTTATTAGTAAACCAGGAAATAGAAACATCACAGTAGGGGGGCAAATTTCCAAGAACAAATAACTTTACTGTGGAAAATTGACTATTTAGGTCACTTCACTTTAACTCTTCAAGGAAGAAAAATGCTACAAAATAGACCGTATTTTGTGATATGGAACAGCTTGGACCTATGATATTTTTTTAAACCAATGTTTATATATAAAATCAACACACAAAAATCAATAGTTTTTTCTATACCCCAGTAAGAACCCATTGAGAAGAAATCAGGAAAACAATTTCATTCACGATAGCTTTTAAAAATCCTTAGGAATAAATCTAACCAAGGAGGTGAAAGACCTCTCTGAGAAAAATTGCAGAACATTGAAAAAAAGAATAGAAACCCAGGTGTGGTGGTGCACGCTTGAGCAACTTAGCAAGACCCTGTCTCAAAATAAAAATTTAAAAGGGCTGGGATGTGGCTCCGTGATTAAGCACACCTGGGTTCAATCCCTGGTTACCCTGTCTTGAAGGAGGAGGAGGAAGAGGAGGAGAGGGAGGAGGAGGGGGAGGAGGAGGAGGAGGAGAAGAGGAAGAAGAAGAAGAAGAAGAAGAAGAAGAAGAAGAAGAAGAAGAAGAAGAGGAGGAGGAGGAGGAGGAGGAAGAGGAGGAGGGGGAAAGAAGAGGAGGGGGAGGAGGGGGAGGAGGGGGAGGAGGGGGAGGAGGGGGAGGAGGAGGAGGAGGAGGAGAAGAAGAAGAAGAAGAAGAAGAAGAAGAAGAAGAAAAAGACGACAAAGAAGAAGAAGAGGAGGAGGAGGAGAAGGAGGAAGAGGAGGAGGGGGAAAGAAGAGGAGGGGGAGGAGGAGGAGGAAGAGGAGGAGGGGGAAAGAAGAGGAGGGGGAGGAGGTGGGGAGGGGGGAGGAGGGGGGGAGGGGGGAGGAGGGGGAGGAGGGGGGGAGGAGGAGGAGGAGGGGAAGAAGAAGAAGAAGAAGAGGAGGAGGAGGAGGAGGAGGAGGAGGAAGAAATAATTAAAAGATGGAAAGACTCCTCATGTCCATCAACAGGCAAAATTAATTTTGTTAAAATGACCATATTACTAAAAAAAATCTATAGAGTCAGTGTAACTACCATCAACATACTAGGACCTTCTTCACAGAACTAGGAGAAAATCCTAAAATTCATACAGAAGAACAAAAAGCCCAGAATAGCCAAAGCAATCCTTAACAGTAAGAGGAATGCTAGAGCTATCACAATACCCAACTTCAAATTATGCTGCAGAGCTACAGAAACAAAAACAGCATGGTACTAGCAAAAGGACAGCAGAGAGACAAATGGAACAGAATAGCAGGCGAGAGACAAACCCACACAGCTACAATCATCTGATTCTTAACAAATGGGGCTAAATACATACCTTGGAGAAAAGCCAGCCTCTTTAACAAATGGTGCTGGGAAAACGGAATATCCACAGGTAAAAGAATGAACCTGGGTCCCTATTTCTCACATGGTACCAAAGTCAACTTGAAATGGATCAAAGACCTAGGTATAAGATCAAAGCTTGCAACTGCTAGAAGAAAACAGGGAAAACTCTCCAACATGTTGATACAGGCAACAATGTGCTGAATAGGACTTCTACAGCTCAGAAAATCATATCAAGAATCAGTAAATGGATGGCATCAAATTAAAAAGCTTCTTTGCTTTCCAGAAAAGGAAACAATTACTGGAGTGGAGAGAAAGTCTACAGAATGGTAGAAAAACTTGGCCAGCTACTCTTCTGAAAGAAGATTAATATTCAGAATATAACAAGAACTAAAAAAAAAAAAAATGCAACTCCAAAAAGCAAACCATTCAATAAACGATAAAACGAACTAAGCAGATACTTCTTAAAAGAACTGAAAATGAGCAAATGGAAAGTGAGCAATGTGACAAAGTGTTCAACATCTTTGGCCATCAGGGAAATGCAAATCCACACCACACTGAGATTCTATCTCACTCTAGTCAGAATGGCAATCACCGAGGATAAAAATAAATGCTGGTGAGGATGTGGGAACAGGAAACCTTATACACCGTGGGTGGGGAGGAAGATAGTTACAGCCACTATGGAAATAGCACAGAGGCTCCTCAAAAAACTAAAAATGGAATTATCATATAATCTAGCTATATTCAAAAGAATTAAGGACAAGAAACCTGAGAAATACGTGTGTACCCATAAGATAGCAAAATTCACAATAACCCATTTATGGAACAACTCAGGTGTCCATCAGCAGACGAATGGATAAATAAAACATGGCACGTACACAATGGAGTTTCATTCAGTCATAAATGGAACAAAATCATGCCATTTTCAGAAAAAAAAAATGGATGGAACTGGAGAGCATTATGCTAAATGAAATAAGCCAGACCCAGAAAGACAAGTGTCATGTATTTTCTCTCATCTGTGAAAGCCAGAGGGAAAGGAAGGAGAAAAGGTGTCTCATGAAAGCAGAAAGGAGACCCATCAAAGTAGAGGAAGGGAGTTAGTGGGAGGGAGGAGGCGAGGAAAAGGGGGGGTACCTGGGAAATGGAATTGATCGAGTTACATTCTATGCATATATATGCCACAATGAAACCCACTGTCCTGTATAATTAATGTGCACCAATAAAAATGAAATAAAAACAAATCCTAACCTATATATATATATATAAAAGAAGCCCATACAATGGGAATTGTTAAAATCCTAAGGGGAAAGAAACCTTGAGGAATCTGGCCTCCTTGGATCCTGTCTGTTATGATTGGTTTTCTAACATCAGGACATTATGCAAATTTCTATTCTGGAAAGCAAAGTGGTTCACTGGAAACCTTTTGGCAATCACAGCTTCTTTCAGGTGCCTGCTCAAGAATTATTTTCTCACATCGAGGGTTTTTTTTTTTTCCAACTAGGCTGAGATGGGAAAAGCCTGGACTTGTTTGGGGATACGATCTCATCAATTCTGTTCAGAGGGTCTCTCTAACCCGGCCCCTTTCAGTGCTCATGTAGAATTAACACTTCCAAGTCTTAGTATGTTAAAAATAGGAAGGTTTTTGGGGATCACACACATGGAATGTAGCTTTATTCTCGGTTTCTGCTAATTTGGATTAAAATGGAACTGATGAGCATAATTAAAAGTTCGGCCACTCTCAGAAGAGAATTTGTTTATCACATGGGCTTCTGAACGTTCTGATCTCACGCAGAGTCTCGTTGCTTGTTCTCTCTATCCCTCTTTCTCACGCACATATTCCCTTACAAGTTCAGATTGTCACGATCTTTTGCCGTTTTCTTGCTCTTGCCTTGCAACCCCAATAAAACATTTTATTGGGTAGAATTTCTCCGGAATCAGTGTGGAGCTGAAAATTGACTTGAACATGAATCATGATAATGTGTCTTACTGTTTACGCAGCAATGAAGATTATCAAGATGAATGGAGAGGAGCCAGCTCCTCTCTTTATTCATCACAAACTTGCTCAGCCCTGTTATTTCTCATGCTGAGAGATTTATTGCTAATTATTGCAGCAGATAAGCTGTCTTGAAGGGAGAAAAAACTTTCAAGAATTGAGGTGCTTTGGGTTCAGAGGGAACCCAGTGTATGTCTCAACTCTGATACTAATTTACATGGAAGAAATGTGAAAGACGCCTAGGAATTAAAACAAAACAAAACAAACAAAACAAAATAGTAATCAGTGTGTGTTGATCATCTCCACCAGAATGTGGAGATGATTTCCACTACATATTCCAGGGTGATCTATATTTTCATGTTTCACATGATGGAAAAATGTGTTTATTGTGGGTGGTGGAATCACATACAAGTGCATGTTAGAAAATGTGTTTGGCCTTCATTTCTTTTTAACCTGATAAATCCAGGGCATGTGTCCGCTTAGCACTCACACTTACTGCCCCCAAAGTAGTTTCATTTTAATTTCTCTAATCCATCCGAAGATTTGAAAAAAAAAAAAAAAAAACAAAGTGAACACTTTTGAGTTCAGGAGAGGTTTCTGATTTTTTTTCCCTAAACATTTATATCAATGAGTAGGTAACAGAGATCAATTTGCTAATGAAGACTGTCCAATAGAGTCATCCATCAGGTGTCTGGCTGAGAACCAGGACACAGGTCCTTCTATTCTCTGAACCTGTTTTCCCAGCAGACCTGCAGAGACCCAGACGGTATTCTTGGCCTGTCCCCTAAATGTCCAATTAATAAAAGTCTATTAACGATCTATTATTTGACACTAATGGGCAAGCTGGGAATTTGGTGTGTAATTTCTGCCGGCCACGATGAATGATTTGTGACAAGAGAAGGCTGTGTTCAAGGAGAAAGCGCTAAGGATAGGTCTCGGAACAATTCACAGAGTTCCACTGGGCTTCCAGTTTGAGACTGAAACACAGTTTCTAAACCTCTCCCTCTTTCTGACCTAAAGCAAAAAATCTGGTCCAAGAGTAGGGTTCACTGGGCAAGAGGATTCCTCAGGAGTCTTCTACCCGGAGCTGTTCATCAGTTGCCAAATTGGTGAAAGGTGTTTGTGCTTGGCGCAATCAACTCAACCTGACATTGAGAAGCAGGGACCAGAGGTTGGCCTGGTGCCTGTCTATTTCGGGGTGCAAGCTGGCCATACGTCCACTTTCTTTGGAGGCAGGAATCGGCCTGCTGGGGGACACGACCAAGTCTGAGAAATGATCGGAAAGACGAGGGGTCTCCCAGACACTGGGGTTGCAAAGACCCTACTGAGAGGTCATTTTCCGTCATCTGATTATTTTGTGCTCTTTCCTCCCCCGATGGAGAATTTCTGGAAAATGTGCTACTTCCAAATTCACCACCACGAGAAGACCTTGGGGCTACGCTGAGCACGGATGTGAGTGTCCTGAGAGCGGGATTCCAGACTCAGTCTGCACTGACTCCCTCCAACCCCAGCCATTGCCTGTGTCCCTGGATTTGTTTCTTCAACTATAAAACGAGCAGGCTGGACTAGAATAGCCGTGAGTTCTGCTTCGGCTCCAGGCTTCCAGCCTCTACCTTCCAAATCGCTCTTGACATTCTTGACAAATCCCAGTGCACCCCCATCTCCAGCAGCTTTGTGCCTCCCCCCCCGCCCCCGGGAAAGTTTGCCTTTTAAGCTTGAAGCAAGAATGCAGGCTCAAAACACTGCAGGATCTCCGGGCCTCTCTGTGGCTTCCCCACCGACTGCAGAAAACATCTCCTCCCTGGTCAACCAACGTCCCCATGAGTTTGACCCACACCCAGCCTGCCAACTGTACGGCTTATCACTTACTCTACCAAACTGGGCTGCTCACGTCCCAAACACATCCACCCACCCCTCTTCTCTGCGCCTTTCATTGAGCTACTCTCGGAACCCAGACTTCTCTTCCTTTCTTGACTCAGTGGAGCAGCACTCTGGGACCCAGCTCCTCCGGCTTCCAGTAGAATTTCTGGTGACTACTTCATCTCTTCATAAAAAATCCAGATCCAGGTTTTACTCAAACAACAACAACAAAAAAAA
Source organism: Callospermophilus lateralis (assembly GCF_048772815.1). Lineage (NCBI taxonomy): Eukaryota > Metazoa > Chordata > Mammalia > Rodentia > Sciuridae > Callospermophilus > Callospermophilus lateralis. Next base: position 141,775,590 of record NC_135310.1, read on the forward strand.
TTCAAGACAAAAAATTAATTTGCAATTCACTTAAAAGAATGGGAAATGCTTTCCTTTCTGGGAAATGCTACCTAAGAACCCAAAAGTTCATGGATAGTTCCCAGAATCTCATGCAAAAGGGATGAGAGCCTGGTGCTGGGGAAATGGGTTTTGGAAAGCTCTGCTGTTCTGTCTCCCTCCACCTGCCGCTCTGCTGTTCCTACTCCCTGGGTGTCTATCACTCACGTCACAAGAAGTTCCTTCCCAACCCTTGTCCCTCCTCCTCATAATAAATTTAGGAAGAGTCACAAAAGCAACAGTCTTAACTCTTACTTGTTTACTGTTAGCGCTATTGAGGTCTAATGTACGTAAAATAAAATTTTACTTATTCTAAGTGTTTAGTGAGTTTGACAAATGGCTATGTTAAGGTCTGTAAACAAATCAGATTGGCACCTGTTATTTTGCCAGAGAAATGTTAGAGTCTGTAAACAAGTCTGGATGGCGCCTGGCAAAATGCCAGAGGGAGTGGTTTGTGAAGTAACAAAAGCGAGCCATTAAGTGTGGAGATTCCTTATTGGTTGACTGCTGTATCTAGTTTATGCTAATTAGATAAGCTGTGTAAAATGTTTAAATATCGCTCAGATCCTACAATAAATGGCTCCTATTCCTGCTGCATCAACGTACACAAGTTTTTCGTCACCCCCACCTTATTTTGCTGCAGCCGGACTGCGGCATAGTTACGTTTGTGTAACTCTCCACACAATCAAGACACAGAACCAGGGCTCCACCTAAAAAAAAAAAAAAGTTCACCGGAGACTCGTTATGAATGGGTCTTTCAGCTTTCCGTTCTTATCGGTTTGCCTTTTCTACAATTTCATGTAAATCGAATCATATCATTGCTATCGTCTGGATAGTAGATGTTTCCTAAAAGCCCGTGTGTGAAGTCATAGGAGAAAGTTCAGAGGTGAAATGATTGGGTCAGGAGAGCCTTAACCTAATCAGTGCTTGACCCACTGGTAAGACTAAGGGACTGAAGGAGGCAGGGTGTGGCTGCAGGAGGTGGGTCCTTGGGAACCTGAACTTAGTCTCTGACTCTCTCTCTTTCTCTGTCCTTCCTGGTGCCAAGTCCTGAGCCACATTCCTCTGACACACCCTTCCTCCATGACACTCTGCCTTACCTCAGGCCCAGAGCGATGGAGTCTGACCGTCTATGGACTGAGACCTCTGATGTCATGAGCCCCAAATAAACTTTTCCTCCTCTAATTGTTCTTGTCATGTCTTTTAGTCACAGCAGCCAAAAAAGCTGCCTGAAACCGTGGTGCATTCTTTTGTGTCTGGCTTCTTTTACTGAACATAATGCTTTTGAGACTCATCCAGTTATTGCGTGTATCAGCAGCTGATTTCTCTTTTGCTGAGTGATGCTACATTATATGGATATAACAAAATTCACTTAACCAGTTGATAGACACTGAAGTTGCTTAGTTTGGGGCTATTACAAGTAAAGTTGGCATAAGCACTCATGTATAGTGTTTTTCTTTTTTCTTGAGTAAATTCCTAGAAGTAAGAGTGCGGAGACATATGGAAATTATAGGTTTAATTGTATAAGAAACTGCCAAACTGTTATCTAAAGTGACTGTGCCACTTGGCAGTCCTGACAGTCATTTTGAGAGTTCTGATTGCTCCTTATCCTAGTCAACACTTGGTATGGTTAGGTTTGTTTTGTTTTTTTTAAAACTTCAGACATTCTAACATTGCATACTAAGTATTTTATCATGGTTTTAATTTGCATTTCTCTAAAGACTAATGAGGTTGTGCATCTTTTTATGAGCCTTTTTTGGGCTGCTGCATCTTTTATTCTTTCATCTGGTGAGGTATCTATTCAGATTTTTTTGTGTATATTTTTGTTATGTTGCCTGTCTTCTTGAGTTCTGAGAATTCTTAAAGTATTTGGAAGCACTTTATTTTGTTTAAGTTACTCAGATATTTTCTCCTTGTCTGTTGGCATGCCTTCTTAAATTATTTTTTAGTAGCATCTTTCAAATCTTTCAAGTTTTCTCTTTTGACGGAGTTGAGTTTTTCAGTTTTTTCTTTTTCTCTTTCCTTCTTTGAGAAGATGGGGTCATGTCTCCGAAGGATCTGCCTATCAGGGTTCCAAAGATTTTCCAGGTATTTTCTTCTGGAAGATTTAATTTTGCATTTTGTATGACCCATTTGGGGTTTTTTTGTGTGTGTGTGTGGTATGAGATATGAATTGAAGCTCATATTTTTTCCATATGGATATTTAGTTATTCTAGCACCATTTTTGAAAACACTGTCCTCTTCCTTTTGAAATACCTTAGCGGTTTTGATTGTGTGTGGTCTATTCCTGGACTCCCTCTTCTGTTCCACTGATCCCTAGGTTTATCCTTACACAGTTGCCACTCTGTCTTGATTATTACAGCTTTGTAGTAAGTCTTGACATTAAGTGGTGTTAAGTCCACAAATTTGTTCTTTACCAAAATGTGTCCATTTTAGATATTTTACATTTCCAGGTAAATTTTAGAATTTATTTGAAAATTAATTTACACATTAAAAATCTTGCTGGAAACTTGATTGGAATTATAGTGAATCTATAGGCCAGTTTGGGGGATAATCGGTATCATTATGACATTGAAGTCTTCCAATGCATGATCATGATATGACTCTCTCCCTTAAATGAGGTCTTCTTTTATTTCTGTCATCAATGTATTTTAGGCCTTTACATATTTTGTCCGTTTTATCTCTCAATATTTCGTGTTTTAGATGCTACTACAGATAATTTTTGAGGTTTTTGATTATTAAATTCTTGTTGCTAGAAGATAAGAATAAAGGCAAATAACCACAAAGTTCCTGCTTTCAATGTTTGAAGGGTATTTTGAGTATTTTAGCACTTCATCTCTCTGAATTTCTTATATATTAATCATATTCTGGCGTGGGAAATAGATTTAAATAAGACTCAAAGCCTGCATGATTTCAGGAAAGGTTAGTTAATGCAAATTAAAAACAAATTTTAAATATTATACAGGAAGAATTTTAGCTAAGTGAAAACTGGATTTGGTTGTGTTCCTGTGAAGAGTGTTGGGCTGTGTTCATGCCGTTAAGTTACTTGCAGATCAGATTGATCCTTTCACATCCTGTTCTTGAGGTTTAGAAGGGCAGATCCAGAGCAGCCTTTACATCAGCCTCACTAAGGTGTGACCCTTCTCAAGGCTCCATCACACTGTCCTCTCCATCCTGAGATCTCTCCCACTCGGTGGGATTATAAGCTCTTCCCAGGTTTTACCAAGGTTCTTTTCCTAGGCTATGAAGTTCCCCTCCATGCATGCTTGAATCATACTCAAACACTCCAGGGCATTCTGCTGGCCTCTGGAGATCTCATGCCATGTGTCTAACTCCTCTGTAATCATCCTCTTAGCAAATTCTGGCTGTTTTTCTTCCCCAAATTCTGATCTCTAGATTCTCCCTCAGTGAGACTGCTGGGTTTGTTTTGTTCCTGCCTCTTGCTCTGTAGCCTAGAAACTGCCTCCCAGCAGGCAGCAGGCTGGCACAATTACACAGCTCACTTGGGTCACAGTCTTGTATTGCCTGTTGTCCAACGTCTGAAAACAGTTGTTTAATGTATTTTATTTTCCAGTTTCCTAATTATTTAGGGTAGGAGGGCAATTACCAGCTTTGAGAGAACCAAGGAAATATGAGCTCAGAGGAAAACAGAATGACACTTTTAGAGAGTGCAAATACCAATAAAGTCAACCAACACACTGAATAAATTACACGAGACAAATAAGAATTAATTGACCGAGCAGGGCAAAAAAATTTATATAAGTTTATACAGACTTTCAAGTAGCTAAGAAGTGATATTCAAAGTGTGTGTCGCGGGTGGGGGGCGGGGGTAGAATAATTATTTCAGAGGAAGAACTGAGTGAAGCTACTGGGTTTGAAGAATAAAATATTGGGCAGCTTCCAGGAGCATTGCAGACTAGACATGCTGCCAAACTTTCCCTTGGAAGACACCTACATGCTGGACAGCTTTGATAATGTTTTAAAATATCATTCTGAATCCCAAAGCTGGGGAGTCTAGCCTACACTCTCACTTTCCTCAAAAAAATAGAGGTGAAACAGGGTGCAGTCAATGTGGACGCGAAGCCTGCCCTCGTAGCATGTAATCCCTATGAAACGGACGTTTCTGATTGCTCTCCTGAATCCAGCCCCAAGAACGAAGCCTGGAACACAGTCTGTGTTGAGTGCATATATGTAGAATGAGTGGATGAGTCAATGAGGGAAGGCTGTGGGACAAGGGACCATTTCCAGATCATAGAACTCTGAATGTCCATGGCTGATCAAGTAGGGATTGGGAGACCATGCTTGGGGCACTGGAAAGGTTGTAGGAGCTGACCGCTGTACCTCTTCCTATGAGGCCAGGTGTCAGAGTGACCATGTTGTTAGTGTATGGTTGGCTTAAAAAAAAAAATCCATCGTCCCAAAGCAAAGAAGTCATTTAGGAAACACGTTTTCCTCCAGCATGATGCTAGGGGGAAAGAAAGTCCAGCAATAATCCCCTGAGAATTTTCAGCTACAAGCCTTTTTTTTCCACTGGAGGCTGGTGTTGAATTTATACTTTTTGAATGATCAGAGAAACATCCATCTTTAATGAAATTAAAACGCTTCCAGTTTGTAGCAACCTCGGGATTCCTGCAGAAGCAGACAGATTCTCTTTGGTGGAGAACATCCTAGAGTCAAGCCCGTTAGGTCTCACATGAATTAAACTCAGACAAATAAAAGCTCAAAATTTTAAAAAGTATAGATATTTAAAACATGAGGAACCAAGCTTCCCTGAATGACAGAAAGAACCACCCAAAATAGATTTAGATTCCAAAGGCTTCAGGTCCTGGGGTTATCTGAAATAATGTACGTAACCACCAAGAATAATCTTTTTAAAATTAAAAGATTAAATGAAAAATAAGCAAAACTAGACAATGACATATAGTCAGATAGATTTGAGAAAAGCAAACAGAGATTCTAAACATAAAAGCAAGGAACTTCAAATGTAGTGTTATATATAACTAATTTTTTTTAACATGAGGATAAAATAAAGATATTCTCAGTTGTACAGTGTTTATGATTTTTAACACACAAGGGAAGAATTCTGCAAAGAAGTACATGTACCAGGAAGAAGTGAAACACAGGGAAAAAGGGTAAGTAAATAACTTAGAAAAAAACCTATTTGGGGGATATACTGAGTTAAACAAAATGTACTCTCGGAATAAATTTCACTTGGAGTTTTTGTTTGCTTGCTTTCCAATGTGGTTACTAAAAATGCAATAGGGCTAAGTCTAAAATAAATATAATAATTAAAAGGGAAGAGACAGCATGTTCACTATTTCCAGATGATCTGTACATAAAACCTACCAGATTCAATAAGCAAACTATTTACATATTAAGAAAGTTCAGCGAGCCAGTTGAATACAATTTATTTTTTTCCATTTTTTTTTGTATTTGTCTTTTTTAGTTATATGAGAGTAGAATATATTTTGATGTATCATACATACATGGAGTATAACTTCCATTCTTGTGGTTGAACATGATGTGGAGTTACCCTGGTCATGTAGTTACATATGAACATAGGAAAGTTATGTCTGATTCATTCTACCGTCTCTCCCATTCCCATCCTCCCTCTCTCCCCGCCATTGCCCCCTGACCAATTGGGTGAACCTCCACTTCTCCCTCCATGATGCCTATTGTGAGTCAGCATCCACATATCAGAAAGAATATTCAGACTTTGTTTTTTTTTTTTTTTGGCGGGGGGGCGGGAATTGACTTATTTCACTTACTATGATAGGCTCCAATTCCATCCATTTACAGGCAAATGCCATAATTTCATTCTTCTTTATGGCTGAGTAATATTCCATTCTGTACATACACCACATTTTATTTAACTATTCATTTATTGAAGGGCACCTAGTTTAGTTCCACAGCTTAGCTATAGTGAATCGAACTGCTATGAACGTTGATGTGGCTGCATCCCTGTAGTATGCTAATTTTAAGTCCTTTCAGTATAGTCCGAGGAGTGAGATAACTGGGTCAAGTGGTGGTTCCATTCCACGTTTTCTGAGGAAATTTCACACTGCTTTCCAGAGGGGTTGCACCAATTTGCAGTCCCACCAACAGTGTACGAGAGTACCTTTCTCCCCACATCCTCCCCAATATTTATTGTCACATGTATTCTTGATAATTGCCATTCTGACGAGAGTGAGATTAAATCTCAGTGTAGTTTTGATTTATATTTCTCCAATTGCTAGTGATGTTTTAACATTTTTTCATATGTTTGTTGACTATATTTCTTTGGTGAAGTGCCTTTGCCCATTTATTGGTTGGGTTATTTTGTTTTTTGTTTTTTTTTTTTTTTTTTTTTTGGTGTTAAGATTTTTTTAGTTCTTTGTATATCCTGGAGATGAGTGCTCTATGTGAGGTACAGGTGGCAAAGATGTTCTCTACAAGGTCAATTTATACATGCACTTAGATCAGATAGAACCATCTAGAAAATTTACTGGAAAATGAGACACATTTTACGATGGCACCAAAAATAAGAAACTATTTAGAAGATGTGGAAGATACAATGGAGTATTTTAGTGTGGAGTTCAGAACAGGCAGGAGGTACATGTTAGAAAATCATCAATGAATAAGTGACAGTGCAGCCATTAGACCAGACGGGCTCCCAGAGAGGGTGAGTGTGACTGGGGAGCAGTCCAGGCATCCAAGGATTGAGCCGTGGCTCTCTCCAGCATGGCCAGAGAGAGGCGCAGGAAAATGAGACAGAAAGACATAGAAACAACCTTTCACGGAGGGATCCATTATTTTACTTTGTGTGTGTGTGTGTGTGTGTGTGTGTGTGTGTGGTGCTGGGGATTGAGCCCAGGGCCTTGTGCATGTGAGGCCAGCATTCGACCAACTGAGCTCTATCCCCAGCCCTGAGACCCATTATTTTAAATGATAAGTAAAATAAGGACTGAAACGGACCCTTAGATATAGGAATGTGGAGGTCACCGGTGACAGGACCCAGAACTATTTACTTTATCAAATTCTAACATCTCGACTCTCAGTGCAGTTGGGGGCAAAAACATGGTTGGGGTGGGTTCAAAGGAGATTAAAGGAGAGAACAGGAGATGGCGAGGGGTATCCGGAGATGGGAGTCGTGATGGGTGGCTGCAGGTTTTAAAGGAGAACTAGCAAAGTGTGTGCAGTGTGGTCGGTGAGGCCCAGCAGAGCGGGAGAAGGGTAGATGGTGGTGGGGAGCACTGGGTAGACCAGGAAGATGGGGCCAGAGGTCGAATTAACAGGAGTCAACGAGAGGGTCAGACTCTGACTCAGACAGGTGGGTCAACACGGAGGCGAGTAATCCCAGCAGCTCTGGAGGCTGAGGCAGGAGGATTGTGAGTTCAAAACCAGCCTCAGCAAAAGCGAGGCACTAAGCAACTCAGTGAGACCCTGTCTCTAACTAAAATGCAAAATAGGGCTGGGGATGTGGCTCTGTGGTCCAGTGACCCTGATGTCAATCCCCAGTACCCACCCCCCCAAAAAACCAAAAACATGGAGGTAGCTGGTTTCTGGACATTTTCTTTTTATTGCTTCTTTTTCGTCTGTGAAGTAGGAAACATAATATGGGAAAGCGAATGGGGGAGGAAGGTCTAGAGGAGACAGAAGGTATAAAATCTTCTAGACAAATGGGAATACGTCTCACATTATACATACAAATAAACAGGATAAGATTTAAATGCAAATTACAACCCCATAGTTCATGAAAGGAGACTAAGAGAAACATGCTGTCCCTTTGGGGCGGTATGGATTTCTTAAACAAGATCTTGCTATCCTTTAGTTATGGTTTGTCGCTCCCAAAGCACATGCTGAGGCTTGGCCCCCAGGGGCCAAGTGTTGAGAGGTGGGGCCCTTTAAGAGGTAATTGGGTCGTGGGGCTCCACTCTCATGAATAAATTTACATAGTTCCTGAGCCACAGCGTCAGTTACTCTGAGAGTGGGTTGTTGTAAAATGATCCTTACACCTCCCCTCAGTCTGTCTCAGATGTGTGCCTCCTCTCTGCACATTCTGGCTTCTCCTTCCACTTCTTACCATGTCGTGATGCATCTTGAGCCTTTTGCAAGAAGTCAGGCAGATGCCGCCACCATGTTTTCAAACATCCCGTTCTCCAAAAAACATGAGCCCAAGTAACCTCTTTTCTTTATAAAGTACCCAGCCTCAGGTATTTTGGTACAGCAACATCAAATGACTAAGACGGATCTCCAAAGTACCAGCTGTAAGAGGAAAAAAATGGATAGATCTCAACTATAAAACTTCTTCAAAATTGTACTGTTTCTGTCTCTCTCTCTTCACCTGTTGTTTTCTCGCCAGTGTTTCCTCTAATGGGAGCACTACACCATTGAAACTGAAATTCTTAAGGTCATTAATGCCCTCCATGGGTACAACTCTAATGGGTAATTCTCATCCAAACTTACCTCCACCTGGAATAGCTTTGGACATAATGGGACATGCTCTGCTTCCTTCAGGGGAGTTTATGGAATCCCACAGCCTCGTGGGTTTTCCTCTTGTGTCTTCAGCTTCTTTCGCTAGGCCCTCTCCCTTTTCCAGACTTGAACATGTTGAAGGTTCCCTGTGACAGTCCTCAGATTCTCCAGCAATGCTGACTTAAGTGATCTCATGTAGCTCCATAATTTAAAAAATGTCATCTTTACACTAATGACATCCAAATTTATGACTCTGGTCAGAGTCTCCCCCTGAATTCCAGATTTATATTCACAATTGCCTCTTTGACATCTTCATTTCTATCTCCAGTTCACAAACTCACACTGTTCCAAAGCAAACTTTTTATTCCTCTCTCAAAACGGTCCCGTCTTGAATGTGCCACATTTCATAAAATGAGATCATTATCCAACAAATCTCTATATGATCCTGGATTTCTCTCTCTCTCTCTCTCTCTTTTGGCGGTGCTGGGGATTGAACCCAGAGCCTTGTGGACCCTTGATTTCTCCTCTTCCTTACCCTGTTTCATATTGAACACTCCAGCAAACTTCATCAGCTCTACTTCTAAAATACATGAAGATGGGATCACTTAGGAATATGCCCATCCCCACCGCCCTAGCCCAGACCCCGTAGCTCTCATCTGCTCAGGGGACATTGTCTTCCTGGATCTCTGGGCTCCCATTCTTCTCTCCCCTTTCTGCATTTTTCCTCACAGAATCAGAATAGTTTAATACATAAACCAAATCATACTCTGCTCCTGTTCAAAACCCTCCAATGCCTTCCTAGCATCTTTAAAGTAAGATCCAGCATCCTTCCCTTGGTCTTTAGGGTCCTGCATGATGTGGTCCTTTCCTAATTTCTTACCCTCTACACCTCATTCCTGGCCTCTGGTCACCGTGACCTTGTAGCTCTTTCAGCTCGGCTCAGGGATCATAAAGACTCGACTCACTCTCTCATTCACCTCTCTGTTCAAACATCATACTCCTCAGGAGAGAGGTTTCTCAGCCCACCACCCTGCCTACCTAGCACCTCCTCTTGTGTCTCTCTTTCTCCTGCTGGGTTTTTCCTTACAGCTCTCATTTCTGCCTTTTGTGTGCATCAATTTGTTTTTCTCAGGGCCCCAGGCTAGTTTATAAATCCCGTGAACATGGGGCCACCTTCTGGTTTCCACCATTGAATGTCAATTTCCTGAATGATCGCATAAAAGAATGAATGAAAGTATAAATAACAAAGGACTGAATGATCAGCGTGGTGTTAAGTGCAAATTTAAGAGACATAATATAAGTTGTCACACGATCTTCTGGATGGGAATTGTAAGCGTAAGCCTCCAAGAAGTTCAATGGGGAAAGGAAAACCTTTTCAACAAATGGTGCTGGAACAACTGGCTACACAGGGATGAAGAAAGATGGACCTCAACATGCACCCTGTACCATGCGTAAAAGTCAACCGGAGAGGGGCCGTGGACCCAGACGCAACAGGATCAACTATAAATCTTGTAGAAGATGATTTGGAAGAATATCTTCATGAACTCAGTAGAATACAGGCAAAGATCTCCAGCCAAGTACAAAAAAGCACCAATCACAAAATAAAAAACAAAACCCCTGGTACAACACCTTCACTAGGATTAAAACTGTCTGGCTTGGGGCTGGGGTGCAGCTCAGGGGTAGAGCCCCTGCCTAGCATTCATGAGGCAGGCCTGGTGCTCCATTCCCAGTACTTTAAAAAAATTCCAGATGATCAAAAGGTACCATTAAGATACATTGCTATATTGTGTGCAAGTTTGAGTACGTGACAACAAATCCCATCATCAGGGACAATTGTAATGCACCAAGACATGGACTGGGAGAAAATATTTGTACTACGTAAGCTTCAAATACATAAGGAATTTCTAAAAACCAGCAGTGAAACATAAACAATGCAGTTTTTTTTTTCATTAGAGCTTTATGGTTATACATAGTCGTTGAGTTCATCCCAATGCAATTTTTAAATGGGCAAGTGGTCTAGATTCTAAGAGAAGACGACTCTCTGATAAGCACATGGAAATATAATCAAGACTATAAGTCATCAGGGAAATTCCAGATAAAAATGATATATTTGTACCCATCCCCGAGAATGGAAAGTTCATATATCACTGGTGGCGGCTGGACAGTGGGACAAAGGCTTTGGAAAGCAGATTTCCAGTTTCTAATAAAGTTCAACATACACCTCCCTAAAGAACCAGCAATCCCATTTCTGTGTCTTTACCCCAGGGATCTGAAAACCCATACCCATGTAAAAACTTGTGCATAAATGTTCACAGCAGCATTATTCATGATAATCAAGAAAAGTGGTGTCAAGCTAACAGTTCATCAACGGATGACGAGATACAGTATGTCCATTCATACAACGGCAAACAGCTCAGCAGCCACAGAAGCTACGTGGATGATTCTGGAAGACTTAGGGTGAAAGAAGCCAGACATAAAAGACTGCATGCTTCCTACTGAAGAACATGCAAACCTAGTGTGCCACTGCAGGGTGATAGGAATCTGAACATTAGTTGCCACTGGAGAGAGGAGATGGACCAGGGAGGGGCATCAGGAACTCTGCTGTGCCTTGGTGGCAGGAACAGACATTTGTCAAAGCAAATCAAACTGAACAATTTAGTAAGTAAGTTCTGTGCATTCAACAACAACAACAAAAAAATTGTATCTACAGAAAGACGCATACAGAACGTCTCCTCGTATTTGTCAGGGATCAGTGCTTATCTAAGAATATACAGTGAGCACCTTATAAAATGGGCCCTTTTAGCGGACAGGGGGCAGTCTGAGGCTGGCATATGGTATAACACATCCTAAAACAATAAAGTGAAAACAAGACTCTTGAACTGATGGAGAAGGGTTCTGTGAACGGAGGAGAGAGACTCTATGGTGACCAAGGAGCACAGATGGGCAGGCAGGAGGAGAGGCAGAGAGCCAGGAAAGCTGGCCAGAAGGGAGACAGGTAAGGTGGGAAGGAAAGGAAAACGGAAAAGGAGGTGAGTAGGCAGGAAGGGGGATGGAGAGGGGGAGGGGGAGAGGGGGAAATTAACTGAACACCATCCCTATTCTGCTTCTCCATTCTAGACATCCTCTCCCTTAGCAGATCAGAAGCTCCTGGGAGGGAGGGAGGGATGGAGGGAGGCAGGGAGGGAGGGACTGTCTTTAATAAACCTTTACACCTGCCAGAGGGCCCGCCCTGATGTCTGGCTGGCTGGTTCACAGGCGGCGAGAGACCAGAGACCGTATATCAAACGCCAGGTGTGAGTTTGGAGGCACAGACGGCCCTTTCATTGGGATTCTGGGGAGGAGAACCCTGGTGGCATTTTTTGGAAACACTTTAAAGACGGGGCCTCTGTGACTCCGGCCAGTAGGGCGCCCACAGGCTGCAGGTGGCCTTTTAATGACTGGGAGGGGCCTCCAGGCGGCCTCACTACAGGTGTGCGTGTCGTGCTGATTTTTAAACACACAGGGCGTGTGTGTCTTTGGTGGGACTCATCACACTGAGCCACCACCTGGCTCTCGCCTTCACAGGCCTTCTCTGGGGGGCCTGCTGGCGCTCTGCCCTGGGTGATCACAGTTGTCCCCTGAGTCTGGCAGCTCTGCGCTCCATTCCGGGCCTGTGAATTAGCTTGCCTGGGTCAGTTCAGGTCAGCGCGCTGACGGGGCCCCTCCTGATGCAGCCCTGAGCCAGGTGCTGCAGGTACGGACTGAGGTATGGCCCAGCCCTTAAGAGTTCAGGCCCAGACTGGAAGACAGAACAGAATTTTGAAATGAGGTGACGAAGGCTAAGTAAGAGAGTCCTCGGTGCACAGAATCAGACGCTGCACCCAGGAGGTCCAACTCACAGCTGGGTGACTTGTGACAAGTTACTCGGCCTCTCTGAGCATGAATTTCCCCACCTTGGAAAGGAGTTGCTTGACCCTGTCCTCAGAGGTGATGGTCAGAGGATTGAGGGGTAATGTTTTAGGCTCACAGCCCCCAGGGGCACATGGAGTGTAGTCAACACCGCCGTCCTTTCTTCCTCCTCCTTGGTGGGTGAAGCAGGACCTTTCAGACTGAGGAGCGTTACAGAGGTCACAGTGGCAGCATCTTGCTGGCAGTGCCAGGGTACGTTCGAGGGGAGCGAGGCGTCCGCATCTCACGAAAGTAATATATTCATCTTCTAAGCATCTGTGGAGACATTATTTATGAATCCAATTTCTCTTTTTTATTCTATCTGCAAATTACATTCTTGTTATCATCCTGGAGAGGTGAATTTATTCCCAAACATAATCACAGATTACCAGAAATCAAAAAGTGTAAGTATTGTTACCTACGGAGAGGGAATTTATTACATTTGTTTTACAATGACCCAGATAAATGTAATGAGAGAGAGAGAGAGAGAGAGAGAGAGGTGTCAGATGATGCTGTTTTCCAAACTGCCGTATCTGCTACCTAGGACCCTGGTACTTAGTCACATCCCTCACCTTCACAGACCTCGAATGGCATGCTTTCTAAAACCCTGGCTCCAGGATTCCAAAATATAAAAGCAGTCTAGGTACTCCAGCTCTAGATTATTTACAGAAAATCAATTCACTGAAAGTCAGTTTATCAAAGGATCTGTTTCCATAATAACCAATTCATCAAATTTTTCCAACTTATAAAATATGTATTAATTTCAATCGACTCTAAAGCTTATGGCAGTTCGTTACAGATGCATGAGCAGGACCAGGAGAGCCACAGAGGCCAGAACCTCGGGGATCTGAGTTCTCAACTCTCCTGTGTTCCACAGTCTCCTCCCTCCATCTTCAGAACCAAATATTCCTAAGCTTAATGCCTTCAAATAACAACAAACATTTATTATCTCACATGGTTTCTGTGGCTCAGGGGTAGGTCAGCTGATGGCCTGGCTTGAGTCTCTTGTAGGATTTATAGTTAAGATTCTCACCATTTGACACTGGGGCTGAAACATCCGTCTCCCAGACAGCTCACTCACACGGCCGTGGGTAGGAGGCCTCCGTTCCCCCACCATGTGCACCGTTTCCTCGGGCAGATTGAGTGTCCTCACAACATGGTGTCTGGCTATCCTGGGGGCGGGGGCAAGTGGTCCAAGAGAGCACCAGGGGAAACTGCAGTGTCATTTCTGCACCATCCTCTTGGGTACACAGAGCAGTCTTATCCACTGTGGGAGAGGCCTACGCAGGAGGTGGGGAAGTGAGAGTGGGGCTCCTTAGAGGCGGGCCATGAAATTGTCACTCCTCACCACCTACTAATTACCCTTCCCCTCTCCAACCCTTGCACACAGCCTTGTTCTCCTCTCTCTTTGCCTGTCTTCCCTCCCCTCTGCTTCTCAGACCCTCCCTTTTGCTGTCCTTCAGCGTCTGCCTTCTCCAGGAGGGGCAGCCTGGCAATGCCTTGTGCTCATTCTGTCTCTGGAAATTGTTCTCCCCTCTACCCATCTCAGGGCCTCTTCCTGTCCTGCTCTCCTCCAGCGGCAGCTGACAACTGAGGCAGCAAACTGACATTCTTTACAGCAAAAAGCCAGTCAATTAAAATCTACTAGAAACTGCTGAATCGACTGAAGCCATTCTAAATCTATTGCTGGAGACTTAAAAAAAAAAAAAAAAAAAGTTAAAGCAAACCTCCTTTGGGTCAATCAGTAAAACCCAGTGAAACTGGGGAAAGAGTCATCAAAAGGCTAAAATGTTGACAAGACAGAAAAATGCCTTTGACAAGGACTAGAAAGAAATCCATGAACATGAAAACTTTCCTATGCAAATCATTTGAAAGTTTGGTACCAGGCCTAAGAGGAACAGTACATTCAAATTCACTGGGTAGGGCCAGGACCACTCTTCCTTTAAAACAATGCAAATAGGCAACATTTTTAAATTTGAGCAATAGTCATTTCAAGGATTAATCTTTCTGCAAGGCAGTTTTCAGAGAACTGGCCTGTTGGGAAAGGGCTTCCCCTTATGGATGTGACAGGTGACTGTCCCAGGACTCTGTAAGGGGAATCAAGGGGGATGCACCACCACCTCAGCCAGGGCTTCAGCTCCCGACCTTTCCCCAACCCTCAAGTAAGCTCTTGGCTTTCCTAAGACAGTTCCAGCTCCCAGATAAAGCAATCCAGGGTTCACGGGTTCCACAAGTACCATAGAGCAGCTCTGGATTACTCACAGCAGCAGGGTTACCAGGCATTCTCCTTCCCACAGCTGTTGGGGGAGTTTGGGTGACGTGTCACGCAGGCCATACAAGAAGAGACCATGTGAGAATTCAAACCTTTCTCTCTGACTCCAGCCCAGACCCAGCCATCTGGACATCCCCTCCAGCCCTGCCTGAGCGTGGGAGAGCCACTGCCTCTGCTCTGCCTGCGGTTTAGTCATGGGACTCTGGCTGCTGACCCTGGGTGGGTCTGGGCCCTGCTTTGAAAGGAGGCCTCCTGACACCTTCCTCGCCGTGAACGCTGTGGCTTGCAAGTGCCCAGGCTTGTCGCCTGCTGGCTTCAGTGGTTGAGTGTGTGTGTGTGTGTGTGTGTGTGTGTGTGTGTGTGTGAGTGTGTGTGTGTGTAGCCCTTGGGGCCACCCGGAGCCCAGTGAGCCACAGACAGCATGTTCTTCCCACCTGCTCAGGAGGCCTCTCTGCCGGGGCCAGACAGCCCAAGGCTCATGGGTTTGGGCTTTGTCTTCTCAGTTGCAACTGGGCCTGGGCGGATTGATTCATTATGTCAGCTGCTCTCTGGAGATGAAAAAGAATGAATCATTTTAAAGGAACTTTCCAGTCAGCAGAGAGAAAAAAAGAGAGAGAGAGAGAGAAAAAAAAAATCTTTTCCAATCTGCTCTCTTCCCCCATTCTCTATTTTACCTCTCCTTCCTTTCCCTCTCTCTCTCTCCCTCTCACTGTTTCTCTGTGTGTCTGTCCCTTTGTGTGGCTGTCTTTCTCTATTTCTCTGTGACTTGGTTTTCCCTCTTGTCTAGGTTTCCCTGAGTCCAGGGATAGCCCCGACTCTCCTGTTGGGTCCTCAAGCCATTGCCTGACATCAGGGACCACACTGGAGCTCGCAGATGACAGAAACTGCATAGCATGGTGCTTGGGGGGAGGTCACGCATTTCACCCACCAAATAGGATTGGGTGGCATCTTTGGATCTGGTGCCATTGTTGTGCTGACCCTCGGCAGAGTCTGGAACAGGGAACGGCTTTGGCTTTCCAACAGGCTCCATGGTTCTGCAGAACCTAATGGGTCTTTCCTCACACCACCTCAGCAGGCCACGGATGGACATGGTCATGGGGAGGGTTAGCCATCCAGTGGCTGCTCTCTGTTGATTGCACTCAAAGTGGGCAGGGGAGACCCGGATGCCCCACAGGCATGTCCCAGGCAGCTCTGACCACCATCCGGGCCCTAAAACCTGAGGGCAGTGGGAGGCATGTGCTCTGAGCTCCTTTTGTGCACCGGCTCACGGAGGGGTGCCATGGCAACAAAGGGGCATCCTCGTCAGCATCCTTTGAAAGCAAAAGCACGTGACAGGGGTGTTCCAGGAGCGCATTGCTGATGCTCGTGGTTCCGTGACGTATTGAAAGCACTCAATTTTATTAAAAATATATCACTAAAATTATTTTCCTATTCATAAAGCTTTATCTTTCCTTCAAACGACAAGTACCCTCTCTAAAATTCCCTGAAAGTCCCTGCGTGTGTGTGTGTGTGTGTGTGTGTGTAGACAAAGGCAGTCATCAAATTTCCACTCTGGAGGTAATTTCTAGAGCCTGTCCTCTGCTTCCATAAAGATAATTTATTTCTTCCTAAAGTGACTCTGGCTCCCTTCTCTCTCTCTCTCTCTCTCTCTCTCTCTCTCTCTCTCTCTCTCTCTCTCTCTCTCTGTCTTTTGTTTATTTTGTTTTTTTAAGGAAAAGCGCCCAGCTAGCTCATTATCCCCATTTCTGCCCAATTAGGAGGGTCTACTGCACTTCCATTTTAGAGTGATAGATTCTGTGGCAATGACTCCACCGGGGTCGACCAGAGAGCAGGAGAGGTGGAGTCCTGGAAGAAATCTCGGCAGAAGAGGAAGTGATCTGTAGAAGATGAAATGGAATTAGCAGAACACTACTTTCAAACTCAATGGACTGGGATCCATCACAGGGGTGGGGGGGCCCAAGCTAGCCCCAGGGCAACACTGTGAAGCAGCGAGTTTTATTCTGAGCCTGGCTGCTCCTTCCTCTGAACAGCTCTTGCCCCATTTTGGCACTCCTTGCTTGCTTTACTCCTGAAGAGATATTGAATATCTGCATTTTATGTGTTTGCAAGGCTTTTAAAAAAATACAGTTCCCGTCTCCCTATGGCGGTAAGTTGTCAAAGGCCTCTGTGGAGGTGTGTTCTGACAGGAGGGACCTCAGGGTTCTTAGCGGCAGACGTCTCCTATGTGCGTAGAATCCCAGTCAACACCCAGAGTCGCCCCTTAACCACAAGGTAGCACAACCCCTGACAAAGCCTTCTGCACTCCCAGATGAAGGAGGCCCGTGCATCAGCCCGGCAGCGGCATTGAACACGACGTTCCCATCCGATGGGTCCATTGATAGGAGGAAGTTAATTTAATTCGACTGGACCATGCATCAATGCCATTGATGTGGTGACAGAATGTGCCATTATGGAAACCGCACTGCAAGGATGAATGAGGCGTCCTGCCAACTCTCAGGAGTTGCCTGCAGAAGGAGATAAAGCTAGTGTGCGTGCGTGGAAGATACCAGGTGCAAAATGGCAAGAGCCATAGGAAAGGCCCAGAGGGCTGCGGGACTCAGAGGAAGGGCAGATGATGAAAGGGAGGTTTTAAGGAGGAGGAGGCTTGATCCTTGAGGGATTAATGACATTCAGTGGACGCAGGGACCAGGTAATGGATGACTCTGACTGGCAGACTGTGGGCTCTGGCTGTATCTCATAGGACTTCAGAAGGAATGTCCACCTGCCACAGCTATCCCACCATCCACCCACCCACTGCACAAAGCCAGGGAAATTCCAATGATTGACTGTGGCTCCCTTTTCTGGCTGAGGTGCGACCTCAGATTCTAAATGCTTCTTGGTATACAAATGCAAAAAGACACAGTGTATCGTGGTTACCATGGAAGGGCCCCCTTGGATCTCCCTGTAAGAGAACCTCTGTGGAATTCTCCAGCAGCTGATTGACACCTTCCAGTCCTTGCACCTCTGAATCTACTGTGGCATCTACACCTGAATGCTCCCCGCAGATGACGGACCATGGCTGTGGGGCTAGAATGGGGCCAGTCTTGCCTTCTGGGAAATCCCTATGCACAGCTTTGGCCTAAGGGTTCCCCGTCTGTCTGGCAGAGGCTTGCTCGGGACGGCTGTGAGGCTGCCAGTCCTCCTTCCCTTCCTGCCTCCCTCCCTGCCACACTTTGACCTTCCACATCTACTTTCCCACCTAAACCTCTTGCACCTTGAACTCTAGAGGACACAAGTTGATTGCCGGTTGATTAAGTTGCACTGAAGCTACAAACTTTTTGCATCCCGTTCTTGAAAATGGGAAACCACGGGTAATTGTGAGGAGGGGGCTGGCTTGCTTAGCCTCACCCAGCAGCAGCGTGTGCAGAACTCATTCACCCAGAGTCAGAGAGACCAGCCGGGGGCTGTCACAGTAACTCAGATGCTAAAGGCTTGGATGAGGGCAGTGGGAGTGGGAATAAAGCAGGGTTGGTACAAGTGACACTGCCACATTTATCTCAACTGATTGTCCTTGTCACTTCCATCTCTCCAATCAACACGGAAAACAAGGACAAATAGTAGGGTCTGAGGGGAAGAGCACTGGGGTGGAAGTCAGGAAGCCTGGGCTGGGCTCCAGCACTAGCTAGCTCTGCCTCTCTGACTTCACTGTCTGTCTCCTGGAAATGGACGGTGGATAGGACAAGCTGACCTTGATATCCACGCCTGTTCCAGCATGCACCCGCTTTTGACCTGCAGCATAATGCACATAGCATAAAATTTGCCATCTTAAAATTTTGCATCTCTAATTGTACCTTTCAAGGGCATTAAGTACATTGGCAAGGTCATGTAACCATCACCACCACCTCCAGAACCTTTCTGTCTTCCCAGACTGAAACTCTGGACCCATTAAACACTAACTGTCCCCCAGCCCCATCCCCATCCCCCAAGGTCTCCCCGCTCCCCAGACCTTGCCAACCACAATTCTACTTCCTGTCCCTATGAATTTGGCTGCTCTAGGTGCCTCATGTGACTGGAATCATACACGACTTGTCCCTCTGGGTCTGGCTTATATCACTTAGCACAATGTCCTCAAGGTTCATCCAGGATGTCCCAGGCATCAGAATCGGGCTGGATAATGTTGTGTTGTCTGTCTATGGGGCTTTGTTTACCCCTTCATCTGCTGATGGACAGACATGTGGGCTGCTTCCACACTGTCGCTACTGTGAATCATGCCACCACAGCAGGTTGGATTGTGGGATCATATGGTAACATGCTCTGTCTTTAAAGCAGTGCCTTCCTGCATTTCCTCACAGAGTACCCATGACAGCCATTGTGAGTGAATTCAGGAATTGGTAATGGTCCGGCACCGGCCGACGTACCGTGGTCTACTTTACAAACTCAACCAAGTTTGGCATTTCTGTGCCATACTGTGTCCTTATTTGCTGTGATATAAAAATGGTGTTTTAAACTACATTCCCGTTGAGGGAGACTTTCACCCCCACAGAGTTCAGGAACAAGAACCCTGTTGGTCCTCGGACACCCCTGACTCCCCTGTGACGGTAGAGCCCAGTCTCTCTGCACACAGAGCTGGGTCAGCTTTAGAACCCTGTGGAACTCTGACACTCTCTGACTCCAAGTATCACCCCCCCACCCCCAGGGGGATCTTCATTTTAAAGAAAGATGAAGTGAGAGAAGGACTCTTATGCCTGAGCCAGGAGGAATGAGTCACCAGCAATGGGAATTTCAGGCATTTGCGTGTGCGCAAATAGAGGCTGGAAAGAGGGCGGGACATTTCTGGAACTGAAATGTGGCGGAGGCACAGTCCCCCGTTGGTCTGGCCCAGGGCAGTGTTACATTAAGGAAGGCTGAGCCCTCCCTGGGCTGGCTTCCCAGCTTCTGCAGCGCCGGAGAGTTCTGGAAGAGTGGCCAGGCTGTTATTCATCCATACGTTACCATAACAGAGGAGGAGCCAGCACTGGGGCAGGGATTCCAGGGAGAGTCCGTGAAGACGCTGTGTCCACTCAAGTGGGTTTTGTGTTGTCTGGATTCTCCTTTGGGACTGCTTATGGGCAGAGTGGGGAGGTATGTGGCAAAGGAACTGTCACGGGCCGCAAGAGTGTTTTTGTGACTTGGTATAAACGCCATGCTAGGAGAGGTCCTAAGATGACACTGTGGCTATCCACGAGGGCAACTCGAGGTTTTATCCAAGGAAACAGGAGCGAAAGGCTGTTGGAAATCAACTTGACCTATATGGCAGCTACCAGTTCCCTCCTGGCCAAGCCTCGGGTCACAGTCGGCTGAGGCCTGGTTTGCATTTTCCTGTTCTCCATCTCCCCTGACCGTCTGAAGGGGAAGTTTCACAGGTAGGGAGGGGGAGTCCAAGAGGAAGTGAAGGCAGACAGGAAAGCTTGGAAAATCCTCTCCAGCAGAGTAAGCAGTCCTGAGATGAGTGAACCGTCCCTTTCACATGAACATACTCCCTCCACGGAGAAGAATGGGACGGAAATACAAACACATGTTAATATCAATGCCACATTCCAGGACTTCCACACCTCCCTCCAAGGTGAGGAGGATCCACAGGTCAGCACTTACACAAGACCTGCCCGCAAGTGCTCTCCAGCTAGGGATCCCCCTCCCAGGTCCCTCTTCACAGCTGAAGGATTTATTACCCCAGCTGCTGCAAGTGTCGCCAGCAGACAGCCTTCAGCTGCCAACTCACTTCCAGAAATACAGCTGAGGAGAGCTGTTTGGCCCAAGGTCATGACCCCTTCCAGGAGCAGGAGGATGGTAGGAGCCAAAGAACCCAGGGTGACCATGGGCGGCCGTGGGAGTGCAGTCAAGGCAGAGGCTGGGCCCCAGGCTCTCTGGTCCCAGGACATTTCCTATGAAGCCAGGACAGGCAGGGGGACAGGAACCTGTCTGTGTTGGTTAGAATTCTCCAGAGAAGCAGAACCAATAGGTAGAGAGCTAGATGAGCAGCGGTTTATAATGGGAGCTGGTTCTCGCATTTACGGGAGCGGAAAAGTCCCATGGCAGGTCCACACCTGGATGCTTGGGGGTGGTGGGGGGGTAGGGGGGTAGGGGAGAAAAGTTGTGTTATTTTGTATTTCAATGATAAAACATTACTGTTTTATTGAAAAGAAAAAGAGAGGTGGTTGGTGTTTGAAACCTCACCCACATTTACTCAAGGAGGTGGAGTTGATGGAGAGCCAATCACCCCCTTAGCTTTCGACTTCAAGGTGAGATCACCTATTGGTTCATCCTCAAAACCACGGTATACAGAATATAGCAATTTTTTTTCCCCAGAATGAAAGAGGTCATTTTTTTTTTTGCGAGTTTATGGATCGCCTCTTATTTAAACTGTGTGTGTGTTGTGCTGGTTTCTGCCTTGACCCACTCCATGACCAGCTGTCTGCCGCCCACCCCAGAGCATTCGGCACTGCTACCAGGGCACCTGCAGACCAGACCACAGGGTGCGCCTCAGTGGCATCACTTTGTCCCCAGTGGCAAGGATGTTAGAAAGGGGACAGAATAAAGCACTCTGGCGGAGGGGGCAGTGTGTGATCAGAAAGGACAAACCATCCGTTTACTAGTCAGCTCATGGCTTCCTTCCACACCACTTGCTCAGGCAGAGGGAAGTTGATTCAGGCTGGGGGGTTGGCAGGGTGAACGCAGCGGGACAGGACGGGGGACAGATAAGGTTGAAAGGGTCCAGGGACCCAGATATGAAGGAATGGTTATGTCAGAACGAAAGAGCCTGGTTCAGTGAGGAGGAAGTGGGGCGGGGGGTGGAGAAGCTCTTGGGGGGTCACAGCTTCCAGTTGTCAGGGTTTGGCTACCCCCGATCAGAGAGGCGCATTTCACAGATGAAGTAATGAGTTTTTTTAAGATGAAAAGTCAGCACATCAATATGCGCTTACGTTTACTCTTCGGGGCGTGTTCCGCAAACGCCAACCTGTCTTTTCTGAGCTTTGGCGAAGTGCTGTTCATCTGAGTCCATCCCCAGGTCTGTTGGGAACCCACAGGGCCAAGCCAAAGTCTCATCGGCAGTGATGTTACTGGAGAGCAAATCCTTTTGCTGATGTCCAAACCAGAGCTTCATCTGGATGAGATCCCAGCTCTGATAAAGGCCAGCGGCAGGACAGTTCAAGGACAGGGCAGCCTCTCCTGGCCAAGGGGAGCTCAGCAGGCCTCCCCTGGCGGGGGAGGGTGGAGGCAGGGCACCCTCTGGGGACCTGCCCTAATTATAGGCCGAGAGAGGGCAAAGTCAGGTCATTTTGCATTGTGTTCTCTGAGACTCTGAAAATGCTGAGTCACCCTGGGTGCAGGGCCAGAGGGGGGACCCACTGCGGCAAGCCAGTAGCAGCTGCCTGCTGACAAAGTGCACCGGGAAGCCACTTCTACTGACAGGAATGTGTGGGCGTGGGATGGGCCGGCTCTAAACCTCTGCCTTAGTCACAGGGGTCACCCGGTCAGCTGCAGCCTGCCTGCCGGGGAGGAGTGTCAAGGCCATTGCTAGGTGGCAATCTGGGGGTGGAGGAGAGAGAAGGGAAGGAACATGCCTGTGTTTCTGATTTCCTCCTCTGCCAAAGGGAACGTCAGCTTAGCCCTGCCCTTTCTCTTTATTCTTGAATACTCTGGCCCCCCAACACCACCAACAAATGATTTGGTCCTCATAGGCTTCAATCTTTATGGGCTCTTGTTACAAGATAACATTCCAGCCTCTAGCCTGGCATCAGGGGCCTCCCATGTGCCCACCCAGGAATGCATTACGTGCTGGTAGGGCCATGGCTTGGGACAGAGCCCTGGGAGACCGACGGTCTTGGTTCCTCTTTCCCAGGACAGTCCTCTGCCGCTGCTCCGTGGGCCAGCCCTTCTTCCTGCCGGCTGGCCCCCTGGCGCACCATGTCCCAAGTCCAGGCTCAAAGTGCAAATGACGTCCCCCCTTTTCCTTGACTCTTCCCAGACTGCCGGGCCTCTGCAGTTTATTCCATTCAGAGTCTTTCAGTGGAACTCAACAAAACCAAGGGGAAAGAATGGAGACCTGCTGGTCTGGACTCAGTTCTAGAAAATTCTCGGACTAGCTGTTAAGATCTTAGACAAGACCCCAAACTTCTTTGCCCTTGGACTTTTTCTGTAATGATGGTCTCAGGTTCACGGGAGAAAGCAGATATCTGAGTGATGGGTGCAAAGTAAGGACTCAATCAACATGAGAGGCACCCCTTCTGCTCACCCCCCTGTTCATTTTTATCATTCCTTTAGCATTCGTTATATAAATGTGGTTTCCTGGGTTTTTGTTTGTTCGTTTTGTTTTGTGGAGATAAGGCCTCACTGTGTTGCCCAGGCGGGCTTTGAATTTCTGGGCTCCAGCCATCCTCCTGCCTCAGCCTCCCGAGTAACCAGTGCGAATTGCCGCTCCTAACTTTTATATATGCAATCATCCCTTAGCACCCTCAGGTTCTGATTCACAGAGTCAACAAACTACGGCTTGAAAGTATCCTGAAAATAAAGCTGCATTTGTATTGAACACACAAGGCATTTTTTTGGTCATCATCATTCCCTAAGCAATACAGTATAACAGCTAGTGAACATACCGTTGATGTTGTGATATTAAAAGCATTCTAGAGAAGACTTAAGGTACACAGAAGGATGTACACAGGTTCTCTGTAAATTCTATACCATTTTATATCAGGGACTTGAGCATCCACAGGTTTTGGTATCCTTGTGGGTCTTGGAACCAGTTGCCATAGATACTGAGAGACAAATACACACAGACACACACACACACACACACACACACACACGTATGTATACATATATATATATATATATACATATATATATATGTATATATATATATATATATATGTTTATAATTGTTTCTTTATGCAAGTATCCAGACTCCTTCACTAAACTGTGTATTTTTTCATTCATTTTTTGAAAGACTTCTTTGTGGATGATCTATTATGTTTCAAGCCCTTGAGCCGGGCCCTAAGGATTCAGAGAGAAAACGGTACTGTTCCTAACAGGAAACCTTGTTTTGTATTTCATTGTAAAGTTACCATAAATATTTTTTTTATAGATGGGCAGAGTAAAAATAAACAAAATACCTCCCCACATAGAGCTAAGCATAATCGACACCAAATAAATACTTGTGGAATCCTTTGCTTTGGAGTTTGGGGTAAAAACTGTGAAATGCCTTCATGATATTAATTCATTTCTGAGCTTAACATATTCCACATGTGACCAAAGGGAACAGCCTAGGCCTTCAAAACAGAATTGCTTGGAACTGACGGCTCATGACCTAGAAGGCTTGCCAGGGGCTTGCTTTCAATGCCACCAGCCTCGGAAGGCTGTGTGTGTGTGTGTGTGTGTGTGTGTGTGTGTGTGTGTGTCCCATGTGATGCCGAGAAGGCTCTAATAATCCCCTCAAAGGCACAAATCAATCAAAAACCGATCGACTGCAGCTCTGGGATTCTGATGTACATCAATGAGGAGATAAGATCCAATTTATAAAATTTGAATCACTTGCAAAATTGAAGCCACAAGTCCTCATCTATAGTGGGGTACCTCAAACTGCTCAACCCCCTATTTCTGAGCACTTACCAGTGCATCCTACATTTCCTGTCCTTTAAAGTGTCGAATCGCTTTCTGCAAAAACGATCCAGTAGCCAAAATCACGCCCTTCTTCCTTCATCCCTCGGTCCCGCATTTTCCCCACTCCCTGGATGGAGTCCCACGGTTCTCTGTCTTCCTGCGTAGCTCCTGATGAGGTCTCCCCACAGTGAAACAGCCCTGCAGCATTCCCAGCTATCGGGAGCGGCTGGACATCTGTTGGGTAGAATCTGTGGGTCTGGATTCAGGGCTCTACTCCAGGTGTGCCCTGGTGGCCACTCACTCCCACGCTCCTGGGTCCACACTGATGGCCCTTTGTTCTTTGCTCTGCCTACAGGACGGGCTGTCTCCTGGGGAGCAACTGGAGGCTACTGCATTGGCTTCTAGGATCTCCAGGACCCTACTCTCTGCAACCATGTACACAGAGTGCCCTGTGTCACCTGTCACTGTCAGGATAACAATGATACTACAATGAAACTTCCCACTTCCGAGGGTTCACAACCTACAGAGGCCTTCCCATATATGGTCTCTCCAGCTACACCTCTGCCGTGGCATTTCCCTGTCCATCATCCTTCAAGGGTTCCACTGCCCACTGGATGAAGCCCAGGCTGCCCGCCGTGGTGCGCAGGGCCTTCATTAGACGCCCAGCTCTCTCCCTAACCTCCTTTACTGGCTCCCACCCCACTGCCCACTTCAAACGGCTTAGTTTGCAACACACACACACGCACGCACACACGCACACACACGCACACACGCACACACACACACACACACACGCACACACGCACACACATGCACGCGCGCACACACACACCACCCTTCTCTCCTTCGTCAGGTGTTGGCTCTTGCTCGTCCTCAGGCCTACGTGTCCTTCTCCATCTTGCCTCACAATGTCTGTCCCCCTCCACGGTGGTCGCTTCACATTCCCACCAAGCTAGGCCCCTTCTCAGAGCTTGTGATGTCCTGTGCATAACCCGCTGGTGACAGGGACCGCTCTGTGTGTGTGTGTGAGTGTGAAATTGGTCATTTTGGACATTTTTAAGCGTGCAGCTCAGTGACACGAAGCACATTCACGGTGTCATGAAGCCCTCACCACCACCCACCTCCAGACCTGTCTCATTATCCCACGTGTCAGCTCTAAACCCCCGGTGTCATTGGGCCAGAGCGGCCGCAACAGAAGATCACCGACTGGGCGGCCTCCACAGCAGAGACACCCCTCACAGTTCTGGGGGCTGAAGTCCAGGGTCAAGGTGCTGCCCTGGTCGGTTTCTGTGAGCCCTGGCTTTCTGGTTTGGAGCTGGTCACCTCCTCACCGGGTCCTCAGATGACCTTACTCCTGTGTGGACGAGGAGGTGTGTGTGTGTGAGGTGAGGGGAGCGCTCTGGGGTCTTCTTACACAAACTACCATCTTGTATTCGGGCCCACCCTTGTCATCTTTAACCCGAGTCTTTCTCTAAAGGCCCGGTCTTCAAGTATAGTCAAAATGGCGGGGGGAAGGCTTCAACATAGAATCTTCTTTTGGTGGGGAGAAAGTCACGATTCAGTTCATACACTGATACAGAATCACTCCTCCTTCCCCCTCCTGGCCCCGTCTCCTGACAGCCATTATTCTACTTTCTACCTCTAGACTCGACCATTCTAGGGTCCCCCACACGAGTGGGACCATACAGAACCTGTCTCTTCATGACTGAACTTCTTTCACTTAACGTAGTGCGTAGTCTTCAAGGTGTCCTCCATGTAGTAGCCTGTGACAGAATGTCCTTCCTGTTTAAAGCCGGGTAATATTCCATTGCACGGATAGACCACATTGTGTTTATCTGCACATCCATGCATGAAACGGCTGGGTTTGATCAGTGTCTGGATCTCTCCCCTGATGTTGGCCGCTGTGCTACTTCTCTACATCTCACCTGCCAAACACAGTGCCAGAAATATTGTAGTCTCAATAAATGTTGAGTGAATGAAAGAGTGAGCCCATCAATTAATGCAGTGGCCATCACAACAGCAGGTTGGAGTGAAAAGGTTCCTTGATTCTCACTTCCATTTTCAGACGAAGAGCTCAGTCTTGGGAAGGTAAAGGGGTTTCCCATTATACTCCATTGCCTGTTCTACCCTGCTTCTAAGTGTTCTGAGTTACAAGTAGTTCTGGTTTGTCTGATCTCCCAAACGTCATGCCCTATTTTGGACATCAATCACATGGTTTGATTTCTGATGGTGGAAAAATCTCCAGGGGAAGTCACAGTCTTAGAATGATGCAAAATAAGCCAGGAATGTTCTAGTAGGAAAGTCTGCCCTGTATCCATGATGATACAAGGTACTAATACAGTGGTCCTTAACCAGGGTGATTTACGCCAGGGGACACTGACAATGTCTGGAGACACTTTGGGTCCTTGTGGCTGTAGGGTAGGTGCTCTTGGCATCTAGCGGGTAGAGGCCAGGGGTGCTGCTAAACATCCTGCAGTGACCCCGACGTTCCCACAGCAAAGAGCTGTCTGGCTCAAAAGTCGATAGTGCAGAGGCCTAGGAACCCTGTCCTAAAGGAGACTCTGGGAATGAGAGTCTCCTTTAACAGGCTTGGCTTAACCGTTTGGTAGGTCCTAAAGATCTCGGGATTTTTTTTTATGACAAATATTAACATAATAGGAAAGTCTTCTTTGCAGTTTCTGTGATACACTGTATTTGTTGCCTTCAGGGGCAAAATACAAAAATGATATATGTAAACGATGCCAAAACATATGTACACAGGATAATATTGTGTATGCCAAATAATAATGAATGAAAAGGGAGAATGTAAGCTGCCGTGTGTATACTACTGTATCTGTGTTCAAGCATGTTAATGTACATGGACGAAGATGGGGAAATTTTGAAATAATGTAGTGTATATTCAGTAAAGATCTCTGTTCAATCTTTTACTTCTAAAGTGTCTAATGTAAATATCCACTTGGAAATTCAAAAGTCAGGCGAATAGCCTTCCTTTCGATGAACAGCAACCATTTATTGAGATTAGATACTCAGCCAACCAGAGAACCGAGTGCTCTTTGGGTATCAGTGCATTAACTCCTAAACAGGTCAATGAGGCAGGCATTGTTGTGACCTTTTGCAGATGAGAAACCTGAAGCTTAGGGACACAGTAATCCATCAAGGCCACAAAGCCAGCAAACGCAGGGGCTGAGATGTCTACCAACTGCCCTGGGTTCCAGAGCGTGGCTACCCCGTGCTGCCTGCAGGAGTTGGTGATCTCATACCATGACTGGTGTTATCATCTAGTTACACGGAGTTCCCAGTGTGACTCACTCAGCAACTAACTGCCTGTATCAGCTGCCCTCTCCCAGGGAACAGAGCAAATAGGACAGACATATAGATAGATATAGATAGACTTAGTTATATCTCTCCTATATATGGTAAGTGTAAGATAGATGATATGTATGTATAACCTATTTGAGATTTATTGCGAGAATTGACTCACATGATTATAGAGACCAAGAAGTCCCATTATCTGCCATCTGCAAGCTGTAGACCCAAGAAAGCCAGTTCTGTGCTTCAGTCTGGGTCTGAAGCCCTGAAAATTGGGGTGGCCAATGGGGGAAGTCCCATTCAAAAGGCCCAAAAACCAGGAGTGCTCATGTCCAAGGGAAGGAGAAGAAGGATGCTTCAGCTCAAAGAGAAAGGATAACTTTGCCCTTCCTCCACCTTTTTGTTCTATTTGGGCCCTGGCAGATTGCATGATGTCAACTCACACTGGTGAGGATGGATCTTTCTAGTCAGTCTACTCATGCAGATGCTAATCCCTTCCAGAACACCCTCACAGACACACTGAGAAGTAAAGCTTCACCAGCTCCCTGGGTATCCCTGAGCTCAGTCAAGTTAACACATAAAATCAACCATCACATTCTTGCTTTCCAATTTGGCAACTATGAAAATTGTCGGCATTAACTGTTTTGCTTTTCCCTGTGGTTTGATGACCCTTTAGATTTCGGTTTTCACATGATAAATTTGATAGTTTGTTTTTAGTGCTCTGATATTATGACCTGTAGTGGGTCTCAATGATCTCATAAAATCAAAACAAGTTCTAAATGGTGTTTATAGCAACACTGAAAAAAAGAAGTAGTTGAATATGCCGCCCCACCCCGCCACCAAAATTATCTAGTCTTAACTACAAATCATTCAAATTTGTCTATTGCTGTGCCATGTAGAAATGATCTATTTAAAAATATTTAGGGAATGATGAAATTTGACTCCTTTGGTTGCTTCTCATCAGTGACTTAATGTTTCAGGTTTTCAAAATGTAAATGACAGTGTTATCATTTTATGGGGCTCTGATTGCAAAGTTAGGGCTCAAAGGTCATGCATTTCTCATGGCGGATTAGGTGGCTAGGTGATGGGCCTTCCTATGAGCCTGGGGATCACGGAGATTGATTTACTCTGTGGTCATCCTCTCAGGTCAGGGTCCCTGGAAACAGGCCTGGGGGCAAGGATTGGGTACGTTTGACATATGGTGGGTTTGTTCCCCAGGAGGAGCTCTAAGGGCGTAAGGGACTCTGATCAGGGAGGGAGGAACCCAGCAGGGATGTTACTCTAGTGCACAGTCGGAAGCTCTGTAGCGCAAACCTCATCCCACTTATCTTCCAGTTAGAGAAAAGGGGTGCCCTTTTGTACCCTCCTGTCAGCCAGGCACTCATGGGATGGGCTGACCTCCTTTGCCCGTGCAAGTGTAAGCCACCTATGAGCCAAGAACAATTAGCAGCCGAACTCTTAGCACCCAGAGGAGGGTTGGGAGAGGGTTGACCACACTGAGGCAGTGAAGGGATCAGTGCTGGGGACCAAGGTTATCTACTAAAAACACCCCCGTAGAGTAGAGGAAGGGGACCAGGTGGAGGGAGGGGGAGGGAAAAGAGAGGTCCCGGGGGATGAAATTGACCAGATTGTTATGTGCATGAATGAATATGTTGCAATGGATCCCGCTACTATGCATCATCATAATACACCAATAAAATTTTTTAAAAAGAATATTTGCTAAAGTTCTCTTCTCTTTGTTATAATTTGTTATATTCTCTTTGGATATCTGCTGTCCTCAAAAGTTCGTATGTTAGACAATGCAAGAATCCTTAGAGGTGAAATGATTAGATCAAGAGAACTATGGCCTAATCGGTGAATTGATCCACTTGAATGGATTAACTGGGTGGTGACTGAAGGCAGAAAGGGTGGTTGGAGAATGTGAGCTACTGGGAACGTGACTTTGGGTTTATATTTTGTCTCTGGTGAATGGAACTCTTCCTGCTTCCTGCCTGACATGAACTGAGAACTTTCCTTCATCACACCTTTCTGCCATAATGCTCTGCCTCACCCTGGGCTCAGAGCTATGGAGTCAGCCAACCAAGGACTGAACCTCTGAAACCATGAGCCCAAATAAACTTTTCCCTCTACTAAGTTGTCCTGGGCAGGTCTTTAGTCACAGCAAAGAAAAGCTAATTCAACATCGTCTTCCTAATATCGAGTGTTTCTAAAGAACCCTGTACTACAAAAGATCCATGCGTACAGCAAGAATCTAATAAAATGCTCAGGCAAGTACCGTTAGATACTTTTCTCACTAGCCTTTCAATATTATGATTTACGTTTTTTATCTTACTCCTATTCATAATTCATAATAAGAACATAATTTTGTAGATTTTTCTCCTTGTGACATCCCAGTGCGTGGACAGATATCTGGAGGCCCCACCACCATAACTGCCAGGTTGAACTTCCTTAGAGAAGCCGGACGGCCCTGGTCTGGTCTCCTCCACTAGTGGTATTTGGGTCTCTTGCCACTTAACTCAGACTCCAGTCTCCCCAGTATGAAGAAGCTTCCAGGATGGGGCACAGCTAAAATCATAGCCTCTGCCTCAGCTTTTCCCACAGATGCAGTAAATAAGAAAGCTTAACCTCGTTGGTCTTTCCTACCCAACGGTGACTCCTCTTGGTTGTCTCCATCCTTTAGAGGAAGGCTCCTCCACGCCCCAATCACCTCCTCATCTGTACCTTTTCTATCCTGTCTTAGTGGAGAAGATCACCACTGCCACCTGTTACCCCTGACCAAATCACAGTCAAATGCCATGAGATGATGTTTGGGTCAACAACAGACCACCTACATGATGGGAGACCCACAAGATTATAATGGAGCTAAGAAACTCCTACCGCCCTGGAATTGCGTGACTCAATGCTCAACTCCCATCTTTGTGGTGATGCTGGCGTGAGCAGATCAACCAGTTGCATAACCTGCCAGTTGTATGAAAGTATAGCCCACACAATCACACACGGCCTACAAGATCTTGAAGATGAGCATGCACGACTATGTTCCTGGTTTATGTATTTATTATACTAGACTTTTAATTATTTTTTTAAGAGTGTACTCCTTCTGTTCTTAAAAAAAAAAAAAAAAGTGTACAGTAAAGCAACATGCCTGTGACCCTGGTAGCGGCCTCTGCACATCTTGTGTTTACTGCATCTCCTGACCGCATCCAAAGGTCGTCCTGAGCGACTGACCTGGACCATCTGCGTTTGTGTAAGTACACTCCGTGACATTCACACAATGACAAAATCGCCTAACAGCACATTTCTCAGAACTCATCCCGTCGTTAAGCCGGTGCATGGCGGTGCATGACTGTGGTAAGCCTGCAGGAGGAAGCAGAAGTTGGCTTTGCCCGTCCCCATAGCAACAAGCGCCCTAGAAGCCTCTCTTCTGACCCCAAGGGCTCTAGTTAACCACTGCTCCAAAAACCCCAGTTTGTACCAGAACATTACTTTTAAAAAGGCATTCAAATAGAGTTTGAGGAGAATTTTACAGAGCTATAAAGTAGTGATTTGTAAATATCTAAGGTTTATGATTATGGTCCTTAATTTACCCCATAATCATCATCATCTTAACGATATGATGAATGACACGCAGGTCTGTCTCTGGGAAGATTTATATATTTAAGATGTAGAAACATTTAGAGAAAATGATACCGTGTGAAGGATCTTCATGGGTAAAGGTGAATTGGTGCGTCAGGCACTGAAGGATCAATTTGGAATGGGCTCGTCTGTTCCCTGGGGCTGTGGTGGGATTCTTAAAGAGCCTGAGAAAGCTGCTGATGGATTTTTTTTTCCTCTTCCTGAAAGACAGAGAGCACTTTTTCTCAGGTAATGAGTCTCCATCATCTGCTCTTCTGCTTCAGGGCCATCCAATTCCATGTGGACACCATCGCCATCAATCACCTTGTAGCTTAAAATGCACCTATCAGAGACAGCTCATGGCTGAACCACGGGCCACAGCTGAGATCAACCAGGTTGCCTGGCAGAGGGAAACACCTGCACTGTCAGCCGCTCGTTCTGTGGAGCATTTCCTTCATTTGGATAACCTATGGGTACTGCTGCATCTCCCAAGTTTGCCCCCGGGAGATGCATGAGGTAAGGCACTGAGTGACTGATTCCGTGCTTAGTATGTGAGAGTTTGAGTCAATCTGCAGCCGCTGCCTGAAGGATGGTCCTTCCGATCCTGGAGTCTTTTCATGTACATGTGGACCATCAATAAAACTCACGGAGATAGACAGCAAGGCACATTTAATAAGGTGGAGCGCCTGCAAGCCAAGGAGGCTGGATTCCTGTCAGGACTCAAATCAGTTTAACTCCAAAGCCAACATTTGCGTTTTCCCAATGCCCACATCGAATTAAACAGAAGGCTGATTCTCCTGTTGGGGTTCATGAAAGTTCAAGAGCATGCTCGTCTTATACCCACCAAAGCAAGGGGGAGCCTCTGTCTTGTCCGGCATTTTCTGCAGGGACACTGGTAACAGCAGAGAGACGTCCTTTTCCCCAGTGTTTGGAAAATGAGCACACGGACCAACCCCAGCATCCTGGGCTGGGAAATCAGCTGCACGTGGCTGCTCTAACCTCTCTCGGACCAAAACTTCCAAACCCGACATTTTCACAGAATTGTGAGGTGGGAGGATACATTTACCACAAAGAGCTTATTCCTCTCTCCTCCAGTCATGGGGCCTACCCATCCCACACAATATGCCCCCAGACAACCATGTGTGCCAGATAATCACAGACTTTAAGAGAGAGAAAAAAAACCTTCCATGTCTTTTTCTTCCAGGGCAAACATTTTTATCCCAAGAGTCTTCATCTGAGGAGGAAGGAGAATCAACAAAGAGTCATAATCTGCAAACATAGTACTACTGCCATTTTAAAAGCAAAATAGGAAAGTAATATTTTTCCCCCAAACCATGGCTCTGGATCTATTGCAAGACAAGACTCCATTTCTGCGTTCGTATGAACAGTGAACTTTGGGTTCCTAACCTGTGCTCAGAAAACCCAAGTAACTCTTGTGGAGCTGGTGGAAGATGCTGGTAGGAAGAGCGGCTCTGAACTCTATGGTATAGAGCCTGGGGTGCTCCTGAAGTCCGAGAGTAAAGTCAGCCAAATAGACCAACCTAAGCCAAAGAGAGAAGAACAGGTCAGCTGGCCATTTCAGAAGTCACCAACAGATAAAGAGAAGAAAGTCTAGACCAAGGAGCCTGAAACTTAGCATGCATCAGAATCATCTGGAAATTCTGTTCAAACATCAGCTGTTGAGCCTTATCTGGAATTTCTGAGTCAGTAAGGGTGAGGTAGGGTTGGAGGATTTTGTGTTTCTAACAAGTTCCCAGGTGATGTGCTGGTCCATGTACGGCTCTTAGAAGCCATTGATCTAGACCTGCCAGTGACCTGCTTTGCGCTCTCTGTCCTCTGGATAGTACAGGGGCTGCTAGGGGCAGGGAGGTATGGAGGTGGCAGAAGGATGAATACATATTTGGCTGCACATGGTACCAGGGTTTCACTTTCCAGTTTCAGTTATCCTGAAGTCTCAAACTTTTAAATGGAAATTCACAGAAATAAACCATCCATCCGTTTTAAATTGGGCACTTTTCTGAGTAGCATGATGAAATCTTGCGCCATCCAGGTCCATGCTGCCCTGGAAACGAAACGGGACTTTGTCCTGTATATCCACACTGTATAGGCTACCTGCTCAGTTGTCACTGACTAGCCATCTCAATGATCCAAGTAACACTTGTATTCAAGGAACACTTATCAGTACTTAATAATGGCCCCAGAGCACAACAGCGGAGATACTGGCAATCCAGATACATCAGAAAGAAGCCATGAAGTGTTTCCTCTGAGTGAAAAGGAGAGCTTGTCATAGAAATGTTCTATGTAGAAAACCACAGAGGGCACACAGGATTCGGTGATACCTCCAGTTTCAGGCACCCCCTGGGGGGTCGTGGACAGGGTCCTCCTGCTGACAGGGGGCTGATGTACTGCTAATGATTCCCGTCCTCTTCTCAGCCGTTCTGTATGATAGGAATGGTTTCCCAGCTTTCTGATGAGCAAAGTTGCTCAGGGAGACTATTTCTCAAGTCCACACGGTTAGATTGTATTGGCATCTGATTTAATTGACCTGGGTGGGGGGGGCTGAGTGTCAGATTTTTATAGCTTCAGGGTGATTGTAATATACAGTGAAGATAGAAAGTCACCAATTTGGAATTTTCACATTTTGAATGTGCAGCCCAAACCAAGAGACATGGACAGCATCCCATGAGGACGCTCCCCCAGGATCTGCAGAGGACTGGGAGGGTTACCAAAGTCGTCTTTTCATGTTCTGGGCTTAGAGAATTTGTAAGGGAGGAGACACTCGTGGGCAAAGATATCAAAGTTGTCTTTAAGATGGAAAATTCAGGTACCCTTTCAGGCTACGGATTTCTTCCAGCTCTGCTGAAGTTCTAGATTCAGATTCTAGAACTATCAAGAGAGTCCCGATTACCTGTCGTACCTCCTACTCAGGTGCCAACTCCCCCTTTGTGATGACTCATCTGGTCCTCACTGTATCAGCCACGGTCCCTGCAGGAAACCAGTGGCCCACTCAGAGTGTGATGATCCAAGAGTTCTCCCACAAAGAGGCTACTCAGAAAGTCAGGGGACAACTGGGGAACCACAAGAAACAGCGTGGGTTCCAGAAGGAGAAAAGTGTAGATATGTCTGTTTTGAGAAGAACAATGACCTTTGGTTAAGGTCCACCTGAAGCTGTTCCACAAGCAGGGAGCTGGGAGAGTAGAAGTCCCAACACAGCGGTAGGTATTGGTCAATGACCCAGAGCTGAATGTCTGGGGAAAAAACACTGTAGCATTCTTTTGGTGTAAATAGTCTTCCCAGGACCTATTTAAAGCTACCAAGATGAGGTCACTAGATGCTGAACTGACAACCGATGTGCACAATCAGCTGTCAGGAGCTGGTATGAGCAGTCTCCAACTACCCCACCCTCACTTGTCCTCCCTCATTTCCATCTCCGTCTGGATCTGCCCACTGAGCACACCATCTGAAAGCCAAAGGGGAAGGGAAACCACTGAGGTGGTACAGGTGGACAGGATCTCAGCCTCCAGGAGCAGGAGCATCAATGAGAGGAAGAGGGAAGAAGAGTTTCACAAAGATTTCTTACAAGAATTGATCTAGCCAACAACATCTGGACGGGTTGAAATTTGAAAAGAAAGAGGACGTTCTCCTCAAAGACGTGGACACCCTGTTGTTTTTATTTTTGTTTTTTTTTTCACATAATGAAGAGAATAAGTAAAGGCAATCTGGTTGTAGGGTTGAAAAACACACAGTGACTGAGCCTCATGTGAGTTAGAAACCACAACCTAGGCCAATTGTCCCTGGTCCATTGGATAAGCATTCACTGGGTCCCTGCTGTGTGCAAAGCACTGTACAAGGGCTGACCGGAGCTGTTCCCTCTAGTAGCTTTGCGCTGTTCCCTTCTTCCTTATCCTTTCCCAGTCAGGAAATGGGAACGTTCTAGATCTTTCAAACTGAGGGGACTTAATTCAAGGAATTTATGACAAAGGAATGGAAGAGCTGGAAAGCAAACAGGAGACAAGTTAGAGACAAAGTAAGCAGCTACTGCTCCTAGAACTTGGGGAGCAACGGGAGAAAATGTGGTTGCCAGAGTTTGAAAGTTCAGCGGGGGATATCACACACAAAAAAGATGCAGCTGTTTAGGAAAAAAAAATCTACAAGCAGCAAAAGAGACCCAGGCGAATACTCTGGGTCTCCCTCCTCTCACCCTCTATTCTCTCACTTATTCTCATCGGCCAAACCTACCCAGATGCTTGGAAATGTAGTTCTGTCTGTAAGGAGCAGAGGAAGAAGAGATGCAGGTGAGCACAAACAGGCCCTGGACTAGCAGAATCCTTGTGGTGCAACAGTACATGTTACCCACACCAAGCAGATAACTTTCTTTGGTCAAGGAATCCAAGGCAATAAATTAGTCGCTGTTGTATTGAGCAGTTAGAATGAGCTCCGTCCGTCCAAATTCTAGGCACCTGTGCCATCAGTCTCTTACAGTTATGAATGTGTTAGGGTTCTCCAGGGAAACAGAACAAACTGGAAGATCAAGAGACAAATGGAGATAGTTGATAGGTAGGTAGATGGAGGCAGGTCTAAAACAGGGAGTGTATTATTGGAACTGGCTCACATGATTATAGAGGCCAGAAAGTTCCATGATCTGCATCTGCAAGCCAGGGAACCAGAAAAGCTGCTGGTGTCATCTAGCCCAAGTCCTAAGGCCTGAGAAACAGAGGCACCTATATCTAAAGCAGAAGAAGATGGATGTTCCAGCCCAATCAGGCAATGAAATCACTCTTCCCCTGTCTTGATTCTAACTGGTTCCTCAACAGATTGGATGCTGCCCACCCACAAGGGTGAGGGTGGTCTTACTTACTTGGTCTACTGATTCAAATTTCAATCACTCCCAGAATACCCTCACCAACACACCCAGAAATCATGCTTTACTAGCTCTCTGGATATCCCTCGTCAAGCCGACACAGAAGTTAACCATCAACTTACGACATCTTTCCATCCTCCTCCTTATAGGTCACTCCTCATCCCCTTCCATTCCTGATTGCACCACGCCTTCCCTTATGCAGGACACAAACCACCAGGTAACTTCTGATACTCAGCTGCTGGACCTCCAGATTTGGCTCTGATAGGTGACCTTATGTAACCAGACTGCTTATGCAATGCCCCTTATTCTCTAAACTCTCTGTTACATTTAGTGAGTGTTGATATCTCTGCTTCGCTGGAGTGAAAACTGACCCATAGTGAGTTGTCGACTTGCTTAAGGTCACGGAAGGCATGAGCAGGACTTCCACAATGGGAACCCAAAGCTCCTGAGTCATGGTCCAGGGACCAGTCTGGTTGCACTGTGTGGCCCTTTGTGGCTATGAAAAGACCCATCTCTGGAGAAGGCCTCCTTCCAGGTTTAGCTGAGATGAGTTGGGCATTCGCACTGTGCTTTGTGCCTTGCTGGGCAACATGCCACCTGTCCCTTGTTGGGTGAAGTGACTCTTCAGGGGACAAGAGAGTCACTCTCTCCCCTTGAGGACAGCTCAAGGAGGACTTGAAAAAGGAGCCTTGGATGCCACATACTCAGATCAACATATGACACAGCTATTGTGTCTACACTGTAGCCTGATCTGCCACAAGTTGAGAAAAATATATATTTTTTTCAAATGTATGACTATTTGTAGGATTTGTCAATTTTCTTTTGATGTTGAATGTTCTCCTCTGATGTCCTATTTCCAGCTGCCAGCAGGAGGTCACTGGACATGGAATTGGAAAGACGTGTACAATTTGTACTCAGGGTCTGGTTAAGGCAGGCTCCAGTCCACCCCTGCCCTAACCTTATTCTCCCCTACCCACTGCCTAATACCCCACCCCCAGGTAAGGGTTACCAATTCATACTGATCACACATTTTCCCACCCAGAGCTCATCATGTGTGATGCGCATCTAG
Organism: Callospermophilus lateralis; assembly: GCF_048772815.1. Taxonomy (NCBI): domain Eukaryota; kingdom Metazoa; phylum Chordata; class Mammalia; order Rodentia; family Sciuridae; genus Callospermophilus; species Callospermophilus lateralis. The sequence goes on from NC_135310.1 coordinate 141,812,766, forward strand.
ATGAAGTGATATTCTGATGTCCTGGGGTATGAAGTGGTCTTGGATGCTATCTTGGTTAAGTTATGCCTGGCAATAAACAGACCCGTCCTCACCACTTCTCAATAGCACCATGGACTAGGACCAAGCCTTTAACCCACAGGTCTTTAGGAACATTCAAGATCCAAACTACGAGCAGTTACAATTGTTTGGCCGATGTAAAACACTTTTAAAAATGCCCGTAGCCCTTGATAAATGTTCAATGTCATCACTGCTACGTGCTGACAGTTCAAAGGTGCACCTGTAACGCAGGAGAAGGTAGATGGTCCATAAAACACCTACAGAATGACAGACTCTCATTTCAGCCACAGACTGCTGAGGGCATTTAAGTCAAGTTCACACCCAGTCCGTGGGTGACTCTCTCCTTCTGCACCAGTTTTTGCTTGAGCACTTCCAGTAGCGGGTATCCCGTTGCTTCCCCAAGGTGCTCATTCCATGTTCAGCCCTCTCGGATTTGCAGGTGGGTTCCCTTCCCCCGTGGCTGAACCCAAATCATCCTCCCAGCAAGGCAAAGCTCATTGATCTGAGTTGGACCTTCTGGAGCCACATGGAAAAGCTTGCTTTTCCTGAAGAGAATCATTTGGCATTCTGGGCTTGTCAGCAGCAATCACACTCTCTGTGGGCCAACTCACATGTGCAAGCTACGTGCTTGCTACAAGAAAGGAAGCTCGGAGCTCTGAGGAGCTAGACACCTGGGACCCACCAGATGGTCAGATCCAATCCCGCTCTCTCTCACCATCACGCACTCTGCTCACCACTAGGATTTGCATAGACGGGGTCGAAGGGCCCAGCTCAGTTCTCCTACCACCTGTCTTAGAGAGAGGAGTGCACCTCTACTGGCAACCCAACCAGAATGGCACACAGCAAGCATAAAGGAGGCCTCAAAAATAAACAAATAAATAAACAAACAAACAAATAAATAAGTAAATAAACCCACCCTACCTCCAAAGTAAGGTGGTGGCAGGGCCATGTCTTCTAAGACAACTCTTCATGAAGACACTGTCCCGTCCACAGCTAAACATTCCAAATGGCTTCTTTGGAATACACTAGAGAGCATTTGTGGTGAGGTGTGGCTCAAAGTATCAAACTGAGTTCAAATCCTTGGACTCCCCACTTGCGGTCTGTGTGACTTGGGGCAAGTCATTTAGTTTCTGAGGCTCAATTGTCTCAAGTGTTAGGCTGGGGTAATAATAATACTTAGAGAGCCACTGGAAAAATGAAATGAATGTGTTTAGAATGGCGTTGCATTCCAAGAGGAAATATCCCCAACACCCTGTCCTCATGGTGCTCACATTCTATCCATAGACCCGAGTGTCACCTCTACCCTTATGCTTGCTCTGGACACCTTATCTAGCTCTAGACACCTTACCTTGTTCACCGCTGGGTTCTGATGCCTGAGGCATGCCAGGCGTTCCATAAACATTGAATGAATCCGAGAATAAAGCCATGTATTCACAACATTGTTTGCATCCCATGTGCAACGTTGGATTTTCTAAGACGAAATCCTCCCCTACGTTTGAGCCGTAGAATCAATGACCTTGATGTGACCCATCATTACATTTTTTACATGTTGAAGTGTCAAGGAATCCACCCCCAACTGTTCTTCCTTCTGCAAACAGGCGGAGAAGAGGAGCAATGCTGTTCTCTGGGGTGACCGTGCAGTGTGGATAGTCATTTCTCTAAACAGTCCTGTAAGGAGCAGCCCGGGGACACTCTGGTGGAGACACCGCCCGGGCATCAGGAAGGCCCATCTCATGCTGCCAAGAACCCAAGAGTTTCTGCCAGGACGTCCTCCCCAAGCACGAGAGCTCAAGGCACACACGGTTCACTCTTCCTGCGCCTGTTCCTCGCTCTCCCTAGGGTGGACCAGGAAAATGGACCTTGACAATGACCTTGATGTGCCCCACCATTACAATTTCAGAGGATTTCTTTCCATGGACTCTTCTTTAAATTTAAAAGCAAGTCCAAAGCGTGGCACTGACGTGGGAAAGATTTCCAAGAGTTGAGGCGATCATCACTCAAATTTCTCAGGCAAGAAAAAAAAAATTATTTAAAAACAGAAGTACCTTTCACGTGGCAGATCTTGGGAACTGAAGCAACAGAAGTTTTATTTTTTTTCCCCATCATCTCCATTCAGCCCAGTTCTGGAAACATTGGCCGCACACCCTCCAAGTCCCTAGCACCAGGACAACCAGACCCGCCCCCACCCCAAGAAGGGAGTAGCCACAGGACTGGCCGGGTAGGCTCTCTCCCTCCTGCTCACTCTGAGATAGAAACCCGGGCCCCTGACCTGAATTCTCCCCTGGCCACCTGCTCATCCCACCTGGGCTGTGTGCTAAGCTGTCACTTAGATGGAGTGTCGTCAAATACTGTCTGCCACCTACTTAATTTAACATCTCCACCTTCCCTGCAGATTTTCTTCTGTGTTCAGGGACTGTGTCACAGATGGCTCGCCAGGAGTGACTCTCCCGCGCCAGCTGTTGGACTCCGGGAGGCTGAGGGAGCCCCGTTCTGTGTGGGCTGACTGGGCTCCTGCGCTCCACCTGAGGAGTTGCCCCAGCAAGAGTCGGCCCGTGTCACCTGTGCCTGTGTCCTCAGGCCGCTGGCTGCTGTGAACATGGCCAGCCCACGAGCAGCGGCCATTACAGGGGCGAGCTGAGGCTGCCAGCGGCTCTGAAGCTTCTAGCTTCCCAGCTCCTCCCTGGCATTCTGCGGGACTCAGTCCTTGCCCACCTCTTCGCATTCTTATTAGAGACAAGGTCTCATGGAGTTGCTTAGCGCCTCACTTTTGCTGAGGCTGGCTTTGAACTCGAGATCCTCCTGTCTCAGCCTCCTGAGTTGCTGGGATTACAGGCATGCACTACCATGTCCAGCTCCACCCTTTCCTTCGGTGATCTTATTCTCTTCCTTTTCATCAATTACAAACCCCTAACCCTGCATCTGTGGTCCCCTCTCCTGCCTCCAGATCTGCATGTCCACAGCCCTTCACTGGCCACCTGCACCCAGCAGTTGCAGACACCTTGTGACCCTTAGGCTTCCCAAAGACCTTCTCTCCCAGACGCTGAAGACTTTGCTCACCTGAAACAGGATGCCAGAGTCCCCAACTCTCCTCAGAGGCTTCCCCACAGCCATCTGGTCACCAGGTCCTTCTAAATCTCCTTAATAGTTGCAGCTTTTCTAATTCCAGCTGCTTCGCCTTATGGTCCTTTTGCAGATAGGATATCATAACTTTCTCTGACAATTTCTCTGTGTTTAGTCTTGGCCCTCTTGCCCCAATCCTTTCTCCAATACACTAGCAGAGAGCAACTGTTGAACGTGGGTTCAATCATGACATCCCCTGTGCAGGCCCGAGCCAGCCCCAGCACCTGGAAACCATGACCACCATCTTCTTTCTGCTCTTGCTGGTGCCAGGCCTCCTTCAGGGCAGCCCACGGTAGCTCATCCAGCCCTCTCACTTCCTAAGAGTCAAGTTCTACTATTGTCCCCTTTTAGAGATGAATAAACCAAGGCATGGAGAGGCTCCTCAGCTCTGAAGCGGTTCCTGCCTCCTGTGCCGTCTCAAGCTGCTATTTCCTTTAGCAGAAGGCTCTGTTGATCTTCCAACAGCATCTCGCATGCAATCCTAGAACCAAGCATGAAACTGATGCAAATGAAGCTCTCGTGATTAAAGGGGTGGGCACAGGACCCAGGCCAGGCCCATGTAGTGGGTGCCCCCCTTTCATGGTCCCTTCTTGGAACAGCAGGGCTCTTGGGAGACCTATTTGAAAACAGTAGGCCCCAGGCTAGCATCTGGCTTGGCTGATCCCACAGACATGGGTTCTGGGTCTGCGTTCCAGAGGCTGTGGTTGGCAAAGGGTTGAAGAGCCACCGAGGAGGGCAAATGTGCCCGCAGTCAGCTTGTAAGAGTGAAGATCAGTGCCAGGGAGTGATGGGGGGTGAGGGGGCTGGGAGCCCAGGAGGGAAATAACAGAATGACTGATGCAAGAAACCCAGGCTCCTGGGGTGGGGACAGGGCCCCGGGTCACATGGTTCACAATAGCAAGTGAGGATGTGCAGCTGCCCAGGTGGCAGTACCTGCAGGTTGAACTGACTCCCATCCACCAATCCTGCGGCTCTCGGCCCCCTCCCCGGAGCCCATACACCTGCCCCTTCTGTCTCCTGCCCTCCCTTCCTGCTCTGCTGGGCTGGGGCCAGACTTTGTGTTGCCATTTCTAGGCTGAGTCCGCTTCCCCTCCTCTGGGTTTCCTGAAACACTGCAGACACGCACACCTGTATGGGCACCTTCCCTTTGTTTATGGACTTACCTCTGTCCAGAGCCCCCAGGTCCCTCTCATTAGAATCCTGCAGGAGAGCGTCCACATCCTTGTCTCTCAGAATGTGAGAGTGGTCAGCTCCAGGAATGCATTGTCTCCTGCTGTCCCTCCTGCGCAGGGCCTGACCCAAATAGGAGTTTGCTGAGGGAACCCTTCTGAAGCTGCCTGATAAGGTCCACACCACCGCCCTTGGATTAACCCAGTTTCCCCCTCTCCTTCCATTCAGTCCTGCTGACTCCCAGTCCGTCTGCCTGAGGTCAGTAGAAACCCCTGACTGTCAGAGCCCAGCCAGGCCTTAGACATCTCCTGTCATCACCCACCTGCTGCAGGGACAGGTATCTCACTTATCACGGCTCGACCTCCCTCTGTCTGCTCGGGCTCTGCTCTTGATTGGCCCCTCCAAAGGAACTCAGTCCACTGGGGTCTCTCCTGACTGCCTCCGGAAGTAGCAGGCTGGGGGCCAGGGGTGTGGTGTTTGGAACCCACCCCCCCCCCGTTTAATCCCATGAAGCCCTCTTTCTCTGCACCCTGAATTCCTACCGGTAAAAAAGCAGGGAGTAACATTCCCTCCCAGAATGTCACTTCCATGATTCCCACGGGCTTCGTGCATTTCACTTAGAACAGCGTCTGGCACAATCAATAAAGACGTCTTAGAAGAGTCACTGAAGAATGGCTGAGTACATGAGAGAAGGCAGGGCGTGGGAAGGGCCTGGCATCGCCAAGCAGTAGTAGTTCATTTAAGTGTCAGGTGAACAAGTCGGACATAGCAGCCGACACCATTGCCCGCGTCTCCTCCCGGTGTCCTTCCTCATCAGCCCCACCTCCTGGGCTCCTGGCCCCAGGGAAGAAATGAGATGGAGCATAAAGGGAAAAACAGCATGTGACTCTCTCTTCTGGCTTTGATTTCCAAAAGCCCTTGTGGAAAGCCCCTGGCACTGGGGTAAGTACAAAATGGTGAGCGGCGGAATTTGGGGAGAGTGGAATTTCTTCCAGAATCAGAAGCAGCCAAGGGCACATCGATGAATACAGAGGGTTGTTGAGTCTGCAGGGAGAGACCAGCGCGAAGCTCCCTGGGGGATGAAGTGCTTCTGAAAAGAGCCAGCGAGGGCGCCACGGAGGAGCCAAGTTCAAGTTCAGCATCCTCTGATGGCTTCGCTTCATGGGGAGCACCTGTCACTACCACCATCTAGGAGCCCTACGGGGATCAGCAAGGCTCAGGGGACAGGCTGGGGGCTGGGTTGCTGCCTCACTTTTTCCTGATCACAGTGTTCACTGTCTGCTGCCCACAGGGACCAAGCCAGCACCTTGCCTGTAGGGTCCTCGGGATGTTCTGTGCAGCAGCCCAACGTGCAATGAGGGGGCGCCTCTCTGTGCCCCAAGACAAAGCTTGTCTGACAGCTTCTGACCAAATCTCGGGAATCCCATAAACCCAAGAGAAGGAGATGGGTGGCCATGGGGACATAAGCAGTGAGGGATGCCCAATCAGTCCAGCAGCCGCCCCCTCCAGGCAAATCCACCACTGTGAAGTCCGGCCCATTCCTACCAATTTGACTCTCTTGGCAAAATTCTTTCTCCTAAATTTGCTTCAATATCAACCATGAACCACAGGTCACCACTCCAACTTAAATAGTGACTCCAAACGAGCTCCTATCTGTGGGTGACTGTGTACCCCAAGACTCTCACGTGTGTGTGTGTGTGTGTGTGTGTGTGTGTGTCCACGCATGTGTGCATGGAGAGACCCAGTTGCCTCAATGGAAGGAAGAGCCACAGAGTCTCCCATACTTTGCCCACATGCAGAATTCATGATGCAGTTTATTATGTCTCTTAAAACGTTGAGTTCAAACTGATAGTGAAGCTGCCATCTCTTCCCCAACCCGCTCTCCCAAGTCCAGCCACAGCTGGGTGGCTGTTGACTCCACCCCTCCTCCAAGGCCACGCCCCCAGAGGGAGGGCGCCACCCACCGCGTCACAATGGCAACTGTCCATCAAACACTCTTTGATCCTCAGTACAGGCAAAATCCTGAGCTTCATTGGCTGAGCGTGAGTAACTCTTATATTTGAGACCAAAAAAAAAAAAAAAAAATGACTTCTATGGGATGGAACCCAGTGCCTCACACATGCTAAGCAAGCGTTCTACCTCTGAGCTGTGACCCCAGCCCCAAACCAAGTTTTGTGAAATAGTATTTGCTCTTATCCTGTACTGTGCACTGTAATAGTTTCAATCTGTTAAATTACAAAAATTGCTGCTTGTGACTAACTTGATTTCATAACTTTCCAGTGAACTGCAACCCATGTTTTAAAAGATCGATACAGTGTGTATGATATGGTAATAATAAAATGATCTGGTCTGGTGAAAAAATAAAATGTCTTGTATGAAGACTGGATGGAACCGTTCAGGCTTCCATAAACATCCACAAGACATTTTTGTTTTGAACAGTTTGGGTTTTTCTTTCCTTCCTTCCTTCTTTTATTTCTAAGAAAATTCTTAGGGCACAGTCATAATCATCACAACTATAAAATGTTGCTGTCTTTAGTGAACATCTACTATACACTCTGCATGGAGTGTCGTCACTTGTACTCAAACCTGCTCAGTCTCAATGCCTTTGCAGCCATCTGTCTGGTGCACCACCAAAGAGAAGGGTGTGTTTGACACTGTTATCTACAAATTGTCCATTGATAAGAAAGGGTCTCCAGAGATCCAAAATGTCAAGGTGCTGGCTCAGGTTTAGCCAAACCAAAGACTAAATGGGTCCTCGGGTGGAATGAGAAATATCTGAAGAAAATCCATGAGGTTTGTACGGGGGCAGAGAAAAGAGGGAGAAGTCGGCTGGAGGTCAAGGTATTGTGGCGGGTAGCAGCAGGCAGCAGGGGAGAGACCTTCAAGGAGACGTGCTCTGAAAGTCGGGAACAGAGGGCTCTGTTTCTGTACGAGTCACCCACCACACAGCTGGAACTGCGGAGGGACCGCCCTAAACCCTCATTCACTTGATGACTGAGGCAAGGGAGGGGGGGGGGTAAAGACCCGTCATTAGACAACGGGTTTCTGGGAACCTCCTGGTATCGCGGAAGTGGCCCAGCATTTCCAGAATGACTAGTCACGGGACAGATTGGGAAAGGGGAATATCAACCTGCACCCATGGAGAGGCATCCCCCATCCGTCTCCGCTGGGTGTTTAAATGTAGGCAATGGAGGGCCCTAAGAGGGAGGCAGAGGTTAAAGTAATTACGGCTGATTGTAAACAGGAAAAGGTACCCCCACCTTCTGGTTTGCAGAGTTTTATGTTCTTGTGGGTTTTCCCCACTTGATCCTAACAGGGATGAGCCCATTACATGGATGAGGAAAACCGAGGCTCAGAGAGTGCATGTGAGCTGCACACACACTGAGACCCCTGAGGCTCAGCTGCAGGTTTTCTGACTCCAAATTCAGAGCGGGCACCGTCTCTCAGAAGACAAGGAATAACTGTTGTGTATGTGGCACGTCCTTTATTCCTTTAATCCACTTACCATCCCACACAGTAACCACGAACTTGTCCAATTTGAAGAGGGAAGCAAGGCCAGCCTTCAGCCATTTGGCCAAGAAGAAAACCATGGACAGTTGGGGTTCAACGCACATCTGTCAGCCTCCGAGGCCAAAGTGCCCCTCCTCTTTGTGGATCTGGCCCTTTTACATTAGAGAGAGGAAAACAGAGGCCTGGGAGGTTAAGTGACTTTTGGGGATCACACACAAAGAGCTGAGCCTGCGATCTGACCGTGACAGCTAGGGACGTGGGTCTGGGTTAGGGTTTCATCACTGCAGCCCCGAAACCCAACGAGGCTGTAATGAGGTACCTGGGAGGTGCTTTGTCGGCAGCGGTAATATTTAGCAGAACAAAGTGCTGAGGGAGCACTGAGATCTCAAAATGCCCAAAGGAATGTGCCCAAGCCCGCAGCCGGGGGTAGTTGGTGGCTGGTCGTATGCATAGATAGAATTGTTCACCAGCTCGTCTGCCCCGCGAGCCTGTGCCGCGAGGTCGTGTGCGCGCTCCTTGGTGACGCCTGGGAGTGTCTCTTGTCTGCAGATGGTACAGCTGAGACCGTGCAAACAAGTAAAGGTGCAGCCGCCTAACAGCAGCCACCTGAATGGCGGGCATATGGCCCGAGTGGAACCAGAGCTGGCCTCTGTCACTGAGACCCCAAGCCCACGAGAGCCGTGGAGGGTGACAGAGATGCAGAAGCCATTTCCACTGGAAGCCCTTTGAGCAGTGACAAAGGAGACACAGATGGAGAGGGAGTTGTGGCAGATGGTCTTCAACCAGGGAAGAGCAGGAGAGGGACTGATGTCAAGAAGAAGTGCGGGCTGTGACCCTGGGGACGGCTCTATTTCCTGTTCCAGGCTCCTGGGCAAGGATTCTGGGGGTGGGGCGGGGAGACACTCACTCACTGTGGAAACTTCCTGCCTTCCACTCTTCATATTGGTATGAACATTTGAAGAAAGGGGAGGTTCTTACAACTAGGAGAAAACATTTTGCTTGGCCACTGATTGGAGTTCAGTTGCCACTGTGCATGGAATTCTGGTAGCATCTCTCTCTGTTATGATTAGTACCCTGGAGGAGGGAAAAGGAAAAAAAAAATCAAACTTTGAGCCTCTTGAGAAGCAAGGATTGGAAGGCAGTTCTGATGCACTAGACCTTATTGCACTGAGGACAGCAGAACTCAATAAAGCACTCAGGACCACTGTAGACAGTTGTGCAGGTTGTGCACTGAACAACATTGGGGACACCAATTAATTCTTTATCTTTTTTTAGATCTATGCAGTGGAAAACATGCCAACTATATGTGATGGCCCTGGGACGCTAGACAGGTGAGCTAGTAAGCTATTTGTAGTTCCAAGCATAAAAGTTAGAAAAGGGAATTGATTCTAGGGATAGCATATGGCTAACAGCAGAAACAACTCTGATCCAGCCACCCTGCTTCCCTGGTGTATATGGAGGAAGAAGGCTTCAGATTTGCCTCAATGGATGGAACTCTAATACCAAGTGCTATGACAATTTAGGACACAGGCAATTTTTGAACGGGCCACATTTTTACCCTCAGTTCTCCAGGGCCAGGTGGATTAAGAAAGGTTTCCCTGGAGATCAGCAGAAGCAGATGGCTAACTAGAGCCCCCCCCCCCCCCCCCCCCCCGCAGCTGCACCCGGTAGATTTGGATTTGAATGATGTGACATTTCCAGGAACTGTCAGGGAGCCAGCATCGGTGGCTGTTGAAGTTCCGGGGCCGACAGAGGTCACACTTGGCTGTCCACAGGGGAGGGCTGGAACTAGTTCAGGAATCCATGAAAGCGTTTGGAAAGGAGGGGGTCTGGGAAAGATGCATGGGGCGCTGCAGAGGTGATCTAGGGGTCCACAGAATGAGGGCTCTGCTAGAGCTCAACAGGCTGACCACACAGGTCGTCCCTCCATGCACAAACAGGGAGAGCACCATGGGGCGCTGCATCCTTTGTCCCCAGAGTCTGAGGCCACAGAGGAAAGGCCCCAGACCCAGACCCAGGAAGACAGCAATAGGCCGCGCTTCAGAGCCAGTGGGTTGAGGGAGCTGTGTCGGAAGGGAGTGGGGGGTGCCCGAGGTCCCATCGGCCGTCACATCTTGACCGGGGGGACGGGGTTTGTCACTGTCTACAAGAGGACTTAGGGTCCTTGTCCTGAGCTATCCATCACCAAGACCAAGATATCCAGCAGAAGAGCTTGGAGGAAGAGAGGGTTGTTTTGGCTCCTGGTTTCAGAGGACACAGTCAGGGCCGGCTGTCTCCAGGGCAGAACATCGTGGCAGAAAAGCATGGGGTCGGTGGGGAGCTGCCTGGGTCATGGTGGCTCAGAAGCAGAGAGAGAGATGGGGGATGGGGTGGGAGGGGACAGGTAGACAGGAAGGAGCCAGAGTCAGGAAGAATCCCCACGGCCACAACCTAGTGACCTACCTCTTCCCACCAGGCCCCACCTGCCTGCAGTCACAGCTGCCTACAGCGGTCGGTTCAGATGGTTAATCCACTAAGTGGTTTAATCCACTTAGTTCCAGCCCTCATGACCCAAGCATCTCACCCCTGGACACTCCTGCCCTGGGCTTGTGGGGACATTCCATACCCAGGACAGACCTGTGGATCTTTCCTGAAGCTACTCTTCGGAGTGGTGTAGCTCAAACCAGGAAGAGAATGAGACCTCGCCGGTGGGACGTGTCACACTCAGAAAGCCTGGCTGGGCTGGCGGGGTGGTCACTGCACGGAGTGGACGTCTTCCAGGTTCTCGACAAGGTCCAAGCAGAGGGATCTAAGCTCATCACAATGACGGACGGCCTTCGATGGGGGGAGAGACTGAAGGAAAGAGTCCTCCTCTGTGCAGAATAACGCAGACCGAAAGGAGAGAGCACGCCATCTGTCAGTCACCTGGAGGAAGAGAAAGAGGGGCGGAGTATTTTGGTGCAGCAAGAAGAAAACTCACAGCAGCTTTGGGACGAATGGTGTCCTGAACGTTGGGAATTGCAGGAGTTCTGTCTCTAAGGACAGCCAGAAAGCTCCGTAGTAGCACGGCCAGCCACAAGGCATTCCCGGAAAAGAACTGTTGCAAGAGGTGTGCACTTAACCCTGCTATGGTTTGGAGATGGCTTATGATTAAGGTAGTTCTCATGGGACCCTGAGTTAGTTCTTGTGGGGGGTCATTATGAAAGAACGGGACTAGCCCTTACCATTCTCTGGCTTCCAGTCTGGTGATGGGACCTCTCTCTACTTCTACCTACCTGGAAGGTCCTCACCAGAACTGATGCCAGCACCTTGCCCTTGAACCTCCAGAACTACACATTAAATAAACCTCTTTTCTTTCTAAGTCACCCAGCCTCAGGCATTTCATGACAGTATTAGAAAAACAGACTAATAGATGCCCACTTCAGGGCTCTGTTTTGTTTTAAGGTGATTTGGAGAATATATGGGCACTTGAAAGAATCCTGGATACACAATAAGGTAGGGGATATTTGCTGTGAGTTCCATACTCACACGCAAACTCTGAAAGTTACGTGATATTGAAAAGAAAAATCATAGCAAACTGTACCCGGAAAGCACTGGTCATTTAAGGTCTGTGTTTCCCAGGAGCTTCTGGGGGTGGCATATCTGAACCAAAAAAGGAAAATAAAGAAGAGCAAAATATTTTTGCTGGTCACGTTACTAGGTCATAAAGATTCCGATGCCATTTGTGATTAAGAAAATTCTTTAATGTGGTTTAAGATATGGGAGATGACCAATGTTCCCCACTTATTGCCTTAACGATTAAAGTGACAGATGGTCAGTTGGTCACTCTCAACTTTGTTACGCCTTTTTTATTGTCCCAAATAATTCATTCCTGTCCTGTGAGATAAAAACCATGGGCAGGGCTTCCCGTCCTCTTGTGTAGCACCCACCATCAACGAATTTAGGAAATACTTCTCACATATTAACAGACGCCATAATTTTTCATTTTGGGTACTAATGGGATTAATAAAAATAAGAGAATCTTATAGAAAGCAGGATTGGAAGTTATTAGTCACTTTGTATTTTTCCCAAACAACAGATGCTAATTAAATGCAAATCCTATTATAAGTTTATTGAGTTTCAACTACAGTTGAAAGACAATATTGATTGTTATCTTTCTCCAAGTGCAAAAATAATGGCTTCTTCCTATCTGACATTTATTCGTGAATTATGTGCCCAGCAGCTTGTGAAGGAAGCCCTTCCCATGAAGAACCTCAGTTAATCTTCGTGACCACCTTATAAAGTGGAATTTCAGTCAGAACATCGTGGCGGCAGGGAATGGTGGAAGGAAACTGCGGGGAACAGAGAGAGAGAACTCTGCTCAACAAGAACCAAATATATACCCTAAAGGCACGCCCCAGGGTCCCACCTCCTCCAGCCACACCCTGCCTGCCAACTGTCACCACCCAGTTAATGCCCATCAGAGATTAATTCACTGATTATGTTAAGGCTCTCATAACCCAGTTATTTAGTTATTTTGCCTCCAAACTTTCTTGCATTGTCTCAAACATGAGCTTTTGGGGGTCACCGCATATCGGAACCATAACAAGAATTTTTGTAACCCCATTTGACCGGTAAAGAGACCTACTACCTGTGGTCGCAGAGTCAGACCATGAGACCAGACCAACCTGTATTTTAATCACCCCACACAACTTCCTCATGTGCCATCTCAGAAAGTGTAGAAACTGGAAAGCATCACGTCTCCTGTAACCCTTCTGCTCAGCACAGGGGTGACATTTTAGATTTCGTCATTTGGGCCGCATTTTTATGCACTTTTCTCCACTGAAGTGGTTTCATGCAGCACATTTTTTGTTTTATAGTTTCATAAATTGTCTACACACAACACAATGTTTTTCTCTAGTATTATCCATATGATGAAACTATGCTTTATCTGATCCCAATTTTTGGACATTTAGGTGGTTTCCAGTGTTTCTTACAATAAATGGCATTGTGTGGTGGATTGCAAAATCTGTCTGCACAGTATTCTCCTTTCCTGAAGAGGTGGAGTCCAATCAGGGCACCAGGGTACATGCCAGTAACCAACGCCAGCTCATCAGATGGCTGAGACAGGAGGATTGCAAGCTCAAGGCTAGCCTGGGCACCTTAGCTTGTGCTTGCCCTCGGCGAAGTCTGGCTGGCAGCCAGAGGAGGAGAGCTATGTGGCTCAGTGGCCCATGTCACCCCTGCTGGCAGCTTGCCAACCACCAGGAGGAGGGAGGTGTCCTGGATCCTGCAACTGCCGGCTGGGTCCCCAACCCAGGAAATACACTTGAAAGAGCCCAGCAGGGACTGGCTAAGCTGGCCCACCTAGGGAATAGGGAACCAAAGAAATGGCTGCGGGGAGGCTTGGGGGGGTGTGCTACCCAGCAAAGGCTGAGGCAGACAAGGTGACGAGAGGCAATTACGGTGCAGAGGGAGAGGCAGAGAGAGGTCTGGCGATGGGATGGGGTTCAGGAAGGAAGTGGGGGGCTCTGGGGGGAGGGGAAGCTCAGGAAGGGGGTCAAGGCATAAAGAGAGTTTAGGACCAAGACAGGAGGCTCTAGAAGCAGCGAGGTCACGCAGGAGCATTTACTTAACAAATTTCAAAATCTGAACATTATTTGCATATTAGGCTGCACCCAAATGCTGTTTCCAGAGAGCGCATCCCCACCTACTTGGGGACAACGCGTGTAGCTCTTTTTGCTCTTTGCCAACATGGTGACAGTGGCGTCCGCAGGTCTCGATTCTGATGTGTGTGGTTTCTGAGGGGCCAACTCAGAAACTACTATCCTTTGTTTTTTCTATTATTATTTTTATTTTCCCGTTCTTATTAATCTTAAGACTGCACACCTTTGATCATAGATGTTGTTGCTGTTTTCCTGGTTCCTAGTTTGTCTATTAGTGATTTGCAGAGGGCTCTCAAAACCCGCCTACATGTACTCAAACGCAGCCGTCCAAACCGTAAAGCTCGATGCATCCAGAGTCACCACCAGTAAAACCGAGGAGTCAATTTCTGCTCCACTCCTGTCCCGGGCAACCACCAATCTGCTTTTTTTATCATTAGAGGTTAAAATCATCTAGGCTTTTTGATATATAAAACTTATTTTAAGCTTTTAATGAGTCAAGTCTAAATTTTTTTTCCTTTAACCATGTTTAAAAGATTTGTCCCATGTCACAAGTTAAAGATTCACCTATATTTTCTTCTATTCATTTTTATATAAACCTTTAATTCACTCAAGATTTACTTTAATGTATTCCATGAAGCATCTATCCTTATTATTTCCCAAGATTTTATCATTTATCCAATATTATTTCACTGATTCTCTCTCTCTCTCTCTCTCTCTCTCACACACACACACACACACACACACACACAGTCGCTGGCTTTTATCATTGCAAAGGTTTTGCAGTGCTATTGAATAACAGGTAATGCATGCACCCTGCCCAACCCACACCTATTCTCTTCAATATTTTCTCAGGCAGTTCTTGCTCATTTATTCTTTCCAGTGAACTTCAGAATCACTTTATCAGGTTCTAAAAAAGAGAAAAAAAAAAGGTCTTGGAAAAGAACATACAGTCTTTAATTATTATTTGCATTTTTATTTTCCTAAAACTTGTCTGTGGACTTCCTAAGGCTAACAGCCTTGGCTTAAGATCCATCTTTGTCACCGGGAGCAATGGCACTCACCTGTAATCCCAGCAGCTCAGGAAGCTGAGGCAGAAGGATCCAAAGCTCAAGGTCAGCCTCCACAATTTAGCAAGACCCTAAGCAGCTTAGCAAGGCCCTAACCAATTGAACCTCTCAAAATAAATAAATAAATAAATAAAAAGAGCTGGGGATGTGGCTCATAGGCTAAGCACCTGCATTCAATCTACCCCCCACAAAGATACGTCTTTGTCATCTCTACAATGTCTGACACATAGAAGATGCCTAATAGATGTGTGTTAACATAAAGCCACCAGACACCTTTGTGAAAATAAACATTTTTAAACTACCTATCAAAAGAAAGACAGAGGACAGCATCCTACATACTGAATATCAATAGGTCTTCTCAACACACCAGATGGGATAATTTTAAAAATTGAAACCCATCAACATTTAACTGATTCAACACAAAATAAATTAATAGATCAAACCTGAATTAAAATAACAAAATGTCTGAAGTCTTTTTCTGTACTTGCCTTGTATTGCTATGTTGAATATTTCTATGTCAAAGTAAGCCATGAGTCAGACTCTATATTCTATTACAATTCATGTGTGTGTTGGTGATGAAACTTAGTAAGATTGGCTTTTGTTATAGGAATGCCCTCTTATACATTTTTTTTTTTGAACCAGGGATTGAATGAACTCAGGGGTGCTTAACTACTGAGCCACATCCCCAGTTCTTTTCTGTATTTTATTTAGAGACAGGGTCTCACTGAGTTACTTAGGGCCTCACTGAGTTGCTGAGGCTGGCTTTGAACTCACTGTCCTCCTGCCTCAGCCTCCTGAGTCACTGGGATTGCAGGCGTGTGCCACTGCACCTAGCATCCTTTGCATTTTCTAAAAAAAAACAAAATCTTAAGAAAAGTGAACTAAATCTGCAAGGGTGATCCATAGCCCTGACTTCTTAACCTTGAGTGTATTCATTTGTTAGAAGATTCTACAGGGTTAGACCTGAAAGTGGCCCCCCAGAGCCAGTTCCTTCACTTAGCGGAGACTCAGAAAAGGAAGAACAGCAGAACTAGCGCTAGACTCAGCTCCTTGCTCATCCTGCCCCTAGTGATAGTGCCATTGCATTGGACTCGGAGGGGCCAGACTTTATACCTTTTCCTCAAGGCCCAATTAATTTGAAGCTGCTCTTTGAGAAGCATGCTCTGTAAAGCCTTTGCCCTTGATTTTGGGGGCAAGGGTGTCACGCTCTCAAACAAGGAACAACGAGGGTCCTAAAACGCTAGGTAAGGTGAGTTTTTGCTTAAAGGCAAATCTGGGCTTTCTAAAATGAGCGAGATCACTTTCAAACCCAAATGGCAGCCCAATAAAGCTCCTGAGGATTATATATAACAGGCATAAAAAGTGAAGGGGACAAGAGTCAGAAAATGTAGCACTCGATGTCAAGGGAGAAGTGACTTTGAACAGACACTATAATGGCCAAATCCATCAGGCTAATAAAGAAGGTGCCCTAGAAGAAGGGGAAGCTGCTGTAGATACGTTGGGGGGCCGAGCTGAAGGAGAAAGATTGACAAATAATGAGAACAGCTCTGCACGTCTCCGGGTTTCACAAGTGGCTTCGGCAGCTGAGACAGGCACTGGGTGAGCCGTATATCAGAGGTGCCTCTATTATGCAGAAGACAGCTTTATGACCCAGAGAGTACACATCCTAACCTGAGAAGTGTCCCCCACCACAGGCAATGCTGCCAGATGGCTGTCACACACGGAACCCATCCCTTGTCCTCAGCCGGGGAAAGTGAGCCACCCAAGATGAATGAGGGGCAAGTGACCCATCGCTCTCCATATTTAGTAGACCAAGACAGGAGTTCATAGATTCAGGTGGTACACCTTAAAGGGAAGTACTTAGGTTCACTCTTGCTTTTAGGAAAATAAATAACAAAAACGGTGCAAGACAGAGGGGTGCATCCAGCTCATAAAGATAAATTCCAGGAAAGCTCCAGAAACTGTGGGTCACACACACCATTTCCTCACACTTGCACTGTTGTCCAGGAAATGAGACTTATCTTATTCGGCTTTATTTTTTTCTACAGATGAGGTTAAAAAGAGTCTTTTCTCACGGGGACCAAACAAGCAAACAAACACAGAGGTTATTACCTGCAAGCCACCCTTCTGTGGAATGTCTAAATTATTTAGCTTGATACATGGCAATGAAGGGTCTTTGTAAAAGCAAGCCAAAATCAATTTCAGATGGATTGTAGATTTAAATGTGAATGGTCAAACAACAACGCTTCCAGAAAATCACAAAGGAAAATATCTTCATGGCTCTTGGGGCAGACAAATATTTCGCAAGCAAGACACACGAAAAGCACTGACTACCAAGGAAAGATGCCATTTGAATGCATTAACATCCAGGGAAACAATCCAGGGAGCTAGAGAAGATATTTGTGATTTATTTATCCAACGTAAGTCCTGTGTCCAGAATATATAAAGAACTCTTACAAATCAATAAGAAAAGGACACTGCTTCTTGTTGTGAAATTTGGTTCTGTTTAAGGAAACATCCCACACAGATTATTGTAACACGGGGAATTTTTACTATTTGTAAAAATAGTCCTTCTTTTATTTGGTCTGGTGGTCAGGGTTCACTGGTTTACAATATATTTTATGTCACCTTTTATATTTATGTCATTTGCATTTCTGTGGTGCTGATTATTGTATTTTGCTTTTGCATTTATGCATTTACTTTACTTATTTTTTATTTTTAATTGACATGGTGTTTGTACTTATTTGCAGGATGCAGTATTCTAACTCCACACAGGTGTACAAAAACATTTTGTATGTAATGGTAGACAATTTTGTAAGAATGAAAAGAATTTGTTGGAATTCGTCCAACTGGAACATTAGAATATTAGTTCAGGGCTCTGGTTACAGAGGATGTCTATATGTCATCTCATATAAAATATGCTGAAAAAAATCTGAGTTGCATTTAGTATTTTAAATGATAACTAGCATTTATAATTTCATCTAAAAAAGCACTTGGGGCCTCATTTAAAAAAAAAAAAAAGAGGCAAAAGACTCAAACAGATGTTTGCTATCCAGATTGCCGGAAACCTATGAGAAAGTATGCATCCCATTGCTCATCTGGGGAATGCAGATTAAAACTCTAGAGAGATTGTACTACTCCCCCACCAGAATGGCTAACGCGAATAGGGCCAACTATACCACCGTTAGTAAGGATGCAAAGTCACTGGAGCCCTGGTGTGCTTGCGTTCCTGGTGCGAATGTGGAATTGCTCTGCCAATGTTTTGGTCGGCTTCGGCTGCTATGGCAGATTATTACGGAGTGGCCTCTTTTTTGAGGGTACTCATTTCATTCCCTGAGGGCTCCACCTCCAAGATTTAACCATCTCCCAAAGGTACCATCTTTTAAGATTTTAAAATACAAGTTTGGGAAGACACAAACATTGAGTCAGTAGCAACCAGTACCTATTAAACTTGCATGCCAATACATACTGTGACCCAGCAATTCCACTTTCGGATTTGCACTTCGTATGTGTACCAAAGGACATCCACAAAAATGCTTTAGAAGCATTCATCGCATTAATAATGAATATTATTCACTGTGGCTCCCAATTGAAAGCTAACCAAAATGTCCATCAACAGCTGAATGGAAAAATACATTGTGGTAGATTCACACAAGGGAATATCACACAGCAATGAAAAGGGGCAAACTGCTATTCCTATGACATGGAGGAATCTCTTGAACATGAAATTGAATCAAAGAAAAAAGATTAGTAAAGAGTATATCTGTTTTAGCCAGCTGTTCACTGCTGTGGCCAAAAGACTTGACACGATCAATGGAGAGGAGAAAAAGGTCATGTGGGCCCCCGTTTCAGATGTGCAGTCTAAGGTTGTCTGAATCCTTAGCTCTGGACCCAAGGTGAGGTAGAACATCCTGGCAGCAGGCTGTGGACAAGAAGCAGCTCCGGACATGACCACCAGGAAGCAGGGAGCTCTGCTCACCAGGGACAAATTACGAACCTCCGGGTCATGCCCCAGGGACCTACTTCCTCCAGCCACACCCCACCTGCCCACAGATACCACCCAGTCAATCTGTACCAGTGCATCAGAGCAACCCGCTGATCACCTCAAAGCTCTCACCATCTACTCATTTCACCTCTGAGCTGTCTTGCATTGTCTCACACGTGAGTTTTAGGGGGACCCTCATACCTAAATAATAACAATATCTTAGATAATTCGATTGATCTAAATTTCCAAAACAGGCCAAATCACCTCTATGGTGATAGAATTAAGGATCATGGAGACCTTTTGCTGTGGGTGGGTAGTGACTGGGAGAGCAAAGGGGAGGGTTCCTGGGGTACAGGTAACATTCTGTTTTCTGATCCGGGTTGTATTACACAGTAACGCTCGCTTGGTAAAATTTGTGGAGTTTTGTATTTGTGCACTTTTCTGTGGTAGTTATACTTCAGTTATAATTTATTTAAAATCAGTGGCACAACCACGTGAGTGGACTTAACACTACTGAACTAGGCTCCCCAAAGGCTTAAAATACTCCATTTTATGTTGTTTCAGCCAGGTTTTTCGCTGCTGTGACTAAAGGATCTGAGCAGAACAGCTGTAAGGAAGAAAAGTTTATTTGAGGGTTTCAGAGGTCTTAGTCCATAGACGGACGGCTCCATTCCTCAGGGCTCAACGTGAGGCTGGACATCATGGCGGAAGAAGATGGTGGAGGGAAGCAGCTCACATCGTGGTGATCAGAAGCAGAGAGAGAGACTCCAAGCTCCAGATACAAAAACATGCCCAAAGCCACTCCCCAATGCCACCTCCTCCAGCCACCCCCCACCACTTTAGTTACCACTGAGTTAGTCCCTATCAGAGGATTAATTCACTGATTGGGTTAAGACTCTCACAACCCAAACATTTCTCCTCTCAATCTCTTGCTCTGTCTCAGTTGTGAGCGTTTGGGGGACACCTCACATCCAAACCATAACATATGTTATGCATATTTTACCCCAATTAAGGTTTTTGTTGGGTTTTTTTGTTTTGTTTTGTTTTTTAAAGAAGGAACCAATCTTGCCATCACCTTGATTTTACACTGCTAGTCCCCAGAACTGGTAAATGCAGTCAAATCCCATGTCATTGCCAAATGTCATGATAAAACTATCACCACGTTGTTCCTCAAATAACGAAAACCAGATCTACCATATGACCTAACACTTCTGGGTAGATATCCAAAGGAAATAAAATCACCATATCAAAGAGACACCTGCAGGCCTCTATGTATGGAATCACAGTTAAGAGACTACGGAATCACCTTGTGTCCATCCGTGGAGAATGGATGAAGAAAATGTGGCATATGATCGTCTCAACGAATTAATATTCAACCTTTAAAAAAAAATGAAATCACCATCATGTGCGGCATAGCGGCTGGAACGGGTTGAAATTACGTTAAGTGAAATACGCCAGATACAGAAAGAAAAAAAATATCTCATGTTCTCTCAGATGCTAAAAATGTTGATTTCAAAATAGAAGAAGTAGAATTATAATTACCAGAAGCTAGAAAGAAAAGCAGGAGTAGGGACATGAGGGGGGTTTGGATAATGGGTACCCATCCACAGAGTCGGGGAAAAGCTCTCGTGGTCCACAACACAGTGGGGTGACCACAGTTCACAGAGGCTTATTACGTGTTTTATGAATAACTGCAGAAGGGGAGTTTGGAGTCTCCAAACATGAAAACGATGATAAGGAATGCTAACTACCCTGATTCAATGAGAACACATGGTATGCCTGCATCGAGATACCACATCATACTCCATAAACATGCATAATTATTATGTCAACTATAAAGAAAAACATCAAAACTAAAGAAGAAGAAAGAAAACAAGGGTCACCATGATATGGTGTCTTAGTTCCACAGAGGACTCAAATCACTGGTTTCTAAACTCAAGGTGGTTTCTTATATTTTTTTTAACACATCACCCCAAAATATTTTCTAATGTAAAAAAAAAAAATCTGAATTTAACTAAGGGAGTGTTGCTCCATACATTAAAGTCAAAAGAAATATGGCGCCCATCAGAGCTCACCCTGTAATTAGGTTAGTCTCCCGGACAGTCAGGTCAAGCACACAGACTTGAAAGCTCTCGGGACTCCCTTCATCTGTGCCTACAGGCCACCCCAGGGGCACAGGGCCCCGTTGCCTCCTGAGGCAGAGCACTTGACCGCCATTGCTCCCTCCCGCTCCTGGGCAGGGTTGAACTGAGGCCAGGGCTGACCCTGCAGCTGTGCCTCTGCTGCTCCACAAGGGGTGGGACCAGGTTGCAGTCCACTAGGCCCCAGTCCCATCCCCACGGCGGGCCTCACCTAGAGCATCCTTTGGAACACACGGCATTTCTGCAAGAAGTCCGGATGGAGACTCATGGAACTGCGGGTCCTACACCCAACCCAGGTCAGGGTGCAGCTCTAGCTCCATGGATTCCATCTGATATTCTCAGAGATGTCAAAGGCTCCTTTGACAGGACAATCTAGGATCTGGATAGCCCCTGGAAGGAATTTGCAGAACATGGAGAAGAGGTTCTGGGTCCTTCCCTGGGGTATTCCAGCTCTCTCCCCCATCACTGCCTTGCGTTGGCTTCCATAGCCCTCACCTGGGGAAGGGAAAGAGATCAGCCCTGGGCAAGAGGAACAGACCGCGGAGGAGGCTCGATTTTATCCTGCCCACAGATCAGAGGGCACCGTAAAACTGTCCTTTTACTTAGGAGAATAGATGTCATTGGGGTCTCCTATATGCAATCTCCAAACCAGCTTCCTTCCGGGAGACTAGCACCGGTTGCTTATCCAACGTCTCTTTCTTCCACTCACCCCTCCTCCTGCAGAGCAGAATCCTCATGGGGTTGGGTGTCTCTCTTCCTCTAAGTCTGTGGGGACAGCCCAGCCACAACTCAGGACCCACCTGTGGCTCTTCCCTCGTCATCATGCACGGTTTTATGGTGAGCAAACTCCAAATTCCGACTTCTGTGAGAAATGCAGCCGGGCAGTGCTGGGGGCGGTGCTGGGGACGGTCACTCTCTGGGAGACTTGTCTGTGGCTCCGTGATGGCTGACTTTCTGCACCCCATCTTGCTTCAGCAGAGGGTGGTCCATACTGAAGTTATAGAGCCACAGTCCAATCCACCAGCTCTGGAGACCCGCCTGAGCCTCTTGTGATGAGAAACCATCTAGTTCCTTATGCTATAAGCCTGTTGGAGTCAGAGTTTCCTCTAGCTACCGGCTAAGGTACCCAGAATGATACAGAAACGTCACGGACCGGGTTGGAAACTTTCTTTTAATTGTTTGAGTGAAATCAGGCCAGGATAGACGCATGACTGAGGTTCTACAAAATCTGCTCTGGGCTCTGGCCTGCGTGCTTTCCTGTGTGCATTAAGCACCAGGCAGGGAAGGGCAGACACATTCGAATAAATCACATCTGCCATGGCTTGAACGTGTGCCCCAAATTTCATGGGTTAGAAACTTAATCCCCAAATTCATATGTTAATGGTATTTGGAGATAGGACCTTTGAGAGGTGATTGGGTCATGAGGAAGAATTAATGTGGGTTAATCTGTTCATGGATTAATGGATTAATGAATTAGTGGGTTAGAGAGTGGTTTTGTTATAAAATCGAGCTCTCCTTGGCACACTTGCTTCGTCTCACCACGTGACGCCCTCCGCCGTGTTCTCGGGCA
Organism: Callospermophilus lateralis; assembly: GCF_048772815.1. Lineage (NCBI taxonomy): Eukaryota > Metazoa > Chordata > Mammalia > Rodentia > Sciuridae > Callospermophilus > Callospermophilus lateralis. The sequence goes on from NC_135310.1 coordinate 141,835,010, forward strand.
GCAAGAAGGCCCTCTCCAGGTAGCCTCAGGCCTTTGGTCGTTGCAACGGTACACACCAAGACCACAACTGGATAAAAAGGGACCAGAGAGCCCATATATGGACTTAGATGAAATGGCTCACTGTTTGAATTACTTGTTCATTCCAACTTCAGCCACAAAAAATGGCTCCTAGGACTTATCTTCAGCCCCGTCCTCTGACATCCTGACTCAGCCTGATGGGTGAGTGTCCTGGAGTTCATATTTATAGCCAGTCCCCCGGTGAGCCTGATGTCAGGGATCCAGGGAGCTTCCTTCCGGGAAACCCAGGTCTACAGTGTGCAGAACTGATGCTGGGAAAAGGGAAGATGGACGGTCAAAGTCAAGGTTCTGCTAACCCTAGCTTCCTGGAACCTCACTTGGCTCCGTATGTGAGGTGGGATTAACAATACTTGGCTCCTCCAACTGTTTGGGGGATAAAATTCCAAATATAAACTCCCTGGTGTGGGTCAGCCTCATCGGCTTGTCAACTCATCCAAATTATGATTCTACGGGCCCTTTAGGACCAGGGCCCTGCCCCTACGCCTATGCCTGGGCCAGGGTAGGAACTTTCAGGGTTGGTCCAGGTCTTCTTTCATAAGTCTGTCTGGCTCAGCTGCCCACCCACATGCAGGAGGAGACGATCCCTACAGCCCACCTTCCATTTGGTGCCCACCGGCCAGTCCTCCAGGGTCAGCCTCTTACTATAAAGCTGCTTGGGTTTCTGAGCAATGCTCCCCAGAAGCCAGAGGTTCACATTAACTAGGGGCTCGCCCACTAGCCTCTGTTTTCCTTTTTAGGAAAGAAGGGGAGGAAGGGAAATGGACAGAAATCACCCTCCAGCCGACTCCCAGGCAATCCACTCACACAATGCACATTTATTGAACACATACTGTGCACCCAAACCGGGGCAGTGACTCAGAGTTTGCCTCTGGCCCCTGCCAATCTCTTTTCTGTCTTGTAGAATCACACTGAGAGCCTGAGTCTGGAGGGAGAATTATGTGACAGTTGGATGTTTTCTTTGACCTGAATTTCCTCTTCTTTCTTCCATTTCTGCAATCCTTTCTTCTCCAGCCTCCAGAGAACAGGCTAGTACCCTTGTGAGTCTCTGGTTGTGCAAAGGCCCCTCTGGGGCCTTGTTCTGCTCTGCTGGACCATGTAGAGTTAGTGGTATCAACTGACATGTCCCAGGCCCAGATACCGTGCTTTGTAATCTAAGAGGGGGTGCCTCTAAGGGACGTGCTGTTAAAAGTAGTCGAAGACGCTCATTTGAACCTTGTAAATGCTTTCAAGTATACATTAGAGCCACCTCAAGAGTGTCCCTGTCAATCATGCATGCGCCATCCTGGTCTCACGGGTGGACTTGATGACAGCGCCGTGGGTCTGCACAAAATGCTTCTACTCATCTTGTCTGTCCAGGGCAGAGTGGGGAAGGACGGAAGGACCACTGTGTGTATCCCCGACACACGATCCTCGGTCTGCATTTCCTCTCATCTTCAAGAGAAGGAGGAAAATCCCTTTCATCCTTGTGAAAATTCTCTCTTCACAGGAATCCTGCAGTTTCTCTCTGCCTCCTCCCGGGACCACCTGCATTCTTAGCCTTTCCTGGGCGGGGGGATCCCCTGTGCCTTTGATCTCTTTAGTGCCCTTCCCATCCCTCTTTGATTTCGCCACACTCTTTTGTCACGATCAAAACTGGACATTATGCATTAATAAGGGTCTAACTAACGCCCCAAGGACCAGGATTACTCCATGCAGTGGTTTGGCACAGTCTACTTCTTTGACTATCTCTTAGGATGCAGCTGGTCTGCGGACAGAGAGCCCAATTAAAACCTCCAGTAACTGCAGCCAACGCACCCGGGAAGGACCTAGTCACAGGTCTTAGGCCTCTGAGGAATTTCTGCTAGGATTTCTCCAGAGCTCTGGGGAGTGGCCCGAAGGAAGATCAAGGCCCTGGCACAGCCTCTGCTCCTGTGAGCCCTGGAGGGCCACAGGATGTACCCAAGGAGATATTACTGGGCTCATCTGAGGCTCTGCCTCTGTTCAACTTTCCTCTCCCCCCGTGGGGTCTCCATGCTCTCCCTTCTCCAGTCCCATCTGAAGGATTCTCATCTTCAGAGCACGCTATGCCGCAGCCCTCTGTGCTATCCCACTGTCCTGGGATCCCACCTCCTCGATCCTACCTCCTCCACCTTCAATGATCTAACCCTTCTCTCCCTTCAAGGCAATGTTCAAATGCCCCTTTCCTGGGAGCCCTTTTCAATACCCACTGCTCAACGCTGAACTAATCCCCATCCTGGTTTGGGATTCGGGAGTGGTTGCCTCGACCCTCTTTCCTACTGAACAACTTTGTCACTTTTCCTGGATTGGAGGAAAGCAAAGGGGACCTTTGTTTTTGGGTCACCAGCCACAGGCCAGGCAGCGTGCTCGTTGCTTTACATAAGAATTTCATCCAATCCTCAGCATCCTCTTCATTAGGCGTAGAGTGACGTACCCATTTTACAGATGAGATCTGCCAAGTAAGGGCAGAGAGCCAGAATTAGGATTGAAACTCAAATCTGAGTCCAAAGCCCACACTCTTGCCAGGACCATGTTCTGAATTTTCCATTCACTTCTGTTTGGCATCATGGCCCAGACCAGTGCCTCAGATTCCCAGTAAACATTTGTGAAGCGGGACGTGTGATCCCAGAGTGTCCAGGGCAAGCCAACTGGGCATCTCAAGTCACTTAGACTTTGGCGCAGCCTTCTGAAGGGAGGAATTCACACTTTAAAAGGGGAGGATTAAAAGAAAGAATAATAGAGCCTAACTGGTGACAGGTAGAGAGGTTTTCTGCCCCCCCCCCACTCTTTTCCTGAGCACTTTAATCTGCATTCTGAAAGAACAAACAAGGCTTGCCTCGGAGCAAATGCCCATTTATTGAGGAACAGCTCTGCATATTTATAGAGCCAGGGGTGGTTTGACAGTTGGCATGGGGTGTTTTTGATTGGAGGGTAAGGATCAGGTGAGCTAGCAGGGCTAGTCTGATTGGTGGGTAGGATCAGGTGAGCCAGCAGGGCTCTGATTGGTGGGTAAGGATCATGTGAGCCAGCAGGGCTCTGATTGGTGGGTAAGGATCATGTGAGCCAGCAGGGCTCTGATTGGTGGGTAAGGATCATGTGAGCCAGCAGGGCTCACCATTGGATGGCTCTTCTTGGGGGATGGGGAAGTTAGTCTTTGGAGCCAGGGTGACTCCCAAAACATTCGAAGGCCCAGGCCCAGCTGGTCAGAATGGGGAGGAATGACTGTCCCTCCCTGCCCTGGGCAGGAGCCAAGCGCTCTGACTTACTTGTGGGAGAGCCTTGTGGGGGCCATGGCCGAGTGTGTCCCAGGCTCTCCTTTCGGCAGATGACACAATCAGAGTCTCTGCCCCAGATGGAGAGGCGCGTCAGTCCCTCCCTCCCTCCCCCCACCTGCCATCCGGAGGAAGACCGTGTTCCTTCCCTCCTGGCCCCAGGCTGACACAGGCCCCACCGCCTCTTCCTGGAGCCTGTCTCCTCCTGGGAGAGTGAGATGGTTACAGAAGGTCACCACCTATCTTTAGCTGCGTCAGCAGGGGACACCTGCCAGGTGTCTTCCCGCCCTGCTGACTGTGTCTATATGTCATCTGATGGCCGGAAGCCAAGGGCCCTCTCCAAGTCAGTCTGCTCAGGATTCCTCCTCATCAAAGTCACAGGCTCTGCCCAGCGCATGGGGTGCCATATGGGGGGAACAAATGCTCAGCCAGGTTTCCCCGAGGACCCAGCAAGTGCTTCTGGGCATCCTCCAGCTCAGCCCCAGCACAGCCCTCGCCTTGGATTACTTTCCAGAGAGCGGCTCAGTGGAAGCGAGGGCTTGTCTTTCCATCCATTCATCCATCCATCCATCCTTTCATTCATTCATTCATTCAGTTTCAGGGTCTATTCATCCACTGCCTGTTTGTTCTGTAATCTCTGTTCTGTTCTCTTCCATAAAGCAGTTGGTCAAGTTCCAGAGTTTCTGCTGAGTCATAACTGTGAGCTTTCCAAATTTAGTTCCCCACGATGGGCTTCCTGAGTTGGCCATTTGACCTTGACCTGACTGACCTCAGAGAAGCCAGTTGGGTTTGTCTCTGTTCTGTCTTGGCCCTGCCGGTGCCTGGGTCCAGAGTCAGGGCCTGGTGCTATGGCCATACCAAGGCAGGCAGCATGACAGCTTACAGTCACTTTGGGCCAGGAGCAGAGTCACTGTGTCCTCAGGCTTGACTCTCACCCCTGCTTGCTACTCACTGGGAATCCTCTTGAGTTTGGAGATCTGTGGACCAAAATGAGAAAACACATAATCCTGTTCTTCTTTTCCTCTTAGTGTAAACAATCTTATTTGGTTTTTTTGTTTGTTTGTTTGTTTGTTTTAGGAAATAAGATTAAAAGCAAAGAGAGCCCAAAAGAACAGCACCCAGGGCTAGTGTGCAGGACCCAAGAGGCACATTTAGAAATACTTGCTGCCATTTCTGTGGTGGCTGTGTGACATTGGGCCAGTTGTTTAACTTCATTCATTCATTCATTCATTTGTTCATTCATTCAGTTTCTGGGTCTATTCATTCACTGCCTGTTTGTTCCGTAATCTTTGTTCTGCTCTCGGTCTGGGCTTTATGCTGCTCATAAGACCCAATGGTGCTTTTATAAAAAATATCTCTGTGTGTGTGTATATTCCTTGACGTATCTGTTTTTCTGTGCCTGCTTATGCTAACAATGTCAAGAGCTCTAAAAGTGCTAAAAAAAAAAAATGCTATAACACCAACACTGCAGATGGTATTGTGGGTCTTCATTTAAGGAGTCAAGTTTGCTATTATTTTCTGGTTTTGTTTTTTTGTTTTTTTGTTTTTTGTTTTCTTCTATCCCAGAAAGTTAATGAAAAACAGGGTTCTATTATATCTCAGCAAATGGTCTCCATTCCCAGTGGGGCAAACTCTCCAGGCACCCACCCACCTGAACGGGATCAACATCCCTGGCTTTGCTTGTGGAGACCGTGGCCCTTTCTGGAAAAGCTCCCAGAGCTGTTTTGCTCTCTGTGCACCACTGTGCCAAGGGGACAAGACGTAGCTGAGTTTTGTTACTCAGCCATCAACAAAAGTCAGGCCAATGGGCGAGTGTTCCTCCCGCCTAGGATTTGAGATCTGTGACTGTGCAGATCGTATATCCCACGCTAAGTGAAGTTCACTCCTGAATGCCAGCAGGCAGGACAATGACACAGTGCATATATTCACTTGCCAAGAAGCACAATGTGTCCTACAGATGCTCTTTGGTTCTCTGCAGATCAGCATGTTCTCATCTTGGGGGGTGAGAGGGGGAGGATAAGGCAGCAGGTGACAGTCCCCAGGAAGTTTTTCAAACTGCACATACTCACTCTTCTCCTCCCCACGCTGAAATCCTAACAGAGCTGTCAATGTGACCTCCTATTTGAGAAGTGTTGTGCTTTTTAGGGACATTCTCCAAAGTTGGCACATAGGGCTTCCATACTATGAAAGGACCAGAGCCTGGAAAAATGAAATTCTGCTATTTCCTGCCAATCAAATCCTTCCCCAGCCAATACCCCAGCCCAGGTGATGCACTTTTAGTGCCAACTCTCCAGACTCACTTGTCTTTATGAATTTGATCTTGTTCATGTAGTTAAAAGAACTTCTAGGTTTTAAACTTCTAGGCAATGCTAACACCTTGGTAGTCGTGGGAGACTAGAAGGTCATGGATAATTGATACCCAATAATAATCCCCAAACCTCATTGCAACTTCCCGTCCAAAACAGTTCTCACTGGAGCTGTTAATAATGCAACCACTGTCACTGCTGTGTCTCTGCCTCCCACCCTTTCCTGAATCCAGCTTCTAGTAGCAATGTCAAGTACTGAAGAGGCCCAGGGGTAGCCAGCCATCAAGGGAGGGACCTCAACGTCTGACAGCAGGAATGGCTATGTTTGTATGTGTGCCCACTGCAAGGGCAACAAACACCAAAAAACACAAATCTTGAAACCTGCAAAACAAGTGCATTAAGTACTATCAATTTACGTGCATTGCAAACAGATTTTCATAAACAGACTCACTCTGAGACTCTTTAGGTCAATGATTATTAACTTCTATGAGTTCTTAAACTCCTTGGAAACATTAAAGAAAACTATGGATTCTTTTTCTTAAAAAAATTGTATTCATATACACATATGTGAATATATTTTGCTTATAATTTCAAGAGTTTCACAGGACTGCAAGTGGCCTGTAGATAAAATGCAATATATTGAGACAAATGCCAACAATAAACAGATGTACCTCCTTTCTTCTATTAGATTACAACTTGTAAGAAAGAATAGTACATCATGCAAGACTGTGTTCAGGGTTATAATGAAAGAAACACAAAGAACCAATAAAATGTATACAAAATGTAATTACATATATCAGGTAGAGTAGACAAGCATTATCCAAACCTTTCTGATTTCACTAAAAGACTACACTCTCTATTCTTATAAAACATTACTCCAAAATACATATGTGTGTTATTAATATCTGAAGTCTAGTGGGAACTTCTGCGTAGCTACATATGCAGAGAGCAAAGTGAGGATCAATAATTTCTGACATGAAAGAGGTTGTCAGGAATGACATCACAAAGAAGGTGACATTTAAGTGGAGCTCTGAGGGTGATTTGAAAAGAATTTCAATAGGTGGACAGACATAACATTAATGTGTTGGAAGTCATAAGCAAAGGAAGGGGAGCCAGAAATAAATACCATCACCCCTTGGAATCAAGAGTCTTTGGCATTTATAAAAATTTAGTAGCACATCAAATTCATAGGTGTTGGGTCTATTTGAAAGCCATTGTCTCTTCCCTTTCCTGATACCATCATTATTTAATCCAAAGAAATGTGTTCCCTCCACAAAAGAAGTCCTTGTAGACCCCACCTGAAATGTTGGCCGTTTGGGCTTTGGGCATTGGTGGTTTCTCCCAGTAGCAGGAGGTTGAAATGAAGTGGCAGGCAGACACAGGTGCTCACGTGCAAACTGCCCACCCCCGACCCAGCAATGGGAAAAGAAGTCCCTATTGTGCTCAATGCAACCGCAATTTGGGGCAGGTGGGGCAGGGGGGTAATAATTCCCAAGCCAAGAGAACTGAAGATGGGGGTTATCGATTTGAAAAAGCTGATATGGGACAAATTCAGCCTCTACAGTGCTCTATACAAAGTAGCCTTGCAAAAATTAATAAGTGAAAATTAGGTCTTCAGAATTTTAGGTTATCGTCTCCTGCCTTGCCTCTTCCTTGACAATGGGAAGAAATACTTGGCCTTATGTCTCTTTTTTAATTGAAATGTATTATGAATATTTAGGCCAGCTGTTCTTTAACAATTAGATCAGCTTTAAAGTTTTTTTTTTTTTTTTCCCAAATAAAACCCATTTTTTTTTTCCAGGCTTGGGAATTGAACCCACAGTCTTGCACCTGCTAGCCAAGTACTTGTTCACTGAACTACACCCCAACCCCCAAAACCTTATGTAAAGATCCTATAAATAGTCATAGCTGGGCTGGTGGCTCAGTAGCAGAGCTGGGGGGGGGGAACAGGACCCCCCCACTCAGCCCACCTCCTACGTCCAGCTATCTTAAAATCCTTGCCACTCAAAGTCCGTTCAGTGGACCAGCAGCAGCGTCACCACCCAGAAGGATGAGAAACACAACATCTCAGGCCTCCCCCCAGACCTACCCAGTCAGAATCCGTAATTTGATGAGATCCCAGTTGATCCAAATGAATAGAAAGATTTGAAAAGCCTTACTCTCAGGAATGTCAGCCTTGGTGATAGGCAGCATTTATAAATGGAAAGGATGGATTCGCAGCGAGGGTTATTTTTCATTTGAAGATGGAAACAGATTATAGGTGAACTTCTCGGGAAGTTTATGAGTCAAGGAGGGAGCCGCCCGCGATCAATCAGCTCTGCCAGGAATCGGGGCAGGTACAGTTAGACTGAAAGCCAGTCCGGCTCTGCTGTTGGGCCTCTGCCTTGGGGCATCTCATCCTCTTCACCGAATCACAGAGCCCACGTCAGAAGCACGGTCCCCCAGGCCCAGAGTGAACAAATACTCCAGGATCTTTAAAGTACATTAATGTCCCTGTGACCAATGTGTTTCTCAAAACCTCTGGGCCACGTGAGACACAGTTTAAAGGTGGATGAGCAGGCCCCACCAAATCCACTCCAAAAGTCCTATCTCCCTGAGTGTGCGCATGCTTCTGTTACAATTTTTAAAGAGGCCGTATGTTTGCACTGTGCTTCTGCACAAGGACCCCACGGAGGAAACCAACATGAGTTTAATCACAGCATCTGAGCTTTGGTTGGTTGCAGGAAGCCTGGTAGCCAATTAACGAAGCTGAAGCCGATTGATGCGGTTGCTTGACTAAGCTGTAACCAATTAGGTTGTTTTCGATGCCTTCTCTCCGTATTCTTGTCAATGCTGTCAGATCATTTTGTTGGCTAGAGTTCTCGGAACCTCGTCTGGTTCTGGTGGCTGCCGGATTCTCAAATTGTATCTTATTTTTTTGTCTTGTTTTCTGTGTTCCAATAAACCCCATGAAATTCAATTGGTCGGAGGAATTTTCCTTTAACACTTGTTTTACAACCTGTCTAAGAATTTCTGGAAGCTTCTCTTTTATTTTGTGTAAACTACCTGGGTTTTATGTAAACCTCCAGGTTCAGCCAACTAAACGAGCAAACAGAATCATCCCCAGCTATCCGGAAATCCACACTTTCGAACCCATGCATGACTTTGATAAATTCTATCCCAAATTGATTACAGAGGAATTGTGAACCTGACGTCCTGGAGCTAACACTGTTCCAGACAGTTCAACATCCCGCTTGATTCACCAAATCAAACAACATAAACAAACCAACAGAACCATTAGGCCTGATGCCTGGGGGTCCTTAGACTGGTACCGAGTCTGCCAATCACTGTTATAGAGTCACAGTCTCTCAGCCACTCCCATGGTCAGGTCAGAGACACGAGATGAGGGGGTTGAACCAGAAGACCTCCCTTTGGCCTTCTTGAACAGAAGCCTCTGGTCACTAGGAGATTAACTATCACATCATTGGGTCCTGGCTCCATGCTAATGCAAATACCTAGGAACCCATATCCCTGCTGAGATTCTCCCGATAGACTTTGTAAATGTCGCTATATCATTTGGGATCTATCAGATCCTACTGGAGACTCAATGTATTCTTGAAGTTATCTGTGGTTATCATATTTGTTCCTCAACTGCATATCTGGATCAGACATGCTTGGGATTTCCCACATTGGTCTCCCCAACCAGATAGTTATTACAGTAGGGAGACATAAGTGAAGGTCTATGGAATTACCTTCTCCCGGCTAAAATAATTAACGCAGGGCAATATATCATCCAAGGCTATTTCAAAGATTCAGGCTGTCAGCAAAGACTTGAAAGATGTGTTAGTGAGGATTCCTACCATACCTTCTTCTGACCTTCCCTTGGCTTGGCTTATACAGGAGACAGATGTGTCTTAGAGAATAACAGTGGATTGTTGTAAATACAATTATGGGTGCTAATCCAGATATGGACCATTTATTGGAACAAATCAACACAGCTGCTAGACCTTTTTGTACAGCTACTTATCTAAGACCTTTCCCCTCTCTTACAATAAGCACAGGATGGCAAAAACGTTTTTATTTCACTTGGCAGGGAGAACAGTATACTTTTAATATCTTACTCAAAACGACATCAGTTCTAAGCTTTCTGACATGATTAGTCTACAGAGCATGTCACCACTGATCTGATACATTGATTGCTTTATACTGATAGAACTATTGAGCAGGAAATAGCAGGTGCCTAGGTACCTTGATATGATCTATGTGTATCAGAAAGTGGGAAAAAACTTCATTAAAATATCAGAGTAGCTATAACATGGTGTGGCTTTCTGAAGCATGAAAGAATATGCCCTTTGAAATTAAACACAACTTCTACATCCCACACCCCCATGTAAATACATAGCTTCAAAGCTTGAGAAATAATTTACTGAGTAGCCTCAAAGTAGTCAGTTGTGCATGGGGCTTAACTAAAGGCTGTTTTACCAGCTGGTTAGTCTACAGTGCAAGCAGCTTTGTCACTGAGAATTATGACCGGGACTTCAAAATACATGTGCTAGAACAGGACTCAGAATGGAGATTGAAGCAAGGCTTGATTGGGGGAATCAGCCCAGGTCCAGGGATGTCTGTCCCTTTGAGGAAGAGCTTTTGATTTTCTAGCAGTATATTTTAGAGTCTGAATGCACGTGGAGTTGGAGATGCACATCATGAACCTGTTATTTTGACCTGCCAATCCACCAATCATGCATGCCTCAAAGTACTCCATCATTAGTAACAGTGAAATATACAAACTATGTCCAAGTCAGTCCTGTAAGTGCAAGTGATTTGCATTCACAGGTGGTTTCTATTTCCATTGGAATCTACTCCTGTTGGGTTTCTACCTCTTTTTCAACCTGTTTACATCCCCATGTGACATTCCCCTAGGACCAGATGGCTTGAAGAAGAAAATAACCCAACATTAGTCTGTAGAGAGTTGTTACAGTCTGTAAACAAGTCTGGATGGCGCCTGGCAAAATGCCAGAGGGAGTGGTTTGTGAAGTAATGCCAGCGACCCATTAAGTGTGGAGATTCCTTATTGGTTGACTGCTGTATCTATTTTATGCTAATTAAGATAAGCTGTGTGGAATGTATAAATACCCCTCCTGTCCTACAAAAAACGGCTCCCACTCCTGCTGTATCAATGTACACAAGTTGTTCGTCACCCCCCGGTTATTTTGCCCAGCCAGCCGGGCTGCAGCAGATGGTGGCCTGTTACGGGGAGCCCCGGGACACTCAGGGGTAAGTGACGAAAAAAAGCTGCCCATCCCTAGATAGGACGGGAGCAATCTGCTCGTCCCTAGGCAGATAGGGCGAGAGGAAAAATGGCCATTTTGAGAAAATGGAGAAGATTGATGCAGTATGTTTGTGTCTTGTTTTGTCTCCGTGTATTGTATTGTCTTTGTGATGAAAATATGGAAGGGATGAGAAGTAAATTACTAAGGGAAGGAGGCACCCCAGTGGAACCAAGAATAATTAGGGCATATGTTGATGGAAGCCCAGGAACTCTAGTCAGAAAGAAAAAGAAAGTTCAGAGGAAGAAGGATTGTCAGGGAAAAAGTTGCAGCAAAAGGCTATTACTGCATACTTTTTGTTACTGGAGGGTGCGTAAATCAGAGCAGCGTCTGTCACTGCGTGAGCCGGTCATGGTGTAGCAAGGGCTTTCCAAGCGGCGCAGCCGGCTCTTCCTCGCCCCCCCGCCCGGGGAGCGGGACACCACTGCAAGAGCCCAAATCCAAAACTGACCCGGAGGCATAGTCTTGCAGGCTCTTACTCCCTGTATCTGGAAGCAGTTTGAGTCTGGGACTCTCCCCAGGGCCATCTGGGGCTGCCTGGGACGCTGCAGGCGGAAGATGGCCCACGTCTCTGAAGTTTAATGTTTCCAAGGCCAGTAACTACAATGGTTCTCCCACACCTGGAAGCTAATGAGTAATGAGCACTATTAATGCTTATTTCAAATGTAAAAAAACCTTGAGATAAAGTACTAAATTGTTCAGAAGGTTGTTTTCTTAGTAGAATGCTACAGGATTTTCTTTAGCCATCCGGAGTTCCTGCCTTTGTCCCAGTGCCAGTGAAGATGAAGGTGGAAGAATTTCCAGTGTTGCTGAAAACCGGACGAGACTTCAGCTGAGGAACAGACGAGACTTCGGATCAAGCTAGCTACCTGCAGAACTTACCTGGACTGTGATTTAAGCTAGCTGCCTGCAGAACTTACCTGGACTATGATTTAAGCTAGCTGCCTGCAGAACTTACCTGGACTGTGATTTACCTGAACTGTGAGTTAATCTATTGAGACACTGTTTTACCTGGACTGAGATAACAAACTGTAATCTACAATAAATTGTAACTCGGTATCTTTGCTAACGGTGTCATTGCTGGTATAATTTTTCCAAGGGCTTCTTGCATGGAGCTATCAATTGGCTTGGTATTGTGGCATTTTGTATCCTCCCTTTCTGTTTGTAGCAGGTTATTTATGGTGTTTCTGTAAAAACCACTATGGTTGTTATTTAAATTAAACAAAAGGGGGAAATGTTAGAGTCTGTAAACAAGTCAGGATGGCGCCTAACATTTTGCCAGAGAAATGTTAGAGTCTGTAAACAAGTCTGGATGGCGCCTGGCAAAATGCCAGAGGGAGTGGTTTGTGAAGTAACACCAGCAACCCATTAAGTGTGGAGATTCCTTATTGGTTGACTGCTGTATCTATTTTATGCTAATTAAGATAAGCTGTGTGGAATGTATAAATACCGCTCCTGTCCTACAATAAACGGCTCCTACTCCTGCTGTATCAATCTACACAAGTTGTTCGTCACCCCCCGGTTAGTTTGCCCAGCCAGCCAGGCTGCGGCAGATGGTTGTACAGGGTATGTGAATTCCAGTCAGAGGAGGATCACTGCAGCATTATATCCCCGACTGGAGATGGCTCAAAGCTCATCATTGGAAGAGAAATAGTCTCAAGGGTGGAATTTTGGGTGGTTCATGTGACCATCGCTTTATCTGGAAGCAACAGTAACTGGATGCATGAATCTGTACCAATCTGGACCTAGCAACGCCCAGATATTTGGCCAGATAGCTGAGCCAAGATGTTTAGCTCAAGACAAGAAAATTACTGCCAAGAAAAGTAACAAAGAGATTTGGAGACGGAGCTTTCAGAAGAGATCCAGAGCATGATGATCTTTTGGTTTCATGTGATACTCACCAGAAGATCTCTCAACAGAGGGAATTGGGTGGCTCAGTAAGTGCTGATCAGTCTCTTTCCCCAGTCTCACCATTTCCAAGGGGAATAGCCAGTCTCCCGGCAGCAGGTTGATAACACTGGACCCCCCTCATGGGAGAGGCAGTGTTTTTTTCCCTCATTAGAGTTGATACTTTCAAGATATGGATTTGTTTTCCCAGTTGTCTCTACTTCTTCCAAAGTCATCATTAACTGAATTTTGAATTCTATTTCATCATATCTTATTCCACTCGGCATCAACTCCTGATCAAGGATTTCATTTTGCACCAAAAGATGAGAGGTGATGGTTTGGCCGTGTCGTCCATTGGTCTTACCATGTTTCCCACCACCCGGAATCAGCCAGCTGAGAATGGCCGAATGGCCAATGCAAGACTCACAAGCATTAGGTCCAAGTCAACACTCTGTGATGCCACACTGCTGTAAATCCCAAGGGAATATGCACTTGGAACCAGTGACCAGTAAAGCCAGAATGCTTTACTGTAATAGGACAGCACCTCTCCTTATTATTCTTGAAGACCATTTGAAATTTGGTCAAATAGATCCATCACAGCTCAGACTTTTCATGCACAAAGTTTTCCATCACATCAATGGGAGAAGGATCTGAACAAGCTGAGGTCCTGATTGAGGGCAAACAAAACATGGAATAGATAACCAAGGAAAAATTTATAAAAACTGAATATGGCCTTCTGCTAGTTATAAAAACTAATATTATAGTAACTATACATGTATTTTATTTATTTCTTTATTAAATGTGTATTAATGCATACTAACCAACTTTTCGTTTTCCCACCACTCTTCTTCAAATTCAGTACATTGTTAGCAGCTAGGTGTAGACTTCGATATTTGGAGTTTCTTCTTTAGAAAATTAAAACGGGATTGGGGCTGAATTAGAGGATGATTAATAGAACATCACTAGATGCTGAAGGCAGGCAGCAGAGGAGGAGGATCTTCCCTTTTGAGGACAGGATGTTCATGATTGTACACGAGTAGTTGTATTACATTGGGGGAAATGTGTTCCCACTGTTGGTGAGAAATCCAACCATGACTGGATAGTGCACGTGGATGCTGAATAGCTCGAGCAGTGGACAGCAGTGTGTACCATGGACCAGCTCTCATAATGTTCATGCCAGCTCCCAGCTGATCTGCTAACCCAACCTGCAAAGGCAAGAGAGATAAAAGTGTCACTTCTCCAATTTCATTGCCAATGAGGATCAGCCAATCAGGGGCCCTCAGGCCATACTTTGAAACTGGGTGAAGTCAAAAGAAAGGCCAGTGTGAAGCGTCCCTTGAGACATGTACGTGCATGGCCAATGCAATTTGTTACCAGCCACCTGTGTGAACAGCTCCTGTGGGTGACTTGGCAGCTTTCTCAGGGTGGCAGGGAACAGGGATCTGTCCTTTGGCCTTTCGCGGCCCCAGGAGCAATGTTCCAACTTGTCGCAGAAACAATAAATATGAATCTCGGGGCTGAGAGATTTTGGGACCTGCACCAAGAGCCACACCCCAAAGGCCTAGCATCAAATCCTCTCTGCCTAAACTAGCTAAAGAGAATTCTGTTCCCCACCCTGAATGCTGACTGATGCTCTGGAGAGCGGGGGGTCAATGTTGAAAATAGAAGCCGTAGAAACAAAAACTGATTTCCATTTATTTAGGCACCATGAGCTATTTATGGACACTTATAATGAAAATAGAAAGAATGGATCAATTGTATTTTCCAATTATGTAAAGGTCACACTTTCCAAAAAGCTTTGGAAAACATACTGGTCTAATGAGTCATTGTGACCCTTCACCTCTGAAAACAATTGTATTTTAGGGCTCAAATAGATATCATATTTGTATTTAACAATATGAAATCACTACAAATATAAATGTGCCCTTAAGGACTCAGAGGCAGCAGGTCTGATGGTTTGGTACTCAGGAGACAGAAGGGCCTGGGTTCAAATAGCAGGGCTAACATTTGCTGGCTGTGTGACCCTGAGCAAGTCACTTACCCTTCTGGGTCTTATTCTGATGTAAATGGGAAATAACACACTATCTTCAATAGAGGGGGTATTGCCAAAGTAAGCTGGACACCCAGGAAACGGTGCATTCATGTGTGCTGTCCCATGCGTTAACATGCAGCACTCACTTCCAGAGAGCACTCTCCAGCAACCAACCCAAAGTTCACGTCATTGAATGAAACATGAGTCAGAGCAGATCATGGGAGGATTTTTGGTGATGTCTGCATGAATTCCAGGTAGGCTAGGTGGCTTTGTAGTCTTCAACGAGAAGAACATATTTCTGGAGAGATGGGATCAGGACCCCCGTTTCCTTCCCCTAGACAGAGATGCCCAGTCTTTGGCTCCCCTCAGGGTCTGCTCCCAGAAGACCTTTGATTTAGATAATAATAGGACCTCAGCCTGGGACCACACACCTGGGCCACAAAGTGGTTAGTTGATTCTCTCAGTCTCTGTCTTCTTGAAGCTATACCTGGCTACTATATGACTCAGGATTCTCCAGAAACAGTATATATATTTCCCAGTTATCTCTATTTCTTCCAAAGGCACAAATAACTAACTTTTGAATTCTATCTCATCATCTCTTATTCCACTCAATACTGACTCTGATCAAGGAATTTCACACACAGAGGGACAGAGAGAGAAGGAGAGAAATTTAAGGAATCACCTTATGTGACTACAGGGGCTGGCCAGTTTGCAGTCTGCGAGGCAGGGCCACATCTGGAGGTGCAGGGCAGACAATGTAGCAGCTCGGGTCTGAAGGTGGGCTAGAGGTAAAGTCCTTCCTCCTTGGGGACCCCACTCTTTTTCTCTTGAGGTTTTCATGAGATTCACCCACATCCATTTAATAATCACAACTAATTTTCTCTACTTTCAAAGTCTCTTGATTTAAATGTCAGTTGGATCTAAACAAACAAACAAAGACCCTGCTCGGCAACATCTAGATGAGTTTGATCATGACCTAGCCAAGTGGGCATATCAAGTTTATCAGGCTGACCACCACATCCACCTGATTGAACTATTTTCTATACTTTATTTATTATTCTTCTGTGGTCCCAGGGATTGAACCCACGGTGCTACACCCCCAGACCTTTTTTATTTTATTTTTTTTAAATCTTGAGACAAGGTCTCGCTAAGTGGCTGAGGCTGGCCTCAAACCTGCAGTCTTCTTGCCTCAGTTTCCCCAGTCACTGAGATCACGGATGGATGCCCCTGTGCCTGCTAATGCTTTTAAAGTGAAGGCACTTTGTCCTCTGGGTTGGCCAGCTTTTTGTCATTTTGGATACCATACTACAAAAATCTGCTTAGAGGAGGGAAGTTGTATTTGGGCTCATGGTTTCAGAGGTTGCAGCCCGTGGTCGCTTGGCTCTGTGGTTTATGGGCCTGGAGTGAGACAGATCATCATGGCAGGAAAAGCTTGGTGGCACAAAGCTTCCCACCTGGTGGCGGCTGAGAAGCAAAAAGAGAGAAAGAAAGGGGCTGGAGTTCCAATACCCACTTCAAAGGCACTCAGTGACCTACCCCTCCAACAAGTCCCTGCCTCCTAAAATCTCCACCATCTCCCAATAGCAGGGGACCCAGCCTTCAACACCCTGGGGGACATTTAAAATCTAAATCATAATATCCTTCCTCAGGGAAAATTGCAAAACTTGCTAACATCCCCAGCAACAAGCCAGCACTTCAAGTGGTTAATCTCATCCATTTTTACATTGGTTCTCACTGACTTTGGCTTCCCGACCTGACCCCCATGTTCTTCCAGCTGGGCCTTCTTTGCAGCATGTGTCTGCCGTGCAAACCACACTGAACAGCTGACAGTCAGATCAGGCTTTGCATCCAGGCCTGCGGGTTACATTCTGGGTAATAGAAGCAGGTCATTTAACTTCCCTGAGCTATTTCTAAGCAATAAAATAGGGGAAGTGTAACATCTTAAGGATGTTGGGAGAAGTGAATGGAATCATTCATACTTCTAATATTTATCGAACAGCTACTCTGAGCCAAGCACTGTGGGAGGCCCTCGCCCAGTGGGCCAAGAAAGAACAGAGGTCTGAGCAGAGCTCATATGTAAAGCCTTGGCCCGGTCCCAGACTCAGAGCTAAGGGTAGCGGCCATCATTCACTGCCAGGAGTCATTGATTGCCAACGAAATCCTTCTTTGAACAAGGCAGAAAACCCCTGTGCATTTCCTGAAGGGCGTAAGAAGTAAAAAGAATGCTGCTAGAAGGCACAGTCCACAGTCACCCAGACATGACTGTGCCCTCGTGACTCACAGCAGAACAAAGGCACTGGCCACTTCAGTGGGAAACTCACTTTAGTGAATAGGGGAAGGCAGCAAGCCACCCTGGGAGGAGTGACTTATTCATAGGATCCCTGGTGTTCTTTCTCCTATATAATTGGGTTTGGGGCCATCAAAACCAGGACATATGAACTGAATGCATTTGGAGAACAATGGGACAGGGATATATTAAATGGGGATTCCCCACCCACACTGTGCTGTAAATCCATGATTTGTGGACACCAAAGAACAGGTCATGCTTCAAGCTCATCTCGAGGAGCCTGGTCTACCAAATCCTTTGGCATTTTTTCTTCTGTTTTGTCTTGTCTGTGTTGGGCATCCTCCCCCAGTGACGTCAAAGATGCCTATGTCCGAATCCCCAGAACCCGTGAATAGATTACTTTACATGGAAAAGAGAAAGTAGGGGTGCAGATGGAATTGATGTTGCTAATCAGCTAATGAGGTTATCCTGGATGCAACTGAGTGGGCGCAGCGTGATTACCAGGGTCCTTAAATAGCGAGGAGGTAGGCAGGGTGTCTCTCCTACAGCTGGTGTAGTAAGAGAGACTCTATTAGCCATCGCTGGATTTGAATATGGAAGAAGCCAAGTGCCAAAGCATGTGGAAAACCCCTAAAGGCTGAAACAGGCCATGAGACAAATTCACTTTTAATCTTCACAGAAGCAGTGACTGTCACACCTTTATCTTTTCTTTTTCTTTTTTTTTTTTTTTTTGGTACCAAGGATTGAACTCAGGGGCACTCAATCACTGAACCATATCCCCAGCCCTATTTTGTATTTTATTTAGAGACAGGGTCTCACTGAATTGCTTGGCGCTTTGCTGTTGCTGAAGCTGCCTTTGAACTCGAGATCCTCCTGCCTCAGCCTCCCCAGCAGCTGGGATTACAGGCATGCACCACCATGCCTGGCTTCACACCTTCTTTAATACCCCGGTATACACAAACATTCACATATGGAAAATGCATGAATAATGCTGACCTTTCAATAGACAAACAGAAGTAGAAGATTATAGAATGGCATATTTAGAATGTTAAAAGAAAATAACTAGCAACACCCCGTGGAAATCTCCCTCAAAACAAAGACAAACTTTTGCCATTTACCAGCTAGTTGAGCTTGAAAATTTCCAGCAATTTCAGTTTTCTTATTTGTAGAGATAGCAAAATCCATTTCACTTGGCTGTTGTTAATGTTTAATGACAAAAATTACATAAAATACCGAACACAGTTTTGGCACAATCGTTCAAAATTAATATTATGATGATGATAAAAAATTGCCTATTAATATAAATTAAAAGCAAAGTAAGGATGTCTTCAGAAAATGGAAACTGACATGTCACAGGCATAGATATTATAAAAGAAATACTAAATATGTTTATTATGCAGGAAAATCTTCCTCAAGGGAACACAGCAATGTCAGAAGGAGTAAGAAACAATAGAGTAAATATGAGGATAAATCTGCTTAAAACAACAACAGCGATAATCGTGTCTGTATGAAGTCTGATCCAGCTACTATAATAAAGTACCACAACCTGGGAGACTTAAAGAACAAAAATGTTTTGTCTCATATTTCTGGAGGCTGGAAGTTCAAGATCAAGTCATCAACAGGTTTGGAATTCTTCTCTTTGTGTCTTCAGTGTCCTCCTGTCCTCTTCTTATAAGGACATCAGTCATATTGGATTTGGGCCCAACCCAATGGCCTGCTTCTAACATGATACCTCTTTAAAGGCCATAGCTCCAAACAGTCACAGTCTGAGGTCCTGCAGGTTAGGACTTCAACATGCAAATTTGGAGTGGAGTGGAAGGGGACAAAACTCAGCCCATAAAAATGCCCTTGGGGGCTTAAAATATATGCAAATTCAAGATGTATGAGCAAAACAGTATGAAAGGTAGGAAAGGAGTAAATGAAGTTAAAAGCACTTTGGAGTCCTGAAGTGGTTGGGAAGTGGTACAATTACAATTTATGAAGGGCTCTTAATATGGTAAGGATGGTAATATAATCTCTAGGCTCATCACAAAGAGAATGGTAGAGAGAAATAGAAATAACAATTAAGAAATTAATCAAAAGAAGAGAGGATGTAAAAGAAAAATTTTAAAGCATGGCAAGGAGAAAGTAATTAATAAATGATACGTTGAAATTGAAGTACCTTTGAAATTTCATTAAATATAAAGAGTAAATATTGCAATTAAAATAAGGTGATTGTCAAACTAGACTTTTCAACAATAGCAACATCATACTGCTGTCAAAAGTGATAATACAGGGTAAAGTGTAAGAACCCATAACACTTGAAAGTAAATTGATAGAAAATTATAACATACCCCTGCAACATTAGCCAAATAAAAGCACATGCAGCTGTGAGATTATGACAAATAGATTTTATTTGAGAATACATAGTAAAGATGGAGAGGAATGTTGAATAACATCCACTAAAAAGATATAGCCATTGTAAATTTGAGTGCACTTCAAAATACAGTTTAAAATTTTTAAGTCAAAAATTGAGAGAATTAAAAGAGTAAACACACAAATCCATAATAAGCCCAGTGAATTTCAGAACCCATTTTTATTAATTAATAGTATGAGAAGGCAAAAAATCGATAATTATATAAGACACTTGAGCAACATATTTGATAAATTGTTGGTGTGGTAACAACTGAAAACCTAATATATATTATTTTCAAGTGTACTTGGAACATGTTTTTTAATTTCTTTTTTTAAAAATTTCTTTACTTAGAACATTTTTTAAAAAATGAAGTGAGAAATGAGTCTCTAAAAATTTTAGAGGATTGAAATTTTAGAGAACGTATTCTCTGACCAGGATGAGATTAAGAAAGAAAAACAGATAACTAGAAAATCCCTAATATACAGAGACATATTCACATAAACACATTGGAGAAAAGATAGCCTCTTCAATAAATGGTGCTGGGAAAACTGGAAATCCATAGATAGTAGAATGAAATTGAGTCCCTATCTCTCACCCTGCACAAAACTCAAAGTGGATCAAAGACTTTTCTGCTTAATAGAAGAAAAAGTAGGCCCAGCTCTCCATCTCCAGCATGTCAGCTTAGGAACTGACTTCCTCAACAAGACTCCTAAAGTGCACGAAGTAAAACCACGGATCAATAAGTGGGATGGTATCAAACTAAAAAGTGTCTTCCCAGCAAAGGAAACAATAAAGAAAGTGAAGAGAGCGCCTACAGAATGTGAGAAAATCTTTAGCACCTGCACCTCAGATAGAACATTAATCTCCAAGATATCAAAGAATTCAAAAAAACTTAACATAAAAAAATAACCCAATCAATAAATGGGCTAAGGAACCAAAGAGGCACTTCACAGAAGAAGAAATACAAATGGTCAAAAAATATATGAAAAAATGTTCAACATCTCTAGCAATTAGAGAAATGCAAATTAAAACCGCACTCAGATTTTCCATGTCGTTGCAGTCAGAATGGGAAATATCAAGAATACAAGCAACAATCAATGTTGGTTAGGATGTGGTGGAAAAGGTTCACTCACACATTACCGTTAGGATGGCAAATTGGTACAAGCACTCTGGAAACAGCATAGAGATTCCTTAGAACACTTGGACTGGAACCACCATTTGACCCATTTATCCCACTCCTTGGTATATGCCCATAGGGCTTAAAACGAGCATATAGTAATGTTTAGGGCACTCAATTCACAATAACTAAGCTGTGTAACCAAGCTACGTGCCCTTCAACAGATGAATGGATAAAGAAAATGTGGTATATATACACCATGGAATATTCTTAGCCATAAAGAGGAAAGAAATTTTGGTATTTGCTGACAGATTGATGGAACTAGAGACTGTCATGCTAAATAAGCCAGCTGGAAAAAACCCAAAGGTCCAATGTTCTCTCTGATATGTGACTGCTAACCCACAACAAGGGAGAGTGGGGAGAAGAAAAATAGAAGTTCATTGGATTAGACCAAGGGAGAGTGAAGGGAAGGGAGGAAGGATGGGAATAGGAAAGACAGTAAAATGAATCCTTCCCATGTTCACATAGGAGTACATCTCCAGTGTAGCTCCACATCGTGTGCAGCCACAAGAATGGGATCCTAATCAGGATAAGTCAGACTGTGTGCATGCATAATATGTCAAAACACACTCTCTCTATATATATGTCATGTATATCTAAAAGGAACAATTTTTTTAGGAAAGAAAATAACCAATGCAAAGTAAATAGTGCATTCTTTTATTTTCATCTTTTGACTGTTGTCATACATATATGCATAAATTTAAATTTTATGTATAATTTTAACCCCTTTTATTACTTATGGACAGAGTGTAATATTTGTACAGAAAACATCAGATAAGTCTATATAAACATACAGCTCAGTAAGTCACCACAAAGGAAACGGTCTTTTAACAGTTATCCTGATAAAGAAGTTGAACAGGAAGGCCATGTTTTGTCCCCTGTGGGTGTGTATCCCATAACATTGCACATGGGTTTTGCCTAAAGAGTGCTCTTCTAAAGTGTCCATCAAAAAACAATCCAGCATAATTTGGAAAATATTTTAACAATGCAAGTAGGAGATCAAAATGTGCAGGCTAAATTAGAGAGATAAATAAGAGAGATATTTATAGATTTCAGTACATATATTAGAAAAGAAAAATGTGATCTAAATGTTCATTTTGAAAATCTAAGGAAAAGAATAGCAAAAAATACCCCAGGAAGGAAATAATAAAGATAAAACTATAAACTCATGAAGTAGAAAAGCAAACATACAACAAAGAACATAACCAAAGTTGTTTATTAAGAGAAACCTGATACAATGGATAACTCATTTGTAAAATGAGCAAGAAAAAAAAAGAGAATGCATAAGTTATCATGAAGAAAAGAAGATGTTATATCAGTAAATTTCAAAATATATATGTTAATTGTGAAATTTTGTAGGAACCACAATTTAACAAAACTAACACAAGATACAATGGAAAATATAAATTGTCATCTATGGATTAAAGAAATCGAAACCGTAATTTAACTGTTTCCACAAATTTCCACAAAATTTAACTCTATGCTGAAATCCTTCACTGATGAGTCTTCCACACATTTAAGAAAGAAATAACTAATCTTACGCAAACTCACCCAGAGACGTAAAAGGAGGGAACACTTCCCAATTCATTTATGAGGCCAACTAACCTTGACACCAAAATCAACAACAGAAAAGAAAATCTATAGGTCAATCTCTCTCATAGTTAAAAAAAAATACCAACTAAAGCACCAAAAGGTCAAATCTAATTAAAAGTATAATAAAACAAATTCAAATTTAAATTATTCTAGCAATGTCAGGTTGATTTAAATGTTCAAAAAATTGGTGAATGTAATTCATTACAATAAGAAAGAAAGGAGGACTGTGGATGTGGCTCAGTGGCAGAGAGCTTGCCTAGCAGGCCTGAGGCCCTGGGCTTAATCTTCAGCACCACCAAAAAAAAAAAAAAAAAAAAAAAAAATATATATATATATATATATATATATATATATATAGAGAGAGAGAGAGAGAGAGAGAGAGAGAGAGAGAGAGACAGAAAAAACATCTGATAAAGTTTAACACTCATTCTTCATAAGAAAAAAAATCTTAGAGGAAGAGTTCATAGCTTAGGAAAACAACTCTAGCACAAACTTTGTACCTAATGGTGAAATATTAAAAGATTTCCCCTCAAATCCAAATAAACCAAAGATGCTCAGAGTGAGCCTTCTATTCAACATTGTGTCAGAGATAATTCTGAGTATAAAAAGCAAGAAAAATAAACCAAATCTATTAAGTCATTGACTCAGGAGAGTGTGGAAAGAAAAATGCAAGTTTGGGGCCAGCTTGGCAACTTGTTGAGACCCTGTCTCAAAAAAATATATAAAAAATGTTTGGGATGTAGTTCAGTGGTAGAGAGCCTCTGGGTTCAATAGCCAGTACAAAAAAAAAAAATGCTATCAGATTTGGAAGAGTGCTAAATAAAATTGTTATTATTTACAAGTAATAAGATTATGTAGATAGAAAATCCTAAAATCTACAGAAAATTCATTAACATGAATAACTGAATTCAGCAAGGTGATGGTTCAAGGTCAATGTTCAAAGCTTAAATGTATGTTTAGATTTTAGCAATAAGTAAAATAAAACTAAAATTTGAATGATATGATTAAAATTATACATACTTAGGGATAAATCTAAGACATCTAAGACCAGTACACAGGAAACTACTAAAAGTATTTTAGAAATTGAAAACTCACATAAATGGAGGGATAAGCCATGTTCATGAATCAGAAGACAGTATTTTAAAGATTCAATTCTCATTCCCACATCCTTGCCAGCATTTATTGTTACTTATATTCTTGATAATTGTCATTCTGGCTGAATGACAGAAAAAATCTCAGTGTAGTTTCAATTTGCATTTCTCTAATTGCTAAAAATGTTGAACATTTTTTTCCTGTATTTGTTGATGGTTCACACATCTTCTTTTGAGAAGTTTAGTGAATGAGATTAAAGGGAAATAAAGGGAAAAGAAGGAGCATAGGAAAAGGAAAGATAGTGGAATGAATCTTACATAATTTTCCTATATGTATGCATGAATATACCACAGTGAATCTTACCATCATGTACATTCACAAGTCTGAGGTCCTAACTAGAATAAAATATATTCCATGCTTGTATAATTATATCAAAATGGATTCTACTGTCATGTTTAACTAAAAAGAACCAAAAAAAAAAATTCCAATGCACATTCAATAAAAATTCCAGCAAATACTTCTTCTGGAACTTGATAAGCTGGTTTGCAACTTTATATGCAAATGCAAAGAACTAACAATAACTAAGGCAATCTTACAGAGAAGTAAAGCTGGAGTGCGGGGGGGGGGGGGGGGGGGGGACACAACTTGTGTAGATTGATACAGCAGGAGTAGGAGCCATTTATTGTAAGACAACAGAGGTATTTATACATTTCTCACAGCTTATCTTAATTAGCATAAACTAGGTATAGCAGTCAACCAATAAGAAATCTCCACACTTAATGGCTCACTGGCTCCACCTCACAAACCACTCCCTCTGGCATTTTGCCAGGCGCCATCCAGACTTGTTTACAGACTCTAACACTGGAGAACCCACATCAGCAGGTATCAAGACTTATTATAAAGTTACAGTAGGTAAAGAATTGTGACACTATGGTGCAAGAATTGAAAAAAAAAAAAAAAAAAAGACCAATGGAACAGAATGGTGTCCAAAAACAAATTCTAATTAACAGAGCTGAAGCTGGATAGTTCTGTAGATGGTGGTATTTTAAATGTTACTAGGTGAACTGAATATCCATATGGAAAAAAAATACTGACTTCTACCTTACACCATGCACGAAATCAGTTTTGAGAAAATTTTATGTTCAAACAAGAAAGTTAAAACACTAAAGTTGATATAGCATAATATATGAAAATTCTCCCATGGTTTTAGGAAAAGATGCCTCATCAGGATACAAAAAGAAACATCCATAAAGGAGAAATTTGGACCCTATTAAAATTAAGAATTTGTCTCTCTCAAAAGTTACCATTCATGCCAGCCACAGAGTGGCTTATACATACATGCAAAACTACATAAAGAAATAAGGAGTGTCAAAAGAAGAAATAAATGAAGATAATATATTTTATTTATCTTATTCCTAATTTCTAAGCACTTAATCAAAACAATAATACCAAAATGTATTGGAAGATTATAGTATATAGTACAGTAGATTATTGATTTTAGGTCTTTTTTACTTTTCTAATTTATGCATTCAAATAATTGTGTGGTATAATACCCAAAAAATTCTTTTCCAGCTATCTTTTTGGCATTAATTGCTTGCTTGTTTAATTCCATTGACTATAAGAGACATCTTAACATTGAACTATAACCTGCATTAGTACAGTACAATACATTGTACAATAATCTACATTGAATTACAGCGATGTTCTAAAAGATGAGAGGAAGGAATTGGGAAGACTTTGGACCTGCACTACTCATACAGTGGTACGGTGTTGGAAAAGTAGATTTGAATTCGTTGCAAAAGTAAACTCTAGGGCAATCATTAAAATAATTATTTTAAAAGAAATATAATTGATATGCTAAAAGGCATATTAAAATAGAATTACATAAAATGCCCAACTAAAACTGAAAAAGGCAGAAAAAAAAGGGAAAGACAAAAATAAATAAGGAACCAGGGCAATGAATACAACTGTTACAGATATGGTAGATATTAATCCAACTGTATACATAATTACTTTAAATGTAAATGGCCTGAAAGCACCAATTAAAAGACAAAGGTTGACAGAGTGAATTAAAAAGCCAATTTGTCTACAGGAAATCCACTTTAAATATAAACACACAAATAGACTAAAAAATAAAGAAATGGAGAAAGATATGCCATGCCAATCCTCATCTAAAAACAAAGAAAAGCAGCAGGAATAGCTCTATTAATTTTAAGCAAAACAAACTACAGAGCAAGGAAGATTATCAGGAATAAAAGGCATACGATAAAAGGAGTCAATGTCTCCAAGAAGACACAGCAGTCCTTAATGTATATAGGCATAAGAAAAGAACATCAAAATATGTGAGGCAAAAACTAATAGATCTGGAAGGAGCAATAGACAAACCCACTATGTGGTTGGGGACTTAAACATGACCCTATCAGTAACTGACTGATATGGCAGGCAGCAATTCAGTCAGAATGTAAATAACCAAACATCACCACCAATCCACTTGATCTATTCTACTTTTATAGGATGCTATACACAATAACAATAAATTACACATTCTTCTTAACGTCGTGGGGAATATTTACCAACGATCATATTCTGAACCGTAAGAGACATCTTAACCAATTTAAAAGCAGAGAAATCATGTAAACGATTCCTTTAAGTCCATGAAATTAAACAAGAAATCAATGCCAGAAAGATAGCTGGAAAAGAATTATTTCGGTATTATACCACACATTTATTTGAATGCATAAATTAGAAAAGAAGAAAGTCCTAAAATCAATAATCTAAGCTTTCACCTAAGGAAACTAGGGAAAAGGAACAATATGAGTCCAGGGCAAGGAAGAGAAGTAAGGAATAAACTTTAGAGCAGAAATCAATGACAGTGAAAATAGAAAATAAATAAGAGAAAGTTAACCAAATCAAAAGATGGCTCTTTGAAAAACTCAATACAATTCATAAGCCTCTGACCAGTCACACACACAGAGAGAGAGAGAGAGAGAGAGAGAGAGAGAGAGAGAGAGAGAGAAGGGGAGGGAGGAGGGGGAGACACAGATTACTTATATCTAATGATAGAGATATTACCGTTGATCACATGGTCATTAAAATTATAAGAAGGAATACCATAAAAACTCCCAGTCAACAAATTCAATAACTTAGGTGAAATAGACAATTTTGTTGAAAGTTATGATCTATCAAACTCACACAGACAAATAGATGATCTGAATAGGCCCATATTAATGGAATAAGTCATAATATTTTAAAGAGAGAGAGAGAAAAGAGGAGAGGAGAGAAGAAAGGAAGGGAAGGGATAAGAAGAGAAGGAGGAAGAAACAAGTCCAGATGGTTTCGCTGGGGAAGACCAAACATTAAAAGAAAAAATAATACCAATTTTCCATAATCTCTTTCAGAACATGGAAACAAAAGAAATACTTTCCAACTTGTTTTATGAGGTGGACATCGCCCTCATAACAAAACTAGGCCAGGAAAGGAAAACTAAGCAGAACTATTTCTCATGAACATAGATGTAAAAATCTTTAACAAAATATTATCAAATTATATCTAAGAATGTAGGAGAAGAGTTATATACCATGATCAAGTGGGATTTATTCCAGGTATTCTAGGCTGCTTCAAAATTTCAAGGTCAAATCATGTAATTCATCATATTGACAGGCTAAGGAAAAACCATATGATCATATAAATATATAAAGAAAAATTTTTTGGCCAAAAGTAACACCTGGTCATGCTAAAAGCTCTCAGCAATCTAGGAATATAGGAGACTTCTTTAACTTGATAAAGAGCATCTGCAAAAAAATTTAGAGCTAGCATCATACAAATGATAAAGAAATAAGCTTTTCCCATAAAATCAAAAACAAAGAAAGGATGTCTTCATCAACACTCTTATTCCACATTGTGCTGGAAGTCCTACCTATGCAATGACATAGGAGAATAGAAGGTATACACGTTAAGAAGATAGGAATAAAACTGTCTTTGCTCACAAAGGACATGAATAGTAATGTAGAAAATTCCAAATAATTAAACAAAAAAGAAACAATTGAAATTGATAAATGGTTATAATAAGGTTGCAGGAAATAATGAACAATTAGAATTTGACAACACTATTTACATTACCAAAAAGAGGAAATCTTAATCATAAATCTAATAAAATATTTACAGGATTTATAAAAGGGAAATCACAAATATCTAGTTAAAGAGATGAAAGAAGGCCTAAATAAATAGAGGGATGTTCTATGTTCATGGATAGAAAGACTCAATGTTAAGATCTTCCTCATTTGACCTATAAATCAAATACCATCACAATAAAAATCCCAGCGAGTTGT
Organism: Callospermophilus lateralis; assembly: GCF_048772815.1. Taxonomy (NCBI): domain Eukaryota; kingdom Metazoa; phylum Chordata; class Mammalia; order Rodentia; family Sciuridae; genus Callospermophilus; species Callospermophilus lateralis. The sequence continues at coordinate 141,862,760 of NC_135310.1, forward strand.
GGTGCAAATAGTGAAAAACATGATTCCAAAGTTTGTATGAAAAGGCAAAAGGCCCAAATTAACCAACATAATACGGAAGAATAAAGCTGGAGAACTAACACTCCTCAACGGTAAACTTAACCTGAAGGCAAGGTCATCAAGACAGTATGACATTGGTGAAAAAAGAAACGAACTGATCAATGGAACAAAATTGAGATCCCAGAAATAGACCCTCACAAATATCTGACCTTTGACAAAGGAACAGAGACAATTCAGTGGGAAAAAAAAGAATAGTCTTTTCAATAATAATGCTGATAATTGGACATCCATATGCTTACACATGGGAGGTAATATATAAACTAAAATCCTTCCAAAGTATGAGTAACTTAAAAACTTTACTGAGAGCAATTTTAGAAGGAGGAAATGGAGAGTCAATGTGGATACCAGAAGTTGTTTTTCCTTGTTTTGATGGCGTTGGGGTGAGGCAGATGGGAAGAGTATGCCTTGGAAAGAAGAGAAAATGTAGAAATGAGAGGCTGGGGCACTTGAACAAAAGCTTTGCTCAACCTACCAAGAGGTGTCTTCACCTGATCCCTGTCTTCTGATGGCTTCCTTCCTAACTCCATTAATTCAAAAAATCACCACCTACATGGTTCTTCCTGATTACCTGATTACCTGGCTGAACAAGCGAGGTGCAGACTAGTTACCCACAACCCTGGAATCTTGGTCCCACCTCAACTCAGTCTAGCCCTGGTGGCTGTGAAGTGCTGGGATTCCCCAGGACTCTTTCCTGGATCAAGCACAAGCTAACATGTCCAACTCTTGCTGAAGAACCTGCACTTCCTTCCCGGGGCCTGGCTCAGTCCTCCCAGGACTCTGCCTTTCTCTTCCTTGACAAGGGTCTTCCCACTGGCCCAGCATCTTGCCGCCATTGTGGATTCTTGGAATGTGGGTTAATTAATCTCACTCATGTGCCCTTTTCTTCAAAGCAGTATTTCCCACACTTGACTTTGTATAGAATCCAGGAGGAAAAGGCAACACAAATGATGCCTATTTATCCACCCACAGTATTGCCTCTCCCTCTAGAAACAGCAGGCTGACAGAGATATTGCTTGCTGTCATTCTGATTTCCTTAGTCATGAATAGTAAAATATGCAAATCGACCATGCTTCTCCTTGTCATTGGTCCATAATCTATTACCAAATAAAATCTTACCTGTAGCCTTCCTATCAAATCCTAGTGAATAAAGAGGACTTCTAAACCTTAATTAAACACATCATTGTTCTGGGTAGTATCTCTCCTGGCAAGCTTATCCTCTGAGATGCAGAATCCTTGCACAAACAGCATTCTGGCATGACACCCCCCACTGTGAGTTTACTAGTCCTGCTATCTGAGAATAAATGATATGTTTGTCCAAGCTACAGATATCTAGTCAAAGTCCATTTTTCCATTTAGTTCTTGTATCACACAAACTCTCCCTGCACCAGAAATTGACTCCCATCTATTATTTGCATTTATAGATCATAGGACCAAAATGAAGTTGTTAGTTTTCCCTCTCTTTTTTTTTAATTCCCTGGAAGCCTTTAAGCTGATGTGACAAATGAGAAAACGCCAGGAGCATAGTGAAGTTGAAAGTTGGTGCTCACTTTCATCCTTGCCTGAGTTTTTCCAAGCAGCTTTTGAAGCAGGAGGAACTCAGTTTTCTTGAAAGAGTCAATGTCCCTCAGAGGGGACACCTTTATACCTTGGATGTTAAAACTTTGTAGTCCTGGGACTAATGCACATTCCCACAGCTCTGGGCCCTGGTGCTGAGGCTAGGTCTAAGTATTCCCACATCGGGATGACTCAAAGCTTGGGGACACTCAATATTTTTTCAAGCCCAAAATGAGGCCAGATGATCTGGCAAGTTTTGCGTTTCTAACATGCAAATAAAATATTTCATTAGCATCCAACTTAGGTGGGCGGGACCCCTAGGCTAAGCTCTACTTTGTGGGTGTATGTGGGGTCACTCTGGCCTTTTCTAGCTGTGTCTATCCTCGTGGGGTCTGGGGTCTCGGGAACTGAGGAAAAGTCCCACTTGAAGATGAATCTCCTTTTAGGTGACCATGTCATGAGGTGGCTAAGGGGTGGCTGTTTGCAAGAGAGTAGAGCTGAATAATCTACTCATATCCTGATAGAAGGGGGGCAGGGGTGGGAAGAGAAAGGGGGTAGCCTGCACCTGGAGGGGTGACCCTTGTTAGAGAGGCAGTCCTCTCAAATTATTCCTTTAATGAACTCTCTTTTGAAAACAATAAAATCACATAAAATTAAAACTACATTAGAAAACCAAGATACAGAGAACCATTGACTAGCCTGGGGCATTTGTACCAATGGAGCTACCAAGATGAATCTGGAGGAAAACAAGTCCAGGCCAGTCCAGCCACAAAGGAGGCCAACCGGACCAGCTAGCCACTGCCCTGCTCTTTCATCATCTCTCCTCCTGTGGTAGGGCAACCTGGCTTCTTGTCTGTTTTTCCTTCCGTCACCTGGCTGTCAGTGGTTCCTGACATGGCATTACGTGATCCTTGAGGTGCCAAGAAAGCACTGTCTTACGGTGTGATGTCCCCAGAGTCTTTGAGAAGGGGATTTTTGTTTCGACCTCAACTCCTGCTCACACTTGTGATAAGGAAGACTGTCCTTAGAAGGGAAAGGAGAGCCCCTGGGTCTGAGGGCTTGCTCCAGCAAACCACAGGTCAGGGTGGTGGGAAAACATTCAGATTGGGGAGGACACTGCCAAGCTCAGCGGGAGGCTGCTGGAAGGGTGGGGAACTCTCTAGAAAAGGAAGTTCCCTGGGACATGGTATCTTCTCTTTAAGAAAACACCTTCTTCCTTGATAAAATATAAAACGAAACCCAAGAAAGCCTGTAGAGTAGGCAAGGGGAGGGAGGACCTTGGGTGGAAGATCTCTTCATTTAAAAAATAAATAAATCACTGTTCTTGCCGAGCTGTGTCCCCTCTGCCTCCCAAGCATGGCCAACTGCTCTCTGGATTCTCCACAGATAGCATGCAGCAGCACAGTTAGACCGTCAATCTCAGAAGTTACTAAATCCAAGGGCCATGCTTCTCCAAGTGTGGACGTTACTATAACACCGGCTCAAAATTCCCTGGAGCCCTTTCCAGACCAGTAAGTTAGAATCCCTGGGTCAGCAGCTCTCAAATAGAGGCCCCAGACCACCAATATCAGCATCCCTGGAAAGTTGTTAGAAACAGTTTCTCATTCTCAGGTCTCATTCTAGACCTCCCGACTTTCGAATTCTGGGCATGGGATCCCAAGGTCTGTTTTCATGAACCTTCCAGGGGATTCTGATGCAGGGCAAGGACTCGGAGAAAGTCTCAGCCCTTTTAGGGATCTCCCCTGCTACTTCTAATATCTAAGTACATTAAGAAGTAGTAATCAGGAGGAAATAAGCAGAAAGTTCAACACAATCTGACCTGGACACGTATGGATCTTTCTCTGTGTTAACTATTAACTATTAAGTCCACCGTGCAATCCTGCCCGTCCTGACCTCTCCTCATCCTGCCCTCTTCAGACGTGAGAGGCCATCACTAACACCCCCACCCACAAGAAGCCCTTTAAAAGCCTAGACCCTTTAGTCTGCTCTAAAAAGGCCAATCCCTTGTATGTCCCTAACTCTAGCTTGGCCTTCTTTATCCTGTTATTTTCAGATTATGAATTTCATCCCACATGGATACCCATGGAGAGAAAATAGTGTCGGGGATCGCTGAATGAAGAAGGAGCCCCAACACTGTCTTTACTTAAGCTCTCTGTAATGACCATATTTAACCACATTTTCTAGTTTCTGTATATGATACTTGGACATTCTGGAGTTAACCAGCTCTGAGAGATAATAAAGATTTGCCTGTGCAAGGCATAGTGTTGCACCCAACATCTCAGGAGGCTGAGGCAGGAGGATCGCAGGTTCAAATTAGCTTGGGTAACTTATCAAGGCCCTAAGCAATTCAGTAATACACTGTCCCAAAATAAAAAATAAGAAGGGCTAGGGATGTGGCTCAGTGATTAAGCACTCCTGGGCTCCATCCTTCATATAAAAAAAAATCATCTACAAACCAACCCCGACCCCCGCAGAGTCCTACCTTTGGTTTTTGTTTTTTCTGTTTGGGGAGGTATTTTTTGTTAGTTTTTGTTTTGTTTTGTGTAGGGCTGGGTTCAACTCAGAACCTTGCACATGCTGGGTGAATGTGCTCTACCACTGCGTCATATCCCCAATTCCAATCAACTCTCAATTGGGCTCTCACGCTCCCGCCACTAGCCATCTGCCCTAGTCACCCCAGAACTAGGTACCAATCAGCAACAGTCCTGTTGAATCCACAAAATGATCCAAAGTGGCCAATCCCAAACCAGCTCTTCCCTTGGAAACCAGAGTAGAGACTGTTGCCATGGTTTCTCCCCTCATCCCCCAGCCCCTGATGGCACCGGTGCCTCGCTACCTGACATGGTGTGCCTCCTCCTCTCGAAAACTGTAAGCGACAAACTGTCTTTTCAATGCCAATCATCTCTTGATTGGTTGACCTTACCATACCTGATGAAAATAATGGAACCTACATCTTCAATCACTCTTTGCCTTCCATGAGGAAGGAAATGGTCATGGCTGAAGACAGTAAGCTTCGGGATGACCATAGGCACCTGGCCTGAAGGTATGGGAAGGGCTGTGCCCTGGCCACTCCATGAGCAGAACAGAACTGCGTGGACCCCCTACCTCAGGCTCAGAACCGGCTGTGGCCTAGACACTTGATAAATGTTAGCCATGGGACAGGCACATACTAGCTATGTCCCATCCGTCCCCTGCTGAGAGTTATTTCCACCCAAAAGCCCATTAACTTTAGAGACTGAGAAATAAGAAGCTCCAGTATCATGCGTGGGCATGTAAACCCATATTGTAGAGGGATGCTAATCGTGGACCAGTTTGGAGATCCAGAGATGACTCTTTAAATCAAAGATGCTCCACTTTCTGCTTACCCATATTCTGACTGCCATTTTTTCTCAACAGCAGTAGTTCTCAAAGTGTGGTCCCTGGACCAGCAATATCAGTACCACCTTAGATATTGTTAGAAATATAAATTCCTTCTTCTGCCACTCATGGAGCTGCTTGTGGGTTCGTGTGGTGCGGAACTGGCACCTCGTTTGTGAAGCAGCAACTGAGGAGACTCCAGTGCTCACCTTGGACAACGAAAAGCCCAAGACTGAGATTAATGACCAACTTGAAGGTGGTGGGGCAGATGGCTCTGTGGTGCAGTTGAAGATTCAGAGGCACACACCACTTAGTACACTAATGAAAGCCTATCTGAACCACAGGGTCTGTCCGTGAGGCAGCTCAGATTCCAATTAATGAAACAGATACACCTTCACAGTTGGAGATGGAGGATGATGAAGGTACAGTTGGTGTGTTCCAGCAGCAGACAGGAGGTGTCTACTAAAGAGGGAACCTGCTACTTGACTCCAGAACTCTTTTCTTACAGTCCAAGAATACATTCTCCATTAGAAAACTGCACTTTGGTTCCACCGCCTCCTGACTGCTACAGTATGGTTTTCTCTCTCCTTTCGTTTTCCCCTTCCCCATTGTACGTAAAGTAACTGGTGTATATGCACAAGCATATCGCATTTTTTTAAATGGCCAATGATATGTTTTGATTGACATCAAATGGCGACGGGATGGGGAAAATACTGGTTCTGTGAAAATATTCTTCCTCCATCAGTGGCATGCTCATTTACCTCTTATCTTTATATTTCAGTACGTTATTTTCTTCTCACTGTTACAATAAAAACACAAGAACAACAAAAAAAACGTGAACAACATAAAAAATCTTTGCATACCTGGCTAAATTGGAGAATTTTAATGTTTTCCATTTATCATTGTAAAGCCAAGGACAATTTTATAACTTTTTTTTGTACATAGCTGTTACATGTAGGGCAATTTGTCTTTAAGCAGGGGTAAATTACCTTTTAAAAAAATTCCTAGATAGCTTTCTCTTCAAGTCAAGTATCTTCCTGTTTAAATAAACTTCTTGTTTAAAATGAAGCAAACAAACAAACAAAAAAGAAATACAAATTCTTGGGCACCACCTACCAAACCCGAAACACTGGGTTTGTGGTCCTGTGATCCATACCTCCAAAAGCCCTAAAAATCAATCTGATGCACCCTTGCTATAGACCAAATATTTTTGTGTCTCCCTAAAACACATATGTAGAAATTCTAATCACCTGTGCGATGACATTAATTAGATGGGGCCTTAGAGATTCCCTGCCTTCATGAATGGGTTTAATGCTTTTATGAAAGAGGCCCAACAGAACTTCCTCATCTCTTCTACTATGTGGAGACTTGCAAGAAGATCACCTTCTATTAACTAGGAAATGGGCCCTCACCCGACACCAGAGCTTGAACATTCCAGACTCCAAAACTATGAGAAATAAATTCCTGTTTTAACCCCTGGTCTGTGTATTTTTCTTATGGTAATCTGAACAGACTAAGCACCTAAAGTTTGAGAACAACCGCTCTGACTTTAACCACTCACGGGCTGCTAGGGATCTAGCTAGGAACCAACACAGCTTCCCTGAGGAGTTCAGAATCCAATTTCTAATCAATGGAGTTTGGATGAAAACAGGCAGTATGGCCACACCTGAAACCTACTCTGTCTAGGCCCATAACATTTATATCAGCTCTGTCCATAACGAAAAATATTCCACCTAACACTTCTTCACTTGTCCATCCAGTTTCTCCCAAAGCCTCCTCTATCTTCCAGGGCCTGACCAATCCCTTCCAAGTCACAGTAAAATAAATGGGGATAGAGAGATAGCGATGGGAGTTTGCTTAAGATGGGGGCGTTTACCTCCAGGGGGTGAATATTCTGCTTCAAACAATAATGCTGCTGAAAACACATCTCCCCAAAGGCCCCAGGGAGTCTATTCACCTTGGTTAGAGCTGCTAAAACAAAGCACCATAGACTGAATGGCATATCCACAGCAGACATGTCTTTCTCACAGTTCTGGAGGCTGGAAGTCCAAGGTCAGGGTGCCAGCATGGTCAGATTCTAGTGAGGGTTCTCTTCTGGGTTGCTGACTGCTGACATCTTGCTGGATCCTCACATGGTAGAAAGAGGGTGAAAGAACTCCTTTATACAGGCACTAATTTATTTATGAGGGCTGCACACTCATGACCTAATCACCTCCCCAAAGCCCCCACCTCAAAATATCCACACATTAGATATTAGAATTCAGCATATGAATTTGGGGAGGATAGAAACATAAAGTACATAATAGTTCCCACACTCAGAAAGTGGAAGGAGACACTTGGTGTCTAAAATTTAAATTATTTTTGGCTTAAATAGTAGCATCATGTAAAGTAAAGCACATAAACCCCCCATATATTGGAAAAAAGAGGGCTTACTTGAAATGCAGAGAGTCTCCTTGGTCTACACAGATAAGCAATGACCATGAAAGATACCTGAGAAAGTTTAACTCTGGAAGTTAGGGAAAGCTGTGGTTATATTTCTGGAACATCTAGAAAAAGTCATTTTTCACCTCGTTGAGACTTCCACCTTTGATCCCTCTGCTTTCTTTCTTTCTGTACCCTGGTTTACCCTTATGACCCTAGCCCAGGGTTGGTCCATCAGTTTCAGCTATTTTTGACAGTATCTTCTACCCCAGTTCTCCTCAACCTTGAACCTCAGAGCAGTTAGGCCAGAATGTGTGCTTTGGGACCAAGGCATCAGCATATTTTTAAGGACCCTGAATGATGCCCGTGTGCAGCCAAGTTTGAGAAGAACCAAAGCTCCACTTCATTCTCCTTCTCGCCTGCCACAAATACCAATGCTCCACTAACCCAGCATCAGCCTCCTCCTCACCTCTCCCAAGCCACAAAGTCCAGTGGGTATGAAGCACACTGTCTCATATTCTCCAATTCCTGCTGGTTCCTCTTGAGCATTCAGTGTGCAACTGGCCACCAGTTCATCCCTTTGGGGGCTTTACCCAAACTTTTCCATCTTCTGCCTTCCGCTCTGCACATCCTAATTCAGGAAACTCTCAAATGTTGCTATGCCACTTATGGATTTGCTACCCCATTCTTTCTTCCACCCTCACAATGGAGGATATGTTTCTATTTCTACCCAAGACTAGACCTCTTCCTGTTTCTGGATCCCCATACCATCTGCTGCAATTACCCCCTAGTTCCTTGATTTCCAGTGCTTTCTATGGACACACTTTCCCAGCAGCGTTTAAACATGCTCAATCTTCTGGCATCAGGTCTATTTTTAAATGTCCTTCACCTTGTATCTCTCCCTGCGCCAGCCACTCAATGGCACCTTGCTGCATTTAGAACAGAATGTCTGGCTGTAGAAAACACAGATTCTCTGGCCTGGGTGCAATAATTAATTTTATGTCTCAGCGTGACTGGGCCACACAGGATGCCTAGATATCTGGTTAATCATTATTCTGGACACATCTGGGAAGGTTCTTCCTGAAGACATGAGAATTTGAATCAGTAGACTGCGTAAGGCTGTTGGCCCTTCCAGTGTGGGTGAGCCTCATTTAATCTACGTCACGTCTGAATAGAACACAGACATGGAGGGCGGAATTCCCTCCCTAGGCCTGAATTCTTCAGCTGGGACACTTCTCTTCTCTTGCCCCTGGACTGGAATGTGCCCCATTGGCTCTCCTGCTTCTCGGCCCTTCAGTCAAACTAGAATTTGCATCACCATCTTTTCTGAGTCTCCATCCTGCAGATGGCAGATTGTGGGGCTTCTCATCCTCCACCATCATTTGAGTCAATTCTGTATAATAAATATCTTTATACATATGTATGGACATATTTATATCCCGATGATTTCGCTTCTCTGGCTAATGCACTGGACATGGTATATGCAGACGTTCCTTCATCTCAGACACCTTATGGCAGGCATTTTGCAGTCTTCCGGGCTCTTCCCTAGGAGTCAGGGACATAAGCCCTCCCTATTCCTAGATCCTAAACTTATCTGAGTGATTCTATCTCTAGCTCTCCAACTGCTTCTCTTGGACTCTTCTCGGGTACTCACAGCAGCATCTAATTCCCTATGACTTTTTTTTTTTTCCTTCGCCCAATCTAAGAAAACGTGTCTACACCGGGGGAAGGAACTATTAGGGGGCATTGGGCCCTGGTTGTTGACGTCATCTTCCAAGTAGATCATGAGCTGTGAGATTTTGAAATTCAAAAGGCAAGAATTTTATTCTCGACTTTTGCATTCCACTCACTTGTCCTTTCTCTGAAGTAAAAATGGGTAGCCAGTTCGCTGGGTGAAGGCTGTATAAGGAGGAAAAGAAACATTAGTTCCTATTTCAAAATATTTTTCTCATTTCATAGATGTGATAATGTGGCCAACATTACATCTTGATAGATCTTAATCAGCAGTAACTAACAGAAACTGTGTTCAAAGACATAGTGCAAGGAAATGTTTGAGAGGGACAGTGACTGCTGACCAGAAGAGTTGTGGATCTTTTCCACAACAGACCTTACGGAGCAGGTCTAGTAGTTGAGCACATAGTCACCCTAGGGAAGAAAAAAAAAAAACAAAACTTTTTCTAGCCTTCCTTGCAGCAAGAAAGTTCTGGCAAAATGAGCACATATTCTATGGCAATTTGTAGGAGTCTTCCCTAAAGACAATGTGAAGGTACATTTTGCCTCTTCTTTTCTGCTTTCTTGATGTCTGGAATGTGCATGTGATGGCTGCTGCTAACTCAGGCCTTTTGGTGAACCATATAGTGGAAGCCACACATTGATGATAAAAGAAAATTAGGACACAAGAGGAATTGGTCCCCAGTAATCATGGAAGTACAACATCAAACTTGACTTGCCTACTTTTACCTAAAAGGGAACCAGTTGTCTTGTGTAAGACCCTGATTCTTTGTATTTTCTGTCCTTTTCAGCTGAACCTAATCCTAATACACAATTTGGTGCCAGGGGTGGGATCCTGAATGTAGTTTCCTGAAAACTGTGTAGTAGAAAGCAGCATTATAAGTTGGAAAGCTGATGCTATCTATTATTTTAATTTGCAAAATAGTTAATAAAAACATCAACTATGAATAATGCTGTGTTAAACCATATTGGAGCCAGAGGTAAAAGAAAAAAAAATCAACAATATTGATCCTGTCTTCATCTAAAATTTTGATATTTTATTCATCCTAACTTTTTGCATTAATTTTTATGTTTTAAAAATGTCACATTAAATATCGTCTTGATTACTAAAGGGGTGTGTGTGTATGTGTATGTGTGTGTGTACCCATGTGTGTGGTTTGGATCTGGAATGTTCTCCAAAGGCTCATGTGTTGACGTTTTGGTTCTCCATGTATCAATGTTAACAGTCATGCTTTGGGGGAAGTAATTGGATCCTGAGGCTCTACCCTCCTCAGTGGAATGATGAATCCACTGTTGGCTTCATAGCTAGATGAATTATTGGGAGATGGTGGGGACTATAGGAAGTGGGACCTCATTGAAGTGAGTAGGTCTTTGTGTCCATGTCTTTGGGGACTATATCTTGTCCCTGGCCCTTTCCTGTCTCTGGCTCTGTCTCTCTGCTTTCCAACTATAAAGAGATGAGCAGCTTCCCTCATCTCAAGCCCAAATCAGTAGAGTCAGACAACCCTGGCCTGAAAGCTCTGAAACTGTGAGTCAAGATGAATCTTTCCTCTTCTACATTGTTTTTCTTAGGTATTTAGTTACAGCAACAAAGAGCTGACTGACACAGCCTTCTTAAAGTTTATACCTAGATGAGTGCTTCACTCCCATCACCCCAGTTCCAGCCCTACCTGTGAGGTTGCATCACATTCCATCCAAGGTCATATGAGTAGGAGAGCTTTAATATACTTGTGTGTGCTGGCAGCTTTAACAAAGTTCTACAAGAGAGAAATTAACTCCAGCTATACAACTAGCTTATCTATAGTCAGAGATGATTGGGATAACCTTGAACTATTATCTGTGTTCGGCAATTTAAATTCACTGAGGATAAATCATTTAGACCTGAGAAGAAAATATCAAGTATTTCTGTAAGCCCAAAGTTATACGATTACAAGCAGTGACTTCAAAGTGACAGCTTGTGACCACAAGTCTTTTTAAAGCAACTTCCTTTAGGTTATTTCTGCTGGACAACAGGAGACTCCCCAACAGCAAAGTCAAATTGAAGTTTTTGTCTCCCCCACTCAAGTCTGGGCATCAGATGACCTCCAGGGAGCCACCACTGAGTTGAAAGAGAGGCAGACGGGCAGAGCACAGAGGCTGTTAATTCAGTCTTTAGGTTAAAAAAAAAAAAAAAAGAAAACTGTCTAGACAGTTATTCAATTGTGATTGTACAAGAAATCAACTGAAGCCAGATAGTTGAAAAGCTTAAACTCTTGAGGAAATCAAGTTGCTAAGAAGTTACAAAGCCGACCACGAAGAGCTGAATTGTTCGATCCTTGAGTAGCTCCCAGATTCTAAATGCAGTCCAGCTAGGTATGCAAGCCACAGAAAGAGTACCTTCTCCAGTGCCCCCGAGGGATGTAATGAAAAAAATATATATTGTCTCTGCCCACGGTTCCTGCCCCAGAACTCCTCATTGCTCTGAGCTTCCTGGGTGATCGGAGCGTCTTTTGCCTTAAAAATTGTGTGACTCCTTGTGGGCTCCAAGAAGGTGATTGGTCACTAGAAAAACCAAGCTATGATTACAAGTTTGGAATCCCCATCCTCCAGGAGAGGGAGAGGAGCTGGAGATCAAGTTAATCATCAACGTGGCCTCCGTGATGAGGCCTCCATGGTGACCACTGACCTATGGAGGCATTGATGAGTGTCTGGGTTTTCGAATGCATGGAGATGCTGGAAGGGCCATGCTCCTGGACAGGAATGGATGGCTGTTCTATACCCTTCGCCATTTTCCTTGCCCTACATATTTCTTCTTCTGCCTTTATTATCTATGTCCTTAACAACAGTTAAGTCAATAAGTGTTTCTCTTAATTCTCAAGTTGTCCTTTCAAATTATCAAACTCAAGGGGCTGGTGAGAACCCTGGTTGAGAGCCAATCAGTCAGAAGTAAAGGTGACAAACTAAAGACATCATTGGCATCTGAAGCAGGAAAGCAGCCTCGTGGGACTGAGCCCTTGAACTGTAGAGTCTGGGCTAATTGCTGTTAGTGTCAGAATTAAAACTGAATTGGAAGACACCCAGTCAGTGTCCACAGAGAACTGAGAAGTTCTTGGTGTGGAAAACCAACACCCACACGTTTTGGTGAACAGAAGTGTTCTGTGCTTTCAGTGTGAAGAAGTGCTGGTACAATTTCTTTCCTGCATTTTGAAAGTTCCATCACATTTTCAAGAGTTAGAGAAAGAGAAAACTTTTTTTTCCCCAGAATTGTTGAATATCAGTTGCTTTTCCTCTAAGCAAAATTAACAATAACCACCCCGTATGTGTTGTTGAATTAAGTGAGAAAATGTGAATGGAAATACTTAGGAGATTTCAAAGCTCAGTACAAATACTATGTAATGTGGGTTCACAAGTTCTTGCCTGACTCAAACTCAAAAGATTATTATTTTTTTTAAATTGGAAACTGGCTCCTGTAAGACACACTTTAAAAGAACTATATAAAAAAAATCATGCCAACAATTTTTGGCCAATAGACTAGCTGTTTTTCTATTTGATAAACAGTAAAACTGTGGGGATTATCAGTATCGTTTCTCTGCTAAACAGAAATATTCTCGGAACAGATGTAGAGAAGATAAATATGTGGGTCTGGGAGAGGAGTTGAAACAAATGTGGGATTAAAAGACATCAAAACAAAGCCCATAATCATCTCTGGGACAATGATGACTCCACATATGCCAATTAAGTGTCCCAAGATGTGCCAGATCCATTAACTATCATGGGTCAATTCAGATGGCACCAATTCTGGAAACCTGCCAATGTAATTGGATATTTTTGTTTCTTCAAAAGATAATTACAATTTGTTTATCATGTATTATACACACATAGGAAACCAAGTTCATCTGAAAATACAGTAATAAGTATCCAGGGGCTCATTGCACTTGGACAACATTTTCCTCTGTAAAAATGAGGTACGCTCAGGTATAGAAATAGCATCCCTGACCATGTTAAAAAAAAAAAAATCACATGAAGTCACGTTGAGATGAAACCAAGCGGCCCAGTAGCAACTCTAATCACTTTAGTACATAACTGTGGCCAGTTCTTTGTAACACCGAAAAATAGTTTTGCTCATTAATTGTCTGTGCAGGTGTGTCAGGAAGCCAGTCTCCTAGGTAACCATAAACTGGTAATGATACCTCAGGGAGGTGCAGCATACATGTGTGGGAAAAGTAAAATGGAATGCTGCACACACCACATGGCAGAGGTGGAGGGGTTTCCTGGGTGGTCTTACCTATTCTGCTCTCTTGGGAGTCAATCCATCTCTGCGGTTATAAAGGAGACATCTATGCATTCCCTACAGAATGACTTTGGCAGGAGAAATCGAAAAATTTTACTCTATCAGGTCATTATTGTTTGAATGTGTTCCACAAAAGTGCTTCTGTTGGAAAGCGAGTCCTCAAATTCATACGTTGATGGTGTGCTTTACCATTGGAATCACAGAGGATTGATACCAGGACCTTCTGGGTGATATGAAAATCTATGCATGCTGAAGTTTCTTATGTAAAATGGCGCAGTATCTGCACATTCTACACACTACCTTCTGGTATATTTTTAAACATCTCTAGAGTACTTATAATGCCTAACATTATATAAACGGTAGGTAAACAGTTGTTCTGCTGTATTGTATAGGGATGATGACAAGACTAGTCGATCAAATCCATGGATGTAGAATCCATGATATGGAGGCATGAATGTATTTAGAGGTGGGGTCTTAAAAGATAATTAGGGTGAGGTGAGATCATGATAGAACTAGCTTTATCAGAAAAGGAAAAGAGACCTGAACTTGCACACTTGCTTTCTCAGCACGTGATGTCTTCTGCTCGGTTATGACACAACAAGGAAGTCCTCACCATATGCTAGCCCCATGCTTTGGACATCCCAGCCTCCAGAACTGTGAGGGAGATTTTTTTTTCCTTTACAAATTATCCAGTCACAGGTATTCTGTTGTAAGTTTTGACATTAGGAAATGTGAGACCTCCAACTTTATAATGCTTTGTTAAGATTATTTTGATTATTTGATGTTCTGAAAGGTTTCATATAAATTTTAGGATGGATGTTTTTATTTTTGCAAAAAAAAAGGTTGTTGGCATTTTGATAGAGATTGCATTGCAACAGTAGAACATTTGGAGTAGCATGGATATCTTAATAATATTGTGTTCTCATCTGTAGTCATAGGATAGCTTTCTAGGTGTGTATTTCTTCTTTAACTTACTCAGCAACAGTTTATAGGTATTAGGATTCATCCTTTACCTCTTTGGTTACAAATACTCCTTATTATTTTATTATTTCAGTACATAAGTTGAATGATTTTCTCAATTTTTTTCATATGGTTTATTGTTAGTATATAGAAACACAACTAATATTTATGTGTTGATTTTGTACCCACAAATTTATTGAATTAACTTATTAATTCAACAGTTTTTTTGTTGTGATTGTGAAGTTGTTAGGGTTTTCTACACATATGATGGTATCATCTGCAAACAGATGATTTTACTATTCCTTTCCCAATTGAATACCTTTCCTTTCCTTTTCTTGCCTAATTGCTTTAGTTAAGACTTCCAGTATTATATTCAACAGATGTTGTGAGAGTAGGAATCTGTATCTCATTCCTGATTCTAAAGGAAAAGCTCTTGGTCTTTCACCACTGAATATGATGAGACCTGGGGTCTTGCAAATAGGGTCTTTACCTTGAGGTCATTTCTTTTTTTATTCCTAGTTTAGCACATGGCCTTGATGTTGAAGTAATTTTCTTCTATTCCTCATATGTATTTGTATAATGAAGGGGCTTTGAATTTTGTCCAATGTTTTCTTTGGGTCAATTGAGATGAACATGAACCTTTTCTTCCCCTAATTCGATTAGGGTGTGTGTATTACATTTCACCATTTTTAATGTGTTTGCATCCATCCATAAATTCCCTCTTCACTCTGCTTTTTCTGCACCCAGTTTTAGTATTTTATGTTTTTGTTTGTCTCAAGATATTTTCTAATTTACCTTTGATTTTTTTATTTGTGCCATTTGCTATTTCAGAGTGTGTTGTGTAATTTCCTCATTTTTGTGAATTTTTTCAGTTTTCCTTTTGTTGTTAATTTATTATTTCATTCCACTGTGATTAGAAAGATACTTTTTGTGATTTCAATCTTTTTTAACACTTGTTTTGTGGCCTAACATATGTCCTATGCTGGAGAATAATCCATGTTTACTTGAAAAAATGCATTATCTTGTTTGTGGAGGTTTCTGTTTGTTTAGTCCAAAGGTCTATAGTGTTATTTAAGTCCTCTATTTCTTAAATCAGTCTTCTGACTGATTCTGATTATCCTGTCCATTAATGTGTATAGCAGTGCAACTCACAATAGCCAAGGTACGGAACCAGCTCAGATGCCTATCAATAGATGAATCAATAAAGAAGATATGGTGCATATGCAGGTAGAATTTTGCTCAACCATAAAGAGTAACGAAATTATGACATTTGCTGGACGGAAGGGGAGAACATCAGGCTAAGTGAAATAAGCCAGACTCAGAAAATCAAGGGTCCACTGTTCCCTCTCACATGCAGAAACTTGAGCAAAGTTAGGGGGAAACAGGAGGGTCAGATATCACAGAGTCAGAGGAGAGATCAGTGGAGCGGAAGGAGATTCAGGGGGAGGCACAGGGATGGGAAAGGGGAGGAAATGCAGAATGAATCCGACAAAATTATACTATGTGCGTATGTGAATATACCACAGTGGATTCTACCTTTATGTATATGTATAAAGCACCAATTAAAAATATATGAACACAAGGTAGACCAGTAGAGGAGGAGGGAAGAGGGCAGAAAAATGGAGTAAATTAAATGCCATGTATGTATGATTATATCAGAATGAACCCAACTATTATATGCAACTATAATGTACCAACAAAGCAAAAAAAATTCTTAAAAATAGGCTAGTGAAGTCTACTACTTTTATTATAGAACTGTCTGTTTATCCTTTCAATTCTGCTAGTTGTTGTTTCATGTTCTGCCATTTTAATTTTTTGTATACCTCTATTTTATCTACTTATTTTTATGTGGTGCTGAGGATCCAACCCAGTGACTCACATGTACTAGGCAAGTGCTCTACCCCTGAGCCACAAACCCAGCTCCTTAATTGTCAATTATATGTTTACAATTGTTATATCTTCGTCATAAATTGATCCATTTATCAATCATTATATAATATCCTTTTTATCTTTTGTAATAACAGTTTTTTAACTTAAAACCATTTTGCCTGATATTAATGTTGCCACCTCTGCTCTATTTTGGTTACTATCATATGCAATTTCTTCCCATCCATTTAATTTCAACTTTTGTGTGTCCTTGGCTCCAAAGCGAATCTCTTGTAGGCAATATGGAGTTGGATCCTGTTTTTTTGTGTTTATCCATTTTGACAACTTCTGGCTTTTGAATGATGAGATAAGTTTATTTAAGTTCAAAGTAACAATTGGTAGGGAAGGACCTACCAATTTTGGCATTATATTTTCTTTCTGTATGTATTATAGCTTTTTTCCTTTGTCTTCTCTCCTTGTGTTTAACAAATTCTTGGAGTGATATTCTTTGATTTCTTTCTCATCTACTTTTGTGTGCAATCTATAAATAGTCATCTTTTATTTTTTACCAGGAAATTACATACAAAGTTATAATACATCTAAAGTTATAATAATTTATTTAAATTCCCTACCAACTAAACTTCAAACATGTACAAAAGCTCCTCTACAGCTCCACTCCTCTTTAATAACATAACATTTCATGCTTTTTAAAATTATTGATGAGGCCAATTACATCTTTATAGATCATGTCTATCCCTAACATAATAATTCTTTTTTGCACTTATCTTTTAAATCCTATGGAAAATTAAAGATAAGAGTTATAAAGAAAACTAAAGTTTATAAATATTATACTTTTTATGTAGTTATCTTTACTGAGAAACTTTAATTTTTCATATAGCTTCAAATTACTGTCTGGCAGACTTTCATTTCAATTTGAAGGACTCCCTTTAGCATTTCTTGTAGGGCAGGTCTAGGGATCATGAACTCCCTGAGTTTGTATTTTATCTGGAAATGCATCTCCTTCATTTTGAAGGAAGTTTTGCCCAAGAGAGGCTTCTCAGTGGACATTTTTTCTCTTGATTCTTTAAATATCTCACCCCACTGCCTTCTGGCTTATAGGATTTCTGCTGATCAATCCACTGATAATCTTGGTAAGGATCCTTTATACATGATGAACTGCTTTTCTCTTCCTGTTTTCAAGATTCTCTGTGTTTGAGTTTTGAGAGTTTGATTATAATGTGCTGAGTGTGTTTATCCTACCTCAAGTTTATTGAGCTTCTTGGATTTCCTTAAAGTTGGGACGTATCCAACTGTGATTTCTTCAGATGGTCTCTCTCTGCCTCTTTCTCCCTACTGTTTTCCTTTTGGGACTCCTACAATGATGTGTTGATCTGCTTGATGGTGTTCCATAAATGTCTTAGACTCTGTTAACTTTTCTTTATTTTTTTCTTTTACTCTTAATATAGGATCCTTTCAAATGAACTATATTCAAATTTTAGGATTTTTTTTTTTCTGTTCAGGTCTACTATATTTTTCAATTCTTGAAAAAATTCTACTAATTTTTTTTCAATTTTTTTGTTGTAATTTCACCTCCAAAATGTGTTTGGTTCTTCTTTTTTCCAGTAATTTTTATTTTGTTGATATCCTCATTTTCATATCTCATATGCTTTAAAGCCTTGGTCTAGTAAGTACGGTGTCTGTGTTTCTTCAGAGATGATTTTTGGAGATTTATTTTATTCCATGTATGGATACTATTTTCCTGCTTCTCTGTACACATCTTGAAATCTTTTGTTGAAAAACAGACTCTTCTCCCAGTCTTTGTAGAGTGTAAGGAAAGACCTAAGCTAATTATCAAGGCACATTCTGAGCCATGAGATCAGCTCATGATAAAGGCTAGAGTCTTCTCCAACTTTTTCTGAACATACAATCTGCCTGAGATTATTTTTTTCATCCTCCACCCCTCCCCCCCAACATTGTTGCTTTTAAATATGTTAATTTTCCAAATAATCTTATTTCCACTTTCTTGCTGGAGTCCTAGGTCTTCTGTTTATCTAAAACTCTCTTGCTCAGGCACGTTCAGGTCTGCACTTCCCCTGGAGCTTGCCCATGCCACAGCAGCGGCCCTTCCTGGCCTCTCCTGGCCTGAGGTCCAAGCTGCACTTTCTTTCCTCATCTAACTTGCAAGACAGGCAAAACAGAAACCAGCTCCTGGGGCAGTCTAAAGGCAGGTTAGAACCTTGCAGACAAATGTTACTCTGCTCCTTCCATCTCAAGGAAGGAAACCAGGAACCAGGTGCTTCTTCCTAATCAGACTGGTAAGGGGTCAGTCAAGGGCAACTAAAACACCTGGAAATGCCCACCATTTTATGATTTTTTTCTTTTTCTTCCAAAGTCATTCACTTGGTTGTTGCTGGCATCACCTTTGCATGAATTTTAATTAACTTTTTTTAAATTTTAGAATAGTTTGAGATTTATCAAAAAAAAAAAATTACAAGGAGAATTCCCATATATCTGTTTCAGATTTACAGAGACTTGTTGGGATTTAGGCACTAGAGGAAATGATATGGAACTAAAGAGAAATTGCAAGAGAAAGGGAAGCAACCACAGAATGCTGCATTGAGAAACAAACCAGGTACTGGGCAGCTTGAAATAATAAGACCTTCTTGTCTTGTTGAAGATACATGTCCAGCCGGGTCAGCAGGAGCACTCTATTCATCACTGATGGACACTCACAGTCCCAGATTGACAGGGTGGCCAACACGTGAATGTTTCCATCCCGATACCCAGCGGGAGAGAAGGAAGGCTTCTTCCGTAAAGCTTCTATTGCCCATTTCATTGACCAGGGGCTTCCTCGTGGCCAAGCCTAACTTCCAGGAGGGGGCTTAATTCTACTGTGTGCTGGGGTCCCATCTGAAGTGGAGGAATGGGAGAGGGGGTCCTGCGAGGATGTGTTGAGATATGTGAAATTCAAGAACAGGAGATGAGAGGTGACCTAGCTCACTCCTGAAAACAGACAAAAACATAAATAAGGGTCATGACGAGATTAGTTGGGGTGGATTTTAGAAACAGCCGTGCAAGGCAATGAGGGTTAGGAAATACGGAGGATGCATTCATGGCTCTGTGCTACCCCTTCACAATGGCGGTAGGGGAGCTCTGTTAGTCAGCTTTTTGTCTTTGTGACCAAAATATCTAGCAAGAATGACTTACAGGAGGTTACCACCCAGTAGTCCATTCAAATCATTAATTCACCAAATGGGTTAATCCACTGATGAAGATGCAAATCTCATCATCTAATCATTTCACCTCTCAACATTGCTACGTTCGATATTATGTTTACAACACATGAGCTTTGGGGCAACCCGTCATATCCAAACCATAATAGGCAGGAAGTCTAAGTGCAAGCACACACATCTCACAGGACACCTGTGGATGGAAGGAAGGTCTGGGAGGTCAAGTCTTACCCTTAGCCATCATGAAGAATGATTTCTTCCCACCTAGCTACACTTAGCCAGGCCTGGAGTCAATGCTGAAGAATTGCAGACGATGCTATATCAAAAGTGAACATCGTGGTCTAAAACAGAGCTCAAAATATACATAAAAAAGCCAGGTACTCTGGGCACTCCGGGAGCTTTGGGTACAGTGTCACATGCCTGTAATCCCAATGGTTTGGGAGATTAAGGCAGAAGGATCTCGAGTTCAAAGCCAACCTCAGCAAAAGTGAGATGCTAAGCAACTCAGGAGGACCCTGTCTCTAAATAAAATACAAAATAGGGCTGGGATGTGGCTCAGTGGTCAAGTGCCCATCTCTGAGTTCAATCCCTAGTATAAAAAAAAAAAATGCCTGTAATCCAACAGCTCAGGAGGCTGGGGCAGAAGGATTGGGTTCAAAGCCAACCTCAGCAAAAGGGAGGCACTAAGCAACACAGTGAGACCCTGTATCTAAATAAAACACAAAAAAGGGTTGGGGTGTTGCTCAGTAGATAAGTGCCCCTGGGTTCAATCCCCATTACAAAAAAAATGTACATAAAACTAAAACTCCATAGCAGTTTTTATATATAGTCCATTAAAAAATACTAAATACTGCTGACATTTTGATATTTGATTGCTATGTTCTTCTCAGTGGAGTAGAAAGCAAGCATGAGTTAGAAGATGAACAAGAAGTTGCAAACCAGTTGGCATCAGGGCATTCTATCCATCATATTATATAGCTCTCCATCTATTTCACTCTTTTATTCCTTTCCAAGAAGAATTTAAATTTTTCTCTTAAAAAGTCCTATAGAACTTTTGTTCCATTATTCCCTGGTAGTATGTTTTTTGTTACTATTGTAAATGTACCTTTTTGAAAATAACTCTATTTATTACTAGTTCATAAGCGCATTTGATTTGGGGGTATTTTGCATATTGCTCCAGCCACATTATTAAATACTCTCTAATTCTGATAAATTTTTGTAATTCTAATAAACTTTTGAGTTTTCTAGGTAGACAATCATTCAACTGTAAACAATGACAGTTTTGCTTCTTCTTTTCAATCCTTATATTTTCTATTTCTTTTCCCTACTTAATTTTGCTGGTTCTATAAAATGTAGAATGTATACAATAACTCTTTATGTTTTCAACTTTAATAGTTACGGATTTTTATTTCCACAAACTCTATTTCACTTAATAGTCCACGTGGTCATTTTGCATTGATGCTCTGATTTTTATTTTTTATCTTTTATCGAGCATAATCACTCCTTTGAAACTCTATCAGGAAAGCAGAAAATATCTGCTGTCCTTGGGGGTCTAAATCTGGAATTGGCTGTATTAATTATTTCTGCTTTATGGTGACTTGTTCCCTCATGTGTAGGTGATTTTTTTTTAACATGAAATCCTGTTTACTTGGGTTTAATCTGCAGGGACCCTGAAGCCTAAACTGGGAGTACTTTACCCTAGAGATATTCAAGAAGCCTAATCTTCCCAGATTTCCCATTTTGCCATGGACTTAACATTTGCTCTGTTGATGAACTGCTGACATTTGCCTTTGTTGGGCAACTCTAACCCTCAAGTTTGCTTATCATCCATGTTCTGATTTCAGAGCACCATTTTGTTTATTTACTTTTCAAAAGTAAAGTTTTTCTTTGAGAAAAATCATGCATTTGCATGGAGTAGTGAGAAGTAATACAGAGACATTCATGTATTCTTTACCCAGTTTCTCCCAATGATGCCATCTTGCATAACAACAGTGTGATAGCTCAACTAGGATATGAAATTGACATGGTCAGATGCCAATCATTTTTATCACCACAAAGGTGCCTGGTGTTGCCCTTTTATAAACACACTCATTTTCCTTCCATCTACGGCCCTTCTTTCACCCCCTGGCTCTAATCTTTTTTCTATTTCTATGATTTTGTCATTTCAAGAAGTTTGAGATAAATGGAATCATGCTGTAAATCATCTTTGGGGATTGACTTTTTTTTGTGTGGTCCTGGGGATTGAACCCGGGTCCTTGTGCATGTGAGGTAAGCACTCTACTAATTGAGCTATATCCTCAGCCCTAACTGAGGGCTTTTTGGCGGGGGGGGGGGGGGGGGGGGGGGGGGCGCAGGGGCAGGGATTGACTTTTTCATTAAATATAATTCTCTGGAGGGTCATCCAGATAGTTGTGTGCTTCATTAATAGTCTGTTCTCTTTCAGTATCCCATGATACGGATGTTTCACAGTTAATTTAACCATTCACTCATTTAAAAGTATCTGGATTATTCCATTTGGGGACTGTTACAAATAAAGTAGCTATAAACACTCATATGCAAGTTTTCATATGATGTAAGATTTTAATTCTCTTGAATAAATGCCCAGGAGTAACTGCTGGGTCACCTAGTAATTGCATCTAGCTTGGGGAAAATTTCTAAAAGGAAAAAAAAAAAACTGATGGGCTGTTTTCTAGGGCGTCTAAGCCATTTTTGATTTGTCATACAGAGCCTTTATGTGGTCTTGAGGTAAGTTCCTTCTATTCCTGGTTACTTTGGTGTTTTTAATATGAATGGGTGATAGATTTTTGTCAAAAGATTTTTTTTTGCCTGCATTTATTGAGATGGTGATGTGATTTCTGTCCTTAATTCTACTTATGTGATGAATTCCATTTATTTCTTTGTGTATGTTGAACCAACCTTGCATTCCTGGCCTGAAACCCACTTGAGCATGGTATATAATCCCCTTACCGTGATTTTGAATGCAGGTTACTAGTATCTCGTTAAGGATTCTTGTGTCTGGGTTCATCAGGGATGTTGGTCTATGCCGCAGTCTCTCGGCTGGGCACAAATCACGAGTCTCCACACAGCTTGTAGATTCAAACAGCAATTCTTTATTCCCGAACTCACACCGGCCGTCTACAAACACGTTCTGGGGGAATCCACGTTCTCTGCCCAAATCCAATCCGCCCAAATCCACTCCTGCCTAAATCCACCCGCATGGGCTTCTGTCTCCCAAAATATACTGTCTGACCCTAAGCACTCAAGAGGAACTCAGCAGCAGGATACGCCCTATTCCAAAAGAGGAACACCCTAATCTCCTATTACTAAACCACCCTATTCTAAAGGGGAAACACCCTACTCTCCTATTATGCTAAACTGCCCTATTCTAAAGGGGGAACACCCTAAACACGGATCCTGCCCTGGTCCTTGAGCAAGGTCACCTTTCAGAAGTCCTTCCACTAGACAGCATGGGAGTAAGCTGGCAAGGAATTTGTCATACCTACTTGGCTGATGGCTCCCAGCAGGTCTATCCTCTTCTTTCCTTGATGTGTCTTGTTCTGATTTTGCTGTCAGGGTGATGTCCACTTACATTTCCACAAGTGACGCCGGAGTGATGCAATTTCTCCTCCTTCTTGCCAGTATTTCCTGTTGTCACCATTTTACTTGAGCCCTTCTAGAGGTGTGTGGTCAAACCTCCTTGTGGTTTTAATTTGGATCTCTCCGTAATGGCTCATGATGTCAAATTTCTTTTCAGGCACATTTTTCTCACCTGTGCCTCCTCTTCAGTGAATCGCCTCTTCATGCCTTTGAACCATTCTCTAATTGGCTTGTGTGGATCTTAAAAAAGAAGTTCTGACAGTGCTTTATAAATTCCAGACTCTGATCCTTTTTAGATATGTGGCTTATGAACATTTTCTCCTAGTCTATGGCTTGCCTTTTTATCCTCATAGTAGGGTATTTTTATAGTAAATTTAAAAAATATTTATGGAGCCCAGCTGATTGTGTTAGAATATCCCTTTAGAAAATCTAATTCACCATACTCCATACTGATTTTAATTCCTGAAATAAGCAAGTTATGCTCTATTGCTGTGTAGCATCCAGGCTAATGGTGTCGCTTTTGGACAACACCTATAAGCTGCCAGGTCCTGAGAAAGTGGAAGATGTTCATGTTTATTGGGGAAGGGAGGATGGACACAGCAGGTGTCTCCCTTGTTTGTTTGCTTTCAGACTAAATGCCCCTCCTGCACTTTTATCACTCTGGTCATGTAAATGTGGGCGTTAAAATCTGTTATTTAAATCTCATCATAGAAAATAGTGAGTTTGAAATACTTGTACAAAAGTCCCACTGGACTGAAAGAGAATACTAATTTTGCAGGCATAAAAGCAGCAAGTCAGCAGTGGAATGGGCACCTTCATCTTGGCGTGGCTTATAAAAGACCCACTGTGAGTAAAAGTAGTGATGATACAATCTGACTGAATGAGAGCTTGGCCCCAAATCTTCAAAGTTACCAAGAAAACTTTCTAAGATATGGATTTATCCTCACTCTTCTTAGCAATGAACTCTGTTGTGCAGGTATCATGTGTCATAGGATATTAGGCAGTTCAGATATGCCCATAGGTTTGATTAGGGAGTCATTCCATTTCTAGGGACAGAAAATCCCACTAGAGTGACCTAAGACAGAAGGTTATTTTCTTCTTTCAACAAGAAATTTGGAGGTGAGCAGTCATGGGCAATTGTCACCTGCCTGGTGGATTTATCAAGAACTCAGGCCCCTTCTGTCTTCTGTCTTTCCTTTCTTCACCAGGTAGTTTTGTCTCCAAGGTTGCAAGACTGCAGCTGCTGTATCCAAGATCCGTGTTGCTATTAATAGACATCTCAGCTGCATTGCAAACAGAAGAAGGGCAAAGGGGAAGGATATGATGATGGCAAGATGCAATTACATGCCCCAAGCAGCTTACTTCTTCAGCAAACGTCCTCAATTATTTGCTGGGTTTTTTTTTTTTTTTCTATTATCTTCCTTGTCACAGGGGTTAGGAGCCCATGCCTCTGAGGGTATAGGCTCTAAGCTATGCATGATTGCCTTCTTTTTAAGACTCATTTAAAACATCCCAGCCATGCCCTGCTGTGAAAATCACTAGCCACTGTCAATTTGCCATGTTAATAAGATAACATTAGTTTTCTAATTCTTAATGTACCATAAAAACCATACATCAACTCTCCTATTAGCAAAAAAAACCTATCAGCAATTGGAAGAATGTTAACATTGGTACAGCGTCGTCCTTCGGTAATATATTATATGGCTGGTATAAAATGTGTCTTAGCTTCTTGGAGAAAGTACTGCAGGCTCTCTTCACTACAAGTCTGTCATTTTTTTCTGAAATCCCTGAAGGTGGCATTTTCTTTATGCCAGTGACTCAACAGCAATACTGAAGTGCCTGCCCGATAGCATGGCTACCATCAAGGATTCCAAGGTGATGGTTGGACATTTCTCTTTCTCAAACAGGGAGAGAGATACAAATGTAATCACTGACAGGACACCTTGAACCTTGTTATTACTTTGTATGTAAATACAAATATAAAACACAAATAGTTATACCCGCATATGTCCATGCACACATGTGGTGATAAATCATAGCCCACATTCCCAAGTAAGTAGAACATAGAATTTTTTCTTTTGTTTCTCAATGTGTTGAATTTGCATTTGGCTCCTGGGCAATTAAGACGCACTGGCCTCAGTCTTTATGAGCTTCACAGATGCAAATGGCTTCTGAAACCCCTACAGTGGGAAGACTTGAGGAATCACAGGAAAGTCCCTTATCCAGCCGTCTGTCCACACAAGTTGCCCTGGAGGATGTCCCCATTTTCAGCGTGAGATGTCCTTCTGATCCAGATGCTATCTACTTTTCCCAAGTCACGTTTGGGATGCTGGAATCTCTTCAGGGTTGCCCGCCGACTTAGGATGCCCTTCCCAACCTCCTGCTCTAGAATCCTGCCACCTCCTAGCACTTGTTTCTTCCCCATTCACTTCTTTTCTTAAATCAAGGTAAATCTTTTTCTTGCCTGGAGATGGGAAAATTCTACACCTTGTATGGATTCTGGCAGGACTTTCTGTCTATGCCCCCAATCCTCTCACCTACTCAGGGATTTGACGTTCAGAAACTAAAATTTAAAAAAAAAAAAAAGGATGGAGGAACATTAGCAAGACAGCCGACTGGGAGAGCCTGGCTTGCTTCCCTCCACAAGGAAGAACCAGCACCACGTCACTGCAGTGTCTCAGCAGAGCACTGGGCGGCAGAGAGGCTGCAGGGCCTGGACGCACACAGTGGTCTTATGCAGAAGAGGATTAGTCATACAGCATCTGCATCCTGTCTCTTGAGATCAGTGCTGAACCAAGAGAGACTTCACTCAGTGGGGAAATAGGAAGCAGGAGACCCTTGGCAGTTCCCTCCAAACCACAGGCACCTGAAGCATCAGCTGCTGGAGAAGTCTGAGGCCTCCCAGGCTCTGATCCCAGTTTGCGAAGCCTCTGTGTGACCACACCATTGTATTACCCCAGAGGAACATTTCTGTCCATGCTGTCCCCTCCCCAACCCAGGGACCCATGTGGCACCTTGGGCAATTGCACCGTGCATCATTTAGGAAGCTGTGCCCATCCTTCCACACCCCTGGGAAGCACAGGGGCAGCCCACCCTGAGTGACTTAGCCTAGGGAGGCCCAAGAAAGTAGCTGGGTGGCCTTACCCTCCTTCCTGATGCTCCAGAAACACCCAGGCAGTCCTGCTCAGCCACCCCTGGCCCCAGAGAGCAGAAAGGTGGCTCTGCTCACCCATCCTCAACCCCAGGACATAGTTAACAAGCCCACCCTGAGTAGCTCAGCCCACAGAGATCCACAGAAGAGATGAGTAGCACCATGTATCTCATAGGCCCCCAAAGCACTTGAGCAGCCTGTTCTCAAAAAAAAAAAAAAAAAGCTTGTCCCACTGAGGCACTGAGAAATATATGTTTGCCTCTACCCACCTAACCTCACCTCTGGAAAGCATGTGTGTTTTAATCAGCTTTTTGTCTCTGTGACCAGCA
Organism: Callospermophilus lateralis; assembly: GCF_048772815.1. Lineage (NCBI taxonomy): Eukaryota > Metazoa > Chordata > Mammalia > Rodentia > Sciuridae > Callospermophilus > Callospermophilus lateralis. The sequence goes on from NC_135310.1 coordinate 141,889,304, forward strand.
GACCTGATGGGAACCATGTAGAGAAAGAATGGTTTCTTTTGGCTCGTGGTTTTAGGGTTTCAGCCCACAGCTGACTGACTCCCCTACGATTCTGGACCCAAGGTGAAACCGAACATGGTGACTGGAGGCACACCCCGGTGGTCCGTTTCTTCCTGCCACACCCTACCTGTCTACAGTTACCATCCAGTTAAATCCAGCAGTGGATTGATCCACTGCTAGTTATACCCCTCATAATCTAATCATTTTGCCTCTGAAAATTCTTGCATTGTCTCACACATGAGCTTTTGGGGGACACCTCCTATCTAAACCATAACAGTGGGAATTACTCTGAGCAAATAGGCACCCCCAGAAACTCTGCAAAGTCACCTATCCAGAACTCAGCCATGGACAGGTCATCTTGGCCCACTGCTGTTCCCTGGCTCCAGAGCAGTTCTTAGATACGGACATGCACCCCACTCTCACACAACCCACAGAAAGCCATGGTTGCTATACACCTGTAGCTGGGTGAACCACACCCAGAGCTGCCAGAAAACCCACCCCACCCAAGAGAGTTGCATCCCAGAAAGTACAGAATCTCACCATCCCTGAAGCCAGGCCACTGTCACACTTTGGATCTGGAATGTCCCCGAAAGACTCATGCATTAAAGGCTTGGTCCCCAGCATATGGCACTATTGGGAGTTGGTGGAAACCTTAGGACGTGGTCCTAGTTGCAGAAAGAAGATCACTGAAGTGTGTCCTTTAAGAATATATCTTCTTTGATCCCTTTCCCTCTCTCTCCATCTGTTCCTGGCTTCCACAAGGTAAGACTAGAGTCTATTCCATCACACCCTTCTCCCTGCCTACCAAGATACTCCGCCTCACCACAAGCCCCCACAGTGATGGCACCAAGTGACTGGACTGAAACCGTGAGCCAATATAAGTCTCCTCCTTTAAGATGTTTTTCTCAGGCACTTTGTCACAGTGATGGAAAGTTGAGCAACACAGACACTGGACCTGCACAGATACTGCCTACGTTGATTAAGCTGAAGAAGCGACACAGACACTACACTAAAGCACTGATCTGAAACCAAAACCAATGCATCATGTCCAGTCAACATCCTGGACAAATAACCAACAGAAGGAAATCCGTTTCCCATGAAAGTCATCCTATAAAGTTGGTAGAGGCTCCTAACCCACCTGATGCACAAATACCAATACAGGGACCCAGGATGATGCCCACAAAGGAAAACAGGAAAAGTTGACACATTTCCTGATAAATACTGGGGGGAAAATGATTTTAAGGAAACTTAATGGGATGCAAGAGAAAACAATTTAATGGAATTAGAAAGACGATTCATGATCAGAGTGAAAAATTCAGCAAAGAGATAGAGATCACAAAAAAGAACCAGTAAGAAATCTTAAAGCCAGTGAACCTAATAAATGAAATAAAAAATACAGCTGAAAACCCTAACAGAAGAATTAATGAGGCAGGATAAAGAATTTCTGAGCTTGAAGACAGTTTTTGTGGTTGTCGTTGATGTTGTTGTTGTTGGTGGTCTTTGGTTGGTTGTTTTGGTAGTGCTGTGGATCAAACCCAGGGCTTCATATGTGCTGAGCATGCAGTCTACAACTGAGCTGTAACCATGGCCCAAAGACAGGTCTCTTAAAATAATCCAGTCATATAAAAAGGGAAAAAATAAAAAGAATGAAGAAAGCCTTGAGAGCTATGAAACACCACTAAATGAGCAAACATATGTATTATGTATAGTCGGGGGCGGGGGGAGAAATAGCAAAGGCATAGAAAACCTATTCAGCAAAATAATTGCTGAAAACTTTCCAAATCTTGTGCAAGATATGGGCATCCTGTAAGGGTCCGGCGAAGCGTCGGAGAAAGAGACCACAAGAGACCAGCCTCATGCAACACGCAGGGGAAGTTTATTAGGATCCGGTTCAGCGCACTGAGGCTCCAGGCAGGCTCGCACAAAAAGGGAGAGCAGCCCAGAACCCAGAGCAGGGGTCAGGCAGAGCTTAAGTACACTTTTGGGGGAAGGCGGGGGGCTTTGCATTACATCAGAACAAATCATCACGAGGCGCAGGAAAATTGAACAACAACTCTGAGACCTGATTAGCACGTTCACTGGCGGGAACAGATTGGACAGGGGTGATTGGTCACTTCTAAGCGGGGTGCACATTTAAACTGATTGGTTTTGGGACTTGCAATGTCTACGTGCCATTCTACACAGAGTCCCAAGTTATTAGACAACCAGAGGAGCCAGTGAGAATGTTTACTGGGCAGTTCGGGTATTGTCCTAACAGCTACAGAGATTACAGGTTCCGGGGGTAGCAGAGGAATTGTAACACTACTTAGTCTTTTACTCTTTAACCCAAGCCTTGTAGCCTAGAAACTTTACAATGTCTGGTCTTTTACACTTTAACTCTGGCTCTGCGGCTTAGAATTAGCTTAAAAATTTCACCTTTACAATCCAAGTTCAGGAAGCTCCAAGGACACCTAATAGATGTATCCAAGAAAGATGCTTTCTAAAGCATGTAGTACTCAGACTATCAAAAGCAAAAGACAAAGACAGAATTCCAAAGGTATCAAGAGAAAAGTACCTAGTCACTTATAAGGGAACCCCCCTTTAGAATAATGCAGACTTCTCTGCAGAAGCTTGACAAACCAGGAGAGGGTGGGATGACATATTCAAAGTCCTTAAGGAAACCCAATTGCCAACCACAGATACTATACCCAGCAAAGCTATTCTTCAGAAATAAATAAGAAATAAAGACTTCGCAAGACAAGCAACATCATGACCAATCAACCACTCCTTCAATCAGTGCTTACAGGACTCTTACATTAGAATCAAGAAAATGCGTGAAAGTTTAAAACACAGAAGTAGGGCAGATACACACACACACACAGACACACACACACACACACACACACACACACACAAGAAAGGAATCAAACCCTATCAATTAAAAAAAATACTAAATCACATATACGCAAGAGAAGAAGAAAGAAAGAAAGGTTATACAAAAAAATCAGAAAAAATTAACAGAATGACAGTTGTACATCTTTACTTCTGAATAATAAGCTTGAAGGTACATTAATTGTCTCAATTCAAAGATATAGATCGGATGGATGGATTTAAAAATTAGACCCATTAATATGCTGTCTAAAAGAAACTCACTTTGCCATTAAAGACACACATAAACTAAAAGTGGAAGGATGGAAAAAAAATTCACCACACAAAAAGAAACCAAAAGTGAGCAAGAGTAGCTATACTTTTATCAGATAAAAGAGACTTAAAAACTGTAAAAAAGAGACAAAGGCACAGTAGAATGGTAAAATAATCACTTGATCAAGAGGACAAGACAATTGTAAATACATATCCACGAAACACTGGAGCAGCCAAGGATATAAAGCAAACACTATGAGATCTAAAAGGAGAGGCGGAGATAGACTCTAATAAAATAACAGATGGGGGCTTCAGCACCCCACTTTCACCAATGGACAGATTATCCAAACAAAGACATTAACGAAGAAGCACTAGAGTAAAACAATACTACAGACCAAATGGGCCTAACAGACATTTTCAGAGTATCTTATCCACAGTTGTGACATGCACATTCTTCTCATCAACATTTGGAAGAGTCTCCAGGATAGACCATATGTTGGTCTATCCAATAAACGTTTTTAAAATTCCAATATCATGGAATAAAACTAGAAATCAGCAAGAGAAACTTTAGAAATTGTTCTAATTTCAAATTGGAAAATTTTAACTATTCTCTTGAACAATCAATGGGTCAATGAAAAAAGACTAAAATGTAAAACCTCAAAATATGAAACTACTAGAAGAGAATATAGGGAGAATACTTCAGGTTAATGATCTGGCAAGGAATTTTTGGATGTGACCCCAAAAGAACAGGCAAATAAAACCCTGAAAAATGGGATTACATCAAACTGAAAAACTTTTAATCAAAAAGAAAACAATCAACAGGGTGAAGAGATAACCTATAGAGGGAGAGAGCTTTTGCAAACAATTCATCTGACAAGGGATTAATTTTCAGAATATTTAAGGAACTCAAACAACAGCCAAAAAAGCAAAGTATCCAATTAAAAAAATGGGTCAATGACCTGAGTAAGCATTTCTCAAAAAAAGAATATACTAGTGGTCAATAAGAATATGAAAAAAAAGGCTTAATCATGAGGGAAATGCAAATTAAGAACTATGCTGAGATATCTCACCCCAGTTAGAATGACTATCATCAAAATTACAAAAGGTAACAAAGGCTGTTGATGAGGCAGAGAAAGGGGAACTTCCACACACTGCTAGTGGGAATGTAAATTAGCCTAGCCATTGTGGAAAAGAGAATGGAGGTTCCTCATAAAACTAGAAATGGAGCTTCCATATGATCCAGCAATCCTGCTACTGGATTTATGTCCAGGGCAATTGAAATCAGTACATCAATGTTTATTGCAGCACTATTCACAACAGCCAAGATATAGAATCAGCCTAGGTATCCAACAATGATAAAGAAAAGGTGGTCTATATACACAATGAAATACTAGTCGGCCATAAAGAAAGAAATTAAATTGTCACTTGCAGCAAAGTGAACAGAACTGGAGGGCATTATATTAAGTGAAATAAACCAGATGCTGAAAGATAAATGGTGCGTGTTCTCACTTACATATGGAAGCAAAAAATATGGATTTCAAAGAAGTAGTGTAGTTACTAGAGCCTGGGAAAACTGTGGGAGAGGGAGGGATGTGGAGAGGAGGGTCAATGGGTTCAAGGTGCAGTTGAAAGAAAGAATAACTTGTGATATCCTACAGCATGAGAGCATTAACTATGGTTGACAGTAATTAGCTGAATACTTAAAAATAACCCGTAGAGAGGATTTTAAATGTTCCAAGCACAAAGAAATGATAAATGTCTGAGGTGATAGATATATTAATCACACTGATGTGATCATCATATATTGTATACATGGATTGGAATGTCACATTGTACCCCCATAAATATGTACAATGACTGTGTGACCAGTTAAAATTAAAATGTAATCAATTAATCAAAATTTAAAAGGCTTGTTTTATTCAGCTTTTTCTCTCTGTTGTGACTAAAGGACCCAACTGGCACAACTGTAGAGGAGAATAGGTTTATTCGGGGTCTCATGGTTTTAGAGGTCTCCATCCGTAGACAGCAGGCTCCATTCCTTGGGGCTCCAGGGGAGGCTGAGAATCGTGGCAGGAGAATATGGCAGAGGGAAGCAGCTCATGATCAGAAAGCAGGGAGTCCACTCACCAGATACAAGTACATACCCAAAGCCATGCCACCATCCCCACCTCCTCCAGCCACACACCTCAGTTACCACTCAATCAATCCCTATCAAGGGATTAATTCACTGATTGGGTTCAGACTCTCACAACCCAATCATTTCTCCTCCGAACCTTCTTGCATTGTGTCACGCGTGAGCTTTTGGGGGACACCTCATATCCAAACTATAACAAGGCTCATAGATCATTTCTGTTCCCTCCCCTCAAACAACAAAGTGTCAGTGAACCACCTTTCATAAGATCAAAGGTTAATATGTCAAAGCATATTCTCCTGACAATAGTCTACAGGTATATATGTTGTGAGTATGTGCATATCCTGGTCAAAGTTTGTATCTGCTCTATCAGAAGATAAAAGGCTTTAATTATGAACTGTTTCTGTTCATTGATTTTGCCTCTTACTTTGTCTTCAGAAATAGGAAAAGTAAGATATATCAAAGAGATATAAATCTTACATTAGCCCGCTCCCCAAGGTCCTAATTGAACAGAGATTTAGGTTATATTAAGAAACTCACACACACAAAAAAAAATAAACAGGAAATTGCAACAATTCAGAAGTGTATACGGATGTACTTCAAATAGCATATGGTAATATTGAGCAGGGAGACTCATAATAATTAACATTTGTAAATTGCTTTCCATTTTACTTGCATGTATAATTTAATTTGATACAATAGCTCTGGGAAGTACGGTGTAATTATTATCTCCATTTCATAGAGGAGGGAAAAAAATGCAATACCCAAATTAAGTAATTTCTCCAAATTTACACAATTAGTCAATGGGAATTAGAGTGGAGGTGGTTCCTAGGAAAAGTCTGTCCAAATTATAGACTCCAAGAGGAAAATGAAATATAGAGAAGTTATCTAAGTTTATTATGTAGAGATATACTTTACATAATTGAATGTTTTGTGTAAAGCTTTGGATTGGTAAGTTGCATTGTTTAATGTAGTGGCTCTAAATCCAATTTAATCAGGATCTCTGGGGTGAGTCCCAGGGATCAGTATTTTTTTAAAAGTTCCCTAGGCGATTCCAGTAGGCAGCCAGGTTTGGAAACCACTGGGTTTTGTTGCTATTGTTGTTACTGGTTGCTATCTTGTCACTTTGCTACTTAAGCAAAGAAGGGCTATACAGAGTGGCTGAGGGAGAGAAAATCAAACTGATTCAAGAAAAGGAAAGGAGAGGTTGAAGAGAGTAAGCATTCAGAGCTGAGGAACAGAATGAACAAAACAAAATATGTGAGGCTTAGCTATTGTTTTAAAACCTCTAAAGAAAACTTGAGAATTCATTCCTAATATATTAATGTTGAGAAGTTCTGTTTAATTTTAAGATGTTTTCTATAAAGGATTTTATTGTATGAAATAGAACTTCTAGGGCTGGGGGTGCAGCTCAGTGGTAGAGGTAGAGCGCTCGCCTAGCATGCTCTAGGCCTTGGGTTTAATCCCCAGTATCTCAAAAGTTGTGGGGGGAAAAGAACTTTGTATTTTCCCATATGTATAATAGTAATTATATTTATATAACATATAAGCATAACAGTATGGTGAGTAGAATTTGACATTGTCCAGAACCCTTTTTTCATTTTGATTAAAAACTGTCCTATTTTTTAAAAACTTAAGTAAATTTGGAAAGTCGTAATGCACCTCTAGTATAGGACACAGAGAAAAATCAGTGATTTTGTTATCTATTGATAACTTAAGAAATAACTAAGCTTATAATAAATTAATGCAAACTTTTTAAATACTTCAAAATATTTTCAGCCCCTCTAGTCTCTGTTGTCCACAAGGGTAGAAGTTCGAGAGTAGTGTTCAGTGTTTGAGATGGCTGGAACAATAAACTATTTACTTCCCGCAGAAATTTATAAGCTAGAGCCAAATAAAAGTGGTTCTGACATTTAACTAAAATGCAAAGTGGACCTTTGTTCATTCTCCATAGTATGATTAATTAATTATGATTAATTAATCTCCTGAGCGTGCACATTTCGGTGTAGAGATCACACTTCCCCACACTCTTAGCACACCTAGTGTTGTTAGTGGACTTTCATTTTTTTTTTTTTCCTAATTTGATGAACTGAACACAGAGAAACATGAGGACAAGGAAATGTCAATAAGAATTTAAGGAGATAAACTTCTTAATAGTGGGAGGATAAATAAACTATGGAGAAAATAATTGCTAGCATGCCATATAACTGTTAAATTCATTGCATCTACCAGCATCAATAAATTAAAATATTACACCTGGTATGGAGCCACAAAGTAAGTCGCAAAAACGGTACATCCAACATGATGCCATCACTGATAAGTTTTAAGACACACAAAGCACTTCCCCTTTGGGAAGCAATACGTATGTAGTAAGAACACTGAACTATGCATGGGAAAACACATTGGGATTTCCAGTGGTTTCCTAGGGTGGCAATTCAGAGAGGGGAGTTGTGAGATTGGGACTTTAACTGTTTCAAAGCCTCTTGTTCCCTATCACCATGACAAAAGGCATGCATATAAAGCAGATACCTAAATATCAACATATTTAAATCTCAATGATGGGTTACATGATCTTCCATACTTCTGCCTTTGTTTGAAACACTTCAGGTTTTCAAAAAGCAATGAACACACTTTGCCAGAGAGGATGAAGAAGAGTATTTTTGTTGAGAGTAGGCTCAGGAAAAATATAGAAATGCAAATAAATAGGGCAAGATCCTTCTCCAATTCAGCTTTCATTGCATGGCCAGATTCATTTTTAAAAAGTAAAGCTCCAATCATGCAGTAGTTTGAAAACACAAAGTAGATATAAATCTCTCAACATGAATTGATTTGACAACTATTGTTCTGAATTTGAAAAAAAATAAAGATTAATGGTAAAATACCTAAATATATATGTGTGTATATATATATATATGTATTCTAAATTTATATGTATTTAGATATATAGTAATACATATATGTACATACATATATCACCTTATCCTTTGTTTATAAAGATATAAACAAAGGGATTCTTCATTTCCAGTTATGTTGGCGTAACGGGTATGAGACTCTCCCTCTCGCTATAACAACTAAAACAGAGGAGTAAACAAACAGAGACCAAGCAATAAATAATAGCCAGAGAACTGTAAGCTCAGTACTTCCTGGAGATCACAAAGGAGTGGGAGACACTGGTGTTTCGATAATCCATGGTGGAGTGGTGACAGTTGTCTGGACATTCAGTACACACCCTGAGACGGGTAGAGACAGGCGTATCGAGCCCTAGAGGAAGAGCTACTCTAGACTTGCCCTAATGAAGCTTAAAAACAGTCCTGTAACAGTTCAAGTTGATTTGCCAATAGTTTAATGACCTGACACCACAAAACTCAAATGCTCTTTAAAAGAAGACAACAAAGTTCACCCCTTTGAAAACCTAATAGCACATTGATCCACTCTAATACAAAATACTAGACAGGTGAAGAAGCAGCAATTGAGACCCATAACTTGGAGGGGAAAAAATCAATAGAACCAGAACCAGAAATGATATCAGTCATGGAAATAGCAAAGGCTTTAAAACAACGGTTGTAAATATGCACAAGGATTTAAAATAAAATACAACGTGAGATGTAGAGAAATAGGATATAGAGAAGAAGAGACAAGTGGGATTTTTAAAGCTAAAAAATACAGTATCTGAGGTTTACAAAAAAAATACTATATGAGCTTGTCAGCGGATTAAATAGTACAAAAGAAAAGATTGATGAACTTGAAGAAATAGCAGTAGAAATTGTCCAGCATAAAGTACACAGAGAAGAAAAGACCAAATAAAATTAGCAGAGCCTCAGAGACTTATGAGAATAGAGCAAGTTATTTAGTGTATGTGTAATTAAATCCCAGGAAGAGGGAAGGAGAAGAGGAATTTGAAGATGAAAGAGCTGACACTTTCCATATTTGGTGGAAATTATAAACTCACAGATCTAAGAAACTCAATGAATCCCAAACAAGAATCTACTCAGAAGGAGGTCCCATAATTTGTGGCTCTGGCACCGGGGCTTACCACCTGATCTGATTCCTCTATTGAGTAGGCAGCTAATAAGGTCACATGTGACCCCCTGGGAAAAGATGGCACCCAGAGACCTGGCTGGGCTCACAGTGTGGGGGAGAATATTGGGACCTGGTCACAGAATTTTGCGAATAAGAAGATCATGAACTTAAAACCTGGGACAACATCAAGTTGAGTCCAAAGCATAGCATTCTGAGTGAGGGAAGAAAGAGCCATCAGAAAGAGCAGCCAAATTTCCTGAGCTGGTGGGTTTGTTTATTTCTATTTGGGCAGGACAGCTGGTTGGCCATTTTGGGTCAGAAGTATCACAAGGGTCTTCCCGACTTTTCACAGGAGCAAGACAAATTGGGGTTCTTTGTGACTCAGTGTGAAAGGTTCTCTTTGAATTCCGTTGCTTCATTCAGCCCAGTCCTCCTCTTTTTATCCACTGAAATGTAAATATTAGCAATATAGCACTTCCCCTGAAGTAAACTTGACTCTGCCCGTTCTTTCCAAATCTGTTTCACTGATTAACAAATCACTTCTGCTTGGAAAGTCTCCCTACAGGTGTTTTCTCTCTGGGGGTTCTTGGAAAGGGAGAAGGGAATGTTCCTTGCATTTAAAGCAGGTTGAAGCATTTTAAATAGCGAGGGAGTTAGACCTTCTGCAGGGAGTAATATTTGGATGGCCAGAGAAACGCCTGGGAAATTAACCTTTACCTAGAATCTATATTAGAGCTTAAAAAAATCAGAACTTACTTTTTTCATAACATTTTCCTGATTTCAAGAGTTCACTTCCCTATCAAATATATAAAACAACTGCCAAACAAAATAAAATAAAAATCATCTATAATGTCACTTCCTGATGGTTATTACTGTCAACATCTTGGTTTATATTTCTGAAGATCAATTTTGGAAATATATATATATATATATATATATATATATATATATATATATATAAAATTAAATTAGTGTTGCAGTTAATAGACTTTTTGCAAACAAATTCTCTTCTTTAGTCATGAAAATTTTCCTCATTCATTCAATAAATATTATTTCTTTTCTCCCACAAAATTGCACTCTTGCTCCACCTATTCTTTTAGCCACTCCATTTTTGTCTTAATAATATATGACACATATTTTCCCAGGTGACTCATTCATTCATCCGTTTGTTAAAAATCTCAATAACCACTGTAAGATAACTTTGCCTTAGTTTTATTAATAATTATGTCTGGTTTTTTTTTCTTTTTTCCTTATTATGCTGGCTAATTATAATGATGAACATGTTTGTTTTGATCATGGCTTTAATAAGAATGTCTTCAGGTTTCAGATAAATGTCTGCCAGCTTGAGTACATAATCTTTATTTTGTTAGCTGTCCTTTTATGTCTCACTTTCTGGGAGGTTACTTAGTTAAGTATTTACTATCTATTTTTAACTAATGAATGAGTGTTAAATTCCATCGGATTTCTCTTTAGCACCAATGGGGAGATGGGGGGAGGGGCGCTGGAATTGGGAAGGTCAGCTCAGGAGCTGGGTCATTGGTCCATGTGAGAGGCCTCGGGATTATAGCACCAGATGTCAAAAAGGAAAGAAAAGGAGCCCTGCTCCCGATACAGCAAAGGAGACGGGAGAGAGGGAGAAGATAGGGATGCTGCAAGGTCTTGAGCTTGGTTTCCTGGGAGGCCAACACCAGGAGAAGCCAGGAGGAAGAGTCAGCTTGATGGGAAAGATCATGCATTGAAGACTGAATTCCAGGCAAGGATGCATTCACGTACAGGTGTCCAGCTGGCCAATGAGAATCTGGTTCTTCGAGAACAAGAAAGAGGAAAGGTTAGAATTACAAACGTACCTGCATAACGGTGCATCAAGCTAACAAGAGGACATGGAACGGCTGAGGGGGACATATAGGTTAAAAAACACTGAATCTGAAAAAGGAGAGGTTCTTAAGAAGCTCTTGTTGACCCCTCAGTGGTCAATGTGTTCACTTTCTGGATGCTTCCACGCTGTTTGACAGGCACAGGGATAGGAAAAGTGGCTTGGTTTGGGAGTCATGGGTTGAGCAGTTTAAACTAGAAAACAAAGCTTTCTCTTACAGGAGCCAGAATGGTCAAGGTCCGTGGGAAAAGGAGAGCATGCACTCATGAGCCAGCTTGACCTCTGCTCTGCAGTGGGCAGTGGGCACTCTGCTGGGAGAAGGGGACCAGGCCAAGGTGAGATGGGAGGAAACCGGAAACAAGCTGCCGGGGTAGAAGAGGAGCAGGGAGTTGGCGAAGAATGAAATCCAAGTCCACAGATTCTGAAAGTCCGACGCTGCAGCGCAGTGGAGTCAGAAGTTCAGTTTCTACCTCTTAACTTTCTCCAGGAGGATTTGGCAATGTGGGGATTTCGAGGGAAGGAAGCAGGATGTGAAGCCACTTCACAATGCCACTCAGGGCTCCCAGCCACCTTGTCAGTCAGGCACGCGATGAAGCCCTGTTTTGCAAAGGAGGCTTAGCCAGGTTGGCGGATTTGGCCAAGGGCACGTGCGGCTCCTTCATCCTCACAACCACCTTGTTAGATGAGCACTGTGCACTCACTTCATAATAGATGGCAGAAGAGGGTGTTATGATTGGCATGTGTCCCCCCAAAGTCTCTGTGTTAGAAATTTTACCTCCAATCCAAGAACTGGGAGCTCAGTGTGACTCTCTCCTGCCTCCTTGATCCACCGAGCTCTCCTGCCCTTCTGCCTTCTGCCATGGGATGACATAGCATAAGGCCCACCTGCCTTGGAATTGGAATTCCCAGCCTTCAAACCACCAAAAGTAAATTCCTTTTCTTTAGAAATTGCCCAGCCTGTGTGGGGTTCTGTGATGGCAGCACAAAATTAGAACACAGAGATCTGAACCCAGTTCCTTTTGACTTCCCCAGGGCCTAGGTTGTTACTCTTACTCACTCAGCTCTCTTTTTTTACTATTTTAATCGCTGTTTGTGGAGTCTTTGTACTTCCGTCAGCTAGATTAGGTTCATACACAATATTCTGGAGCAGATTGATCAGTGTGTCTTTATTTTGTTTGGACTTGAAATCCTCATACCTTGAACTCTTCCCTCTCAAAAATAGGTGTTGTTTTGCACATGATCCTTCTTCCTCCCACAGCATGATGACGTGTGCCCCATTTTCCATTGTAAGCTCGGCAATGGCTACCCAGGAATTCTTTGTGTCACCTGCAAACTGGAAGATTTAAGCATATATAATTAGAACTCAGAGGTGACTCTGTTTGAGGAAGAAAATCCCCAGGAGTAATAAATCCCCAGCTGTGTGGTTCCTATGAGTCCAAATTAAAGAGCCATGAAACCATCCTCCGGGATTCCCCAGATACACAGTGTTCAACAAAGGCTTTGAAAACCCATCTGGTGGATGTCACCAGTGACCAATGAGCCCAGCTGCTTGCTTTTTAGGTAACTTGAAAGAAAAATTGGATGGTCTCAGTCAGAAAGCACCAGTAACCCTGAGGAACTAGGAACAGCAATTATAAGGGGAGAAGAATCTGATGTCTCCTAGAGATCACCTGGAAAACAAACAAGAGATCTGTAGGGACAACCAGCTCGCAGAACAAAGATCTCAGCAATGTGAATTAGCCAAGGGCAGGGTCAGAGGCACAGACTGAAAACCTGTTTATCAGGGGCTTACACAATATCAGGTTATGTACTTGTTTCTTTTGTCTTTCACATAAAAGAAGCCCAAAGGCTAAAGTGTTGGTTTTGTGACATTGCTGGGGGCCCTCACTACCTGCTCTATGGTGCAGCTGCTAGAAGGAAGAGCAGAAGACAGGACTTCTGCTTGAATCTCATTAGTCACTCCTATCCGCAAGGGAGACTGGGAAATGTAGTTTTCAACTGAGTATATGTTGCCTTCCATAAATTCAGATCCTGTTACTGGAGGAGAAAGATGAAAATGGTGTTAGGTATCTCGTTTCCATCAGTGCCCCATCAGGAGTCCAGTAAATCTCATAAACTTGCAGCCGAATCCTGGAGACCACTAGTCAGTTCAGATAAGTGAATGCTCGTTTTCATTGTTTGGGCTCTGGGGAGGCTGTGCAGACCTCTCCCTCAGCACACATGGCCACCAGAGCAGACACTACCACGACCCCCCAATAGTCCTGACCAGTTAGCACAAGTCCAAAGACACTGAGGTCAGCTCTGTGCTGCAAAATGTCTCATCACCCCTTTCCATTTGGATCTTTCTCTTGTACCTTGCAAAGCCCGTTAGCTCAGTCCTGGATTGCAGCAAGTGATTCTCCTTGAGTTTGGCAGCCTGACACTCATTGATGCTGATGACAGCCAGGAAGCAGAACTCTAACAATATTCCTGGTCTCCCTCATGTACCCTTTATCAGAGACACCTTAATTGTGCTAGTCTTTTCCTGCTGCTAGCAAAATACCTCAGAGTTAACAATGTATAAATAATGGAAACTTATTTCTCCTAGTTCTCGAGGCTGGGATGTTCAAGAACAGGGCACCAACAGATGTGATGTCTGGTGGAGGCTTGCCCTCTGCTTCCTAGATGGTCCCTCATATTGTGTGTTCACATGACAGAAGGGGGAAAAGGATGAGCTCACTCCATCAGTCCTTTTATAAGGGCACTAATTCATCTGGGAGTGCAGATCCCTCATGCCTAATCACCTACTAAAGGCGCCACCTCTTATTGCTAGTGAATTGGGATTTCGACGCGAACTTTGAAGGGATGCAAGTATCCAAATCCTAGCAACATCTAAACAAGCAATGATTAAACATCACTACCTACCAAGCACTGTGCTTGGTGTGGAGTCAATAAAGATGAATATTTCTCTTCTTTGGAATTCAGAGAGTAGCACAGACAGGTAGGTAAACAATAGGTTACAGTATGAAGTGGGTGCTCCAATAGCATAGGAAAGGAGCCCAGGAACTGCAGGAATCACTAATTTCACCCAGGTGGATCTCAATATCTTAACTGGGCAAACCTGGGCATGTCATAAAAATGCAACTTCCTGGGTTTCATCACTGGGTTTCCAATATTATCCATTCAAATTTCACATCTACATCAACAGCTCCAAGTTTGTCTTAGGAATCTACCTCCTTTACACACACATGCACACACATACACACACATACACACACACACACACACACACACACACAACAAACAACACACACAATCCCAAGCAATGCTGATGGGGAAATGGATCCCACGCTGAGAAATCCTGCTGTAAGAGGGAGGTAGGAATGAATATGTGAGAGAAAAAGGGCTCAGGGGTGATGATTTGTGAGTAAATAGTGAGGGTGTTCTAGGTAGAGGGAACCTCGTAGGCACAAAGGCCCGAGAACCAAGCCATATATTCTTAGGAGTTTGTGTTGCAAAGGGTTAGGCTACTTTCCTATTGTAGGACGTGATGGATTTCAACATCTAACAAGTCCTCCATCTTTTCCTGCCTCATTCCAGCAGGCTGTTTAGCCTTCTTCCCAAGCAAGGGAAGATGAGGAGTAGCCTCTCCCTGGAGCCACAGGGAGGCATTCAGTCCCTGCCTGGGCCAGCAGCTGCCTGTCACTCCACTCACCCATCTCATATCATCACCAAGCTGGTAGACTAAGCCAATGTTCCTCCAACTGGACACTCATTTACCTGGGGAACCTCAAGACTTTCCAAATGGTGTCCACATGAAGCTAGTTATAAGGGTATCCGTGTCCATAGATATCCTGTGCTAATATTAATATGCTTGAAAATGAGCCTATGTGCACAATACACCTTCTCTCACTCCACAAAAGGAAGGTCCACCCCTCATCCATCTCAAGCTTGCTTCGGTGCCTGGCTTCAAGAGGGAACAAGAAACAATCAGATGAATTAATATTAATGGCAAATCAGGGCCCGTGAGCTCATAAGAAGAGCACATTGGCCCACAGGGCTCATCATCCAAGATATCCAAAGCAACACAGGGCTGGGATGCTGATCCTTTCAAATGTAACTGGAATTTCTGCAGAACAATTGGATTTTTCAAAATGCAATAAATCAGGCACACCACAAAAAAAAAATTTTACCTGATGGCTTTCAGATATGCCATGCTTTATGGAGTAATGAAAATCTATTTTATCAAATAGTATTATGAAGTAAGTGTTCCAATTAGAGTCAATTCTCATTTATTTCATATATATAAATACAATGTTTAACATTTCCCGTCTCCTATCTGTAAGAAATAAGTTTCCTTAACTTTGGATGGGGAATGTTAGATGTCAACTTTAAAATATGTGCACGATCACACAGATTTTTAAAATTCTTTCACAAGACGCATAAGGAAGCATTTGAGAACACGGGGGGTAGGACACTTGCCATGAAGGATCAGAGTTGTTTTTGCAGTCATGTGTCACTTAGAAATGGGAATATGCTCCTAGCACTGTGTCGTCTGGCAATTTCACCATTGTGTGCAGATACTGAGCGCACTTGAAGACCTAGATGGTGTAGGTCAATCATGCAGCACAGTCTCTTGATGCCATCAAGAGACAGCAAACTCGAGATGGACGAGGCTGCTGCCAGCATCACAGAGCAAACTGTAAGCGTGCTTACAAGTGGGAGGATGTTCCAAAACAATAATGAAAAGTAGAGCATGGTAAATACATAAACCAGTAACATTGTTGTTTATCATCCTTACCAATATGATGGAGGGTGCATAGTTATATGTGCTATACTTCAGAGGACTGGCCGTGCAGTACGTTTGTCTCTACCAGCATCGCCACAAACATGAGGAAAGCGGGACTCTATGACATTACCATGGCTGCGAGGTCACTAGGCGACAGGAATGTTTTTGCTTCATTTTGCTCTCATAGGGCACACGGCTGTTTCAGTTCAATATATGTTAAGTTCCTATTCCGGGCCAGGCACAGTGGGCCTTCCTTAGGATAAGTGCATCTCTCTGTGCTCGATAAAATCTTCCGTCCCCTGACAATGGGTCTCCTGTTCCCAGACAGCTCCGCCGTCAGCCTCCTACAGTAAGAAACTCATACATCAAACTCCAGGAACAGAAGTTGTGACTTGCATGGGAAGTTGTCTAAGAGGGCAGCATGCCCAGTCACACATTTCAGGCCTCAAGTTCTCTGTTGTCTGGAACATGAAGAAACAGAGACGCAGGACAGGCTGCAGTCAGGGCCCAGTGGTTAGCCCAGGCTCATGGTCTCAGCCCTGGGCATGTGTTCCCTGGCAGTGGCCAGCGATCCAGAGTCAGGGTACAACAGAGCAGGTAAAATTTATACATAGTGGAGGACACGCATGTGCTGGGAGTGCCTGCTCAAGCATGTCACCCCCAAAGGAATGAGAGAGCCACAAAGTGTGGGTTTACACCATGAGCCCAGAGGTCAAGGTGGAGCATCATCCATGAAGCCACGTCCCAGGAAGGCTGAGTTTGAATGATGGATGAGATGTGAACGCTCGGAGAGAGGCAGAGAAGCTGCCCGATCACAATCAATCAGTCAGACATTTAGGGAGCAGCTGGTCTGTGTTCAGTGCTGCTCAGGGCTTGGAGGACTTGGGGGATGTGGGCACAAATTTGATAAAAAGGAAGCCAGATGCAGACAAAGAAAAAAATTCAGGTGGTGATGCCAGGTAGTGTAGGTCGAGAGCTGTGTCTGTGGTACAGCGCGCGTCCAGGAATTTGGAAGAGAGAAAACACCGTGGATCCGATGATGGGCCAGGGGTCAGGGGTCAGGGACAGCTTTGCACAGGGAAAGAAACTGGAAAGGTAAGAAGATGTGGATGGGAGAGCAGCCCAGGTTGAACGGCCAGGAGCCCAGGCTTGGGGACAGAAAGCCTGTGTGTGTTGACAAAACAGGGTGCAGATGTGAACTGATCAAAGGCAGAACAAGCCTGATGCTAGCAGGAGTTGCTCTCTCAGTGAGCAGAGATTTATGAGGCCCCTCCTTACCACGGACCGCAGAGATGCCGTGAGGAAGACAGTCACTGACCCTCACAGAGCTCCTGGAAGTGGACGAGATATGGACCAAGATTCAGGACTGCAAGGAGGGCAGGGAGAAGCAGGTTCAGACTACCACAGAGCCCATCAGGGGGCTCCACCCTGACCTGGGAACCGGAGGAGTCTGGTGAGGTTAAAAGAGAGACTCTGGAAAGTCAGGTTATGCCAGACAGGGGAGGGTCTCAAAAGCCAAAGAGAAGCAGTTTCTGTGTAACCCCAGTGCTTTCTGCATGGTGTACATGAAACCATAGCATGCAGGGGAGTGACTACCAGGATGCATGAACTGGCAGTTTAGAGGGAGAGGAGGCAAGAGAGCTAGTTGGGGGGATGCCAAGAGGATTTAGGAGGGGCATTACACAGCCTGCATGATTGGGCTCTGGGCCCACAGGAAGGACAAATGCACCTGTGCAGTTGATTTCTTAAGGAAAGACTTGCACCATAGCTGCATAGACCAATCTAGTTGTCACTGTTGGTATTCTTCCAAGGCCCCAGTGTGTGGTGGGGGAACTACATGGATACGCATACACACACATACATACACCTATAGTATATATATATATAAATATATGGAAAGCAAATATGAGACAATATTATCATTTTTTAAAGTATAATCCCATTTCCCATATATCCACATATTATTACTAACTTCTTTCTCTTTCTGTTCTTGCTTTCTTTGTGTAAAATATATATATATATATATATATATATATATATATATATATATATATATATATATATATATTCTTCAGCCAGAGTGGTGGCACACTTGTACGTCCAGCTCCTCAGGAGGCTAAGTCAGGAGGTTCACTTGAATCCGGGAATTTGAGGCCAGCCTGAACAACACAGCAAGACCCCTTCTCAAAGAAGGTGAGTAGGTCTGTGAGTAGGTCTGATCATCCAAAGTATTCACAACAAGCCCTAAAACTACAAACCACAGCCATCAGGGCCTCGCCTCATTAGGGAAGAGAGGTCCAACTGCGCAGAGAGGAAGTAAAAGAGCTTGGGTCGGGCCTTAAACTGCTCAGTCATCTGACAACCCCCGGCCGTTGGGTTGCACTTATTTAGGTCAGGGCTTAGAAAACACATGTGGTTTTAGGTAGCTGTTTCCAGGGAACATCTGGGATGTGTGAATAAGTCATCTTCAGCAAAACATAGTACAGCTCGAGTGAGACCCTGTGTGCAAGTGGCGGGCGGCAGTGCGTTCCGGGCCAGCTGGCTGCTCTGGGCAGAGGATCCAGCCCCTTCGCGGGGATCTTGCCAAGGAGCCTGCGCCGGGTGGCAGCCGCCTTGTGCTCTGAAGGATTTGTTCCTACAGGACTTGGAAACAGCCTGTCCCTGTTAGCTCAGTCGGTCTGAGGCCGGTGCCAGGAAGACGGAGCTCGCAGGTTTGAGGCAGGAATGGGTCCACTAGCTTTGCACAGAGGAAAACTTTGTTTGACTGCGTGTGTGGAACGCGAGCCAAGTGACAATCGTGGTGTTCTTCCTGGGAAAAACCACAGTGAGCCCATCCGCCCTGCACCGTGGGTCGGGAATGTCCTCCCCGCCCACAGAGCACATTGAGGCGTATTTGCAAACACATCCGTCGTCTGCAATGGCTGCAGTCTGCCTCCTGGAAGCCGTGCTGGGAAAAGAAAATGCAATTTTGCTTTAGGAAGGCCACAGGACTCACTGGTCTTGAACCCTGAGGGAGCCAAGATTTGCTTCCCAGCTCGATGGGAGATAATCAGTATTTGATGTGAAAAGTCTACCAGGCCGAGAGAGAGCCCCAGGAGCCTGCTGGATGCAGAGGGCTCCTTTCACCACGTGCACAGAAGCCAACAGGAACAGCACCACTGTGGAGGGTCTCCACAGTGGCGATTCAAAAGCAAATGCTTATTAGTCATCTCTAAAATACTCAGGGCTCATTCTTCTCCACTTACTGCAACCTTAGATTGACAATTGAATGGAGGTTCACCGTGGTAGCAGTTCTTTGTTCCTTTTAAGAAATTTAAACCGGGTGAGGTGGCCCATAGCTGTAATTCCAGTGGATCAGGAGGCTGAGGCAGGAGGATGGCGAGTTCAAAACCAGACTCTGCAAAAGCAAGGTGCTAAGCAACTCAGTGAGACCCTGTCTCTAAATAAAATACAAAATAGGGCTGAGGATGTGGCTCAGGGGTTGAGTGCCCCTGAGGTCAATCCCCGGTACCCTCCCACCACCACCTCCCCCCAAAAAAGAAATTTTAAATGTGTGTGCCATGTGCAGCTAGGATGGTTAAATTTCAGATGGTTCTCTGTCTACCTATGGGAAAAAGACGACCTTTAATTGTAGTCTGGCTTTGTCTTGTTTGGGCTAAGAATGAGATACAGCCGATTCTGGGTTCTCCACGGGTGCAAAGAACTTACATTGTCACTGAGGGTACCCTCATCTAAGCCAGACCACTCTTCACTCGAAGACCCTCTGTGTTGCCACAATTAAGTCTACACCTCCAAATGACATCAGGCTATGGTTTTAGTTGTTTTACTAAGACAGCTTCAATCATAATGTAAACACATTTTCACTTGTTTTACCAGCACCTATAATTCTTTCAATGACATTTCCTATTCTGTCTCCAAAACTCATCTATCTCATAAGATCCATCTTTCTGGACTCAAAGCTGAAGGTGTAGGGGGTGAGTAGGAAGAGCAAAAGGGACAAATAAAGCATAAAATCAGAAAATTTGAAGAAGAAAAAAAAAGAAATGAAAATCATTTGCAACCCATCTTCATTACTCAAATACTCTCCAGATTCTTGGATGCTCACTTTTGAAATCAAAACATTCATATCAAAACACCAACAAAAGTATTTATAACCGACATTTAATGGTTTGGCCGAGCTGATATTCAACAATTTTTTGACCCACAAAAATGTTAATTTCACGTGGCTCAACTTATACTAAGACCTTATCAGATTAATGGCCCTAGATTTTTATTAAAAAATGCAAATGGCTTTAAACATAGGAAGATATGTGATTTTACCAAGGATCAAATAAATTCAAATAAAAAGCAACCAAAATATCCCTTGTCATCTATCATGAACAACGGAGATGTTTATAGAATGTGACTGTCCAATGCTTGGAAATCAAGTGTCCCCTTACAGTACAGAGGGAATGAAAATTGGCACAATCTTTTTGGAAAGCAAATAGACAGCAATGTAATAAAAATAGTGGAATTTCCAAATGTTCAATTCTTTCTTCTAGTAATTCCAGTTCTGTGGACTTATCCTAGAAAAATATAAGGGAAAACTGTTCTGTCCAAAGATGTGTATAAAGTGGAGTTGAACCAACATATGTACAAATCCCACTTTGGCCAGTTAATAATTATGTGATGTTAAACAAGTTACTAAAACTCTGAACCTCAATTTTCTTATCAATTTGACACAAACGTTGAGACTAATTTGTACCTCCTTGGACTGCTATGAAGATGACATGGGGCAACCTCTAATTTTTGAAAAATGACATGGAAGGAAATATATGTAAACTATCAGAACCGTATCTGGAATGCAGAAAATATCAGCTTCCCTGTGTCATTATTATTTGGTCATCCTTGATATTATACAGCTAGTTAATGAACATTTAATAACTTAAAAATATCCATTATGTAGTGTAAAAATCTAAGTAAATCTAGATTGTATGTAATTACATGGAGATTATGGTCTAGACTCTACAATCTGTTTAGAAAAAGAAGATAAGATTGAAAAAAAAAATAGAAGTCAAAATTTTGATGGGTTCAGTGGCACATGCCTATAACCCCAGAAGCTCGGGAGGTTGAGACAGGAGGATGGTGAGTTCAAAGTCAGCCTCAGCAACTTAGCCACTTAGCAAGCCTAAGCAACTCAGCAAGCCCATGTCTCTAAATAAAATATTTTTTTTAAAAAGGGCTGGGAATGTGGCTCGGTGGTTAAGCACCCCTGGATTCAATCCCCAGTACCTAAATAAATAAATAAATAAAATTAACAGGGATTGTCTGGGTCTTAGAACTAGGGGTGGGTTTCCTATGACTTTTGTGTCATTTCCAGCTTTGCTGATTTTGTATTATGAATTTGTATGGTGCTTATCATTGAAAAAGGATAAAGAGTGTTTTCTAAAATACTTTACCAGCCTGTGGTGTTTGGCCTCTAGACACAGCAGGTAATTGTTCCTATCTGTGGCTTCCACACTGGGATGGAAGAGGAAGGAGGGTGGCGGTGGACGGAAGACCCCAAGGATCTGGAGCCCCTGGCTGGGGGTCACAGAGCACATGCATCACCAGCAACTGTGGCCGCCAGGAGTCACGCAGAAATGTGGAGAGCATGAAATGAGACCAAGGCTCCTTCCCTCCTCTAGGTTGATACACCATGGTGGGTTGTCTGCTGAGTTCTCTGATACTCCTCTGGTCCCCTCTCCTGCTGGTGGCTGGGTGGAATCCTTTGCTGAAATACTCTGCCAGTACTTACCCTTGTTAGGGGTTGAGTTTTAGCCTCTCAGAACACCTATGCTGAATTCCTAACTCCTAGGGACCTCACACAAAGCCATTGTAGCTAACCTCACAGTTAGCTAAGGGGAGGTCATTAGGTTGGATCCTGATTCGATGAGACTGATGTCCTTATGAAAGAGGACATTTGGACACAGAGACTCAGGGAGGATGCCCTGGAAAGATTGGAGTTATGCTGCCCAAAGCCAAAGAACTAGCAGCTGAGGGACTTGCAAAAGACACCTCCCAGTGTCCTCAGAGGGGCCTGGGGCCTTCTCACGGCTTGATTTCAGATGTCTGGGCTCCAGAACTCCGAGACAGTAAAGTCCTGCTGCTGCATCCCTTCAGTGTGTGATACTTTCTTACCGCAGTCCCAGCTAACCAACAGACCCCTCTCTGTCATGCCTTCCTCCCACCCTCGCTTTCAATGGCAAAAATGAAAGCTTTCCAGACAAAACAGGAGCGTTCTGCTACGGTCCACGGCAGGCCAGTGCACGGTGCCCTCCCCCGGGGGCCCTATGTGATCAGTGATTCACGGTCCAACCATGTTCACCTTCAACGCAGTCACTCATTGCTTAATGACAGAGACACATTCTGAGAGATGCATCATCAGGCGATTTCATCATTGTGTGGGCATCACCGAATGCACTAACACACCCCCCAACGGTCTCGGTCTCTCCCTCCCCAGGGCCTCTTGATGCAGTCAGAGGACACAGTAAACACAGGATATCTGAAGCTGCTTCCCACGTAACACAGCACACTGCTTTGTGGTGACCTTTTGTTAAGTAGGAAGACTGCACTCTAAAAATACCTAGGGGACGTGTGGTATCCTAATGCACAAGCCAGCAACAGAGTCATTCATTATCATTGTGAAGCACCAGGCACTCTGCATCGTTGTGAATGCTGTCCTTTTATATACAACCGGCACTGTAGGAGGTTTGTCTCCACCAGCGTCATGAGTCCGTGAGTTACGCTTTGCAGTATAATGTCACACCAGCTGCGACATCACTAGGTGATCAGAATTTTCCAGCTCTATTTTAACCCTTGGGGAGCACCTTCCTGTATGTGGTCCACCACTAACTGAAACATGATGTAATGCAGAACTTACTCGGTCACCTGAGGATGCCATATGTAAACCCTCACATCTGTTGTCTAGATGCCTGTTTATAAGAATCTCCAGATACCTTCATGGAGTGGGTGTTTATCCCAGGCACCCCAAAAGCAATAACAAAAGTAACCGTCCATATGACAATCTACGTTTTTATTCAAGTTAAATTATAAAATTCCCCTGGATGCCAAGTCCCACACGTGGCCTAACAGTTTAGAAATTCACTTCCCAAATCATGTGAAAGTCCAAACTCACAGGAGCCCTTGCTAAGAAGGTTTGATTTTGTGATGGGCAGAATGTTTGGTCTCCTCAAAATGTATCTATTGAGACCCTAACCCACTGGGTGGTGGCATTTGGAAATGGGGTTTGGGGGAAGTAATTAAGGTTAAATGAGACCATAAGGATTAGGCCAATAGGGATGGCAGTCTTATAAGAGGATAAAGAGACAACAGAGATCTCTCTCTGCCATGTAAGGGACAGGAAGAAACCAGCCATATGCAAGCCAAAAGAGAGTCCTCGCCAAAAACCAAATTAGTTGTCACTTTGATGTGGGTCCCCTGCCTCCAGAAGTATGAGAAGCAGGACACTGTACAGCAGCCTGAACTGAACATGTCAATCTTCCTGCCTGTCAGTCTCTGTCTTGGTGCCTTGGGGTACTCCTACTTCCAAGATGGTTCTTGTCCCATTCGTATTCCACCTGGCCAGAAGAAAGGGGGGACAGGAAAGGAAGCTCTTTCCCACTAGGTAGCAGTCATAACTGCCCCTTTTGTCTCACTGGCTAGAACCCAAGCTTATGACCACAATGTATTACTGGAAAAGAAGTCGTATTAGCCCATCTTTTGTTACTACAACAAAATACCTGAAGAGGTGGTGACTTATAAAGAAAAAAGGTTTGTTTTGACTAACAGTTCTGGTCAAGAGCCCTTGTCTAGTGATGTCCTTCTTACTGGCAGAGTCCAAAGATGGTGCAGGGAATCACATGGCAAGAGATGGGGAGTACACACTTGTATATCTGTTCTGGTCTCTCTCTCTTTGCATAAAGCTACCAGTATTCAGTCATAGGGCCCCCTCCTGATGACCTTACTTAATCCTAATCACATCCAAAGACCCCACCCTAGTTGGATTAACTTTCTACCCTTTTAATATCTCACAATGGGCATTAAATTTCAACACATAAACCTTGAGGTAACTCACTGAAACCACATTCCAACTGTAGCTGAAGTGGAATCCTGGTTACATGGGAGGAATCCGAGTTCTTTGGGAGGGATGAGCTGTCACAGCTACAGTCGGCCCTCAGTGTCCAGTGGGGGATTCGTTGTGAGACCCCACCGTGACACCAAAATCCACAGATACTCAAGGCTCTTGTATAAAATGGCGTAGTCTTTGTACACAGACTACACTCACCCTCCCAAATACCTTAAAGCATCTCTGGATGATTTATGATACCTAATGCAGTGTAAATGCAATGTGAATGCACACACAACAGTCTGCACATGTGCAGTATTGACACGATGTTTTTTTTGTTTTATTTTGTTTTGTTTTGTTTTTAATCCAGGCTTGGTTGAATCCACGGATGCAGAACCCACAGATACAGAGACCAACAGTATTTTTGTCCTCTTCCTCCTGTGTCTGCATCTCATAAGTCTTCTCTTCTTCTAGGATCAACCTCCCAATTTCCCATCTGCTGAGTGAGTGGTGGGTGGGCGTGTTGACGTCCCTTCTCCTGAGGAAGTGGCTGTTCTAAGGTGGGTTGAGTCCGACCCAGTCAACAAGAAGAAAGCCAGCAGTTTCTGTCCAGTGCTAGGTGCTATTTGGGGCCACCAAACTAAGCCTGGGAAGGTCGGAGGAAGTAGATGCTGATGTTTTGTGTCTCCTAGAAATTTAGTGTCTTACAGAAGAGAAGCCAAGAAGGAGAGAATTTGGGGGTTCTGTAGTTTTCAGGCTCAGTTTCTCTGAACCATAGTGTCCTCATCTATGAAATGAGAAATTTGGATTTGTTCTATAAACCTTTAGGTCCTTTCTCAATGCTATAAATTATAGGCTCCAAGCATCCCCCACACAAGGAACATGACTCAGTTCATGTTAGGGGTGGCAAACAGTGGGCTTTTAGGACTACTCTTATTTAAACTAGGAATGGGACCACCTCTGACCCAGCTACCCGACTCCTCTGTATACATCCAAAAGATTTAAAGTATACATCAGCCTACTACAGTGATGGAGCCACACCAATGATTATAGGAGCACAATTCACAATAGCCAAGCTATGGAACAATCCTATGTGCCCTTCCACAGGTGACTGGATAAAGAAAATGTGGTATATACGCAGAATGGAATATTACTCAACAATAAGGAAGACTGACGTTATGGCATTTACTGATAAATGAAGGGAGCTAGAGACTATCATGCTAAGTGAAATAAGCCAGTCCCCCAAAGTCAAAGATTCAGTGTTGTCTCTGATATGCAGAAGCTAACCCAAAATAAGGGAGGATGTAAAAAAAATAGAAGAAAGATCAGTGGAGTAGATAAAGGGAATTGAAGGGAAGGGAGGGGAGATGGGATAGGGAAAGAACATGGGAATGAATCTGGCCTAATTTTTCTGTGTGCCTATGTAAATCTACCCCTGTGAATCTGAATTGGAAAAAATGATATTCCATGCTTTCGTGATTTTGGTCCAAATGAATTCTAATGTTATCTATAACTAAAAAGAACCAATAAAAAAAAAATAAAGTGAAAAAGAAAATTCAGATACACTCAGGACGACCAGAATTTAGACGGACCAGAATTTAGAGGCTCAGCACACACTCTACCACGGAGCTACAGCACCTCCAGCCCAGGAAGACCCAGCTTTCAAATCCCTATCATTCCACAAACACTACAATTATAATCATATGAAATGCAGATGCTCCCACCTAATAATTAATTAATAATTAAATTTAGGGGCTGGGGATGTGGCTCAAGCAGTAGCGCGCTCGCCTGGCATGCGTGCGGCCCGGGTTCGATCCTCAGCACCACGTACAAAGATGTTCTGTCTGCCGAAAACTAAAAAATAAATATTGAAAAAATTCTCTCTCTCTCTCTCTCTCTCTCTCTCTCTCTAAAAAAATAATAATAATAATAAAATTTAAAAAAGACTTTTATGCAGAAAAAATTAGGTGATGCTTTCAGAATCAATAGCCTAGGAATTTTTTAAAAAATAGTCTTTTTAGTTGTTGATGGACCTTTATTTAATTTATTTATTTATATATGGTGCTGAGAATCGAACTCAGTGCCTCACACATGCTAAGCAAAGGCTCTAACCACTGAGCCACAACCCCAGCCCTCACAGCCTAGGCATTTTTATTACCTATTCATAAAAATACACTTCACCTAAATATCCAAGGCCATAGATTTTCCTCCACTTTGGTTTTACTTCCATATTATTATTTCAACCTTATATATGTACAAATAAGAATGTTCATCAATGTCAAATAAAAATATTGCTATGCTTTTTTTTAATTACTTTCTTCAATGTACCTTGATTAATTTCATGTTTTCCTCTCCAGATTCCTTCCTGGCTTTTTTTAAAGTTTTCATCATGAATCTCCACCAATGAAGATCTGCTGACATAGAATTTTCCTTTTCATCTATTGTAACGGTCCCATAATAAGCACTCAATAAATATTTGATGAATGAAAAAATCCATATCAATGGCTCTCAATATTTGGAATAAAGGCCCCTTTGGGGACGTGAATGACTTTGATGGATTCTGTCCTCAGGTATCTGAATACACAATTTTGCATGACAATTTCAGGGGGATTCACAAAGCCCATCCTCTGATCTGGGGTTCCCAGACCCCCAGATATCATATTAAAGCTTTCTATAGCACCTAAAAAGTATTGGTTATAGTTCCTGGCATAAGGGAAGATGGTATTTGAAATAAATTTAAGACTTGGCAACTCAAGACATTCTCCTTCACTACTGACCCTGCAGGCACTGTCTGTAATGAAGAAAGACTATGAGAGCTGGTACCCGAACATCAGTCCATAAAACTAATTTAGCATAAACTGCCTGAAGGGAGACCATCTCTTTGAATTACAAAGTGTAAATAAGCTCAGACACTGTAGACATCTCCTGTTTTAAATGTGTACAGGAATTCTCTGTGGATCTTGCTACAGTAGAGATCCTAACTCATGGGCTATGTAGTGAGGCTCGGGATTCTGCATTTTCGACCTGCTCCCGGGGGCTGTCATCATTGCTGATCTCTTCGTGGCCCACAGTTTGAATAGCAGGTTTAGAGCATCCTTTGGGTACCCCAAGAACAGGGTTCCTCTGGATCCGTCTTTCTAAATTCATCACCACCTACACAAGCTTTCAAAAGAACATTTTATATCATTACTCAGTCACATAGAGTTAGGGGTTAAAATGTGCCTCCCCAGAATAATAACCAACAAGGCCTTTGAATTATCCAAGGCAAGTGTCAGCAACCTCTTGTTATCCATGGGAAAATGGAGAATCCAAGGAGCTACAGGAAAAGGTGGATCTTCTGTTCAAAAACTCTTTTCCTTCCTTCCTTCCTTCAGTTTTGTTTGTTTGGTATTGGGGATTGGACCCAAGGGTGCTCTACCACTGAGCCACATCCCCAGCCCTTTTCATTCTTTCTATTATGAGACCGGGTCTCACTAAGTTGCTTAGGGCCTTGCTAAGTGCTGAGGCTAGCCTCAAACTGCCATCTTCCTGCCTCAGCCTCCTGAGCCCCCAGGATTACAGGCTGCACCATCACACCTGGCTTCCAGAAACTCTTTGACCAACTCTCTGACTCAGATGGAAAGCCTTGGTGGATGCTCCCTCCGAGGGCTGGCGAGTCTTCCTAGACCAATGGAGCATTCTTTCTCCAGGGTCTCTCTTGAGTCAACTGCAAGCCAGATCTTCCTTGACTTCCTGTGTCTCCTTGTTATGTAAAAGAGTTATTTAACCCTCTAGCCAGATAGATTTGGAGATGTATTTGTTTTCTCCCAAATTGGCAATATTTGAATTGTTTTGACGGATCTTGCTTTAGGGAAAACGTTGAAAAGTAGGTCAGTCCTTTCCCTAAATAGAGTCCAGGCAGATGGCTCCCACGCAAACTTGGGTATTGATTTTGTAAACCCAGAACCCAGGCTTCCTGGTAAGAGTGGTGATACAGTTGTCTTTAGCAGGGTTTCTCCATTTCAGCACTATTGATGTTCTGGACAGAATGATTCTTGGTTGTAGGAGGGAAACTCCTGTACACAGTAGGATATTTAGCAGGATCCCCGGCCTCCTCTATAGCCAGTAGGTGCCAGGAGCACACACGTACACGAGCGCTTGCACACACACACACACACACACACTTGAAAATGTAGAGCACCACAGGCCCATGCTTGTGCTTAGGACTTTGCGCCTGTGGAGTTGAGAAGGACCGGACACTAGGAGCAAAGTCACTTCCTGGAGATTCACCACTGTGGACAGGCCCGCAGCCAGTCACTACACACTCTCACATTTGCCACTCCCGTTTAGGATCCTCTTTGTACTTTAAAGGGAAAAAGAAAAATCCAGGCTTCCTTTGAGATGGCTGAGCTCTCACTGCTGGGCTGTGAATGAGCATGAGGATCCGCTCCACCAAGCCCCACTCCTTAGATTTGTGGGGGAGGAGGAAGGGGGGCCTGGTGCTGAGAGGCCAGGAGGCCACGCCCCCTTCCAGGGCAGTAAGAGTTTGCTCCCAGAAGAGACTTAACAACTTCACACAGCGAAACACTGGGGAGACATGGCCGTCATTGCACCTGGAAGGAGAACCCAGGTGGCTGCCAGGATTGGCCAAAGGAGGTACGCATATGCCAACACCCAGCCTTCCAACATTGCTGTTGGCCCCACTGCAGGGTCCCTCAGTGCAGCCAATTCCCTCTGGTCCAGCATTCCTGCTCTTTCCTGGTCTCACGGAGCCCTCCTTCCCTCAGCCTCCCCACCAACACACAGATCCGCTTCCAGAAACTTCAGCCTGTTCTGCCAGGGCCTCCTGTTTCACAGGAGAGCTCAGGCCCAGGGCTCGGATCTGAGCCCCCAGCCCGGGGGCTCAGGTCTGCACCAGCAGACCTGTGGGGGTCACCACGGTACCCAAAGGCCCGTGTGCCTACCATGAAGAGACGCAGTCTGCCAGCCACGGAGGTTCCACCCAGGCCCACAAAGGCAAAGATCAATGTGTTTTAAATCACTTTATTGAGCTTGTTATTTCAGGCAGCTTCCATGCCAGCCCAGGGTGGTTTACCCAGGCACCAATCTCCCAGACAGAAGGCATTCCCCTCTTGTTTTCTCTTTGGTCATGAACCCTCTTCATCACCTTCCTCTGACTGCACCTGCCCCCACCCCTACCCCCTGTCCCCTGTGCTTTCCGTCTCGTCCCCTCCCTCCCACTCGGAACTTCTGCTCCAGGGTCATGAAGCTGCATGTGTGGCCTGACCAGATCCTCGTGCTGGATGGCTACTGCGGGAGCCTGGGTGATGTGGAACAAACGTCATCGCCCAGTTTCACAAAGCGCTGAGCCTCAGCGCTCAGCTGAGTGCCTCAGGAAGAACTTGCTTTTCCCGGTAAATGCTGGTGGGGGAAAATGCACTCAAATCAAAGCCATTTGGATCGTCCACATTAACTGCTCGGGTTGAGAAGGATGCTTTATATTTCTGACCGATTTTCTCACTGGCATCCAGCCCCGCGACTCTAAGAAAAATCTGTCCTCAAATCTCCAGGAGAATCATGAGCTCTGAACAACTTCAATGTGCTGGAGTCAATCCATCACTATTATTTGTAATAGCTAAAAATTGTAAGCGACCAAAGTGTAAGTGGGAAAAGGATAAATCGAATTGCTGTGTATTTATCGAATAAAGTGCTATGAGCCATATCCATATTAATTTTCTCAAAGAACATTTAATCTAATGGCAAAATTTTAAAAAGAATTCTAAGTGCTGCTCCCATGACATAAATCAGAATTACTAGGGTGATTTGCCAGCAAATACCTGTGCTTAGAAGGGGACCCTGAGCCTCCGATGAGACCCAACCTCACGCAACATCTTGATTGTTGCTTCGTGAGACCTGAAGCAGAGGTTTCATCCGAGCATGCCTAGCCTCCTAATCCGTAGAAACTGTGAGACAATAAATGTGTATTGCTTTGAGTTATCGTGTTTGTAACCATTTCTTTTAATATAGCAGTAGGAATTGAATATAAATATTTAAAAATCCAAAGTGAATCCAGTGTCCCACCATTACACCCGTACCCACAGCCAGTGGCTGGGTTCAGCCCAAGAAACCTGGGTCATGCCAAGGACTCAGGGAGGAGCCAGAGAGGGGGAGCTGGAGTCTGTCGGCCAGACTGCCTTGCAGGGAGGTGGGGCAGACTGTCTTCCATCAACACCTCTAACACCTGCAGTCCAGCCTCTTATCACTCTCTTCATAAGGACTGCTCTTGTTAAAATCACCAAAGATCTGCACATTCCCAGCCTGGGGTGAAGCCCACAATCTCCCTTCTCTGGGCCTCAACCTGTGCCTCTAAGCCTTGATGGTGGGAAAAGTCACGTCTCGCTGGTCACTCTACATAGACACGCAACACGTCTCTAATTTCACAACACTTTCTAATACGGTAAAGTCCTCCTGTATCTGGGTTCCAGTTTCCACAGTTTTAGTTACCCAGGGTCAACTACAGTCTCAAAATAGTAAATGGAAAATTCCAGAAATAAGTAATTCACAAATTTTAAACTGCCCAGTGTTCTGAATAAGGGGATTAAAAAAAAATCTCAAACCACCCCACTCCATTTTGCCCCCATATGTGAATCATCTTTGTTCAGAGTATCCACACTGTATACACTACCTGCCTGTTAGTCATTTAGTAGCTGCCTCAGTGATCGGCAGTGATGTCACAGTGCTTGTGCTAAAGTAACACCGGTTTTACTTCACACTGTCCCAAAAGATCAAGAGCGGTGATGTTGGCAGTTCAGAGACAATAAAGAGAAGTCATAAAGTACTTTCTTTAAGTGAAAAGTCGAAAATTCTCAGCTTTTTCATAGATATGTATGTATAGGGGGGAAAAAATAGGTAGGGTTTGGTGCGGTCTGTGGTTTCAGGCATCCACTGAGGGTCCTGGAACATATCTCCTGTGGATAAGGGCAGATTACTGTCTTTGTGCTCTCCCTCTCCTCCAATCATGAGCTCATACTTTCTCTGTACTCCTCAGACCACCCCCATATCCACTTTACCCCCACATCTGTCTGGCCCCTCACTTTCATCTTGTGTCTGCTTAATTATACTTAATTGAGAATATCAAGTTTACCAGCTAGATACCCTCTCATTTTCCCATAATAATTTACAAAGTTCCTCACGCCTGTCCCTTTCTTATTCATTCAATCTGCTGAAATGAAGGGAGCATCCCTCCCCCTGTCGATAGCTGGTGCCTCCCCACCTTATGGCCTATCAGTTTCTACCTCTGGCCGTCTAGAACATGCCTAGCAGCACAGGTTGTGGTTGGAGTGCGTTCCCTGGAAGTTCCTGTGCTGGAAACTTCATCTCCAAAATCTTATGTTAATGGTATTTGCAGGTGGGGTCTTCTGGGGGGTAATTAGGTTTAAGTGAGGTCATGAGAATGGAGCTTCCATTTCCACGATAGCATGAACGGATCTTTAAGAACAGGAAGAGAGACCCCAGCTAGCATGCTTCTTCTGTCTCACCATGTGATGTCTCTGCCATGTCATGATGCAACATGAAAATCTGCACCAGATGTCTTTGCCATATTCTTGGGTTTCCCAGCTTCCAGAACCTTGTTCCAAATAAACATTTACTCTTTATAAATTATCTGGTCTCAGGTATTTTGTCATAGCTATAGAAAACAGAGTAAGACAACACATAACCTTGCTTTGAAACCTCCCACCTTATAAGACAACTCCACATCTCCCTTTAGCCACCATTTCATCTCCTTCTCCTCCTCCTCCTCCTCCTCCTCCTCCTCCTCCTCCTCCTCCTCCTCCTCCTCCTCCTTCTTCTTCTTCAGAACCTGTCTTCTTGAAATAATTTTCTACACACATTTTCCTCATTTTTAAGTTTTCATTCACTCTTTATCACATGTTGTCTGATTTCTGACCCTACTCCCATGTGAAAATGCTCATGCCTGAAAATGCCAAAACCTTTCAACATCCCACGGACGCTTTCCTCTCTGTCTTTTATTACTCTTCTCTCTATTTGGCTTCCCACCATCACTGCCAACCCATGGTTCTCTCCTCCTTCTGTGCTGCCCTCTACCTCCCGGACTCTCTTTCTCAGTCTTTTCTCAGGTACCACCTCCACTACCAGCCTCAGGGCTCCCTCCCTGGGTGTCTTGTTCTGTATGTTCTCCTCCATGTGGTTGCTTCTAGCAATGCCTCCCAAGTATCTATCTGCAGCTCAGGCTCCACCTCTGAATAATCTTTAGTACCTGCTGCTCCTCTTCCACTCATTAACATTCTTTCTCACCTCTAAAATGCATCTCACCAATTCACAGGCTAATAAATTCAGGATCTTTGGGGATAGAGATGCCCAGACACCAGTATTCTTTTTGCAACCCCCAAAGGTTCCAATCTGAAGCCAAATTTGGGAACCCAGATTCCGACTGGGCATCTACTTGAAACCCCTTCTCTTTTGTGTCTGTTCTTTACATGAGAGACAAGGGGGTGGTTTTTAAATGAAGCTTTAAGCCCCTCTTGGACTTCTGGTTTCATGGGGGAACAGAAGCCAAGCTCCTATGGTGGTGCCCAAGTCTTGCCCACCTGGACCCCTGAATTACATGGCTTCTCTTTTGCTCATGATGCTCCACCATACTCTCTCTTTCCCATTCTTCCAACAACCTTCCTTTCCTTAGAGCCCTCAAACTTGCTCCTTTCTCCACCTGAGACTCCTTCCAGGGAACACAGGTCTGCTCATTCTTCACCTCCCCAGGGAACCCTTTGTAGACCACTCCCCACCATCTGCCCCCCCACACACACACACACCATTGTTACCCTCTCCTGTCCAGCTCTTTCCCTTACTGGCATGGATCACCATCCCAATCACATATGTTTGTTTGTGTCCTTTTTTGCTGACCCATCCTTTATGAGCTCCACAAAGCTGGAGGCCACATGTGTTTTGTTACCCAGTAAGTACTTGGCACAGAGCAGGAACGCTGAACAAAAACCACGTGGCAAATAGACAGCTGAGTTAATGAAGGAACAATGGTAGCAAATCAACCCCATTTACTGGATCCAGAATGAGATAAACCTCAGATCCACAAGAACATTGGAATCCCCAAGAGGTTCACCCAGATACCTTCATGAACACTCAGAGTCATGAATTTCAATCCAGCATGTGATTCCTTCAATTTCCTAGCCTGCCAAATAGCTTGCTCCCAGGGTCTTTATGACACTGAAGTCAAGCTTGATGTCGGGTGGGTCTCTGCAATACAGAAGCTGGTGTAATGGAGAAGGGAACGTGCTCCCAGTACCTCTTATTCACCTTGATTCCTCAGCAAACTTACAGGTGGTGCATGCCCAGACTCGAGTATTTTAAAAACCATGAATGTTAAATCTGAGGTTGTCAAGGACCTATCACATGCCTGAGCCATCCAGCTTTCATGCATCTGTCCTTGTCCTCTCTGTAGGAAACGTCTTTCTCTAAGCCAATGTCATCTGCTCAGGCCTCTGTCTGCAATAGCACAGGTAGTGTCCTGAACAGCATGTCTTTATTCTCACAGTTCTGGAAAATGGGGAGTTCAATGTCAAGGTGTTAGTCGGTTGGCTTCCTGACTTGTTCTCTTTGCTCTGTGTCCTAACATGGTAGAGAGACAGGGTCTCTTGCTCTTTCTTTTTATTTTTTAAAGAAATCATTAATATCATCATGAAGGACCACCTCATGACTTCACCTCATCCTAATTACCTTCCAAAGGTCTCATCTCCAAAGACCATGACACTGGTGGTTAGAACTTCAAAGTATAAAATTGGTGACTAAGGGTATAGCTCAGTGGTAGAGTCTGTGCCTCGCGTGTGCATATACAAGGCTCTGGGTTCAATCTTCAAACACACACACACACACACACACACACACACCTTCTGCAACTGCCTTTTTCAGAGATTCCTGTTTCAAGCTAATTTACGCAATCCTCTTCATCTTATGGTTGAAAAGCTTCCCCCTGCCTCAACCTCATGGAACACACACATAGTTCACGAAGGAACAGGTATTCCCATTGCAATGCCAATCCATTATCTTTGGAGAATCTTTATTACTTAGGTTTTGGCACTACGATCCCGTTGTTAATAATCTCTGATATTTCGGGGAGTGGTTGACTAATGGGTATTTATAAATAAGCATTTCTGGAAGAAGGAGAGCAGAAAATAGAAAATAGAGAACAGTCCCAGAGCTCCATTGATAGTTCAAAGACCCCCAATCCCGGAAATCACGTAGAAGAAAGAAAGGGCAGGAACGAGGCAGGTCACACCCTACTTTCTAGCCAGGATGGGACAATGGTAAATATGGTCTCTCCTTCTTGCATCTTACATGCCCACCAATTACCTGGGCGAGTTCCTCTGTCTCGATATTTCCTCATCTGTAACCTGGGGAGAAGAAAAGCATTCAACCCATACAGTCATCAGGCAGCTTAAACAAAATAACGCGTATAAAGTGCCAGCCACATCACCATTCCCTCCATTCAGCCCTGATCTGCCTATCACCCTGTGGCCATCTCTAGACTTCCAACTTTCCCAGAATTAGTGAATAAAATAAATACACACATATACTGGGACATAACTAATTAGATTTTTTTTTTTTTGAAATGGCATTTTTCATGCTTGATAAGATAGAAATTTATTAGCTAACTGTGATTTAGAAATGTACTCTGCAAAGTTCTTGCTGGGGAAAAAAATCGGTTTTAAATCCACAATAAAAGTCAAATATTAGGAAAAGAGCAAAGAAGAAAACTAATATTGAAAGCTGCTTCTTTCAACCAGTTGACCTTTCCTCATGTACATATTCCGTATGAGAGCCGAGGGAATGGAGTTGTTCTAAGCTTTGCTCCCCCGCCCGGCCACTGCGTGTCCCGCTAAGGCGATGCCCGGCGGTGGCTTGTTTGTTTCGATAATCGCTGTAATAAGTCTGCCAGGGAGCTTGGGTGGCCCAGAAGGTCTTCTCGTACCATTGACCTGCTCTTCCTGGATGGGTGATTTCTCCCTTTAAAATTATGACTTTCAGTGTCACGGTGATTGACAGCCTCCCAGTCCTGTGACAGGAAGCCCCTTGTATTCGCTAGCATGATCACCTGTGGGGCACCCCAGGTGTTACCCAGCCTCTCATCTCAGCCCATGAATGGCAGTAAGATCCCGCCTCCCCAAGATACAGGGGGAGGTGCGTGCACTGCTCAACAAGGACGTTCCAAAGGACTGTTTCTGCAGCTCTGTGGGGTCACAGTCCTTGGAAATGATTGGAAAGTTTTCCAGGGATCAAGGATGGGGGATGGGGAGGCCAGAGCTTGCAGTAAGGCCACAGAAGGCCTGACCTTTCCGGGCTTCACACTGATCCCCACAGACCAGCAACTCCTAGGGCCAGTTTTATTTTTCTGCCACCGACCTGCTCTTAAAGGGACAGCCCCATGGAGGGACAAAGGAACCTGAAGGTATCCAGTCCTTCCAACTGCAATGATGACTGAGGCTCTCCCTGTTGAAATTCCAACAGGGTGCCGAGGCCCAGTGGCTCATTTTCCAGGCTCTGGAGCCAGGAAGCTTGGGAGCAAAACCCAGGTGCTCCCCACACGGGCCCTATGAACGTGGAGATGGCCCCTGAAAGTGCTGCAGGCCTGTTTTCTTCCACTCTGCCACGGGATGGAAATAGAACTGACCTCACTGGTTTGTGAGATTAAAATAGTGAGGCCGAAGGAGTGCATTAGGTAAAGCATTTGGAATCTCCCGGAGCCCGGGGAAAGGGCGAGCGGGTTTCATGGCTTTGGGGCACTGTCTTGGTCTGCTCCGGCTGCCATGACAAAAGGCCACACAACTCCACCAACACACACTCACTGTCCCACAGCCCAGGAGGCTGCAAGTCCAAGAACAAAGTGGCAGCAGACTGATGTCTGGTGAGGCTTCTCCTGCTTACGGGACAGCCGACCTCTCACCATGCACAGAGTGATGGCTTGTCCTCTTATTTTTTCAAATTCAGGTCGCCCTTTTTATTTTTTATATTTAAGGGCACACTGTGCTGTCTGGACGTGTGTACACATAGCAGAATGATCAACACAGTCAAGCAAATTAGCTTATTCACTTTCTCGCATAATTACCCTTTCTTTTTCTTTTTGCTTTTCCTTCTTTCTCTCTCTCTCTCTCTTTCCTTCTCTTCTTCCTTCTTTCCTTTCTTTCTTTTGATGGTAAGAGCAGCTGAAATCTCTCTTGACAATTTTTCAGTGTACGATGCAATACTATTAACTATATTCTTAATGCTGTACATTAGGTCTCCAGAACTACTCATCCAAAATGTGTACCCTTTGACCTACTTCTCCCCATTTCCTCCCCTCCCTACCCCTGGTTCTTCTCTATTTCTATGCATTTGATTTTTTTTTTGGATTCTACGTATGGTAGAATTTGGACCTCATGTGTCCACCAAAGGCCCAGGTGTTAAAAGCTTGGTTCCCAGTTTGGAAAATGACGCAGCCTTTAAGAGGTGGAGCCTAGTGGGAGGTCTTTAGATCATTGGGGGTGTGCCCTTGAAGAAGACCATGGGACCCTGGCCTCTTCCTCTTTCTCTCTCTCTCTCTCTCTCTCTGTGTGTGTGTGTATGTCCTAACCATGAGGTGAGTAATTGTGCTCTGTCACATGCCCCCCAGCTCCCACCTTTGTGTATTTCCTCACCACAAGTCCCTAAGCAACTAGGCCAACTGATCATGGACTAAAACCTCTGAAACCATGAGCTAAAATAAACATTTTCTCTTTGTAAGTTGGTTATCTCAGATATTTGTTTCAGTAACAGAAAGATGACTGACACAACATGTAAGTGAGATCATGCAATAGTTTTCTTTCTGTGTCTAGCTTATTTCACTTGACCTAATGTCCTCCAAGTTCACCCATGTTATCACAATCGGCAGGATTTCCTTCTTGTTCAAAGGGTGCCTAATATTCCACTTTGTATATACATCACAAATTCTTTATCCATTCACCCACCAATGGACACTTAGATTGATTCTACACCCTCGTCTGTTGTGAACAGTGCTGCAAAGAACCTAGCACTACGGATAGCTCTACAACATGCGGATTTTATTCCCTCTGGATATATACTCAAAAGAGGGATTTATAGATAATAGTCTTATTTTTAATTTTTCAAACAGCCTCCAAAATGGCTATGCTAATACACAGTCTCACCAACAGTGTACCAGGTTCCTTTCCTCCACATTACCACCAGTCCTTATTGCCTCTTGGCTTTTTTTTTTTTTTTAATAATAGCTGTTTCAACAAAATACCTCACTGTGGTCTTTATGTGCATTTCCCTCGTTATCAGGGATGAACAGCTTTCCATATACCTGTTGGCCATCTTTGAAAAAATGCCCATCGAGATCCATGGACCATTTTTCAATTGTTTCTTATTTGCTTTTGTGTTCTGTTTTGTTATTGAGTCGTATGGATTTCTGACACATTTCAGATATTCACCCCTCTTCATTTATGTGGTTTTCCAGTATTTTTTCCCTCTCTGCAGGCTGCCTGTCCATTTCATTGATTGTTTCCTTTGTTGTGCAAAAGCTTCTAAGTTGGATTTCATCCCACTTGTTTCTTTTTGCTTTCATTTTCTTAACTCTGGGTTTTATATTCAAAAACTCATAATCGTCACCAGTGCCAAGGCCAAGGCCAAGGAGTTTCCCTGTGCTTTCCTCCAGGAGTTTCATGGTTTCGGGTCCCACGTGGCCTTTCGTCCTTCTTGGGTTGATCTGGGGGTGTGGTGTTAAGATCAGGGCTCTTCTTGAATGTGACTCTCCAGTTTTCCCAGCGTCACTTATTGAGGAGCCTGTCCCTGTCCATCTTTTCCCTTTTAAAAAAAAATTCTGGGCACCTTTTTTTAAGGGCACCAGCCCTATCAGATTAAAACCCCACTTTCTCAACTCCATTTGCCTTAATTTTCTTTCTCCCATAGACTCCATCACGCGAGGAGTCACACCCAGCCTCCATGTGGGAGTTTAGGGAGGACACAGCATTGGATCCATGAAAGTCATACTGTATTTCCCTGTTAGGGGCTTCCATTCCCCAGGTGGGTAGCCCCCCAGGGTGTGTAGCAGGAAGGGCCTTCTCTGACAGGCACATTTATGTGACTCGACTGCTAGACGTATTTTCTTGACTTGGAAAGTTTCTTAGGCTCTATTTCCAGGTCTCTGCTTTGAGGTATCCCTTTCCTGTCTCTGTGGTTTCTGTCTCCTCAACTCATCCTCGAAGTGCTCCCGCCCCGCCCCTCTCCTTTACCCATCCCCAGGGAATGTGCTCATCTTATCCCTGGATTTAGCTTCTCCCAAGATGCTGCCTCTTGAGTGAGCCCTTTGGCCCCAGTCCTCTGCAGCCTGGGGACAACTTGTGTGGCTCCATGCTGAGTTGCTACTGTCTTGGTTGGGGACTCTGAAAGTCAGAGAGCTGAGATCTGCGGGGAGTAGGACACCAGAAGGATTTTGAAGTGATTGACAGGAAGTGAAATAGGAAAGGATGGGGGTTTTGTCCTAGGTCCCTTATGTAAAGAATAAATAGACAAATGTAGCATAAAGGAAGATATAAAGAAATCTGATAGCACAATAAAAACAGGGGGATGTAAAATAAAGCAGAATTTTGCAGATTATTCTCCCCAAGCAGAATCAACGGTGCTCAGAGACTTGGAGCCCTTCCCATCAGGAAGACAAAACATCCTGCCACTTTACCCATGAGCAAATGAGATCAGGCCCACGGGGCAACACTTTTCCTCCTAAAGTCAGGCTCCTATTTTACAAAAGCTCAGTAAGGGACAAACTGTAAGGAGAAGTGCCCCCAAGGCAGTTCCACTCGCTTGTCCCCCCTTGACTTACAGCTTTGGGAATGTGCGGATCCAGAGAACACTAAGAAATGCCTGGAATTTGTCTGGAATCTGTTCAGATATCTCTCCGTCTAGTGCAGCTGATAACCACACAACCCAGAGAAGCAGCAAACAGGTTGGAAGTCAGCTGGTCCTGGAGACACACAATGCACACCTGCATGCCTGCACACACACACAAATGCATACACACACACACACACACACACACACACACACACACACATGTACTGTCAGTGAACTGAGTTCTCTTGTCTCCACGTGGTTTTAACTTTGCGTACTCCCCACTCCTGACCTTGGCCATGGGTAAAGCGCTTAATGGACTCCCAACTTAACTGCTTATGTCGAGGATTTTCCCGCCAGATGAAAAGAGGGGTGTGTCCCCTTCCCTGGACTGACCAACGCGGAGGATGCTGCGTTCTGATTCTCTTCCTCCCCTTTCTCGCTGCGGGCTACCATTCACGGGCTTCTCCCATTTCCTTCGTATAACAAGGATGATTCAGCTGATGAGGTGTGGGAGGGCCCCCAAAGGGCAGAGGGGACAGAGAACGTTTTATTTTTACCCCATGCACTGCAACTTCATTTTGTATCCCCCAATCCCTCGTTGTAAGGATCTTCTTGGAGATCGGACAGTGGTTTCCAAATTCAGGATTCTGTGATGATTATCTTCAGAAGGTGAAATTTGTCTGAGCTCTAAAAGAGAAGGAAGGAGAGGAGGGAAAAAGAAGGAGAAAAAATAAGTAGCTCCCTTGGATGAGAGACTCTGACGGAGACAAGTGCTGCTAGAAATCAAATACAAGTAAGACCAAGAAACAGGGCCTCCTTCATTAATCCTGTGTTCATTCATCCATCTCACAGTCATCTGAGGAAGACCAAGCCACACTTCTGTTTTGTTTTATTTTATTTTATTGTAGTTCTGGGGTTGAATCCAGGGCCTTATACACACTAGGCAAGAGCTCTACCCCCAACCCAGGCCAGGCTATTGTGATGAGCACTAATATACATTAATACTCTTGCTCTGCCAGGAGCAAGAGCATCCATTGACAACCTCTGGCCAGTTTACAGTGGCCTGAGGATGGGCCAGTGTGGCCGTCACCTCCCACTCATCTCTGCTAGGTTTTTCCCCAGGTCTGGCAACAACACAGATCCAGATACACTTAAGATCCACCTGGACCCTCGGCAGCAATGACCACAGACCTCTAAGTGCCCTACCGGGTCTGGAAGGTTGGGGTGAGATGGCTCACCAGGGTCTCCCCACCTCTGAGGAGAGCAGGGACTCTGGGTGCTCCATCCACAGAGCAGGTGAGGACTGCGCTCACCCAGGATGTGAGCATAGTCTCTGTCCCTGGGATTCCTCAGCTGGGCCACCCACCGTGAACTGGTCTTCTCCCTTCTGACCCAGTGATCTAAGCCCCCAGGAGAGGGTTATAAGCGGGGCCGGTTTTTATAAAGCCAATTTTCAAATTCAACTTGGCATAGGACTTGAAACTCCCCCAGGCTGTGACATTCTGAAGCCTGTCTGACCCTCGGGGAAAGAACTTCCCCCGACTGCCCACAGGTCTGAGCCCCCGACTAGGCCAGAATAAAGGGGCAGAGGAACACCGTGCCCAGAGGCCTCCACAGGGCCGAGCCCTAGAGGTCGGGGAGCCCTAGAGGTCGGGGAGTCCCGGGAGAGGGCAGATACCTGGGGGCCACTGAGAGCACAGCTGTGCGGGGCAACTGGGAGACACCACCTGGTGGGAGTGACCGGAGAACAGGCGCAGGCTCCAGGTGACAGCCAGGTGGAGAGTCCAGTGCCAGGAGGGGGCAGGGCGCAGGCTTCTCTGCTGCATTGTTCCTCTCTCTGGGGACACTGCGACAAGGGTGAAGGGACTGGACAGCGAGGGAGGCCTCTGTTGCTCCCGCAGATCACGTCCTTGGAAAGTTGGCACATTTGCCTCAAAGGTCTTGTCTCTCTGGCTGGTCTGGGGTAAAAAGAGCAGAAGTTGGGGAAAATTCCACGGAGGAGGTTAGGGCACACTTTGCATCCCTCCCTCCCACTGCGACCTGTAGTCCCCCCTGTCTCCCTTCCTACCTCCGCCTCCCTCGCTGTGCATCCCAGAGAAAGAGAGGTTTATTTTAAGGATGAAATAAATCACACGAGTGTGGGGGCTGGCAAGTTCAGAACCCACAGGGTGGACTGGCAGCTGGGAAACCCAGCAAGTGCCGATGCGGCAGCCCCGAGTGCCAGGGCAGTCTTCTTGCAAAAGTTCTCCCTTCTTGAGGACCTTGGCCTTTTTTCTCTGAAGACCTTCAACTGATTGGATGAGGCCCACTCACAATATGGAAGGTGGTCTGCTTTGCTCAGAGTCTACAGATTTAAGTTAATCACATCCAACAAATGCCTTTACAGCAACATCTAAGCCAGTGTTTGACCAAGTATCTGGATACATAGCCTGGCCCGGCAACCCATAAAATTAAGCACCACCCATATGTTGGCTACCCAACCCAACTGTTCACATATTTCTACAGAATTTCATTGATCCTCAGAGTTTCTCTGGGATCCTGACCCTTCTGAAGAAAAAATAAGCCAGCATTCAAGATAACTGTAGAATAGAAATCTTATGTTAAACTTGAAAGATGAGCCGGGGGTGGTGGCATATGCCTGTCATCCTGGTGGCTTGGGAGGCTGAGGCAGAAGGATTGCAAGTTCAAAGCCAGCCTCAGTAATTTAGGGAGGCCCTATGCAACTAAGTGAGACCCTATATCAAAATTAAAAAAATAAAAAGGACCTGGGGGTTTGTCTCAGTGGTTAAGTATCCCTGAGTTCAATCCCTAATACAAAAAAAAAAAAAAAAAACTTAAATGATGAGACTGGTGCTATTTTAAGCAGTAGGTTCTGTGGGCAAAGCCACTACATTGTGAGGTCCCACTAGGAGGAGATCACACACACACACACACACACACACACACACACAGAAGCTGACTTTCTTTTTTATTATTACTATTCAATTCTCTTTAGCATCACCAGGCAAACGAGCAGATGCCCTTTACCCACCACAGGTAACATCTGCCCATTTATTTTCCCTTCTGTGAACTTTGGGGAAAGATTGAGAAACCAGAAATGTTTTCCTTATCAATGTAGCTCTAGTTCCCTTTCATCCGTCCTATCAACATTTCCAGTGTCAGAGAAACAGCAGAACAATATTTGGAACTGCAACTCGTCAGTACGTCAAAAATCTCACAGAAGTCACAGAAGGTTTACATGTTCAGCTCAATGGAACAAACACTTCCCGGGCAGCTAATGGGTGAGACATCGTGCTAAGGACTGCGAGGGATAAAGAAATCAATCAAAATCTCTGCCACCCGGGCGTCCCCCTTCTTTCTTCTAAACAACTCATAGATTAGCAGAGAGAGCACAGCTAATTTTAGAATGTGTCAGGT
Source organism: Callospermophilus lateralis (assembly GCF_048772815.1). NCBI lineage: Eukaryota > Metazoa > Chordata > Mammalia > Rodentia > Sciuridae > Callospermophilus > Callospermophilus lateralis. Next base: position 141,931,632 of record NC_135310.1, read on the forward strand.
CACATCATTCTCCCAACCACTCCTCAGACCCCTGAAGGGCTTCCCAACCCGCTCAGGAGAAGTCCGAGTCCTGCAGAGGCCCCGTTGGCTGCCCCGGGACGTCTCCCTGGCCTCCTGAGCGCCCTCCTGCCCTTGTCCTCTTGGCTCCCTCTGCTGCCATCCTAAGGGCCTCCTGGGCATCCTGTGGCCAGGCACCGTCTCAGCGCCCTTCCTGGTGATGGCACCGACCCAGCCCTGAGCAGATGGCCTTCCCACAAGCCTACCCATCCAGGAAGTGGCTATGGCTAATTCAGTGCTTTCCTTCATGTTTTCCTGAAAGCATTTCTTCCATATCTTCTTCAAAGGATGGCTAAGAGTCAAAATCACTGCCTTTTCTTTAAGTGGTACTTCAAAAGGCTTACCTAAGTTTCCTTCTTTAGTAGCTATGCACCCTGCCTGGTCATTGTATTCTTTGTTAATTTACTCTGCAGATCCCTTGCTTTTGTTATCTACTGCTATATTAAAAAAAAAATTAATGCAAGCTTAGAAGCTTTGAGCAATACTCATGTATTCTGTCTCACTTTCTGATAGAGTCTGGGCATGGCCTAGCTGGGTTCTCTGTGTCAGGGTCTTGCAGGCCACAATCAAGGTCTTGCAGGTGATGGTCAGGCTGTGTTCTCATCTGAAAGTTCCACAGGAGAATAAGCTGCTTCCAAGCTCACTCGGGTTGGTGAGGGAATCCATTTCCTTAGGGCTGAAGGATTGAGAGCTTCAGATTCCATGCGGGCTGCCAGTTCAGGGCTGTCCTCAGTCCCCTGCCATATGGTTCTCCCCAGGGGCATTTCACACCATGGCAGATTGCACCCTCAAAGGCAACACAAGGAACCAGGTATAGTGGTCAGTACCTATAATCCTGGCTATTTGGGAGGCTGAGTGAGGAAAATCATAAATTAGAGGCTGGCCAGATAACCTTGATATGGGATATGTTTGTCAACTTTCTGTTACTAGAACAAAACACCTGAGGTAATAAAGTTATACAAAAAAAAAAGAGAAAGTTTTGTTTGGGATCACAGTTTTGGAGGTTCCAGTCCTTGATCAGTTGGTGTATTGATTTGGGCCTGTAGTGAGGCAGCACCTCAGGGCAGGAGCACATGGCAGAGCCAATCCACTTCCCTCATGGGCCAGGAAACAAAAGATAATAAGCACAAAAGTGAATCTACCGAAAAGACAGACAACGATGTAACGTCACACAGTCACACAAACACCTCCTTGGCCATCTTCCCTCAGAAGGACTCCACAGAGGTGAGGACATGGGGAGGTGGGAGTCCTAGGAACCCCCTGCCACCGAGTGTGCGTCTGACTCACCGCAGCCTAAATGATAACTAGTTCCAGGTGGAGAAGAGAGATCTCCCAGGAGCTGGATCCACCCGATTCAGCTTGTTTTGGTCAGAGCCTGAGCCTTCCCAGAGTTTCCCTCCAGGCTTAGAAAGCCCTGGTTTGCAAAGTCTCTTGGGTACCGCCGGAATGCGGCTATGACAAGGACATGGAATCTGTGTGCCCCCATAAGGAAAACAGAAATGACTTCAGAGACCGAGTCACACCTCTCCGCAGCTCCTGGCGGCTCTTCAGTCTGCGTTGGAGGGCGCCATCTCCCCTGCTTCAGGGAGGCTGCCTGCCCAGCTGGGGGCCCAGCCCAGTTTCCACAGCCCAGCCCAGTTACTTCTCCGACGTAGAAAGCCCAGGGCCACAGAAGCCTGGACAGAGGTGGACCTCCTTCTGCTAAACACCCATTAAGTATGAAAAAAACCAACACACATCAATGGGAGGCTATTGCCTGCGGTTTACTGCGCCTGACCAGGGAGCTCTGAAAGGCCCCTCTCTGCTGACCGATGCCTTACCGCGGAGCAAATGAAATTCAGGCTTAGGAAGGACTCGGCTCACCTTCTCTAAATACTCTTTCCTTGTACCAGCCACATTCTACAGCTTGGCTAAAGGCGATCCTTCTGAAAACCTGATCACCAGGGCAAAGCTGTTCTCCCTTAACACACACGCGCGCACACACACACACACGCACACACACACGCGCACACACACCTGCACACACACGCACATGCACACACACGCACACATGCACACACACGCACACACGCACACACACGCACATACACACACACGCACACACGCGCACACGCACACACACGCGCACACGCACGCACACACACACCTGCACACACACGCGCACACGCACACGCGCACACACACGCACATGCGCACACACACACTCACGCGCACACACACATGCACACACACGCACGCGCGCGCACACACACGCACACACACGCGCACACACACGCACACACGCACATGCACACACGCGCGCACACATGCACACACACGCACACGCGCGCGCACACACCAAGCTTTAATTTTAAACGCAGCCACCTGGAAGCGGTAGAAACTCAGGCTGTGCTGACTTTCTGTTTGGCTTCAGGGAGGGGAGGCCTTGAGAACTATCAAAGGCGAGCGCCTCCGCCATCCAAAGGGACCTCTGTGAAGAGGGAGGGAGAGGAGGCTGGGGGAGCAGGGGTGGGGAGGTCCCCAAGGACGCAAACCTGTTGGGACCTCAGTCTCAGCCCACTCTGCCTCTGGGGGGGGCAGGGAGGAATCTCCAGGTTTCTTCCATCATTTCTGTTCTGTCTCCACATCCTGCTCTCTGGACAGTTTGGGGGCAAGATATTTACCTTTTACCTTTCTCATCTACAAAATGGGAATAATAATAATTACTGCTCTGTCTACTACAGGGGATCAATAATAATCATTCGTATTGGTTTTGACCCAGAGTGCATTTTGCATTTCTACTGTTGAATTTGAGTTTTTCTCTCATTTCCTCCATTTTTTTCCTTGTTTTCTCCACACTCCATAGGGCTTAAGGGGAAAAAGTCGTGAAAATAGCCTTCATGAAATTTGGGAAGCCAGACCTCACGTTGCTGGGATACTGCTCAGTGAACAATCCCACCAGTCCTTTCTAAGCTTAGGACACAACAGAGACAGGAGGAGGGACAGGAGCTCTGAAAGAACAGCAAACGGTATCCTCAAGGAATGAGTGACCCTACACAGAATGCTTCCCTTGATTTCTCCAAGTCCTCTTTCCATTTCCCTCACAACCTACCATCTGGAGCACATCAGACCAGAAAGATGATAACCATGATGTGTGCTATATTAATCAGCTTTCCATTACTATAACAAATCACCTGAGGTAATCAACTCATAAAGATAAAAAGTTCATTTAGGCTCACAGTTTTGGAGGTTCCAGTCCATGATCAGTTGACTCACAGCTTTGGGCCTGTGGCAAGGCAATGCGTCCTGGTGGGAGGATATGGTGAAAATCATTCACTTCAGGACCAGAAAACAAATGGAATGAAGAGAGAGCTGGCGCCCCACAATGCCCTTCGAGGGCTTGCCACCGGGACCTGAATGCCTCCCACTAGGCTCCACCCTTCAAGGTTCCACCCCTCCCAATGGCAGCCCCCTGAGAACACACAGGCCTGTAGAGGACATTCAAGACCCAGGCTGCCATAGCAACGTGCCACAGCTGAGTGGCCTCAGCAGCAGAAATGAGCTTCCTCACAGCTTTGAAAGCTGGAGGTCTGAGTTCCAGGTGTGGCCAGGGTTGGCTCCTCCCGAGGCTTGTAGACGCTGTCTTCACCTGATCTTCCTTCTGTGCGTGTGCCCTAATCTCCTTTGTATAAGCACACAGCCAGAGTGGATTAGGTCCCACCCCATGTCCTTAATTACCCCCTTAAAGACCTTATCTCCAAATATAGTCACATGCTGAGATACAGTACCCGCCCTGTACCTGGGGGTATGTTCCAAGACCCCTCCTGGAAGCCTGACCCACAAATTGTACCAAATCCTTTCTATCCATCTATCTATCCATCTATCTATCCATCTATCTATCTATCCATCTATCTATCTATCTACTATGTTTTTTCTTATACACACTTACCTATGATACTTAGGGCGAAGTTTAATTTATAAATTAAGCACAAGAAGAGATCAATAACAATAACCAGTAACTGAATAGAATAATCCTACCCATATCCTGTGATACGGGCTACGTGACTGTGGCCCCCCGGTACTGTGCACCCACTGTGAGCTGGTCTTCTGTCTGTGTGGCCAGGCCAAGGCAGAATGACTAAGCACTTCTCAGGCACCACGGCTGTCGTCTCTGTCCTGTGAGGTGTGACAACCAAGCTAGCATGGGTTTCTTTTTCTTTCACAGATGGAAGATTCATTCCTACCACAGATCTCATGAAGTCCAACATGGGATTTTTTTTTTTTTCTCTCCTTATTAAGAACATTCACCTTTTCACTAAAAGGAGGCACTTTATGGCTTCTCTGTAGCGTCGCTGAATTGCCAGCATCACCACTTTTATGCTTTGGAGAGCCATGAGGAAGTAAAACAAGGGTTATCTGAACCCCAGGCTGCAAATTTATAAGAGTTGATCTAATAACTCAGAAGCTACTAAGTGACTCATGAGTGGGTAGTCTATATACATCATGCATCCCCCAGAAAAAGGGATGATTCAGATCCCAGATAAGAGGGAGCAGGGCTGCATGAGATTCCATCCACTGCACAGAATGGCGTGCAATTTAATGCTTTAAATTGTTATTTCTAGAATATTCCACTTAATATTTTCAGACCTCAGTTGGCTGTGGGTCACTTAAACCACAGCGAGAGAAACCCAGACAAAGGGGAATTACTATGCCAGGGGGCTAGGACTTCCACGCATAAATTTCAGGGAAAACACAGTTCAGTCCATAAGAAATATAAAGGCAATCACTCCATTATGGAGACAGCCTTGGGCATGGATACAGCACCTGATTATTTTACTTCCTTCATTTCAAACAAGTTGAAGAAGGAATAAATTAGGCCACATAAGTAAACATTCAACAAATAGTTCTAATAGTGGGAATTAGAACTCTGGAAAGTCTCCCGGCTTCCATGGTGGACAAACTGGTTTCTTCCTCTGCCCTCTCTCTACCACTATGGCCCCAGGGAAGGGAGCCAGACACGGTTTAGCAACCAAATAAAAGAATACTTCACCACTGCTCTTTGAAGATTGGGACATCGGGTGATCAAGATCTTTATCTCTGCAGCAAATGGAGTGAGGGCCGGAAACTTCCCACACAAAGTGGGAACCTGGTAGGTGGGATAGAGGGCAGCAAGGCTAAGGAGAGGAGTGGAAGAGAAAAAGGAGTCCAGTTCTCACCGCCATCATGGAAGCTGGCAAGATGCATGCACATCCCGGGGGAGACTGCATGACCTCCGGGCAGCCCTGGACAGGAGGAGATGGAGACAGGGCTATGGGGATACCCTGGGCAGGGCCAGAGGGCATCGGAGGGGCAGGCTGACCAGGGACAGTAGTGGTCCTTAAACGTCAGGGGGAGAAGCCGGAGGGTGCTGTCCGTGAGATGCTGCAGTGAGGTTGCTTGGGTGGTGGGAGCAGGTCCTGGGAGGGTGTGGAGGTTGCCTCTGACCTCAGGAAGCACCCCTATGTCTACCCCAGGATGCTCATCTGGTGCAAGGGAAATTGAAGAGATGGTTTTGGTACAAGAGTAGGTTTCTCATGGCCACCACAAGTGGGTGGCTCTATGGCAGAGGAGGTTAAGGTCAGAAAGTGACACATCTGCTTTAGATCTCTTTCTCTGCTTCGACTGTCCTCCGTTTCCTGAATAGGAAAGATTCCTCCTAAAGTGTCCAGTCTCAACTGAAAAGAGAAGGGAATTTCATTTGTTTCCATGAAGGTTGGGCTGCGAAGAGGGGATCAATCCCTCCTTGGTGACTCCCTGAGACCCCCAATCAGGTCCTGAGCCAAGAGACTCAGAGAAATAAGACGTCAGAAGCCAGAAGGAGAAGCCAGGGCCTGAGAAGCTCCGGGGCAATAAACTCTCACCTGCTGCCAAACTGTTTCCAGGGACCCACAGAGAAAACCCTTCCTGCTGAAGAGCCAAAGGTCATCCCAGTCCAGTGCTCCTCCTGGGTTGGCCTGAGGGGAGGGTCGGGGGTATAGAAGGGGGAGAAGGGAGGGTGGTGACGGCGCTGCTCCGAGCACAGGCCCAATGGTGCTCAGAAGGAAGAACCCGAGGACTCACCTTGCCCCACTAGGGAACGGCCCCAGATCTAGCAAGAAGCCCTGTGGTTCTCTTCCACTAAGTCCAAAAATGACTCACCCAGATAATGGTCCTCAATTAAAAGTGGGTCCCAGACAAGTATGACTGCAGGAACCCAGGATGGTCGGACCCATTTACCCCCATAAACACCTCGGAAAAACTTCCCAACACTCAGTCTACAGTTAGACTATGAGATAAAATGCAGGAAGCCTGGGCTGGAGAGATAGCTCCGTTGGTAGCGTGCTTGCCTCCCATGCACAAGGCCCTGGGTTCAATCCCCAGCACCCCCCCCCCACACACACACACACACACACACACACACAATAAATAAATAAAGGTGCCAGTTAAACCGAATTTCAGAAAAACAAGGAACAACATACAGTATGTCCCATGTGATACTTGGGGCAGCCTTATGCTATACAATTTGTTATTTATCTGAAAATCCAATTTAACTGGAAATCCTATTTACTTGCTACATCTAGTAGCCACAAACAGTTGTCATTTTTTCAAGTTGTAAGAGACAGAGGTGGACTGGACAAGCTGTTCCCAGAGCTTGGCAGATGTTGTGACATCACAGAGAGTTTGCTGAGTCACTTCAAGGGCTGGTTCAGCCTTTTCTAAATGTGTCGATGCTTTTGGCGACCATTTATAGACATCTGATCCAATCAGCTTCCAAAGAATAACCTTTCTTGTCCTTGCACTGGGAGATCCAAAGTCAAGCTATGCTTCAGGGACAGTGGGATCAATGGTGTGTGCCACTAAGGACAGTTCATATGTCCCCCTTGTCATCCTCAGTGTTGGCTCCACCTTGGGCTGAAAGCAAGATGGCGGCAGCAGCACCCAGCACCATTTCCACACTTGGACACGTTATTGGCATGTAGGGGATGCAGGGGGAGAATGGTACCAAGGTTGGGGAGTTCCCCAGGATTCCTCGGCATCATATGTCTTTGAATTTATAGCCATCGAAGAACACAAGAAGAAGCAGAATAGAGTCCGAGAGAGAGAGATCACGTCAGCTGGAGGATGTTGTCTGTTAACCCATGAAAATTATGACACAGGTGAATGAAGCAACCACATCAGAAGCTACCATCAAAATTGACTGATGAAGAACCATCAAAAGGAGTAGGATATTCATGACTATCTGGACCACAGTCCTTACATTATTTTCTAAAATGTAGTCTGACTCCTGAAAACATTTCCTTTGCTCTTCCTGCCTCTGGGAATTTACCTGTTGCTGACAGATGTACCAAGTGCCAAACTCGGGATCAGTTTTCTCCCTGGCTTACAAAGGAAGACACTCAGGATGATTTATGGAAATACCTCCCTGCTGGGTCATCCCAGCAAATGAGACACCACCTGAACTCGACCCCCATTCACTCTTTCATCTGAGTCCTCGTGTAAGTCATTCCCATAAAGTAGAGGATTATTCATTCAGGAACAAAACTGCATGATTAGTATAGATGCTTTTCAAATGTCATTTAAAAGTAGGATTTTTTTTTTTTTATTTAGAAACATTGCCAAAGGGTTCGTTCTCTAACATAGTGAGAGAACATCAAGAAAATGCACACTGGCAGTGGTAGGCCCAGATTTTTCTAGACTTCCCTAAAAATGAGAAACATATGGAAGGCCATGTTCACGTTTTGAAACATCAAATCCCAAATCAAATGTTTCAGATTCAATGTCCAATTTTCTTTGACATATGAGGGCAGGATTAGCATAGATAATGCAAAATCTTTTTTAAAATTCCTGCTATTTTGTCTCCTACTAAGTAAATATTCTTATTAGGCGCTCACATTTGGACTAGAGCATATACTATAAAAGTAAAACCCTTGCATTCATAAGCATCTCCAGGGTATCCTTTGTTCCCCAATGGGTCAGAAATAGATTCTTTATCAAGTGTGTTCCCAAAACACTTGCATTTAATCTCAAAGTATGCTTGGGAGTTCTTTCAAGCTAAAATTGCTACCAATGGAAAGAAGTTGTTTTGGTCTGCTTTGTGTTGCTACAACAGAATACCACAGACTGGCTACTAGAGATCCCTTGTGATGATGAACCCACGCCCTTGTTAACTGCATTGATCCATGACCTGATCACCTCTTACAGGACCCGCCTCTCAAGACAGCTGCACCTCCCGTGATATCCGGCGGACACGTTCAAACCCATAGTAGGGATGTTTTGGGAAATCAAAGTCTGGTTTAAGAAGCAGACCCAGGGCTGGTCTTTTTCTGGCCCACATAACCTTCACGCCCTTAAAACATTATGGGAAAGGTTAGCATTCGGCCACATGCAACAGAAAACCCTGCCACCGTGGCTTATCTCAAAAGGGCTTAATTTTCTAAAAAGTGTACCAACATCCTGGGCTGATACCACGACCCCATGATCACATCGGCACCCTAGCTATGCCCCCTTTTCCTCCCTACCATCTTCAGCCCGTGACTTTCATCTTCACTTCGTTCTTTAGGTGGTAAGTCGGCAGCTTCACCTTCAGGCTCACAGAAAACAATTAAGGGAAAGCAGGAGAGAAGAAATTCAGCTTCCCCCCAAACCCTGAGGTTACATCTGCGTGTCTCAGGCACCAACTGTCGCATGGCCACCTTCTATGGGCAAGGGGACTGGGGAGTTCATTATTTACAAACTAGAGCATATTCTATATGGCACACAAGGTAATGAAAGTTCCAAAAGAAGGGTAAAATATATGCCTGATTGCCGCAGTCCGGCTGCAGCAAAATAACAGGGGGGTGACAACTTGTGTACATTGATACAGCAGGAGTGGGAGCCGTTTATTGTAGGACAGGAGGGGTATATATACATTCCACACAGCTTATCTAATTAACATAAACTAGATACAGCAGTCAACCAATAAGGAACCTCCACACTTAATGGCTCACTGGTGTTACTTCACAAACCACTCCCTCTGGCAAAATGCCAGGTGCCATCTTGACTTGTTTACAGACCCTAACACCTGATCAGCAGAAAGCAAGATCTACTATGCGTCCCATATGAAATAAGACTTCTCTATACTCCCATTCTGTTATTTATCTTTTCTTGCACTCAACAAATAAATACTGGGGGTTGAGGTCATAGCTCAGTGATAGAGTGCATGTTCTGCATGTGTAAGGCACTGGATTCCATCCCCAGAACCAAATCCAAACACACACATATGGACTGCCTACTATCTTTAGGCAGTCTCCTAGGTACTTGGGGATGCAGCACTGAGTGCTTATGAACACAACCGGAAGAGCAGGACACATGGATTGCTTTGGACCATTAGCCAAAGTCAGTGGTCCTGAGCAAACTGAGCTGAGATACAAAGTAAAAGTTCCACTCTCCCATTCAGTGGTAATTAATGCCCAGCCAGAGAAAGCAGTGGATAAGGGCTGTCTCAAGAGTCTAATTGCAACCTGAATTGTAGATTCTTCCTGTTAGTTTCCCCTGACTTCTCAGGCTCAGTGCTTTAGAATGCACCCACTTTGCTCTAGACTATGCACAAGGGACCCATCTTGGAGGGGAGATGAGAGACCATGGTTCTAGATAATTCAGTGACCCATGATATAGACTGCTGCCTCCTACCTGTCTTCAGAGAAGTCCTGGAGGCAACAGACCATCAGGAAGCCATTCCAAGCAATCAGTTTCCATATCACCATTTAAATAGAAACACAGCTGGGAACCCTGGAACCTGTATACTACTGCTTCCAGGGAAAATTGGTACAAACCTTTTGGAAAGCAGTTGGGATGTGCACATCCCAGCATTTACACTCAACGGATCCAGGTCTGATTTTACTGGGAACCAAGCCTAGGTAAAGTAATCCAATTGTAGAAAACCTTTACGTACTAAGATGTTGACTGGGGCATTGGGTACAATAATACGCCAGGAGAACAATCTAAATATTCATCAGTAGGAGAATATATAAAAAAAAATTATGGCATACACACTCAATAAAATGTTATATAACCACTAACTATGGTGGTCATAAAGACTGTCTCATCAAGAAAAAAAATGCTTTGTGTGAATGTTTCAGTGAAAATTGCCAGTTACAAACTTACATGTAAACTGTCATTTCAATTTTTAAGTATACACACAAGGAGGAACTATTTAAAATGGCATTGATGGGTAAGTGACTATGTGTCTATGGGTGGTCACATTCTAAGTGATTTATTTCTCCTATTTTTCAGATTTTTATGTATGTTTAAAGGACATGAATGAAAAAAATAGTCATAATTTGAAAAAAGTAAAAGGAAATTAAGTGCTCTGTGAGCTGTTTTACCTTCTCTGATGTGACATATAATTCCTGGGCGGGGGGGGGGGGGGGAACAGCAACCTGGTAAGTAGGTCTTTTCCCTAGGGTGGTTTAGAAGAAAGATAGTAAGAAGAGACTATCTTCTTACTTGACACAGAACAGGGAATGCTTTTACCAGCAAGAGAAAGTAATTGGTAAAATACCCGACATAGCAATTTAGAGGAGGGAAGATTTATTCTGGCTCCCACTCCATGACCCACAGGCTCCAAAGCATGGAGGAAGGGCGTGGCAGAGGAGAGCTGTTCAGGTCTCAGGCCTCGGCATCCAAGAAGCTGAGACAGAAAGAAAAGAGCCCGGGACAGATGCACACCCCCAGGCCATGCGCCCAGTGACCTGCTTCCTCCAACCACTTCCAACTTGGCTACAGTTACCAGCTCCCAGTAATCCATTCCAATCAAATGGATCAATCCACTGATCAAGTCAGAGCCTTCATGATATGATCATTGCCTAAAAGCTCCACCTTTGGACATTGCTGCATTTGGGGGTCGTGTTTTCAACACAGGAGCTTTTGGGGGGACATTCCAGGTCTAAACCATAACACCAAACTTTGTAGGACTCGCTTTTTATCAACTTATTCCTAATAATTTAAAGAATTTAAATTATTTATACTTAGATCCCCCAGTTCCCACAACAAAAGCAAAAGATGATAGATAGATAGATGATAGATAGATAGATAGATAGATAGATAGATAGATAGATCCCTGAGGCAAGCAGAATATTATGGCACAAGTCCAGATTTTTAGGCCAAAAAAAAGCCACTGATTTTCCCTGAATCGTTTTGGCAAGCCAAGCAAAAGATTTCCCTTTGGTCCAACTACAATGCAGAACAGGAATTACCTGCTTTCCTGTTTTCTCTCTCCATCAGAATTGCCTCAGCAGAGCTAGCCAATGCATTTGAAGGCAAACTTGTTATTTGCATATTTTACCAACTTGTCCCAACCTGTATGAGCAATTGCACTGGAGAAAGGAAACTTCTCGTACCACCAGGGAATGGAAATGAGTCCGGCCTCACACTAGGATCTGGAACCTGAGAGACTGAGGTTCTCCCAAGGTGGGCTGCAGAAAATTGGTTCCTGGGCGGCGGGGGGTGGGGGATCCTCAGCAAACTGCTCTGATGAGGCCAGATCTTTTGGTATTTTCTCAGTGTCTCCAGGTCATTTAACTGCTTTGCAGATTTTTGCTTAGCCTCCTCTTATTAGGGTCAAGAGAAACATAAAATCCCTATCTTCAAAGGCTTGCGGGTCCATCAGAAAGGCGGCCAGACACGATTCACAACACACACATAAAGAACCAGTAGCCATGAAGAAAAGGCATAGGGTAGGGAGGTGGATAGGGACTCAATCTCAAGTTTTCAAGCTCAAACACAGGAGGGTGAGTGTGGATAAGCTACATTTCCAGCCTGTTCTGGAGGTTATATCTTGTGGTCATGAGTTCTTCCTATCTAAGCATCGAGTGTTCAACTTTAGGGAGTAAAGAGATGGACTTTTTGAGATCAGATGAGCATCATGGAACTCTGTCTCAGAAAATGTGCCCATGACCTACACACAAATATCTGCAAATGATTTCCAAAGACCCCCGGAACTATATCCAGCCAAAGTCACCTATGGGCTTCCTAAAGTGCACACTCAGATTACAATTCATCACTCCCCACCACCGTTTCACAGATGAGAAAACAGAGACCTTGGGCAGGTAAGTAGTTCACCCACGGTCATGTGGGTCACAGATTAAGAGGACTTGACAAAGAGACAGAACAGAGACTTTAAAATCTCAAGTGAAGTATTTTTGTGGGTTTTCCAAGGAAAAGATGGAAAGCCTGGGGTAGAAGTTTCTCTCTGGTGGGATGGGAGGGAGGCTACCATTGGCACCGTGCCTCCAGGCAAGAGCTAGAGAAGTCAGAGAGATGTAGAAGGTGCCCAGACCCCAGCCAAGGTAAGAGGGAGCTGGCGGAGAAGCTCTGTGAGAACCAAGGGCCAACCTAGAAGTTCTGAGGCCAGGCCAGAGCTCAGCACCTCACTTCAAAAGGACCAAAGGGAGAGAGATGAGCCATGGCTCTCCGACTTGTGCAGACAGCCCATCAACACCCTGCTAACACGTCCAGTATACTTTAGGGGCCAGCAGAGAAGGTCATTTACTCTTTCAGAGTCAGAGAATGCAAACAGCCGAGATAAAATGAGACGATCAGCACTGGCCAAGCCGGGCATCTCCTCACCATAACTGTCTCCAGAGAGTCAACACCTTCTCTAACTTGAAGGTGATGATCAAAGGGTACAAAGTTTCAGGGGGTCTGAGGTATAACATAGGGAGTGGGATTAATAATAATGAATGACATACTTCAATGTTTGCTAGAGTAGATCTTGTGTCAACTACTCTTTACACGAAAGGAAAACGACGAACATTTAAAGGGGTCAGCGGAAACTTGTGGAAGTGGTGGTGACGATTTTAACTGTGATGATGGTTTTTTCATGGGTGCATCCCTAGCTCCCAAACAACTAAAGTCATAGACCTGAAATTTCTACAGCTTCTGCATGTCAGTCATATCTTAATAAAAGTGGTTAGAAACAAAACAAGACAGAAGCTGGTCCCAAAGCATCACATATTGAATGATTCTATTTATATGAAATAGGAAGACTAGGCGGATCAATAGAGACAGAAAGGAGGTCAGAGGGGACATGGGACAAGATGGAGGATTAAAGGCTGAAGGCTGAAGGGTTTCTTCTGAGAGTCATGAGAATGTTCTAAAATCGATTGCGATGGCAGTTGCACAAATTCTATGGCTTTTACTCAAGCCATTGTCACGTACACTTCCAACGAGCAAAAAAAGTATGATACATGAATTATATCTCCATCATGCTGTTTTTAATAAGATGAAATATTTCTAAATGTCTCCTTTGGACACATTCTCAAGCCGGTTGAGTCTCACTACACTGTAGATTGGAAGTGGTATTCACCAGGCGTGGTGCCAAGGACAATGAGCTGGTTTCAGAAGCCAAGTTCACTGTCAAAGGATGCACGTCTGCCAACATTAGGGACTGTCAAAAAAAATGTGCTAGGGAGAGCAGGAGGTTACTTCTGATAGGATGGTTCAGAAGGCTTCGTTTTTATTTGTGTGCAAATAAAACATCTCTCATATTAAAACTAAAGGATAGAGGATAGGGCAGATATTTTTATGGCAAAATTCCCTGCCCAGCCTCTGGCTAGCAAAGTGACCTTGAACACGCTCTTCACATGTTCTTATAGACCCATCTTATGAAATGGTTACTATTATTTCAAAAGGGGTATCGGGAGGTGTAAATAAAATGATGTGTACAAAATGTGGCACGGGATAAGCCCTCCACAAAATGGCAACTCATATTGTTCTATTAAAAAATTTGACAAGGACCTCTACGTCCTCGGAATACAGGCAAAAAAAAAAATGGAAATAAATCATTTTATAACCATGTGCAGCAATTTCTCTCCAGAAGGCTTTCCATGGGCATATCCCGGTTAGCAGCAGTCCAGCATTTAACTAATCAGATTTTATTTTTCAGGTCATAGAAACCCATGAAACTCTGAGAGCATTATTCCCTGAGCTTGTTATTAGTAGGACTCTGTGCCGCTCGGAACTGGCAATCATTTCTACTGAAAAGGGAAATAAAACCAAGTTCTTTCCTAGAAGCAGAAAAGAACACCCGGAGACATCCCTCCCCGACTTCTTGGTCTCATTTTTGATCTCATAAAAAAACACAGAAAAGAAAAACAAACCAAAATAAAGCCCTTCAAGTGTTCTATTGCAGGAAACTCCAACAACATTGAAGAACTGAGCGGAAGACAAATTATCTTGTTTGTCCAGCAAATAACTCAGAAGTGAGAATCATGGAGCTCCTGTGACTTATGATGCCCAGCATACTATCTGGCACATAGTAGGTTTCAGTAAGTGATTGTTGGTAGACCCTTGTCATTATTTAATAGCAACTTGAAAAGAAAGCAATGATTTTGCTGGGCAAGGTAGCACACACCTGTAATCCCAGTGGCTCCGGAGGCTGAGGCAGAAGGATCACGAGTTCAAAGCCAGCCTCAGCAACAGCAAGAAGTTAAGCAACTCAGTGAGACCCTGTCTCTAATAAAATACAAATTAGGGCTGGGGGTGTGGCTCAGTGGTTGAGTGTCCCTGAGTTCAAGTCCTGGTAATCTCCACTCTCTTCCCCGCCAAAAAAAGGAAGCAATGTTTTGCCATTGTGTGCAAAATGCCTGAGGAGGCAGTTTTAACTCACCCAGCCTCCTCCTCCCCAGGGCTCTTTACACCCAGAGCTGGGGCAGCTGACCGTCATCACCACCTCGTGAGTCCCACCTGGGAGAACAGGCGGTACTTTTTCTTGAAGATTCCTCGCTTCAGTTGAAGCGAGGAGTTGAAGTCATCTCCAGCACGTCAGTAGGCCTCCAAAAGACCAGCCTGGTATGTGGCGCCATGAAAGGGATCCAGCCTAAATCAGAAGTAGCTGGTACCATCTGGAAGCCTGGGTTTCGCTGTTGACCTTTACATATATATATATAATTTATATGAAAAGGTCAGGTGATTGACAGGCTGATATTGCAAGACGCGGCTAGGAAGTTGCAGCTACCCTGTTTGCCATCCCAAGTAAAAAACCATCAGGGATTCTCCAGAGAACACAGTTATTTATTGGGGAAGAGCAGAACATCACAAGGGACTATAGTCCCAGAGGTTGGGCAAGGGGAAGTTTTTAAAGAACAGCGAGGAGACCTACATCAACCATGACCCTAGGTCACAATGGTTAGTAACGAGAGTGGCGTCAGGCCAAGGTGGGCCCGGATCTTCCTGGGCAGGAAATCCCTTTTGTATGAGGATTGGCCTCTGTGCCAGCTGGTGTTTCGGACAGAGTGCCGGATACTTACTAACAGCCCTTCCTTCATAACCTGCCTGCTTTTAGGATTGACACAAGAGACTCCATTTTGGTTTTGATGACTTTCACATTTCGTTCCCAAGTTAATTCCTGGAAGCCTCTATTTTTTTTTTTTTTTTTTTTGGTAACTCTTCTAATTAATAAAAGTCACACAGTAGAACTGCCTGTAGCTGTGGCCCTGGGGGGCAAGGTAAAGTCCCCGTCCTGTTATAGGCACTGTCTCTGGGAGCGTCTCCTCCCCTGGGCTCTCTCTCACAAGTTACGGATCAGTTCTTCGTTCCAATTGGAGGTGTCAGTCTTGTAACCTGTAGACCAAATCCAGACACCGCTGGGCGTGCTTGGCCTCTGGGGGGTTGGCCAATACCTCAGGGCTTTTTAGGATTTGTTTTATCTGCCAACACATCTTTTTTCCAGTTTTTGAACTGCTGCTTTGAAGTATGGTTGACATACCAAAGCCAGTCACTATCTAATGTGTGCAACTTGTTACTTTTAAAGAAAACCATCTGTCCATGAAGCCATCTTCACAGGTCGATATCAATATCATGAACTTATCCATCACCTCCAAAGATTCTCCCCTACCCCTTTGGGTTTTTTGGTTTTTTTTGTTTTTGTTTTTGTTTTTTTGTGGTTGGAGCACGTAAGAATATCTGCCAGGATCCTCTTAGCTAACGCTGAAGTATACAATATGGCGTAGTTCATCACAGGTCCTGTACTGTACAGTGGATCTCCAGAACTTGGTTATTTGGCATAATTGAAACTTTTTACCCTTTGACAATATGTTCCTCATTTCTCCCTCTTCTCAGTTCCTAGAAACGACCCTTCTGTCTCTTGATTCTATGTGTTTGACTACTTTAGATTCTGCATCTAAGGGAGACCATGGTGTCTCTCTGTGCCTGTCCTTGAGACAGGTTATCCCTAAGTTGCTTAGAGCCCTGCTAAGTTGCTGAGGCTGGCTTTGAACTTGTGATCCTCCTGCCTCAGCCTCCCGAGCCCCTGAGTTCATAACCATATGCCACTGGGCCCAGCAATCTGAACCCTATGTAAATGTGAAGTTCTGTGGCATTAAGTTCTACTAGCACTGTTGTGGAGTACATCAATCTTCTCCAGAACTTTGCATCTTGCGAAACTGGAACTGTAACTTATTCAATAAAATTTCCCTCCCCATCAGCCCCTGGCAACCACCATTCTTCTTTCCGACTCTATGACTTTATGTATTATATAAGGAGGATCATAGGCATTCATCCTTCCGTCCCTGATCACTTCCCTGAGCATACTTGTCTTCAAGATCCCTCTGTGTTGTAGAATGTCTCAGGGTTTCCTTCCTTTACAAGATTGAAAGTCATCCATTGTCTGGATTTGCCACGTTTTGCTTGTCCCTTCACCCGTCAGTGGGCATTGCCATTGCATTTTAAAGTTGGAAGGTGTCTATTAAAACCCCAGATGTCTGCCTTGAAAGCGTAGGGGCTCAGAGGATGCAGGGTCCTCCTGTTGAATGGCAGTAATCAGCGGGGCCCAAGCTGCTGCCATCTCCTTTAGGATGAGCTCTGCTTTCTGGACCAAACCTGCTATTTTTTTTTCCTCCCACCTGAGAATGTCACCTATGTGTGTGGCCTGAGGGACTTTGTATACAAAGGAATTACGCCCCTGCTCCATGCAAATCCTAGACGGGAGTTTTCTTTAGCTCAGTTTTCCAAACCAGCTGGGCACATGGGCTAGCCTCTGCTCCTCTAGCGTGTGCTTTCACAGGATCTGGGGAACGAGAGCGGGAAGAGAAGGAGTGGAGCAGCTGGCGTCTCGCGTGGGCCCTACCGCACACACACCCCGTCGCCCAGTGCACAGGGTGAGCTCAGAGCTCTCAGCAATGACACCTCTAAGTGGTCCACTGGCTCTGGGGCCTTCAGAGAGCCCCGGACACCCTGAGAAAGGAAAGTGACCAATCTTCCTTTATCAAATTTAGCCCAAGGGTGGCACCCGGGGACAATGCTCCTGATTTTATCGATGCCCTTGCTTTGTCTTCAAGTCGGGCACCACTTCGTAGGGAAAAGCCCTCTAGCAGAAAGAGTCTATGAGAACTTCCCTTCGCAGTATCTCCCCCAGCTTAACAACCCTCTTTACAACCCTCTTTACTTTTCTCAAATCCAACCCAAATCCCCCTTGGAGCCATCTAAAGGCATCTCAAAGAAATATTCGCTCTTCCCCATCCCCAGCAAAACATCCCTCGGGGGCCAAACACTAGTATTCAATCACCCCGCAGCCTTTTCTAACCAGCACAACTTATTTCTCAACCTATTAGTCACCCTGATGCCCTCGCTTTCTTCAAATGCTCTGCGTCTCTCCGGATCCGTGTCACTCAGACCTAGACGTAGAATTCTATCAAGGTGCCGAGCAGCGCTGACCATAATGAAGACTGCTTCGGTTTCTAATTGTGCAATCTGCTGTCCACGCTTGGTTTCCACACCAGAGCACTGCGTTGCCTGACTCACCATCAGCTCCGGGAACACGTGACTTTTCAGCTATTTTTCAGCTCCCTGTGTACCCAGCACATCGTCGCTCATCGCAGATTTGAAAGGTCGGGTTTTTTCTTTGCAAGCACAGGGCCCTTTGTGGTGCATTAGTCAGCTACACACTACATAGTGAACATAGCTGAGGCAGTTAACTTACAAAGAGGAAAATTGATGTTGGCTCACAGTTCTGAAGATCGCAGTCCAAAAGCGAGTGGCCCTGTGGCTTGGAGCCTCTGGTGAGGGCAGCGCATCATGGCAGGAGTACCTGGTGGGACAAATCCGTCATCTCAGGAGCCAGGAAGCAGAAGAGTGGAAACTGGCCAGGGTCCCATGACCCTTCAAGGACATGCCCCATATGATCAAAGCACCCCCCACTCCTCAAAGTCCACAGCACCTCCCACCTGGGTGCCTTGGGGGCAATGCTTTAATCCGTGGACCTACTGGGGACAGATGGGATTCCAGACCGGAGGAATTTGTGCCTTCTGACCTTTACTATTATTGCTTTCTCTCCAGGTCTCTAAGTTACCAAGGCCACTTTAAATTCTGAATGATAATAAGTCACTGATTCCTGTTGTCCGCACCTGGGCTTGATGAGGTGTCTGTGAAGCGTGCCCTCTCTTCCATCGCTGCCTCCCCAGGAACTCCTTCTCACCGTTAGTGATCACCTTGATGGCTCTTGGATAAGCCCTTCCAATCACTTATGCAACCCAAGCTTTTGTGGACCCAGACCCTTGCCACTCATATTCACCTGTAGTGCAGAATACGTCAACATTTCCTTCTCTTTTAAGGTTGAAGATCATTCCATTGTTGAGGCAGGCCACAATTTGCTTATCTAATCACCCATCGATGGCCACTTAACAATGCATTTTAAATTTAAAAGCTGTGTATTAAAAACCCAGATAGCAATAGTGCACCAATTTCTATGGCAACTTGCTAGTTCAGCAGTCAGCTCTAGCTGCTGTTTCTTTGAGACAAAGTCTTTAGAAAGCAAAGACTGGATTTTCACATGCGAAATAATTCAATTGAACCCCTACCTCTCATCATGTGGAAAAAAAATTAACATGGATAAAGGCAAAATATAAGACCCCAAATTATGAATGTGCTAGAAGAAAAGTTTCTTCTTATACATGATTTCTCAGTGACATCAGTCATCTATACAATTTTGATGAAAATCTATTTTGATTCATATTTATCAAGGACCTAATAAGGACTAAGCATAAATATGCATAAGAACTCCCATCTTTAAATAACTTACAATCTGAGGAGGCCCATACATCAAGAACCCTGTGTTATAATAAGGGGATTCAACAGTGTGTTCTGCAGGCAGAGACAGAAGAATGTTGGCTGATATTATTTACCAAGGATATAATAATTCTCTTTTTTCCAGGGAAGTTTCCAATAAAACATGATTGATTCTTCAGTAGTCATGGGTGTGCTATATGATCTCACCCCCTCACATAGATGACTGATGTCACTGAGAAATCCATGTATAAGAAGAAACTTTTCTTCTAGCACATTCATAATTGCACGTCTTAAATTTTGTCTTCATCCATACTAAGTTACTTTTTTTACATGATGAGAAATAGGGGTTTGATTTGAATTATTTGGCATGTAAAAATCTAGTTTTCCTAGAACCATTTCTTAAAGATGTTGTTCTTTTCTGATTGTAGTAATCATTCACAGTGGAATAATATTCAGCTATACAAAGGATGTAACTTTTTTTTGGGGGGGGGAGGACTGGAGATTTAACCTAGGGTGCTTTAATCATGGTGCCATATCCCCAACTCCCCTTTTTATTTTTTTCTGAGCTAGGATCTCACTAAGTTGATTAGGGCCTCGCCAACTTGTGATCATCCTGTCTCAGCCTCCAGAGCCGCTGGGATTACAGGCATACAGCACTATGCCAGTGCAAAGGATGAAATCTTTTATTTTCTGCAACATGCATGAACCTGGAGGACAAATTGCGCTCGCTCTCTCTCTCTCTCTCTCTCTCTCTCTCTCTCTCTCTTTCACTCTTTTTCTTTCTCTTTCTACAAACACACACACACACACACACACACACACACACACACGAAAGGCCATGTGAAGTTAAATGAGGAGGTAGATGTCTGAAAGCCAAATATAAGGACTCTCACCACAACTCAACAATGCTGGTACTCTCATCTTGAACTCCTAGTCTCCAGAAGAGTAAAGAAAAAAAAAATCTGTTGTTTAAGCATTTTCCTATGGCAGCCCAAGCAGATTAACACAATCCCTATTTAAATAAAAATTTAAATAATAATCTTCTACAACTCAAAGGCCCACCCACTGATGAATGGGTAAACAAAATTCAACATGTCCTTACAATAGAATATTACTCAGCAGTAAAAAGGAACAAAATACTGATGCTTACTGCGATCCTGAATGGACTCCTTGCTAAATCCAAGAAGCCCCCCCACGAAAGACAATGTTGTGGTGACTGCATTTACGTGACAGTCTCATGAAAGACAGATCTACAGAGACAAAAACGTCGAGGAGTGTTTGCCAGAGGCTGGGGCTGGGAACGGGATTAACTATAGATGGGTACCAAGGATTTTACTGGAGTGATGGAAATGTTCCAAAACTGGTTTAGGGTGAGGGCTGCCCAACCTGGTAAGTCGTCACACAGTCCATAATGTCACTGAATGGTACAACAAGTAAAGTATCCCTCACCAGAGGCATTAAAATAAAATAATTAAATTCAAATGACATTTTGTGAAAAACCTCCCCTCCCTCTTTTCTCTCCAACCCCTACCCCATGTCTCAGCCCCTGCCCACGAGCCCCATGTCGCTGAGCTCTCCCCATCCCCACGGCCTGGTCTCGCCACCCCCTCCAAAAGGGCCTTTGCCTACTAACATTTGACTCATCAAATCACAGAAACGTGGACGTTGCCGAGTCTGCCGGCCTGGTCTTTCTGTCCACAGCATCTGGCCCCAGGCTGCCCGTTCTCACCTCCCAGGCCGCCTCCCTTCCCGGCTCCTCCCCCCTCTTCCTCCCTGGGGACACTAAGGAAGTGAGGGCCACACCTGGGTCTTAATTCCTCCCACAGCTTTCAATACCCTCCACACCCCAAAGACCCCCAACTCTCCGTGCCGCTCCACTCTCCCCGGGTGCCATCTTGTCTGCCTGGACTGGAGCAGGAGCCTCCCCAGCCATCTCCCCTCTACTCTGCCCCTCAGAACCACAGAGACCTACGGACACGCCAGGGCTCCCACCTGTTCCCCAGGAGGGTCAGCCTGGCCCCTGTGGAGGCAGTGACCGGTCCTGAGGGGCCAAGAACAAAAGGGCCGTGTGATGGTGACAGGTCACAGAGGGTCAAACGTGGACGGGGAGGAGGGGTCCCCAAGGGGAGAGTCAGTTGAGGACCCCTTACAAGTGGAAATAGACTCTCGCTGGGGCTGAGATCAGGGGTCCCTCTGGTTAATCAGGTGCTAGAGGCAGAGTTGGGAAAGAGCTGTGCAGTGGCCAGGTCAGCCTCCCCTCCCCGTGGGGACCCGCAGAGACGCCGCGCAGGGCGGCCTTGGTGCTGGCTCCCTGCCCAGCACAGCCACTCACTGTGTCCTACTTTACCAGAGCAGCAAGGGAAGCCACCGAGAGCCACAGGGAGTGAGTGGGACTGGGGACCTCACCTGAGGGACCTCCTGTTCCCGCTACCTGATGTCACGCCGCCTGGCTCCTCAGAGGAGCCGAACACACCCCAGACGGAGGCAGCGGGCCTCCTCTTGGGGTCTGTCAGGACCTCAGCCCGTGACTGGGGGAGTCCTGAAGTTTGCCACCGGCCTGTTGCCTGCAGCTGTCCCTCGCAGCACCCGGCTGACGGCTGTGCCTCCTGGGAAAACCTGGCCCATCTCCTGAGACCCTGGTAGAGGGGCAGCAGTATCCAGAGTGCCCTGCCCAGGACACACCAGAAGTGGCCGAATGCCCCAGAGCCACGGAGTCCAGGAGAAGGTCAAGGTCAGGGTCAGGGTCAGGCCAAGAGGAAACTGCACAAGGACCCTGGGGTGTCTGGGACAGCTCTTCTGATTTCTGGGGGGTAGAAGGGATGCAGATCCAATGCCCCCCACACACACTGCTGCTGGGTGCCCAGCGTCAGCCCCCAGCTCAAGCCTCTGCAGTCTCCAGGTGTGCAGGGCCTGCCTAAGGGGCCACGCTGGGGCGGAGGTGGCAGGAACTCGGCACCAAGGCTGTGGAGGCCAGGGCAGCGAGGACAGGAGCCCTGCGAGGCCCCAGAGGCTGTGGCGAGGCCCAGTGCGGGAAGGGAGGCCAAGAGGTCCCCAGGGCGGCCCACCTGAAGGGCCTCTGAGGGCTGCCTCCTGGCCACGTCCCAGCCACGGAGTGAGGGCGGGGGCAAGAGAGGCCCGGGCAGAGCTGACGCCCCCAGGAACCCGTGCCATTCACCCCCAGCCCAGCCTCCTGCTGCTCCTGGGAGACTCCAAGAGCAGCCTGGGACCCCACCAGCCACCAAAGGGTCCGGATGCCTTTTTCATGTCTGCACAAGAAGAATTTGCAACAAAAACCTGTTCCTACCATTCTAAAAGCTCGTTTTCCTTTTGTTTGTTTTTTCATTTATGGGTTCATTTTCTAATAGTTTTTATTTGTTCTTTTTAGATACACATGACAGTGGAGTGTATTTTGACATTTACACATACACAGAGCATAACCTATTCTAATCAGGATCCCATATTCTCGCGGTTGTACATGGCGTGGAGTTACACTGATGGTGTATTCATATATGAACACAGGAAAGTTACGATCAATGCATTCCACTGTCTGTCCTATCCCCATTCCTCCCCCCTTCCCTCATTCCCCTTGGTCTAATCCATTGAACTTCTATTCTTCCTTCCCCACCCCCGTACTGTGTGTTAGCATCCACATATCAGAGAGAAATTCAGACTTTGGTTTTGGGGGATTGGCTTATTTCACTTAGCATGATAGTCTCCAGATCCATCCATCCATTACTGGCAAAAGTCATTCTTTTTCCTGGCTGAGTACTATTCCATTGTGTATATGTACCACATTTTCTTTATCCATTTATCTGTTGAAGGGCATTTAGGTTGGTTCCATAGCACAGCTATTGTGAATTGAGCTGCTATGAATATTGATGTGGCTGCATCACTATAGTATGCTGATTTGAAGTCCTTTGCGTATAAACTGAGGAGTGGGATAGCTGGGTCAAATGGTGGCTCCATTCCAAGTTTTCTGAGGAATCTCCATACTGCTTTCCATAGTGGTTGCATCAATTTGCAGTCCCACCAGCAGTGTATGAGTGTGCCTTTTCTACACATCCTCACCAACACATTTGTTACTTGTATTCTTGATAATTGCCATTCTGACTGGAATGAGATAGAATCTTAGAGTAGTTTTGATTTACATTTCTCTAATCGCTAGAGATGTTGAACGCTTTTTCATATATTTGTTGACCATTTGTATTTCTTCTTCTGTGAAGTGCCTGTTCAGTTCCTTTGCCCATTTATTGATTGGGTTGTTTGTTTGGGGGTTCTTTTTAGTTATATATGACAGCAGAATCCATTTTGATGTAATTACACATGCATGGGATAGATCTTCACAATGGAGTATCACTCAGCCATAAAAGAACGTTTCCCTAAGTGTAAAAAGGTTCTAAGTGGCAAGAAAATAAAATGTAAGTCAGATCACGTCACCCCTTGCTCAGAAACTCCTCGTTCTCATCATTGACCTTCAGAATCAGCTTTCTGCCTCCTCTCGCACCCCATCCCTGCTCCTCTCCCAGGCTGATGGGGTTCTATCTCAGCTGTGCTCTACCTCAGAGCCTTGGTCTTGCTGTTCCCTTTCCTGGAATAGACCTTTCCCTGAATATCCTGTGACTCACTCCCTTACTCCCATTTACAAAGACACTCTGTGAGTCACAGTCCCCTGACGTGGATGCCCACTTCTCCACTGGGGGAAACCCTAGAAAGGGGAAGCAGATTCGTGTTAGTGGAAAAATCCCATGATCTGCTTGTCCGTGATCCAAATTGATTTTCAAAACGGATTTCTCCATCAAACTCAGCATCAACCAGAAAGAGAGACTCTGACATCGTGAGCCTCCCGGGGTGACACAGCGGAATTCGCAGCATCACCTCCCAGGTGTCCTTGCACAAAAGTATTTCACCATAAAGCCATCAAGAGGAAATTGTCAGAAAAAAAATTTAGATTGTGAGGGATTTTACCGAAAAAAAAAAAAAAGAAAGAAAAAATTGGCCTGAACTTGGCAAAAATATTAGCGTCATCCATAACAGCAACAAAAGTACAGGAGACCTAGATCAGAGGCCAAGGGAAGAAACAGAATAACCCAATACAGTGAGTGAGATGTGATGGACATGGGAGGGGTTAAAAAGGACGATTTTGGGGGAAATTAGAAAAAATTGAATATGAACCAGAAAGTTAGATAGCACCGAATTAGTGAATTTCTTAGATGTGATAATGGCACCGAGAACTCATAGGAGAATGTCTTTCTTAGCATTCACACACGAAAACACGTAGACGGAGCCTCAGAGCTTCTACAGTTTTCAAATAGTTCAACAACAAGCATTTAAGGGGAGCCCAACTAGCAAGATGTTAATAGTCAGGGTCCAAAGACTTTTGGAGTTCATTGAATTAGTCCTTCAACCTCTACCTGAGTTTGATATTTTAAAATTAAAAGATTAAAAATCTGTTTCTTTTATTAATGAATTAATGGAGACAGTCTTCCAAATTGTCCTGGGCAACTTCAAACTCTCAATCCCCCTACCTCAGCCTCCCAAGGAACTAGGATTACAGTCAGGGGCCACCGTGCCTGGCTTTAGTTTCTTTTATGTTGTAAATAAAATATAACAAAAGGAAAGTTTATTAAACATTTTCTAGTGTTTTAAATAATATAATTGGAAGAATAACAATACAAGAGATATACATATTTTTATCATTGAAATTTACCAATGAATATATTGAAGAGTGAAAGTTTGGATAGAACTTTCTCTCTCTCTCTCTCTCTCTCTTTGGTTCTGATGATACTTATGTGCATATAACATTTTATCATTTAAAATTTACTATTGATGAGGTTACTAATAAGTAATCACTTTTTTAAATTGATTTTATTTTTTTAAATATATGACAGCGGAATGCATTACTAATCTTATTACACATAAAAGAGTACAATTGCCTTTTCTTTCTTTCTCTCTTTCTTTCATTTTTTTTAATTTTAATTTTTTTTTTACTGGGGATTAAACCTAGGGGGTGCTTTACCACTGACCTACATTCCAACTTTTGGATTTTTTTTTTTTTAAATAATCTTGCTAAGTTGCTTAGGATCTTGCTAAGTTGTTAAAGCTGGCCTCAAATTTGTGATCCTCCTGCCTCAGTCTCCTGAGTTGCTAGAATTATAGGCCATGGGCCACCACACTTGGCTGGAAGGACTTTGATGTATAGTGTCAGAACCAAAATCCTTTAATATAACTCCTGTTGAGTGTTGAAACTTATTTCCAGCAATAGTCAACTGGCTACATTTGCAAAACTTGGTGGCTACCAGAGTCTAGTTAATTTTCTCAATAAATGTCATCAACATTTGAGAACGAAACAGCTCAACATCAAAATTTATTCCTTTAAAACTTCTTCAGGTCTACATTGTCACAAGGAAGACTGTAAAATACAGCAATCATTTCTATAGATGGAAAAAATTCTGGAACAAACAGACATTGAAAATGTCCCTCGCAAAATAGTTTCCATGACAGCCAGACCCGTATCTAATTTATAACAAAGTATTTAAGTGGAAAGTTTCTAATTATCATGATTTAAAATGTGAACTATCACTTCATGTTCAAAATTTGATTTACATAATTCATGTTGAATGACTTGGTTGTGATTATTGTTAGTGAGGAAGAAGTAATATATTCCTTTTTTCCGTCCTTGAGGAAAGACCACCATTTCTCAGTCACAGCAAATGCGGAATTGTTGCCAGTCCCAGTTTGGTTAGATGAGTTAAGAAATGATAAAGGTAAGGGTAATGACAAGAATAAAAGGATTAAGAAGGATTAAGATACAGACAACAGAATAACGAATTTAAACCCATGTGATTGGCACGTTGTGGCCATTTTTAAATCAAGTACCAATTAGCTTTGACATCTTTGAAACATTGCTTACTGTCCAAGGTGAGAAATATGCCAATTACCCTGATTTGATCACTACACAAAGTCTACATGCATGATGACATCACATCATGCCCCGAAAATATGTACAAAAACTACATATCGATTTTAAATAAAACTGCAATATTGCTTGTGTGCTTTGACTCCTTAAATCATTTAAAACAAGAGCAGGATCTGAGAACGTGAGATGGGTGGACACCAAAATTAAATTTGCAATCAACTTTTCAGATGGGGAGAAGTCAAATTTGCTAGATTCATCCATTCTTTTCTTTTTTATTGCAGGACGGTGTCACTAGAGTTTGAATATTTAGATGAATGCTGACTGTTTCAAGATTCATAAGCTGGACATAAACTAGAAATCGCCTCGAGCAGTTCTTGACACAGATTTTTATTTGCATAAAAGTCCCTGGTGAATTCCAAATCCTGCCCAGATCAACCTCATCACACCCAGGACCCCACGCCTGCACCCTATAGAAAGGTCACGGTGGTGTACAGTGGGATCGGCTCGAGAACCCCACCCGGGAGGAAACTTTACACTGGATGGGGACCAGCCAGGGCAGCCAGGTCCTTTCTCGGAGCCCGAATTTAAGATGAACAGCAGAGCCAACCGCTCAAGGTGTAAAAGCAGACAGAAGAAGGACAGACAGGGGCCAGGGTGCACGAACGTCAAATGCCTTATGTTCCCACTCATCTGTGGGAAGGTAATAAAGTTGATCTCGTAGAAGCCGAGAGTGGAAACCGGTTACCAGAGCCAGGAAGAGTGTGAGGGAGGGAGGGAGGGGGAAGGAGAAGCTGGTTTGTGGGTACAGGGCAACAGCCGGGCAGGAGCGCAACTTCCAAAGTTCTGCCACTCAGGAGGGGGACGAGAGTGGACCACAACTAATTGTATATTTCGACGCAGGTCATAGGGTTTTGAATGATCCCAACACAAAGAAATGAAAGCTGTTTGAGGTGCTGGGTATGGGGTCACCCCACTGATCATCCCGTGTCCTACATGGGTATGAAAGCATCATGCGGCACCCCACACAGGTGTACAACTTATAGGTGACAATTAAAAATGACTATGTATTAAAAATAAGTACTTTATGATGCATATTTTATAAGGACTTTACCAGGATGAAAAATGGAAAGAGAGAGGGTGGGAGCCCATGGTACAGAGACAGGATGGAGGAGGGAGGAGGAGGAGGAGGACAGACTCAGGGGTTCAAGTCCTGGCCTGGCTCCTAGACAAGTTGGTGACATCCTCTCTATCTCAGTTTCCCATGTGAGATGGGAACAACCATAGTATCTCCTATAACAGGAACAATATTCTGAGATAGGTACGTCACCTGTTGCTGTAGCTAGGATCTGGAATGCCCTGCCAAGGCCCAAGGACTATTACCATTAGGAGATAGTGGAACCTTTAAGAGGAGGAGCCTAGCGGGAGGACTTAGGTCATTGGGGGGCGTGTCCTGAAAGGGGACTGTGAGACCCGGGTCTCTTCCTCTCTTTTTCACTTCCCTGCCACCGTGAAGTGTCCCAGTAAATCATGTACATCCATAAGAATAGGGTCCTGACTACAATAAGGTATGTATATACTCCATTCTCATATAACTATATCAAAAGCTTTACTCCACCACCGGCTCTCCAACGTGAACTGCTGCCTCATCACAGGCCCAAAAGCAGTGGAGCCAACTGACCATGGACTGAACCTTCTAAAACTGTGAGCCAAAATAAACTTTTTGTCTTAATAAGTTAGTTATGTCAGGTATTTGTCACAGTAACAGAAACGCAACCCTCCGCTCTCCTCCCTCCCTCCCTTCCACTTCTGCTCCACATGCTTTCTTCTTTGTGTTCTGTCCTCCTGTGGGTGTGTGCACGTTGGTGTGACCTCTTCAGCTTTCCCTCTTTCCTAGCACACAGCCTGCCTGCTCTCGGACCCTTCTGCTCAACTTGCCTCCCTGCAGCACCTGCCCCTCCTTCAACACTCCCAAAACCCAGGGCTCCCTCCCCATCAGGAATTCTAAATCCTGGGCAAAGAGGGGTATTCATGGGATGCAGCAACAGGGTGATCCAAGGCCTGGGTCCTGTGATTGGTGGTGCGGGGAAGGAAAGCCGTCTGGGTTCTGCACAAGGTAATAAATCTCCAAGGCTCTTCATAGAATGCATGTTCAGAAATGAGGGCGCCAGCATGTTCCGAGGGTAGAGTTCAGGGCCTTTGATGTAAAGGAGGTCGCCCATTTGCCCAAGTGAAGGATGGTTGGTTTCAACAGCTTGAGGTGCATAGAAGTAGCCTCCACGTTCCAAGGCAGCTGACGGCAAGCGCCATTATCATCGGGACCCAAACATCAGAGGCGTCATCTACCACAAAGCTAGCGGGAGGCTAATAATATATCGCTCAGCCGCATGAGCGCTAAAATCAGTGATTTATAAAGTCAATTAAAAGCAAGTAATTAAAAGCAAGTGAAGCTGGAAGGTTTATTCAGGTTTTCCCTCAGTTTCAATAGGTCTATTATCAGGCTTCAATATAAATAAATAAGAACTCAGAGCTGTTTAACCCTGACATACAGTAAGTGCTCAACAGGTAATAGCAGAAACAAATTCAATACGACTTTTATGGGCTGGTTGGAATAAGAGTCATAACCATTACCAAGGAGACCCTTTTCCCTGCTTAGTATTTTCTTAGATAAAAAGGAACTGTTAAGACAAGGAGGTGCCTCCATAGTCCTCTGCTAGGACTCCCCTAAGTGGAGACGCTTTGTGATAAATTTTCAAAACTAGAGGAAAAGGCTCTGTGGACCTCGTCTTGCCTTCCTGGGATCACACACCGTGAGGGACCTCAGGAGACCGGGAAGTGACTGTGGAAAATAAATCAGGGACTGAGCTAAGTAAGGATGCCCCAACCTCCTTTATTCTCTCCTCAAATCCTCAGCTCCCTCCCGTTTCCAGGGCCCCCAATTTAGACACTCTTTCAATCTCAGCTAAATTTGCTGCTCGATAAGGATTTGAGGAATGCAGGGTCCTCACACTAAGACAAGAATCCCAGGATTCTTCGCATTGGAGGAATATTTGCATTGGAGCAGATGGGCAAAGCTGAAAATCAAAGACTGTAGGTCTAATTAGAGAATCACAGGCCTGGGGAATGTTAGGAAGAAAAAAAAAAAAAATGTTGTGTAACTAGGACATGTCCCCAGGGCCACTGAAATGACACCACATGAGGCCTTTCCCAGGTGGGACCCTGGTGGCCAGTTAGATCAAGAGGCACCCATGAAAATGGGTTTCTTATTATTGTTTAAATTAAAATGCCAAAGACAGGCCTATCAGCCTTGAGAAAGAACGGGGTGGGTACACATGAGCTGATATGGAAAGAGACAATAGTAGAAAAGAAGACAGAGATGAGTACGCACAGAATGAATATTCATATATACGCTCCCGTCTATGAGGAAAATTCCAAAAAGGTACAAAGCAAACTGGTATCGATGGCTGTCTCTGGAGAGGAAGCCGCGGAGGACTGGAAGTCTAGAGTGGAAAAGACTTTTTTCTGTTTTCTCATTTATATTCTCTGTTGTTTTCTTTCTTTCTTATTTTTCTTTCTTTCTTTCTTTTTTTTTTTTTTTTTTACCATATGGGTACATGACTTTTTTGATTTAAAAAATAGATTTGAAAAGACAGTATGAATGAGTTCAGTGAGCTATGAAATCTTTAGGTATCGCTCGTGGCATGAGATATTATTTTTGAGAGACTCCAGTTAGCAAGAAAACAGGATGCCCATGAATCAAATCCACAATCAAAATATTTCACGAAGCTTCCAAATTTGGGTTGAAGTCTAATGCAAACCATAAATAAAAGCCAGCCCAGAGCCAAAACGATGGAAAAGACAGACCCCAGGGCTCTTAGAAAACAATGCCCACTTCAGCTCCACACCTATTTTTGAAAGGGTGGGGGGGAGCCAGGGTTTCAGGAAGTCACCTCTTCATCAGTCCCATCGCCTGCCCCATCTCCCAGACCCCTCTGCTGCCTTCTGTTCTGAGCCCGAGAATGGGGGCTGCAGGCTTGGGCTGGCTGGCCCCTTCCTTACTGAAGGGATCTCCCCCAGCTCTCTTGGAGCAATTGAGGTGTGTCCAAATTCAAAGCCACAGAGCAGGTGGCTCTGGCGAGATGAGCGCTGCCCAGCCACAGGGCCGCTCCGCGCTCACGATTTCAGGGACCACTCTGAGGATTGCTGGCTCTGTTCCTCACACGAGCGCTCTGGGGATTGATGATTATGTTTGTTGGTGAAAAACAAAACAAAAACCCCCGCAAGTCCTGGAAATCAGAGAATTTCCCAGAGGAGCATTCTGCTAAGGAGGAAGGGAGCAAGAGCAACACCTCGGTCTCCACCAGCCAGACACCACCCCCGTCAATTCCCAGAGGTGTCGCAATTGCGCGAGAACGTACTCCTGGAGAAATTAAGGAGAGATACTCTGCCTCTCCAAATGCTCCACGACTAAAATTAAACTGGGGGAAGGAAAAAAAAAAAAAAAAAGCTGGCTCTGAGAAAAACATCATTAACACCCCAAATAGGCATTACCCTCTAGGAATCATGAGAGTAGTAAATCCTTTTTTGAACTCCAAAGGCAACCCAGAAACTAAAATGGGCAAGTGACAAACTTGAAGATCTGTGAGATCAGAGAGTAAATTTCACATTACAGGCAGGTTCCTGGTGACTTTCTTTGAGCATGCCTGGATCAACCACGCCCTTGATATTTGTGGCACTATAAATCCGGAGAACAAAATTAACCAGCTACAGAGTCTACTGTACTTGAGCTGTAGGACATGACAGATTTCCTATCCTTCAGGAATTCGTCTTTTTAAAGAGAGATGCACGTAAATGCATTCCAATTAGAATAACACCGTGCAGTGAAAGAGATCAAAGCAAAGGCTTTCATTTTTGTGTTCGAATCAACATCTATAAATGGTTTTCCAATTGTTTTTTTTACAATTTATGCCAGGCACAATGCTTAATGCTTTAAATGCAGATTTTATTTCTCGCCCCGTCTCTATGAAGTAGATGTTATTGTTGTCCCTGTTACACAAATGATGGATCAGAAACTTAAAAATAAGATCAGGTCATTACCAAGTTCAAAACCCCAGCTCTTAACTACCTGGGTAGTTTCTTCTGAGCTTTTAATCTGATACATACAACAACCAGAGCGATTGAATATCCAAGCCACATATTATCAGGCATGGAATCTGCTTCCAATCCTCAATCAACATTAAAAACAAACTTCCCACATCTCCAAGTAAATGAAAACTCATGAGACACACTAGCTAGAAGTGGGGGGGGGGGGCAGGGTAGGAGGGTAGCAGGGGGGTCATGGCTCTTTCTTATCAAACACTAGGCTATTTGTTTAACATCAGGAGGTTAAATAAAATTTCATTTGTTTCACCTTACTTTAATATGTTGGGGGGGGGAGATGTTCTGTTACTAATATGAGAAAAATAAGGTCAAGTCAAAATACGTTTCTCTCATATAATAAATGTGTTTTGGGAAAGTAATGATTAACAGAACAATACATTACATGCATTCGGGAAAGTAGTTAATGGAGAAAAGAATCTCACAAGTTATTTTGCAATGTAAAGAATTCCGTTTGTGGATTTATTTATGATCCTCCCTACACCAAAAACAGGTTCCAGGCAACTTAGAGAGACACATATAATCCCAGATAAAGTAAACTTGGAAAGTAAGTGATGGATTTAAGTAATGGTGGGAAAGAGAAGGCCAGGGCTAAACTAAGTGTGGACGTCCATGAGGTGGACTCCACCGCAGCTCCGGGCTGTCTCAGCCCCAGCCTCTATAGGGAAGTGTGACCTAGCACAGTCCACGGGGTCTGTACCAGTTCATCCTTACATCCTTACAGGTTGGTCCTTCCTGCCAGTTTCCCACCCCTCCTGACTCTCAGGAGATGCTAAATCCACTCTGAGAACCAGTTTCTCTGCAGCCTCCCGAGCTGGAGGCTGATCTTTTCCCCAAATCCACAGCACTATGGGACCCCAGGATCAAAGTCATCCATCCTCCAAGTTCACTGCCGTTTCCTTCCTATATTTTTGGAAATGCTTCTACTTCCTTGTCATCCTCTAACCTCCAGCCGTTTGCCCTCGTACCTCAAAGACTCTGTCTTCCGTGCTCCCACCACACATCCATGCACACCTGGGTGCCCCGGGTTAGAAGCAGATGCCCATCCAACACCCCTATGACGCCTGCGCTCAGAACGTCCAGCATCAGGCTCCATGGCGCCTCAGCCACCTGTCAGTCATCTCAGCACACCTGGATCCTTTGCAGCACGCTTCTGAATCTTCATGTCCGACTGTCCAGTGCAGGGTCCTGACCCTGGCTGTGCACTACAACCATCCAGTAACCAAAACCCAGAAACCCCACTCCCAACCCACAAGCCCCCACCTTCTGAGATTTTAATTTAATTGTTGCCAAGTGCCACCAGGGCATCTGTTCATTTTGGAAAAAAAAAAAAAAAAAAAAACCAGATATTTCCAATGTGAAACCAGAGTTGAAAAGCACCATTCCATCCTCTGCAAAGTTTCATTCCTTTCTCACCGGGTCTTCTGATGCATTGACCTCTCCTTTGATCATTTCCACCGACTCCTCTCCTCTTCCTTTCTCGTGTCCAGTTTCAGTTCCATGCTTCATCCCTCAGCCACCCTTGCCACCCTTGCTCTGTTCTGCTCCAGCAACAGCTACCCAGAGGCTCCAGGCTGAAGTGATCCAACTGTTCCCCTTCTCCATGTCGACACTGAGGTTTCACACCAGTACAGGGTGGCCAGGCAGGGCAGAGGGTGGCGGGGAGGGAGGGTGGTTTCAATATTATTCATATAAATTTTAAAAAACTTTTTCCAAATTAAAAATGAAAGGGAACTTTCTTCATTTGAAAAATGGAATTTTGCAGCAACCATTTTTTTAATTGTAGATGGACACAATACCTTTATTTTATGTGTTTATTTTTATGTGATGCTGAGGATGGAACCCAGTGCCTCACATGTGCTAGGCAAGTGCTCTATCACTGAGCCACAACCCCAGCCCCAGACCATTTTTATTTTTTGCAGCAAATATTTGTATATATAAAAAATCCCAAGTGAGTTCTTGTTAAATGACTAGGATTAAACACCAAATTGAGCCAGTTTTTAGAATAGATCATCAATACGCAAAACCCAATTATATATCTGTATCCAATGACAGATTGACTATGGAAAAAATTAAAGATGCCATTTATTTCATCAAAGATATCAAATACTAAAGAATTAATTTCTCACTGTATACAATTGCCAACAGTGAAATGAAAAATTATAGTCCTATGAAAACTCACGTGTGAGATTTTTTTAGTAGATTTATCCATAATTGTCAAAAACTGTAAGCAACTCAAATGTGTCTCAACAAGGGAGTGAATAAACAAACTGGGGGTCTGTGGACTGAAGGGAAGATTATTCAACAACATAGAAGGAAGATGATTGTCGTGCATAAAAGCCCAGGTAAGTCTCAAAATGCACTCAAAGTTAAGAAAGCCAGATTCAAAAGAAAGTACATGCTGTATGATCCCATCAATGTGACATTCCGGAAAAAGGAAAGCTATAGGGACAGAAAACAGATTGCCAGAGCAGAGGTGGGAGACAGAGAGATTGATGAGACTTTTTATGTCTTAATCACGGTGGTGGTTTTAGCAGGGATGCATTGGTCCAAATGCACAGACCTGTACTATAAAAAGTGAATTTTTTTTTGGTATGTAGATGATATCTTGATTTAAAGAAAGGAAAAAAGGAACATTGTATTCTACATGGAAATTAACTTTTAAAACAATCTCAATAATAAGAGTGGTTTCAAGGGTAAATTTGTAAGCATTCAAAATTGCTCTTTGTATTTTTTCTGGTTCTACTCATCCCTGTGTTTAAACAGTAGATTCAAAATAAACACTGATAATATACTGACTGTTAAGACAAAGAAACAGAACTTAAATTATTTAAATTTGTCACTCTTCGAGATCAATTGGAAATTTTGATCAGTGATTAAATTTTTAAAATGGTGAAAAATAGTGAGATCTGTGAGGTATTTGTTTGCCACATGTAAATTTAAGGTAATGCATAATGTGTTCTAGGATATTGTATTAATATCTTTAAAGTATAAATTTATCCTCTTTAAACCATAATTTTTTAAAACAGAAGAATAAATTTTAAAAATACAATGTTACATCAATGGAACAATCTAGTAATTGATTAGTTTATACCTCTTGCAGGTTGTTTGGCTTTATTAGAAGTTATTTACTAGTTAAAAGACATTTCTAAAGGATTTCTATAACTACCTGCAAATCTTCGTGTAAAATAAAATTCTGAGATTTACATTAATAAAAAGTCTTTAATCAATTCTGAGAGAAGATAGATTGAAAGCCACACTCTCTGCTGAACATGAATACACCATGATCAATTTTGAGAGTCACTGACAAATTTGCAGAAGGTAAGCTTGAAAGCAGAAGTAGTCAGTAGTCTTCTAAATATATGATGTCAACGGAATATCCAAATAGAAAAAGAAAGAAACCCACTCCTTCTTCAGACATAAAGTTGACTTCAGATGGACTGAGACTTTTGTTTGTTTGTTTTGTTTTACCAACAAGTATTTATTGATGGATCAAAGAATACGACCATAAGGCACCGCTGTGGAAGAAAGTGTGCTACATAGCCAAAGGACGGGGGAAGCCATAATCTTGGGAACTTTAAAAGTGCAAATCAGGGAGCCTCTGAAGTACCTCTCTAGAGATCCATATCAGACAAATTTTCCCTTTTGTACAATTCCCGTTACATCACTTGATGACAAAAACGAATATTTCAGAAAGAAGGTCTCATTCATTCATACTTCAGCCATCCAGCCTGGCCACTCCCCTGTCCCCCACCTTCACCCATCCCTTTGTAGTGACATTTTTCAGCAATTCCCTTCCTAAAGACTTGTTCGCACGTCTTGGAGAGCCTTCTGAAGCAAGGAAACCAAAAAGCAAGTAATGAGTCGGAGAAAATCAGCCAAGGGCAGATGTATGAATAGCTTCACAGACACACATGGGCTGTCAATGGGCAGGTTCAGTGAAGTCTGCTTAAGCTGACTTTGGCGGAGAAGTCGCCCTGGCTCACTCAGAGGCCTATAATGCCACCTTACATTGTCTTACCAGGGCCAGACCCTTGTTTCTACGGGATTATCAGTGGCCTATGCAAGGGGCTAGGAAGATAATGTATCCAGGCAGCTCATGAGCCAATACTTCGGGGGCCAATGCTTTGGGCCCTGAGTTAGGGGTTGACGGTGGCTTCCAGCGTGCCGCAGTCTGGCTGGGCACAAATTACCAGCCACTGAAGCAGGAACAAACTTTATTTCTGAACTCCACCAGCACACTCCACACACGCTCCGGGGAACTCCCCCGAACGCCACGCAACTCCTCCAGGAACCAGCAACTGGAAAAATCCTTCCTCTGGCACTTCCCCAACCAATGGGAACTCTCCGGGAATCCCCGCGAGAGCTCAAGCGGAACTCCGCCAGAACTCAAAAGTCATCACCTTAATGGCTCGCTGGCGTCACCTCTCCACCACTACTTCTGGCAAAAATGCCATGCGTCACCCCGACTCGGCTGTGGCCCTCAACACCAGCGTCCACATTTGCCAAGTGTAAAAATCCATAAATGATTTTGTACAAAACTTCTGCTCTCCCAGGAGAGGCCACGCAGAGGGAGAGCCCCCCAGGGCAAGCCACCCAGAATAGCCGGCTCTACACTTTTCACCAAGGCCACTTTCCGAGAAGAATATCTCCACCCAAGAGAAGTGTTGGTTACCGAAAGGATCCTGGAAGGGTGACATCCTAGGGACCCCGTTTAAGAATGAAGATAGATTAAAAACTGCCAGGCCAACGAACGATCCTGCCAAGTCAGAAATCGATTCAACAGGCACAGTTTGGGGTGCCAAGTCGAACACAGGGAATTCTGAGCCTCAGTATAAAGCAGGGAGTGGATGGTAAATTGGGTGACAGGGAAGTAAGAAGCAAAGGACATACAGGAAGGAAGCCGGAGCATGCTAAAGCCTCGCTGGAGGGAAGGTAGCACAGGTACAGTCTACATCCAGCGAGATTATGTGTACGTGTGTATGTGTGTGTGTGTGTGTGTGTGTGTGTGTGTGTGTGAGAGTCAGATTTCTTCCACTGTGACAAATACCCTGGTTCAGTTTCAGAGGTTGCAGTCCATGGTCATTGTTTTGGACCCAGCACAAGACAAAACATCATGGCAGGGAGCAACTGGGGAAGAAAAGGTGCTAAGCTCATGGGGGATGGGAAGCAAAAGAGAGGAGTGATTTGGGGTTCCCAATATCCCCTTAAGGGCACCCCCCCAATGACCTAACTTCTTCTCTCTAGGCTCCACCTGTTAAAGGTTCCACCACCTCCCAATTACACCATCAGCTGAGAACCAGCCTTCAACACATGAGCCTTTGAGTGTTCATTTAAGGCTATACACACACACACACACACACACACACAGGTGCACACAATCATGTGTGCATGAACAAAGAGAGAAACGGAGAGGAAATGAGTTTATATTGAAGTTTCTTATTATATTGGAATTAAGGCAATTAATTTGAGGTGGGTACTAAAAAGTTAAAATGCAATTGCAATCACTAAACACTAATAATTCATAAACTACAGAAAGGACCTCCAAAAATCTTCTCCTTTACAAAAACCATGAGAACACTGGCACAAAATGTCAAAATCAAATCATTATAGTTATTCAACCAGAGACTTGAAACAATCTGGGGTCCCTGATTCAAGAAAAACGGCACATTTCAGGAAAGGGTAATGCACTCTCTGAATTTCTGACGTTCTGACGTTGCTCTGTGGTCAACCTCCTCTCCTCAGTGGTAGCCTTGAAAATCAACAGCCCAGTGGCGATGAGATAAGCAGCCCAGACTCACTGGAAGTATTGGAGCGCTTTCCAAACCCCATTCCTGGAAAAACGGTCATCACTGGGCTTGTCGGTGGTTTCCTGGAAGGTACCACAAGTGAGGCTCGTTTCTA
The DNA here is from genome assembly GCF_048772815.1 of Callospermophilus lateralis. Lineage (NCBI taxonomy): Eukaryota > Metazoa > Chordata > Mammalia > Rodentia > Sciuridae > Callospermophilus > Callospermophilus lateralis. The sequence goes on from NC_135310.1 coordinate 141,968,701, forward strand.
TTCAACTTGACTCAGATCTGGCCCAAAGGAAGCAGGGTTTTCTTCAGGGACACTTGTTGAAAAAAAAAAGTGCAGTCGTTTAACACTGCAGTTACCTGAGGCAGTGATAAGACTTGAGACAAAAGAATAACTAAGAGTGAATAAAAGAAAATCAAATAATGAATTGAATTGTCTACCAGGGGGTTTGAAAATCTCCTAGTAATCTGGAAGGTCAAAGGCTGACATGGGGCCATTATATTCATGCTCAGGATTGTGGGTGAGCTCAAGAAAGACCTGAAAAGGCCCTAAGATGTCAACTCTGGTTGACCTTGAATCTTTACAAGAAATGAAGGTTATATATATATATGACAGCAGAGAAACAAGTATGGTTCATTCATAGGAAAAAAAGAAGACAATAAAAACTGCCTTTGAGCAGGCACAGATATTGGACGGAGTAGACAAAGACTTTAAATCCATTATCTTAGCCAGGCCCGGTTGCACACAACTGTAATCCCAGTGACTTGGGTGGCTGAGACAGGAGGGTTGCAAGTTCAAAGCCAGCCTCAACAATTTAGTGAGGCCTAAAGCAACTTAGTGAGACCCTGTCTCTAAATAAAATATCAAAAGGGCTGAGGATGTGGCTCAGTGGTAAAGGACCCCTAGGTTCAATCTCTACCACCCAAATAAATAAATAAATAAATATAACCAAAATCCACTATTTTTAAATATGTTCAAAGAACTAAAGGAAATCATGTCTAAAGAACAAAAAGGAGTGTTTGAGAATTATACCTCACCAAATAGAGGAAATTAAAAACTAGATAAAAAATTATTAAAAGGAGCCAGATAATTCTGTAATTGAAAAGTATAATGGATAAAATGAGAATTCTCTATAGAGGTTCAATAGCAAATGTGAGGAGACAGAAAAAAAGGATAAGAGAACTTGAAGCTAGGTCAATTGAGATTGTTTACTCTGAGAAACAAAAATCAAAATGAGAAGATTAATGAATAGAATCACAGTTACCCTGTGGGATACCATCAAGCACACCATCAGATGTTCAATGGGAGTCTCAGTGAGGTAAGAGAGAATGTGTTAGAAGCAATATTTGACAAAAGAATAACCAAAACTTCACAATTTTGATGGACAACATTAATCAACACAATCAAAACAGCTCAGTATATAAAAATTAATATAAATTCAAATTTTATATTACTATAACATATTATTATCAATTTATATTAATATAAATTATATTAAATTTTAAATTAAATTAAAATTTATATTAATACCAATTCAAAATTCTAGCTGTCCACATCTAGACATATAATAATCAAATTTCTAAAGGACAGACTCTTGAAAACAGCCAGAAGTGGACTTATCCTGTTCAAAGGATCCTCTAAAAGATAAACAATTGATTCCTTATCAGAAACCTTGAAGGCTTGAAGTCAATGAGATGATAAATTCAAAGTGATGAGAAAAAAACGATGATCAAATAAAAATTCCATATCTAGTTAAACTATCCTTTAAATGAAGGAGAAATTAAGATGCTGTCAGACAAACACTAAGAGGATTCATTACCAGTTGACCTGCCCACAGGAAATTTGTCCTTCAAACTGAAAGGCAAGGACGCTAGATAGTAACTTGAATACACATATAGAGATACAGAGCATTGGTGTTTCAGTCATCTTTTTGTGTTTTTTTACTGCTGTGACCAAAAGACCTAATAAGAACAATTAGAGGAGGAAAGGTTTATTTGGAGGCTCATGGTTTCAGAGGCCTTAGTCCATACATGGCCAGATCTATTCCTCTGGGCTCAAGGTGAGGCAGAACATCATGGCACAAGAGTATGGTGGAGGAAGGCATCCCAAGACATGGCTCCAGGAACCAGAGAGACTGTTCTCACCATGACAAAATATAAACCCCAGAGGCACCCAATGAACCACTTCCTCTGGCCACCCTACCTGCTTTCAGTCACCACTCAGTTAATAGCTATCAGGGGATTACTTCACATATTGGGCTACGGTTCTCATAATCCAATCACTTCAAATCTAAACTCTCTTGCATTGCCTTGCACATCAGCTTTGGAAGACCCCACATATCTAACTAAAACATGCAGTAAAGGTAAACACACACACACACACACACACACACACACACCAAAAAAAAAAAAAAAAAAAATATATATATATATATATATATATATATATATATATGACAGTATAATTAAATTTTTTTGTTTTCATCTTATTCAAAACACAATAGAATACTATAGAAATTATACATTTGTGTTGAGTAAACAATGTGTAAAGAAATAACTGTAGGATAATAACAACACAAATGAAGGAAATGAAGCTATATACAAAGTTTTTTACACTATTTAACTTAAGTTCATATTAATCTAAACTACTTTATTGCAAATTAAGATGCTAAATGTGATTCCAAAGGAAATATCATCAACAAATCTTTAGTTAGTCTGAGAAAGAAATAGAGAAAGCCCAATTACTAAATTTGAGAATAATGATGTTACTAATTTGCTCAGCAATGATTTTAGTAATTCAAAAGAGGGGACATTACTACTGAGCTTACAGAAATAAAAAAACAATTTAAGAGAATAATATGAACAATTATGTGTCCGTACATTAGATGATATAGGTAAAATATGGAAATTTCAGTGAAGACAAACTTCTAAAACTGACACAAGAAGAAATAGAAAATCTGGATAAATTCAAAACTAGTAAAGAGATTGAATTGTTAATGGGAAAAAAAAAATCCCACAGCAAATGTCCAGACCAGATTTCACTGCTAAATTCTATGAAATTTTTCAGGAATAATTAACACAAATCCATCACAAAGCCTTCCAAAAACTAAAACAGTAATACTCTCCAACTCATTCTATCAGGCTAATATTACCTTGATATGAAAACTAGACAAAGATATCACATGAGGAAAATAAGTGCTTATCAATCTCTCTTATTAGCATGGATACAAAGTTACTTAACAAACCATCTGCAAACTGAACTTAATGACAGGAAAGGATTATACTCCATAACCAAGTGGGATTTATCCTAGGAATACAAGTTTAGTTTAATATAAAATCAACTCATAAGTAAACCACATTAAAAGAATAAGGGGTAAAATCCACATGATCTTTTGAAGAGACAAAAAAATGATGAAATTTAAAGACCTTTTCTTCATTAAAAATAAATAAGTATGCAACAAATTAAGAATAGAAGGTATATTTCTCTATCCATAGTATTAACAAAATTCCCAAGGTTGCCCACACCCCTTAATGATGAAAGACAAGAAGTTTTCATCCTAAGATAAGAAATAGGACAAAGATGTCTGCTCTTGCCACTTCCCTTCAACATTTACTGGAGATACTGTCCAAGGGAAATAGGAGAGAGAGCAAAATAAAAGACACTAACATTGGGAATAAATAAGTGAACCTACTTCTAATTGAAGATGACATATCACAGAATAAAGGATGAACGTACCAAATTCAAATGCACTTCTGCATACAGTGATCAGTATGAAATAAAAATAAAATGATCCCAGTTAAAAGGTGTAAAATAAGAAAATGATGAATAATAAATCTGACAAAGGAAGTGCAAGACTTTACCCTGAAAACTATCACTGAAATACCATTAGAGAAATTTGAGAATGCGTAAATCATGGCTACTTCCCATGCTCACGTATTGGAAGGTTGAATATTTGCTAATATGGGGCTGGGAAGGTAGCTTAGTAGTAGATCACTTGCCTAGCATACACAAAACCCTGGGTTTGACAACCAGCACACACACACAAAAAAAAACATACAAACTCACATACACATGCACACGCGCGCGCACACACACACACACACACATGCACACTCCAAAAACTGATCTACAAATTTCGAGAAATCTATGCCCTGTTTTGGTAGAAATTAACAAGATGATCTCAAAATTCAAATAGAAATGTAAGAGACTTAGAAAACCCACACGATCCTGAAAGCAAAAACTAAGGATGATAATTCACACTTCCAGATTCCAAAATTTCCTACAAAGTACAGTAATAAAGACCCTGATTCTGGCATAAGGGTGGACATCTAGGTCAATGAACTTGAACTGAAAGGCTCAAAATAGATTTTCACATTTATTGTACATTTATGTTCAAAAGGGTATCAAAAATATGCAATAGGAAAAAAAATCAGAACCATGTTTTCAACAAATGGTGCCTGGACATATAGAGAGTCACCTACCAAAAAAAAAAAAAAAAAAAAGAAGAAGAAGAAGAAGAAGAAGAAGAAGAAGAAGGAGAAGGAGAAGGAGAAGGAGAAGGAGAAGGAGAAGGAGAAGGAGAAGGAGAAGGAGAAGAAGAAGAAGATAACAGACCCTTTTCTCATACTATACACAAAGAAATGACTCAGAAAGGATCCTGAGTTCAATCCCCAGTACCTCCCACCCAAAAAAAGAGTTTGGTAATTCTTCAAAAAGTGAAATATAAAGTTACCATATAGCCCAGCAATTCCACTCTTAGGCATTTCCCCAAATGAAATGAAATGGAAACATACCCACACAAAAACATGTGCATGAATGTTTCTGGTTTCATGATAACTGAAAGGCACAAACACCCAAATATTCATTAAAAATGAATTCATTAAAAACTGGTAGAGTCATGATACAATATTATTCAGCCACAGAAAGAATAACATTCTAATCCATTTTACAAAGTAGATGAACCTTGAATGCATTATGTCAAGTGAAATAAGTCAGACCCCAAAAATGACATATTGTATGATTCCATTAATAGAAATGTCAAGAATAAACAAATCTATAGAGTCAGAAAATAAATAAGTGATTGCCAGTGTCTAGGGAAAGAAAGAAGTGAGAACTGGTGAGGACAGGGTGGTTTCTGTGTGTGATGATGAAAACGTTCTGGAATTAGAGAGTATTCATTGTCACATAAGTTTGTGGGAAAACTATAAAGTCTTGAATTCTGTGTTTTAAAAGAATGAATTGCATGGTATATGAATTGCATCTCAATTTTTAAAAATTAAAAAATCAGCAGCAAATTAAAATGGAACTCTAAAAAACATCTACTAGACTAATGAAGAAAGAAGAAACAAATTGCAAATATCCGGAATGAAAAAGGAAACAGCATTACTAATCCTATGGAAATTTAAATGCTTATAAGAAAATATTATGTGTTAAGCAATTTAAACAAAAGGACAAACTCCTAAAAAAATCATATTACTAAAACTGATTCAAGAGATGGAAAATCTAAATAGAGTTACAAAAGGCAAAGAAATGTAATGTGTAATTCAATTTATAATTCAATTTATAATCTTCCTGCAAGCAAAAGCCCAGCAGCAAATGGTGAATCTTATAAAATATTAAATTATAAATTTAAAACATAATTATAAATATAATTGTAAAAATAACAATGACTTAAAAATCACAAATAAGAACAATCGTACATAAATTCCATAAGGAAATAGAGGAGAGAGAAAATCTATTCCATCTAGATTAAATAACCGACTCGTTTAACTTGAAAATAAGAAGATAAAGCCAGGTGCAGTGGCACATACCTGCAATCCCAGAGACTTGGAAAGCGGAGGCAGAGGATGTTAAGTTCAAGACCAGCCTGTGCAACTTAGCAAGACCCTGTCTCAAGATAAAAAATTTAAGGAGTTGGGGATGTGGCTTAGTGGGACAGAGTCCCTGAATTCAATTGCCAGTACTGAAGCACAAAAGAAATAAAAGAAAAGAAAATATTTTTTAAATGCAGATCTGAACAGAAATTCATCAAAGAAGATGGCAAATAAGCATCTGAAAGGAGTCATGTTCAACATCACCAGTCACCAGGGAAATGCAATTTAAAATCTCAATGTGGTATCATTATACGGCTATCAGAATGACTGAAATAAAAAATACTGGCAATACCCAGTGCTGTGGGAATATAAAACAAGTAGATCTCTCCCATATTGTTGATGGGAAAGCAAAATGGTAAGCCACTCTGGAAAATAGTTTTGACAGTGTGCATCAAGATAGATGCGCATGTATCACATGTCCTCGCAACCACACGACTAGGCATTTACTCTGGAGAAGTGAAAACACAGGTTCACAAAAATCTGTGTGCATTTTTATAGCGGCTTTATTTTTAACTGGAAACAACTCACATGCCTTGCTAGCAAAGAATGCATTTAAAAGCTGTAATAAATCCATTGAATGGAACCTCACCCAAAATTAAAGAGGAAGAAAACACTGATACCCACAAAATGATGGATAAATAGTGAATTCATTTTGCTAAGAGAAGAGGTAATGTGTTATGTTATCCCATGATGTGGTTTCCATATAGACAGTGTCCCCCTAAGATCCATGGTCAAAAGCTTGGTCCCCGAGGTGGTGCTACTGAGAGGTGATGGAACCTTTAAAAGGCGGGGCCTGGTGGGAGGTCTTTGGTCACTGGCCTCTCTGCTTCCTGACTCCTGATAGCATTCACTTTTGCTTGTCATCCACACTGGTGGGCTGCCCTCACAGGGAACCAAGCCAACGGGGCAACCTGATCTTGAACCTGAATCCCCAGAACTATAAGCCAAAATAAACCTCTCTTTACTTCATAGGTAGCTTGTGTCAGGTATTTCATTGTAGTAACACTAAGCTGACACATGCACTCCATTTATGTGACCATCCAGAAAAGGCTAAACTATATGGGTGGAAAACATCCATGGTTTCATAGGGCTGGGCATGGAGATGGGGCCGGTGAACTAAAGAAGGGCTAACAGAAGGGAATCTGTGAGTGGCAGAACCATTCTAAGTCATGATGACTCATAATACGTAAGTTTATCTTCTAACCAAACCATGAAACTATGCCATGGTGAATCTTACTGTATGTAAAATTTTAAAGACATCAATCATAATACGTGAAAAACCTAAAATAGAATACAGATTGTAATAAATGGCCTTACTTTACAAATGGATAAAATAATCACACTAAAGGGACTGGGGAGGAAAAGAACCAAACTGAGTTACTTTGGGAAAATGGCATTTTAAGTGAATGTTGTAAGACTAAAGACAAAACAATGTACAAATGCTACATTTTAACTAAGAATTTAGTTTCTCACAAGAGCACAATGGAATATTACCCAGCCATAAAGAAGAATGATTTTACGATGTTTGCCAGTAAATGGGTGGATCTGGAGACTTTCGTGCTAAGTGAAATAAGCCAACCCCCCAAAACCAAATGTTTTCGCTGATATGTGGAAGCTGACCCACAATAAAAGGGGGAAACAAAGGGAATGGAGGAAGGTTAGAAATAGGAAAGACAGTAGAATAAATCTCACATAATTTTCCTAAGTACATATGAGAATACCTAAGTGAGTCCCACTGTGTCCACCCACAAGAATGGGGTCCTAATTAGAATAAGATATGTTCCATCTTATTTATATTATCTGTATTATATCTTATCTATATTATAATATATATTATAATATATCACATATTATATATTATCTACTATATCTATATCTATATATTATATAGATAAGATATATTATATCTTATTAGCTATATTCCATGCTTGTATAATTCTATCAAAGTGGATTCTACTGTCATATATAACAAAGAAAAGCCCCCAAATTTTTGTTTTAAAAAGAGCATGGGTTAGCAATTCTGGCTCTGCTTTATATAAATACCCAGGCTGAACAAACAAGTAAATGTCATTTAGTTAAGGAGAGCCAGGATCGACACTGTTGGATAAAGATGCTACAAATAAGGAAAGGGAAATGAGAGTGAATTCGGGGGTGTGAACTGAAGTCAGAGGTACCAGCATAAACTCAGAACATCGGAGTCAGTGTAAACGTGTGTGTTTGCAGGGTGAGCACACACGCCTCCGTCGCCTAGACCTGTGTCCCCAAGAGGACATAAAAGTAACGGCGCCCAGAGGGCAGTGAGCACACCCCCTGCCTGGTCTTGGTTTATAAACACCAATCTTCAGCTAAAAAATAAGAAAAAGAAGCAGTGTTTCTGAGACAAGTGGTGACCCCAGGACAGGAACCAACCTGAAAGGGTCCCCAGCAGCCAGACTGGAAAAATGGGAGGAGTCCAGTTAGTCGAGACGCTGCTGGATCATGACCCACAGACTGATATCAACCTCCAGGAGGTCACATTGATATGAATAAGTAGCTGAATGAATAAAGGGAGGTAATTTTTTTTCCTTACGGAAGAATTTCTAATACGTGGAGAAGGGATGAGAGAATGCACAGCTCCTCTAGAACACCACAGTGCAGATGGTCGTAGGTGGTCTACCCATGGACACCAAGAATAGTGGAGAGAAGGAGTATGCACAGGCTCCAAGGACCAGCCCGAAGGCATCTATTAACTGCACTGGGGAAAACAGCGACTTGACCCATGAGAAATTCATCATTCATAGCCTTAAAGCCTCCGTTCCCTGATACCACCTCCTGACATACTAGGTAACTTATTCGTGATGTGTGCTCTTCATTGCCTTGTCTTCCCCACAGGGAGGAAACTTTGGCCAACTTCTTCCATTGAATTTTCCCAAAACACCTAGAACAGTGCTCAGCACATGGACCCGGTAACTATCTGTTGAAATAAATGAAGGTACGATTGAGACCTGTGACCTGCGTGACCGTAGCATGTGGTGTTGTATTCCTGGTAAGTGCTTTTTGATTGACGGTCACCTGAGTTGGTTGAGATCCTTTGAGCAACGGGTTATGATTCTAGAATTTTAGCCAGGAAATAACTGCATTCACTCAGGGCCATTGCTAATTCACAAATGTCTTTGGGTGAACCGGGAAGAATGTCCCTTCCTGCACACAAGCGCAGCCCCTGCACCAGGATGAGAGGACTCGGCAACTGAACTGTGGCCTGGATTTTGTCCCCACTCATCCCCTTAACCAGGTGAAATTGTGCAGTACACAACCTGCCCAATGGTACATAGACACCACTCTCAGTCACAGCTGTGCCTGGAGCATCCTGTAAAAGCCTCCTGCTCCCTGGTGTGGGGTCCCTGTGGGCTTCCCCTGGCCCCCTCCCAAACTGACTTGCTCAGACACTGTGGCAGGCTCTTTGGCCCAGATTGGGTTTTTCCTCTCAGCTCATTCTTTTGGTTTCCAAATCCCTGTCCATGACACTGTCTCAGAACCCCTTTTGTTCTAAGTCTCACAGTAAGGCTCCCCTTTCCCAGAATAGATCTCTCTTCCCCAAGCCACTATCTGAGCTGACAACCGGCTTCCTGCTTGCCTTGAAGGGGGATCCAGACAGCGCTGAATTCCCCCATGATATTCAAAGTTTGCACCAGAAACCCTATGCTGCCCTGAGCTAAGGGGGCAGGCAGCGGGGCGGGAGTTGTATGTGTAAGCATTAGACTATGGATATTCCACGCCTTCAGGATGGACACTGTCATTTTAACTTGGAAAAAACTTTAAGTCACAATCACTTCCCACTCCAAAGAATTTTAATAGAGCACCTACAGAAAGTCTGGCTTGCAGAGATGAGACTGGGGTGGTGGGGTGGGGGTAGATTAAAAGTCTACAAAATGTAAACCTTTGGTGACTGGCTAACGAGTGTGCCAAACCAGACGAAGTTAAGGCAAATCGACTGTGGAAAAATATTTTGGTTTATAAAACACTTGACTTTTAGCTGTTCTTTCTGCAGGTAATTATATAGCAGGGTCAGAACCTTTTTGCAATCTAAGAATTCACTCCCTGACTTATGTTATGCAAGTTCCCGTCTTGGTATGTTTGAAGGAGCTCAGCCATACTTAGCGTGGAACCCAATATGTTCGTGAGGAAAGTGACTTTTTGCAAGAGTCCTGTTGCTGCGTGTCTGCTTGGGCAGATGCCCCATGGGAAAGGAGTGGCCGGCCAGCCAGACCCTAGGAAGAGATTTGAGTGAAAGAGCAAAGAATGGAACTTCCTGGAGCCCTTGAAATGACTCTCTGACTCAACATCTGGATCGAAACATGGACTTGAACATGCATCTTTCCAAAAATGGTATACAAATGTCAACAAGTACGTGAAAAGATGCTCAGCATCACTAAACATTAGGGAAATGCAAAACAAACACCTAGTGACATAACATCTTACACCCATCCAGGTGGTCACTATTTAAAAAAAAAAAAAAAAACAGAATAGAAAGCGTTGGCAAGAATGAAAAGTTGAAAACCTTTGCTCTGTCTGTGGCCACGTAAGATGGTGCAGTCACTGCGGAAAATGGTAGGACAGGTAACCCAAAATTTAAAAACAGAATTCCCATAAGGTTTACCAACTTCCCTTCTGGGCATATATTCAAAAGTATCGAAAGAAGGATCTCAAAGAGACATTTGTACACCCCTGTTCATAACTGCATTATTCACAACAGCCAAATGGAAGAAACAATCATGAGTTCATCAACAGATGAATGTATTTTTTCCATGCCAGAGAATGTTTCTCAGTCTAAAAAAGAAAAGAAATTTTGCCACAAGCTACAATGTGGATGAACCACAAGGGCTTTAACCTAAGTGAGATAAGCCAGTTACAAAATAACCAATACCATGTGATCCCCCTGTATAAGGTGTCTAGAGTAATCAATTTCACAGAGATGGAAAGTAAAATGGGTCGCCAGGGGCTGGGAGCAGGGGGAGGCAGGGGGAGTCCTTGAATGGACATAAAGTTTCAATTTTGCAAAATGAAAAATTCTGAAGATAGATGAGGTAATGGTTGCACAACAAGGTGAATATAATTAATGCCTCTGAATCATACAGTTCATTGTGCACACTTAAAATGCTTAAAATGGCAAATTTTCTGTTTTATTTATTTTATCATTTTTTTAAATGGGGGGTGGGGGTGACTCTCTGAATTTAAAAGGGAAATGGCTGTGGCCTGGGATTTATTAATTTAGAAAATTTGAGCATTCTGACCTAAGTGTCAATGTGAAATAGATGTTTTCCAAACCCCAGCCACAGTGTGAAGGATGCAAGCCTGGTAGGTGTGTCCCCTGGTGTGACCATCCTGGAGGGTACTGTGGGTGGAGAGCCTTATAATTGAGCAGGTCCTCTGATACAGTAATGCCACTTGCAGACATTTCTCCCTAAGAAACAATCACAGATGTCCACAGATGTAAGGATGAACATCTGCTTATGGCATCAAGTAATCAGAAAAAATTTATATGTACAAAAGCCGGGCCTGGTGACCTACTGTCAATCACTGTAAAATTAATAAGAATTGTATTGTCAAAGAACAGTGGTCTTGGAACATATTCTCAATATATTGCTAAATGTTTAAAAAGCACATTACACAGAATCAAGTTCAATATTTTTACTAAATTTTTACTAAAAATTTACATATGTATGTAAAGGGAGAGCAAGTCATAATACAGAGGATTTTATCTTCATCTATCTTTTCTTTTTGCAAATTTTTAAGATTATCCTTAGGTTATTTATGTGGTTAAAAAATAAAAATAGTCTAAGACAGAAAGATCATAAGTTCAAAGCCAGCCTCAGTAACTCTGCAAGGCACTAAGCAACTTAGCAAGACCCTGTCTTTAAAAAAAAAAAAAGAAAAAGAGCTGGAGGTGTGATGTGGTTATATGCCCAGAGTTCAATCCCTGGTAAATAATGAGGAGGAGAGAAAGAAGGAGAATATATTTTTAAATTAAATTAGTCTCCTCAATTCCCAATTGGAGAATACGAGTCATTGACCAAGTTGATTTTTTTTCCTTCATAAATATAAAAAGGGGGTGCAAAAAGTGTTTGCTGTCCTAAGTGAAGCTTGAAGACAAAAATCATATTGTCAAGGAGGGTTTTAAATGTTTCAGAGAATACATGCTGCCATCACCTCACCAGCACCTATTTGCATGCAAGTCCTGGGTGCACTAATTTGCATTAACTAGTCCTCCTGGGCTGAGGACCAGCTCAGGGGCGGAGGGCTCGCTGGGCATGTGCATGGCTCTGGGTTTGATCTCCAGGAGGGGGCGGGGTGGGGTGCTTCTTAAACACCCCCCCCCCAAAAAATCAGTCCCCTCCCCCAGTCACCCAAACTTCCCACCAACCACTACTTCTGGTCAGGAGGAAGGTGGCCGGGGCCTCCGGAGCTTGGACCTGGTCTGCATCTGACTTAGCATCAGTCCTGGGGCTGCGAGGTTCCGCTGGGTCCCATCCTCTAAGGACGTTCATGCTGTGGATTTTGCTCTAAAATGCTCGAAAGGGACAGGGACGTCTGCCATAGCTCCTCTTTGGGGCCTTTGCTGCAGGTGGATTGGACTGGGAAACCTGGCCAGGCGGTAACTGGAAAGCTCCTACTGTGCGCCCCGGGAGGGACCGAGCCTGCAGAGAGCGGACGGGGCTGGGCTGAGGGGCGATTCCCCAGGGTGGACCCTCTTAGGGCACGCCTCACTGATTCAGGACCCGGCGACCCGCGGACCTGGGGGCTGGGAATTCAGGGAGGCCAGAGAAACTGGGACTGGAGGACGCTGCAGGAGAAAGCTCAGCCCTGGGGTCCAGGCGGTCCTCGGAGGTCACGGCCCCTCCACCTCGCCATCCCAAATCTTAGCCACAGGAGCTTCAAAAAGAAACAAGGACAAGCACGTGCGACCGCATACAAAGCCAGAAATGTGTGAACCATCCAGTTAAGGGGGGAGGGATGAGAGACCCGCCCCCAGGAAAAGCCCAGGAGATGAAGAGCTCCTGGACTAAGCCCAGGAACTCCCCCACCCCTCCCCCTCCCTCCCCCTTCCTCCTCCTCCTCCTCCTCCTCCTCCTCCTCCTCCTCCTCCTCCTCCTCCTCCTCCTTCTTCTTCTTCTCTCTCTCTCTCTCTCTCTCTCTCTCTCTCTCTCTCTCTCTCGGTTCTTTTTAGTTATATACGGCAGTAGAATCCATTTTGACATCATTGTAAAAGCTTGGAGTATATCCTGTTCTAAGTCAGTCCCCAGTACTTCTCCTAACCTCCCCCACCACTGCTCCCTTCCCTCTGCTGGTCTTTCTGCCATTTACCCCTAGTTATTTCTTGGATTGATTTCCTGTGGGTGTACCTGACGGTGGGATTCACTGTGTGTATTCAGGTATGTACATCGGCAAGTTAGGTCCGATCCCTTCCCTGCCTTCCCTTCATTCCCCTGTGTCTACCCCTCTGAACTGCTTTCTTAATCCCTGGGCTAGCTTCCACATAGCAGAGGAAACTTTTGACCTTTGGTTTACGGGGATTGACTTGGTTCACTTAGCATGATCGTCACCAGATCCAGCCATTTGCTGGCTCCTGTCATAAATTCATTCTTCTTTATGGTTCAGGAGCACGCCATTGTGCACATACACAAGGCTTTCTTTATCCATCCATCTGTTTGAAGGACACTTAAGTTGGCTGAGGCTTTTCTTTTCTTTTCTTTTTTTTTCTTTTTTTGGTACGGGGATTAAACCCAGGGATACTTAACCACTGAGTCACATCCCCATCCGTTTTTATATTTTATTTAGAGACAGAGTCTCACTAAGTAACTTAGACCTTGCTATGTTGCTGAGGCTGGCTTTGAACTCACAATCCTCCTGCCTCAGCCTCCCAAGCCACTGGGATTTCAGGTATGTGCCACAGCGCCCAGCTGACTGGGGCTTTTTGTAAAAGACATTCAGCTTGGCTCTCTCATCCTCAGAAAGCACGGAGGAGAGAGCCCTGGTGAGTTGGGTAAGCTCCACTGAACAGAGGTTCCAACTGCCAGGACCTCCACCCACCTGGGGCTCCATCTGCTGGGGCAGCACCGTCTCTCAAGATCCCAGGGTCTGCTGTGCCTCAGTCAAAGTGCCGCTGCAGGGGATCTTTAAAAGACACATTTTATAGATTATCTAAACAAAAATTAAATAAAGAAGCTATAGAACTAAAAATCACAGTCAATTATCTAGGCTTAACAGACATATATAGAATATTTGATCCATCAATGACTGAATACACCTTCTCAGCAGCACATGTGACATTTTTAAAAAAATAGACCATATTTCAGGCCCAAAAGCAACTCTTAGCAAATACAAAAAAAATAGGATAAAACCCTGCATACTATCAGATATTAATGGAATGAAGTTAGATATCATTATAAGACAAAATGTAGAAACTACTCTAACACCTAGAGACTAAATAATTCACTGTTGAATGATGAATGGACAGCAGAAGAAATCAGGGAAGAAATAAAAAATACTTAGAAGTAAATTAGAATAGTGATACAACATTTCAAAACCTCTGGGACATTTTGAAGGCACTTCTAAGAGGAAAATTAACAGCACTGAGCTCATTCATTAAAAAAAATAGAAATACACCAATAAATAATCTAACGTTACATCCCAAAGCCCTAGAAAAAGAACAAATCAACACCAAAAATCAATAGAAGACAGAAAGTAATCAAAATCAGAGCTGAACTCAATGAAATAATAATTCACACAATCAACCAAACAAGAAGTTGCTTCTTTGAAAGAATAAAGTCAATAAACCCTTAGCCAAGCTAACTAAAAGAAAGAGAAAAAAACCTCAAATTGTTAAAATCTGTGGTGGAAATGGAAATATTGCCATAGACATTCATGAAATCCAGAGGATAATCGGAAAGTACTTTGAAAACTCGTATTCCAAGGAGCTAGAAAAATCTAGATACTGACAAATTCCTACAGTCATGTGGCCTACCCAAACTGAACCAGAGGACATGGAATATTTAAACAGGTCAAGTTCTGGTATGAAATTGAAGAAGCCATCAAAAGCCAATAAAAGTCCAGGACCTGATGGGTTCTCAGCGAGTTCTATTAGGCCTTTAAAGAGGAATTAACACCGATCCTCCTCGAATTATTTCACAAAATAAAAAAGGAGATCTCTCTTCCAAACTCATTCTATGACGCTGGTATCATCCTGATACCAAAGCCAGAAAAAGACACATCAAGGAAAGAAAACTTCAGACCGATATCCCTGATGAACATAGGTACAAAAATTCTGAATAAAATACGGACAGATCACGTACAAAAACACATCAAAAAGATAGTGCCCTGTGATCAAGTGGGGCTCATCCTGGGGAGGTAAGTTCGGTTCAACCTACAGAAATCAACGAATGTGACACATCACATAAACAGACTTAAAGACAAGAACCACGTGGTTATGTCAATGGATGCAAAAAATATATATATTTGACAAAACAGAGCATCCGTTCATTTTTAGAACATTGGAAAAACTAGGGATAGAAGGCACATCCCTCCACATTGTAAAAGCTACAAATGACAAACCCAAGGCCACATCATTCTAAATGGAGAAAAACTGAAAGTATTCCCTCTAAAATAGGAACTGGGGTGCCCACCTTCACCATTCTATTCAACATAGTCCTTGAAACCGTAGCCAGAGTGATTTAGGCAAAAGAAAGAAATTAAAGAGAATATGGATAGGAAAAGAAGGACTCAGACTATCTCTATTTGCCAATGACATGATTCTATATTAAGACTATCCCCCCCCCCAAAAAAAAAAAACTTTGCCAAAAAACTTCTAGAACTTATCAACAAGTTCATTCAAGTATCAGGATATAAAATCAACCCCCGTAAATGGATGGTGTTCCTATACTCCAGTGATGAATCAGCTGAAAGAGAAATTAGGAAATCCATTCCATTCACAAAAGCCTCCCCCACAAAATAAAATACTTAGGAATCAAGCTAACAAAAGAGGCGAAGTAGCTCTACAGTGAAAACTACAGAACATTAGAAAGAAATTGAGGAAGACCTTAGAAGATGAAAGACTCCCCATGTTCTTGGATAGGCAGAATCAATATTGTCAAAATGGACATACCACCAAAAGTGCCACACAGACTCAATGCAGTCCCCACCAAAATTCCAATGACATTCTTTATAGAAACAGAAAAAGCAGACATGAAATTCATTTGGAAAAATAAGAGTCCTAGAATAGCTAAAGCAATCCTTAACAAGAAATATAAAGCAGGAGGCATCCCAATACCAGGCTTTAAACTACACTGTGTAGCTATGGTAACAAAAACTGAATGGCATTGGCCCCAAAAGAGGCAAGAAGACCAACAGAACAGAATAGAAGACACAGAGACAAACCCACATAAATACAGTTACCCCATCCTAGACAAAGGTGCCAAAACACACACTAGAAAAAAAAAAAAAAAAGATAGCCTCTTCAATAAATGGTAATGGAACTCCGTATGTAACAAAATGAAAGTTAATCTCTATCTCTTACCCTGCAAAAAAAAAAAAAAAAATCAACTGTAGTTGGATCAAAGACCTGGGAATTAGAACAGAAACCCTGCACCTATGAGAACCGAGGCCCAACACTTCAATATTTTGGCCTAGGAATGAACTTCCTGAACAAGACTCCTAAAGCACAAGAAATAAAATCAAAAAACAATAATGAGATAGCATCAAACTAAGAAGCCTTTTCACAGCAAAAGAAACAATCAAAAGCATGAAGAGAGAGCCTATGGAATAGGAGAAAATCTTTGTTACCTGCATCAGTTAGAGCATTAATTTGCAGGATATACAAAGAACTCAAAAATCTTAACACCAAAAAAAAAAGAAAAAACCCAACCAATAAATGGGCAAAGGAACTGAACAAACCATTCTCAAAAGAAGAAACAAATATATGAAATCAACAAATATATGAAAAAGTGTTCAACATCTCTAGCAATTAGAGAAATACAAATTAAAACTACCCTGAGATTCCATCTCACTCTAGTCAAAATGGCAATTACCAAGAACACGAGTAACAACAGATATTGGTGAGGATGTGGGGAAAAGGTTCACTGATACATTGCTGGTGGGACTGCAAATTGGTGCAACCACTCTGGAAAGCAGTATGGCAATTTCTCAAAAAACTAGGAATGAAACCACCATTTGACCTTTACTTAGCTATCCCACTCCTCAGCATATATCCAAAAATTAAAATCAGCATACTGCAGTGACACAGCCACATAAATGTTTATAGCAGCACAATTCACAATGGCTAAGCTATGAAACCAAACTAGGTGCCCTACAACAGATGAATGGATAAAGAAATTGTGAGATATACACATACACACACACACACACACACACACACACACAATGGAATACTACTCAGCCATGAAGAAGAATGTCTTTATGACATTTGCTGGTAAATGGATGGATCTAGAGATATCATGCTAGGTGAAATGAGCTAATCCCAAAAAAACAAAAGTCAAATGTTTTTGCTGATATGTAGAAGCAAGGGGGTGGGGAAGAAGAGAAGTTTAGTAGATTAGACAAAGGGAAATGAAAAAAGGGAAGAGGGATAGGGTTAGGAAAGACAGTAGAATAAATATAACTTGATTTTCCTGTGTACCAATCTGAAAATATTTAAGTGCATCCCCCCATCGTGTCCAACCACAAGAATGGGGTCCTGTTTAGAATAAGATATAGCCTGTGCTTGTACAATTTTATCAAAATGGATTCTACTGTTATGTATAACTAAGAAGAACCAATAAAATAAAGCTTTTTAAAAATACACAATTTTAACCACCCTCTGCATCAAAGTATCTACCTCCCCAACACCTTCAGAATAGAACCCTTTCTCCTTAGAAGGAGACCATTTTCTGACCCCACTCAGACATTTGGATCGGCTTCCCACGCACCCACTGTGCCAGACTTTGGCAGACCAGGGCGGACCCTGTCACAGTCTTCTCATCTCTGCATGAGAGACACCTCATGCAGACCGTGGAGTGGAGGCATCAGTCCCTCCTGAATCTGCCTGACCGACTTCTAGTCCAGCTTGAGGACCAGCTCAAAAATCATCTCCTTCAAATGCCTCAGTCTCCCCCAGGTTTGGCTGCACCAAGCAGCCCTTGCCCCAGGCTTTACCTTTGAGCCTACAAATCAAGAAGCTCAGAGTGTGAAGTGTGGGTCCTTCCCACCCTGGGTGCTCTCGGGCCGCCATGGTCCTCTTCTCTCACACACACGGGTCCTGAGTCCTACTCCACAGAGGTCTTTGGGAGGAGTCAGTGAGCTCACAGCCTCACCCTCTTCCAAACTGTGAGACCCTCAGAGACTCTTCACCATGTGGATCCCCGAGAGTTTGCAGGACCTCTGACCTTGAAGGGGCCCCCAAATTGTCTTGTGAATGAATGACACTAGTGACGCTAAAAAGGACCTGTTACGAGAATTTCCCTGGCAAGCCAGAGTGGCGTGGCTCTGCGTGCAAATCCACAGAGTGACGCTTGGGGGAGTGTTACGGCTTGGCTACGCGGTGTCCCCCAAAGCTCCTGTGTGAGACAATGCAAGACCATTTAGAGGGGAGATGATTGGGTTGTGAGAGTCTTGACCTAATCATTGCAGTAACCTGCTGACGGGGATTAATTGGGTGGATTCATCTAGGCAGGTGTGGCTGGGGGAAATGGATCATGGGGGGGGCACGTGCCCTTGGGGTTTATATTTTCTCCATGGTACGGGGAGTTATCTCTCTGCTTCCTGACTTTTTGGGGACTGTGAAGGTGACTCTGCCATGTCCAGAGCTGCTTTCCTCCTCCACACCTTTTCACCGTGATGTTCTGCCTCCCCTTGGGTCCAGAGCAGTGGAGTCGGCCATCTATGGACTGAGACTTCTGAAACCATGAGCCCCAAATAAACTTCCTCCTCTAAAATGGTGCCTGTCAATCTTTGAGTAACAGCAATGAAAAAGTTGATTCAAACCGAAAGGATTAAAAAGATACTGCTACTCCCACCAAAACACACCCGCCCGCCGCTGAGGGCGAAGCAAGCCAGGGCATGGGGCTCTGTGGACAGGCTCCACCCCAGGGAAGGCAGGGTGCACCCAGGGCTGGTGCAGACGGGTCTCCACCTCCCTTCACTCCCACTCCCTCTCCTCCTGCTTCCTCCTCTGCCGACACAGATAAGGATCACCTCACCTTCTAGGGACAGCCAGAGGGAAGGTGAGTCAGTGGGAAGTGGGAGGAGGAGTGAAAGGGCTTTATGACATGCCGTGACATGACGGGGTGACATGACTCACCTCAACTGCAGGAACCAAAGGATGTGCGCGTCCACGAGACAAGCAACTGTACGCTGCTGGTCGTGGATTTGGGGAACCGCATGCATGTGTTCCTGCAGAAATCAATGGACAAGACAATGCGGCCAGGGATACCCTCCTAGCAATGCCCTACCAAATATTGCAAGCCTGCAAAAACTGTGCAGATGGTGCAGATGGTGGCGGGCCAGTTACCTTCACAGTCCCCCAAAGGTCAGTTTGACCCTCCTACATCAGAAGACATCCAAAAGATGCTGTGCTGGCTCCATTTCCCCCACCCCCCACCCCTCAGATCCCTGCCTCCTTCCGCAGAAGTCCCAGCCAGGGACCTTCTTACACTTGGGCTGGAGGGAGACAGGCTCAGTTAACTCACCCAGCTACACCCAAGATGGTAACCTCCAAAATTGCCGATCACATTCCTCTTTTGTCAGGCTTTGGGGACAAAGTGCCTGCCACCCACTCCCAAGAAGTTGCAAAGGATTCTTGAACTGCAGTTGCACAGAGGAGACAGGGCTTGGATTCACCCTGGCCCCAGCCCTCAGTGAACCGCAGGGCTGGGTCAGGAGCCATCTCCCCAGCCCCCTCCCGCCTTTCCTCTCCACCTAGGCTCACACGAAGGTGGCCCATTTCTGCTGCGACTCCCAAGGTTCCCTGCACCAGCCTGCTCCTGGGAAACTCCCAGGAAACAGCCACCCCAGCTCCTTGCTCTCCGCTTCCTCCTCCTGTTCTTGCTCTCTCTCGGAATTGCCAGGTCCGTGACTTGTGGCACCCTGAGGGTGACCACCCCTCTCCAGATGCACTGAGCTCCGGGTTTCTTTCCCTTTCAGTTCGGAGCCTGCCCCCCCACACACACACAAGCCTTCGTTTGTCTCTGGATGACATCACCAAGTGTGTGGGGGGTGGGGTGGGGGGAGTCTCCTATTGTTAGATGACAAGGGAGCGCTCTCCTTCTCTCTCAGCGCCACGCCCCCGTTGGGCAGCAGCATTGGCTCTGACTACTGAGAAGCAAAACAGCCCGACGACGTGCAGCAAGAACTCAACAGGACGGTAGGAGAGGTCGCCCCTGTCGAAAAGGGGAAGGCTCGATCCACTTCCACGGCTCAAAGCACAGTAGGCAGCAAGGGAGGGTGACCTTCACAACCAGAAAGTTCCATTCTACAAACAAAGCCACCGTCGGCCTTCCCTCTTGGGCCACCAACCCACGGGTGTTAACTGCCAGTGAGTGGTGGGTGACAGAGAGGTTCCTGACCCCAGGAAGTAGCGGCTGAGACTGGTCACCAATTAGGACAGGTGGCTTATATATAACAATGGGGGAATCACTCTGCCCTATTCTTGTATGAGAAAGTGGTGGGATGAAGGAGGGACTGGGGAGGGGGGATGAATTCGGCCAATCGTGCTGGCATTTGACCTCCGTGAATCGCTGGACAAACACAAGTCCCCGGGTGAGCAGGAGTGGGGACATGAGGTGTGGGTACCCGGTTTCTGAGTCACCCTGGGACAGTCAGTGTGCATTCGGTGAAACTGTGAAAGAACTGATGACTCTGAGAGTCTCCGAGTGATCAATGAAGCCACGGCTTTCATGACCCAGGCAATGAGAGGAGGAGCCCCAGGAGGAGAGGAGAGCTGTCCCTCAGGGTCTCAGGGAACACTCTGACCCAGGAAAGAGTAGAAAACCTGATTCTCTCATCCACAGGAGGCCGGGCCGAGGACAGAAGGGGAGGCCCAGAAAGTCAGAGCCTTGAGAAACTTCCAGAAGCATTACAAAAGGTGAGACGTCTGAGTGATGAATTTTCCAGTACCAGACCTGTGGAACACCCCGTCTCCCGGGGCCCTCGGTGGAGTCTGCCATTCACCCAGACGCCTCCGTGGAGGTTTTCCTACCCAAGAGCAGAGGGAGCTGTGAAAATAAAGAAAATGGGTGAATTCTCATGAGCCTGAGATCCTGGGGGGCGGAAGTCTTAGGAGCCGGAGGCCATGAGGGCAGGTAAGTCCAAAACCCTCGCTCCATCTTGACTTTCCATAATTTGTGGAACAATAAACCAATCTCATCCCATTCTTAATAGTGGGGGTGTTATGATTTGGATGTGACCCCAAAAGCCTATATGTTAAAAGACTTGGTCCCCAGCCTGTGCTGCCATTGGGAGGTGGTAGAACATTCATGGGGTAGGGCTGCTTGGAGGTCCTTAGGTCACTGGGACGTGCCCTTGAAGGCAGTGTGGGACCTTAGCACCTTTCTGTCTCTTTATGTTTGCTTTCTGGCCAAAACGGAAGCAGCTTCCTCTGCCAGGGGCTCCTGCCTTGATGCCCTGCCTTGCCACAGCCCCACAAGCAAGGGGGCCAACTAACCACCGACGGAAACCTCCAAAACTATCAGTCCAAATAAGTCTTTGCTCTTTTCAAATCGATTTTCTCAGGTATTTTGTTATAGCACAGACAGCTAACATACCAGGTAACATCCGGGTTACATGTGTCATATGAATTGAGTGCACATTTATGTTCATGCTTCCGTTTTTTTACACAGGGATAGGAAAGAAAAACATGGCTATTAAAGTATTCAAATCTGTGGTGTGTATCAATCTACAAGTGCCTGAAAATACTTGTAGCATGCTGGTTTCCATCTGTTAGGGTCTGTAAACAAGTCAAGATGGCGCCTGGCATTTTGCCAGAGGGAGTGGTTTGTGAAGTAACGCCAGCAAGCCATTAAGTGTGGAGATTCCTTATTGGTTGACTGCTGTATCTAGTTTATGTTAATTAGATAAGCTGTGTGGAATGTATAAATACCCCTCCTGTCCTACAATAAACGGCTCCCACTCCTGCCGTATCAATGTGCACAAGTTGTTAGTCACCCTCCGGTTATTTTGCCCAGCCAGCCGGACTGCGGCATCCATCATAGGTTTTCTGGTATGGTACTTCACAAACTGTCCAAGGTGAAGATCCTACAGGCTGATGTGTGGCCCTACTGTGTGTGGCTTGTATGCAGCTGGTGCCACATGGAACTCAACACAAGAACTCAACAGCACCCAATCTGATTTATTCCCTTTTCAACGAAACAAGCCCAAGGTGAATGCTTCGCTGCTGTTGCAATATCATGCTGCTAAAGAAGAAAGTTTCCAAACTCTGAATTGCTGTGTTCACTGGTTCTAGATCTGCACCAGTTCACTGATGGACATTGGTTGGGACAGCAGCTTATTTTTATACTCCTCCACTAAGGACACACAAATAAATGGTTGATTCTTGTTCTCAGGGAGCTTGCAAGCTTTCCATAAAAATGAATGCACTTGGAAACACAGTCATGTAAGACAGGAAATCACAAGATCTAGTTCTAAGGCAGAAACTGTTCATTTCAAAGTGAATTAGTCAATAACACAAATTAGGAGTTTGAGAAAACAACTTGGGGAAAACAGATGATTAGGGAAGAAAGAAAGAGAGAAAACTAGATCTAGGAAGAGAGCCCAAGAGAGGTTTATGATAGGGAGAGACCTTGACCTTGAAAGCTGTTTAAGATCAAGACAGTTACGTCTCACTTCAAAAATGGTAAGCCTATGAGGTCACACATACCTAATTGACTCGATTTAGCCACGCCACAACGTACATATATCTCAAAACAACATTTTGTACATGATAACTATGTGCAATCGTTTATCTGCCAGTTAACATTCTTTAAATGACCTTAAATCCTTGCAAAGGAAAAAGAGAGAGATCAGACTAATTACAGAGAAAACTTCAGTATTATATAAACAAAGACAGAGAGGTCTGAGCTTTCTATGTGAATGTAAGGGTCAGTAAGCAGATCTGTTTGTCAGGAAAGGAAAGTTGGCTCAGAAAAATAATGAGAAAGCAAGCGGGAAGGACAGGTGGGGTCAGAATGTCAGAAATACAGCACAGGCGCGTCCCGTACCCTGCAGACCAACGAGAAGCAGAAGGAAAACAGGGGACCACACTCCATGACGACTGATTCAGTCCATACGTTATTCAGTAATCCCTGGGAGGCACAAGAGGCCGGCCTAGATGCTAAGAGTGTGCAGGATGCACCTCGGGGCAGAGACACAGGTGTGGAGGTTAGAGCACAAGGTTAAGGTCAAACCCTCCCACCTGAGCCAGGACTGCCAGGAATAAGGAAGAAATGGGATAAATCCTAGAAGTGATTCCAAGCAGGGGAAGAAGGTGCAGGGCATCTTTCAGTACTATTTGCATCACAAATGGGGGTGACTTCCACCGCCCCTCCCCCACCCGTTCGCCAGACTCCATCCATCCTTCAGGAATCAGCTCCAGTGTCATTCCCTCTGCAGACCCTTCCCCAGGAGGGAGCATCGACAGCCTCCACGGCTGGCTTCCGACTCCTACTGTCAAAATGAATGGTTTCAAGGAAAGGTAACTTGGAAAACGGAAGCCTGCCGGGCGCTTTCTGGGTTAGCTTCCTATCAGAACCTCTTCTTGGGGAACAGCAGAACGGCATGCCAAAGCCCTGTTCTTCTTGGCCAAGGCTGGATTCCACCATGGTAAAGCCCACGTTCATTGTTAGGTTCAAATCAAATAATAAAACATGCACTTAGATGCATGCTTCACCTCTATCTACAAATAAACTAATATAAAAAATAATATCTAAGATAAAACAACTGTATTGTCTTGTCTATTGGGACACTAGCCCGTGTCTCAGTTGCCAACATTGGGGAAACACCAGGGGACAAGGAACAGCAGGTGCAGGAGCTACCCTGCTTCCTTATCATGGGGCTGTGGTTTGGATAGGGGCTGAGTGGATCCACTGAAGCTTTGCCTGTTGGAATCTTGGTCCTTGGTGTCAGGGGGCTGCAGAGTGAGTTGGTTCAGGAGAGTGGGCTGTTATAAGTTAGCCTGGCACCTCCCCTGAATCTTCCTGGCTTCCTGTCTCATCATCCATAACTTCCACATGCACTCCCACCATTAGGATGTCATCTGCCATGAAGCCATCACTAGATCCAAGCAGAAGCTGGTGTCGAGCTAGCGAACCTCCTGAGCCCTGAGCTCAATAAATCTCTTTTCTTTGTGGATGACTCAGCCTCAGGTATTCTGTTGTAGCAACACAAAATAGACCGACACCCATGATAATTCCCAACTCAGGAAGGGGTCACCATGAGCTTCTAAGATTCCCGTAAGAATCATGCTCGGTTGCAGACACTGTCAGGTGTCAGGACACTGCAAATACTAAAAGAAATATGAAAATTATTTGCACAAATCATGATAAGACAATGGCCAAAGGTTGATTTCTCTTGTGGGTCATACTTATCTTTTGATGAACTAAAATCTATACAAAGTCATTAAGTGCTTTATACCTATGGGCCTATATAATAATTATGATTCTGTTTATGTGTGTATGTGCATGTATAAACACATATAGGTGTGTTTGTGTGTGTGTGTATGTGTGTGTATATAAATGTATGTATACACCTATATATACACACACACACATATGGATACGCCCTCAATATAAATCTCAAAATAACTCTTTAGGTTCTTAAAATTCAACACTAAACTCTAACAAATTAAATTTAAATATTGTGGTTTTATATTAGCATGTAGTTTTATATGAACATTAAGGAAAGTCTTTGTTTCCTACAAAAAAAGTAGTGGTTCTCCCAGCTTGGGAGGTGGGGGTTCTGGAGCAGAGGACAGCGGTCTCCCCTCTGTCCTATGGCATGCTACCCCAGGTTCTGCAGTCCAGGGGGAGAGGCAGGGTGTCTTCCCTGGGGCTGAAGGGGGAAGCCCAAAGCGGAATTCAAGTAAATCAAGCCACCTACAGGGCGCAGAGGGGGAGGGGGAACAGCCAGGGTCTCTGGAGGGAGCGGGGACCCTCCTGGAGCCCTTGTCTACACCAGCTCTGTTGCGTGCACGGTGCGGTGTCGCAGGGCCTGGCTGGTTTGGTGTGGCATGCTATGGAAACACGGTGTGGCCTGGGTGGTGTGGCCTGGCTGGAGCGAGGTCAGCATGGCAGCTGTGACGAGTTGAACCAAGGGACAAGAGAATCAGAGATAGGATGGAGGGGGGTGGCTGGGCACTGGGCTAGAAGGGCCAGCCCAAGAGCTAAGGGAAAGAGCTGGCCATCTGGGGCTGGCAGAGGCATCCACATCTGCCTGTAGGTGGAGACCCAGGGTCTCGGTCTGCGGAGGTGAAGGAACCCTCGGATGACGCCATGGTGAGAAGGGTCAGCACAGAGCCCCCAGGTCCTCACGCCCTCTCACACGCACGCCCACACACCCAGGCGTTCTCACACACACGGTTTTGCGACTGTGATCACGGAGCACAGGGATGGCAGCGCAGGGCTGGCCATCTTGCTGGAGAGACGCACAGTTAAGTCTCGAGGAGAACCCGGGGGCGTCGTGAGGGGGTCCGGCCAGCAGCCCACTCTGTCCCGGATGGGACCATCGCGGAAGCTCAGCCTCTCTGATGGCGCATGGGGAGGCTCTGAAGTGCGGGCACCTCTCTCCCAGGGCACCCGCATTGGGGGTGACTTCCCTGGCCTGCCCAACTGGAAGGCACCTAAGGGGGGATCCAGGCAGGGACGCTGGGGTCCAGAGCGCCCACGGCCTGCCCAGTCTGCCTGCCCTGTGCTGCGGCTGTCCCTGAGCCCAGCTGGGGCTGTCCCCTTCAGTGCAAAGGCCCCAGGATGGTGCTCTCCTGACCCAGCAGTGGGGACTCTCTCCCTCATGGTTTGGGGGAGACCTGGCAACTGGTTTCAAGTTCTCCTTGGGTTCCTCCCTCCCGGCCCGAGCCCAGGGGCCATGGGCCTTGCTATCCCTCCCTGCAGATACCCCTGGGCAAAAGCCCCTGGGCAAAGCCCTCTCCTGAGCCCCGGTCAGCCTGGTCTCCTGTCATGGCTTGGACAGGGCATGGCCCCGCGGGCTCAGGAGCTCAGGGCTTGGTCCCCAGTGCAGTCAGGTTGAGAGGTGCGGCTCTTGAGAAGGGACTGGCCCCGAGGGCTCTGACCTCACAGCAGATTCGCCCAGGGATGCCTTGCTAGCCGAAGGGTGATTGGGAGGTGGCGGAAACTGCAGGAGTGGGACCCAGTTGGAGGGAGTGGCTCCCTGGGGCGTGCCTTTGGGGACTGTGTCTAGCCCCTGGCCTCTCCCTCTCCCTCTCTTCCCCCCACCCCCCTCTCTGCTTCTCAGTCACCCTGAGGTGAGCAGCTTTGCCAGGTCCTTCCATCGTGAGGCTCTGCGTCACCACAGGCCCCAGGAACAAGGCAGCCAGCTGACCTTGAACTGAAATCTCTGGCACCAGGGGCCCTAATGGAGGTTTTCTCTTTTAAGTTGTTTTTCTCAGGTATTTTGTCACAGCTACAGAAAACTAACACGTGTCTCACTGATCTCATTCCAGAGAGCTCTGGACACAGGCTCTGGCACAGCCTGTCACAGCACGGAGGGGTGTGTCCTGGCATACAGAGTGCACTGTGGCATGCACGGCAAGTTGAGCCAACAGGCAGAGAATCAGATCGGGGCAGACAGTGATGCGATCAGAGAAAGGGACGGTCCTGGAAAGGGCCAAAAGAAGAACTCACCAGAAGTGTCCTATAGGCAGCTAGAGAGAGATGTAAGATCAGTCCTGGACGTGTGAACTGGAGACTGGAGTCTTCCTCTTTAGGGCCAAGGGATGTCCCTGGACAGGAAGGCCACGTGCTGAGCCCAGAGCTCTCCATATATTCTCTTACAGAATCCCGCCAACAACCCTGGATGATGGCACACAAGAGAGTGAAGCTCAGAGAGGTAAAGTGTTTTCCCTGAAGTCACACAGCTGAAAAACGATGAAAGTATATCCAAACTCAGGAAGAGTTCACCCCTGTTTCCCTTCTATTTCAGAAGATTCCCTATAGGCATCCAAGGACAATGAGGGAAAGATGGTAGTTATTGTAACTCATCTGCATCAGTTACAGTAACATTTGATGGCAGGTATAGAAACCCCAAATAGTGTCTTCAACAAAATATGAGTTCACAAGGCTACTGAGTAGCCCATCAGGAAGGGCCACTCACATTATGTTCCAGGAGTCATTGTGAGGGCCAGCAGCCCTGGAGGCTTCCTCCTTTTCCTTTTTCTTGATGTAAGAAGTTAGAAAAGGGCAGGGCAGAGCTATTATGGCAATCCCCCAAGGGATAGGTACCCAGGTTCTGTTTAAATTTCTACTCTAACATCTTCATGCTCACACTTACAAGATGGCTGTTGACACTCCACCCATCACACCCATGCT
The DNA here is from genome assembly GCF_048772815.1 of Callospermophilus lateralis. Lineage (NCBI taxonomy): Eukaryota > Metazoa > Chordata > Mammalia > Rodentia > Sciuridae > Callospermophilus > Callospermophilus lateralis. Next base: position 141,995,867 of record NC_135310.1, read on the forward strand.
CTCAACAGAATGAAGTAGTAAAGGCAAAGAGCAAAAAGAACAGACTTATTGAGGCAGATCCCTTGAAACTGCTTTCCTGACATTCAGAAGCCCACCTACCTAGATACCTCCATTTCTACCTCATTATCCAGAATTGTTCTTTTCTTATTTAAGATGGTAAGAACCTGGAAGATAGGCTTCTTTAGCTGGACTTATTGTTGACCCCAAATACGACTCGGGTTCTGTTTGTGAGTGAGAAGGGGAGAATGGAGGTTGGAGATCCTCCTTGCAAGATCGTTTCATCACCCAGTTATACCTGGGTGCTGTGTTGCCAAGGGGCAGAGAACTCACAGGAGTCAGCCCCAGGCACGGAGAACCCAGCATCCATCCGGGGAACGGCATGGTTAAATCCAACAAATATTCATATCAAGGATGATTCAGGGTCAGAGAATGTAGACAATGGGGTTGAGGCCAGGCACATCCTCACTGAGGGACTAGATCATGGGAAGGACACCCTCACTGGGACAGACCATTAGCCAACAGGGAGGGAGCAGGCCGTGGGTCCACCATGGTGTCTAGCTTCCTGGAGTTAGGTTCTAAAAGGAATCAAACTTGAAGTTTTCATCTTTGCAGGAAACATTGTCTATCTGCTCTGCACAGCCTGTACTCCAAAATTCTGGCAGAAACTGTCGCTTGGGTTTAACTTGACCAGATATCCATCCTTAGCAATATCCAGAAGGTCTTATAATGGGTTGAATTATGCACCCCTCCAGGCAAAAAAAAAAAAAAAAAGTTCATATTTTAAGTGTTAACATCAAATTCCCTCAGAACATGAGTGCACTTGGAGATAGGTCTTAAAAGAGGTAATAAAGTTAAAATGATGGCATGACCCAATAGAAGTCTGACCCAATAGAACTGGCCACCTTAGAAAACAGATTTGGACACAGACACACAGGAAGGAAGACCACGTAAGCACACAGGGAGAAGACAACATCTATAAGCCAAAATGAATGACCTTGGGGAAAACCAGGCCCACTGAGATTCATCTCCGACCTTCAGCTGCTGGAAACTTGAGAAAATAAATTTCTGATGCTTGATAGGCCCAGACTGTGACACTTTGTTATAGCAACTGTAGCAAACTCATGCATGTGCATTGACCAAAAAAAAAAAAAAAAAAAAAAAAAAAATCCCTGAGAATTATTGAACATAGACATTCAGACTGCAGTTGACTCAAGAGTTGACTTAAGCATGATTCTTCACATATCAAGCTACAATTCACGCCCAGTAGAGTTGTGTGATTTTTTTTTTTTTTTAATTCCTCATCACTAGAAAAACAGACCCGACTTGGGAAAATGTCTCTTAGTTTGGCTCCATTCTTCCCTTCTGTCTCATCCCTTCTTGCACTGGGGTTGTTAAAACCACTCACACAAATCCTTTATCTCATTGTCTGCCCTGCTTCAAAGCTCCGTCTTGAAGCCCCCCAGAGCTCCCCTCAGCTGCTGACTCTGGTTGAAGCCAGACCTCTGCGGTGCTGAAATGCACAATGATCTTCCCTCTCTCAAGACCTTGTTTGCTTAGTGTTCCAGGGGCAGCGGCTCATTAGCTGGAAAGGGCTTCTCTCCCATTTGTACTTTTTGGCTTTGTTGCTCTGAGCATGGAGCTCTGATCTGTCTTGTGATTTTTGCAGGAAGGGAAATACACAGCCCTGGCATTTTGGGTGAAGAAAGAAGTTTCCCGTTTGGATGCTATCCCCTGCCACCAAACAATCCTCCTGTTCCCCAGTCATTGTTGGTTTGAGGATACTTCTTATTTGGCCAGGAGAGGGGGGAGGTTTGAACTTGGGTGAGCCCCATCCCCAGCCCTATTTTGTATTTTATTTAGAGACAGGGTCTCACTGAGTTGCTTAGCACCTGGCTTTGGCTGAGGTTGGCTTTGAACTCTGGATCCGCCCACCTTAGCCTCCAGAGAGGCTGGGATTACAGGCTTGCACAGCAGCACCTGGCTTGATGATGCTTCTTATTTGATACACCACCCTCTTCTTTGTCCCAATGTAACTATTTTATACTCACTAAGTGCCGGAGCTCTGCCAGCTCTTCTTCCCTAGCCATTTTTGAATTCAAATATCTGCCCAAGGAGGGAAGGAGAACTTCATGAAAAAGGTCCAGCAGCACACCACCTCCTGAGGACAGAAGGTGACTCCACAGCTGGAACCTCACCCCTGCTCCAGCCCCATCTAGCATATACATTTAGACCTCTGGCCTGTCTTTAAGAGATCAGCTAAATAAATACATTAAAAATAGCAGAAGGAATATCGAAAGCCCAGCATGGTGGTTCACACCTGTAACCCCAGCAACTCCAGAGGCTGAGGCAGGAGGATCTAAAGTTTGAGGTCAGCCTCAGCAACTTAGCGAGGCTGTAAACAATCTAGCAAGATCTGTCTCAAAATAAAAATTAAAAAAGGGGCTGAGGATGTGGCTCGGTAGGTAAGTGTCCCTGGGTACAATTCTATTACCAAAAAAAAAAAAAAATTAAGAATATATTTTAAAGTTAACAAATGCACCATGAAATGGTGGGGGGGGTGGGGAGGGAAGATAAAATCAACAAAGACAGGTGGTAGGAGCTGGGAAATTTTAAAAATGCATCACTAAATATCATATGCAAAATGATCACATAAAAGGGGTAGAACAGTCACTGCATTCTTTCAGACATGATGTTTGCTAATAAAAGAGCCCAGGAAAAGGAGATAAAGTAGTAAATAAGAGCCCGTGGGGCCCGGGGAGGCTGTAGCTCAGGGGCAAAGTGCTTGCCTGGCATGCGTGAGGCACTGGGTTCGATCCTCAGCACAGCATAAAAATTAACAAATAAAATAAAGGCATGCTGTCCATCTGCAACTACAAAAAAAGAAGAAGAAGAAGAACTTGGGGCCAGAAGAACCTCAGCTCCACAGAGAGGCCTTGAGGGACTGGCTCTGCGTCCCCTGGGGCGGAAGGTGACGCCCAGAGGTGGTTTCCCCTTTGCTCAGAAAGCCACCCCCTCACTGCGCCTGCGCTGGAGGCTGAGCTCAGCGTGGAAACCTCAGCGCTTCCAGATGATTTCCCTGCGGCCCGGCCAGCGTGTACACCCGACACCCAGCTGGCAGGCAGGATAATTCCTCCGCAAACAGACAGGCCACCTGCCAGAGTGGGCTGAGGCTCGCTCAGAGCAGCTAACCGAGGAGAATATAAATCTGCTAATGAGGCCCTTTCTCAGCACACACACTGTCGCAAGGGGAGGGCTGCGACTCACCAGGAGGAAGGAAGTCTGAAGAGCCTCTGGGAGAGCTTCTGTTCCCAGCTCTGTCCCTGACCAGCTGCAGGACTCGGGCCAGTCAGTCGTAGCCCCAGGAGCCTCTTAAGCAAATGAGGGAAAGGAACCCCAGGAGCCCAGAGGTGGTGGCTCCCCTCGCCCTGCAGTGGGCAGATGCTTCGGTTTCCCCAGACTGGCTGGGGGCTGCCCCTGCTGCCCTTGTTGACCCCACCTATGCCCAAAGCAGACCCTGCTTCCTGCCCCCGGGGCCAGGGTGCAACCCAGAGTCCCTGGGGCCTAGGAGCAAGCCCCTGCCCAGGAACCCCGTGGGTCTGCTGAGGAGGGCAGGCTCCCTGCAGCTGTCAGCACCAGAGACCCCAAGCACTGGTCCAAAGGTGCCAGGATGCGGGCAGCAATGTCCAGCCTGGGAGATGAAGCAGATGCGCAGGAAGGAGCCTTCTGTGGCGTCTTCAGCTGTGAGCAGGAGGAGGGTCCATGTAGGGGGCAGTGCTGCAGGTGGCCCTGGGCAGACAGGAAGCGGGGTCAGGGGCTGCCCTGGCAGGAGGACCTTCAGGCTGCGACTTCAGTGTAGCTGGTGTGGCCAACACTGTAGTGCTACCTACTTCCCCTTTACGGAAGGCCTCTGCCCAGCAGCAGGGAGCATGAGCTCAGGGCAGCCTGCATGTTGCTTCCTCCCCAACCTCCATCCAAGACCCTGCTCCCCGAGAGCACAACCAGGAGCTCTGGAGGCTCCACTGCGACCCGCAGTCCCCTGCTCCACCGCTGTGTCTCCTGGAGTCTCTTCAAATGAAGAGCCTTTTTTCCCATATTTTTGTATTATTTTTTTATTTATATATGCCAGCAGAATGCATTATAATTCTTATTACACATATAGAGCACAATTGTTCATACCTCTGGTTGCACACAAAGTATATCACACCAATTTGTGTCTTCATACCTGTACTTTGGGTAATGATGACCATCACATTCCACCATCATTTCTAACCCCATGCTCCCTCCCTTCCCCTCCCATCCCTCTGCCCTATTTAGAGTTCCTCTATTCCTCCCATGCTCCCCCTTCCTATCCCACTATGAATCAGCCTCCTTATATCAGAGAAAACATTCAGCATTTGTTTTTTGGGGATTGGCTAACTTTGCTTAGCATTATCTTCTCCAACGTCATCCATTTACCTGCAAATGCCATGATTTTATTCTCTTTGATTGCTGAGTAATATTCCATTGTGTATATGCGCCACATATTGATGCATTATAATTTACACATAATAGTGGGATTTGTTGTTACGTATTCATACACCCACATGATAAAACAATATGATTCGTCAGTATTGTTCCCCAGTATTATCCCTTTCCCTTCCCTCCTCCCTCTCCCCGGTCCCTTTCCTCTACTGATCTCCCTTCTATTTTCAGATATTCCCCTCCCACCTTTATCCCCTCTTTTCCTCTCTAGTTTCCACATAAGAAATTAAAACATAAGGCACTTGACTTTCTGAGTTTGGCTTATTTCACTTAATATATGCTCTGAAGTCCCACTCATTTGTCCTGCAAGTAATATAATTCCATTCTTTGGGACTGACTAAACCCCATTGTGGAGATGTACCTCATTTTCTTTGTCCATGCCCATTGATGAACACCTACGCTGGTTCTGTAATTGGGCTATTGTGAATTGTGCTGTTGTAAACTCGGGTGTGCTTGTGTCACTGTAGGATGATAACTTTAATCCTTGAGGATAAGTACCAAACAGCAGGAGAGCTGGGTCACAGGGTGGTTCCATGCCTCTTCTTTTGAGGACCCTCCACACTGATTTCCATAATGGTCGCACTAATTCACAATCCCACCAACGGTGTTAATAGTGTCCCTTTTCCCCACATCCCCTCCAGCATCTGCTATTGTGGGTGTTGTTGACGATGGCCATTCTGACTGGGGTGAGATACAATCTTAGCGTAGTTTGGGCTTGCAGGTCCCTAATTGCTAAAGATGTGGAACTTTATTTCATTTATTTGTTTCCATTTGTGTTTCTTCTTTTGAGAAGTATCTGTTTAATTCATTTGCTCTTTTACTTATTTGGGGAGGTTGGTGTTTTGGGGGGTTCTTTATATATGTTAGATATTAATCCTCTGTTAGAAGAGTCGCTAGCAAAGCTTTTCTCCATTCTGTGGGTTCCCTCTTTACCTTCCTAATTTGATGACATCCCATTTATTAACTCTTGGCATTATTTCCTGAGCTGTAGGAGTCCTGTTGAGAAAGTCGTGGCCTGTGCCTGTATGCTGGAGGGTTGACTCCAAGTTTTCTTCTAGGGGTGGCATGGTTTCTGGTTGAATTCTGAGGTCTTTGATGCATTTTGAGTTGATTTTTTGGAGGGCAAGAGATGAAGGTCTCGTTTCACTCCTCAACATATGCATGACCAGTTGTCCTAGCACCATCATTTAAAAGGCGGTCTTGTCTCTAGTGCATGTTTTGGGCCCTTTTGTCAAGGATCAGATGACTGTATCTGTCTGGGTTTGTCTCTGTGCCTTCTCTTCTGTACCATTGGTCTGTGTATTATGCCAGTACCATGCAGTTTTGGTTACTGTAGCTCTGTAGTATAATTTGAAGTCAGATATTGTGATGCCTTCAGCATTACTTTTTTGGCTTACAATCATTTAGGCTATTCTGGGTCTTCTATTCTTCCAAATAAATTTTAGGACTATTTTTTCTAGTGCTGCAAAGAATGTCATTGGTTCTTGATGGGGATTGCATTGAATCTGTATTGCTTTTTGTAACATGGCCATTTTAACAATATTAATTCCTCCTCTTCATGAACATGGGAGGTCTTTCAATCTTCTAGTGTCCTCTTCAATTTCTTTATTTAGTGTTCTGCAATTTTCACCTCCTCGGTTAGATTTCTTCCTGGGTGGTGGTGTTTTAGGTTATTGTGAATGAGAATTGTTTTCCCGATTCCTTTCTCAGCAGATTGATGGTTGGTATAGAGAAAAGCGATTGATTTCTGTATGTTGACTTTGTATCCTGTCATCTGTGCACCTGACAGCAGCTCACAAGAGTCAACTGTGTGCATCTCACCCTTAACTCTGTGTTCCATGGTGGGGGTCGATAGCTGGAAATCAGCCATGACTGGAAATATTTACACCATGGAAATGGATCAACACAACAAATCAGCACCTTCCCTCCACCCCCACCCCAGACTGGTTGTTAATCGTTTACCAGCACTGTTTATGGACAGTAGGACTAAATCATTCATCAAGACCCACTTTATAACATACGGTGCAGACGGGAGAAGTTGGAGGAGAGAAAAAATTAAGGAACCTGCAGAAAAAAGGTGCAGATGAATTTTCCCAAGGAGGAGACGTTCTGAGACGTTCTTGGATGCCTTGTTCTTACGGTGTGGCATTGAGCTGGCAGCAACAGCAGATGAAAACCCCGAAGCTGGCATTCCCCACAGCCTGGAGGACCCCTGCTCAGATTCCTGGCATTGTGAGGGCAGTCGGAAAACTGTCCCTAATTCAGGTGACCACAGACTGGCACACACAACCTAGAGACAGTGTGTGGTGTTGTTTCCTTAATAACATACAAGACGGCTATCCTAAAACCCAAGTCTTCAACTCACTGTCTCAGTCTGAAATGTTGCTGATCCGTAATCCAAGGGAGGAGAGCTGTAGAAACTGCTGGCTACGATTTTTAGAAAGCAGAATCTTTCAAAAGCCTTTTTAGTGAGGACCACCCATTTATTTGACAAATAGGGGCTCAATGCCCACGGAAGGAATTTTTTACTGGTTCTTTTTAGTTATACATTCCATTAGGATTCTCTTTGACATAATTATAAAGGTAAGAAACATAATTTGCTCTAATTCAGTCTCCAGTATTCCCCATTTCCCTCCCTCCTCCCTCCCTCTGCTCCCTTCCCTCAACTCTGTTGATCTTTCTGTTTACTTTTAGTTTTGCTGTTGTTTTTAGTGTCTTGTGGATGCACCTGATGCTGAGATTCACTGTGGTGTGCTCAGTATGCACACAGGGAAGTGAGGTCAGGTTCCTCCCACTGTTCTTCCCTAACTCCATCCTTCTCCTTCCCCCTCAGGCCTCTTCCTCTAGTCGACCAATTTTTCCTCTGTTTTGGTGGACTCCCCCCCACCTTCTCTCTTTCTCTCTCCCCACCCTCCTTCTTTTGGACCAGCTTCTGCATAACCCAGAAAACATCAGCTGAAGGCCTTTTGCTGGTGAGGACAGCAACCCAATGAAGTCATCTGTTTGGGTCCAGACGCCCCACAAAAGGGGCAGAATAAATCTACTGTCCTTTACATGAGTATGGAGAGAAATTTTCCATGAGGCTAGTCCATTTGCCTCTGAAAGAATCGTTCCTGGTGCGAGGCAATTCAGCCACTTCCTAATGGCATTCAGATATGGCTCATAGTGGAGACATAATAGACACTTGTTAAATGAATAAATGAGCCAATCTTAACTTGCAGATAACCAGGGATGATTAATTCTGCCCCGGGCTATGTGGAATGAATAAACCCTTAAGAGATCACCAGGGACCTATGCAGGAGCTGAGAGTGTGCTCCTGGACACGAGAGGAGGAGGACATATATATTAAGCAAAACAGGAAGCTCGCCAGAGACCCAAGTCAAAACTGGAAATGCCGGCCCAGCTGGATAGCTTGAAGGTGACAGAGGTAGGAATGGACTTTTCCCATTTACATCTTCTTTGTTCTTAATTATCAGAGGCAATAACAAATCTCAAACCTCCTGGGAAACGGGAAAATGCAAGTTATAAAGTGAAGACCTTCCATAATGACCATTAAAATCTTTCATAAAATCCCAAAGTCAGGATCTTTCTTTAGAATTGATGATTTAAAAAAAAAAATGACACAGAATTTAAAGGAAATAGCATTTATTTGGGAAATAAAGAACTGTAATTTGGGTACAATGAATCAAGGCAGCCAAACCGTGTCCTTTAAGGCAATTGCAGAAGAGGGTTTTTGTTTTTGTTTTTTGTTTTTATAGGGGATTTCCACAGTTGTTGTTTTGGGAGACAATTCATTGGCTGGGAAGAAATCCTAAATTGCAAACCCATTCCGATTGATCAGCTAATCAGGGAACTCACAGATGAGAGATGTGGTAGCTATTGCCTTCAATGGGTCATCAAAGTTTTATTGCAGTCTTCTGTGGTTTAACCTTGAGAAGGTGTAACAGAATCTTCCTGCGTCTCCACTGTAGAAAACCTTAGCCTTTATTACTTCATTTTCTTTCACAGAACCCCATGCATCCCAGAGAGAACTCTTTCCTAATCTTTGAGCGGCCGACTCCAGGAAAACACAGGGCAGTTATAGTGGAAGGAAATGGAATGAACTCGGTCGCTCTTAGTGATAAAGATGTTGTCATTATAGACACCGTTCCAGATGTTGGCGACATTTTAACAGACTATGACCTCTTCAAAAGAGTGCCTTCGGGGGCTGGGGCTGTGGCTTAGTGGTAGTAGTGCACTTGCCTAGTATATGTGAGGCACTGGGTTGGATCCTCAGCACCACATAAAAAATAAAATAGGGAAATAGGGCTGGGATTGTGGCTCAGAGGTAGAGCACTCCCCTCGCATGGGCGGGACCCAGGTTCCATCCTCAGCACCATATAAAAATAAAGGCATTGTGTTGTTTCCATCTACCCCTAAAAAATAAATATTAAAAATAATTAAAAATAAACAAATAAAATAAAGATGTTGAGAGAGAGAGAGAGAGAGAGAGAGAGAGAGAGAGAGAACCCTCTTCCTTTTAAGGATACAGACAAGAGGGGAAAAAAAATCTGCCTGTGCTTTTACAATTCTCCCAAGGCCACAGTGGAGAGATGTGTGGCCTCCCTGTCCCATAGGTCATGACACCCTCGTGTGCCCAGCTGCCCTTTTGGGTCTTGCCACATGGAGAATGCCTTTCTGCCCAGTAGGGTTGTAGTGATCCCGATGTTCAACCCCAAATGCAGAAACAGCTTTGCCCTAGCCCAGCTCTTCACGAACTCCCTGATACAGGAGGCAGCTAAGGAAAACCATGTATCAAGGAAAAACTTCTCTATTCCCATGGAGAAGATAGATGGGTCAATTTGGAAATGAAGCATAAGGGCCAGTGGTGCACAGGGCCCTGGGAAAGAGCACTGCGACACTTACAGGATTGCAAAGCCACTTCTCTCCTTCCTGGGGTCAGGCCAGGGTCTGCAGCCAGGACCTCCTGCTCTCCTTCCTGTCGGTCCAGCCTCAGGGCATGTTATGGTGTAGATGGCTCAAGCACAGTGGTTCTATGTACTATCTGAGACCTCCTAGGGCAGAGGAAGAAAAATTGTACCAGTAAATTGAGTACAGTCGTGGGCTGCACTACAGTGTTTCAGTCAACTGTGAGCCATGGATACAGCAGTGGAGCAGAAGAGTTCCTATAGCCTAGGACCTTTACTGAGCCTTTTCTTTCAATGCGACTGGATCCACGAGTACTGCTCTGTTACAGTTGTCTACAGTATTAAGTACATTAACCTGCCGGACAGGTTTGTAACCTAGGAGCAAGACGCTCCCAGTTAGCCTCAGTGTGTAGAAGGCTAGACCATCTAGGTTTGCGGAGATATACTCTGTGCTGTTTGCACAAGATGAACTTGTCTAACGATGCATTTCTCAGACTATTTCCCCATCATTAAGCAATGCGTGACTGCACTTCATCTGCACAAAGAAAACCCGGGCACTAAGAGTAGTTAACCCAAGAGTTTCTGGAGTCTGCCAGAGTAGAAGCCCAGCTCCCACAGGGGGCGAGATCCATGCAGGAGCAAGGAGGGCAGCCCAGTGGTTGAAAGGGAGGAAAGAGCCAGCAGCGTTGAAGTAGGTATGCATTCCCTCCAGGGTCCCATGTTAGGCCAAATTTCCAAGGCTGGCTCTTATTCCAGACATGAAGAAATTAATGGGGTTAGCTGGGTGTGATGGTACATGCCTGTAATCCCAGTGGTTTGGGAGGCTGAAGCAGGAGGATTACAAATCCAAAGCCAGCCTCAGAACTTAGTGAGGCCCTAAGCAACTCAGAGAGACCCTGTCTCTAAATAAAATATTTTTAAAGGGCTGGGGATGTGGCTCAGTTGTTAAGCACCTCTGGGTTCAATCCCCGGTACCAAAAAAAAAAAAAAAAAAAAAAAAGAGGCAGGAGGGCTAACAGAAAGAAAATACTTGGGTAAAATAATAAATGCAAGTTAGGAAGTTCAGAGATGATTCTTGAAAGATTATAGAGAAGATAATGCCTGAAAGGATTAAGCTTTAAAAGCATAATTATTATTTTAACAGCCAGTGCTTGGAATAACAAGATAAAATAGACATTTAAGAGGGAAGCCTTGATGTCAATGAGATTAACAACTTAAAAACACAAAAGCAATCGCTGAAAGTCAAAAACCATTAAGATGGTAAGTCTTGCATGTAAAAATAGAAGGTATTGAGGATAAAGAACGAGAGTAAAAATTTGAAACTGTAAAAGTAAAGAGGATATCTTTGTCTTTCCAGAAAAATAAAAGCAAAACCTTGAAAATTAGAGAGATGGTAGATAGAGGAAAGGGAATACAAGAGAAACGTTTGTATATAAATCAAAGAAATGTAACAAGCCACTACTTTAACAAGGTAACAAGCTAATTGGTATATGTGGGAAAGCCAGAAGCATTCCCTCCTAATTTTTATTGTGAGTTCCTTTTTAACCTAAAAGCTATTTTAGGAATTGGCTTTATAGTTTACAAATACATGGATTTGTCTCTTGTCATCTAATCATTTTTAATTGTGGATTTCTAATTTAATTGCAATATGGTCACAAGATACGAAGTTGTTATTAATAGACCCAATTTTTATAAATGTTCAAAGAGTGCTTGAAAAGAATGCATAATCTCTCTACTAGGTACAGGGTTTTCTATCTAATTAGACCAACCTTTTAATTGTGCTGTTGAAATCCTTTATAGACTTATGGGTTTTTTTTCCATCTTAATCTTTCAATTTCCTTATAAATTTTCCTGGTGATTCTATTAGTTTTGCTTCATAAATATTAAGACTACATTAAGAACACACAAATCGAAGATTGTTACTTCTTATAGAATTGTTCTTTCCTTATTATGAAAGCTTCTCTTTATCCTCAAGAACCATCTTTGCCCTAAAAGTTGTCTATTATTCAGTTTGCTCTAACATGTTTTTATTAATGTTTGTCTGATATAGCTTTTCCTGTTTAATTTTGGACTACTCAACATCATTTCGTCTTAAGTATGCCTCTTATAAATAACACAAAACTGAATTTTATTTTAAAAATCAAATCTGGATGCCTGTCTTTTTAAAGAACCTCAGCTGTTTAAACTATTGCAATTACTGATCTATTTGGACATATTTCCGACATCTTATTCTAGGGTTTGGGCTTATCATGTTTTTCTTATTGCTTCTTTTTTTTCCCCTTTCCTAGTTTCCCAAATTTTAATAACGTTTTCTCCATTCCTTAATTCTTTTGCATTGGAAGGATGTATTGTGCTCTGATTTAACTTTCATTTTTCAATTTTGAAGAATCATAACTAATGATAAATATTTATAAGGAAGTTACACTTATCAGTGTCTTTACTCGCTCTTCAAACAAGACTGATGGAACATGCTTTGCTTCTCACTGAACATTCTCTTCCTTAAACATACACACAAAAATTACATTTTTTCCTGATGAACTACTTTTTTAAAAGATCAAGTAGTTGTGTGTACCATTGCTCTTGGATCCCGAACTTTCCCTTTCAGATCACGTCTTTCTGCTTGAAATATGTCTCTATCAGTTCTTCTTCGAGGATCTGTGGGTGGTAAACTTACTTGATTGCTGTTTGAAAATGCATTTATTTTGACTTCATTCAAAAATAATAGTTTAGCAGGGCATAAAAATTCTAGGCCCATTTGTTTTATCAGCACTTTGAAGATATTACTCCATATCTCCTGATATCTGTTGTTAAAATGTCTGCCATTCCGGGGGGCTGGGGTTTGGCTCAGTGGTACAGCACTTGTCTAGCATGTGTGGGGCACTGGGTTTGATTCTCAGCGCCATATATAAATTTTAAAAGAATCCATCAACAACTAAAGAAACATTTTTTTAAAATATTTGCCATTCTAACTATTTGGTTTTTGTAAGCATATGATTTATTTTTTCTAGTCACTTTTAATATTTAAATAGTGTTTTATTACAATGAATTAAAGTGTGGATTTACTTTCATCGATTGAATGTACACTTTTAACCTGAAAACCATGGTTTCCTTCAAGTCTGAAAAATCCTCATTAATGAATATATCTTCATATATGAGTGTCCACCGGAACTTCTCTAATGATCACTGGAGTCCCCTGAACTCCCCTCTGTGCCTATTAATTTTTCTTTTATGCTTTTTGTTTCTTTTTCTCTCTGTAATACGTCCTGGTGATATTTCCAGCTTACTCATTTCTTTTTCTGGTCTAAAGTTTATTTCACCTATTGAGGTTTTTAAGTTTCATTTATCATTGTTTGGATTTCTAGGATTTCTAGTTGGTCCTTTCCTATATTCATTCACCTGTTCATTTTTTATTTTTACCTTTTTGTTATTTCTTATTTCTACTTAAAATGTTTTATTTTCGTGATGTCTTTGATGATCCAAAGTTTACAGGACTCAAGACTATGGCAGCTGCTCTCAGTCCTGAGCAGGTGAACACCTCTCCTCCCAAGCCTCAGGAAGGGCCTAGGTTCTGAGGCTCTGCCTCTTCCACGTGTGCTCCCAGGGTGAATGAGCCCCCTCAGACTCAGTCCCTGAAGCGGCAATGGCTTGGTTCTACTCCTGTTATGAGGCTGGGTCTTCTTCTTTAGCCTCCTTGGATATCTGTACAAGCCAGGAACCCTCAAACATAAACATCCTGGAGCAACTTTTCCAACCTCTCTCTCTGCAGAGGAAGTATCTAGTTTCATGCAGTCAGTCTGACCAGGTCTCTCACCCCGTGTGGAATGTGTTCAAGACCCATAACTTGGCAGGATACAAAGTCCCGTCCACTGTACCTGCTTCAGGACCTAAACCCAGAAGACCCGTGATGTGACCGTGTCCCTCTGAGCTGGGTTTCGGTGACACTTACAGTCCACAGAAATGTCTTATTTTCAAATGTGCCTATGTGTTGTTTTTGAATTATTGTGAGAATGATTCGCTTCAGCAAAACACAAAAGTCACTGGGAAGGACAGAAAAGGTAGAGAAATTAACTGAAATGGAAAAAGCTGTGCAAGGGAGCCCTGTGGCTCTCCCCACAGTCAGCCATTGCCATTCAGTGTTCCACATCCATACAGAAGTAAGAGGCACAGCTAACATGGTGCCTTTGCCTTAAATCCAGAGATTCTTCCTTAATTCACAGACACCTCAGCTTTACCTGAAAGGGCAGATTATAGAGTCTTCTTAGAAATATTCCTGGGCTCCCAGGACAAAATAAGTGTCAGTTATTCTCCCTCTTCTAAACTTCCTGGCCACAGGGCCCTGTATAAAGGAACAGCACAGTGTTGTGAATGACAGCCAGCCAGGCTGGGTTCAAGCCCTGTCTCTCCCACAGTGACCCTTGAGACCTAGCACAGGATGTTGAACCAAGCCTCCGTTCTCTCATCTAAAAAATGGGAGTAATGGTACCTACCTCTGAGTCGTATTTGTATAAAATGAACAAATATACGTAAAGTTCTTGGTCCATAGAAAGTGCTACATACGAATTTGTCACATTAAAATACAGATACATAAGATGTAAGACTTTGTATTATTACTTGGTCATGCCCTCTGTATTGTCAGACTTTCTTCACTATGACAAAATGCCTGACAATCAGCTTGTAAAAACAAAAGGTTTGTTTTAGCTCACGGTTTCAGAAGTCCTAGTCTGTGATCAATTGGTCCTGTTGCTCTGTGCCTGTGGTATGGCAGCCCATTACGGTGGAAGCACATGGCAGAGCAAAATCACTCATCCCATGTCCAGGGAAGAAGGAGCCAGGGTCCCACAATCCCCTTCAAAAACACGGCCCGTAACCCAAGACCTCCCACTAGGCCCTTCTCCCTAAGATTTCCCATCACCTCCATGGTGCCACCCTGGTTACTCAGCCCTTAAACACATGGGCCTTTGCAGGGCGGGGGGGCATTCAAGATCCAAATTAAAGCATCCTTCACTAAAAGGGCTTCGACCATGACCAGTGACTGAGGTCTCCTGTACAGAATCTCCCCAGAACCCTGACTGTTTATTCGCACCTGCCTGTGGCCCATCTCCTCTCGGACCTCCCACCAATGCCTCAACCACAGTAAGTTCAAAACTTAAGGACCCAGACGCACAGAGATACTCTCCCTGCAGTGCCTCCCCAGTGGTCAACAGCAACATCCACACCAAAGGAGACTCGGAGTCCTCGTAGATCTGCCCTCCGGGTCAGACCCCACTCCCCAGCTTCCCTGTCCCCTACCACCCACACCACCTCCTTCTGACAAGACCCAACCTTGGCTGTATTCCCTCGCCATGCCCACCCTCCACTCTCATCTCCTCCACTATTTTCCACCTCGGTTCCGGCCCTTCCCGACCATGAACTGTGGCTTCCTATCTGGTCTCCGGGTATCTGACTGCCATTTCTCACCCTGCTATCAAGGGAAAGAGCATTACTAGGGTAATTACCTCTCCCCTGCTAAAGCCCTTTGGTAGCCCTACAGGGCAAAGCCCAGACTCAGCACCCTATGATCTGAAACCCCCTTACCTCCCAGTCATACCTTGGGGCAGCCACAGGGCCTCTGCCTAGAACACCCTTCTCCACCCGACTGTTGATTTACCTGGTGAGAACCTGCTCTGCCTTCAAGACTCCAATCAAGGGTGATCACCATTATAGAACCTACTAGACTGGTTACTTGGGAAGGGGGTCGGCCCCACTCTGCCCTGCAGAGACGTCTGTCATATATTATTTAACTCATTCGTTCACACAACTAGACTCTGTGCTGCTGGAGGTTAGCTCTTATTCACCTCTGAATCTTTGTGTCCCCAGTGCCTAGGACAGTACCTGGCATATGATGAACTCTCAGTTTATGACAAAGGAAACTCTTAGGTCCTCAACTGAGTGTCAACTCTGACAGAGGAAGCGTCAAGATCTGGGGGTAGACACCAGGCTGCTCAGGCAGGTTATGGAAGGGGAGGGACAAGGGTCACCAGAAATGGCTTTTATTTTGGTACTAAGGATTGAACCCAGAGAAGCTTAACCACTGAGCCACATCCTCAACCCTTTTTATAATATTTTATTTAGAGACATGTTCTTGCTGAGTTGCTCAGGGCCTCACTAAGTTGCTTAGGCTGGCTTTGAACTCTCGATTTTCCTGCCTCAGCCTCCTGAGCTGCTGGGATTACAGGGTGCACCATCGTACCTGGCCAGAAATGATTTTTTATACCAGCTTTTATTCTTCAGATCATGAAGCCCTAAGCAACAAAATCAATGCATCCAAAAGGAAAAAAAATGAATACATTTTATAATATAGAAACAAAGTATATTATCTGAGGAAAAAAAAACAACTATTACTCACACCAAAAAAAAAAAGTGGGAAAAAATATTTGCAATTCATGTCACAAAATCCTATTCTGATTTTCTCAATATACAAAGAGCTCTTACAAATAAGTAAGAAAAAGACCATGGATCCCATGAGAAAAAGTCAGAAGATATAAATAGGCTTGCACAGAAAAAATGAAAATGCCCTTAACCATCATGAAAAAAAATGTTTGATTTTAGTCATGAATAAAGAAATGCAAATCCCAACAACAACAGCTCCATTTTCAGAATGGCAAAAAAAAAAAAAAAAAAAAATTCCTAAGTTGGGTATTTTCCACACCAGGTGGCTCAGGTGTGGAGGAATTGCACTCATTAACACTTGAGTGAGCGTGAGCATGTGTGCAACATTTCCATAGCGAGATCATTTCAGTGTCTTTAACATGTTGCACTCACATGTTGCCCTTTAACAAAAATAATTGTATAGAGAAGGGAAGAGGGAGGGGGGTTTAGTGAGGGAGGAGCGAGGTTGTGATTTCAGAATATATTTGTTCTGCCATGACTTAAGCCCTGGGCTGCACTCCAAAATCCTCGTCTGAATGGTTTGCTGTTCAGAGTGGCTGTTTACATTCTCGGCTGTTTTCTCGGCAGACAACACCGTCCCTCGGCTTCGGTGCCAAGGAGCTGTGCTTCCCATCATTAGAAAGATGAAGCAAAGAGCCACCTCTCACGTGGTCTTCGGGGCAGAGCTCTTGATGGTTTTTTCCACTTACAGGAATGTGTTGGTCCAGCCCTGTCGTTGCCGACTTGGCGTTTAGGCTCCTGTCCTTCCGAAGAGAACCTTGACTTTTTTTTAGGTGTGCACCTGTCCTATACACAGGCCACGGGACCCAGTGACAGATGATCCCACCAGGCTATGGAGGCAGCCTGGATGGGTGGCTATTAATGAAGTTCTTACATTCACCTTTCTGGTAACTGGTTCCGACGCGATTGTGTAAATGGATGAGCTGGAAGAAGAAGGTGTCCAAGAAGGTACAGGGGGTTGGAGCCCAGCTGAAATGAGGAAGGTGTTCATGGAGGCTCCGCAGGGGGAAACTGATTACATATGGGAGATCAGATGGGAGCAATGGGAGCCAAGTTTCTCACTCCTGGAAGAGGAGATTACAAAAGTGGGAAGGAGGAACTCATTTAAACCCTGGGCTATCCTATTGAGGATATTGTTGTGAACTCAGAGATTTCAATACACAAATAGATGAATATGGAAATAAATGTAGATGCAGGTCTGTATGGCAGGATGTATTCCCAAGACCTGTCCCCTGAGACAATCTAGCAGCAAGGACACCCCAGTAGCCCTGAGAATACTTAGAATCTAAAGTTTTGGCTCCTAAATGCCAAAATAATTATATAGAGAAGGGAAGAGGGAGGGGGGTTTTCTAAGTGGAGCTAGGACTTCTTAGAGGGATGGCTGGTCCCATAATCTGAGTAGACAAAGGACTAAATGAATGTGGAAAAATCTTCAGCAAGGTCATGCCCAAATAATTAGGGGACATTTCAAAAGGACACAGAAACTGACTTGGAGGAGTTCCCATTAGCAGAATCAGAAATATAATTTGAGCATCAAAATAAATGACAGATAATAACCCATTGAATGCAACAGGAGTTCACATTTCCGTGCTGATATCAACAGAGAGATGAATAAATATATTAAAAGTTTAATGAGGAAGTATATATTCACAGCATCTCAGAGTACCTCCCTACCCAACCCAGTCAGCATCCACAGAGTCAACCAAAGTTGAATCGGCAATAGTCAAAGCCAGGCAGGGAGGCACAGGCCTGTAGTCCAGGCTACTCAGGAGCCTGAGGAGGGAGGATCACTTGGGCCTGGAGTTGGAGGTCAGCCTGGACAACATAGCAAGATCCCTGTCTCAAAAAAAAAAAAAAAAAAAAAATTCAGGAAAAGAATCGTGCCTGTACTTAACATGTACAGTTTTTTTTTCATCATTATTCCCTAAACAATAGGCCATGACAACTGTTTACATTGCACTTCCATTGTATTAGGGATGATAAGTCATCGAAGATAACTTAAAGTGTGGAGGAGGACGTGCGTAGGATCGATGCAAATTCTTCCCCACCTCATAGAAGGACTTGAGCATTTGCAGAATTTGGTATCTGTGTGGGGCCCTGGAACCAACCCCCCATGGATTCGGAGGAACCGCTGTACTCATTAATTACAAAAGAAGAAGTGAAGTGACTTTATAGTGGAGACATCTGGCAGATACCGCTTCAGGCAAATGATCAAAATCCACATCTCCGGTGATGAAAGAAAGTGGAATCTTGGGCCAGATGATGACACATACACAGTATCGCTTTGTGATATTCTGGCTAATGATACAAAACCTGAATCCGATGATGAGGAAACACCAGGTAAAGCCAGACTGTGGGACATTTGATAAAACAACTAGGCTATAATCTTTTAAAATATCAAGGACATGAAAGTAAGGGACCCTGTAAGGGACATTATTGGGCAAGCAATGAAACTTAAGCAGAATCTCTGGATTCGAATTTTGGCTTTGTAGGAGAATGTCTTTGTTCATATGAAATATACACTAAATTATTCTCATGGGTGGGATTTCATGTTGACAAATCACTCTCAAGTAATCTGTATAATTTTTTGTACAGTTCTTAAAGCTTTTCTCTAAAATTGTTGTTGTTGTTGTTTTATAGTTTGTTTTGATACTGAGGATTGAGCCTAGGGGGAACTTTACCACTGAGTTACATCCCCAGCCCTTTTTATTTTTGAGACAGGGTCTTGCTACGTTGCTAAGGTAGGTCTCCAACTTGCAATCCTCCTGCCTCAGTCTCCCAAACTGTTGGGATCATAGGCATGCGCCATTGCACCTGTCCAAAATTGTTTTTAAAAACAGAAAGAATTTTTTTAATTTTTTTTTTCTTAAAATACAAGGAAACAATTCCTGGAAACTTCTAGAAAATTTTTTCTTCTTCCTCCTGAAGAGATCCTGTTAGTGACTTTTCTTTCTTCTCTACTAGGCATTGAGAAGAGATCCAGAACTGTATGATCCTCTCATTGTAAACCTGACTAAAGCTGAGCTGAGTTGATCACAGGAGGACAGATCCTGAACCACTGGATCAAGCCACTCCTGACTAGATTTCCTCCAGACCTCCATTTGCACTCATCTTTAAAATCCCTTGTTCAAGCTAATTGTGTTGGGTTTTCAATTATGTGCCACCAAAAAAGCATCCTGACTTATACATAATTATTGAAATAGGATTCCAGGGTTCTCTTGTTATCTACTTAGGAATGCTTAAGTAGAAATCTTGCTCCTGGGTAAATAAAATGGGCCCTTGGCTACGGACAGGGACACAGCCTACCATGTAGACTTTCAGATTCCAAGTAGAAGACAGACCAGAGAGTGAGGGGACACGCTGAGCTCATCACAGTGGGGTGTCTCAGCAGGAAGCCAGCGCTCAGTGAAGCCATCTTGCCAGTTGAACTTAATCCAAGAGAAATTTTTCAAGTCTGCAAAAATGTCCCCATTACTTCCCTTTCTACTTAAAAACCTTATTTAGGGTTATTTAAATATCCATTAACTTTACTCTTCTGGGTGACTCTTATTACTCTCTCCACAAAAACCTTGAATAATTCACCAACACCTAAAAAATAGTCTTTTATCTTACCGTGACACGTGATGCCCTCCAGAGCAGATGTCAAACCACCGTGCACATCTGTCTCCCCTCTCTCCATGTACCTAATTCTCTAGGAATACTGGTCACGTGGGGCTACATGCCCCTGCTGGAGAGGGGAGCTACAAGGATGGGAAGAGTAAAAACCAGATTGAACCCTGAGGGACTGTCTGGAATGAAAGATATTGATAGGAAATTATAGGTTTGATAGATAAAGAGATAGAGAGGTGGTAGAGAAACCAATGCAGACGCAGATACAGGAATCCTTCAGTATCTGCAGGGGATTGATTCCAGGACCTCCCATCCCCAGCCTGATTTCAAAGTCCTCAGATGCTCAGTCCCTTATACAAAAACCTAGAGGTCCCCCCCTGGTGCTTTGTCATATCTAGATTACTTCTAAGGCCTCACGGTGTGAGTGCTGCGTAAACAGTTGTCATACTGAATTGTTAGGGTATAATGAGAAGAAAAGGCTCTGTACACGTTCTTTCCAAATGCAGCTTTTTTCCTGAATATTTGTAGGATCCATGGTTGGCTGAACCTGCCAATGTGAAGCCCACAGCTAGGGAGGACCAACTGTATACACCAGGATATTTTCCCTGTCCACTGAGAGGAACTATCAGTGAGAATACCCGGCTGCAGAAAACACCGTGAACTCTCCCATCATCAGGCCTCTTACATCTCACTCTACGGTTTCCTGTCCTGAGACACCTTTGTCATGCTCTGCCCACCAAAATCCCGCTGAGGTGAGATTACAAAGTGTGGAGCACGGATGTCGTCAGCTGTCACGCATCCTCGCCTCTCCATCAGGGTCTGGCTCAACAGCCTTGTGACAGGACACTCTTGGGGCATACGCAGGCAGAATTCACATCGACCTCTTTCTTCACACCTTCATGTACCATCAGTGTATCCCTCTTTGTTTTGATGATAGCTGTCTGCAGGTCCATCGCCTCTCCATATGTGAGCTTTTGAGAGAGGGATCTGACCCCTTCTTTCCCTCTATCTCCTGGCATAAATCCTGAAAAAATATTAGATGCTCAATAAAAGGACTTTTAATTAGAGAAAGTCTATCTTCGTGACACAGGCTGGAGTTAATGGATCTGCCTATGTCCCTGGCCGCAGCCTCTTTAGCACTGGATTCTACCCAAGAAAGCTAATCATTCATAAGGAGTCCAGGACAAAACACCAGAATCCTTTGTTCCAGCCCGGTTGCTGTGGATTCCCCTTTGCTTGAACAGGAGGCAAACTTCAGAGAGGGGCCTCCCCTGCCTGCTCTCCTGCTTGCCAGGTCTTTTCTTTTGGGGGGGTTGGGAGGGTGGCAGTGCTGGGGATTGAACCCAGGACCTTGTGCATGCAAGGCCAGCACTCTACCAACTGAGCTAGGTCCCCAGCCCCATGGCTGGGTCTTTCTCAGCACTGCTTGAGTCAGTGCTTTGCAATTGCCATTGAATAAGCCCCTCTCCACTTTGCAACTGGAGGTGGTAGAAGCAGGAAATAAATGTTTGCATTTTGACGATGCCTCCCTTGGAGTCTGGCTGGGCTGGCCAAGCGCCCTGGCATGTGATAAAATGACCATTTTCTGGCTCCCAAGGAAAGCTGTGGCTCTCCAAATATGTAGTTCTGAAAGGAAGCTCCTGCCCAGGAAGAAGGCTGTTGTGAGACAGAGACAGAAATCCCTGTGTTCTTGGCTCAGGGGGTTTCCTTCATTAACGGTGCCGGCAGCAAGGAGGAGCAATGAGACATGGCAGCCCGAGGATCTTGGACAAGCAGAGGGTATAGTGGACCTTCCCACGGAAGACCCAGGTGACCTCCAGGGGGGCTGTGTTCCTTACTGGAGATTTTAGGGGAGGATCTGCTTCCAAGCTCACTCAGAGTGTTGGACAAATTCAGCCCCTTATAGGTGTAGCTCTGAAGTCCCTGTTACATAGCTGGCTGTCAGCTGGCCATCCTTAGCTCGTGAGGTCCTTCTGCATACTTGCACATGGCCCCTTCATCTCAGAACCACAAGGGCACATCCAATGCCTCTCCCAACTGGAATCTCCCTAGCTTACCTTCTGCTGCATCTCTCTGAGTTCCCCCAAAATATAGTCCCAAAAAAGTCCTTTGCTCCTAAGGGTTCAGATGATTGCATTGGATGTGGATGGTCTTCTGGTCTGAAGGTCAGCAGCCTACTTACATCGGAAAACTCCCTTTGGCTGTGAAAAGTTACAGGCTTCAGGTCTTAGGCACGGTTATCTCTGGGGGACCATGTTGTTCCTGTGTCAAGACTTCACATTGACATCACAGGAGTATGACCTCCACCTGGTACGAATATAATCGGGATTTTTCTTGGATATTACAGCTGGTCTTTGATTTGCAACTTGTAGAAAAAAAAATCTTAAGTCCCCAAATATAGGAAACGTAGGCCTCTGAGCATGTTTCTGAGAAATGTTACTATTCATCCCTAGACTTATGAAACTCTACCCACAGCCAATCCCCAGCATCTGGAAACTTTCAAGAAGCACAAACAGATGCAGAAATCCCAAGTATGGAGTCCAGGAGGTCCCTCAGGGCCAGATGAGGGCCCAGTATTAAAACATATAGCAAGACCAAGCATCAGTGGTTAAAGGATCTGCACTTAAAGATAGGCAAAAAAAGAGGCCCAAAGGGGGAAAAATTCCCATTTTGTGACGCACAGCCAAAGCCTAGGCTCTAGGGTCATATTTAAGCCAACTGCTACAAACCAGTGATGGATGAAGTTCTGAGGAGGCAACCACGGTCCATTTCCATCAGAACTGGAGAGACTTCATTGCAGGTATTTGATATAGACAAGGGAACCTGTGATTAAGGAAAGGAAATCCTTTCTTTGGAAGAAGGAGCGTAGAATATATAATAAGGAATAAATGCAGTCAGTGGGCCTCTACATCAAAAGCAGGTTCAATCATGGGATACGCTGGATAAGAATAGTTAAACCCAGGAGCGCCCCTGCTTTGGGATTGAATCAGATGCATGGGGGTTTGGAGCAAAATCAAACCTTTACAGAGAAGAAACGACTTGCCCCATTCCAGGCACTAGACATGGAACCAGGCATAGATACGTGCCTGCCACAGTCAGGATCGCGCCATCTAGGAGCCATGGACAGAGAGATGTTCCTCTTCTGGCTGTGGCTTACGTCCCGAGAGACCCTTAGGAAGTCAAAAATCCCATTTGTCAAAATGTGTTTGGTGCACTTACCCTCCAGGACACCCTCACCTACAGAACAGCCTACCGAACACCCCTCTAGCCCCCAGCACCACACGCTGGAGAATGTCAGGTTTCCCCTGATCTCATGGCTGGGAACTGTGGCTCACGGCTCCTGCCCAGCACCCTGAGAGAAGGTTGCACTGCATACGTGGCACTAACCTGGGAAAAGATCAAATTCAAAACTCAAAGTGTGATCTCTACTGAGTGTGTATTGCTTTCACACCATTGTAAAGCCGAATAAGTCAGACCATTGTGAGTCAGGGACCGCCTGTATTTTGACATATGGGAAGAGCTGAGACAGGTGAAGAGCAGGACTGTGGACAGAAAGAGCCAGAAAGGCTCCTAGAAGAAGTGATGCTCAGAGAGGACACTGTCGGTGTCCCCAGAGGAGTCATATTTTAATGACAATGAAAATGTCTGAAAGCATCTTCTATGTTTTGGCTAGAAATTTCTCTCTTCCCCCACTCTCATGAGATAACGTCAGGACATAAAACTAACCAATCAGTCCAACATTTTCTTCCAACACTACAAGAGTGGTGGCCAAGACTGGTCCTTTACGTCCTCTCCTGAGGCTCAGCTCACCTCTTGGCCTCTTGGGGGCCACAGGGGCCATCATAACTGCCACCGCTGTAAAGTTCACAGTCACCTGTTTGGAAACGATTCTTGGACTGTCAGGTCTCATCCCTCTGCTTCTCACAAATGACTCTCATCTCGTGTACCTAATTTCCCCCACTGAATCCTTATCCTTTAACCATCTCTTCCCTGCTTGATTTGTCTCGCCAGGATCCCTGCCCCACCTGGGACTCTCAGGAAAAGCACTCTATTCAACATGCATGGTCCAAACCATAAAGCTCTGCATTGCATTGCACCAAATCAGGAATGTCAATAGGCTGAAAAGCTGTTGGACTGGAATACTATGATAAACTAGAGTATTGGGGGGGCTGGCTTTGCACTTCAGAGTAAAATTCATTATCGAAGAAAAATGCTATTCTAATACGGTGCCCTCTGTCCTCTCTGTCTATTCACTAACGTCCCGGGAATCCTTTTTGGCAAGTAATTTTAATGCTCCACTTTCTTTAAATAACATTCCGACGTCCCTTAACAAATTTAGCAAATGCCTTTTCTCTGAATTTTCAGCATGCTTGGAATCGTCTGTGGCTTAAGTCCGCCCAAATTTTGCTAACAGCACAGATAACCAAAAACAAACAAGAGACATGGGGTAACTCCACCAAGTGGTACAAACACTGAAGAGTCTACCTGCTGCAGCCAGTTTCTCCTGCCCAGATGCATCCCCAAGGATGAAGGTGCTAGAAATCAGTGGAGCTGCCATAACTAAGCCTTCAAATTAGAGTTCTCCAGAGAAACAGAATCAATAGGACATGCATATGCCGAGAAGCACAAGGAATTGGCTCAATTATGAAGCTTGCCAACTCCAAAATCTGCAGGGTCTGCAGACTGGAGACCCAAGAGAGTTCATGTTATAGCTCAAGTCTGAAGGTTATCAAGCTAGGGACCCAGGGAGGAGCTGATGATGCAGTTCAAGTTCAAAGTCTGCTGGCAGAATTCCCTATTTCTTGGAGGAGGTCATTTTTTTTGTTCTATTCAGGCCTTCAACTAACTAGATAAGGCCCATCTACATTATGGAGAGCAATCTGCTTTACTCAAAGTCCACTAGTTTAAATGTTAGTCTCATCCAGAAGATATTCACAGAAACATCCATAATAATATTTGACCACATACCTTAGCACCATGGTCCCGACAAGTTGATACATAAAATTAACCAGGAAAAGAAAAAAATGGCCCCAAATTTCCTTTCCCCCTGTGGCTGTCCAACCTCTTGGTCCTTCCAAGTCTAGTTGAAGAGAGGCAGGCAGGCAGGCCAATTTTCTGTACAAGGTTTTGCTACTAATCATGGCCAGAAACAAACAAAATATAACAAAAATACCAACCTGGAGGTTCTGGGGTTAGACATGCATGCTGTGTTCTCCCCATCCTTTCTGACCCAGCTTTCTAGGATGACAACTGGAAATTTCAGGCTTTGGTTGGTCTATGTCCATCTTTGGAGGCAGATCCTCATCCACCACTGGTGTTTGAACACCTCCGGTTCCAACAGGACAAAACAGAAGCCGTGGCCACAGCCTTTTATTTGCAGAGGATTCCGTGCTTTTCTCAGGAGCCTTTCAACTGCCCCCTCTGACCTTATTCTTGCAAGAATATCCCTCAGGACAAATTCTCCCTGGAGACTTGTCCCTGGAGAGGCATTTATCAAATCTTTAGAACACTGTGCTTCACCATTTCAAAGAGCCTGAGCCGTCGAGATTTTTAACTGGGCAGAAAATAAAAGTTATTAATCCTTCCTCCTCCTTTATTCCTCACACCACAGCAGCAAAGCCAGGAAATCCACCTTTTCTGAAAAAGAGAAGATGGTGGTCACTGTGCCCAGACCATCAACATTGCCCACATACCAGGTCTTCCTTCCTCCCAGACCCAGGGCCCACCTCGTCCTCTGACCCCACTCCTCCTTGAGCCAACCTTCCGGCACCTTTCCCCGACCAAGCCAGGTGGTGGGCAAAAACGTGGGACATTTACTATAGTATTTTACAGAAAGGGTAAAAGCACATTAATTATGAAGAATTGCAGAAGCTGTGAGAAGAGGCCCAGGGTGAATTTTTTCTGGAGGACTGGTTTAGTTCATCTCCCAACTGTGCCTTCTTTTCCGCCGTCTCTTAGATGACCCCAGGGTCCTCCTGTGGGCATCCGCCCTGCCTGCTCTCTCTGCAGGTCCTCTACACTGCTACCCAGCCTGCCTCTGGCCCTCAAGTCGCTCTTCCCTAAAGCCTCCCCTACAGAGACATATTCCAATGTAAATGATTCAATGGGTCCCCAGTTCCTACTCAAGACCTGCAATCGAACTCTAACCTGCCTCCCCCCAGTAAACCTGCGTACTTCTCAATTCCTCATTCATACAATACATACATACAGTTGGCCCTTTCTCTCCTCGGGTTCCACCGCCACAGATTCAACCAACCATGAATCAAAAATATTCTTAAAAAAATAATTGTAGGGCTGGGATGTAGCCCTATAATTCAATAGTAAAGTGCTTTTTTAGTATGCACAGGGCCTTGGATTCAAGCCACAACACATACACACACACACAAAGAACTACATCTGTACTGAGCACATACACGGTTTTTTCTTATCATTATTCTCTAGGTGACTATAATCACTACAAAATAGTATTTCAACTGTTTGCATAGTATCGATGCTGTGTTAGGCATTAGAAGTAATCTAGAAATGACTTAAAGTAGGCAGAGTGTATGTTGGTTCTATGCAAATAATATACCCATTTATACAAGTGATTTGAGCATTCCATGGATCTTGGTGTCCTGGAACCAATCCCCAGCACACCCTGAGGGACAGTTTTATCAAGTACCAATGCAGTGCTGGGCCCTGGAGATACAGGGAGGGTGAGCCAGGCTAGACCATCTCCGCTACCAAGGGCTTTCAGTCTAGGAAGATGGAGATGTCGGCAGATCCCCTGGGCAAAGCTGAAGAGGAATAACAAGAAGGAAGGACGGGGTGCTGGCATCCTCTCCCTCATTTGTGGGGCAAACCCTCTGACCCACATGGCTAGTTTCCCTACGGACCATTGAAATGCCATCCGTTCCTTCCTCTGAGCATTTTCTCAACATACCTCTCTCTCGGATGATTCCTTCCCCTCCTCTCCCAATACACCTGTCCTCCCAAGCCCAGGTCAAGTCCTACCTTCTCTGTTGATTTTTTTTTTTTTTTTAGATCTGAAACCTAGAGGGAACCCTCATTCCCACATACCTACAAACGCCCTTAACGAACACAAAGCAGGATTCCGTGCAGAATGTCTCCCAAACTCTGCATCCTGCCTTCCATTGTGTCATGAGAGGAATGTGTGCCCCCAGTGCTCACAGTGCATGGTGGAGGTGGCAAGATAACCCCGTCCCTACGTGCCCCTTGTCCAGCCCTCAGTGCTGCAGGCACTGCCGGACACCCTGCCTCCTTGCTTCGGGCAAATATTCATCATTCCTTAGCTGGACCTGGTGGTGCACGCCTGTAATCTCAGTGGCTCCAGAGGCTGAGGCAGGAGGATCGGGAGTTCAAAGCCGGCCTCAGTAGCTGCTTCCTGTCCCAGTCCCCTCCGCAGCCTGCTGACTTCTAGAGGAGCAACCTTTGGAGCCAACTCTCCCCGCCTGGGCTGTAAAGAACAAGCAGCGTTGCTAAGACCGAGCACACGAAGCCTGGGGACCCGACTTGGGCTAGCAAGACCATGGGTCACACGCCTGTAGTCACGCTTGTTGTTTGTCTTGCCTCCCTGGTGCACAGGTGACTGACGTGTGGTGAAAGCAGGGGATGCAGGGCACCCGAGATGATGGCAGAGGCACAGTAGAGGTGCCTGGTGGGGAAGGGCTGTGACTGGTTCCAGCCCTGTCTCAGCCCACATTCAGAGCTGTCCTTGGCTGTGGCTGACATGTTGGGCGCTGAGCCAAACCGTTCACACACTCTGTCTCCTTGAACCCTGCGGTGGCTGGACTCAGCATGCGATCAAGGAGCCTCTCTTCCTGTGACACACCATTCCACTGTGTGCCGAGTACAGGCGTTTCTCCCCCTCTCTGCAGAGCCCTTGGGCCGGGCTGTCAGGCGCCTGACCACTCCACGTAAATGGTGAAGACACGGCTCAGCTCTGAAGGTGAAGACCTGTCCAGGTGAGAAGGGATTTCCAGCCACAACCTAAAAGTTCTGTCTCTTTCTTCTTCCTGAAAATGTACACACAAAGGATGGCCGTCGTCGCTGTCTTCTATGCTGGGGGTACTGATTTCACCCAGTGTCTGCCCTCTACACAGGCACACACAAGTGCATACATGTGCACACAAACTCATATGCACACCCACATGTGTGCATACACACATGCCCATGTGCATGCATGCTGGTGCACACACACACACACACACACAGAGGCACACACTCTTCTCTCTTAGAACTAGAATATGGAGGTGAAGAAATAATTACAGGTTCTCCTTCCATATTAATAAGAGTTTCTTCTACAACCTTAATCCATTTATGAAAAACGGCATTGAAAGGGAGCTGGCTGCCATTGGTAAGGCTGAATCTCCCCCTGCCCTCCCATCCCTAAGGGCTGACACTTCCTGGTGATTTGGGAATGGACCTTTCCCACTCATCCATCAAAAGCCACTATCCCAGGCTAGTGGAGGCCAACTTACTCACGGAGGTGGAGCATGTGCCACCGCCAGCTCTCAGCCTGTCCCCGCCCCATCCCACCCCACCCGCTACCTGTGGATGCAGGATTTATTTGGGGGTGGCCAACTCTCAAGTACCTTGTGCTTCTTGGAAGAGACTGCTGCGTATCTTTAGGTGGGGAACTTGGAGAACGCATCAGCCTAGGAGACCCTAAACTCTTTGACCTCCAGGAGGCAAAGAACTTCTCTTGGCTTTATGGACGGGGGGCCTCTGATACTGTTAGTTCAAGTCATCTTTGGTAAATTAACATTTCCAACTAGTCTTCTTGAAAGTTCTCTGGCTCTGATCTTTCTGATTTCATCCTCTCACTCCCACGTCTTTTCTGTCCCTCTGAGCGGTTAATGCAACAGTTAAAAGCTATGGCTTTGGAGTTGACCTGCCTGGACTCCAACCTTCGATACCCAGCAACTCTGAGGCTCTGCTTACCCCAGGTATCAGCTTTCTCTCTGTTAAATGTGGAAACAATAGTATTTGGTCAAGTGGATGGAAGATCAAATGCAATAATGCCTGCGAAATGCTCAGCAGAGCGAGGGGGCATACCAAGAGCTCTGTGTCGCTTGTCAATGACTGTTTCTCATGAAGCATTCTAGGGATGGGTGTGCACAATGCCCCCTGACCCCCACCTGCTGTGGGTTTTAGCTACAACCTGCAACAAAGACAAAAGGTGTGGCAGAGCCTTCTGAACAAGCAAGTTAACCTCCTGAAGTCACTTGAAACCAGAAATGATGGGTCCCTACAAAATACAGGAGTCCTGAAGTGCTGGGAGCCATCAGCCAAGTAGGTATGACAAATTCCTTGCCAGCTTACTCCCATGCTGTCTAGTGGAAGGACTTCTGAAAGGTGACCTTGCTCAAGGACCAGGGCAGGATCCGTGTTTAGGGTGTTCCCCCTTTAGAATAGGGCGGTTTAGCATAATAGGAGATTAGGGTGTTCCCCCTTTAGAATAGGGCAGTTTAGCATAATAGGAGATTAGGGTGTTCCCCCTTTAGAATAGGTCGTATCCTGCTGCTGAGTTCCTCTTGAGTGCTTAGGGTCAGACAGTATATTTTGGGAGACAGAAGCCCATGCGAGGTGAGTTTGGATCTGATGGACCTTTTAGAATATCAAATAAAGGTCCCAACTCTCCTGTTGGTATGCCTAGATAAGGCCTTATCCAATTTATGTCTCCCAATAACTTTTGAAAGTCGTTAAATGACTTGAGTTGATCTACTCGTATTTGAATTTTTGGTGGACGGACCATGGTTGAGGATAATAGAACTCCTAAATAATTAATTGGAAAATTTAATTGTACTTTATCTATTGCTATCTCTAGATTATAATTTTTTAATAAGTTTGTAAGTGTGGCATAACATTCCAGCAATATGTTTTTATCTTTATGTGCCAATAATACATCATCCATATAGTGAAATATTTGTAGTTCAGGATTTTGATTTCTAAGTGGCTGGATTGCTTTATTAACATATATTTGACACATAGTTGGACTGTTAGCCATCCCTTGAGGGAGTACTTTCCATTCATATCTCTGATCAGGACCTTCATGATTTAATGCAGGGATAGTAAATGCAAAACGTGGACTATCCTCGGGATGAATTGGAATTGAAAAAAAACAATCTTTAATATCTATGGCTAAAACATGCCAGGTTTTTGGCAAAGCAGACAATTGGGGAATCCCTGATTGAGCAGGTCCCATAATAACCATTTCATTATTAATGGCTCTTAAATCTTGCAATAATCTCCATTTACCAGATTTCTTTTTAATGACAAAAATGGGAGTATTATGGGGAGATATGGAAGGTTGTATATGTCCTTCCGCTAATTGTTGTTTGACCAGATCATGGGCTACTTGTATCTTTTCTTTAGTCAGGGGCCACTGAGGCTGAAGGAGAGGCAAACAAGGCTCTGGCTGTGGGAACCTCAGGGCTGAGTGGACAGGGCCCAGAGCCAAATGATTTCTTCACCTACAAAGTGACGACATTTTATGTGATCCTTTGAGTCTGGTCGTGACAGATGTCTTCTTCACCTTCCTCCTA
Organism: Callospermophilus lateralis; assembly: GCF_048772815.1. NCBI lineage: Eukaryota > Metazoa > Chordata > Mammalia > Rodentia > Sciuridae > Callospermophilus > Callospermophilus lateralis. The sequence goes on from NC_135310.1 coordinate 142,025,880, forward strand.
AACACACACCTTTGCCAACGCTTCTCTTCTCTGTCCCTTGCTCCACACTCTCCCTCGGGGGCCAAGCTAGATCCAGGGCTCCCTTCCAGACCCTTGTCTCCCCAAATCATTGTCCCAGTGCCAACCTCTCTCCTGGCTTCCAGTCCCAAGTTCCCAGCGAGCAGCGGGATGTCTCCACCTGGATGTGCACCCGCACCTCAGACCCAGCAAGTGGGACGCAGCTCATCACCCACCCGCACACACGGCTCCTTCAATGAGGACAACCTCCTTCTCCTTGGCTTGAAAACCCAGGTCATCTCTGTCTCCATCTGCAACCCTCATCTGCTCGGGAGCCAATCCCTGTTGTGTTTTTTCCTTTTTGAGCATCGTTTTTCTCTTGCTTTTCTTACCGGCTGTGTGCGCCTCGCCCTGCTCACCTCTGCCTAGACCTCCTGCACCAGCCCCTAACTCCTTCCTCCATCTCCAGCCAATCCTTATCCCATCCAGCCCACATCTGCCATAAGACTGACCTTTGTTTGACCCATGCACACCTCTATTTCAACATCGTTCATCTTCCTCATTGCCTAAGAAGCAAAAGTCCCACTTCAGGTAGGGGGGACCTCCTCAATTCCACCTCATCTTAACTCTCTGCCTCTTATCTTCCGTAGCCAAAACAGCATTACCCCATTCTCCAAACATGCTTCATCTCTGTTGCTTCATGCCCTCACAATCCCCTCTCTTAAATTCAGCCTCACCTTCGCTCCTGTTTGTTCTTCAAGTCTATTCAGGTCAAGAAGTCTTCCCCTGTCCTAAATCATCATTTCCCTGCCTGAAAGAATCCTGTTAGTCAGCTTTCCATCACTGTAACAGATGGCCTGATATAAATCAACTTACAAGGTGGAAAGGTTTATTTTGGCTCATAGTTTCAAAGGTTTCAGTCCAAGGTCAGCCCCATTGTTCTGGGCCTGTGGCAGCACAGTACATCATGCCAAAAGCTGATGGTGGAGGAGAACTGTTCACCTCACAGCAACCAGGGGTAAAAAAAGAGAGGAAGAAAAGGGGACAGGTTTCCAACGTCTCCTTCAATGACCTAACTTCCTTTCATTAGACCCCATTTTCTAAAGTTTCCACTACTTCCCAATAGCCCCACAATCACTTGGACCTTTGGGGTCATTCCAGATCAAACTAAAGCAAATCCCTTAGAAGGTCTCACTCCTCTGAATCCCCAAGGCTCTTTGGGTTCCATTGAGTTTCAAGAATTTAATTCAACTTGTAGTGATCCACATGAAATGAAGTAGCTGTCCCTGGATGCAGTGGGAAGGACATGGTTGTTCTCCTCTCCGTCGGCCCCGTGAGTCAACACCTCTGAGATGCGGCCAGGCCAGGCTGGAGTGATGAGAATCTGTCACCAGGGTAAGGCAGAGGCAAAGACCGGACTCCTGATGGGGTCCGCAATTCAGAGCAGAAATCCTGCTTTTGAGTCCTGACTTTGCCATCTGCTGTCTTCAAGAACGCAGGACGGTCACTTCACCTTTCTTAGCCTGTTGTGAGGATTACGTGAAACACACATACCAAATGCCTAGCTCAGCACCTGGTTCACACATATTCCTCAGCCACCTGATCCTAGGTGCATAGGACACTTCACCTCTGGCTCCCAATTTCGTCATCTGGGAAAAAAGAGATAATAGTTCCTCCCAAGTAGGGTTTCCATGAAGACTAAATGAGTTAGTACATGTGAAGCTCTTAGAATAGTGCCTGGCCCAGAGCAAGGACTCAGATGCCGGTATCAATGAGGAAGATGCTCAGTATTTGTGAGCGATGACGCTGATCGTGGGGAAGCCGGCAGCCTCAAGTTGAAATTTTCAAATGCATGAGTTTTGCCCCGCTAGATTGTTGATTGACAGCAGATATCCAATTATAAATACATTAATGTCTCCATGTGGAACTAACATAATACCTGGTGCTCCTGACCAGAGGTCAGAAAACTTTTTCTATAAAGGGCCCAAGGACAAATATCTTAGGTTTTCAGACCATAGCCTCTGTCACAACTACTCAACTCTGCCACCTCATCAAAAGCAGTGACAGACAATATGCAAATGAGCGGGCAAGTCCGGGTGCCAATGATACTTTATTTATGAAAGCAGGCGGCCGACCAGATCTGGCCCACGGGCTCTGTGTTGACCCTGGCTCTGTACCCACTCGTTAAATGAGCAAGTGGGTGATTGAATAAACAAATGGATAAGTGGGTTCTGAAGAGGAAGCCATCCACCTCTGTTCCTGGGGCGCTTTACTAGGGATCCCTGGGACTCAACCTAAGAAGTGGGGTTAGCCCCCATCCATCTCCTCCATGCTGAGAAGCCCTGGGATTGGAAGACAGAGGGGAGCCTGGATTCTACATGAATCACCCCGACAACATCAGGGCCGTTGATGCCTCTCCCTGAGACGAAGGGAAGCCAGCCGGTTCCTGGCTGCTCAGTGTGGTCCCCAAACCTGCAACACCAGTGACACCTGGGAGCTCATGGGAGATGCAGATGCCCAGCCCCCCACCCCAGATGGCAGCCTTAGGGTCCCCCGTTCTACTGTTCCAGGGCTGGCTCCTTTCCGTCAGTCACACTGACTTCACCTGGAAGTGGCACCCAGCCTCCTCCACCAATTCTTAGTCTGACAGATGGGAGGGGCCCAGGGGGCACGTCCATTGGCCAACAGCCCTGCTACTGGGCAGGGTGCTAGCAAGACCCTCCCGATCCCTTCCAGCCATCTTTCAGGTCTGCCGTTGAGCTAACTCGGATCTCTCACACCCCAGTGCTGGGGGCTTTGGTCTTAGAGCAGGTGTTTTTAGGCTCCATGGCTAGAAGCTCGGTTTCTCGAGGGAGCTCGCCCATGTTCAACGAGACCGTTTTGGAAACAGAGGCAGGCTACTTGGGTATTCTGCGAGATTCCTTTTCTTTATTCTGCTTTATATATTGTGATAAGATTATTTCCAAACCCAAGTCCTTTCTCTGCCTTTATTCAAATTAGATCTAAAAATAAATAAATAAATAAGTAAACCTTAGAAAACGCTCTTTTCCTCCCAAATACGAAGACTAGACCAGAGGAAATAACTCGGCTGAACTGTCACCCTGAAGAAGAAACTGCATTAGATTTGTCACATTGTGATTTAGGAAATCAACAATGGAAAATGGAAAAAGAGAATTGTTATTATAACTCCTCAGATCCTCCCTTCTTAACCTTAATATATTGATATTTCATTTCTATCATGTTTTCTCAGACACCCCCCACCCAGCGCGTCCACCCAGCCCCACCTGACTGGGCTGCCAGATTAACCCGTTCTTACCATTCCTTCCCGAACACAGACCATGATGCCTGTGGACCGGGCCAGCAGAGAGGTGACTCATTGGCACACCTGCATACTTCCTTGTGCATCTGGAGTGTGAATTAGTGCATTGGAATTGACACACGTTTATATGAACAAAGAGCTCAAGGAATAATCAGATGGTGAATTCTGTACCCTCCATGAGGGCTCATCGCTGGTACCCAGAGGCCCCTCTCAAACCCCTCCCAATGGAAAACTCACCCTTCCCCCCCAGGCAGGCATCCACAAGTGATGTACCAATATCGTCCCACCTGCTTCTCCACTATGCAGGAAAACCATGCTGAACTCAGCAAACACAGACAGACAGAAAAAGACTCCAAGACTGAGGATGTGAACATCTAGATGTTTTGATCATTTTTGATGATTCTTCTCTCTGGCTTATTTCACTTAGCATAATGTCCTCAAGGTTCATCCATGATGTTACGGGCGTCAGAATCGCCTTCCTTCAAAGGCCACGTACTCTCCTGTTGGACACATATACTGCATTTTGTGTATCCATGGAAACCCGGGTCGCTTCCACCTTATGACCACTGTGAGTAACGTGACTATGAACATGGGTGTGCAAGGATCTGTTGGAGTCCTGGCTTTCAATTTTTTGTGTGTATATACCCAAAAGTGGAATTGCTGGATTATGTAGTAATTCTGTTTTGGCTTTTTTAAGGAATGCCACACTTCAGGATTTGTTTCCATGGGAAGATACTGGAGCTTCAGGATGTTTATAAACCCCGACTCCCCAGACTCCAGGATGCCTTATGGTCTCTCAGTATTGTCTTAGAAGCTGGTCTTGGGTCATACATCAATCGGAGACCAAGCGGGAAGGGAATCTGGGGGTTATCTGGGTCAAACTCATCATCTTATCCAAGAGAATGTGGTGGGCCAAAAAAGTGATGTGGCCTTGCTCTGGCCACACGGTCTGTCGGGATCAGAATCAGAACCCAGCCTGGGCCCTGGCCAGCAGACCACGTCCCCTACCCATAGAAGATGCATCTGGGGAAGCAGGTGTCCAGTTCCTGCGATCACAAGGAACATGTGATCCCCAAAGAAGGAAGTGCGATGGGCAGAGCTTGCCTCACGCAGCCTGCTTGCAAAGCAGAGGCCTTGCCCCCTGCACAAGGCCTGAGAACCCAGCCCGATGGATGCCCTTGAAGGCCCTGTTGTCCAGCAGACTCCAGGCCCACCCTAGCTTGCCTGGTGCCAGCCAGTCAGTAGCTTCAAGGAGGCCAATCCCAGCTGCTTGTTTTCTTTCAGAGCGTCTCCTGTGACACCTGCCCTACCTGCTGGTCTGTACCACTCTTCATCAGGGGCCCATCCTCCTGTAGATTATAGAAGGTTTGCTGTTTCTTCATCACCTGTCTCAGAGGTGGGCAGAACTGGCCTCCAACAAAATACAAAAAAGTGATGTCTTTCATTTCCCATGTAATTTTCTCTCCTTCCTACCTCAACTGCCTTTTCCAGACTCTGAAGACACCAAGAGCTTCACCCCCACAGCATCCAAGCTCAGTATGACATCCACGGGCAGCAACTTTTTCTCCAAACTCCTTCAGAACTGACACACGCCCTCCATCCCTCGCTCTTAGTGAGCCGCCATATTGGACTCTCAGAGAGCCGCCATATTGGAAAACAGAACAATACGTTATTCCCCTAGTAACAGTAATAAGATTATCGTACATATTATTAAATGGGCTTTTCTGTACAAAAAGAAATTTCTTGTCCATTATCTTAAATGATCCCAAGCACAGTCCTATAGAAATATGTGAGCAAAAAATGAGAATCTCCACTTCATTGATGAGAACGTTGATACTCAACACAGCCAGCAACTTACCCAAGGCCTACAACCAAGACTGTAGACCTCAGAATCAGGCTTTAGCCACTGGCTCTAAGGGAGTAACATCAGACAATAGACAAATGAAAGAATCCTTCAGAAATCAAGAGGATGTAATAGTTTGTCAATAGAATGGCCTTCCAAGGCTGGGAGCTTCATGGATTTGGGAAGACTAGTGAAGCCCGGTGGGAGAGTCCTTTCTGTAAGACCTCTCCAATCCCACCAAGCACTGGTTGTCTGAGACTCAGAAAGTCAGAGCCTAACCCCAGGACAGTATCCTCGGGGGCCCTGAGCAGGGGGATTCCAGTCCCCCTATGACGACCCAGGTGAAGGGCCCAGGCTGGGGATCACACAGGGGATGTGCATGCTCCTGGAGACTGCAGGGCTGTGTGTCGCCCGCGTCAGCACAGGCCAGGTTCCTCCCTGTGAGTGTGCAAATCAAAGGAGGCTGCAATGGTGTGAAGATGTTCAGGGAGCAGAAGGAGTCACACCTCCCGGCCCAACTCAGGCAACCCCCTTCCTATGCTGCAGAAGGCAGAGGTGGAGGTGTCTGTCCCAAGGCACTGCCATGCTCTGGGGAAGGAAGTGTGTGTGGCTTCCATTTAAACCTAGAGTTTAAACTCAGTGCAGAACTCAGGGAGCCTCGGGTTTCTCACCTGAGGGTGAGGATAGCATCACCCGGGAGGAATGTGGTCGGGGGAAAGCAGGTAGGGTAGCCTGGACGGAGGTGCACCAGGCTTTCAAGGGGCACTTGTTGAAGATGATCAAGAAGGGCCTGGATTGAAGCCAAGGGCTCTCTGGATAGGACAACAACATCACTGGCTGACAAATGAAGAGTCATTTTTCTGATTAATCTCCAGGCAACAGCCAAATGATGTTTTTAACCTGAGCTGCACATCAGAGTTACCCAAAGTCTGAGGTCACCATCAGTTGCAGTCCCTACATGGAGACAGAGAAGGGTTCGCCAGGTGGTTCTTCTGCACACCCAAGGTAAGGGCCCTGCCCTGGGGAGCTGCCTGCAGAAGGCACGTTGTTAAGGACGGAAATGGCAGAAGCACAGCCATGCCCAGAAAGGAAAGAGGATCCTACAAAAGCCTAGGGACAGCCCAGGCCTGCTTCTTGCAGCCTTGTAGGTACTTGATAAGTGGTGTCCACGAGGCAAAAGGACGAAAGAGACAGGCCGTCTTCTGATAATACAAGAAAATGGCTGGGCGCCGTGGCACACCTCTATAATTCCAGCAGCTCAGGAGGCCGAGGCAGGAGGATCGCAAGTTCAGAGCCAGACTCAGCAAAATCGAGGTGTTAAGCAGCTCAGTGAGACTCTGTCTCTAAATAAAATACAAAATAGGGCTGGGGATGTGGCTCAGTGGTCGACTGCCCCTGAGTTCAATCCCCAGTACCAAAAAAAATAATAATAATAATAAAATAAAACAAGAAAATGTTGCCGATGTGTACCCATTTTGATCCTGCCACATGAAATCAAGACTTATTCCACGTTCTAGTCAATAGACACAGCCCTGTCAAGTTGACGAAGTGCTTTGACATCACTGTCTCACTCGAATCTCCTGGGAGCTCCAGTGAGGGAGGCTTGCTGTGGCACTCCCCAGGCTTCATACCGCCATTCAGAAGGTTGGGTCAGGTACCTAGTTCCTTGATGGCTCAGAGGCAGAGCTGAGCGGGGATTCAAGAAGACCTCCCCCATGATTTCTACCAGGACTCTGGGCCACAGCAGAACTGCACTCATTCGTGAAGCTGAGAGATTCAGGCCAGGTGACCACACCTTGTTTTTCCCAGGACTTTCTGGCTTTCACAGAGTATGTCCCACATCTTGATATCCCCCTCAGCTCCAGGCAAACCCCAACTTACCCTGGGAACAGAATATATTCAACTACTTGATACGTGTGAACATGAGTAATATATTTCCTAGTCAATTATTCAGATACTCATAGGCATATAAAGCTTCCAAATTATACCTTCATATTTAGATAAACATTTGCTTAATAATGTGGCTTATTCATGAAGCATACAGAGGGACAATATTTGAAGACTCTTACACAAGATACCTCCTTGTGCCTATCTATATTTTATTCTTACATCTTGCTCTAATTGGGCATTTTATTTACAAATGAAGTGTTTTATGATGAGGTCATGCACCACATAATGGCATTTTCATTACCAGTAGACCTCACATACAATGGTAGCCCCTTGAGATAATACCGCCTAGTGATATCACAGCTGTCTTGGTACATATAGGTACATTCTATGCTGTTCACACAACTATGAAATTATCTAAGGTTTCATTTCTCAGAATATATCTCTGTCATTAAGGGACACATGACTGTATCTATTTGGCTGGTTTGCTAATAATATTTTAATTGCAAAATGGAATAGTGCTCATAGTAAATGTCTCCTGAATAAAGCCTTCCATGGAAAAGCCGGCTTGTTTGGGCTACAGGTTGCCACCACTAAAGACAGAGATTCTTATCTTTTTTGGGCCCTGGGCCACTGTGGCTGTCTGGTGGAACCTGCAACCTCTTTAGGATACTATTTTCAAACATATACAATAAAACACAAAGGATGGCAAAGGAAGCCAATGATATTGAAATAAAGCTATCAAAATATTAAAATAGGTTATTATGAGTGTTTCCTTATTAACACATTAAATAAAACTTCATGCCAGGTCTAAATGGTGAGATATAAATGGTATTCTAAGACACAGTTCAAGTTAAAAATATCTGCAATATCTACTGGTGACAAAGTCACAGGTATCTCTGATATTGCTATGGTTTGTCCTTCATGGTCGTAAGTGAAGGAAATGATGGATTTAAGTTAAAGATTAGTGCAAACAAACACATAGCTTTTCTTCTCATCCAAAGCCATAAACCCTTTGATATCAGGTCAAGATCTGCTGATGTAAGGGTTTTGCTATGCACAGGAAAGCATCCCTAATCCAAATATCCAAAACCCAAAATGCTCCAAACTCTGAAACTTTTGAATCACAGCTTGATGTCACCATTGGAAAATTCCACACCTGACTTCCTATGACTGGTCACCATCAAAATGAAGGTGCACTACGAATATTATGTAAAATTGCCTTCAGGCTGTGCGTTTAGGGAATATATGAAACAGAAATGAATTTTGCATTTATACTTGGATCCCCGTCATGTATATGCAAATCTTTCATATTTTTTTTAAAAGTCCAATATCTTAAATACTTCTAGTTCCAAGCATATCGGATAAGGGAAACTCAGCCTGCTTCTGATTAGGGAATCCTGATTATATTTCAAGTTTCTAAGGCAGCATCAAAATGTGTTTGTACTAGGTCAGGGTTCACTAGAGGAACAGAATCAATAGAAATCATTTATTACAGAAATGATAATAAAAAGGGGACTTATTAGATTGGCTTATACAACCAGAAGCTGGATGGTCCACAATGGCCATCTGAAGTCTTCAGAGCTGGAGAAGCCAGGAGCTGCCCAATCCAAGAAGCGGAAGCCTCGGAACAAGAGGAATCAATAGAGCTACCCCAGTCTGAGATTGAAGGCTTCTGGAAACTCCCTGGAAAATCACTGGTACTGTTCAGTTTGGAGGAGTGAAGAACCGAGGGCCTGGTGTCCTCCGGCAATCGCAGCAGCAATCAAGAACCCCACTCAGGGAAAATGAAGCCTGCATCTGCTGCTGCTTTCTTGTTCTTCCGACTGTATCCTATCCAAGCCACCATCCTATTGGACGGTGCTGCCCACGCTTAGGGAGGGTCTCCACTTCAGTTCAATATCCCACGTGTCAATCATAAAAGCCTCTTAAACTTCTCCATCTCTTCATCCAATCAGGTTGACAATTCAAATTAACCAATAACAGTGGTCATTGAAGTACTACTTTAAGGAAATGTTGATAGCTTGAGGTTGTGGGTTGGATAACATCCCCCTAAAACTATGTTGAAGTGCTAATTCCTGCTACCTGTGATGAGGCCATGGTTAGAAATAGGGTATTTTGCAGATATCCTCAAGTTCAGATAAGGTCATGCTCAGTTAGAGTAACCCAGTATGATTAGTGTCTTTATAAGAGACCCAGAAACACAGGAAGGAGCACATGTGACAACAGGCAGAGACTGGAACAGTCCTTCTCTGTTCCAAGAATTGTTGGCGATACGAGAAGCAAAGGAAAAAGCGTGGAACAGATTAGCCACTAGAAACTTACAAGAAAGCAGGCCCTTTCAACACCTTGAATTTGGACTTCTAGCCTCTGAAACCATAAAAAAAAATAATAATAAGTATCTGTTGTTGTAAGTCATACAATCTGTGGCACTTGTTACAGCAGCCCTTGGAGACTAATACTGTGTCCTTGGGAGAAAAATGATTTGATTTATATAATCTTGGGACCCAAGCCCAGGATTATTAAGTTGGAAATATACAATGCACCCTAGAATATCAGGGATCCTGAAGAAGATTCACAGTTTAATCTATGCTCTCCCCAAGTTTTTTTAGTCAAAAACCACCTTATTTGTGACACAGCTAAATAATGATGTTCTGTGGACCATGAGATTCCTCAGGAGTATGAAAACCAACCGCCAAATACATAAGGGGACTGAAAATCTTACAGAAAAGTGTGGGGAAATGGCAAGTTGAGAATCAGGAGCACGCTAGAAGCGCAGCACAATAGAACAGACGGATGTCTTCGAGAGCAGTTCATTTCTCCCACTCATTTTTAGCAAGGATAGTGGAATGTGATGGACATCATTATCCAAAGTACATGTATGAAGACACGAATTGGTGTCAACATACTGTATATACAACCACAGATATGAAAAGTTGTGCTGTATAAGTGTAATAAGAACTGCATTCTGCTGTCATTTATTTTTTAAAATTTTTTTTTAAAAAAAGGAACCCATGGCTTAGCTTTAAAAAGTATATTGGCCAAACTGCAGGCACAGCCATACTCCTGCATAACTGGAAGAACCCTTTATTATTGGACATCGAATTCTTTCAGTTGCAGTCCTCTGAACAAATCCTTACAACCTACAAGCCGGGTTCCACCTTCCTAACAACTGAACTGAATTTCTACCCTGGCAGACAGCTATTTTAAATTTTGCACAGGACAGGACTGGGAGAGAAATCCATGCTCCAGCACAGGGACAGCCCCTCTGCTTCCCTCCGAGAGACGAGAGACGAGCAGAATGATCCTCTCAGGGGCTCTGTTTGCCTGGCCCAGGAAGGGAGCTGCTCACCTGCAAGTGCAGGGAGTACCTGTGATGCTGGTCACTCACGCAGCAACATCAGGGGTGCAGGGGTGGGGGTCTCTAGGAAGACACTGGGCTCTGGATGCTTCAGGGGCCATGACTGAGTGTGCACAGTGTTCTGGGTCAGGGTATCTGGGCCAGGAGCCTGGGACTGGGAGGCTCCTGCAGTGATGGATTAAGGAGCTGTAGTTCTTCCCAGAATTTTTGGGGAAGGAAGAGAAGGAGGAGAGGGCAGGGGACAAGTCCACCCTGAGACACTCATAACTCATCCTAAGATGCTTACGCTTTAACTTGTACTTAAATGTTTGCCTCTTTCCATGTCACTGAGCTGGTGCACTTTGGAATGGGCTCATGTAGGCTCTGGAGAGATTCTCAAACATCCAGAACTTTAACAAGGCAGTGGTTAAACTGGGGAGTTCAAAACTGGGAGTACTTTTGCCCTGTGGACATCAGCAAAGGCCATAACTCAGGGTTGGTTTTTAATTCTTTCCAGAGCGTTCGTTTCCCACTATCCATGGCGTCATTGACTCCTGAAAACTTCGCTCACCTCCCACACACTCGGCAAAATTCTCCCAGGGATCGTGGACAGCTGCCCCTTAATGTCTTTGTGACTTTAGCCTGTGGGTCTGTAGTTCTTCTAGGGGACACAGGGTTCTTCTGCCCTGCCCTCTGGTGAGCTCTGTCCACTGGGGAGTGCAAAATAAAGATGAAGCCCTCCCTCCCAGAAACAGCAACACCGAGAAACACCTTCGGAGTGTGAGCCCTCCAGATCTCCACGCCAGAAGGTTTCCAGCTTAATATAATTTCATGCCATGTATCAAGTGCTTCTGAAAAGTATCTGGTAACCAGAAAACACAGAAAGGGCTGTCCTCGTTTCTCTGCCATCTGCAGAAAGCAGGAGGCTCCATCATCTGGCAGTGGTGGGTGTGGCCCTCCTGCCAGGCAGCCCCCACTTGGCGCTGGGCTGTTCCTCGTGACAGTACCCTGACTTCACTCCAGATGGTGGAAGCTGGGTTTCCAGCGTTCACAGAATGCTGAGACTGGTTCTAGCAAACGTCTGGGTAGCCACGTGACTCCCTGCTCCTTTCTTCATCCTGGAGTACCCTCCTGGTTTCCTAAGGATCCCCCAACCGGTGACAACCTTACACACTCCCCACTCACCCAAACACATGTCAACTCAGGCCAGATGAGAAGAAGAGAGCTAACGACCCAACTGCTTTTTTCAGGCAAAATACGTAGTCCCTGGGAACAGATTAGTCCTGTTGAGAATTCCTGTGACCTGGTCATTGGTGAGTCATATTTACACAACCCCAAGTGACTAAGTTTGGGGTTAATTGCACAGTTTGGCCAGATGCCTCTACAGTTGGCCATAAAGGCCGCTTAAACAATGATCTGAGGTCATTGGCGGATTCAGACCAAGGGACATCGAAACTGAAAACAAAGCCACTGGCCAAATTAACCAAGGACGAGACCAGTTCAAGGCGACCTGGGAAGCGTCATCCACATAAATGGAGGGCAAGCCATTAGTTAACATGCAATTGTTGATGTTTGATTTTTTAAAAAAATTTAAATGCCATTTTATATAATATGATCCCTTGATTTTCGGGTAATCCCTAATCTAACATTCCAGGATCATTTAGGCTGGGCTTGGGGAAACACTGCCCGTCCGTAGCAGAAAGAAATAAGTGATCTTTGTATCCTTTCCTATGGTTCTGGTTTGTTCTTCTGAAGTATAGTTTCGTGGAAAGAGCTTTGGTTGAAGACTCCGGAGACCTATATTTCAGCCCCAATTGACTTGCTACATGGCCTTCGACAAGCTGTTTCTCCTCTAAGTCTCGTTCTTTCTAGCTGAAGCAATATCATAAACATTCTTGTGCCACCAAAACGAGTTGATGGATGTGGACGTGGTTTTTTCTTTTTTTTTTTTTTAAGTGAAAATTACTACATAGATAATTTATAAAGGCTACCCCTATTACAGTTATCAGCCCCTATTGATATGTGAGTGTGTACCCTCCCTCGGGAGAGAATAAATTTCAAATGCAATCGTAAATGATCACCCCTTTGTTCCAGTGTCATTTCTGATAGCAAACAATGCCAAAACAGTAACAAATTGCCATTGCATTTTCCATTAGTCATCCGAGAATAAAAGATTTGATAAATAGCAAGAAGAAAACGCAACGACTCTTTGGGGGTGGGAAATCCGTGTTATGGACAGTAGCAAATTACATTTCTTTTGAACAAGAGGGTGTCACGGTTCTTAGAGATTATTTGCATTGCTGCCGAGACATAAGAAAACCCCCAGGAGCTCTGAAGGGCCCCATCTGTGAGATAACAGCCTGGTGTCCCGGCTCGGCGCCCCCTTCCTTCCATCATTTCGTGTGACATGGCTGGGCAGCTGCCTAGGTGTGGGCCCTCTCTGTCCAAGAGCGGACTGCCAAATGGAAGCAGAGAGGAAAAATAGCTTCCAGAGTGATCCCTGGCTTTGGGGGAGACGGGATGACCGGTGGCGGGGGTGGGAGGTCCCCGGGCTTGGAGGGCGGGCGTGCGTGGAGGTCAGGGGTGTCCTTTCGTGCCGAGTTCTCCTGTCCTCATCTTTGCCTCCGTGGCAGCTGCCTCCTGTTCTGCTCCAGCGACAACCCTGACAGATGCCTCCCTCCAGAGCCGCTGCCAGCCCCACTCCACCGGCAGCTGTTGCCACAGCCCTGGGAGAGCGGCGTGACCGCTGGCACCAGTGTGAGCAGGGCACATCTGCAGAGCGTCCCCTGGCCCTGGCTTCAGGCCTGCAGGCTCCGTGCCCTGCCATCCAGGAGGTTCCCAGCTGGTGCCACTTAACACGACCCTCTCCTTCGCCAGGGGAGGCTGCGGCGGCGGTCTGTTTGATTTGTCACCCCTGAGATGTCCCGCTCTGCTCGGAGCCCTGGGAGTTTTCCAGATGCACGCTTTGCCTAAAATTTCCAGGCTTAGGGGGTAATTTTAAAATTCCATGGATGACCTTTCCAAAGTTAAGTGGGTGAGCCCTCAGACATTAAGAGGAAATGTTATTTTAAAGACCAAGAATACCAGATCCACGAGGCCAGTATGCTAAGTGAAATAGCCAGTCACACACAAAAACAATGTCGCGGTTCTGCTTCTGGGAGGTCCCTAGAGTAGGGGAATTCGTTGAGACACAAAGTAGAATGGGGGTCACCAGAGGCTGGGGAGAAGGGGGACGGGTGAGTAGCTTTTAATGGGTACAGACTTTCAATTTTGCAAGATGAAAACATTGGAAGTGGATGATGGTGAGGTTTGGTGCGACCCAGTGAATATACCAAACACTACTGAACTGCACACTTAGAAGAGGTCATGATGGTGAGCTTTACCTTATGTATAAATCACCACGATTCAAACTCAAACTGTCAAAAGAATACCAAATCTGAAAGTAATAAATCCATGGAGTCCCACCTATCGGGAGGCTTAGAAGTAAGTGGTCAAAACATTGCGCTCAATTCGGGGTTAAAAGTATCAGTCTGTTATGTAAATGAATCTAAATTATAGTTCTTTAAAAAAAAAAAAAACACAAATCCTTTGAATAGAAACTTCCATAATCATCCAAAACTAGTCGTCCTATTTTTACCAATTGGAAAATTTCTCTCATAAGGTTGCATTTATATAATAATTACCAAAACGCAAAGCCCAAAGGAAGGGAGACATAGAATAATATTATCTGACAATATTTAGGTCAAAAAGACGTCAAGCAGTCTTTCGTGGTAGCTGCCTCTCACCTGCAAGGATTTGATGCTAGAGGTGGGTCCCGAAGCAAAAATCCAGCTCACAATTGTGGTTCGACGTGTAAGAGGGCATTCACGAGACAGATTAAAGGTTAGCCTGGGTTTTCATCTTGCTGTGCCTCCCTCAGAATTAGAATCACAGTCCTGCTCAGTGCTGAATCCAGTCCTTTCACCTCCATCCCGGCCAAATGGAAACCGGGATCATGAGAATTCCTCAGGGCTGGCCTTCCCCTGGCCAGGCCAGCGTCCCCAGGAGCAGCCCCTCCATGAGTGACCCATCCCAGTTCCATGTGACCAGACAAACAGCGTCTCCTTTGTTTTGTTTTTCCACACAGAAGGAAACTCGCTGAAGAAAACTGGGATGAAACCCAGGCCACAACTCAGTGTCCCAAGGACACTGTGCCTTGACGCCCAACGCTCTCGGAAGTGAGCAGGACTTCCTCATTTAGACCCACGCTCCAGGAAAGAAACCGAAACGCGGCTCATCTTGGAGCCCACGCGGGTGTTAGATCCGGTCTTGCTCCTGCCCTGTCCTCACAGAGCTCGTCCCTCCCCGATGCCCGCCTGCAGGTCTCAGATGATCTCAGTTTCCAGACTTTTCCTACCAAGCCACAGGCATGTATGTAAGAGGCTGCCTGACCTGGCCAGGATGCGGCCCGCTGCCCAGAGGTGTTGTTGGGGTGTGCGTTTCCCTACCTTGTTTCGGCTCTTCTCCTCTCTGCTGGCCTCCTGCCCAACCTCTGCTCCATACCCGTCTTAGAGCCCTGTGTCCACCATGCCCAGCCTTGGAATCCCCGTCTCTACATGGACCACCAGACTTGGGGGCTTCTCCAGACTCCACCTTCTCCAGGTCTCTTTCAAGCTTAGGCCGTGCTCCTGGCTTGGTCCCTAATTCTATGGATTAATTTGAAAAGATGACCCCTGTTCGTAGACTCCTGTTGCAGAAAGATAGACAAAACGAAGACAGAGGAGGCAAGAGAGAGAAAATGATGAGAAAAAGAAGGAGACTCTATGATGATATTTTCCCCAAAACTCATAGTTAAGTTAGAACCTACTACATGCAAATACAGAAGCAACCGTCAGCAGAGTTCCAAAGAATGAGAACTAACAGCCCACGGCAGCCTACTGCCCCCTCCCCTGGTAAGTATCCATCCTCGTGCCCTCAAAGAATCTGTGATCCTCGTCCTGCCACTCATTCCATAGTCATAGGCTTATTGTAGGATTATAGCTCCTAGAGAACAAGGACCTTCTCCTAGTGTGTCCCCAGGGCCTGACAGACAGGAGGACTCATCTGTCAAACCCTTGTTGAATGGCTGAACATGTTCAGAGACCCACAGAGTCCTGCAGCACTGTGGGTGAGCCTGTTGGTCATCCATGCAGCTGCAGTGAGTGGACTTGGGTCTTCCATGGAGGAACCCACAGGTCCAGGACTTGAGTGCCCACTGCCTTCTGTTAGGGCAAGGCCACAGGGTCCCATCTTCCTCACCGCTGATGTACAGGGCACTGGCAGATCTGTGTGTTCATGCACTCTCTGTGCTAAATAAAGTGGATTGTTCATTAAGGGAGATTATGCTCCAAGTACAGAAGCAGATTCCCAGGTGACTAGTGAAGTGCTCTGTGGGCCAGACTGTCCAACGGGATGAGATCAGATGCCACACGGGGCCATGCAGATCCAAAGTGGGATGGTCTTTATCCAGTGCCAGAGAAGGATTCATGCTGCTCAAGGCTGTGAGCGTCAGGAAACTACCAGAATACAGATTGGCATAGGAAGAAGGATGGAGACAGGGTACCATTTCTGATTTTTTCCTTTTATTTTCATCATTTAACACTTGTTTTTAAAAAAGGTTTTCTATGCATCTGGTGAACAACTCTGAAACATCCTTTCTTATCAGCCGCTTTGGCAATCATTTCAACAGGACTGAGTATTCTCAAAGTCCTCACTGGTGGAGAGGAGGATAGTGAACATGAGGCACTGTGGCTTAGATACTGCCACACGGACAGAAGGGACAAACAGAAAATGAGAGAGGAATGAGAAAGGCCAGGAAAAAATAGCTTTGCCCATTTAGTGACAATAATTCAGAGTCATCACTCGACACAGAACTTGAAAAACTCAAATCCTGCCATAGATTTCGACCCATGCAATGAGGACTCAGATCA
This sequence comes from Callospermophilus lateralis, assembly GCF_048772815.1. Classification (NCBI taxonomy): domain Eukaryota; kingdom Metazoa; phylum Chordata; class Mammalia; order Rodentia; family Sciuridae; genus Callospermophilus; species Callospermophilus lateralis. The sequence continues at coordinate 142,042,214 of NC_135310.1, forward strand.
ACCTGTACGTGACCTCTAGAGATATTTTCAACGACCTTGAGAGCATCCTGTCATGCTGTGTATTTTATTCTACATTGTGTGGCCCCATCATCTGAGTTCAAATCGCCCCAGAACATTCACACACTCATCACTTAAGTTAGACCACCAGCTAGAAAATGCTGTTGTGACACAAAAATCCATTCCAAACCACCAGTGAGGGTTGCTCGTGGGGGAGATCCAACTGTGAGTCCAGAAGGGCGACTGCACAGAATTGGGGCATTGACCTTGGCCTTGTCTTCTCAGAATGCAGTCAGCTGCCTGGGAAATAGCACCGGGACAAGTTCACGCGGCCTGAAGTTGGGCCAAAGACCTGTGGCTTCTGCTTCGGAATCTTAGCAAGACCTGAAAGTTTCCCTCACTTTCTTCCCCCATCTCCCAAACCATGGCCCAAAACAGCCTTTTCACATTTCATGTGATTTCTTCTGAAATTCTGCTTTGGGGGAGTCCAAGCTGGGCACAGAGCCTGCAGGGATATCATGGCCTCCAGGATTCCACAGTTCTCCCAGCTCCAGCCTGTCTATGGGGCTTCCTCCCACAAGGAGGTACCATTTTATTTTTGATCCAGACCAAAAAGGCCCCTGTGGTTACCAAGAAATGGGAAAGGCACTATGAGGGACAGGGTCTCCTTCCACCACAGGACGCTGGACACCTGAGCACACCTCAGCAGGGCTGGAGAGTTTATGAAGCTCGGGCTGGAGCACTAAACCAGCTTCTCGCCCCGTCCCCTGCATGTCTTCTCAACTCTATCCCCGTTCTACTCAAGTGTCCCCAGAAAGCCACGTCCTACTCCTCGCTGTGGTATTGGAGGACCCAGAGACAGAGAGCCCACTTTCAGACGCTGGCTCTGGTTGGATGTGACTCTGGACAACTAAATGCACATCTTTGATCCCCCAGGGACACCAGGCAGCACTAAGTGCCTCCTGAAAGCTCCGAGCATAGTCTCATCTATCACACCTGCTGGTCAGCTGCCCACCGGTTTCCTAGGTCCTCCCAGATCCCACTTGGCGGGTCTGGCCAGATTCCCACTTCCCCCAGTGCCCAGGTTTCCGGGCTCTGGCTAATCCCACCTCTGACGCGACAGTGGGTGGAGCCTTTGTGCTTTCTTAGTCTCTAATCTCCTCACCAGCCCCCGTGTGCCTGCTCAGCATTTCCCAGGTAGCCAAGCTCCTGTATTAAATCCTCTCTGTTGAAAACATCTCGAAGGATTTCTGTTTCCTGGTGGAACCAGGCTTCTTCCTTCCTCCCTCATCTATGAATTCCATTCATTGGGAACCTCCAGCTCCTGAGAGCACTCTGCACCTCAAATCTCACATGCATATCTAATTCCCCTCTCCTGAGGTTAGGAGAAACCCACTCCCCAGCGGATTGGATCCCCTCCAGAGCCTTCGTGACTCTCCTAGCTAGAGAAGCCTTAATCGTCTCCCCACCAGGAGAAAACCAACTACGCTGGCTGGATGAATTAGTCCACTAACCCCAGGGGTGTAGCAAATGAGCCACTGAGGCAGCACTAAACTTCAAACAGCAAATCACCGTGTGCACTCCCTGTTGGCAAGGGCCCACGGGGCTGTGCATCATGGCAACTAGGGATCCTGGCTGCACCCAGCAGGTATCACCCCCTCCCAGAGCCTTGGGGTTTGCAGGGCAAATTCTCTCATATCCAAGACTTTGATGCATCTGACTATTATAGTCTTCATTGAGACAAGGGCAAACTGTCAGAGGCTACCTGGGTGATGTCATAGGGTTTCCCCGCATTGTGCAATAAGGATACTCACCTGCCTGATAGGATTCAGCAGCCTGTCCAGAGGAGCTGGGGGTGACTTCGTGCCCACATTTCCCTTATCAAGGATCCGGATACCAACCTCATAGTTGTTTGGAGCTACATTCAATATCTGCAAGGATCTTTAATATTTGCAAGGATCTCGGACGACTCCACCACTGGTCTGGGCACGTTGTTACTCCACAGGCCTCACCCTTAGAAAAATCCCTTTTTGATCAAAGAAGGGAACGATGACTTATCCTCAGCGGTCAACATGATAAAATTCTGGGAAGTGACAGCCCATGACAAGGGAAGGTTGTCCCATCATCAGCGTAAGGAGTCTCCAACTCCAGCCCAGCTGTCTTCAAAGAGGCAGATGGCAGGCAGACACTGGGGACCAGGAAATGAGGACCTTGCCTTGGACTTCTGGCTTGACCAAGATGGACAGGAAGCCAGAAATATCTTGGCACAGTTAACAAGAGCGCATCATTCAGGGGAGCTCAGAGGAGAACCCTCAGAAATTCACTACATTCAAGGACTTTTTTTTTTTTAACATGGCATCTCCTACAGGCCACAGTGATGCTCAGTAATGCTGAGCTCTAAGGCTTGTGGTGTTTGCCGGGCGATCTTTGACATCCCTAGCTTGTAGACACGTCACCCCAATCTCTGTCTTCATCTTCACAGGGTGTTCTTCCTGGGTGTGTGTGTCTGTGCCCAAATTTCCTCCTTTTATCCGACACCAATCATATTGGACCAGGGCCCACCCCGCTCCCCTATGACCTCATCTTACCTAACTCCGTTTGCAACCATCCTGTTTCCAAATAAGGTCACATTCTGAGGCGCTCGGCGTTAGGACATCAGCATCTAAACTTGAGGGACACCACTAACCGTCTGACCTCCCCAGAATACATCTACATCTCATGGGCAAATGCGTTCACCCCCATCCCAAAAAGTCTTAGCCCATTCCAACATCAATTTGAAGTTTATAAGCTCATTCAAATATTCTCTGAATTGGATCTGGGTGAGACTTGGGGGATGATTCATCCTTAGACAACATTTCCCTCCATCCGGGAACCTGGGAAGCCAGGCGATCCTCTTCTTCCAGAATGGGTATGTCTGCCCCAGCATGGGAGAGATTTCCCATTCCAAAAGAGAGAGCTAGAAGCAAAAAAGGGGTCCCGGGTCTCAAGGAAGTGTGAAACCTAGCAGTGTAAACTCCACTCGATTTCAAGACTTGAGAATGATCATTGGTTCCTTGCTCTGTGGTTGAACTCAATATAGACGGAGCCCTTTCTCTCAATTAATGCCTGAAACAGGCACCAAAGGGCACCTTACCAGACTGTCCTTGTGTGGTTTGGCAAATACAGATCCATAGCCCCTTGATTCTGCTCTCAACAGCCATAGCTTGGTCTGCGAATCTGACATTCACTTCTGGTCCACCACTGACTGCTGTCACACTCTGGTAAACCTGTCGAGGGGAATCGGCCACAAACCGAGGTTTCTTCAGAGCATTTAGAGATCTAGACCTGGCCAGGCTGTAGGCTCTCCACAGACGATGCTTTCGACGCTCTTTCAGAAAACAGTTTCAATTTCAGCTCCAGAATCCAGAGTGGGAGGTAGTGTCCTTCTGAAAGAGCAGATGGCCATTTCGAGTGGTATGAAGCGGGTCTGTGCTCTCCTTCTCAACTGCATGTTCGAAGACGGAGGGTCCTCTTTAGAATGAAATGATTGCATTTGTTCTTGCCGCAACAAATTTAAAAAGATCTTGTTTTTGAGACGTGGCTAATCCTGGAGGACCGTGAGCTTCGTGAAATAAGCCAGGCACAAAAACACAAACACTACAGGATCTCACTTACATGTGGAATCTGAAAACTCAAGTACGTGGAGATGGAGAGTAGAGAAATGGGGAGAGGTTGGTCAAAGGGTACATATTTTTTAGTTAAATAAGAGTAATAAGTCCTAGAGATCTATAGTACAGCACGGTGGCTATCATTAATACTTATTATGTATTTATATTTTAAAATGTCTAAGAAAATAGACTTTAAGCATTCTGACCACAAAAAACAGTAAGTATGTGAAGTAATAGAAACTCGGTTAGCTTGACTTAATCACTTCACAATGCACTACAGGCACACCACAGAGATACTGTGGGTTCAATTCAAATTGCTCCAGTAAAGTAAGTATCACTATAAAGTGAGTCACACAAAAATAATAAATAAATAAAATGAGTCACATACATTTTATTGTTTCCCAATACATATGAAAGTTATATTTGTATCATACATCTACTAAGTGTGCAATATCATTATGTCTAAAAAGTGTACCTGCCTTAGGGCTGGGGTTGTGACTCAGTGGTAGAGCACTCACCTAGCACATGTGAGGCCCTGGGTTCCATCCTCAGCACCACATAAAAATAAACAAATAAAATAAAGATATTGTGTCCAACTACAACTAAAAAAAAAATTTTTTTAAATGTATCTGCCTTAATTTAAAAATACCTTATTGCTAGAAAATGCCAACAATCATCTGAATCTTCAACAAATCATAATTCTATTGCGAGTGCAAAGTCTAACTTCCGTGTGAATGTCTCCTGAGAGATCAGGGTGGAGGTTATTGAAAGTGGGGGTGGCTGCGGCAATCGCTTAAAATAACATTGCAGTTTCCCACATCAATGAACTCTTGCTTTCCCCAAAGATTTCTCTCTAGCATGTGGTGCCGTTGGATGGCAGTTTATCCACAGAGCAAGTTCTTCCAAAATTGAAGCCAATTCTCTCAAACCCTGCTGTTGCTTTAGCCACCAAGTTTATGTAACATCCTAAATTTTTTGCTGTCATTTCAACTGTGTTTGCCACACCTCGGCCAGAAGTAGATTCCATCTCAAGAAGCCATTTTTCTCTGCTTATCCATAAGAAGCAACTCCTCATGTGTTCATGGTTCATCTTGAGATTGCACCAACTCAGTAAATGGACTCCATTTTAACCCTCATTGTCTTCTCTCTCCATCCCGTCTGCAGTTACTCTCACCATGAAAGTCTCTAACCACTCAAAGTCATCATGAGGGTTAAAATCAACTTCTTCCACACTCCTGTCAGGGTTGATGTTTTGATCTCCTCCCCTGAATCATGTCTATTCTCAATGGCATCTTTCCAGAAGGTTTTCAATATCCTTTACCGGATCCACCAGAGGAACCCCTACGTATGGCAGCTATAGTCTTATGAAATGTGTTTCTTAAATAATAAGTCTTGAAAATCCAAATCACTCCTCCATCCACAGGCTGCACAATGGATGTCGTGGCAGTAACATGCAAACAACATTAATCTCCTTGTCCATCTCCACCAGAGCTTACGGGCAACGAGGTACATTGTGAATGCGTAATAACATTTTGCAAAAAAAAAAAAAAAAAAAGAACCTTTTTCCGAGCACTAGGTCTCAACAGTGAGCATAAAATATTCAGAAACCTGTGCTGTAAACAGATGTGCTATTATTCAGCCTTTGGTTTTCCATTTATAGAGCACAGGTAGAAGTAGCTTTAGGATAATTCTTAAGGGTCTTAGGATTTGGGGAACAGAAAAATCAGCATTGGTTTCAACTTCAGTCACCAGCTGCACTAGCCCCGAACAAGAGTCAGCCTGTCCTCTAAAGCTCTGAAGCCAGGCATGGACTTCCCCTTTCTTGCTATAGAAATCTGCTCAGTGCAGCCACCACCGTCAATGATCTCAGCTCGCTCCTCGGGACAACCCACTGCAGCCTCTCCACGCACACCTGCTGCTTGGCCTTGTACTTGGATGGTTCAGAAATGGCTTCTTCCTTTAAACCTCACGCACAGGCCTCTGCCGGCTTCACACGGCTCTTCTGCGGCTTCCTCGCCTCTCTCAGACTTCAAGGAATTGAAGAGACTTAGGCCCTTGCTCTGGACTTGGGTCTGGCTTAAGGGAACCTTGTGGCTGGTGAGATCTTCCATATCCAGGCCAGACTTTCTCCACACCAGCACTGAAGCTGCTGCCCTTTCTTATCATTCATATGCTCCCAGGAATATCACTTTCAGTTTCCTTCTGGAATTTTCCTTTTGTTCACAACTGATTGGTGCAAGAAGCCTTACTTTCAGCTGGTTTCAGATTTCGAAGTGGCTTCCTCACTAAACCAAATCGCTTCTACCTTTTGATTTAAGGGAAGAAATAAGAGACTCTTCCCTTCTTTTGAATATATTCGAAAGCCACTGTTATTAATGGGCCTAATTTCAATAGAGTTGACTCAGGGATAGAGAGGCCTGGCGAGAGGGAAAGAGATAGAGTGGGTATTCAGTGGAGCCATTTATAGATCAGTCTCTCCATCTCATGTGGATGTGGTCCATGGCTCCCCAAACAAGCACAGTAATAACACGTCCTCTGTAGGACATGGATCAAAGATCCCTGATCCACCAGGCGTGGTGGTGCATGCCTATAATCCCAGTGGCTTGGGGAGGCTGAGGCAAGAATATCACAAGTTCAAAGCCAACCTCATCAACTTAGGGATGCGGTTGTAGCTCAGTAGTTAAGCACCCTGGGGGTTGGTCTTTGGTACAAAAGAAAAACAAAATCCATGATCACCACGTCACTACACCAGATAGAACAATTATGAAAACGTTTGAAGTATTGTGAGAATTACCGAAGTTGAGCTCATGCTTTTGAGAAAATTGCCACCAAGAGACTTGCCCAAAGCAGGGTTGCCACAAACCCTCAATTTGTGAAAGCTATGTTATTAGTGAGACATAATAAAGTACAACAAAACGAGGAATGTCTGTATGCAGATGTCAAAACATTGCACCCCTTAAACCTACAGAAAACGTAAATATGTAATAAATACATCTTTAAATAAGGCAAGAAAATAAATAAGAAGAATTCTGACTTATGAAGAAGCAGAAAAAACCAACAGCATGCACTGTCACCAAGCTGGTCAAATACTCATGATCCAGAAGCAGCCCAATGTGCCAACTCTGTACAACACAAGGAAGAGGCAAAGACCCATCAGCAGAGCAGCCGTCTCAGACAGGTTTCCACAAAACACCCACAGCACAACCAGAAGTCCTGAGCTGGAAAATCTTCATCTGTGGGCACTGCCCTTACCGCCCAGCAAAGACTCTCTAGTGTCAGTACCTATTTTAAAGTGGGACCCAGGGGTCAGTGACTTTGTCTAAGAACCTCTGGTCTTTGCAGAGAACAGCCTTTGGTGTCAAAGCAGGGGAAGCCTGAGAACCTTGACGGACTGTGTAATCTTGGGAACACAGTCAACATCTCTGAGCCTCGGTGTTTTCATCCAAAGGATGGGAACTCAGACGGAGCATCCCTAATTGGAAAACCCAACATTGGAAATGCTCCAAAATCTGAAACTGCTTGATGCCTCAAGTGGAAAATTCCACCCTCGGCTTCCTGTGACAGGTCACAGTCAAAACACAGGTGCAAGGAAAATACTGCACAAAATTACCTTCAGGCTACGTGCATAAGATGTCTATGAAACATAAATAAATTTCTTGTTTAGACTTGGGTGCCATCCGCAAGATATCTCATTAGGTATATGCAAATATTCCAAAAATCTGAAAAACATCAGAAATCCAGTCCCAAACGTTTCAGATAAGGGATACTCCACCCAGCATGTCTACCACACCGGGGTCCTTGAGGACTAAATGAAAGAATGCATGTGCAAGGTTTTTAAAAAAGGATAGGAGCAGCATTCAGGATGCATCGGATGTGGTTTTGTGGAATCTCCTCTGTAGGGTTGTTCTCAGCAAAGGAGACAAGGCACCCAAATCTCTTAGCCCTGGGAAGCTGGGCTCTGAAGAACCTGTCTCAGCGAGCTGTTCTGAGAAGTCGGGCACAATGCCCCGCACACATTTCAGAGCCAATAAATGCTCTCTGTTACCACCTGCCCATGAGGCCCTTAGTGTTGGGAGGGTCCTCCCCAGGTGCAGTATGTGAGGAAATAGAAAGCCCAGTGGTCCCTTCTCAGAATATAGTATTTAGCCCTAATTGGGATATAAGATCCAATCGTATCCATTTTAGCTAGAGCCCTTCCAACCATGGAATATAATGTGTTCTAAGTCAGACAAATATAATTTGTTCTGATTCAGTCCCCAGAACTTCCCCTTCCCTTCCCTTCCTCCTACCCCCTATTCCCTTCCCTCTACTCTACTGATCTTTCTGGCATTTACTTATATTATTTTTAATTAGTGTCTTATAGATGTACATGTTGGTGAGATTCACTGGGTTTTATTCATATATGTACATAAGAAAGTTAGGTCAGATTCACTGATCTCTTTTTTTTCTTCTTCTTCTTCTATCAAGCATTGAATTCAGGGGCACTCGACCACTGAGCCACCTCCCCAGCCCTATTTTGTATTTTATTTAGACAGGGTCTCGCTGAGTTGCTTAGCACCTCACCATTGCTGAGGCTGGCTTTGAACTCGTGATCCTCCTGCCTCAGCCTCCTGAGCTGCTGGGATAACAGACCTGTGCCACCACACCTAGCTCCACTGATCTTTCTTCTATTTTTTTATATTACCTCCGTTCTAATTTGGGAATAGCTTCTGCATGAGAGAAAAGATTCTACCTTTGGCTTTGGGGGACTGGCTTATTTCACTTAACATGATCGTCTCCAGCTCCATCCATTTACAAGCAAACATCATAAAGCCATTCTTCTTAATTGGTGAGTAATGTTCTATTGTGTATATATACCTCATTTTCTTTGTCCATTCATCTATTGAAGGGCACCTAGATTGGTTCCATAGCTTTAGTTATTATAAATTGAGTGCTATAAACATTGATGTGACAGTGTCACTGTGGTATGCTGATTTTAAAACCTTTGGCTATATACTGAGGAGTGGGATAGCTGGGTCATGTGATGGTACCATTCCAAATTTTCTGAGGAATCTTCACACTGCTTTCCCAAGTGGTTGAACCAATTTGCAGTCCCACCAGCAATGTATGAATGAACCCTTTTCCCCACATCCTCACCAACATTTATTGTCACTTATATTCTTGATAATTGCCTTTCTGAGTGGAGTGAGATGAAATCTCAGTGTGGTTTTAATTTGTATTTCTCTAATTGCTAGAGATGCTGAACATTTTTTCATGTATTTGTTGACCATTTATTTGTATTTCTTCTTTTCAGAGATGTCTGATTAGTCCCTTTGCCCATTTATTGATTGGGTCGTTTGGTGTGAAGTTTTCTGAGTCCTTTGTAGATCCTGGATATTAATGCCCTATCTGGCCCTCCCCAATTTTGAAATTAGCCAGTTGCATAGATCATAACCCCGAGTTCCTCCTATCAGAGCCTGGGAGAGTGCAGCATTAGGGGTAAACACAAGGGGCAGTGGGAAGACCACCTGCCCGGGCATCCTTGTTGGCAGACCTGGTCAGTAGTACATTCTCCTGCAGAAGTTAAGTTTGCCTCGCCGACCTACTTCCAATCGCGGGTCTGATTCCTTGCAGCTCCGCCAGTATTTCTAACAAGTGAGAGTAGAGTGTGGTGGGGGGCCAGGCCAGGCCTGGAGGAGGCTTGAATCCACGCTAGGACATCTGTCTTTCCTTGCACACGCGCAGACGAGGAAGCCACGGCATTTTCTGAGCGTGGCAACGATGAGGTCACTGTGACAGTGGTTAAAGAAAAGATGATACGTGAGAAAACTCAGGTGTAGAAAGATAAGGTAGGAGACAAGCCAGATGAAAGTTGAGCAAGCTGGGCACGGTGGCAGGGGTCTATGGTCCCCGTTGCTCAGGAGGCTGAGGCAGGAGGATCATTGGAGCGCGGGAGTTTGGGACCAACTTAGGCAACATGGTGAGACCCTGTCTCAAAAAAAAAAAAAAAAAAAATTGTTGAATGACAGAGGAGTCAGTCCAGGCCCAGCAAGTGCACAGGACAGCTGCATACGAATCAGAAAGAGGTGCTGCGCCCCAGTGCTGCAGACCACCCTGGAGCTGTGTCCTGGAGAGTAGAGAGAAGACCAGAGGTGAGCCCACTCGCCCACTGGCCAGAGCCCACGGTGAGGATCCACAGGCTCTGATGTTGGCAGGAACAGAAAGAAGGAGATCAAACGTTCCTTTCATGTTAATCCATAAGCCACCAACTCATGTTCCCCTGAGAACACTCCTGCCCTGTTCCTTCACGGTGCCATCAAACAGTCTTTAATTCTTATCTTTGGTTCCAAAGCACATTGACATCCAAACCCCTGCTCCTCTGTTAGAAGGCTCTGGGTTGATAATGTCTTGTGGAAGACGATGCCACCGATTAAAATTACATAGCCATATTTCATACGGCTGGACATTTTCCTCTAAGCAAATATGTGTGACCTAACTCTTTCCCACGGCGCCTAACATGACAGGGACACTCCTTCAATTATGATGAGGTTCGCCAGTCCACCGACAGGCACCACATTCCCTTCATCGTAAGTAATCATCAACGACGTGATGACAAGGAAATAGGCCACATGTAAAGTCCTTGCTATGCATCTGGTGACGTGCCAGGTGCTGAGAATTCATTGAACGTGGGAGGGGGGGGACCGCTTCTGCCATCAAATCTTACAGCCCAGCAAAGAAGACAGACAGTGAAAAAATGTGTAATCAAAGACAAAAATGCAAGAGTCAGATAAACCCACTGCAGAGGGAGTCGTTGAACCATCGTGAAGGAGACTGAATGACCCCCAAAGTCAAGGGTATTTATTATCTGGCCCACTGCAGGAAAAGATTACCAGCGCCCATTTAGCGGGTCGATTTTCTCTGGGGAGGTTGGTAGCTGACTTGCCATCTCTCTTTGGCATGTTTTCTAGGTGACCAAGACTGGAAGAAACTTTGTCTCAAAGGAAGGAGAATTTGCAAGGTCAATTCTTTCAAGATGAATGTGTGTGGGGGGGGGAGGGAAATGTGGATCATACATACCATGGAATATTATTCAACCTTAAGGGAGCAAATTCTGGCACAGGCTCCAACGTGTATGAAACTGGAGGACATCATGCCAAATGAAATAAGCCAGTCACAGAAGGACAAGTAGCAAGTAGCTAGGGCAGTCAGATTCCAAGTCAGAAAAACAAAACAGTGTTTGCCAGAGCTGGGGGCAGAGAAAGGGAGGGAGGGAGTCGTTGAATGGCAATAGTTCCAAATTTGCAAGATGAAAATATTCTGGACACATGTTTCACAATTATGTAAGTGTACTTAACACTACTGAACTGTACACTTAAAAATGTGAAAATGGTAAGTTTTGTATTATGTAAAGTTTTTAAATCAAAATTTAAATTTTTTTTTTTTTTTTTTTAAAGCTGGGCGCAGCTGCACATGTAATCCCAGCAGCTCTGGAGACGGGGACAGGAAGATCACAAGTTCAAAGCCAGCCTCGGCAACTTAGAAAGGCCCTAAGCAACTTAGCGAGACCCTGTTTCTAAATAAAATATAAAAAAGGACTGGGGATGTTGCTCAGTGGTTAAGCATCCCTGGGTTAAATTCCTGGTACTAAAAAAAAATTTTAGCTAAGCACAGTACTGGGCATCTGTGGACTCAGCTACTCAGGAGGCTAAAGCAGGAGGATGGCTTAGGCTCTGGAGTTTGAGGCCAGTCCTGGCAACTCCACAAGACCTCATGCTTATTTTTTTTTTAAAAAAATGTATTTTGAAGTGAATTTTCAGAATCTGAAATATGGTTAAGAAAATAAATTTATGGTTTCATGTGAAACATCAGACTGAGTTTGAAAAAAATTATTGTTTCAGGATCATGAAAACTGAATTCAAAAATACTAATTAAATCTCTCTGTGTTCCTGCCAGAGCTGTGCACAGGTTTTAGGAAGCTGTATTAGCAATAACAATGCTCATTAGCAAAAGAGCCCTGGGTTTGACAAGTACACACCGGTTGTCATTGGCTGAGCTGGCCTCCAAAGACCGTGCCGTTCAGAGCCGCTCACCACTCCCTCCGTCCTCGGGCGCTCTCTGCTTGGGGACTTCACCAGCCAGCTCCATCCTGAGTCTTCCTCTATTGATTTAGCTGAGTTCTCTCTGTCTTCTTTGATGGCTCACCCTTCCCCAACTCAGCCACCAAACGGACAAATTCTTTAAGGCTGCCTCCCAGAGCACGCCTCTCATTCCCTGATCTCTCTCTCTGGACAATCTCATCCACACACATGGTTTTCCTTTTTTTTAACCCATTTCGAGAATTCTCCAATTCACATCTCCTTACCAGACTTTTCTTCTGAGACGTTCGTTCATGTATACCCAAATACCTACTTGACATCTTGGATATTGTATGAGTCCAAGTACCCAGAGACCCCCAAATGCAGTGTCTTGAAAGAGGAAGAAGTTTATTTCCTATTCAAATCACAGTCCCTCCAAAGGTGAGCTCATCTGATAAGGAAGGAGGTCCTGTCCATCTCAAGACGAGGACCCAGGATGCTCACTCCAGTCCCTGTCTCCACTCCTGCATCCCGGCTAGCAGGAAGGGGGAAAGGGTCATGAAGACATGAGCCGCTTCCCCTTAAGACCACGACCCCGAGGTCGCGCTGGGTTCACCCCTGGCCATCAATCAATCTCGTGGGCACCCTTAAATGCCAGGAAGGTTGGGAAATGTCTCTGGCAGCTCTAGGCCTAGTTCAATTCAGGAGGACTTCCCACTTAAGGAATAAGGAGAGAATGGCTGTGGGTAGCTGCTTCCGATATTGGAAATCAACCAGATTACGTCAGGTGCATGCAGGAACCTATCGCAGTGAATTCTACATTCATGTAGAAGGTATCAATTTTTAAAAATATATATATATATATATATCAAAAAAATTCCAAAAAATTTTTTGAAAAGTTCCTGAAGTTTGATGCATCCAAAATCCAAGTCATGGTCCCCTCCTTCCCAAGGCCAATCTTTTGGGAGGGTTTCTCCTGGTGAATGGCACCAGCATCCACACTTCTACGGCCCTTCAGACATCTCAGTGCCGGTAAAGGCTCCTCTGTTTCTCACCCTCCCTCCGACTCATCACTGAGCCCTGCTAATTCTTCATAATTGCTCATGATTCATTACGGTTCATTATTAAATCACTTAGTTATTGCTTCTTTCCATCGCTCTGCAATCTTAGCCCAAGTATCCAACATCCCTCGCCTGGACCACACAGGAGCCCCCTACCCGGGCTCCTCACCTGCCATCTGTGTCTCCTCCATAAACCCGTCCATTGGCATCCAGTGCTCTATACCTGACCCTCAAGACCCTGCACGGATGGCCTCCCTGCCGTGCAGCCCGGGCCTCTCCAGCCTCCCCCTGCACTCGGGTCTCAAGGAGCCTCTTCCCATTCTCTCACGATGGCCTCGTTTTTCCGGCACCTTCCCCTCTAACTGGAACTTCCCCCCCTCCCCGCCATCTCTCTCCAGGTAACTCCCAGCTTCCCCTAGTGCACAGTGCCAGGACCAGCTCTGTGGGAGGACTTCCTCACCTTCTGATCGGGGACAGCTTCCTCCTCTGGGCCCTCACAAAGCCACCTAAGCTGTTGACCGTGGCATCTGCCCCTGCGGCAGGCCTGCACTTCTTGTGTGGGTAGCTGCCTGTCCCTTGAGACTTTTAGCCACAAGAGAACAACAGCCACTCTTTGTTTTGTTGGGGTGGTTTTGATGGCCATTTGTGACGGACTGAAGGTTCGTGTCCCCCCAAGTTCATATACTGAAGCTGACTCACCAAGGGATGGTACTGGGAGGTGGAGCCTTGGGGGTGATTAGGGCATCTCTGCCCTTATAAAAGGGACCCCTCGGACTCTTTCCTCCCCTTCCACCATGTGAGGACACAGTGAGAAGGCACCAGTGTAAACCAGGAAGAAGATCCTCGCCAGATACTGAACCTACCGGGGCTTCAACCTTAAATCATCCAGATCTGGGAGAAATCCGTTTCTGCAATTTTAAAGCCACCCAGTCAGTGGTGTCCTGTTACCGCCTGCTGAGTGAACCAAGACACCATTACATCGCCCGGTCCCTAGAGCACAGGACTTACAAATAGCAAATTTAAAAAAAAAAAAAAAAAAAAAGAGTAGATGAATGAATGCAAGAACTCAAAACTGGAAGCAAATGAGTTTGACTTGATTAATCTGAATTAGAACGTGTTATGCAGAAATTCAGTGTCGTTGCTGACACTCATGTAATTTGATGAAGCAGGTCTTTGGGGAGCTCCTTTTGTGTGTTCAACGTTGCCACAGCTCTAAGGACTAGGAGGCAGGTAGAAGGGACACCAGATGTGGTCTCTGCCTCCAAATGGTATTCAGTGTGATTCAACATGCTCCAAGTGCTAAAGCAGATAAAGCCCCAAAGATAACTCACGGTGTCAAACGTAGGTAAATACGAGTGCAGATGCTAGTGAGATTCAGGTGCACGAGACCGGGGAAGCCTTCATGAGCCAGCTCACACCTGAACTAGACCTGCGGACAGGGAGAGGAAGGCGGGGTCTGCAGGAGGAGGAGGACCCTCCTGCCAGGAGGCAGGGCCAGCAAACCTTCCAGAGAGAGGAGGGGAGGGGCCCTGTCTGCGCCACAGAGCAGCAGTGAGGTTGGCAGTCAGGTGACAAATATCCCAGAAGCTCATTGGTTCTTGATCCAGAAGACGGCAGGGAAACCGCCAAGAGTTTGGGGTGGGAAGTGGTTGAAGAGGAAGAGTTTCAGAAAGATTGTTCTGGAATGGTGTGCCACATGGACTGGAGGTGATCCCCTGGGGTTTCTTGCTATGAACTGTCACCCCATGGTGGGGAACACCGGGGTGTCTACCCCCCTGGGAGCTGTGCCCCTGGCTGGGGAAGGGTGGGGTGTGCCTTCCACAGGGGTTTGGAGGTGGGTGAAGGGGTCATTTGTGCAGCCCTGGGGGCTCGTGGGCACCCAGGCCAATGGACCAGGGAAGCCCGCCCCCTCTGCTGGGTCCAGGGATCACATTTCATGATCCTGAGCTAATTCAGTGCAGAAAACATTCTCAAGGCTTTCTTCTTCTAGTCTAGGAATGCATCTGGGTCCCGCTGGGATTTTTATGGGTGAGCAATTCTAGAAGCTGCCAGATTCTCTAATGGGTTGAATCATGTTTTGTGGAAAAAAAAAATGTGTCCCCATGAATGAAGTTTCAGGGGGGCCTGCCAAATCTCCCGCTGAAATATGCAAAGAGATTAACTGGAGTCTGGAGTTGTAGAGGCAAGAGAAATACCCAGTGTAAATAATGGAAACTTCACTCCATTATTAATGAATAGAATTTTTCGTAGACACATCAGAGTGACATTGATCCAGCACTTGTGCCATGTGGGATGCCCTTTTAGGGTTTTTTGTTTTTGTTTTTTAATGTTACATTTAAGCAATGATTATACTATTTGGGTCTAGTGTTTGACTTTTCTAATCTTGTTGGTATATTTTTATTTTTAGGGGCTAGTATATCTAAATTATCAGAACTATATAAAGTGAAAAATGAGACTTTATCTTCCTGATAACCTTAAGGTGATGAATTTTCTGTGGAGATGTGTTTTTAAAGAGTTCTAGGCCTTAGGGTTTGTTTGTTGTTGTTTTTGTTTTGTTTTGTTTTTTTTTTTCAAAGAGATTCATCCAGTAAGAACACCGCGCTCCTTGAATATCATAAGTGAGAAAAGCAACAAAAATAATTTTCTAACAATAAAATAGTCAACACACAAAGCGGCCTGCTGCGTGTTGTGGGTGAGAAAATTGAATTTTTTAAAAGGAAAGTCCCACAGAAAATTTGGCAGAGGATATGAAAAAGACAATTGAGTAAAAAATAAAATCCAAGTAATTATCTTCAAAGAAAAAAAATGAAAGAGAGAAAGGATGGTCAGCGTTTCTGATAGCAAGAGAAATGCCAATTAAAATAATGGAATCCATTGAAAAAAATCATCATATATGGTACCGTTGACGGGGAGGAGAGTATCCCCATATGTTACTGATGAGCGCCTCTGTAACAGTATCTATTAAAGTTTAAAATGCCCCATTCCTTCTGGAACCAGGAATCCAATGTTTGAAAATCTCCCCTTTCAAGAAAAAAAAAAAAAAAAAGCCCTGACCTCTGGGAACATGCACACAGCTATGGTTTGGATACGGTTTGTCCCCAAAGGTCTCTGTGCTGAAGGCTTGGTCACGGGGATATTGAGTGGTGTTGGAACTTTTAATAGCTGGGGGTTAGGAGAAAGTAATTGGGCCATCAGGGGCTTCTGTGGACTGAGTTCTTTTGATAGTGAAATGTTATAAAAGAGCAAGGCTGGCCCCTCTGCATGCTCTTGGGCTTCCTGACTTGCCAGGTAATCTCCCTCCCACATATGCTCCTTCAATGGTGTGATATATCCACCATGAGGTGATGGCAGCCAAGCAGGCCCTCACCAGAGATTGAATCAATGGTGCCACTCAGTCTTGGGCTTTAATCGTCACGACTTTGAGCTAAATAAACCTCTTTCCTTTATAACGTACCTGGCTTCAGGTATTTTGCTATAGCAGCAGAAAAAGACTAAGGCACAAAGATACTTGTATTTGCTACATTTGTCAAAAAAAGAAAAGGAAACATTCTAAAGTATATCAAGAAAAACCTATCCACATGAAATTAAAAAGAACAGGCTACCTCTCTGTGGGCTGATTCAGAGTAATGAGTATGATACATTAAGCAATAAATGCTGAAAATATGCATATCATGCTCTGGTTTTACACACACTGACTTTATGGAAATACAATTGATATATAACAAAATATACCTGTTACAGTGTATCTTTTAATGAGTTTAACATATAAACACCTGTTTGCTACCACCACGATCATAATATCAAACATTTCCATTATCCAAAAATGTCCATGTGTGTCTCTTCTGAGTTAAACCCTCTACCCGTCCCAAGCAGCCATTGAATCATTCTCTGTCCCTATATATTAATTCTGCCTGGTTTAGGATCTAGTATATAGAATCATAGAATGTGCCCTCTTTTCTCTCTAGCTTCTTTAGCTCGGCATATTCTGACATCCATTTTTATGGTTGCCTGTATCAGCAACTCACTTCTTATTTCTGCGTACTATTCTACTCTGAATATACCACACCTGTCAATGCGTACTTGGGTTGTTTCGGGGTTTTACCTATTATACAAAGTAATAGGTAAAAATAATAATGATAATGAAATTTGTGTATGAGTCTTTGTTTGAACATGTCTTTTCATTTGGGGGTGGGGATTAACTACAAGAGAAATTTCTGGGCCATGTGGTAAATGCCTGTTGAATTTTATGAAGAAATACCAAACAATTCTCCCAATAGCAATATATGAGATTTCCAGTTGCTTTTACAACCTTGTCAACACTTGGTATTGTCTGTCTTTTTTATTTTAACCATTAAATTAGATGTATAGTGGAATCTCACTGTGATTTCAACTTGCATTTCCACACACACAAAAAAAAATGATAAGCATCTATCTATTCATGTGTTCATCGGTGATTTGTTTATTTTTGTTAAATTTTGGGTAATGTCAACAACGTTTGCCTGTTTTTTAATTGAGTTGTTTCCTTACTGTTGAATCATAAGAGCTCTTTACATGTTCTGGACACAAGTTCTTTTATGCATGGCATGTATGACGAAATAGATGGTTAGAGTTACCAGGGTGCATTTTCATCTCCTGAATGCGTTTTACCACGGGGAAGTTTTTAACTTTGGTGATAAAGCCCAACTTTTCAGTTATTTTTGACTGATGCTTTTTGCATCCTAAGAAACCATTGCCAAAGTTTTGCACCCAGGTCTGTAATCCATTTCATTTTAATTTTTGTGTCTAGTGGGAGATCTACTTGAATTATATTTATTATTATCATAATTGCCATTATTGTCATTCCTATGAATAGAGTTCATTTTTCCCACGGGATCTCCAGTGGTTCCAGCCCCGTTTCTGGGAAGAACCATCCTTTCCCCTTTGGATCCCATGTGCTCTGTGACCTGTTTTAAATATCCACGTCCTTCTCCTTGAACATGAAGGAGAGTCTGAAAAGATGCAGATCCAACGATTGACTCTGATCACCTTGAAGGACGTGGAGTTGGAGAGTAAACGAACAGAAATTAATATTTCTTCTTGCACATCTTTTTCGGGACGGCTCAACTTCTACCTTTCAAAAGAAAGGGGAGGTAATATCTTATCAACTGAAATAAAAATGATATAGCATTGGATGGTGTCTCCAAGGACTCCGTGATAAGGAGGTGGATCTCGTGAGCGCTGCAGGGAGGGGGTGTCAGGGCCTGGCCTAGACGATGTCCTCCAGGGAGCCGGAGGTGAGAGAAGGAAGAGATGGCGCTGTAGGCAGAAGAGCGGGCGGGCCACCTACTGAATCTGGAGGAGCAGGAGGAGAAAGAGAAAAGCAGCCAGGACTCCAAGTTTGAACCTAGAAAAAGTGGTGGTCCCTGGGGGGAAAGGATCTAAGGCTGAGGAAGTAAGTTTAGAAACTGAGCGGATGCAGGTAGCTGAGGTTGAGGGAACCTTAGGATATTGGACTGGAAATGGCCAACCAGCTGTCAAAGATAAATCAACCACTTGATCTGGAACCATCAAGTGCCTCTGAGCAAGAGTTTCCCCACATACGTCTTTGAACACCACTCCTGGGCAGCCGGGGTGTGGAGGAGATGCTCGGTGGCTGCCCTTGTGCCCACGCGGAGCCGGGAGAGAGGTCGGTGCGTCTTTAGCTGCAGTCGCTGGTTCCTGAGTGGCGCTGAGCAGGGCAGGGATGGGAGATGGGTTTCAACTGCGCTGCTCAAGTATTCACGCCTGCTGGAAAACGGTTCCCCTAATTGTTTTCAACACTCTTCCCAAGTCTTGTTTACACTCTTAATTTATTCCACAAAACCATTCTTAGCAAATAATACCAACAGATCCTGTGGGACTTAGCAATAATAAGTGGGATCTAAATTAAAGTCAGCGGCCTGCATTGATTTTTATTTCTGCTTTTCAGATAAGGCAGCAGAGAGTCATCGGGTATGTGAGAACGGATTGGTGAATACAGGAAACCTGCAGAACTAACTGGGCCTGATTTTCTTGGGGGGAAAAAGGGTCATGGAACAGTCTCCTACTTGTAGGGAAATAAGCATTAGAACCTCAGAAGAAAAACATCAGAAATAATTAATATTTATCAAGAGTTTAATCTGCACCACACACTATACTGAGGTGGGCATCTTGTATTATCTCATCTAACCATCACAAACTACCCCCCACCATGAATTTTATTACAACTCCACTTTACATATGAGGGAATCAACACTCAGAGAGGTTAAGGAACTTGCCACCATCACCCAGCTAATAAATGACAGAATGGAAATTGGAACTCAAGTCTGTCTGCCTTCAAAGCCAATGCTCTTAATGAAGTAAGAGCTGGGTGTGGTGGCACACACCTCTAACCCCAGCGGCTCAAGAGGCTGAGGCAGGAGGATCGAGAGTTCAAAGCCAGCCTCAGCAATTCATCAAGGCCCTAAACAATTTAGGGAGACTTTGTCTCAAAATAAAAACTGAAAACAGGCTCAGGATGTGACTCTGTGGTTAAGTACCCCTGGGTTCCATCTCTGGTACCAAAAAAAAAAAAAAAAAAAAAAAAAAGAAGTCTATGACTCAAAAACTATCACTTTTGATATATAATAAGTATTATATATATATCAAAAACTGTGCTGAGCAAACATGACCACTTTAAAACTTCCTTGACATTAATGAGCCTGAGATTCTTGGTTAGATCTAAGGGTCAGCGTAAGAGAAAACCACAAGAACAAGGAAAACCTGTGGACATGAATCCCTGATTCGCTGAGGTTGCAGAACTTGGGGTCATTTCTGTCTTAGTTGTTAGGCATTTTTCCCTAAATCAGCATTTAGTTTCATGAAGAGTAAGAATTTGTTTAGCGCCCGTTCTACAGTTGATAGTGAATGATCATGGTTGGGCAAAAGCCCCCACCTCACCCATCCTCAGCTTCCACATCTGTAAAATGGGGCGGACGTCGGCTCCCTGCCAGAGGGACTGTCAACATGGAGTGACATGGATGTCTGCCAAAGCACTTTAGCTGTTTCTTAAAAACCGTACGCATAGGCCTAAAGCCAAAGATGGCCTAACCACGCTGTGGTGTTTGCGTGAACCTGATCACCCACATGCTTTAAACCCCGTGTAAAAGCGTGAGCATTAATAATTAACACGGCGTGGTGCGGCCCACAGGGACACAGACAGAGCCGGGGAGAGGCCAGAAACAGGCCACCCACGTATGGGAACTTGGTATACGACAACGTGGAATGTTGGATCACGGGGAATGAGATACTTCAGTGCATATGTCAGAACAACTGGGCAACCAAATGGAAAATAAGAAGTCGGAGGCCGACCTTATCACTTATCTGACATAATAATAATTTCCAGATGTTTTAAAGATTTAAACATGAAAAATAATCAAGCTATAAATTCCTAGGAGATAACCCAGGAGAATGGTTTATCTTAGAAGTAAATATCTTGTTTAAGTAAGACACAAAGATACAAAAGCCATAAAGGAAAAGATTTCTAAATTTGACCATATAGAAATTTTAATTTTCCGCAAGTAGTGCTGTGTGACGTTTACACACACACAGTGTGTGTATAAATAACCAAGTTGAAGTGACAAATATCTACATCACCGCAAATATTTATCATGTCGTTGTCAGGTAGCCCACAAGTATGTATAATTATTATATAACAATTAAAAATAAATAGATAAACCTACTCCCTGTAATGGGTGGGGTTCACTTTGCTATACAAAAGAGTGAGTCTTCTTCCTGTTGTTATAATTCTTTTAACAGTTTGCCTGTGAAATGTATCACATTCTAGTTTAATGCTTACTCAATAATAAAATTGTTTCCTTTGACTCAAGAAAAAAAAAATCCTGCAAGGAATAAAAATCCCAAAGTAAAAGGTAAGTGACAAACTGTGAGAGAATATGTCAAGCTATGTGACAGACACAGGGCTGAATCTCTTAATAAATGCTTAATTGACAAATATTTAATGAGCAGCTATTATGTGCCAGGTGCAAGCCTAAGCATTTGAGGATTCAAAACAATTAGAACTCCCTGCCTCGTGGAAATTACATTCTGCTGGGGGACAGAAAGGTATCTTCCATCCTAGCAGGAAAATAACAATTAAAAATAAGCAAACAACCAAACATGGTGGCACATGCCTGTAATCCCAGCAATTTGGGAGGCTGAGGCAAGAGGGTCGTGAATTCAAAGTCAGCCTCAGCAAAAGCAAGGCACTAAGCAATCCAATGAGACCTTGTCTCTAACTAAAATCAAATCAGGGCTGGGGATGTGGCTCAGTGGTAGAGTGCTCCTGAGTTCAATTTCTAGTACCCTTCCCCCCCAAAAAAATGAGCAAAGAATATAAACAGTTCACAAAACTGACGATACAAACAGCATTTAAGCATATGAAAAACTGTTCTGCCTCAAAACAAATAAGTGAAAGTTAAGTTTCAGAAAGATACAATTTCATCCATCAGATTTTCCAGAATCAAAAAGTGTGTTCATACACCAGGTTGGCCAAGGTACCTAGGAACAAATACTCTCTTGGGTTGGGGACGAGTGTAGATTGGTTCAGTGTCCTTGAAAAACAATTTGTATTTATCACAATTACAAAGACCTCTGCCCTTTAGCCCATCAGATCTACTTCTGAGCATGGACATGACAGATATGTTTGTGTATGTATACAGTAGGCGGTACATAAGAACTCTATGGGAGCAGAGACTGATAATGGCGTAAATAACCATGAGTGAGAGACCAATTATGCAAATACAGAATGTATCTTAAAATGGTACAAGACGTTAAAAAATCTATAGTCCCGAGTCGCCCTGTGCTCACCTGTAATCCCAGTGGCTCAGGAGGCTGAGGCAGGAGGACCACAAATTCAACACCAGCCTCAGAAATTTAGCTGAATAACTTAGTAAGACCCTGTCTCAAAATAAAATATATTAAAAAAAGACTGGGGATGAGCTCAGTGGTTAAGCTCCTCTGGGTTCAATCCCTGGTACCAAATATATATATATATATATATATGCTGAAAATAATAAGGTGGATCCCATATGATGAAAGATTCTTCAAAATATATTAAGTAAACAAGAGCAGATTTCAACAGTTATGCAATGCTGTGCTGGTAGATGTTTAATAATGCAAAAATATTGTAAGGATGTGCATAGGCACAAAAGATAATTATGAGTTTTAGTAATATAGAGGATGTATAGCACACAATTGGCAAATAATAGAACACACGCCACTCTTCCTTGTAAATTTCATCCTGTAACATCAGTGTGATGTGTTATTTTTTTTAAAACCCATTGTCAACTTTTTAATAAGTCCATCGAGCACGATTGTGTCAAAATCAAACTATGAATAAGCTCGGTTACCATTCAATCAGCAAGGAAGTTGCCTGTTTTGTTGACAAATGAGCATGGTTCAGACGTGAACGTTGGTGAATGTTTCATTTTTGTACTTTCATTTTTGTACGTGGGTAAGATGAATGGGCAAATGTGTGTGTCAGAACTTCACTTGTTTATCAATGACATGAGCAACTTCTTTGCTAAATCAAATAATAGTTTTTAAATACAGGGAAAACACATTTTGAGCTCTCCACATAAAAGCTAGAGTGATTCTCATTTTCTTTTTTTTTATTATTTTTTACTTACATATAATAGCGGAATGTATTAAAATTCTTATTACATATATGGAGCACAATTTTTCATCTCTCTGGTTGTATACATAGTATATTCACACCAATTCGTGTCTTCATACATGTACTTTGGATAATAATGATCATCACCTTCAACCATCATTAATTATCCCATGCCCCCTTCCTTTACCCTCCCACCCCTCTGCCCTATCTAGAGTTCCTCTATTCCCCCCCCATGCTCCCCCTCCCTACCCCACTATGAATCAGCCTCCTTTTATCAGAGAAAACATTCAGCATTTGTGTTTTTGGGGGGATTGGCTAACTTCACTTAGCATTATCTTCTCTAACTCCATCCATTTACCTGGAAATGCCATGATTTTATTTTCTTTTATTGCTGAGTAATATTCCATTGTGTATATATGCCACATTTTTTTTTTTTAGATTTTATCTCACTCCAGTCAGAATGGCAGCTATTATGAAGACAAACAACAACAAGTATTGGCAAGAATATGGGGAAAAATGTACACGCATACACTGCTGGTGGGACTGTAAATTGGTGCAGCCAATATGGAAAGCAGTATCGAGATTTCTTATAAAACTGGGAATGGAACCACCATTTGACCCAGCTATCCCTCTCCTCGGACTATACCAAAAGGTCTTAAAAACAGCATATTACAGGGACACAGCCACATCAGTGTTTATAGCAGCATAATTCACAATAGCTAAATTGTGATTCTCATTTTCTCCACTGCTTTCTGAAGTCTAGACCAAGGGTCAGCCAACTCAGGCCCTCGAGCCCAATCTAGTTTGGCCTCTGGTTTTTGTAAGCACAATCTGGAAGCCTGCCACTTGCTTTCAGCTACATGTGATACATTTGTGCCACCTCGACAGAGGACGTGTGGCCCACCAAGCCTGGGATGTTTACCATCTAGCCCTTTCCAGAAAGAGTTTGCAGACCCTTGCTCTAGACAATCAACAAAACACCAGGCCAGGCTGTGACTGGTAGTCCTGGCCCATTTCCAAAGTGTAACTATTCCCACCCTGACCCACCTTAAGCCACAAATATGTCCTCATTGTATATGGATCTTGAAGTTCAAAGGGCACACCACTATGTGGTATTTCCAAGCTACAGATGTAGTATAGCTGTAATAGACAGAAATTTTAATAAACCCAAGAACATACATAATGGTAAGGTGTGGGAAAGCAATAAAGAAGCCACAAGTTTTGACCAAAAACTTGCTTTTAATAAAACTGAATGAACTGAAAGGTCATAGAACTTCATTTTTAATAATGGCACTAACAACCAGCTCATAAAACTCCTGAAAATCTAACAGTGGCCCCTTCAAGCTGATACAGTGCCACAGCACATCAGTAGCGAAGGCACACTGACGAAAACAGGAGACACATGGCAGAGAAGGAATGTCACCTCCCCACGTACGAGTCCACACCCACAGCGGGTCTCAGGAAGACACTGCTTCCATAATTGAAGATCTGGGAGTTGAAGCGGAATAAAGATTTATTTTTGACCATTGATTCTTTTGTGTAGAATATGAATTTTTCTTTACATCTGCCTGCATCACCCTTCGAACTCCCATGGATCTTTTGCAAGCATGCTATTAAATCCATTTTTCCGGCGTCTCCCTCCGGCCCTGTGTATCTGAGCAATGCTGGTGGAGTGGCCTGGCACAGTCCCCTGGTGGCCAGATCCGCCTCCGGCAGAGCACGTCCCCTGGGGCTGCAGTTCACCAGGGCCAGGAGTCCCCCCAGGCCGAGCAACAATCCCATGAACCAGCAATCCCCGGATGAGATGGCTGGCCCCAGAGAAACCTCAAGAGCTCTGGCCCCACGGCCTGGCCTGGCCTCCTCTTTCTTCCTCCGTCTCTGCTGCATCTTTCCTGGAAAAAAAAAAAAAAAATTGAGCAAGCTTTTCCCTTTAACCAATTTTTCTGGCGTTTTCAAGGGCAAACCACAGCGCGCCTGCCAGCAACTTCTGCCCGCCAAGCCTTCCTGACTATATTTACCCCAGGGTTCCTGTGTCCTGGGGCTGTGTCTGTGCTCACAGGGCCGCCTAGCAAAGCAGCTGCCAGGCCAGGTCCACACGCCTGGCTCCCAGCCAGAGACCCAGGCATCTGCCCCGTAGACCAGCCTGGCTACCCCAGGAACCATCTAGAAGACTTGACCTGAGGCAAGGAAATGCCACCTCCTCCAACCAGGCCTCCAAGAATCATGGAGGCCGAATGTGTCTCTGCTGCTTTGTCTACTCCAAGCTGCAACGTCCGATTTCTGTCTGCTTGGGACCATCCAGGGCCCTGACACTGGTCCCTGGTTCTCTTCTGTTCTTGAGGCTCTGCCCTCACTTGACCCTGACATTGGATCCAACTCCCGTCTCCCAGCACCGTGCTGACCTGGACACTGGCTTCCGGAAGCACCTCCCCCCACACCCAGCCTAGACTGACCATCCTTGTCCATGTGCCCAGCTCTAACAGGGCACCACTTCTGCTAGCTCCCTGCCCTGTCCTCTGGCCTCTCATGCCCTTGAATCCACAGCCTCCTGTGCCCCCAGCCCCACCTGAGACTCCAAACAACTGATTCGCATTCCAGTTTCCTAAAGCCAGGGACGTACCCTGTGATTGAGGTTTCTTTAATGATGGCGGAAGTGTCTCTGCTCTTCCATCCGGTTCTTCATAGCTGCTTTCTCCAGCCCCGACTCCAGGGCCAGAGGAGGTCAGAAGCTGCCTCAAATGAGAATCTGTGAAACAGACACAAGTTATCATGAAAGGGATTCACCAGGATGCATTCCCACGAAATCGCAGTAAGAGGACCGGAAGGGAGGGCAGGAAGGAGGAGGAAGCCAAGCAAGATGTCTTCCAGGTTTCTTCTCCTGCTTGTCAAGCCGCCCCAACTTGGAGGCACAAGTCCATCGTCATTTCTACGATGCCTACGGATTCTATGGCTCAGACGTAGGACTGGGCCATAGAGACGGCTTATTTGTGTTCCACTGTGTCTGCAGCCTCACCTGGAAGACTCAAACACAGGGTGGCCCCGCGACTAGGATCTAGAACCATCTGGAAGCTTCTTTACATATAGGGCCCTTTAGCTGGGATGAACTGAAACGCCAATTGTTGACCAGTAGACCTACATGTGGCCTTTCACACGTGGCCGTTGAGTTCTACGAACAAGTATTCCAAAGTGCAGAGTCTGGGGACCTGGGTTGTTAAGGTCTGTAAACAAGTCTGGATGGCGCCTGGCATTTTGCCAGAGGGAGTGGTTTGTGAAGTAACGCCAGCGAGCCATTAAGTGTGGAGACTCCTTATTGGTTGACTGTTGTATCTAGTTTATGTTAATTAGATAAGCTGTGTGGAATGTATAAATACCCCTCCTGTTCTACAGTAAACGGCTCCCACTCCTGCTGTATCAATCTACACAAGTTGCTCGTCACCCCCCGGTTATTTTGCTGCAGCCGGACTGCGGCACTGGGTTCCATGAAGCCAAAGAAAAAGCTGTAGGATTTTTTCTAACCGGTTTCAGAAGTCAACAGTGAAGCCGCCTTGATTCACCTCCATTCTGTTCACACAAACGGTTCCTCGGTCCAGATTCAAGGCAGAGGAGGAGGTTAGCTCCAAATCATGTTTTCCCTTTATTTTTTTTTTTAATCTGTTTTGATTAACTCCGAATCTTGAAGGGCACATAGCAGGATTGCCTGGTGAAGAGCGTGGAGGATGGGAGGTACTTTTTGGCCGTCTTTCCAAGTACCACCTGTGTTATAGTCAGCTTTTTCGTCACTGGGACCAAAAGACCTGACAAGAACTACAGAGAGGAGGAATGGTGTAGCTTGGTTCCTGGTTTCAGAGGTTCAGTCCACAGTCGGCCAACTCCACGGCTCTGAGGCAGAACATCATGGTGGAGGGGCACTGCAGAGGAAAGCAGCTGAGGACCTGGCCACCAGGAAGCAGAGAGAGCTCCACTCACCAGGGACAAAATATAAACCCCAGGGGTATGTGACCTCCCCCCTCCAGCCACCCACTACTGCCTACAATTACTGCCCGGGTGATCCATAGCAGTGGATTGATCCACAGATCCCGTTCTCTCTCTCATGGTCTAACCATGTCACCTCTGAACATCTTGCATTCTCTCTCACACATGCACTTTGGGTGGTGCCACCTCGTCATCTGAACCATAACATCCTACCACATAAACATGTTCCATTGGCGGATGCCACATGGGACACTCTGGAGAGTGTATTTGTACCTTGGAGTTGATCCAACCAGAGGCCGAGGAGCTGGACCAATTACATCCACACATCTGTCCGTCCATCTTTGGCCACAGCTTGTCCCAGGGAGGACACCAATTTGCAGACCCTCTGTCTGTCTGACACTGCAGGCACAGCAAGCCCCGGAAGCCCGGGGCAACCCTGTAAGAAAGACATCCATCCGTGCTGGCCCTTGGAATTAAAGCAATGGGGGTACAGGTATCTGTGAAACTGGAAAGGGATCCAAGGGGGTAGGGGAAGGAGTGCCCACACACTACAGGGGGTACAGAATTTTGACCAACAGAAAATCCCACAGCGTCACCCAACACTCATTCAGTCATTCATTATATGGAGCTGGTGCCAAGACACAGTTAAGACAGAGCCAAAGCTTCTGACAGCTCACATTTTGGCAGGACCGCGAGCATGCAAAGTCATCATCACCACCTAATGCAAAGGAGGCCGGGTCCTCGTCACGTAGGAGGCCACATGGAGTGACGGTGGCTCCCAGATGCCACAGAGTCGAACAGATCCTGGTCCCCACTATGGCCACGGGGTAGCCTCTTTCACAAACTGGGGATAACAGGAGCGCTGGTTCTGCAGGCGGGTGCTGAAGGATGAATGAGGTTGTACGTAAAGTTACACGGAGGACCACTAGGACAGTGCCCCTGATGCAGGCGAAGCACCACAGGTGTTAGCAACTGTCATTGTGCACATTTTGGTAAAAGCTCAAGAGAAGGAAATATCCACCCAACTGGAGGTAGACAGGGGGACACACCTTGGGAACGTCACACAAGACCTGACACTTGAGCAGGATTTGATCCTTTGGGTTCTCTGTGTGCCAACCTGGGCTCAAGGCACGGCAGAAGGGAAGTCATCCACTTGACAAGCAGCTGCTAGTCCACCGCCGTGGTCTGTGCACCCAACAGGACACGCGGTGCAGCTCAGCGATCCTCCTGCCGGCCTGGTCCTCGAAATTGCTACCTGATCTCCACAGTCTGACTCAGTTCTTACCTGGCACGAAGTTGACCTCTTGAGTCCGAACATTCATTACTCCTTGGGTTCTGGGGCGAGGAGAGTGCGAGCGGCCCCTCTGGGTAACTCTGTATCCAAATCTCTCATGAGGTTATGTTTGAAGCTCTGGCAGAGGCTAAGTCACCTGAAGGCAGGACAGGATGGTGACAGAGTTCCAACATGGGGCACTTGGTTGGCAGGAGGCCTCAATTCCTAGCCGGCTATTGGCAAAAGAGGCATTGGGTCCGTTGCAAAAGAATTTCTGTCCTGGGCTACTTAAATGTCCTCAGATTACAGCACCTGGCTTCTTTCAGAGCAAATGATCCAAGAGAGAGCAAGGAGGAAGCCACACCGTCCTTCATGGCCCAGACTTGGAGGTCACACTATCAGGTACACTTTATTTAATTGCTTATGAATCAGTCATTAAGTCCACCTACATTCGAGGGGAGGGGAAATTACCTCCATCTTCTGAGAGGAGAGTGATAATGTGAGAATGTGCTGAATGTGTGTGTGTAGACCTAAACCATATGTTTCTTCTCATCTTTACCTAAACAGAATCACACCATAAATGTCGGGTGACCTGCAATTTCATCTGACATGATACTTTTGACATTCATTCACTGGGCACATTGTCTAGGTTTTCTCTGGCTGCCACAGCAGGGCACCACAGACGGAATGGCTTAATCAACAGAAATTGATTTTCTCCCAACCCTGGAAATTGGAGGTCCAAGGCGATGGCGGCAGCAGGGCCTCTGTCATCGGCATGTAGGTGGCCGTTTCCCCGTGTGGACCCACGTGGTCTTCCCTCCTAATCTCCTCTTCTTATAAGGACACCCATCAGAGTGGATTAGGGCCCACTCAGATAACCTCACCAGAATTAATCACCTCTTTACTAAAACTCTCTCCATGTACAGTCACAATCCAAGGTACTGCAACCGAAGACTTCAAGACATGACCTTCCTGTGTTCACATGTGAATGCGCCACCATGAAACTCCACGTCATCTGCAACCACGAGGATGCAACGCTAATTAGAGTAAGTTACACTCCATGTATAATATGTATGTATAATATGTATGTATAAGTTATACTCCATGTATCTATAATATGTCAAAATACACTCTACTGTCATGTATATCTAAAAAGAACAAATAAAAAAATTAAAAAGACCTCAAGATATGAACTTTTAAGGGATACAATTCAATCAATAACACACATATGATTTGTTAATTTTCACTGCTCTTTAGTATCTCAATTATGAATGGACAAAATACATTTTCTTCTACTAATGATGAATAGTTTTGTTATTTCCAATTCTTTGTTATAAACAACACTGTCCCATGCCCCCTGACACTCTGAACGTGTAGGATTAATGCACCTTCATATTTACTCTTTGCCAATTTTCTTAAAAAGCAGTTGTACTAATTCACTCTCCCCTGGTAGCACATCAGAGGTCCTCTTGCTCCCCTTCTTACCAATAATCGGTATTGTCAGACATTCTAATGCTGCTAATCTCGTGGGTGCAAAACCGTCTCTCTCTTGTGGTTTAATTAGCATTCTCCAGATTACCAAGAAGAAAGAGAATCTTTTCCTTTGTTTATGACTCACTTTTTCATTTCCTCTGACCATTTTTTCCACTGGGCCCATCTCTTTTTCCTTATTGATTTGTCAAAATTCTTCCCCTCTTGGTATTTCCCACCAGCTATGACTCAATCTTTTTACTTTATGTGTGTGTGTGTCTCTGTATGTCTGTGTGTGTGTGTCTGTGTGTGTGTGTGTGTTTGTATGTGTGTGTGTCTGTGTGCGTGTGTGTATGTGTGTTTGTATGTGTGTGTGTCTGTGTGTGTCTGTGTGAGTGTGTATGTGTGTTTGTATGTGTGTGTGTCTGTGTGTATGTGTGTGTGTTTGTGTGTGTGCGCGTGTGTGTGCGTGTGTGTGTGTGTGTGTCTGTGTGCATGTGCGTGCATGTGTGTGTGTGTGTGTGTGGTGTGTAGGTTGCAGTGCTGGGGACTGAACCCTGGACCTCAGGCCTGCTGAATCAGTGCTCTACTACTGAGCTATACTCCCTGCCCTATCTTGCCAGTTTTTATTTTTGGGTTTCTTGGTTTGTTTTAGTTTTGGTCTGGGGTTTGGATGCTCAACCACTGAGTCACATCCCCAGCCCTTTTTATTTTTTATTTGGAGCAGGGTCTTGCTAAGTTGCTTAGGGCCTTGCTGAGTTGCTGAGGCTGGCTTTGAACTTCCAATCCTCCTGCCTCAGCCTTCCAAGCTGCTGGGATTACAGACATGTGCCACCATGCCCCCCCCCCAGTCCCTTATTTTTGTCAGGCACCCATTCCTCTGGTTTGTGTTCTTCTTGATCCTTTTCTCTCAGATTCTACCCACTATCCCTGGTCAATCAATCCAAAGAATGAACTTTTCACTGGGCTCGCTCCTGGATCCTAAGTCTGCATCTTCAATACAGCTGTGCTGAATATTCTTCAAATTCACTGAACTCCCCCCCCCCCCGCTCTTTCTGTCTAGCCTTTGAATTTTGGTACACATTCCCCACTCTTGGGGAGATCTTGCCCCCCACCTCTTCCCCACTTCCCCGCTCAGCCACCCTTTGAGTCTCAGGTCTCAGCCTAAGGGACCTGTTCACTGTATTCCCAAGGTACCCTACAAAGTACTCGTAGTGCTCAGCACAGTAATTACCTTTTTCTTGGCCATCTCCACCAACAGACCATGAATCCTCAGGACATTACGCCTAACTCCACATCTGTATAGTCGACATGCAACAAATCCCTGAGAATGAATGAATTAATAGGTTTCCCTGGGTAAAATATATATATATCTCACCTTTAAAACTAACACACAAGTGTGCAAATGATTTGTGTTATTATAACATGACATAAATTCTATGCATTAATCTTCAACGTAAACTTCAAACAACCTCTGAACCCTAGTTCCCATCATAAATGTATCATGAACATGCAGAACAATAGTTAAGATCCATCAAGGGTTTCCATTCATCCAAGAGTGAAATGCTGTAAAGAGAAAATCCAGACAGAAGCTTTCAGGGTGCCCTAGGATTCCAGCATAGACCACTCTCCCTTCCTGACCTTGACCTCACATACTATACCCACTGCAGAGAGAAACAGGCGCTAGGGAGAACTGCCTAACCTGGCCGTACCTAGAAGGTGGGTGCTCTTGGCACACCAGGGGGAGACTGAGCAAACGGGAGCATGAAACACTACTTGGTGGTGGCTCTTCCTGAAGCCATTCATTTGACATCGCTGCCTTCTTGCCAAAGTCAGAAATGCCAGCTTCACGCTGAACCAACAGCCTTAGAGGCAAATAAAAGGGTTGGCAGTGGGCAGTTTAAAAACCACCTGCAGTCTTCTCATGACGTCCTTTTCTGGTTGAAATGTTGTAAAACAGATTTACTGTTTTCCTCTGAGACGAATTCTCTCAAGCAACTTTTCCTTATGGAGATGTCCATCAGTTATTTCTAAGTCACTAGGGCACACTTTCTCAGCCTGGGCGCTATGAACGTGTTGGCCTGATCATTCTTTGTTGAAGGAGGGACTCTCCTGTGTGTTGTGGGGGCTTAGCAGCATCTCTGTTATCTACCCAGTAGATGCCAGTGGCAGACCCTAAGGTACAACAACCAAAAGCATCTGCAGATGTTATCTCTGGGCTTTAGAATCTCCAGAGATGGTTCAGTTTCCTGCTACTGGCTACGATCTTTCACTCTCTTCTCCAATAGGAGGCTAATAAACAAATAGAAATAAATAAATAAATAGGAGATACAAGCCCTAATGTGCTGAATGTTTGGCAATGATTCTCTTCTCAAAAGCCCAGCCAGGGTTAGACTTACCCTTTCACAACCCCACCCCAAAGTAGTGATTTCCAACAACAGAAATTCTCTTTCTTAAGCCACATGTTCAAGGACCTCCATGACCTGAGTTTGGAAAACTTTGGACGCACCAGGCTAAGCAGCCAGAGAGGCTAGACCTTCTTTGGCAATGACATTGGCAAAGATGTGGTTATGAGAGGAAAAAGGGAGATTCATGGTGGTGACTACCACGTTGGAGAAGAAGGCTCCTATGGTACTGAAAGTCATGACTGCATCAGAGACTGGCTCACAGCTCCTGGGGGAAGGATTTATCTCACCAACCCATGCCTCCCCCCGAGTCCTGGCAACTTGTATTCGTATCCGCTGCTGTCACTGTTACTTACACTGCTCTGTACCGATAATGATTTTTTTCCTATGAGTATTGTCCCCACTCGAGGGTACATTCCTAAAGGACAGTGACAGCATCTAGTGCAAAAGTTTACGCAGAGCAGGTGCCTGAAAAGGATACCTGGCCCAGCTGATCCCCTGGGAAGGAGAGAAGGAGAGCCTGAGTTAATGAGTGCGGTGGTGATCCACCTCTGGATTGAGAAAAGTCGAGTTGATCTCAGTTGTAAGTCATTTACACTGAGTAACAGACAAGGAAACAATACAGACGTTTATCAGTATTACTCAAAATTTAATTTAAAAGCCATTCCACCCATCAAACAATCTGAACATAATCTAATGCTATCGGAGGATTTTTTTTTCACAGTCAATGATTTTTCCAAAGTGCCTTTTGCTAGGGAAAGACAGGACCAAGCGAAGGCCTGCCCCTGGCCACACACACATTACCATGTTCCTCTAGACCCCGGTGCCAGGTTGAGGCCAATGTCACTTCCCCAGGCCACCATCAGCCATCCTCCCACTTTCCACGGCACCAACAGCGCATGGGTCTGGACCTGTTAGGTTGCAATCCTGCCACGACCTTTGGAACTGCCTCATTTTATTCTGCGGAGGCAGCTGTAAAGCAAAGGAAAGCTGATGGTAATACAGCCTTCAGGGACGGAGGCCAAGTTCATCTTCACCGATATTTGTTAACAAAAACCAAAGAGTCCTTGCCTGCTGGGGTAGCAAAGGAACAGACTGAACTGGAGGGGAAGGAGCGGGTGGGAGGCCCCAAGAGACAGACTCCTCCCTGTGCTGATTCCAGCACCTGCCCTTGAACTCTGACCTCGCCAGCCGCTCTCACTATCTCCAGGCTGAACCCCCTCCCCTGGGTCAGCCTCTTCACAATTGCGCTGCCTCCAGACACTGGGAAATGAGCCCGTCTTTCCTTCAGAGTGCTTTGGTGCTCTTTTAAATTAAATGGATATAATTGTGCACACTGTCAAACAACTAGCCAAAAAAAAAAAAAAGACAAAGTAGGTGAAAGGGTTATAGAATAAGGAGGTGGTTTAAGGAAAACTATTGGAAACTAGGCAGGAAATTCCACTTTTTTTTTTTTTTTTTTGGTACTGAGGATTGAACTCAGGGCACACAACCACTGAGCCACATTCCTAGCCCTGTTTGTATTTTATTTAGAGACAGGGTCCCACTGAGTTGCTTAGTGCCTGGCTTTTGTTGAGGCTGGCTTTGAACCCTGATGATGGGTAAGGTTGACACGTCTTAGTGTACCAATTGGCCATCTGTATGCCTTTCCTTTAGATAGGTCTACTTACTTCCATTTTCCATTTCTTAAGTGGAATTATTTGGTTCTGTTTTGCTTTTTTTTTTTTTTCTCCTTTTTTGTGATTTGAGTTTTTTGGGTTCATTATATATTCTGCATAATAACTCCTTGTCAGAAACACAGTTTGTGAACGCTTTCCCCCATTCTGTTGGATGTCTGCATTCTATTAATTATTCCCTCTGATGAACAAAAACTCTTTGGTTTGATATACTCCCATTTGTCTATTTTTTACTTGAGTTTCCTGTGTTTTTTGGACTTGTCCAAAAAAAAATCCTTACTCCTTCCAATGTCCTAAAATGTTTTGCCTAAGTTTTCTTCTAGTAGCTTCATGGTTTCAGGTCGGGTAAGTCTTGGTTTTGATCTGATGTTTGTCACTGGGAGGAGAGAGGGGTCTCGTTTCCTTCTTCTGTGTATGGATATCCATTTTCAACAGCACCAATGTCAAAAACACTGTCCTTTCTCCAGTGTGTGTTCTCAGCATCTTTATGGAGAATGGGCTGTGGCGGATGCCTGGGTTTACTTTGAGGGTCTCTATTCTGTCCTATAGGTCTGTGTGTCAATTTTTCATGTTAATATCATGTTGTTTTGATTACTGTAGCTTTGTAGTATATTTTGAAGTCAAGAAGTTTAATGTTTCATGCTTCATTCTTTTTGTTTAAAATGGCTTTGGCTATGTGGGACTTTGGGTGTGGTTACAGATTTTAGGATAGTTTTTTCCCCTAATTTCAGAAAGAATCTGATAAGGATCACATTAATCTGTAGTTCATGTTGATTCTTGCAATCCATGAACATAAGATATCTTGTGTACATGTTGTGGGGTGGAGGGAGTCCTGTTCAATTTCTTTTATCAGTCTTTATAGTTTTCACTATAGAGAGCTTTGTCTTTGGTTAAATTTAGAGGGGTATTTGTTCATTGGTCTTTGTTTTGGTTTGGTTCAGTAGCTATTATAAGTGGGATTCTTGATTTCTAGTTCAGATAATTCCCTATTGGTATATTTTAAAGTGCTAATTTAAAATGTTGATTTTGTATCCTGCAACTTTGCTGAATTCATTTATTAGTTCCAATAGTTTTTGGTGACGTCTGGGGGTTATCCATATAGAAGATCATGTCATTTGCAAACAGTGACACTTTGGGGGGCAAAGAAACCAGGAATGAAACTCAGGGGTATTTTATTTAGAGGCGGGGACTCATTGAGTTGCTTAGCACCTCACACTGTTCAACCTCCTGAGCCTCTGGGATCACAGGTGTGTGCCACCACGCCCAGTACACAGTGACACTTTTTCCAATTTGGATGCTCTTTCTTCTTTTCTCTTGATTGATTGCCCTAAGACTTGCAGTACACGGTGGGACTAAAAGTGGTGAAAAGGGTTATTCTTGTCTTTTTCCAGATCTTTAGAGAAAAAGTTTTCAGCTTTTCCCCATTCAATGTTATGTTAGCTATTGGCTTATTACGAATGGCTTTATTAGAATCTATGTACAATTATCATGTGTCAATGAAAAATTTAAAGCCTAAGCCATGTCCTATCTATAGGACATTTATAAACTATAAAGACTGATAAAAGAAATCCCCTGTATGGAGGAGCCTTATTCAGATCAGCTTCCAATGAGGTCAGATGCCCAACGCATGCATGAGCTGCCCTCTGACCTTAGCCTGGAAGACTTTGGTAAGGATTTGTCCCCCATCCACATCAGTGACAACCCATCAGAAAGCTGAGCTATCTCTTCAGAAGCTGAGTCATCCTGTAATCCCATGACCTGGGACATCCTTTTCTGAACTTTTCTCCACTCCCTTGAAAAGGGAAGTCTTCCCACAGCTCCGCTATCAAAGTCTCACATTCAAGTGAGAGTAAGGGTTAGAACAAAATGCCACCTAGATGTCCTAAACCTGAGTTCAGACAAAGTGTGGATAAGGTCACCTTGGAGGTGACACCGGTAACTACAGCTCTGCGACAGAGCAGCAGCCAGCTTCTGAGCAGCAGGCCAGGAGACAGGTAGTGTTTATGTTAGTACCCACCGGGTTGTGGGGATCAGATCCTGGATAGCTTTTAGGTGCCCTCCCAAGCACCAATCGGTGCCGAGGAGCATCGCCTTGGTAAAGAAGGAGGTCACTTTGGAGAATCAAGTCATGCTCAGGACCGTAATAAAGTGACCGTACTCTTCCCAAAAGTATTTGACACCGCGGGGCTCCCCAGCAGCTGCCGGGCAGGACCTGGAGAGCCGGGGCGAGCGGCGCTGGCTGGGGCGCAGGAGCCTCGTGCGCTGCGCTGCGCTGCGCTGCCCCCGCCGCCGCCCTGCAGCTGCCGCCGCTCCCCACCCCCTCGGCTCCGGGAAGGACCGGGAGCTCCCGGAAGAAAGGGGCGGAGGGAAAACGCGGAAAGGTGGAATTCAGGCAGGGAGCCTCGGACCGATCCCGGGCGGGCGGAAAGGGAGGGAAGGGTTCAAACTGGGTACAGCCTCGGTGTAAGAAATATCCTTAGGGATTAACCGAAAAGCAACCCTCGAATGCCATCGGAGAGGGTGAGATGACACCCCTTCGCGTCCCTAAGTTGAAGTTTGTGTGATTCAAGTGATTTATTTGGACAGCCAAGATGTCCAGGGCGGGTCGTAGGTCAGGGCTGGGCAGCCCAGCGGTGAGAGCTTCCCTTGGAAGTGAGCAAATGTTCTCTGATCCTGAAAGGTTCTGACACCTCCTCTAGGAAAACCAGATGCAAATCCCGGGTCGCCAGTGGGTCCTTGTGGCTTTCAGAAATCCCAGGGCTGGAGACCAGGATCTCAAGGAAAAGTCACGAGGAGCCAGGGTGGAGCAACTTAGGTCGAACTTTGTGATCAGGTTGTGATTTCAACCTGAGGCTTCCTTTTCACGGAATTATTTTCAAATCATCCTTTTTTCAGATAATAGAAGTAGTATCTCATCATTTTTTAAAAAGCACTAAAAGCTACTAATAAAATAGGTCTATGCCCTTCCCACAATGATCCCCAGCCCGGTTGACGGTCTGATATCTATGTATCTACATATTTCTCTGCACATTACCATTTTACAAAAGCAAGAAGCCTCGATATGTAATCTGACTCGAAGTGATTCATCTTACTAGTAAGGTGATCTTCAAAAGTAAATTGATTTTTAGTATCACTTCAGTTTAGCTTTCATGTTTGCATGTGAAAAGCTCATTTTTAAACTGATTGTCTCACTAGAAGAAGTCAATATCATTTTTTTTTTTAACCCAGGAACACTCAACCACTGAGCTACATCCCCAGCCCTATTTATTTATTCATTCATTCATTCATTCATTCATTCAGGGTTTCTCTAAGTTGCTTAGGGCCTCTCAAAATTGCTGAGGCTGGCTTTGAATGTACCATCCTCCTGTCTTAGCCTCCTGAGCTTCTGGCATTACAGGGGCGCGTCACTGCGCCTGGCTCAATATCATTTTGATTGAGGGTCAATCTTGCTGTTCTCCTGTACAAAACAATAAATAAATAAATAAATAACATGAATTTTTAAAGAATCTCACAGTTATTTGTATTGTAATGATTGTAATATTAAACAATTATTAAATCCATACTAACTTTCAGGAACTGTCCTAAGTATTTTCCATATGCTGATTCTTAAGAACAATGCTGTGGAGCAGCTAGTCATATCCCATTTCAGGCAGAGAAAGAGAATGAGATAAATTAGTGAATGTCCCAAGGTCTTTCAGCACAGTCTCTCTTCAGATCTAATCAAACTGGAAGTCGACCTATGTTCTATTCTGCTCCCAACCATCCAAGCAATGAAGTCATAGTTATGAAAATATGCAGATAAATGAATCAACATGCTTAAATGCTTAAAATTGCTTTGCAATTTGACTCTGTATATTATGGAGTTATTAATGGAAGTAATGAGCTTGGAGTCCACCCCAGGCACTTACCACCAATGTGAACTTGAGCACATCTTTTAACTGGATCACAGCTACCAAGTGAAGATGCTATCTATAATAATACTGGGTTTGCAGGGATAAAGTAAGGATAAAAAAGCTAGTACATATGAAAATTCTCCTTGTAAACTATAAGAGCTATTTAGTATTATAATATTAAGGACATACTATGTGACAATCATAAGTTTTGGTCACAACAGGCATTAAAATTTCACTTTTATAATAATTACATCAGAAGCATAGAATGCAGAATTTTTTAAATTAGATGAAAATAAAAGACACCTTTTAGCAACATTCAAAGTCAGGGGCATACCCCTGAAAACCAGGTGTGTACTCCTTCCCAGGGCTCTCAGCTATCTTTCTGGATTCATTGACTGTTTTCTTGCTAAAAGACCTTGGGAGTATAACTTAATTTATCTCATAAGATAATTGCTTCTTCAACCTTATTTCCCAAGCATGCTTTCTCTTATTCTGATATTAAAGTATTAAATTAATTGTGTCTTTATCAACGTAATACTTGCACATATTTTAAAAGGCAAAGTCAATACAAAAAAATTATGATGGAAAATAGCTCTCTCCCCTTAGACTCCAGTTTCACATCATGAACACTACCATTTTCAAATCTTCTTATTTAGCTATTTCTCCCAGTATTTATTTTCATATTTTAAAATGATACGTTTACCCTGCAATTTGTTGATAAATCCGTGTAGTCTGTTATTGATTCCCTATTGTGAAGATAACACTGTTGTTTCCATAACACCCCTCCACACTTCCTCGCCATTCAATTAGGATTATATAATTACCCAATTTCTAGCTATACATTTTTGAGTTGGTGTTAACATGACATAACTAAAATTGTTCACAGCTAAGACAAAAGGTAAACTGTCACTACTATTTCCTGTCTTGTAAAAGAATTAGAAAATATTAGAGAAAACCAATAAAACCAGAAGCTGGTTCTTGGAGAGTAATAAAATCGATCAGACTTTAACTAAACTGACCAAGAAGACACAAGTTCCCCACTTCAGAAATGAGAGGGGGAACATCACCATATAGCTGATAAGCATTTAAAAAATAACAAGGGAAGAATATGAACAACTATACGCTAAAAAGTTTGATAAATTGTCATGTTCCTTGAGAACTTTAGATTGCCCAAACTGGAACAAGAAGAAATATAAAATATAAATAAGTCTATATCTATTAAGTAGATTCTATTTAATTTAAAATCTTCCCATGAAATAAAAACCCAGATCTACATGGCTTCTCTAAAGAATTCTATCAAGTATTTAAGGAAGAAATAAGACTCACCTTACACAAGCACTTTGAAAAAACAGAAGAAGGAAAACATATCCCATCTCATTTTACAAGGGCAACATGGTCTTTGAAAGACAGTGTAAGAAAATAAACTAGCTAATATTATCCATGAACATAAAGGCGAAAATCCTTAATCAACTATTAGCAAAACAAATCAAAGAGCATTTTAAAAGGATAATACATGACAATTAAGTGGAATTTATCCCAAAATTCAAGATTAGCTTAACATTTGAAAATTAATCAATGTAATTCACCCTATTAACAGAATAAATAGGATCCAATAAAGGCAGAAAAAGCCTTTGACAAAGCTTGACTCTCATTGATGGTAAAAACTCTCACGGAAAACGTGACTTTGGTGGGGGGTGTTGGAGCTGTGGCTCAGCGGTGGAGCGCTCGCCTAGCACGTGTGAGGCTCTGGGTTCCATCCTCAGCATCACATAAAATAAATAAATAAAATAAAGGTATCGTGTCCAACTACAACTAAAAAATAAAGTTTTTTTTTTTTTTAAAAAAAGAAAGAAAATGGAACTTTCTCACACTAAGAAAGGACATCTACAAAGCACACAGTTAACACCAAAAACACAGTTAACATCACACTTAATGATGGAAGGCTTGAGGGCACCTCCCTTCTCATCAGGAACAGAGAGGGGACACCCAATTTCACCACGCCCTGTCAACAATGTACTGAGGCCATCTATGCAGTAAAATTCACACAAATAAGAAAAACCAGGCATTTATTTGCAGGTATGATTATCTATTTAGAAAATCTGAATGAAAATAGCAATTGTTAGAACCATTAAGTAAATTTAGCAAAGTCATAAGATACAGAGTCAATATTTAAAGACCGATTGTATTTATATATACTCGCAACAAAAAAAATGGAAAATAAAAAGTTTTAACTTGGGGCTGGGGTTGTGGCTCAGTGGTAGAGCGCTCACCTAGCATGTGTGAGGCCCTGGGTTTGATCCTCAGCACCACATATAAATAAATAAGTAGATAAATAAAGGTATGTGTCCATCTACAACTAAAAAATACTTTTAAAAAAGTTTTAACTCTACAATACAAAAAAGCCGGAAATACCCAAAATATCAAAGGACAAGCTAAATAAAATCTGATCAAGCTGTTTATGCTGAAAATCACAAAACACAGCAGAGATAAATAATAAAGACATAAATAAATGGAGGAATAAACAAATGATCTATAAATAATTCTTAACATGTTCCTAGATAAGACTCCATAGTGATAAAACATCTCTCATACACAGCATTTTTCACAAAAATTGACAAACTGACTCTAAAAAATTTTAAATTTGATATGGAAATTAAAAGAACTTCGCATAGACTCCACTATTTTGTAGAGAAGAAAAAAATCCAGGATTTCATACTTCCTGATTTCAAATCTTACTGAACTACTACAGTTACCAAGATGATGATCTGTGGGCATAAGGGACGGACACACAGATCAAAGGAACAGATTAGGGAGTCTAGAAATAGTCTCACATATAAATGCTCAGTTAATTGACTTTTCAACAAAAGTGATAATGTGTCAGTGGCATAAGGAGAGTCTTCTCAAATGTCGAGGAAACAACCAGCCACCCAAATGGCCTTCACCTCAAACCATATGAAACGTTAACTCATAGACTTAAACATAAAAGGTAAAACTGAACTTCAAGGAGAAAATACATGCAATCTTGGGGTAACGGAAATCTCATATACAGCCAGAATGACTAAAGAATTGTTACAATTCAATAAGTATAAACAGTCTAATTTTTTTAACAAGGCTAAGATTTGAGCAGACACTTCAAAAAAAAAAAAGCATTTACAAAAGTTTATAAGTATATGAAATGATGCCAGGCCCTGTGGTGCCCACCTGTAATTGCAGCAACTTGGGAGGCTGAGGCAGGAGGATTGCAAGTTCAAAGCCAGCCTCAGCAACTTAGCAAGGCCCTAAACAACTTACAGAGACTCTGTCTCAAAATAAAAAATAAAAAGAGCTGGGGATGTGGCTTAGTAGTTAGGCACCCCTAGGTTTAATCCCCAGTACCAAAAAAAAAAAAAGTATGTGACAAGAAGCTTAACAAATGATTCGTCACAGAGATGTAAATTAAAGATACAACAAGACATCACCTCACATTCATTCAATTGGCTGCTATAATTTGGATATGATTTGTGTTTATCCCTCAAACGTTCACATGCTGAAGCTTGGTCCTCCAGGTGCTGGTACTGAGGTGGTAGAATGTTTAAGAGCTTATAAAAGAAGGTAATTAGGTCATGGCAGTGCCCTTGGAAGGAAAGAGAATAGAGTTATTCCTCCCAAAAGCAGGTTGTTATAAAGTGAAGCCACCTCATGCACTTGGCCCCTGCTGCCTATGGCCGGTCAGCTTTCTACTTCTCTGCCATGTTGAGACACAGCCAGGAGACCCTCACCAGGACACAAGTGGCATGCCATTTGGACTTTGCAGCAACCAAAATCATTATGAGTTAAATAAAACCTTTTTTTTTTTTTCAGTGCTGGGGATAGAACCCAGGACCTCACACATGGTAAGCAAGTGCTCTACCACTAAGCTACAACCCCAGACCCTCTCTTTGTACATTATCCGGCAGCATCGGGCATTTTGTGATAAAACAGACCTAATTAATTGACTTTAATTAAAAAGACTGACAATACCAAGTGTTGGCAAATACATGGAACAACTGGAGCTCTCACGTATTTCAGATGGGCATGTAAAATGGCACAACCGTTCTGAAGAACAATTCTGGTTTTTATGACATTAAACATACTTAGCATATGATCTAGCAATTCCACTCCTATGCATTTACCCAAAGAAAATAAAATCACATAAAGTCATATTCTCAAACATTCCTAGCAGCCTTAGTCTCCATCAACCCAAACAAACAACCCACTCAACTTTCCTTCAACAGATGAACAGATCAACGAACTCCAGTCATGCGGGAGAATTCTGGAGAAAACAGTGGATTGCTGATATAAGCACCAGCCTGGGCAAATCTCAAACACATTTTGCTGAACAAAAGAAGCCAGACACCAAAGACTACATACATACGACTCCTTGTACGTGAAATTCTAGAGAAAACAAAGCTATAGTGGTAGAAGGCAGATCCATGGTTTCCGGGGCCCAGAAAGTGAAGGGAAAGATAATTAGCCCTCCTGTAGAGGGGCACAAGAAACTTTTCAGATGATAATGCTCTGTATCTCAATTATGGTGATAGTTACAGAAATATGTTTTCAAAATTGGGATTTCTCAACCTGGCACCATCGACCTCCTTGCAGGATAGTTCTTTGCAGCAGGAGACTGTTCTGTTCTGTGGTGGGATGTTCAGCCGCATCCCAGCCTTAGGTTCCAGAAGCATATCCATCCTGCAGACCCAGTTGTGATGGCCCAAAATTCCTCCACACATTGCCTACTGTCTCCCTAGGGGTGCAACAAAATCACTTCTGGTCAAAAATCCTGCTGGGCACGGTAATCCCAGTTACTCAGGAGACTCACAAAAGAGTGAGAGCCAGGCTCAGAGGCGCACACCTTTAATCCCAGCAGCTCAGGAGACTGACAGGACAATCATGAGTTCAAAGCCAGCCTCAGCAATGGTAAGGCGCTAAGCAACTCAGTGAGACCCTGTCTCTAAATAAAATATAAAACAGGGCTGGGGATGGGGCTCAGTGTTCGAGTACCCCTGAGTTCAATCCCCAGCACCAAAAATAAATAAAGGTATTGTGTCCACCTACAACTAAAAATATATATAAATAAATAAATAAATAAAAGAGAGAGAGTCAGAAGTTCCAGGCCAGCATGAGCAACTTAGCAAGACCATGCCTCAAAATTAAAAAAAAAAAGAAAGAGCTGGAGGTGTTGCTCAATGGTAGAGTAGCCCTGGGTTTAATCCCCAGTACTGAAAAAGAAATAGTCAAATAAAATAGTCAAAGAGTGGACCATACAGTAAAAATTAGTGAATTTGTTGTTTATAAAGTATGCCTCAATAAAATTAATTTCTAAAATATGGGAAGCAGTTTAGGACAACATTCCTTATACCCAGGAACTACAAATTCACCTTTACCTGCTTTGCATGTCTTTCCATATAATATTTAAGAGACCTTATATTTTCTGAAATTATTTTTCTGCAGATTTTTAGAAATATTATTTTGTCATTATCTAATATCAGCATTGCTACTGAGAAATCTAATGTAATCTTAATTCCTAAAGCTTTGTGACCTTTTTTTAATTCCTTGGA
Source organism: Callospermophilus lateralis (assembly GCF_048772815.1). Classification (NCBI taxonomy): domain Eukaryota; kingdom Metazoa; phylum Chordata; class Mammalia; order Rodentia; family Sciuridae; genus Callospermophilus; species Callospermophilus lateralis. The sequence goes on from NC_135310.1 coordinate 142,084,890, forward strand.
AATATTTACCCACTTTTTTTTTTTTCCAATTCAGTTAGGTTCTTGGGGTCCATTCAAAGTAGAAAATTATGTCCTTTCAATTCTAGGAAATTTTCATGTATAATTTGTTTAAAAATTCCCTTTGTCTATTTTCTCTCTTGTCTTCCTAGAACTCAAGGGAGACGTTGGCCCTCCTAAACACACCCTCGGACCCTTATCTCACAATTGTCCATCTTGTTATCTTCCTGTCCCACTTTCTACGAGACAATCTTTACCTTCCAAGTCTTTCTGAAACTTTTGTTTTCAATTCCAGAGAGCTCTTTCTTATTCTTATATTGTTCCTTTTCTCTAAGAACATTATTGTAATTCAATTCCTTTTTTTCTTGAGAGGTCTTTGCATGTGTCTCTTCTAGACATAACTCCAGGGGTGAAAGCTGACCTCCATGTGTGGTGATCCTTGGCTGCTGGTCCATACTTAACTACCTCACATGAAGGTCTTAAAATGACTGTGTGTCCTTGAAGCCTGGGAAGAACTTGAACTGGTAGGTTTCAGGAAACTATCATGCAGTAAAGGTTGACTTTCCTTTGGGGAAAAAAATGTCAGTTTTTGAAGGTGTTCCCCACCCACTCCCTCCCCGGGAACTCACAGTTCTTCCAAGAATGGATTTTTCTCTCTCTTTGGGAAAGAAGAGCATCCCTGACTTCCAACATTCTAGGTAGAGGGTTTGGGGAACAGGCTGCTAGAGCCTCAGGTCAGTTTCTCAAACATTTATTTATAGCTTCTATTTAAAATCCAAATTTTATCCTTGCCTTTCATTGTGTCTGTGTCCCAAAGTCTGAAGCTTCTCAAATCCTAATTTGGAAGAAAGTTGTTCTTCTCCTGAAAGAGAACCAAGGGAGTAAGTCTACCTCACCTGGAGACACATGGCAAAGAGAGGTATCAAGGGGACAGAGCAGACTGTCAAACTCCATTGTGGATTCCCCATTCTATTATACACACACACACACACACACACACTTAAGCTTTGTCCCTGATTTCTATGGAGCAGAAATCTGGGTCAAGGTGGGATGCACTGGATTGAGAGCGGCTGTGGCCTGGTAAAAGCTCTCTAGGATGATTCTTAAATTGAGTCGAATGCAGCTTTGCAGGATAAAGAATAACTAAGGCACGCAGGGGTAGGAGGAGGACAAGCAAAGTCAAGAAGAGAAGCCCAAGAGTGCTGTAGCTCAAAGGTGCACACAGAGCTGCTTCCAAAGACCAGCTTGGCCAGAATAAAGGGTGGCAGCAGGAGAAAGGGAGCAGTCCACACAGAGACTGTGGCATGTGATTCATTTCGAGAGCTAACAATCTCCAGGATGGGCTCTTTCCTGGAAGGTTACCAAGGAACCGAGAAGATAAGCGCTAACACATTCAAGAAACCCTGGGGTAGAGTGGAGGCTTCCATGGTCTGCAGGAGGGGGCTTTGGCTCAAAGCAAAAACAGCTGTACAAGGACAAAATGAGAAAGGAACCCCGGGGGTTCTGTGCCTACTCCCAAACCTCTGGCCTGTTTGTCCTCGGAATAAAACCAGATGTCCTAGAAGTAGGTGAGGAGCTGAAAGCAATATAGGTGAAGACCATTAAGTCCTCAGAGTGGCCTGCTGGGGGGGGGGGGGGGGGCTCCTCTTCAACTCCCACCCACGCAAGGGAATTAAATACTAAAGAATATCTCCTAGTTCTTCTGTTTGGAGAGCAAAGAGCAAGCCCTGACTTCAGGAAATTTTTTTTTTTAAGTTAGACGTAGCCACGCCCCTCTACCCCCGTAGCCACGCCCTCCTCGCTGAATTCGCATCCACACCCTCCTCTCAGGGCTCCTTGGAGCCACGCCCTTCTCCATGAGCTCCTTGTAGCCACGCCCCGTCCTGAGCTCCTTGGAGCCACGCCCTTCCCCTGAGCTCCTTGGAGCCACGCCCTTCTCTCTGGGCTCCTCGGAGCCACGCCCCTTCCCTGAGTTCCTTGTAGCCACGCCCCGGTCCTGAGCTCCTTGGAGCCACGCCCTCCCCACAGAGCTCCTTGGAGCCCTTGATGATAAGCCAATTACCTGCAGGAAAACAAGCTGAGAAAACAAATCAACAAAACAACTGAGAAGCATGACCATTTCTAAAGAGGCCAAGTGTAAGAGCCGCTGCTGAAGTGCTTGTGTTATTGGGAGGGATGTTGATTCCTTTTTTTTTTTTTTTTTTTTTTTTTAGGTAAAAGGATTTAAAAGAAAATTTGAGACTGAAAGTAGAAACAAGGTCCAGGTATACCAGTGATAAAATAAATGTATTTAGATGAAACTCACCACTCAAATAATTAACAGATTGCATTCTTTTTTTTAAGCGAAGGCTTGTGTTATTTATGACGTGCAAAGGTTGAAAGGCGAAGGGTGGAAAATAGCATGTTAGCAACTTGGACCAAAAGGAAGCTGGGTAGCATATTAGGATGATTTAAAATAGACTCAAAGTCAACCAGCATTACCAGGGGATCCGAGGGTCACTACAAAATAATAAGTTATGATTCACCAAGAAGAGAGCAACTTTAAACTTAAACGCACATAATAAAATAGCCTCAAATGTACTAGGTAAATTTTTATAAAAAAATCAACTGAACCAAAGGGGAAAAGGGGCAACTAATAACCCCAATTTTAAAATGGACAAATGAAGCCAAGCATGGTGGCCCCCGCCTGTAATCCCAGCAACTAGGGAGGCTGAGGCAGGAGGATAGCTAGTTAGAGGCCAACTTGGTGAACTTAAGGAGAACCTAAGCAACTTAGGGAGACCCTGTCTCTAAATAAAAAATAAAAATAAAAAGGGCTGGGGATGTGGCTCAGTGGTTGAGCGTCCCTGGGTTCAATCCCCAGTACCAAAAAAAAAGGCAAAATAAAATGGGCATTTTGAGAATAGATATTTCTCAAAAAAAGAATATACAAATAGCCAACAAGCATCTGAAAAAAAATGTTCAACAGGAAAATGCCACCCAAACCCCAATGAGATATCACCTCTCCACAGTCAGAATGGCTACCACCAAAAAGAAAAAGTGACAAACTCTGGCAAGGATGTGGAGAAAAGGAAATTCTCATAAGGTAGGGGAAAGAACTGTAAATGAGTACAGGCAGTACAGAAAACAGTAGGAATTAAAAAAATAAAACAGATATAGAACTGCCACACAATCCAGCAATCCCAGAATTGGATATATACCCAGAAGAAATGAAATCCGTATATCAAAAAAGATACCTGCACTCCCAAATTAATTGCAGTTATCTTCACAATAACCAGAAATATGGAATTAATCCAGATGCCCCTCGAGGAGAATGGACGCATGAAATGTGATGTATACACACACATATGAATCATTCAGCCAGAAAAAGAATATGAAGTCTGTCATTTTGAGCAACATGGATGGAGCCATGTTAGAGTCTGTAAACAAGTCTGGATGGCGCCTGGCAAAATGCCAGAGGGAGTGGTTTGTGAGGTGGCGCCAGTGAGCCATTAAGTGTGGAGATTCCTTATTGGTTGACTGCTGTATCTAGTTTATGTTAATTAGATAAGCTGTGTGGAATGTATAAATACCCCTCCTGTCCTACAATAAACGGCTCCCACTCCTGCTGCATCAATCTACACAAGTTGTTTGTCACCCCCCGGTTATTTTGCTGCAGCCGGACTGTGGCAGAGCCAGAGCACATTACGTTACGTGATATCAATCAGGCACAGAAGACAAATCTCACATGTTTTCTCTGACATGAGGAAGCTGAGAAATTCATCTCAACAAAGTAGACTAGACCAGAGCTTATCAGATTTGGGAAAAGGGTGGTGGAGAGAGAATATTAGAGGGTGCTGGGGTTCAGCTGAATAGGAGGAGTGATTCCTAACCTTCTGAAGCACGGTGGGATCACTATGACTAACAACCATTAATTGTGTATTTTGTGTATTTCAAAACAGCTAGTCGACAGGATCTGGGCTGTTCTAACACAGAGAAAAGAAAATCATCTGAGGTAATAGATCAATCGATTAACCTAATCTGATCATAACAATTTGTACACAGGTGTTGAAATGTCCCACTGTATCCCTTAAACATGTGTGATTTTCTATGTGTCAATTAAAAATAAAAATATTTAAAAACCTTATATAGAACTGCAGTGAATTTTGCATGGCCTTCGCGGTTATCCATTGATTGAAGACAAAAATAGTCCACAAGAATACTGATGATATGAACCATTCAGTTGCAAGTACGATCCATTCAACTCACACCTAATGACTGTATGTTTTCCACATATCAGAGAACGTGTACCTTTCACAAGCACACATGGAGTGCGTGCAAAAAAATCATCATGTACTAGATCACGAAGAAGTCCCAACAAATGTTGAACTTAGTGCTGCAGCTTAGAAATGAGATGTCCCCCCAAAGCCCATGTGTGCAACAATGCGGAAGTCTGGAGGTGAGATGGTGGGTTATGAGGATTTTGACCTCATCGTTGCATTGATCCCCTGATAGAAATTGGGTGGTAGGGTGTCCCGGAGGAAGCGGGTCACTGGGGACATGCCTTTGGGGTGCCCTGGTGAGTGAGAATCTATATCTCTCCTGCTCTGGCTCTCACTGTCTCTGTTTCCTGACTGTCACGTCCTGAGCTGCTTCCCGTCACACCCTCTGCCTTGATGCTGTGCCCCACGTGAGCCCAGAGCAACGGAGGTGACTGAGACCTCTGAAACCATGAGCCCCAGAGAAACTTTTCCTAATTGTAATTGTCACGGTTTCTGGTCATAGCATTGGAAAAGCTGATTAAAACACTTAAGTATGAAGCAGACTGGGAATTCTGATCACAGTGAAGTTAAGTTAGAGGTTTCAATTCTAAATTTAAAATGAAGACTTTTCCCCCACTTTCTTCACTGAGTGGCACACTTATTACAATGGATGAACCTATATTAACACATCATCATCACCCAACATCCATAGCTTACGTTAAGATTCTCTCTTGAGAATGTTGTACATTCTGTAGATTTGCACACTTATCTGTGACATGTATCCACCACTATTATATTTTACCAAGTACTTTTTAAAAAAAAATCAGGCTAGTTCTTATTATTGAGTTACAGGAACTCTTTATATATTGTGGATAGGATTCTTTTATCAGATATATCATAAAATGGCCACATGTTTACCAGAACTGCTAAATAATACCTGGAATAAAGAGAAAATATCAAAATGAAAATTTTGAAATATCTGAAACTGAATGACAATAAAAATATATGAAAATTTCTGAGATACAGCCAATGTGTACTTTGAGTGACATTTATAGCTAAATGCTTAGAAAGGAGAAAAGTCCCAAAATTATTGAATTCTGTGTTATTCCTAAGAAGTGAAGGAAAAGCACATCAGGCTCAAGGAAACTAGAAGAATCCAGAAAACAGGAATTTGATAGAGAAGAAACAAAAGTCTACAGATTTGTTCTTTGCTGACATAAACGATTCACACCTATAGAGATGTATCAAGGAGGTAGATGTAATATTATGAATGTTAGATATAACTACAGGTGAAGTATCCTTAATAAGTAATAAGACAATATGGCAAAAATGACAGGCCAACAATTTTGAACATTTAGACAGTTATCCACAAAAAAAATTTAACTTAAAGTGACTCAAGCAAGAAAAACTATTAAAACCTGACTATTGCTACAATTATTAATAATTATATAATTTTTTAAAGAGACTTAAAATGATTCTTATAGAAAAAAAAGCACCAGACCCAGATGGATTTAAAGGTGACTGTGAAAGAACGGATCATCCCAAATCTATGCAGGTGAAAGAAAAAGAGGTGGCATTGCTGGGGGTTGAACCCAGGGCCTCCTGCATGTGACACAAGCACTCTACCCACTGAGCTACACCCCAGCTCCCTGCCCCAGGTTCACTCTGTAAGGTCAAGTATTTGAGAACGGACAGGGAGCCAGATGAAAAATGAATTCCTACCTTCATGGAATTTCCGTCCTGGGGCAGATGTAAGACGCAAAGCATGTTAGGTGGTGGTAAGTGCTAAAGTGGGCTTTGCCATCTGGGATGGTCGGGCCAGGCCCCAAGTTTGAGGAGTACTTGAAGGAGGTGAGAGGAAGATCCCCGTTTGACCTGGGAGGGAACAGGAAGTGCAAAGGCCCTGGGGTGGGAACACGTCTGGGAGGACCGGGGGAGGAGAGTACAGACTGAAGGGCCAGACCTTGACTTTGAGAGGGAGAACCGGGGTGGGATGGTCCGGCTGACATTTTCCCAGGGTCACTCTGGCTACCGTGTTGAAAACCTGCTGAAAAGAGGGTGCAGGTGGTACCCAGGTCCGTGAGCTGGGCAGGAGACAGGGTGGCTCCGAATGGGCGGTGCAGTGCAGGTGCAGGAAAGTGGTGGATTCTGGGTAGACTTGGGAGATGGAGTCTGCAGGACTCGATGTGGGTTAGACTGGGGTGGGAAAGGAGGAGGCAGGAGCATGCCTCTGGCTGAGGGCTTGCACCTGGGCACTCAGGGCTCCTGAGGGAAATGATCCGTCCAACCACTGGCGAGAGAGAAGGGGAAGGGGCGAGGCCAGACTCCTCCTCCTCCTCCTTAGCGAAGCCGGCCTCACCACTGCCTCCCCCAAGTCAGCCTTGAGCCAGCCCAGAACGGCAAACTGAGGAGACACAGAAACAGCACCGCACAGACAGGCCCACTGCAGGAGAAGCAAGGTGCAGATTTGATCAGGGACTGTGCACAGGACGCCTTCTAAAGCACTCAGTCTCCAACGGTCACCTACGAGCACAAAAAGCCCACCAGGAAACATTTCTGTGCTTTTGCAATGCAGTATCCGGGCATCTCAGTTAAGCGGAGAGAGCCAAGATGTTGGGAATTGGACTGGGTAGACCAGTGCACTGGGAAATGGCTCTGGCCAGGTTTGCTAGGATTTGGAAACAAATGGCTCTCTCTCTCTCTCTCTTTTGCTTTGGGTCTTGCTAAGTGATAACAGATTCTGTCGTGTCTCCAGGATCCTGTTCCTGGATGCGAAGGCCACCCATGTCCAGTATCTTATCCCCGGGTGCAGGTGTGCTAAGGCTTCTTAGAACCCACATCCCGAGCTGGGGTGGTAGAACCTGCCGTTGGCCTGATTATAGAGGGAGCAGAGGAGACCATTGTCTGGTCCTGCCCTCAGTGAGTTTGCAGTCTGCGTCCACAGAAGGACGTGGGAATTTACATAGCTGTTGTCATAACTACCCCACAGGAAGAGAGTTCGAGTGGTGGGGTTCAGGGCAAGCCAAGTTGCAGGAACAGGCATCAGGAAAAGAGAGCAGGCCCAGGCAGCCGAACTCAGACGCTGTGACTACCAGACGGGACGCTGTTCCTTGCCTCTGGGGCTGGGCTACATGGCGATCCCCAGCCTCTCCTGCAGTCAGGCCACGGGACTCCACTCCAGCCAACAGAATCAAGCCAAAGTGACGTCATGCACGCTACTCCCAGGCCTGGCCCGAAGCCCACCTCCTCAGGCCATAGCTGGGCGCCCGTCCAGGGGCTTCTGCCTGGACACAGTCCCTCCGCTGGCTTGGCTGGTGGCTGGAACCGCACCATGGAGATGCAGAATCTCTCTCGACCTCATCTTGGATCGACTCTCGGCTTCTTAGGAGACTTTTCCAAACCTGGTTTGATGCCAGGCCACTGGGACTTGGGAGTCCCTCTGGGTGGACTTCGAAGTCAGATTTGCTCCAGCTAAGGTCCCCGGTTCCCCGTTAAGAAACCACTGCAGGATGGGTAAGAGACGGGACGGGAGGTGACGGTGACAGGAAGGGAAGGAGGGGGCTTCTCCCCTCGGGTTCCTCCACCTGCTCAGCTTTTACTTCTCTGCTGATTGAGACGGATTTCCCAAGGGTCACTGCAGACCCCCGCATCCCTAACCAAAGACGTCCTTCCTCATCAGCTTCTCCTTCTGTCCACTCCTCTTTTTCCACCTCAAATATAAGTCCCCTTACAAGTTCTGGCTTTAAGATTGTTCTTCTCTGCATAGGATTCCCCTGGGGTCTCACCCGCCATCTGGCTCCTTCCTCCTGCTCACGACCCCAGAGCAGCCTCCCCCAGACCCGGGCTCCAGATCAAAGTTTTCAACTCACCATCCGAAGAGCCCCACGTGGGTGTCGGGCAGGCACCTCCACCACGCCCCATCCAGCACAGAATTCACCTGTCCTCACGGCCGCTCGGACTCACCACCCACAACCTGCACGGCTCCTTCCGCATCTGATTGTCTAAGACCAGAGGCAGGCTGCCAGCTCGCCCTGCAGGGCTCTGTAGAAGGCCTGCTAAAAAGGCGGGGCCTGGTGGTGCACCCCTGTAATCCCAGCGGCTTAGGAGGCTAAGGCAGGAGGATTGCAAGTTCAAAGCCAGGCGCAGCAATTCAGCAAGGCTCGAAGCAACTCAGGAGACCTTGTCTCTAAATAAAATATTTTTTAAAAAAGTATTGGGGATGTGGCTCAGTGGTTAGGCACCCCTGGGTTCAATCCCTGGTACCAAAAAAAAGGGGCCTCCAGGTCTTACTAAAATCAAGGTGTGTCAGTCCCCCAGAAGGTGGAAGAACTTGACTCTTCTGACTATTGCTCTCCAACGACCCACCCTAATTTTGCGACATGTCATCCCACTGTGGTGACTCCTACAAGTGCATGTCCCCAAATTACACGGGAAGACATCCACTCTCCCAGCAGGATTCAGCAAGGCTCATAAGGGACAAGCTGATTCAAATGTCGGTGGCTTTTTCTTACTGTCTCCTCCTCCGTCTTGAGTTTCAATTCCTTTTAGTCAAGTTTATTGTCACCTTTCCAATCTGAGGGAGACCCTTGTTTAGTTACATAAAAGTCCAGGATAATTTGAACTTTTTCTGAGTCATTGAACGTCACTGTGGGATCCTCCCCTTCTTATTCTCCCTTTAATTCTCTTTATACTCTTCACAAGATTTACTGCGGGCCAAGCTCTACCTGAATGAGTCAGGCCTCTCTGTGGTTGGACATGGCAACAGTCCCAGCTAAGGAGGGGTCTGTGGGGTTCATGGTCCAAACCACAAGAAAGGCAGGCAGGGGTAGAGACGGTCCTGCAGGTGACCAAGCTGGGGACTCGGACCCCACCAGGGCCCACCCTTTCTGCTCTCTGGTCTCAGTTTCCGTCTCTGCGCAGCCACCACCCAGCCAAACCAGCGTCCCTGCAGGGTGTGGACTCCGGCAGCAGCTGTGACCCACGTTGTTACCAACTCGTCAACCAGAGAAGAAGTGTCTCTTCTCCTCGCTCCAGTTTGAAGAAGCCCAGGAGAGACTCTGGTTAGCTCTGAGTGCGACCCTTGGAACAGTCACTGCGGTCAACAGCATGAAGTCATTCACCCACTCCGGGTCCCAGGTCCACATCTGGTGTCAAGAAAATAGGATCTGCTACCGGAAGAAAGGGGGAGAGAGTGCTGAGCAGACAGAAGCCCTAGATCCCCGCCCTGTTAGTCCCCCTGGAAACACGAGCCCCCCGATGCACACGCCCTCCTCCTCTGACTTCTGAATTCTCTCTGGTGGGCTACTCCACTTGCCAATGGAGACCTGAGAAGTGGGTCTTCTCCGTGTCCTGTGAAGAAGAGAATCTCGCAGACTTCTGACCCAGGAACTCGGGAGGGAGAATGACTCTGCTTCTGACTGTCATAGTCTGCAAGTTTTATGAGCCTGGTTCTAGGTGATGTCACCACCTTTCTTCCTAAATGAACTGGCACCAGCTTCTCCGCTACAACCGTCAGGCCCAGAGTGTACTTCTTCCCTGGCCTCCCAGACTCCCGGTGAAGGCCCCTTACAGCCTTCCCCCAAATCTGCTCTCCAAAAAGACCAAAGCCCCTCTGTGGCTTTTCTCAGCCGAGTGCTTGGAAGGAGGCCGAACCCATGGGTAGGGTCAGCCCATGAACTCTGCACCCTCAGATCCACCCCACAAGGGACTGAGACTGTGGTCAGCCCAGTGACGGTTCTGTCTGCACGAAGCACCAACAGATCTTTTCCCGTCCTTATCCTCCAGACGACGCAGCGTAAGAACTGTTTCCCAGCATGCCCACGTGTTAGGCATTATAAATAGAGAGGGGGGCATAGGTGATATGCAAGTACTGTACCATTTTATCAAAGTGACCTTACATCCACAGACTGGGCATCAATACCCATAGACACTAAAGGACAAGTGGCATTCAGTCCCTGGCCTGAAAGACGGGTACCTTCTAGGAGATCGTTAACCCCACTGAATGGCTAATGGGCAAAAAGTTGTGATCAGATGAACTGTGTCCCGTTGAAGGCCTCACACGAGACCATATTTGAAGACAGGGTCATTACGTTAAAATGAGGCCACCGAGAGGGGCCCTGACCCAGAAGACCTGGTGTCCCTATGAAGAGGAGAGTAGGACACAGGCACTCACGGTGGGAGACCGGGCGGGGACACAGGGAAGAGACAGCCACAGGCACACCAAGGTGGGGGTGCTCAGGAGAAACCAGCCCCACCCACAGCCTGTCCTCCGCCTTCAGCCTCCAGAGCTGGGAGGAAGAAATCCGTCCCTGAAGCCATCAGGCTGCGGCACTTGTGACGTTAGGCAGCCTGGGTCCACGGTGCCACGGGGAAGGAAGCACCATGTGACCTCGTTATCCCCTCCTCAGGTCTTCCCAAGCACCCCGCCTCCGCCGGCCTCTCTCTCTCCAAAGACCAAGAAAAGCCAAAGCCGTGTCCCTTCCTGAAAAATCACTCCAGAACACCTGAGCTCCCTCTGCTTGCATAAGGGACCCTTGACCTCCCTCTCTAGTAGAACAATCTCTGTAATTTAGAACGGAGATGAATAAAGTTAAAAAAAAAAACAGTCGAAGACTCACGTGCAAGTCCCGGGCACTCACCAAATATAAAACATGTTGAGAAGCACAGACTGGCGATTCAGTCCCACTAATATGACTGAATAAAAGCAGGCCGCATTTAGCCACCAGACGAAGTCATTCCTCTCTGGATACAGCTGTCTCTCTGCACCCATGGACGATTGGCTCCAGGACTGACCCCCCCCTCCAGGGTGCACCAGGACACCCAAATCTGAGGATGCTCACGTTCCTTATGGATAATGGCCTAATAGTTGCACAGGACCCACGCCATCCTCTCCTACACTTTAGGTCACTGCAGACTACTCACAATACTTAATGTAAGGCCTGCACACCTCTTCATGTGTGTGGATCCAACACAGTTCTCAGTGGCAATTTCAAATTTGCTTTTTGAAACTTTCTGGAAAAAACATTATTTCTAATGGAAATTAAAACTGCACTGAGATTCCATCTCACTCCAGTCAGAATGGCAATTATCAAGAATATACGTAACTATAAATGTGGCAAGGATGTGGGGGAAAAGGTACACTCATACATTGCTAATGGGACTGCAAATTAGTGCAACCACTATGGAATGCAGTATGGAGATTCCTCAGAACATTTGGAATGGAACTTCCATTTGACCTAGTTATCCCACTCCACAGCATATGACCAAAGGACTTAAAATCAGATACTATAGTGATGTTACCACATCAATGTTTATAGCAGCTCAATTCACAATAGCTAAGCCATGGAACCAACCTAGGTGCACTTCAACAGATGAATGGATGAAGAAAATGTGGCATATATACACAATGGAATATTTCTCAGCCATAAAGAAGAACGTAATTATGGCATTTGCCAGTAAATGGCTGGAACTGGAGACCATCATGCCAAGTGAAATAAGCCAATCCCAAAACCAAAGGTTGGATGGTCTCTCTGATATGTGGATGCTAACACACAATAAGGGTGGAGGAGGGAAGAGTGGAAGTTCATTGGATTAGACAAAGGGGAGTGAAGGCGAGGAAGGTAGGATGGGAATAGGGAAGACGTAGGATGAATCAACATAAGTTTCCTATGTTCATATGTGAATACATGACCCGTGTAACTCCACATCATGGACAACCACAAGAATGGGAAGTCATACTCCATGTGGGTCAAAACACATTCCACTGTCGTGAATTACTAAAAAGAACAAATTTTAAAAAATTTTTAAATGTCTTTCTAAATTTCTTGATCCACAATTGGGTCAACCCAAGGATACAGAACCCTTGAATAGGGAAGACCAAATGAATAGGAAAACGTATGTTTTCAATGTAGAATCCAGTGTGTAAGATTCTTGATCCTTCTGGTGAGATCGCCCAGACGGTCCCTGGGAGTTATCAGAAATTCCCTGGTTGTTGGTGACGGACACCGTGTGGTGGTTCCGCATAGAATCCTTACCTTGTCCCCAAAGGAAAGCAGAGTCCACCGTGCCGGCCAGTGAGGCCAGACTTCCTCCCCGGGGCCAGCTGTTTCACACAATGGCCGACTTTTCCTTTTCTTTATAAAGAAAACACTAATGAGCGAGGGGGAGGGCACACTGGCCAGGCACAAGCAAAAACTTAAGTCTTACAACGAGGCTCAGAGACCTACACAATCCCTCCATTTTGCCAGAGGGCAGCCGGGGGCTCTGGGATGGTGGGAGACTGGGGCTAGCTCCTCAGCGACCAGAGAAGGACCAAGTGCAACCCAGACAGACATCCGTATTTCCAGTGCCCTGCCTCTCTCGCTTTCTGGAACCCCTTCTTTCATCCCAAACACCCCAGATGTTGCCCACCCGCCGTCCACCCACACCTTCCTCCTGCCCAGAATCTTCCCTCCTTCCCCAGATCATTGGCTGAGTCACTCCCTTTCCGCCAACTTCTGTCCCCCCGCCTGGGCAGAGCTTCCTGGCTCCATAATGGCTGTCCCTGCTCATCGCGGTTCTCAGAACCCTCCCTCTTGTGCATCACCAAGCGCCTCAGATCCAGACCCAAATTCTACCTGCCTCGTGGACCTCCCCCGCGGCTGTCCACCTCGACAGCTGCCACATGACACCTTCCCTATGAAGCCATGGAGAGTGATACAGAGAAGAACTTCCCAATCCAAAGACCTGGTCCAGGCCTGGGCTCCATCACTCTCTGGCTCCATGATCTTGGGTAGATCTCATCGTATCCTGAAGTCTCCGCTGCTGTGTAAAGGAAATGACAGCGTGAGAGTCCGCGTGGTGGGGTAGCGGACAGCACGGCTTCAGAAGCTGCTGGCCTGGATCCTGACCCCGCCTCTGTCTCTTATTGGCTGGACATCCTTGGTCCAGCTGCTTCGCCTCTTGGGTTCTCGGTGTGCTTCCTGCAGAATGGAGACATCCATGGGCCCTGTCCTGTGGCTGTTCCATGGAGTGTGCTATAACCGTGCCTGGTGGAGCTATCAGAAACGTTTAGTGATTTTAAAACACTATAATTCACTGTGCAAAGGTCACTCATTTCATTTGAAAGGATCAGTCGATCACCAGTGTTTTATGTCGTACTTGGACAACGCAATATAAAATGTACTCGGTTGCACAGGAGAGAGAGCTAGCCCTAAGTGTCCCTGATAAAAGAAGCACCTGATGTGGGGCCCGTGCCATCACCAAGTCCAGAGGTAGCTGTGGCCTCAGGCTTGATTTAAAAATATATATGTATTGCTTAGGATGGGAAGAAATAGAGGGCTGGAGAGAGAGAGAGAGAGAGAGAGAGAGAGAGAGAGAGTCTGTTCACTAGAAACCCAGCCCTATGCACCGCCCTGTGTTCGTTACATCCGTCAAACGTGGGATTGCCTCCTGTCTAAATCGGCATCCAAATGGCTCAATTTCAGTGCAAGAATATGAAATGGGGCAAGTGGACATGTGCCGCAGCCCGGCTGGCTGGGCAAAATAACCGGGGGGTGACGAATAACTTGTGTATGTTGATACAGCAGGAATGGAAGCCGTTTATTGTAGGACAACCGAGGTATTTATACATTTTGCACAGCTTATCTTAATTAGCATAAACTAGATACAGCAGTCAACCAATCAGGAATCTCCACACTTAATGGCTAGCTTTTGTTACTTTACAAATTACTCCCTCTGGCATTTGGCCAGGCGCCATCCAGACTTGTTTACAGACTCTAACAGACATGGCAAGTGGCATTTTGATCAAATGCAGAGGACAAGTGCCATCGGGCCTCCGCGTGCCCTCTGTCGGCACTTCTCCCCAGGTCCAGCCCCGACAGGGAGGCCATCACAGCCCGGTGCCTCCCACAGACTCCCTCGCGCTGTGTGCACAGAAGCCGCCATGAGGTCCCTGAGGGAGAAGGAGGGACCTAGGAAGAGAAGAGGGAGAAGACGGACGGACAGCCAGCCAGGAGGCGGGCAGGAGGGCCCGGGGGCTGCTCCAGCACCAGAAAGAAAAGATGCTCAACGCCCAGGGACTTGGGGCCCTCCAGACCCCAGAGCCCCGTGTGCTCACTTGCTTGATAAGAGGACTCTGTGCTCAGCACCAGGAGCACTCTGTGCAGGCCGAGACTCCACCTTGGGCCTGTGGTGCCGTGCCAACAGCCACGCCAAGGTGTGCCCTGGGCTCCCTGGCTCCTAAGGTCTCTTTAGAGATGAACTTAAACATCCTTTGACTCTGACACCGTCACACTCCAAATCAGCTAGGGGACTCCGCCTCGTGTGTCAGCACCGTTGGCCAGCTGGACCATCCGACTGTCCCCACGACTCCCCAGATTTATTTCTAAGTCAACAACCACAGGAAAGCTTAGGGAGCTGCGCTAGGGGTAGTCAAGTTACTAAAATAAGTCACCGTGGGAGGAGGCGAAGGCTTCGGGGGTGGAGAATAAGAAAGGAGTGAGAAAAAGAAAAAAAAATCCTCCAGGGGACAAAAAAGTATCTGCCCCAGGAAGCGTGGGGGAGGGGGAGGAGAACTCCACCTTCAATTCCCTGGTTTTTTTGTTTGGGTTTGGTTTTTACCTTGTCTTGTTCCAAGAGGTAGTTTTCCCTCTTACAAAGCGTTTCCCTCCCACCTCCGCCTCTTCCCGCAAAGAGATCTTGTAACTGCAAAACTTGTGCCAGAGGATAGAAAACCCTCTCCCCGCCCACCCGCCTGTGCTTCTGAACGGGAGCCCCAGCTTGGAACTGGTGTATTAAACGCCCCAGTGTGAAAGGCACTGGTTATAAATCCTGGGAGCCCTGGAGCTTGGGCAATTGTGGTCTCTGATCACTACAACAAAGTGAGGTGACAAGAAAATAGTATCTGGGGTGTTAGACCTGCATTTTGTTGTTGTTGTTGTTGTTGGCAGTGAATTTGGAACTGGGTGCCCATCTTTTAAAAAAAAAAAAAAACAGTGTGAGGGGTTGGCCCCGGGGCCTCCCACGTGCTAGGCAAGCACTCTACCACTGAACCACATCCCCAGCCCTTTTTAGATTTTTTTGAGACAAGGTCTCACCAAGTGGCCCAGGCTATCCTCAAACTTGGGATCGTCCTGCCTCTGGCTCTGGAGGAGCTGGGGTTACAGATTGCATTTTAATCATCTCAAATCAGAAAAAAAAAAGGGGGGGGGGACTCACCCTTTACTCAATCCTGCACTCCCTAGCCCCCTCCTGCCTCAAATGTACTAAGAAAGAGACACAATTTTCCCAGGCGTTTTTTGTTTTTTTTTTTTTAATGCAAAACCTTCAGGGCTGTTTGTATCTTGCAAACAGTCCTCAGCGTAAGCCAGACAGCACCGCATTGTACCCTCCACAGTGGGAATTGCTCCTGTTTATGCAGTGCCTACCCAAACCCGGTTCTTCTTGAACCCTCTACAGCACAGAAATGTGCCCTAGAAACCTGAGGAAGAGGAGCTCAGAGCACCCACCTTGGACTATGAACCCGTTCATCAGATTTTAGTCAGGAAACCATAAGGGCAGGTTTTGGGTCTTGTCTTCCTTTGAGGTTTGCACAATGTAAGACACACAGGAAAGAAAGGAGAGGGGAAGCCGGGCACAGTGGCGCACACCTGTGATCCCAGTGGCACAGGAGGCTGAGGCAGGAGGATCAAGAGTTCAAAGCCAGCCTCAGCAACTTCATGAGGCCCTCAGCAACTCAGCAAGACCCTGTCGCTGAATAAAACACAAAATAGGGCTGTGGATGTGGCTCAGTGGTGGAGTGCCCCTGGGTTTAATCCCTAGTACCCTCCTCCCCCCAACAAAAAGCAAGAAAAGAAAGGACAGTAAATAGACCCCTTTGCCACTGCAGCAAGGTCCAGTGACCTTTCACCTATCTGGGGCTATAAAATGGGTTAGACCCCTAATTCAGTGTCCATCCCTAATGCTCTAGGACAGGGACAAAAATGAAAGGGGTCTGGCCCTTCACAACCGCCCTGGGGTGGGAAAGACAACCTTGAACTTCGTAGCCCCAGAGCTCGCTCAGCTGTCCCCCAAGCATCTCACAAACCAGAGACACCCCAGCCTTCAACGTAAAGGCTCTCTCACCCAAAGATGGCAGGAAGTCTGTGGCTAGCAGTGCACACCCTCCGGCCCCTTGCAAATCCTTGTTTGGGGCCTCCCTCCCCACCACTACCTGGCTGGACTTTTAAAAGTCCTTATCAGTTTTGCAAAATACAACAGCAAATTGTGTGAGCTCAGATCCTCCAAAATGCAGTCACCAAGAGACGATTCGACACACAAGGATTTCATAAAGGGAAATGCGTGAACTGAGGGAAACAAGAAGGGATCCCGAGTCCTCCACAGGAGCCACCCTGGAGGCGTGGCCTGAGCACCACAGCTGGACCCGGGTCAGTAATGTCCCCAAGGGAGCTGTCAGGCTCTCCATGCAGCCACCACAGCAAAGCACAAAGTTTTCTACCCAGGTTTCTTCTAGCACTTGCTCTGTGCGTTCAGAAAGGCAGTTGAGACTGTTGGGAAGGGAAGCAGAGAGGCTCAGTCCCCACCCGCAGCTCAGGCCTGAAACACTTGCAGGCACCACAAGGACTCAGAGGAAATGCCAAAACAGGGGGGGGGCTGCAACAGGACTAAGTAAATGCTCGTTGGTTCTCTCGGGCCAGGGATCCAGCTCCCACACACGCCTGGAATGTGCGTCGGTGGCAAAGAAGGGAACGCCACCTGTTTATCTACTCCATACCTGGCCCGATGTCCTCAGCAGAAGACAAAATCTTCCTGAAGAAGAGATACAGTCAGCAAGGTCCCCCATCTTCAAAGAGAAAAATCAAAAGCTGGCTTCTTTTTTTTTTTTTTTTTTGGTCACCAACTCTTTTGGCTTGGGAATTGATGGCTCTTGATAGGAAAATCTGAGATGTGACTTCTGACTAATGCAACAACTGTAAGGATCCCACAGAGGAAGCCCGAGGAAGCTTCTCCCTGTGGGTTATGTGTGAAGCCAGCGGTAGCCCTCCCCACCCAACAATGACAAGCATTCTCTACTCTCCCAGGAAGGAGGATGCAAACACAGTAGTCCCTCTTATCTGAGATTTTTTTTTTCCTTCCATGGTTTCAGTTACCTGAGGCCAACTACAGTCCAAAAATATTAATGGAAAATTCCAAAAATAAATAATTTATAAGGTTAAAATTATGTACTGTTCTAAGTAGTGGGATAAAAATCTCCAAATCTCACACTGTCCCTCTCTATTCCACACACAATACAAATCCTATATCTTCCCAGTGTATCCACTCTGTATATGCTACCCACCTGTTAGTCACTTCGGGGCCACGTTGGTTATCAATTTAACTATCTCAATATGGCAGTGCTTGTGAATTTAATTCACCCTCTTTTTACTTAAAAATGATCCCTAAGTACAAAAGTAATGGTGTTGGCAACTTTATTATGGTAAATGGTATATTTTTATAATGATGCTGTTTTATTGCTAGTTATTATTATTAATCTCTTATTTAATTTATAAATTAAAATTTATAATAGATGTTTGTGTATAGGGAAAAAAAAAACTTAGCACATACAGGACTGGATACTATCAGCCGTTTCAGGCATTCACTTGAGGTCTTGGAATGCATCCACCTCCAATACGTGGTGGCCATCCTGTCGGGTGTGTCTTCGACTGATCCACAGGAACCTGCAGCTCCAGCAGAGTCCAAACTAAAGGGAGGCAAGAGAGGCCCGGGGGTGCAGAATTCAGGAAGGCATAATTCCCAAGGGTGTGGGAGTACAAGTCGGCACCTGAGAGCCAGGGCCTCCCTTGGCAGGCAGAGAGTGGCTCCCTTCAGGCCACCCCACAAGACTGAAGCCCACCTGTCCTTCAAGGGCTACCTAGAAACCGCCTCTCTTGAGAACCCACCAAGTCCCCCACCCATTCCTCCAAGATCCCTTTGTCTAGAGCAGACGCGGGACTTCTTTCAACGGTGCCCGTGTCTTGCACACCTCTGTGCAGACACCCCTTATGTCTCCCACCAGACTGAAGCATTGACAGCAGAGCCATCCTGCCCGCTTAGAACCCCGTCACCTCTGCAGCACGAGCTGAGAGTGATCCGGGAGGCTCTGGGTGATCCTCTCTTTGCATCTCTCGCCAGCTGCCCACATGGTCTCCATGGCCACAGGCGCTAAGTCCCTGCTGCACTAAGGGTGTGAGTTACAGGAGGACTGCGCTCCAGGTACGGCATGATAGAGGGGGCTGCAGAGGGGAGAGGAAGCGACTGGTGTCCTCCGTGCTACACGGACCAAAGGTACCGCAGCTGGGAGCACCAGCCTCCTCTGTACCCCTCTGGGGAGTCATAAGGAGGGTCCGCGGCCGTCAAAGGCTTTTCACTTTAACATCTCTGCTTCCAGAGAGTTGCTGCCTGAACTGACGGCTGTGGCAACCATTCTGCTTAAATTTCACAGGGAAAATCGTGTTTGGGTTAATTTTCCTCTGTCTTGAGGTCCGTAAAGTCAGCACGAGTTGACCACAGAGCTGGAATAAAGACAAACAGTAATTCCAAAACTTGAAAAGCACCCGTCCCATGAAGTCCCATGGGAAGGACCTTGTAGGTCCACAACAGGTCACAACACGGAGGCCTGATGGATTCTGGTTTTTTCTGTCAGTTTTTAGGAGGAGAGCAGATTCTGCCATTCATTGACGGGTAGGGGATTAGCCACAGGTCTTGGGCTCCCGTGATCACCTCTGTGTGACCAGGGGGGATGGAGGAGAGTGAAGCCATCAGGTTCCCGCCTTGGGTCCCTCAGAGTCTGCATTTGTCCTGAAAGCCAGGGCTCTCAAGGTTTCTTCCACAGGAGAATCAGACAGGGAGCTTGTAACAAATGCAGGTCCCTGGGTTCCACCACCAGAGATGCTCCCTCAGGGAGCCTGGCGAGGGATCCCAGAAGCTGTGTTTTAGCCCCGGCTGCCCAGGGGTTCCGAGGACCAGGTCCGAGAAGGCCGACAGGGCAGGTGAAGAATGGGGGAGGTGACCTGAGACTAGCCAGGGGGTCCGGGCAGAGCAGGAACCAGCAAGTGAGACAGAACCGCCGGAGCTCAAAAGACAGCGGCTCCACCAGCCAGCATGACTCAGTCACCACGAGACACCTCCTGGTGTCCCTCAGTCGGATGGCGTGAACCCTCCACCCACATAACTGGCCAGTCGTTCTGTATTATAGAACAAAGGTTCTGGTTTGGGATCCTGAGTATTTCTCAAGAGCCACCTGACTTTGGCAACTTTACCCAAACTTTCTGGACCTTATTCTTTAAACAAGGTGAAAAATCATACAGGGTTTAGCTTATCTTTCAGAGTCACTGTGAAAGTAGAAGGAAATCATCCATGTTGTATGCTTAGCACGGGGTCCAGGCACATAGTAAGTGCTCAATAAATGGTGGCTGTCAATCTTATTCATGTTGTCATTTTCTCTGCTACATAACGAATTACCCCCAAAGCAAGGCAGCTACAAACAATGATGACCTTGACCTTGCTTGTCTCGACTCCACTAGACACCTGCTAGAATGCCTGGAAGGGCTGGGGCTGAAGACACCTGCTGTGATCTGGCACTTCAGCCAGGAGCATGACCCGCACATCCACAGGGGCCTGTCTGTAGTGACCAGAGTGTCAACAAACAGGGGGAGAGATAAGAAGCAGACAGAGAGACAGAGACAGAGCCAGGCATCGCCTTGGAGGACCCGACTGTAGAAGTCACACGGCGTCATTTCTGCCACATCCTCTTGTTCAAAATGAGTCACTGGAGTTGGCCCAGATTCACTCACCTTTGGCTGGAGAAGAGCCAAATAGCGCGTGGACCTGCTTTAACTCGCCACTCCGCGTGGACTGCCTCCTCTGACCCGTTTCCTGGCTTCCTGGGGCAGGGACCATCCAAACCCTCGACTCCTCTCTACCGTCTCCCTAATGCGTAATTAAGCCTTTTGGGCCTGGTCCTGCAACCCCGAGGCCAGGGAGCCTGTGGGGGAGCCTTGGGCAACCCCCAGCCTCGTGGTAAAAAAACGGCTGGCAGGACAATGTCTGCTTGGGAAGCAGCCCCAGGCCAGCAAGCCCGTGGGAGGAGAGAAGCCAGGTGGGCTGGGGGGCTCCCAACCGGTTCACTTCTGCACACCCTGGGGCTGTGCAGAGGCCAGGCAGGTGATGATGATGATGATGGTCCTGTCCTGATCTGAAAGACAGATGGCCCCAGGAGCCGGAGCAGAGAGACCTTGTCACCAGGCTCCAGTCACTCTCAGCTGGAACTTGAGAAAACGACTCGTTTGGAATCCTCAGCCTTGGCACGGGGGGACCAGTGACTCTGCCAGCAACCCGGCCCCACCAACCCCATCTTGGATGCCCTGGTGTTTCCCAGCACCTACATTTTACCTTAAGGAGAGCCCAGTCCCAGCCGGGGAAGCTGACGTTGGGATTTTATTCTTTCTGTCTTTTTTAAAGACAACTCTAATTTCTCATACGTCTCCCACAACCCACACAAACTGATGATGAGTTGGTGGATTCATTTAATAAGCCGTTGGAGTTGGAATGTCCCTGGTACCCAGTTCTGGGTGCCAGCAATGGGCTTGTCTGTCCCCCAGGGCCCGGCTCAAGCCCCCCCATACCCAGTGTCTCAGGTGTACCCTTCCCTCCAAGGCCTCCCGGGAGGCCTTTGACACCCGGAGCTCTCCAGAGCTGAGATGGGCTGAGCTGGGCTGGCAGAGCCCAGCCTGATTCACCGGCCCCCAAGCAGTGCCTGCTCCTTGACAGGGGGGTCCAAGCCCCATCACCTGGGTGACAGACACAACAGCAATCCAGGAGCGGGCTTCCGGGAGCAGATCCTGCAGTTCAAGCTGATCGGGGGTCACAGGTGGCACACCCAGGCAGAAATGGTTTCTGAAAACGTGGCAGAGAGCTGGTGCGGGACCGAGGCCGCCGCTTCCCCTACCAGGGGGCCTGACACGAAATGTGTAGAAGGGGCTCTTGGGTTCTCTGGGGGATGTTTTGAGGGCCTGGCCACCCTGAGCTCAGAAGGCACCGGGTCCTGTTAACACCCTGGGGCCCCCACAGAACCTCTGGCAATGTCTAGGGATGTTCTTAGTCATTACCATGAGGCAGGTGTTGCTCCTGGCAGCTGGTGAGTAGCTGATGGGGTGCGGCTGAAAATCTCACAGTGCAGCCCCTCCCCAGCTGGCCCCAGATGGCCCCAGTGGTAAGAGCAGGAACCCTCACACTAACATCAGCTCCCCTCCTGGGCATCCAGCAGGCCCTGAGACGGAGAAGGAGTCAGGTCCACCTCAAAGAACTGGGAACCCCTCTCCTTTTCCTGCTTAGAGACACCCACTCACTGCTTCAAGTCACTCCCAGTCCCTAGCACCAGGACCCGTTAGCACCACGTACATGTAAGGGACACCCTGCATGCAATTCTTCCCAGAAAGGGGACAATCTGTGATCTTCTATCATGGAATACCTTGTAGCAGTCGCCAACTTATTCACTTAGCTCTAGCACCTTGCAGGCGTACTCTCCCACACCTCCCACGCCCAGTGCGGAGCCTCACTGTGGCCTGAGCCTTGGTCAGTGAGATCCGTGCTTCTAAGGACTGATAAGGACCTCTAGAAAGGCTAGCACCCGAGAGTCGAGACTTAACTGGATTAAGCAGCTCCATCAGCATATCCCACAAGTCCACTTAGGTGGAAACGCGTAATCATCGCAATGAATTAGTATTCAGCACTTATTTATGAGCCCTGTGCGGAAGAGTGCGCATCTCTTTGGATCTTGATTGACGTTTCCTTCTCCTGAGTCCCTTACTGACCCACGGCAGCGACAATTTCTGTGGGGCAACTAAACCTGACTGCAGACCAAACTCATGCATAGTAAGGAAGGCTTTTAAAATTATTTCACCGAGGACATTTTAGCTTATGCAGAAGCAGAGAGGCTACCTCTCATCCAGGCTCAATGACCATCAACTTGCTTCCTTGGTTTTTGTTATTATGGCTGTTGTTATTGTTGTTGTTGTTGTTGTTTTGATAAGATTTTCTCCTGTCACCCTCACAGATAGATACACTTAATTTTTTCAGGTGCTTAACACAAATCTCAGCCATCATATCGTTTCACCTATAAATACTCCAATTTGTCTCTAAGGACCTTTAAAACATAACAGAAACACTACCGCCCACCCCAAAAAACAAACATCACCTAATATACAGTCCATGTTGGATTTTCCACAATTGATCAAAAAAAAAATAGCTCATTGCAGTTTGTGGGGATTGTAAACTCAGAGCATTGTTGACCTTCTAGAGGGTCACAGGACAAACAAGAGGTTTCTGCCCTTGGATTTCTCAGCTGCGATGGCCCTTCCTCCCTCCATCCTCCCCACTTGCCATTCTCTAAGCAGAACCAGGGTCTCAGGACTTTATGTAGTAAGATTCTCATGCAAGCTACAGGTTCTATTAAAAAAAATACGGAGCCAGCTGCTGGGCTGCAGTGTTGGCTACTTAGAAGGCTGAGGCAGGAAGATCTCTTGAGCTCAGGAGTTCAGGGTCACCTGGGCAACATAAAGACCCTCATCCTTTAAAAAAAAGAGTAATAATGGTATATGTTAATTGCAGGATTTAAAAAAAAAGAAATAACATTGCTTAAAACCTTCAGCCTTGTGCCAGGTGTGGTGACACACACCTGTAATCCCAGTGCTCAGGAGGCTGAGGCAGGAGGATCGCAGGTTCAAAGCCAGCCTCAGCTACTTAGCCAGACCTTATCTCAAAACAGAAAATAAAAAGGACTGGGGATGTGGCTTAGGGGATGAACACTTCTAGGTTCAACCCCTGGTTAAAAAAAAAAATCTTTGCTGATAAAAGGAGTTTTAAAAACCTTTAGTAAACTTAGTTTCCAGCCTGTTTCTTCCCCGGATAGAGCCAGTGAACTCATTTTAGGAATCCTCCCCATTTTCACAAAATACTTCCTTGATTCCAGAAAACTAGACTCAGGAGGCAGTATTGTGGGGGATTTAAAATCCAAGCCTCCAGGATCAGATGCCAACACTTGTGTACCTAAGAGCTATTTGACCTGGGAGGAACCAATCAGCCTCTGATGCTGTTTTCCCACCTGCAAGCTGAGAGCAAGACTCTGTGCCCGCAGGCCAGAGGGAAGGTGCAGCATCATAACATTCTCATTCAGCACTCCCTTCCTGAGTGCCAGGCTCTGTTTCAGGTGTCCGTGTTGCATCCATAAACACGTCACATGAGGCTCGTGCTCTCTCGGAGCTCTTGTTCTGGTTGGGAAAACACTGAGAGGAAGAGAAATATCAGATAGGAATAAATTCTATTCTGAGAAATGCTTAGAATATTGCACAATAGGGAAGGTCTAAGAGACTCCAGGGAGGGATGTTCAAGGAGGTGGAAATTCAGCCGGGCCTGAGCAATGAAGAGACAGACAGGGGCTGGGGCTGGGGCTCAGCGGGAGTGCACTTGCCTGGCATGTGTACGGCACTGGGTTCGAGTCTCAGCACCGCATACGAATAAATGAAATTAAGGTCTATCAACAATTTTAAAAATTAAAAAAAAAAAAAGACAGCCATGCAGTCTTGGGGCAAAGCGCTTTAAGCAGAGGGAACAGCAGACCCCACAGGGCCCAGAGGTGGTACAAGTTTAGTATGTTTAAAAGGCAGAAGAGGAGAGCACCACCGGTGGACAGCCAGGTCAGGCTCCAGGATGAGTCCTGGGGGTTTCAGAAGTTCAGATTCATCCTCACGGTAATCGCTAAAGCCATCGGATTTACATTAACATTTCAAAATGATCGCTGGATCCACTGGGATCAGAAAGGGATAAGAAGAGAAGCTGGGAGCACTTGGGAGTCTGTTGGAGCCGCCCCATGAGGGGTGACCAGGGCGCGGAGCAGACAGACAGTGCAGAATGGGGAGGTGGCAGGGTCCGGAATTCACTCTCAGAATAAATCTGCCGGGACCTTGTGGATCAACAGAAAGAGTAAAAGGAAGGAAGAAAGAGAGACAGAGTTGGGGGGAGAGAGATTGAGAGAGAGAGAGAGAGGGAGAGAGAGAGAGAGGGAAGAGGAGGAGGAGGAGGAGGGGGAGGAGGAGGAGGAGGAGGGAGGGAGGGAAAGGGAAAGAAGGAAGAAGCATCTAGAATAATGCCTGTGCTTGGGTCCCAGGGAGGAGTCCACCGAGAAGGGAGGACTCCGGGCCACGCAGCCCCAGGCATGGAGAAGCCAGAGTCCCCTGTGGCCACCGAAGCCTGCCCAGCGTCTGTGAATGTGTGGAGGAAGCAGGTGGATCTGGCAGTCGGAGGGGAAATCAGGCTTTCAGGAGACTCCAGCACAGAGAGGGTAGCAGCTTAGGGCAGGGAGAACCCCGGGAGAAAGGGAGGAGGGGGATCCAGAGTTGGGACGTCGGATGTTGCAGCCCTTGGAGGAGCAGCTGGCGAGGGCGCAGGAAAAACAGGGGAATGGAACCGAGTGGGAGCGTCAAGACACGTTTCCAAAAGGAAGGAGCCAGGCGACTGCGCCTAAAGCCGCTGAATGACGCAGACGGGCCAGGGGACAGGACCAGGTGGGGGTGGGTCCCTCGTCTGCCTTGCTGAGGACAGTCTGGGGACGCAGGACCCGGACTGAGGGGACTCCAGGGAGAAGGAAAGGCAGAGAAACAGAGCAGACAGCATGGCGCATCTTTCTGGGAAAGAGAGCAGAGAAATGACACGAGATCAGAGTCGAGGACACTGCAGCTGCCCTCAGGGAGCGTGCAGGGCAGCGGCAGCTGGTCAGGGTGATGTTGTGAAAGGCTTCATCCTCTTGGCCGTTGGTGAGTAGGTGCATTTATCTACGCCTTTTATTAGGGACTTGGGGGCTTCGTTTTTGTGGTACTAATATAAAGTTACACTTTTTAATAGAAAGAACAGCTAATCCTCCCACTGTGAGAAATTGCCCCAAAGGACTGGTTTAATTGGCATATGAGATCCTCAGATGTGCAAATTCTCACAGCCTTAAAATTACTCGTTTTGCATCTTCTCTATGTTCACCAGATAACACACACGGCCACCCCCATTTACAAGCTCAGCTTCTGACAAGCGGAATTACTCACCATTCTCCCCCACACAAAAAGCCCCACTCTTTCAGGCTGCTGAGCCTTGGACCCTCGGGCCACCCTCTGCCTGCTCTGGCTTTCAGTACGTCCACCCAAGGAAGAGCCTCTGGTCATGTTCTTGGAATCCTTCCTGCCTCCGATCTGCACTGACCTCTGTAAATGTCTTCTGTTTTCTTTTTGTAAGGGTAACGTGAGACCCCACAGAGTGTTAAGAACCCAGGATTACAATTAAACCAGCTCGCCAGGTGCAGGGCCGCACGCCTGTGATCCCAGCGACTCAGGAGGCTGAGGCAGGAGGATCACAAGTTTGAGGCCAGGCTCAGTAACTGCGTGAGATCTTGCTTCAAAAGATAAAAAGGGCTGGGGACATAGCTCAGTGGTAAATAACCCCTGGGTTCAATCCCCAGTAACAAACAAACACACAAATATTGATTTAAAAAATAATGTCTGTGCTCGTAGAAAATGCAGAAAGGAAAAAAGACTTAGGGCAGCAGGTACAGCTCCGTGATAGAGCACTTGCTTAGGACAGGTGTGGCCCTGGGTTCAATCTCCAGTACCAAAAGAAAAGAGAGAGATCAGAAGGCTAAAAAGACCACATCCTCAGAAACAACCACCATTAACATTGTCTGCAATGACCTCCAGATTCTCTGTAATCCCGGCCTGTCCTAGGACAGCAGAATTACTCCTAGATAAATTTGCCATATCATCTGTTGCATTCCACGTACTCTGCCAACACAGGCCCCATATATGTTCAAAAATTAATGAATAAGAGCTCATGTGGCTGCAAAAAAAAAATAGAAAGAATAATGCAATTGCTGACAGACGATGAAACAGAGATGAAAAGAAAAACCAATTTGTGCCGGGCGTGATGGTGCACACCTGTGATCTCAGTGGCTCAGGAGGCTGAGGCAGGAGGATCTCGAGTTCAAAGCCAGCCTCAGTGAAAGCAAGGTGCTAAGCAACTCAGTGAGACCCTGTCTCTAAATAAAATACAAAATAGGACTGGGGGTGTGGCTCAGGGGTCGAGTGCCCCTGAGTTCAATCCCTGGTACCAAAAAAAGAAAAGAAAAATAAACTCACCTGCTCTGAAGCGGGCACCAGGAGTCTGGAAGTTTCACGGTCTTTGCTCTAAAACAGATCCAAATAAAAAGGGAATTTCCAAATCAATGTAGAAAACACATTTTCAATAAATACTGCTGAGATAACTGGTAAACAAGGAAAAAAATCAAAAGTGAGAGTCTGACTTCCTGCCATGCAAAAACCGTACAAGAATTAAAAGGTGAACATAGTCTTGGGATGAGAACAGAATAACAGAAATATAGATATCAGAGGAAGGGTCAATTGATTGACGACACAAAATGAAGAAGCCCTTTACAAAATTGAAAGGCAAATGGGAAAGTATTTTTGAAGCACTGACTCAATAGCTTTAATATGTAGAGTTCTTATGAATCAATAAGATGAAAGGACTCATTGAAAACAGGGAAAGGGAATTTAAAAGGTAGTCCATAAGAAAAGAAATAAAAATTGACAGTACATGCTGGATTGTAGAGGACAATATGTGTTATAGGACTTGAAGTCACCAGGATTTAAGAAAGACAAATTAGTATCTTACCTTTATGTTTTGTTGGCATGGGTGGCAAATATTTTAAAAGAATGCTAACCATTGTTGGTGGCAATATTTTTTTTTTAAAATAGGCATTCTCCACTGACGGGAGAATTCTATACGAGAAGGGCTCTTCTCTGGGTCCACTTGGCGACAGATGCCAAAATCCCTCACCACGTGCATGAGAGTCTAGTCGCCATTTCCAAGCGGAGGGTTTATTACTGAGAAGTATTTAGAGTTCTAAGGAAAGATGTGAACTCTGGCAATTTCTGATGGTGGGGTGATTTTTCCTTTGTGTTTCTCATTGTTTACCAAATGTTCTGAACTCAACTTCCATCTCTCAGGAGATTAAAAAGTCAACGTGAGCTTTAAGGAAGGACAGTTCTTAAGGTCTCCATGTGAGGTATCCCCCAAAAGCTCAGTGTGGGAGACAGCGCCAGAAGGTTCCGAGGTGGAGTGGTGGGGTTGGGAGAGCCTTACCCTAACCAGTGCATTCGTCCTCGGATAGGGGGTAACTGGGGGTAACTGTCGGCAGTCGGTGGGTCGCTGGGGATGTGCCTTTGGGGTATATATTTGGTCCCTGGTCTGCAGTAGTTCTCTCTCTCTCTCTCTCTCTCTCTCTCTCTCTCTCTCTCTCTCTCTCTCTCCCCTTCCTGGTGCCATCTCCTGAGCTGCTTTCCTCTGCCACATCCTTCCGCCATGACATCCTGCCTCACTTCAGCCCAGAGCAATGGAGTCGGCCACCTACAGACTGAGACCTCTGAAATCGTGAGCACCAAATAAACTCTTCCTCCTCTAGAATCGTTCCTGCTGGGTACAGTGGTGCAGGCCTGTGATCCCAGAGGCTCAGGAGGCTGAGGCAGGAGGATCTCCACTTCAAAGCCAGCCTCAGCAACTTAATGAGGCCCTAAGCAATTCAGTGAGACTCTGTCTCTAAATAAAATACAAATAGAGCCGGGGATGTGGCCAGTGATTGAGTACCCCTGAGTTCAACCCCCTGTACCAAAAATAAATAAAATAAAATTGTTCTTGTCAGGTTTTTTGGTCATAGCAGAAAAAAAGAAAAACAATGGCAGATTGGATAATTAATACTTACCTCCATTTTCCCTCAAACCAAACAAAAATAACAGTATTTTTTTTTTTTTTTGGCACCAGTAATTGAACACAGGGGTGCTTAACCACTGAGCCACATCCCCAACCCTTGTCATTCTTTATTTTGAGACAAGCTCTCACCAAGTTGCTCAGGGCCTCACTAAGTTGCTGAGGCTGGCTTTGAACTTATGATCCCCCTGTCTCAGCCTCCCAAGCTGCTGGGATTACAGGGGTGCTCCACCACATCCATCTAGTAAAGTGATATTTAAGGGCCAGACCCGCCAGGACAAAAAGAATGATAAAGAGCATTTAGGGAACTGGAAAGTGAAGTGGAAGAACAGACTTGCAGGCCTGAGGCAGGGGTAGAGAAAGCCCAGATTCAACCCAACCCCATGACACACCTTCCCAAGGGTAAGGGGTTGGCTGTGCCATGTTCCTTTGGAAGAAGAGGGAAAGACAAGGTTGAAAACAGAAGGTCTGGTTGAAGGTCCATTTGAGAAGCAGTTAGACCCCCCGCCAGGAGCTCTCCTTCCCAGCTCCACAAGGGGCAGACATGGGGAGGGCTTTTCTTACTGCAGAGGTCAAACCAAGCCCCTCTGGGCTAGGAAGACCAGGCGGAAGTGAGAATAGGATGA
The DNA here is from genome assembly GCF_048772815.1 of Callospermophilus lateralis. NCBI lineage: Eukaryota > Metazoa > Chordata > Mammalia > Rodentia > Sciuridae > Callospermophilus > Callospermophilus lateralis. The sequence goes on from NC_135310.1 coordinate 142,113,565, forward strand.
CCACCTGAAAGACAGGGACCAAGCAGGAGTGGACGCATCGAACGTCTTGGCACCCAATCTTCTGTCCTCTCTGGACCCTCAGAAAGTAGACATTCTCCAGGCAAAAGATCCACAGTTTCTCCTCTTGGGACTCCAACCAGCCCAAGAAAGCATAATCCTCCACGGGGTTCTCAACGAAACAGCCAGGCTGCGTCACCCCACAGTCAGCTCTGCTGTCGGCAGAGCCGTTCACCCACCCACTACCACCAGCACCAGCACCGCCCACAGGGGGCTTCAGGTTTGGGGTGTACCACGCTTAAACTACAGGCAGCGTGGCAAAGATGCCTGCATAACTGAGGAAAGCATTCACCCTATTTCAGTGTTAAGACCTCTCTGAATGCAGATGACACCTTCCAGAGAGTACTACAACACCACCGCCAGCCAGGGGACAGTTGTGATGCAACTGTGCAAAATGATTTCACGAAACCTTCTTGGAAGATCAGCAGAGCACTAAAGTCCAAGGGTCTTCAAGTGTATAACATAGGACAATATTCAAACCAGAGACCAAAGCAAACTGGAAAAAAATAAGATGAAAAGAAAGGAGAAAGCATACCTCAAAGCCACTGTTAATATCCTTAGGAAGATAATGAAAGACAATGTTTTCATTTTTTTCAAGAAATCTTTGAACATTCAAATAATTCTTCAAAGTTGAAAGTTAAATCAGGCAGCTTACAATAAAAGACTAGGTTTACAAAGACCAAGTGTTTCCTCTGACAAGTGGATGTTGATCCATAGTCGGGGGTGTTGGGGGATGAAGGGACTTTGGAATGTGAAGAGGAGAGGGTGGGGCTGTGGGGATGGGAAGGACGGGAATGACACAGACTTTATTACCCTATACACATGTGTGATTCCACTAGTGGTACAACTCCGCACCTTGTGCAGCCAGAGGAATGAGAAGTTGTGCTCCATTTGTGTACAAATATGTCAAAAAGCATTCTAGTGTCATGTATCACTAATTAGAAAAAAAATTTTTTAAAAATTTAAGAAAACACTAGGTTTATTAAAACTTCCCAGAGACAGAAATCAGAAAACATAAGACACTTAGAAGAATTGCCCATAAGTTCCAAATGAGACAACAAACAAGCCAGGAGCAAAATAATTCATGGAAAATCTCTCAGAACTGAAAGACATGGATTTCTTCTAGATTAAAAGAGGCTCTCTAAGCCCAGAAGAGGAATGAAAATAGACCCACAACAAAGCACATCTTTTCATATTTCAGAATACAAAGGACAGAGAACATATCCTACAAACTTCTAAAAGAAGGGATAGAGCCACAGGTTTCATGTAATAAGCTAGAATACAATGGAGGGAAAACCTCCACATCTCTGAAGTAAAATGTTTTAAAATCTAGAATTTTATACTCAGCCAAACTAATAATTCATTGAGAGGAGTAGAAAAGACCTTTCAGACCTGCAAAGAGAGAGGTGAAGGAATTACCTGAGTTGATGTGTGAAGGTCAAGCCCAACAGGACAGATTTTCACTGATATAAAATGCCATTCTTGCAGTTTGTAGCAGATCCAAAGATTCAGAAACGATTTCTTCAAGAAAAATGAAACTGAACATACTGATAGTATACCCAACTGGAAAAGTGGCATTGAATTAGTGACAAGTATACAATAAACTACGCAAATGAAACAAAAAGGCAACTATAAACTCCATGGAAAACAAAAAGGTATAGCAGAAAGTAATTATTGTGTATCACATGACACAGCATGCATCATCATAATAAACATTAAAAAATGAGCCAAGCAAAATTAGAATTTAACATGTTGGGAAAATGAAAAAGACAAATTGTGTTTTGAGGGTCAAGTGAGTAAAAGAGAACAAAATCCGTGTATTCCACAATCAATCAACAAATGTTGATCAAATGTTGATCAAAAAATAAACAAATATGCAATAATATTCAACATATCTAGCAATTAGAGAAATGCAAATGAAAACTTTTCTAAGATTTCATCTCACTACAGTCAGAATGGCAATTATCAAGAATACGAGCAACAATAAATGTTGGCAAGGATGTGGAGGAAAAGGTTCACTCAGACATTGCTGGTGGGACTGCAAATTGGTGCAACAGTACGGAGATTCCTAAGAAAACTTGGAATTGAATCACCATTTGGCCCAGCTATCCTACTCCTCAGTTTATACCCAAAGAACTTAATATCAACATACTACAGTGACACAGCCACATCAATGTTTATAGCAGCTCAATTCACAATACCTAAACTATGGAACCAACCTACATGTCCTTCAACAGGTGAATGGATTAAAAATGTGATATATGTATATATATACACACACACACACACACACACACACACACACACACAATGGAATATTACTCAGCTGTAAAGAAGAAAGAAATTATGGCATTTGCCCGTAAAAGGATGGAGCTGGAGAATATGATGTTAAGCAAAATAAGCCAATCCCAAAAAAACCAAGGCTGAATGTTTTCTCAGATATATGGATGCTAATTCACAATAGTGGGGGTTGGGGGGGCTAGGGAAGAATAAAGTTACTTTGGATTAGGTAGAGGGGAGCGAAGGGAGGGGAAGAGTCTGGGGGTAAGAAGGATAGTACAATGAATCAGACAGTATTATCCTATGTACAGATACATGACCCGTGTGTTTCTATATCATATACAACCAGAATTAGAAACTATACTCCATTTATGTATGATGTGTCAAAGTGCATTCTACTGTCATGTATAACTAAAAAGATAGAGAAATAAAAAAAGAAAACACATGAATGGAAAATTAAAGGGCAAATTAAAAGTTAACAACCCCCTTTTAAAAATCCTTGTATTCCAGCAAATACTTACTATTCAATTTCTTTTCCCATCAAGAAATTAATTAAAATATCACATTTTTATAAATTTTCATATTTTACAAATATGGATGCAAATTTCAAAAGGGTTGGTAAAATTGGCACATGGATGCTTCTGGAGAGTGGGGCAGGGAGATACAAGAATGTTTTATAATCATCCATGTAGAATTATTTTCTTATTCTACCTTATACATACATAGCTTTAACAACAACAACAAAAAAAAAAAAAAAAAAAAAAATTTAAAGGAAAAAAGAATGAATGACCATGGGCTTTGGAAGCAGCTGTGGGCTTCACTATGAAGTGTGTCTGCCACTAGCTGGGTGGCATGGCTGGTCTCCAAGCCTCAATTTCCTCATCTGTAAAACGGAATTAAAATAACCTTCTGAGCGGGGAGATTATGAGGATTAAATGAGAGAACACCTTAGAGTGGTTTGCACATATTAACCACTTTAACATCTCTCCACGCCCCTTTAACAACTGGATCTGGTCTCTAACCCCAAAGACTTGGGAAAAGCAAACACGCGTTTATTAGGCACCTTGGAAATAAACTCCTGCTTATAATTTCCAGGCTATAAAGGAAAAAAATGGTTCATGGATTAATTTCTTGGTCTCGAATATCAAGTGCCCTGGAGCAGCACATCAGAGCTTCAGGAACGTCACTGGTGACTCAGTAATCCCCCGGGCACCCGTTCTGCGCCCATCCTCCCCTGGGTGCAGCACCCGCAACCTGAACAAAGTCCCAACCTCCCGCCCCACTATACCCCCATCCACGATACGAATGGATGTCCTTTTGGGTCCTAAATCATCAGAAGTAAAATGGAAATAAGGAGTGCTTCTGAAAACCAGTGGTTCCTCAACGGGAATGAAGAGGGAAATGAAGTCCAAGGAGGAAAGAAAACCTATGGGCAGCCCTACAAAGTGTGTGGAGGTGTGAGCACATGTTCCAGCAGTTTCCAGGTCCGGGCTGTCAGGAGAGGGTGGCTGATCCTCCCCTCCAGTGACTTCCTAGCAGTGACCACCTGCAGGCCCAGGGCACAGACCGTCTGAGTCACCCCCCTCCTGAGCTGCAGGGTCACCAGCCACCCTCACTTGCTCAGCGTGATGTCCCCGGCTCTGTCCTAGTCTTCCGTGACCCCTTAGCAAGCAGCTGACATGGTGACCACTCTCTCCTTCTTGGGAACCTTTCTGTCCTGCCTTGGTGACCCTCGGTTCCCAGGCTTCTGCTCTTTCTTTACCATTGTCCCTGCCGTCACCAACCGTCCTGACCTTCCTCTTAGCGTAGACGGCTGCAGCAGCCTCCTCGCGGGCTCCCGCCACCTTCTTGCTCAGCAGCTTGAGCTGATGACTAGGAACGTCAATGAGATCATCGCTCCCCCTCCAAATGCTCCAGGGGCTTCCTGGGGCAGGTCACTCAGAGCCAAACTCCTCAGGACAAGGCCTGGCCAGACAGTCAATCCGACCCTTCCTCCTCCCTCACTGACCCCCAACAGGGTCACCTTGCTGGCAGATGTCAAGGCATCTTCTCAAGGGACGGCTCCCGGTCACTCTTGCCTTGTGTTGCTGGTTTCCTCCACGACACTGCAAACTGAAACCGTCTTTATGCATTGATTTGCCTGATAAATACAACTTCCCCCCAACCACACAAGCTCCCAGAGGCCAGGATCCTTGTCTCCCTGGCTCAGTGTCTGGATCAGAGTGAGAAATACACATTATTTTTAATCAACTCCTTACTAGAGGGGGAAGTAACAGCTCCAGAGAGATGGAATAAAAGGAACCAAAACAAAAGACCCTGCAGGAAACAGACAAGACGGGAAATAGAAGAGAACCTCAGAACTGGTCTAATTAGCCTCTCAGAGAAATGCAAGAATTTGTAGCTTTGGTTGGGTTGAGCTGGTGTGTTGGAAGCTTGGCTCCCAGTGTGGGGGTGGTGGGAGGTGATACAGAACCTTAATTTTATGGTTTAGATCTAAAAAATGTCCTCTAAAGAACTCATGTGTTAGGGAATGTCGAAATGTTCAGAGGTGAAAAGACTGGATTATGTAACCTCATAAGTGGATTAATCCATTTGATGGATTAATAATTTCAAAGGACTACTGGGTGGGAACCGTAGGCAGCTTGGGTGAGACAGGAGGAAGTCGGTCACTGGAGGCCTGGCCTTGGCCTATGTCTGTCCCTGCCCTTCCTCCCCATACTCCTCTCTGCTTTCCTCCACCAGGCCATCCCACCATGATGCCTTGCCTCAATGCGCAACTCACACCCAGAACAACGGCGTCAGCTGACCATGCACTAAGACCTCTCAAACCATGAGCCCAAAAAGAGTTTTTCCTCCTCAATGTTGTTTTCTCAGGTAGAAAAACTGACTAACACTCCTTAAGAGGTGGGGCCCCATGAATGGTGGACAGGTCACTGAGGGCATTACCCTTGGAAGGGATTAATGCCAGTCTCCCAGAGTAAGTTCTCCTGAGAGTGGGTGGCTATTAAAAAAAGAATAACAACAGTTAAAAAGCAAGACTGACCCCTCCCTGGTTTCTGGCCTCCTGTCTCACCATGTGATGTCTCTCTCTTGCGTATGCTCCTGCCATGATGGTGTCCACTCAGAGCGTTCATCAGGGGTCAAAGCAGTGGGACCACCCAGCCTTCAGCATTCAGCCTCCAAAACTGAGCTAAATAAGCCTGTTTTCCATACGTGTTTACCCAACCTCAGGCATTTTGTTACAATAGGAAACGAATTAATACATGTGTCCATTAAGGAAAAAAGAAAAAGAAACATGAGATGCAAAAACAAAATGACAAGAAAAAGTTCATGATTTTTTAAAATATAATTGACAAAATAAAAACTTTAATAGAAGGGCTAGAAGCAAGACATTGATCTCGCAGATGTTAATTAAAAACGCAGTGATTTAGAAAAAAATTTTAAAGTTAAGAGACTTCGCCAGGCACAGTGGTGCACCCCGGTAATACCAGCAACTTGGGAGGTTGAGGCAGAAGGATCTCAAGTTCAAGGCCAGCCTCAGCAGCTTCTCAACTTAATGAGACGCCGTCTCAAAATGAAAATTAGAAATAGCAGGTGATGTAACTCAGTGGTAAAGCTCCCCTGCGTTCATTCCCTAGGACCCCCCCCCAAAAAAAAGGTTAAGAGACTTAAGTCTATTATCCACCTAGTATAGGCTCAAGAAAAAAGAGAACACGCAAAACAGAAAATTATTAAAATTCTTCCATAACAGAAAAAAAAAAATGTGTCTCCAGACATCACCAAATCAGGAAAGGATGGATTAAAACACACACACGACATCGTCATGAAAGTTCAGAACGGCAACTTAAAAAGTTTCCCCCAAAAAAGAAGACGTTGGGCTGGGGTTGCGGCTCAGTGGTAGAGCACTTGCCTGGCACATGTGAGGCCCTGGGTTCGATCCTCAGCACCACATAAAAATAAATAAATAAAGGGAAGCTACTGTGTCCATGTACAACTAAAAATATTTTTTAAAAAAATAAATAAATAAGTTGTTTTCAATTGAACCAGACGAACATGAGCAAGAGATTCCTTTCTTTTTTCCCTTTTCTTGTCTATCTGGTTGGTTGTTTTTGCAGCATTTGGGATCCTGCCCAGGGCCTTCTACCTCTCAACTACACCCCCGCCCCAGCTACTGACTTCTTATCAGCTACCCTTCATGCCTAGAGACAATGGAATATTGCCTTTACGTTTTGAGAAAATTCTATTTTAAACTTAAAATTCGGTGACCCCTTGGAGTATCTTAAGACCCAGATATTAATGTTTAAGCCAGGACATTGTGTATCGCACAGCGATCTGATCTGAGAGCACTACCCAAGTGTTCACCACAGCCAAACCAGAAGGGAGTACAAAAAAACAAACAGACCCAGTAGTTTTAAGCCAGAGAAGGAAAGGTCACCCGGGGTGACGGCCGTACAGCCGGCCTAGAAAGACTGAGGCCAAATTAGAACCTAGAAAACCCCAAAAGGCTCTATGGTAAGTGTATTCCTTAAAAAATGAATTCCCCACACAAAACAATATAACTTAATACATAGATAATTTTAGTGTAAGATGCATCTATAAGCAAAAACAAAGGTAATTACCCAAGGTGATACCCAAGGGTTCCACATCTATGAATTCTACCAATCGTGAATTGGAAACATTCAGAAAAAAAAAATCACATCTGTACTAAATATGTACAAATTTTTTCTTATCATCATTCTCTAAATAATACAAGATAACAACTATTTGCACAGCATTTATGTTTTATTAGGCATTATAAGTAATCTTATAATGACTTAAAAAGTCCTCAAAAGGCTGTGCGTAGACTCCATACAAATACTATGCAGAATTATATAAGGGACTGCGTACCCAGGGATTTGGGGGATGGTAGGGGGTCCTGGAATCCCCTGCCCCATGGACACTGAGGGAGGACTGTAGTCACAACATGCTGTCCCCCTTCCCTTCTGCTGGAAATAACTCTTCCTCCTGGTTTTGAAGAATTCCCTTCTCTCTCAAAGACCCAGGTTTATTAACTTGGGCTCTCATTTCCTTCCCTAGCTGTGCAATCACGGGGCACAGTTGAACAAATATTTACGTAACCCTAATAATATATATTCCGGAATACTGACATTTGGTGTTTGGAATCAACCTCTAGGCAAAACCTAAAGGGCGTCTATGGTTATATATAAACCGAATACGTGTTATAAAGCCAGACACTGAAATGCCCAGCACTGACCACAGGGGCTAGGAGATCCACCGAGCTGGAACAGGAAAGGTAAATGCAGAGCAAGCGATTTCCTCACCTTACACCGTGAGGACTGAAGGGAAGTTCTAGTTGAAGGTCAAAATATAAAAGTTCAAGAAGGATTAGTTAAAGCTACACTGGTGACCAAGAGAGGAACCAAAAAAATAAAATGTGACAAACAAAACACAAAGAAAGAAAATTTCATCGTTGTCATGGTGGGAAACAACAGAGGTGGTCTAAAAACTTGCAAATCCAAGGAATGGCAGTAAAAGTATATCCTATAGAATCATGGAAGTAACTTCCAGAAAGAATCTGAAGAGGAAGTTTGGAAAGTTACTCTGTCAGGAGAAAAAACAGGCTGACTTGACTAGAAAAGAAGGAAAACTTGAACTTTTCTTTTATCTCTCTCATGCCATTTCACTTGTGTGTGTGTGTGTGTGTGTGTGTGTGTATGTGTGTGTGTGTGTGAGTGACAGGATCTCACTAAGAGGCCAAGGTTGGCCTCGAATTTGGGATCCTCCTGTCTCAGCCTCTCAAATTGCAGCTGGGATTATAAACACGCACCATAATGCCCAACTCACTTTAACTCTTTCTTCTCACCGGTAGAGAACAGTCCACCATGAGCAAGGCCCTGAGTTCAACACCCAACACCCACAAAAAAAAAAATATTTTTACTTCGAGAAGGTATTATTGTTGATATATTAGAATATACATGCAAAAATTTACATACATTTGGTTTTTTGTTTGCTTTTTGTTACTAGAGATTGAACCCAGGTGTTCTCAACCACTGAGCCACATCACCAGGCCTTTCTTTTGGGAAACAGGGTCTTGTTAAGTTGCTTAGGGTCTCACTAAGTTGCTGAGGCTGGCCTTGAACTTGCAATCCTCCTCCTGCCTTAGCCTCCGGAGCCCCTGGGACAACAGGCCTGCACCATCATGCTCTGCTTACATACGATTCTAAACTAAGATATTAAAGCTCGAGATAAAGTTAACTGCCTTCTTGCTGAAGTCACCATTGACCAGATGACCTGTACTATCTCTCCAGATCTAACATTCTTGGGTTCCGTGACCTGGAATTTGGCTGCGGACATTGCCAACAGCAATTGACCAGAAGTACATTGTCAACGCTTCTGGACAATAAGAGCCGTTCTTCATCTAGTCCACTAAGAGGGGCAAACCTGCTTTGGAAACAATCCCAGGACAAGGTTTCCCCTAAGGCCAGCTTTGACAGAGAAGACCTTTCTTATGGGACTTATATTGAACCATTTTATAAAGTATCCCACTTAACACGTACAGGAGTGCAACAATTTTTGAGACAGGGACAGCATGTTCAAATGATGAGGAAACAGAGTCCCAGAGATGTTAAGTTACCAGCCCAAGAGCTCCCAGCGTTGGGATTTTTTATCATTGATTTTTATCAATGATAAAAATCAGAGCTCAGACACGTCTCTGAGTCCAAGTACTGGTCTCCTCGCTAAATGGGTTGCCTCTAGAATCTTGAAAATCCAAAATGATCCAAGGATATACAAATGTTCAACAGAAATATCAGAAAAATGCTCCATTTATTAATCAGCAAATTAAAATCAAAACCTCAATGATATCACTTCCAACCTGTTGGGAATTATCAAAAACACAAAAGACCGTAAGTATCGGCAGGAAGGTAGAAAAAAAGGAGACCCTTGCACACTGTTGGTGGGGATATTAACTGGTAAAGCCATATTGGAAAACAGCTTGGAGGAGCCTCAAAAAACTAACAGTAGAACTACAACACAATCCAATAATGTCACTTCTGGAAATGCAATTAGGATAAAGGAAATGCGATTAAGATATTGAAGAAATGTCTGCATTCCCATGCTCATCGCAGTATTAGTCTCAGTCACCAAGGTGGGGAATCCCCCCAAGTGTCCATCAACAGAAGAATGGATAAAAAAAAAAAAAAAAACTGTGATGTGTATATACAATGGAATATTATCCAGCCCTTAAAAAAGAAGACATTCTGTCACTTGGGACAGCTCATTTGAAACTCGAGGACATTATGCTGAGTAGAAGAGGCTAAACAGAGAGAGAAATGCTGCATGATCAATCTCTGCTGGGGGATTTCAAATAGTCAAATTCATTGGAACAAAAGTAAGTGGTTACTGGGGGCTGAGGGAGGAGGAGATGGGAGAATGTTAGTCAAAGGATTCTAAGCTTCAGTTAAGCAGGATCAACGAACTATGGCCACCTAAGGTACAGCATGGTGACTATGGTTAACGACACTGTTTGCATTAACTGAAATTAGCTGAAAGGGTTAATCTCCAGTAATCTCACCTTAAAAAAAAAAAAAAAAAAGGAAAGAAAGAAAAAGGAAAAATTCCATAGAAAATAGAAAAGAGGTAACACTCCCCAGATTTGTTTTATGAGTCGTCTGCAAACTTGATATAAAAAAAAAAAAAAACCTAAGCAATGGCAGTATTGGAAAGGAAAACTGAAGGTCATTTTGATTCATAAACATAGATGCAAAAACTCTGAGCAAAATATTGGCAAACTGAACCTGGCAATTTAACAAAGTGAAAAGACATCATGACCAAGTTGGGTTTCTTCCAAGGGGAAAAGTTAGGTCGATATGGGAATATATTTTAATGTACTTCACCTCATTAGTATGAGAAATTTCATGTTGTGATCTGGATGGATGTGGGAGAAAGCATCTGATGAAATTCAAAACTGTATTCATGAGATGAAAGCATGAAGTATTTCTTTACAAACTAGAAAGAGAAAGGGATGTTTGTAACATGATAAACAGGATCTCCAAATTAATAAAAGAGTGGAACCATTTTTTTTCTATTGGGAATATTAACACATGCTCTTGGGCTGGGAGGTAACTCAGTGGTAAAGCACTAGCCTCACGTGTGCAAAGCCCTGGGTTCAATCCCCAGCACCAAAAAAAAAAGGAGGGATAAAACATATGCTGCTTAAAAGCAGTGATGAGAAGAGATTGCACACTACAAGGATAAAAAAAGGAAGATAGCTGGGCATGGTGGTGCAGGCCTGTAATCTCAGCAGCTTGGGAGGCTGAGGCAGGAGGATTGCAAGTTCAAAGCCAGCCTCAGCAACAGCAAGGTGCTTAGCAACTCATTGAGACCCTGTCTCTAAATAAAATACAAAATAGGTCTGGGGATGTGGCTCAGTGGTCAAGTGTCCCTGAGTTCAATCCCTGGTACCAAAAAAAAAAAGGAAAAAAAGAAAGAGAGAGAGAAAAAAATGAATGAATGAATCGATATAAATTCAGGGGGGAATATCAAACTATGATTATTTGTAGGTAGTGTGTTCTATGCAGAAAACTTTCAACTAGCTATAAATTATTAGGATTAATAAAAGTTTCAGGGGACTGGGGATATGACTCAGTGGCAGAGCACTTGTCTGGAATGTTCGAGGCCCTGGAGTCAATCCCCAGCACTGCAATCAGTCAATCAAAGTTTAAAATCAACATATGAGTCAAGTGCATTTCTACATACTACCAAAACTAAGTTAGGCCACGTGTGTTGGTGCACGCCTATAATCCCAGTGACTCAGGAGGCTGAGGCAGGAGGATCACAAGGTTAAAGCCAGCTTTGATGATTTCAGGAGACCCTGTCTCAAAATTAAAAATAAAAAGAGTTGGGGGGCTGGAATTGTAGCTCAGTGGTAGAGCTCTTGCCTGATATGTATGAGGTACTGGGTTCGATTCTCAGCACCACGTACAAGTAACTGAATAAAAAAAAATGAAGGTCTATCAACAACTAAACAAATATTCAAAAAATAAAATAAATAAAAATAAAAAGAGCTGGAGATGTAACTCAGTGATTAAATGCCCCTGGGGTCAATTTCCAGTATTGAAAAAAAAAAGGAAATGTTAATTTTTGAAATATTTACAGCCAGATGGTGGTATATGCCTGTAGTCCCACCCTCTTCAGGCAGGAGGATCACCTAAGCCCAGGAGTGCAAGACAGCCTGGGTAACATATCAAGATCCCATCTCAAAACACAAGTACATAAATATTTACAATAGCAACAAAATAAGATAACTAACAATAAGTGTAACAAACGATGTGCAAGACCTTTGGGGAGTTACACAACTTTGGTAAATGATATTAAGTACAACCTAAAATAAACAGAATGATATGATTTTTCCATGGATCAGAGTGAATATGTTAACAATTCCACTCTTACTCAGATTGCTCTGTAGAATCTATATAATTCTAATAAAAATCACAACTTTGTAGGACTTGACAAACTAATTCCAAAATGTATAAAGAAAGTCAGTGGTCAGAAAGCTGAGACAGGTCAAAGTATTCTGCCAGAACAGACCCATGACAAGCAATTAGGATTGTGTGCTTTTCATACAAGTGTAAATAAAAAGATTAATGGAACTAAGAGGGAGTCTATAGACTGACCCACACTTAAATTAAACATGGTCTATGATAGATTTGGGGGGAAAAAAAAAGGAAAACGAATTCCTATCCTACCTCATGTGTAAAAAACAATTCTAAGTGGAGCAGGAACTAAAACAGCAAAATCAAAATATCTAGAGGGGCAAAAAAAGAAAATTTTATGATCTGTGGGTAGGGAATGATTTTTTTTAATCAAGCAAGAAAAAAACACAAGAAGCCATAAATAAAAATCATTAAACTTAACCAAAGCACTTTTATTCAGCCAAATCATCATTAGGAAAGTGAGAAGATAAACCTCAACCTGAGAAGACATTTGTAATATATGACCAAGAGAGAATCATCTTCCAGAATAAGTAGAGAATCCCAGAGAATTAGAAAAAGAACAGAAAATGTACAGAGGACATAAATAGGCATGTCTATGAAAAAGATTCATGAATGCCCAAAATATATATGAAGACATACTCAGCCTCGTTATTAATCATGGAACTACAAATTCAAATGATAATGAAATCGCTTTTCAAAAAACAGAAACCCAACAAAATCAAGCATTGGCCAGAATGTAGAACCACAAATATTCTCATACATCACTGCCAGGAGAAGAGATGGGGTTCAACCACATTGGAAAGAAATCTGGCATCATTTCCTGCAGCAGATACTATAAAACTGGTTTGTTCAACTTTGATTTCAACCTCCTTCTAGGGTGCCTCCCTCTATTTCAAAAGAGAGAAAACTAAAAACGACATTTCCAAGACACCCATACAACATGGGTTCCAGTAGGGTTAAGGTCTGACTCACCCAATGTCCTCGGTGAGACTTAACTGAGTGGGAAAGAGACGCAGGGCCAGGGTATTCATTTAGCGGGTGGGGATTATAATGGTGGCTTCCCAATTTTAAAAGGTGGTTTCAGAGCAGTGGCTTGGTTCTGGAGCCAGCAGGTCTAACCAGGGCTTCCTGATGGAGCTGAGGTGGTTCCCTAATTGCACCTAAGGCTGTGTGGCTTTGGGACCAGATCGAATTGGCAACTTTCCATTTCAAAACATAGCTTTTTCTCTTGGAGGGAAAAGTGGTGGCTTCCTTGGTGGCCCAGTCACTGGGTGTGGGTTTGGGATTCATTCCTAGAAACTCTGTCTAGAATCTGTTTCTTCAAACTCCCAGACGTTCTGACAGTCATGGGGTTATAAATCCCTTTCTGCTTTAATGAACGAGGCTATATTGTATTCTTTTTTCTTTTTTTTTTAGCTTTAACTTGGTCCAAATGCCTAGCAAAGTAGCAAAGTGGTACTTGCCCATCTTCCACAGTCCAGCAAGATATGTACCCTAAAGAAATTTTGGGTATGGACATAATCAATACCTGCAAGGATATTTACTGCGCAGCATTATTTATAATAACAAAGCTAGAAACAACCCAATGTCTATTGAGAGTAGGGTGTTGTGATATAATATGTTGTGATATCATTAAGAGAATATTACACAGATAAGAAAATGAATGACCTTTAGCAGGCTTTTTTCCCACATTATTAACTGGTACATTATAGTTGTACTTTTTTTTTTTTTTAAGAGAGAGAATTTTTTAATATTTATTTTTTAGTTCTCGGCGGACACAACATCTTTGTTTATATGTGGTGCTGAGGATCGAACCTGGGCCGCATGCATGCCAGGCGAGCGCGCTACCACTTGAGCCACAACCCCAGCCTCCACCCCCTTTTTTTTTTCTAATACTGGGGATTGAACTCAGGGGCATCCGACCACTGAGTCACATCCCCAGCCTTATTTTGTATTTTATTTAGAGACAGGGTCTTACTGAGTTCTTTAGTGCCTGCCCATTGTTGAAGCTGGCTTTGAACTCTTGATCCTCCTGCCTCAGCCTCCCCAGCTGCTGGGATTACAGGCATGCGCCACTGTGCCCAGTTTATCGTTGTACATATTGATGGGACTTGTTACATACTCATACCTGCATACAATATAACAATATAATTTGGTCAATATCACTCTCCAGCCTCTAGTTTGGCTGGATGGCCTCTAGTTTCATTCATTTTCCTGCAAATACCATTACTTCATTTTTCTTTATGGCTGAATAAAACTCCATTGTGTCTGTCTAGCACATTTTCTTTATCCGTTCATCTGTTGATGGACACCTAGGCTGGTTCCACAGTTTGGCTATTGTGAATTGTGCTGCTGTAAACATGGCTATGCACATATCCCTGTAGTAAGATGATTTTATTCTTCAGGATAAATACCGCAAAGTAGAAGAGCTGGAGAATGACCTGCAGTTTTATGTAGCAGTGCAGATAAATTTCCAGAAGGAAGTCGAATGAAAATAACAGAACATATACAGCCTGATTTCATTGGGGTCACATGTTATTTTGCAGGGACACGTTGTGAGAAATGCAACGTTAGACAATTTCACCGCTGTGTGAATATCACAGGGTGTACTTAATACAAGCTAAGACAGCTACGGTGTTGCTAGGCAATATAATCTTAGGGATCACCATCACATTTGAGGTCTGTCATTGACCAAAATGTCATTATGCAGCACATCACTGCACATAATTTTAAAACTGAATAATATATGACTTGGGGATACAGAATTATGTGACCAAACTGTAAAGAAAATACAGGAAGCAGTCCATGTAGAATTCGGGATAATCACCACAACTTGTGGGAAGAGATGGGGGTATTACCAAGGGTTCCAGTGGCCTGTTATTCCAAATGTAGGTTGGTGTTCCCGCAACTGAACATTTCTGTCATATACTCTTCTGTGGAGTACATAAGCTTCATTTGATTATCTAAATGCTAGAGAAAAATAAAGAATAAGAAGGCAAGAAAAAAGTGAAGGGGTTAACAACCAACCACCCAATTCAATTCTGTCCTAAAGATAAACCAGCACATCCTAATTAGAATAAGTTATACTCCAGGTATGTATATGTCAAAATACACTCTGTCATGTATATCTAAAAAGAACAAATAAATAAAAGATACACCAGCACAAAAATGAAAAGACAGAAGTAGAAGGTGATTGTGGCAGCACTATTTGAAATAACAAAAGATTGGAAATAATACAAATAGTTGTCAACTAGGAATAACGGTACATTCAGAATGAAGTAGGATGCAATCGTAAAGTATATTAAAGAATTCTATCTATTCTGTCATTACCAGTATATGTTCAGTTTAAAATACTTGGTAAGCTGGGTGCAGTGGTGCACACCTGTAAGGCTGAGACAGGAGAATCTCCAGCCTCAGCAAAAGTGAGGCGCTAAGCAACTCAGTGAGCCCCTGTCTCTAAATAAAATACAAAATGGGGCTGGAGATGTGTCTCAGTGGTGGAGTGCTCCTGAATTCAATCCCCGGTGCCAAAAAAAAAAAAAGTAATTTAGTAGTCTTTTTTTATTAATCATTTCCATACATCACTCCAATCTCTTCTGGGTTCATTTGTTCATTTCTAAAGGAAAAAAAAAAAAAGTCCTTGAATGCAAAGTTGTTTCCTGTGCATTTGTTACTTACATGGTGAGCCTGGGGGCATAGCTCAGTGGTGGATCTGTGTCTACCATGAACAAGATTATGAGTACAATCCCCAACACTACAAAAAAATTCATGGTGAACAACAAGGAGAATATATGTTTTTTATTAAGAGAAGACACATAATACAATGTTATTAATACAATGTCATGTAATATTTATACACACATGAATGCCTTTTATTTGCAAAATGAAAAACTAAAAGAATAAGTTAGAAACCAATAAAAATGATTACCCTTGTGGGAAGGGCAGAATTCAAAGAAAGGGATTGGAAACAAGCTTCTCTAAGTATATATTTTCAGTTTTAGCTTTTGAGCCATGCAATTATTTTTAATACTCAAATAATAAGCCTAAGTCTCTTTTAATTTTTTTGTAAATGGTTGTACAAATACTTTTATTTTGTTTATTTTTATGTGGTGCTGAGGATGAAACCCAGGGCCTCGAACATGCTGGGCAAGCACTCTACCGCTGAGCCCCAGCCCCAGCCCATAACCCTAAATCTTAAAGGGGGAAAAAAGTAAACCATGGAATTGAAAACAAACTAAAATAAATTAAGCTAGCCATATCGGAAACAATCATACAAAGGAAAGAATTACTTTGAAGAACTTTGAAGCCAGTACTTTGGCCATACATGTTTGATGGCATCCTTCTGCAGAGAAATTTCATTTAGTAGTTCTCTTGCTAGTAAAAATACTATTGTGTTACTTTGAAACTATGAAAATTGTGGGAAAATGCAAATAACTAGCTATGATAAGATTCTTGGGAAATGAAAAACAGTATAAAGAAAAAAGAGAAATAAGAAAGAAATCAATTCAATATCACATTTGAAGGTTAAATAAAATAGTGCAATGTTAAATTATTAAATTTGGAAATATCAACATAAACTCATAATATTTTTTCCTATCTTTTTATATTTTCTTTTATTTTTTAAGATGGAATCTCACTGTGTTGCCCAGACCGCCCTTGAGACCCCGTGCTCAACCCAGCCTCTAGGCCCACCCTGCAGAGTAGCTGGGACTATAGGCAAGCACCACTCTCACATCTGGCTCATTTTTTAAATACGTATTTCTTCACTGTGCCCTCTGAAACTGCCTAAGGTTTGCCATATGAAAACCTAGGGCTCTGAGCACCCTCAAAACACAGGTTTTGGTAACTAAATACCATTTTTCCACTAAAAGGAACCAGAACTCCTTAAAGATATGGCTAATCCAATTTTGAGTCAAGGAACGCAGAAGATAATCTGAGATATCTGTGGTAGAAACTAAGAAGATGTCGAAAACGAACAGGAACATGTCAAAAGGACCCAGAAGGTAGCTTGAAAAAGCACCCATTAGATACATTTGGAACATCTTTGCCTTAAAATGCATAATGTCTGCAATTGAGTAAAACACACTGAATATGTTTCTTTTAAATTCCTGAGTCCCCACTGACATACAAAAGGAGAGTGGCCATTACCTCAACTTCCATCTCTTAAAATTATAATTAAAAGGAAGGAAACAATAATTTATCCTAGATTTACAGCTGATAAACATAGAAAGGATGGTCAGATTTTTTACATCACCACTTTTCATTTTCTCATGAAATAATTAACCCAAGCAAAGATAATCAATGGATGACAGGTACGGTGGTGCACACCTGTAATCCCAGCAGCTCAGGAGGCTGAGGCAGGAGAATCACAAGTTCAAAGCCAGCCTCAGCAACTTAGTGAGGCCCTAAGCAACTTAGTGAGACCCTGCTCTAAATAAAACGTAAAAAAGGATGTGGCTCAGTGGTTGCGTGCTCCCCGGGTTCAATCCTAAAAAGAGAGTTCCCAGTATAGATTATGTGCACAAAGTAAAGAAAGCAAGGGGAAAAACAAGACCAAGTTATCAAGTTAAAAACAACATGGACTCCTAAACACACCAGTTTCACAAAACCATCTCCTTCCAAATACCTTGTTTGAAGCCATATGAAGTCACCTGGGGAAACCAACCAGATTCAAGTCTTCCAGGAGACCCTTCCTCTCTTGCTAACAAGCACACACCAAAAGAGATGGTGTTCCCACGATACCTATTAAAAGGCTCAGAAGTAAATTCCTCCTAGGAATTTAGCAATGGCAAGTTCTGAAACACAATTATATATAAGGGTTTAAAAGACCAAAGAATCTCTTCTTCAAGGCAATTTTCTCCAAAAACAAAAACACACAGAAATCAGATCTCACCTTTGAGGGTCCTCAACTTTCAGAGTTAAAATAATTAGTGTTTCTGGGTTCAGTCCATCTTTGTTGAGCAATTGAATTCCTTAGGAAATAGTGTTTTTCTCTCTAAAGCAAGAGTGAGGATGTGGTCCGTCTTCTCAGGTTGGTATGATCTCTGTGGTGTCCTGGGAGGGAAAGGAAACCAATCATTTCCCACTCAGTTCTCCCATCCGTGAACACAAGCTCTTCACCTACCCCAGCATGTATACTCCTCAGAAAGTTGCCAGGCAGTCCTGGACTCCACGGTCACTGGCCTCTTATCACTCCTTATCCACTCAAGAACTGCAATTAACAACATTCACGCCACTGACCACCAACCCACTCCAACCTTCCTGGACACTGAGTCTGCTCTTGAACTGCTTCTGTTACTTTTCTGGCCACCGCTCCCGTCTCCTTTACTCACCCCACTTTCTCCTTCCAGACACGAGGTGTGCATTTCACAATACCCACATTCCCCACTTTCTTAAAGAGCTCACCCCCTTCCTCAGCTTCAACTATCTCCTTCCTACAGATGAAGCTCCATCTTACATCAGCCCTGTTCTAACCTTGTTCTTGAATCCTAGACTCAACTATCCAACTATCTGTTGGAAATATGAACCTCATTGGCCCACAGGGGTTTTAAACTCTATTTCTTTACCAGGCATGGTGGTGCATGCCTATCATTCCAGCAGTTTGGGAGGCTGAAGCAGGAGGATCACAAGTTCAAGGCCAGCCACAACAACTTAGGGAGGCCCCAAACAACTTAGCAAGACACTGTCTCAAAATCAAAAATAAAAAGGGCTGGGGGGATGTGGCTCAGTGGTTACTCTCCACTAAGCTATCTCCAAGGCACCCCCAACTCCAAATATCCAAAGTGGAACTCATCCTCCTCCTCTCAAAGTGCTCTTCAAGTTTCCCTAACGGGGTAGACGGCATCCCCATTCCTTCAGAACCGCCAGAATCTTAGGAGTCGTATTTCACGACTGCCACTGATTCCCACCATCATTTCTAGTCCGCCACCGAGGACTACATGATGTCTGTTTCTCACATCTCTATGCCTTTGGCTCATCTCCATCTCTGGTCCATCACGATCACCCAGCTACCATCGTCTCTCACTTGAACTACTCCCAGCCGCATCCCGACCCCTCTTTCATCTTGTCTCTACGTGGCAGCTGCATGATATTTTCACAATGAAACTTTGATTGAATATACCTCCCTGATTTAAAAACATTTGAAAACCAGCCTTTTGATTTCAAGATAGAGATGAAGTCACATGGGTTACACAAGGTCTATTCCTTGGCGCTCTCTCTCTTTCTCTCTCTCTCTGACTTCATCTTACACAGGGTTAGTTGTGTTCTGTGTTGTTTCACACTCTGGCCTTTGTTTATAGAATACTCTGCACCCACCCTGCTATCTCCCATCTGAACCAGCCACCACCCCCACCACCCCCCGCCCCCCAGCTAACTTCTACTCTCCCTTCTCATATGGCATCCAAAATTTCTTCCATAGGGACCTCCTCCGACCTCTTCGCCTAGTTTAATTCCCTTATCATGGCTCTCATGAGACCATACACCTAAAGCCAAGAAAAAAACAGAGCCACACAGGCCTACTGAGAACAAAACAAGATATTAATGTCTCCTACTTGCCTTCCAGCTAAGGATATTGTGTTCCTTCTTTCAAGGACAATAGATAGACTTTTGCAATAACAAGATAGGTAGCCAGCATAAGCCCTCTGAAGTGGCCTGTGTTCGTCTCAAAAAGTTGAGACAAGCAAGCTATTCAAGAGAGACGGATAAAGAATTCTCTGCAGCACCCCCTGGTAACCACTGTTACAGCCGCTCAGTCCTGCTGATTGAACGGTTTCCTGGTTCTTGCTTATTCTGACTGTGCCCGACAGTTCCAGTTAGTAGACTCAGAACCTGGGGCTAGTAATTTGTACTATGAGATCTAGATGTGCTAAGGGAGAGGTTGTGGGTCCAAGTTGGAGAGAGGAAATCCACTAGAGTACTCCACCAGTCACCACCCCCACTAGAACACATAGAGCCAAGAGCTCTGTACCCCACCATCCACTGGATAGCCCTGGCCTTTCCCAAACTGCACAGAGTCAGACAGAATTCAAGGATGAGAGGTCACAGATGGCTTTCCAAGGGGTGTTCCCTAGGAGACAAGTCAGGGAATTGAGGATGCATTTATCTCTGTGTTAAAACATGGGGCCTCACTCCAAGTGGGCCTGAATCAATGTTTTCTTATTGATGAATAAATAAACATTGACTAAAACCAAGCTTGTGCTGTCCGCTCTGAATCAGAGCCTGCACCTGCTGTCCAGCCTGTCCACTCCACACTCACCCAGGCTTCCAGGCCCCATATGTTCCATTGTAAGCCAATAGTCCTCCTGGAGAGCTCTCATTAGGCCATTTCCCTGCTCAGAAGCCTGCCAAGGACCCTGCTGCCCAGGCCAGTCTGACCCTCAGAACCACACAGGGGGCTTGGGAATGCACCTCTGTCCTCGTCTGTATAAGGCCCTGATGGGGTTCAATGCCCAGCACCGGAAAAAGAAAAAGAAAGAAAGAACCACTTGGAGTTCTTCTCAAACAGGCAGAACCATCCCTGATGATTCTCCTGAGCAAAATGGAAAGTGAACTCATACTTCTTTGGTCCCTGATCCATGTCAAGCCGTTTGCATACAATACACTATTTGATCCTTTCCCATTCCTTAGGGGGTATATTTCCATCACCACCATAGATAGGAAATGAGGCCCCCGAGACTCAAATAATTTGTCCAAGATTACATAGTGAGCAAAGGAGGCGACTGTTAATTCAGTGCCAAGACTGTCGACTGCTTTATTGTATCAATACAGCCTCTGGTCTTCCAAATTTCTTACCTGTGCATTCAACACCATGAAAAAGTCAGACTTCTAGATGGGTACGTTAAATTGTATGCAAATAATGACTTAATTTAAAAGTGGAGATGACTCTTGAAACCTTTGCTACGTTTGGATTTCTCAATAGTGGCGAATCTAGGTGGCATCGAACAATGGCAGCTCCTTTGCTTTTAGCCTTTCTTATTTGTACTGAAAGCTTAAGCACTGCTTTAGCTGTGACACACAAGTTCTAGCATGTAGTGCTGCATTTCGTATTTTTTAAACTGAGTGCTATTTAATAAAATGCTGTCTAGTGTGTGAGCAAACAGGACTTTTTAAAATTTCTCATTTGTTCTTTTTAGTTCTACCTGATAGTAATGACAGTGGAGTACATTTTGGCATATCATGGAGTACAGCTTCCCATTCTTGGGGCTGTACGTGATGTGGAGTTACCCTGTCGTGTGCTCCTATAGGAACCCAGGAAAGTTGTGTCCAATTTGTTCCACTGTCTTTCCTATTCCCAACCCCCTCCCTTCAGTCCCCTTTGTCTAATGCAAAGTACTTCTATTCTTCCCTCCCCCCTCCATATTGTGTGTTAGCAGGGACAGCATTTTTAAAGTGTGAATTCCATGATGGCGTCATAGTTGGAAAATATTGTCCGGATGGGATTGATTCTGTGGAATTTATTGAAGCTTCCTTTGTGGGCCTATTTTTGTGACTGTTCTAGGTATGTTCCAAAAAAGGGTCTGCTTTCTGTTTATTGTGGATTTACATATATCTTATCGTATTTTCAGCTCATTTGTATCCATGCTACTTTTATTTCTATTAGACCTAAGTTTCTTAGAGATGCATGTTAAAACATTTCCAACTATAATTTACATTTACATAGTTTTCATATTTATTTGATATAGCTCAAGAGTATATTGTTTGGTGTGTGTGCGTTTATGATGATTATATTGATTTTTCCACTGTTCTTTAAACAACTTTAAGGTATGAAATATAATGTATATATGCAGGAAGCATACAAAGCTTGTATATATATTTAAATCCTTAAAAAGCGAATATACTTGTAACCAATAAAACACTGTCAACATTTTTTTAAAATTAACATTCAACCCAGTTTTTTTAAAAATATTTTTTTTAGCTATAGATAGGTACAATATCCTTACTTATTTATTTTTAGGCGGTGCTGGGGATCGAACCCAGTGCCTCACAGTGCAAGGCAAGCGCGCTACCACTGAGCTACGGCCCCAGCCCCCCCCCCCAGTTTTCTAAGCTTTCCTGATGTCCATCTCCTCTACCAAGTTTTTCTCGAACTTCAGGCTTCTCAGGGGTCAGGCCACTGCCATGTCTCCTGCCATCATTCATCATCACACCTGGCCATCTCCAGTCCTAACCTCCCACTTTGTGACTCCTCCCAGGAAACCTCCCCAGGCTTGAGTCACAACTACTCAGCACCTCTGTGACTCCTCCTGCAGCCCCTCCTCTCTGCCTCTCTCCTCTTTGTACCGCTTCACCTTAAAAAAAAAAAAAAAAAAAAAATCACCCATAAGCCAGTTTCCATGCCCTCCTCCTACTGTAGTTATTTTCTTCATCTACTAGATTTAGGATCCTTGAAGCCTTGAAGGCAGACTGGGGTTTTACCTTCCTGATTTCTCACAGCACTTGTAATTTGCACAACCAATATTTTTTATTGTTTGTTTTTGTTTGGTTGATTGGCTGGTTGTTTTGTTTTGTTTAGTTTTGTTTGGGGGTACTGGGATGGAACCCATGGGTGCTTAACCATTGAGCCATATCCCCGGCATTTTTTTTTTTTTTTTTTTTAATGTTAAGACAGGGTCTCACTAAGTTGCTGAGGCTGGCTTTGAATTTGTGATCCTCCTGCCTCAGCCTCCTACGCCCAGCTTTTCAATCAGTATTTTAAAGAAATGAATAGAATGTCTCTTTATTCCAACTATGTTTCATCTGTCAAGATAGCAGGCATTTTTCCCCCCCTTTAAAATGTCTCTATGTTGATTCTTCTCTGTTTGGATTGCTACTTATTTCAGGCCTTTATCACACCCAAATAGCTGCAGAAAGAGATGCAGGGGGTGGGGTGGAGGAGAGGAAAGAAGGAAGGGCAGGAAGGAGGGAGAATGATATTCGGCTCCAACTCCCTCCCCAGACCAAATACATCAGAATTTCTGGGAAAGGGGGTCACGGAATCTGTGACTGCTCAGTGTGCCACCAGGGCTGAGGACAGTTCCCTTTTAATTTGATCCATCTGACCTCCAAACCTTAAACCTAAAAAGCAATTCATCTTTCTAAAACACAACTTTCAGTCCATGTTCTACTCTGCAATCTCTTCGGCCAGAGACCAGATGATTTGCATAGTAGATGCTCAAAACAAGATAAATCAACGAAGGAGAAAAGGAATTGAAAGGCTTTCGGGGCCTGGCACAGGGGACCCAGTGGATAGCCTCCTGCCAACAGGCCCCTCTGCTGCAGTCTTCTCCTGGTGCTACCTGTGCCCCACTACGCTCTGTATTCTTTGCCCCCTACACCGGGAATTTCCTTCTCCCTTCCCCTGCCCACTTACATCCTAACCATCCTTGGTGGCCTCGCCCATAACTTCTCCTCCACAAAGCTTCCCAGACTTCTGTCTTCCTCCCTTTCTAAATTCCTGTGGTGCCGACGATTAATAAGATTGGTTTATAGACTGCAAACTTGCTAAGAGAGTAGATCTCTCCACATGCACAAGACAATGTAACTGTCCGGAAAAGGATATGTTGATTTGCTTGGCTGCAGTAATCACTGAGCTGTGTATATCTCTATCAAAACTGGGTATTGCACACCTTAACTGTCTGCGATTTTTTTTTTAAAGGAAAAAATAAGCCAATCAGACCAACACAAAATCCCAAATGAGGAACTTGTCACCAACATCAATGTATGACGTGTCTCCCCCAAATGCACAAAGTCCTTAAGGAAGGGCTGAAGATGCTATGCCTCCTCCCCCTAGCCTGGGGCCTGGCCAGTGTGGAGAGGAGATGGTGAGCTAATTGTATGCTTTCTCTAGAAGGGGCCTGGTAGCCCCCACCCTCTCCTGCTGCAGATAAGGGTGAAGCAAGTCTAGGTGACTTGTTGGAGGTGGCACACCCTAAGGGATAGCAGCACTTGAGATACAAAACACTTTACATGGTTTTTAGAGAACTGGCTAAAATACTAGTTGTTTTTGCGCTTACTGTTTACAAAATAAAGTAATGCTTTGCTGTCTTGTTTATTGTTGTCTCAGTGTGAAAGGGGTTCACTTGATGCTTTGACTATATCCTTTGTGGCTTGGAAACTTATATATTTTTTTCTTTTTCCCAATCTTCTTTTCCCTGAACTTCTCCTCCTGCCTGATCTCTCCTCCCTAATCTCTGAATCACCTCCACAAAAGCCCGCTGTTCCTGTGGGTGGGCAGCATCACAGCCTTTGGGACAGGAGTGCCCTGTGCTTCTCCTTTGCTATCAAAGCAATAAACCATCTTTTTTTCCTTTTTCTCGAAACCATGTCCTTGGAGACAAAGATCGAGCCTTTGGCAACATTAACATGATCCCTGCCCTATGTATGCCTTGTCCAGTCACTGGCCATCTGCCACCGTGGGCCTCTGGACTGCTCTGATGCTGAATGCTCTTAACTGTCCACGCCCCACTGGATAGAGAACAAGAACTGTGGGTCATTTCCACCAGCTCCACCTTCTTCTATCAGAAAGCAGCTCAGAGAGGTCATCCCCCAATTTCCCCCATAGAAATGGAAGGTAGATTTTTTTTTTTTTTTTTTTTTTTTGGAAGGTAGATATTACCGACAGTGGGAAGGGTAACAGTGGTCCACTTTATGCTTCGAATAGAGCCCTGGCTGCTCGGTCGCTGCAACTGACTTTTAAAATGGACAGGTTTCTTTCTCTTCCTCTCTGCCTGCTGCTCCCTAATCTCAGGGGAAACAGGATTCTTCCCCATTTTAGACAGTTATCTGTCTGAGCACACACCCACCATAGGAATGAAGTTATCCAGATTGGGGGGATGATACCAGAAGATCTCAGAAATGACTGTCTCCCAAGTTAACAAGTGAAGTACAGCTCCCAAGGAGAACATGTCTCCACGTGGAATGGAGCCTTTGAATAGCCTCTTTAAAAGCCCTGTTCCTGCTGATGGGCAGAATCACAGCCTCTGGGACAGGGGTCCCCTGTGCTTCTCCTTTGCTAGCAAAGCAATAAAAGTTCTGTTTCCTTTTTCTCAAAAAAAAAAAAAAACCTTCAAACCTCAAGTCTACTGAGCTCAAAGCTCCTGTCCAGATGCTGGCCGAGGTTCTCCTTGTTCTCAGGTTCTTCCTCGGGAGGGGCAGAAGGCTCTCTTCTCTCATCTTACTTATTGGGAGTAGCATCTTTCCCAGTAAGAGGTCACTCACCTAGTGTCTTTGGTGACAGTCCTAGAGAACAACACAGAATCACTGAATCAGGGAAATTCAGATACAACTTGGATTGTTTTCTGAAAATCTTTCTCCAAAGAATCGTTCTTCACATATGTGGGGAAGAGTTCTGGGCTTGTCACTGATATATACCTCAAAGACTAAGTTTGGGGCACTGGGGTTGTAGCTCAGTGGCAGAGCACTTGCCTAGTACATGTGAGGCACTGGGTTTGATCCTCAGCACCACATAAAAAATAAATAAGTAAAAATAATAGCAGATGGAATAAAAAAAAATTTTTTTTTTAAAGACCAAAATTGTTACCCTCTGGGTTGGATGGAGGAAGTACTCACCTTAAATTGGCCAGGGAGAGGCTCTGACAGAGGCCCCAGAAGGGCAAGCCACTATGGAGTATAAAAGGAAAAAAAAAAATAACACTTAATTAGAAGGACCCTGTTGCCACCAATTTGGGAAGATGCAAGTTCTGCGAGTCAGTCTAAGGTCGAACTAGCAGAGGGAAAAGGTGCTATTGGAGAAGCCGGGTCTGTTCTCCTTGCAGAAGCAGCTCCTAACAATGGCAAGCCTGGGAATTCAGGCTAAGAGCATGTGACAGCGAGATTAGAATTCTGCACTCCGGCAATAATGGTTGTGTTGTCCCAAGTCCTTGGCAGTCGTCAAAATGATTTCCATTCCCATGGGATAGAGAGATGACAGGAATTTCCCCTGAATTTCTTGCTGGGCAAGACAATTGGCAGAGTCTCCAGTGAAGGGAAGGGAAGACAGGAAGACAGGAGGGGTGAGTCAGGCAGGTGGCTGCTCTCCGCATTTGCAGCGGTTGGTGGCCCAGACCAGAGCCAGCCTCCTTCCCAGGCACAGCTGAAGGACACCAGTGACCAGGACAGCTGCTGAAGGTGGGCCCTCTCTTGCCCTGTGTGCTACCACACTGGGATCCTCCCTCTTATGCATACACCCACTCACACCTGGAACCACTTTTCCAGCCTCCAAGAGATTTAGAGAGTTAGAGCCAGAGGATTTTGTAGCTTAAAATGGCTGACTCCTGTTTATACAAAATTGGAGCAGAAAGCAAAGCAAAGATGTGCCACCTCTCTGCAGTAATACAGATACCCAAGCCACCAGAAGTAGGGCTCGCCATCTTTCAAGTATGTGTCCTTGAGCATGGTGGCTGTGGCTCCTGATACTCACTTCTATCAAATGAGGAGGGTCAACAAGATGATCCAGTGGAAATTACCCTGACGATTCTCTAGTTTCACAATCAGGAAGTGGACAAGAAGGCCACACAGCCAATTAGGGACACAGCAGGACAGCAAACTGCTTCCCCAATAATTGTGGTACTTCTCTGCCCTCCAGGCTCCTGATTCCCAGCCAGAGGAGGACCCTTGAGCATTAAGGCTGGAGGAGACACTGCCCCACCCCAAGCGGGTGGCTGCAGGGGAACTTCCCAACTCCCAGGAAGGACCTCCATGCCCCTCTGTCAGCCAACAAAACAGACAACGAGTTCAATTTCACCACCAGGGTGCTTAAGGGACAACTTGACTTTATAGGCCCTCTTTGAATTCAAGCAACTGAGTTTCCCAGCATTACTTGGATAATTAAAAACTGAGTACAGATGTAAAATTATGCTATCAATTTGCTCTTCTGTTTTTCTTTCAGCCTCAGTAATACTTGGTAAAACACAAACATGCCACAGGTGGAACATTCACACAATTCCCTGAGGATAACAGCCACAGCTGAGATTTACTGAAATCACCCCATGTGGCACTCCATGTATCATTCATGTCATGTTTATCACAACCTAAGAGGTATGTGCAGCTGTGGCCCGCCCCTTACAGCGGCAGCTCAAGTGTCTGGACACACAGGGGGAGATGTGGAGCTGGCCCTGCCCTCAACCCATGTTTTTCTGACTTCTCGCCCCCCCACCCCTAACCCTTAGATGGCACTGCCTTTGGGTGGATATTTATGCTTGGCATCAATGTGTCTCTCTGAAATCAGGTTTTGACCGTGCAGGAAAGACAAGAGAGAGAACTTCAGAGTACCTGGGTTCAAGTCCCACCTCTACCACTGACTGCATGAAAGTTGGGAAAGAAAGCTTAACCGCTATGACCCATAATGCCCCATCGATAAGGTAAGAATTTTTATAGATTCCATAATGCCCAGAGGGTTGTTGTGAACATGTTTGAATCAGAGAATTCACTAGAGTTCTCAATGCCATGCCTGATGAGCTCCCAATAAATAGTAGATTTCCTCATTGTGTTCCGGACACCAGAGATCAACCTGGCCCCATGGGCAGTGCTGCTGATAATCAGCCCTGCCTGGAGGGGTCATCTCCCACAGCTGTTGGCTACCCTGAACATTCTCTATGGCTTCTAGGAAAGGAACATTTGTTCCCGAATTAAACTATGATGTCAAAGACCAGCTGCCATTCGTATAGAGTGTCTTGTGGCTGCAGGGACAAACTGTGGGTGATGCCAGTCCTTCAAGGCCCTGTCACACATTCCCCAGGTGCTAACTAGTAGAGAATTCATGAGCAGGCTGCTTTAGAAAGACCTCGGTCACCCCAGTGGACTGTGTTGACAACAGCAATCTTGATGTACCATCTGAGCCTGTGTTCGGCTTAGCTGTGTGTGACACCAGTTAAAATCATTTAAAATGTAAGTGACACTTCTCACCTTTCTGTCTTAAAAGCCAAAAGAAATGATCTCAGTTGTCTTTATTTATGCAAGACAAACTCCAGAAGGTATAAACTTTCCAATGTCACCTTCGATGCCAAACTACTACTCACTGCTCTGAAAACGTGTCATGCCTCTGTACTTTTGCTCTTACCCTAAGAATGGGTCACTTCCTGGTCTCCATTTGAACTTTTCATTTCTTCCTCGCTTTCGATCCTTTTGCATGAGGTGTTGGGTATGCATTTGGCTCCCTTCTGTACTGACCGTTCTTGAAGACAGAGCACCCTCATGTCATCTCAGTGTCCTCCAGACAATTGGAGAAGGTAAAAAGACAAATTGGGATTGCCCTTCAGATGTGACGCAGATGTATTTGCAGAGCCGTAAATGGTAGGTTTTCCAACCCTTGTCACAAATGTCAAGCCACCTTACTTCCTTAGCCTTTTACAGATTGTAACACATCATTATAAATTGCAAGTAACCAAGATATTGGCATATCTTGTGGTAAAGAAGAGCGAGTTTGACAACTTTAAATGATGCTTTAAATGATGCTTTTTATTCTTTATCATTTTAAATGTATCGTTCCTTTTGATGCCATGCTTAATGATATTTATTGCTTCCTCTGCAAAGCACAAGTCGCTGGCTCACTCTCAAATTCAATATGGACCTGAAGAAAGAAGTTAAGTGTCACGAGGCTTCACTTTTCCATTCACTGTAGTAAATCCCTCTTGTTGGGATTGTAATTGCTGGTGGTAATCAGAGAACGCAGAGACCCCTGAAAAATTTGATGGCGTTCCAGCCAAGACACAGCACAGCCTGGAGACTTAAGAACTGGAAATGGGGACAGTCCTACAATGCTAAGACCAACCAGCAACCGAATGAGTTCTGAAGCGGTAGGGCAGAATTTTTAGAGGACGCCTCCCTTTATTTAAAAATAATTATTTTTTCCGTATGTATTCAGTATTTGTGCAACATAAGCATTCTGGTATTGCAGAGTTATAACACTGTAGCTATTCCCATAATGCCTTTCCTCCTACAAGTTCTTTTCTCTTTCCATTCTCTTTAAATCTTCTCCCATCTGGCTTTTCTAAATTAATTTTTTTTTGTAGCCAGAGCTTCCGTTTCAGAGCGGTGGTTACTTTTGTGTCTCTGATTGCTTTCTTTAATAACTTTTAATGACCTAAGAAATAGTTGGCTAGGTTCCATTTTTCACTTCCTCCAAGTCCAACGATAGCACCTCCTACACCCTGTGTTTACAAGTATCACAGAAGGCAGCGCTAATTCCTTTTGCCTTATCTCCACTGAAGGATGCCTGGATTCTTGACAAGACCGGATAGAATGTGCAAGTGGTTTTTGACACCGCTAAGAAACAACAAGCCAGTAGGACATCATGAGAACTAGCCACTTGAAACCATCCCTTCATTCTTTCACATGTTTGCTGCACCTTTCCGGGTGCCTCTCATCAGAAGGACGCCAGCTATGTGCTTTGTGGGGTGCAGACATGGGAAAGTCAAAAACAGAAGACGAGGTGTTTTCATTCTGCAAATGGGTGCTCCGATCAATACCACACGGGCTGCATGGACGAGGTGCCCCAAGAGAGGGACAAGTCACTGAGGAAGTTCAAATGAGGGAGAAGTCATATCCCCCCAGGGAGACTCCTATGGAGGTCCAACTCCATTCTATGACTGATGAGTTTGAAGTCAGCTGGCTTTCAAGTGCAACAGAAGAGAGCAGTGGGAACCCAGGACAGAAACCCAGGAAAAGAAGGACGAGCGGGAGGTGAAGATTCCAGAGCCGACTTTAGAGAGGTTGTAGTTTCCTTGCTATGCTCAAATTCGGGACCCCCCCAAAGACCACCAGAGACCAAGATCCATATAAGCAGCAAAGAGGTGTTTATTGCGAGCTAGCTCGGTCCTCAGCGCACACACAGCAACTGGTGACGCTGAGAGGCCCCAAGGCCAGGGTTTGCAGCAGTTTTATACATTCTTTGGGGAAGGCAGGGACTCCCACATACATCATAGCATCTCTTAGCAAATCATCACACACCGCAGGAAAATCAAATAACAACTCTAAAACATGATTAGCACATTCACTGGCAGGAACAAGTTGGGTAGGGGTGATTGGCTAGTACAAGAGGGGGATTCGTTTGAACTGATTGGTTTAAGTCAAAAGGTGTACATGCTGAACTACATGGTTTCCCAACACGTTATCAACCACCATAAACTACTGGGGGGTCATCTGGCATCCCAGGTATTTCCCTGTCTCATGCTGATTGGTGGCTGCTAGGGGGTTGCTATGGGTCCCCACCTAGCCTGACTGAGTCAGGGACACCTGGCGCAGCAGATCTCTCCTGTTATTTGTAGATAAACAACTCAGCAGGGTGGGGTCTGTGCCTAGGAGTGCTCTGTGGGTCTTTCCAAGGACAAGGGTCACGCCCCCTTCCTTGGACAGGCTTTGCGCTGAGGTAGGGGCTGGTTTCTCACCCTGGCTCCTGTTTGGACTACCAGGCCCCTTCCACTGCGGTGGCTTCCAGAGCCCAGGACAGCTGGGGCTTTTAATTTCCCAGTCAAGAGACTTCCTGCTGCAGAGGTGTATTCAGGACCCACGATAGGTATTTCTTTTTAGGAAAAGTTGCATTTGTTTTTTAAAGGAATGGGATTTTTTGTAAGGTCAGGCAGTGGCGACCACAATTGATGTAAGGTCAGACAGCGGTGACCACAAGGAGACAGATTAAAAAGGCTGCTGAAGGAGGCTTTGCTGAGATTTCACTCCAGGTGGGGAGGGACCCTCAGACTGACAGAGCAGGTAACCAGAGGGTCTGAGGCTCCACTGGACTGGAATTTTTATTGGGCTTAGGGCAGGAAGGGAGGGCTTGGGACCGGAAAAGGGGTTTGAAGAGTCCATTGTCCTACTGCGGTTGATCAGGAGTAGCTGGCTAAGATCCAGGATTGGCCAGGAGACCCCCGCTGCTTGACTGTCTGATTGGTGGTTCTTTTGGGGGTGTGAGCTGCTTGGTGCTTTGTTCCTCAGCCGCCTCCACCGAACATTTTTGTTTTGATTTGTTTTTATTATTTTGTTGTTTTTCTCATTTTTAAAGTAATCGTTACAGTTTAGATAGGAAGTGTACCCCAAAAGCTCACGTGTGAAACAATGCAAGAATGTTCAGAGGTAGGTGGGTGTGGTGGCGCACACCTGTGATCCCAGCAGCTCTGGAGGCTGAGGCAGGAGGACCACAAGTTCAAAGCCAGCCTCAACAAGTTAGCAAGGCCCTAAGCCACTTAGCAAGACCCTGCATCAAAGTAAGAAATTAAAAAAAAAAAAAAAAAAAAGGCTGGGGATGTGGCTCAGTGGTTAAGCACCCCTGAATTCAATCTCTGGTACCAGGAAAAAAAAAAAAGAAAAGAATGTTCAGAGGTGAAATTATTAGATTATGAGAATTGTGACCTAATCAGAAGATGCATCCATTAAAATGGATTAACTGGGTAGTAACTATAAGGGAAGGCTCACTGTGGGTGTGCCTTTGGGTTTTACATTCTGTTCCTGGTGAGGGGAGCTCTCTGCTTCCTGGTTGGGGTTGGGGGGCCACTCACCTCCTCCGTGCCCTTCTGCCTCATCTGGGGCCCAGAGCTGTGGAGTTGGCCCACCACAGACTGAACCTCTCAAACCATGAGCCAAGACAAGCTTTTCCTTCTCTATGTTGTTGTCAGGTCTTTTGGTCACAGCGATGAAAAAACTAACTAAACAAGTAATACTCATTGAGTATTTTAAATCTTAAAAGTATTTTTAATCTTTAAAAAATCCATATTCCCACTACTCAGAGACAATATAGTATATGTACCAAAGTTTTCTATTTAATTAACACAAATAAATGGTTGCATATTGATTCTATTTTTTTTTTGACTTGCATGTCTTAGAAAAACAAAATATAGATGGTATTATACCTAGTTTTTGGTATGATTTTCCTTCACATGAAATAAAAAATTGTGGTCTCTTTTGACTTCTGCATCTTTATCATTTTGGATTCCTACAGAGTATTTCAACCCTTATTGATTGATAGTCAGGTTATTTCAATTTTTATGCTACTTTTAGACAATACCATGATAAACATCCTGGTATGTCTGTACTTGTGGGTGCAGCTAGGCATCTTTCCTTAATACAGAAGTGCAGAAGTAGGTTACAGGGCCACAGATGTGTCTAACCACATTAACATATAGCCTCCATAGATGAAGATTAACATCAGGTGATTTAAACCTTGGCCCCATCATTCCTCTGTGTTCAGTGCACCTCCCCCACTAGGCCCTACCACTTCCCATTCATTCCGCCATCTTGACTCCCATTCTTGCAGGGGCAGAGTTGACTATCAGCTTATCATTTTAATCATTAGGACATTCACTTTTATGGCTTTTAAAGCTATGACTCATTTTTTAAGACTGAAGATGAGACAGGAAAACTATTATGGAGGGGACCCTTGACTGATATACTTCAAAGAGACCATTACTGCCCCGATGGAGGCGTCCTGAGCTAAGATCAGATATCTGCCCATCGGCAGGGGGGGCGATATTCTAGATCTTTTCTAAGCAGAATCCTTTTCATTGAAAAGGTCACCTGAATTTTCATTTCTAAGATCTCCTGCCTCTTTCCCCAAAGAACCATCTACTGCCATTCCAGAGAAAGAAAACGTTCCCCGCGAGTAATGAAAATGCATATTTGGACCAGTTCTCCCAACTGTGTGCAACAAAGCGAGTTCACAATCCCGTGGCCTCTGAATTCCTTTCTGCGGTCCATTTCCATGGTTATTGCCACTCAGGATTATGAGTCAAGAATTACTAAATCCATTCATCTCAAACTCCACTGCAACAACCACCAACATCACAGGCTAAGATTGCAAGTACACATGTGGGCAGTCAAAGCAAAGACAGTTTACCATGGGATTCTGGGGATCTTAGACTACACCTATACGTTTCTCTGAAGAAAAAAAAAAAACTGTGACTTCTAAACCCTGAGTCAAATTCTTACAAATCTGTACCCTTCATAAGGGTACAAAACAGAAAGGGAAATTTTAATACTCTCGAAACCTTGGTCTAAAAATGTCAATGCATATATGCAATTTTTAAATACAGCCAAAATGAATGTCTACTGTTTTTTTTCTTTCTGATAGTTAGATGTTTGAATAGGCACCTTGCTTGCCACTATGAAATTTTTATTCTCTATTATTGCTTTGCACACAATAGGCATTAAATAAATGTGTGTTAAAATGAACTAAATTTAGTAGTTAGGTCAATATCTTTTCATACATGTTGATGGTATTTAATAGTTGGAAAGTAACATTAACTGCAGCCATTTCCATAAATATCATTTCCTTTGTCCATGTGGAATGTAAAAACATTACCAATGGGAACTGTCCCGAGGTGCCTGAGCTGAGTTATTAAATTCTAACTTAATTACAGCAGAAACTACCAATTTTTGTTTGTGTGTTTGTTTTGGTACTAGGTATTGAAATTCAGGGGTGCTCTACCACTGAGCTATGTCCCCAGCGCCCCCCGCCCCGCCACTTTTTTTTTTTTTTTTTTGGAGGAGAGAGAGGTTCACTAAATTGCTGAGGCTGCTCTCGAATTTATAATCCTCCTGCCTCAAGTTGCTGGGATACAGGCATGATCGCCACCCCTGGCCCTACCAATTTGTTTTAAAAAACTTGTCCCACTCTTAGAAAGGAAAATTGATTTGAGGAGCAGAAGTCAATGAAGAAAATTGATGTTAAATGGCAGGAGTGAAGCAAATATTTGAAATTCTGGTTTCCTGGAGTTTCAGGAAGAGTTGAAATCTCTCCTACTTAGAAAATAAATTCTGGCATCAAAAACCATTCAGATCATAGTAGATTTCTATCTCAATTCGATTTCCTCCTCCTAGGCAGCCTATTTACTAAAGCAGTATGATAGCTGTTAATATTGTCATTTAATAAACATATAACTAATGGAAAAAAATAAAATAAGCTGTATTCCAACTATTCCCCCAATGGAATAAAGGTGTCTTCTCAAAACCTCTGCTGCTTTTTCTTTCCCATTGATCTGCCTCCTAGGAGTCAACCTACACCAATCCATGGAATTAGGAACAGGAAAACATAAAGTCTGCTCTTGAGAATATGTACATATCTTCTTCTAGTCTGAGAAAAACAGTATGCAAGGAGGACAGGGCAACAAGAAACTATCATTTAAAAGGCTTTAAAATATTTTTTTAAATTGAAAACCATATTCAAGCAGATCTATTTGTTGTTGTTGTTATTGTTGTTATTTGTTGTTTATTTGTTTGTTTGTTTGTTTGCTGCTGCTGCTGGGCACTCTGCCACACCATTCAAAATTTCCTAATGGCACGTATACTTCACACTTCGCTGTCCTGCGTGTTCCTTGGTTAACTTCCCCTCGTGTGAACAGATTCAGAACCGACACAGTTCATGCTCTGTTGTCTACAGAAATTTACTGAAAGAGAAGACTTTCAGGCACAGATCTTATCATAAGTGAAAAATATTCTGTTATTGTTCTGTGAAACAACTTTATAAATTATAGCAATCTTTTGAAAGATAAGATAATGTTCCTCTAAAACCAATTAAAATTTCTAAAAGATTATTCAGGATTGTTCTCTTGTTAAAACTAAGAGTCCCAAGTCCTGGGAATCCCAACACAGAGACCCAACTGAGGCAACTGGTCACCCTCACATCAGCAATCTTGAATAAAAATACCAGCTCTGAACACTCCGTTTAATTGAGTTAAGCAAGCCTTTATTGAATGCAGAACTGTGTCTAAAGTACTGTGTTAAACAGGAGTCCATCAAGGCCCACACAGGAGGCAGCTGGTATGGTCAAACTGAGTCATTTGAGTAGAGTTTCATTAAAAGGCTGTTTACAGAGGCGTGGAGAGAGCAAGGAACCCGTGAGACGTAGAGATGCATCCTGGGCTAGCAACAGTGGGCAGCCACGCGCACTCGGGGAAGCTGCCCAGCCTGAATTCACCACAAGCCTACAGGGAGGGAACCCAGGACCTTCCTCCCCCTCCTCCAGATATGAATTAATGCCTCCCCAAGTCCAACCGGAAAGAAGAGGAAAGGAGTGTCCGGTAAGGGGCTCTGCAGCTTCCCAGGCCACAGCACAGGGCAGAGAGTGGTGGGGAGGTGCCCAAAGAAGTCCTAAGCCTGACATTTCAAAAGAAATACTAAATGTAGGTCTTTGGAGCGATGACATTATGGGTATCACTGTTATTTTCTTCTACACTGTGCATTTTCAACATTTGGGCATGGAACATGGATTACTTCGGTCATTTTTCATCTTCATGTTCAACACTGAGTGTGCTATTTGGCTGTGGTGGGAATATTGTCTTGCTGCTACCACTTGTGTTTGAAGTTTACACTTCTGCAAATGCATTCTGTGATGGCATTCATCGTTTTAACACTTTCTTTTCTTTTTTTTTTTTTTTTTTCAGAGTAGAAATTAGAAGTTTATTAAAGGACAGCAGAAAAGACTTCTCCCGGAGGAAGAAGGGGACCCAAGAGGTGGAATCCCCGTTTTAACACTTTCAGTTTGCATAAATCTCGTTGTTAACTAAAGCGTGGCCCCTGCTCTTAGTAACTTAAAATCTAAGGGCAAGTTGAAGGCGTTAGTTTAGGCACATACCAACACAACTTAATAGTAGCAATACCCAAGTGTGCAGGTCTAACTAGCTCTTGTAGAAGAAAGCAAAAACCAAAATCAAGATGTTGGTTTTATGCCTCCTGACCTGGTCTGCTTTTAGTTAATTTGGAATTAATGGACCCTGGAAGTATTTTTATACACATGCACACATATAAATGTATGTGTACGTATATACATATATGTGTGTGTATATATACATATATATCTGTGCATACATATATACATACATGCATATACACAGATATGTGTACACATATATATTTTCAGACATAAATATATTGACATCTAAAAATATGTAAGTCATATTTATACGTCTTAATCTTTTTTTTTCTTTTTCTCTTTTTCTTTTTCAGTATTGGGGATGGTACCCAGCAGTGCTCTACCACTGAGCTACACCCTGACACCTTTTTATTTTTTAATTTGAGATAGTATCTCACTAAATTTGCCAGTTTGGCCTTGAACTTGCCATCTTCCCTATCTCGGCCTCCCACGTAGCTGGGATTACAGGCATGTGCCCCTGTACCCAGCTGTCTTTGTCTGTTTTCTGTAGTTAATCCCACAATGCCACAGACTGAGTTATAAAGAAATCTATTTGGCTCCCTGGTTCTGGTCCAAGGTCAAGGAGCACATCTGGTGGTGGCCTTCTTGTGGGCAGTGTGCCAAAGTGGTGTAGGGAATCACATGGTGAGAGAAAGAGAGCATGCAGGACCCAGCCAGGTTGGGTTTTACAGCAGCCTAGCCCCAAGGTGACCTATGACCCATTAGTCTATTAATCATGTGAGTGGTTGGTCCATTCATGAGGCTTGTTATTTGGCTCTGGAATGTGCCCCTTGTGTTAAAGTCTTGGTCCCCAGCCTATTGTGCTATTCATAATTGGTTGAAATTTTAAGTGGTGAAAGAGACTGGGAGTATAGCTCAGTGGTAGAACACTTGCCTAGCAGGGCCAAGACCCTGGATTCAATTCCTGGTGCCACAAAGAGAAAGAGGTGGAGCCTAGAGGGGGGGGGTTATGTTATTGGGTACATGCCCTCAGAAGGGATTATAGGACCCTGGTCTATTCTCTTCCTCTTCTTCACACCCTACCCATGAGGTGAGCAGTTGTACTCCATCACCCCCTCCCCATCATGATATTTTGCCTCGCTGTGGCCCACCAGTCATGGACTGAAACCTTCAAAACGGTGAGCCAAAATAAACCTTTTGTCTTGGGGCTGGGGATGTGGCTCAAGCGGTAGCGCGCTTGCCTGGCCTGGGTTCTATCCTCAGCACCACATACAAACAAAGATGTTGTGTCCACTGAAAACTAAAAAGTAAGTATTAAAAAAAATTCTCTTAAAAAAAAAAAGACTTTTGTCTTTATAAACTGATTATCTCAGGCATTTGTTATAGTAACAGAAAGCTGACTAATACAAAAGCAGAGGCTTAATCACTTCTTAAAAGTCCCACCTGGTCCCACCTCTTAATATAACAGCAATTAAATTTCAATATTATTTTAGTTATCCTTTTTGATACTAGTTTCATGATTGAGCCTTCATATAAGTCCTGCATCCATTCCCCTCCCTTTATAATTATAAAAAGGAAATGACATCAGGGTACCCATAGCACTGAGGAGCTGACACTGTTGGCTTTATCTTCAGTATTCTGCCCATTTTCACTCTGAAGCCACCTGCTCTTATTGAAGATGCATATATCCATGCTTCTCCAAAATGTATTAATTCTTGTCAAAGCCAGAAACAAATGAACAAATTGCAAAGCAGGGTTTAACTATTTGTAAGCTGTCTGCAACTTCTGACTTGCAAAACAGCAACTTCAGTTTTCAGAAAGAACATTACAGGAAGTTATCACCCCTGCGATCTCCAATGTGGCCCTTAATATAACCATAAGTCCAATGGTTAGAGTTTAAAATTCTAAAACACATACCACAAAAGCTGATTTCATTCTTATTGCACTGAACCACAGAAATCCTTCCCTCTGTGGCATCATAGGCGCTAATAGCTGATGAACAGACCACAGGTTTTCGTATGAAGGGTGCTTGTTATCTTCAGAAGGATTTGGACCGAGTACTAAGTCTCCTTTTCTTCCATTGGAAAATGGGAGAAATAATGATGCTCATTGGTTGTTATAATGATGAATGTAATTTCCAAAAAATATCTGACCCTGAGTTGGCTTTAAAATCAGGGTTCCCACCATAACTCTCTTCACCTTAGCCAACATGGTTTCAGTAACTTTGTGTTTAGTAACTTTACATTTAAATAACTTAAGAAATATATTTTCCATCAAATGTCATAGAACTTCTAAATATACTGGTTCATCTCTGCCTGCTTGACACGTTGAGTAGCCATTTGCAAATACAGGGATGAAATGAGACAAATATAACACTCCTTTGAACAAAAGGTTTCCAGAGAAGCACAAATTTTCTTTCAGTCTATTTGATGTGTAATCCAAATCAGGAACCAATGAAGTCTATCCAAGTGACGTGCATTCAGGTGCGGGAGATGGGGAGGGATCTTAACAACTTTATGAGGAGACAGTTTATGGGCTCCTTTTTGACACCATGAATGGAACTCCCTTTCCATACCCGGGGTAAACATGCCACACACAACCCTTCCTAGTCTTGAGCCCACCTGCCATAAGAAGTATGAATGCGCAGTGTCCCATGCCTGTAATCCCAGCCCCTTGGGAGGCTGAGGCAGGAGGATCGCCAGTTCAAAACCAGCCTCAACAAAGGCAAGGCGCTAAGCAACTCAGTGAGACCCTGTCTCTAAATAAAATACAAAATAGGGCTGGGGATGTGACTCAGTGGTTGAGTGCCCCTGAGTTCAATCCTTGGTATCCCACCAAAAAAAAAAAAAAAAAAATGTATGAATGAGGTACAGACAAAAGCCCTGAGTAGACATAGATTCTCTTTCTTGAATGTTCACTGACAGACTGCTTCCAGCTGCCCTCGGGGTGGGACGCCACCACAGTAAAACGCAGTGTTTGCTGAGGATTTCAGCAGCCACCTGGGGCCAAGGAACTCAATGAATGCTATTTAGCAGGGCGAGTGGTGAAACGGTGACAAATGGCATGTTGACTTTTTTTTTTTTCTGTGTTTGTGGTTTTAGGACGGCTTGGTTTCAGCCTCTGCTGGCTCCTTCTTCTGTGTTACCAACCTTTTCCACATTAAAAGCCTGTAACGGCCTCTCCCAGCTTCTGGCAGTGAGCTCCGGGCTGTTGACAGAAGCCATTTATTGGTTAGATGTGGCCTGTTGGAAACTACTGGCAAATACTGATTTGAGAGTTGATCCATGCTTCGGAATTTGTGTTCATTCTTTTTTTAAGAGAAATTCTTTAACTAGCCCAGTTTTTGCTCTTTAGAGTGTTATCATTTCAAAATGACCACCCACTGTTGGCTTCTTTTATCTCTGGTCACACCCAGTAAAATTAGGCTGGTTTGCAGATGATTAGCCCTAGACTCATCCACCTCTGAGCTAAACCTCCGCTGGCTTTGCTGGTTGGTTGGACTCTGCCTCAGGCTTAGCCCCTGGGACACCCCCTAGTCACCTCTACAGTCCCCAGAGCCCCTTCCCTGCCTAGGCTCACGCCTCTGGAGAAGGCTCATTAGCCTCAGCCTCCTCCTCCTCTTTGCTTCCGTCTCTTTACACAGCATTCTTCCCCTGTCCCTCTTGGTTCTAGAACGTTTCCAATTATTTCCGCCGCGAGGTTCTGAGTTCAGAGTGTTGACTGAACTAAAATATGGAAAAGATGAGAAGAGCCTGGCACTGAGAGGCCAATTAGTTAAATTGTTCAATGATCCCAAGAAAGGCCGGTTTCTCTTTCACTCCTGATGAGTCTTGGACTCATTAAAGGGAACTCAAGTTTCACTGAAGGCTTGTCCAGGAATTCCCCAAAAGCTCTTGAACCGAAGGCTGCAGCTGCCCGTGTAGATTTCTGTTTCCAAATGTGAAAAGACCTGAGAGCATTTCTCCCTTCAAAAAGATGTCATGGATCCAGGGCCCTTTCTCTGCCCTGCTCCGGATCTTGCCCACTCCAGGACTCAAGGTCAGGCGCTGCTATTTCAAGTTGAAAAAAAAAAAAATGATATTTCTGTAATCCAAATCGATTTGGGAAACGGTCCATAGGCCACTTAAACTGTTGCACAGTTTCACATGGATCCCGTATGTTACTACCCAGACTTCAACATGGTCTCGGTTCCACTCTCTAGACCCAAACCCAGCCAGCGGCACACCTTCCCAAAGCTCTTCTTTCCTCCCACCTCCCAGTCTCCCTCTTGGGGTTAAACCAATTCAAATTAAGCTATTTAGTGTGTCCCGTGCGCCTCTTCCATCCCGTATGCTAGATGAGTGTGTAAGCCCATGGACTACAACACAGAGTGAGCAGGGCAACCCCAGAAGTGAGATAAAAGCCCTCTTCCCCAAACACACAAATCTCACCTCTGTGGCACCAGGAATTTCCCCAACTGGACCCTTCCTCACGCTGACCCACGACCCAGTTCAAAGATCTAAAGAGGTCTTACAACCTATTTTTGTCAGACTTCCTTCGAGACTTGAGCACACACATGCGCACACCCAGGATCAGCGTGTCACACTGGGATCACAAAACCCACATCCCTATTCTTCCAGACCCTCTTACCTTTCCAGATCTTTCCAGACCAATCCGTTCAATTGTTCTAGAGAGGCAAAAAGTAACCGCTCGGATGGTGGTCATCTCCAGGTTATTCACTATTTTAGAGAAGGAAATATTTGTCACCCGTGGACATAGATCTAACGAGTCATCTCACATGCCCACATGCCAAAAGGCCCGTCCCTCAAGTATTCAGAAATCTATCATCTAAAAAAAAAAAATACTATTTTAAGAGTGGCCCCAGAGCCTTTTCCCTATTAGGATTCAAAGACACATTGTAATGCAGGAAATGTCTAAAACTCTCAGAGCTTTTTTATTCTAAAAGCATCAAGAGATTTTTTTTTTTTCTTTAAGGACACAATATTTTTTTCTGATGATGCTTTGATTAAGGTATTATTAGAACGAGTGTGGAACACGGTAAAGGTGATCTCAGGGGGGCACAGTGGAACTGGCCCGAGATTAAAAGCATCGCTAAAGGTCAGCTGGACAATTGATCATGGAGGCGTAATTCAATGTTGTTCTAGGATTCTATAACTAGATAATGTCATTTACATTATCCTTCCTTCCAAGGGAGGGGAGGAAGACCTATGGGAGGCAAAGCTTAATGGTTCCGGTACTGGCACCAAATGTCTTCTTGCGCAGCAAATCTGTTTCAAAGTACGGCTCATGAGCTAAGCTGGATACATACACAGGGGCCAAAAATTAACAAGGCAAGGAAACATATAGATTGTTTCGTATAGGTTGTCCCCCATAATCGGTAGTCAAATCAGCCAGCATATATTTACATGTATCTCTCCTGGGATGGAGGAGAGGGGTTTAATAAAAAATTTAAAAAGACAGAGGCTCCTGACTTCAAGAAATTTGGAGTCCAGACAGAGCTATGAATCTAGCACCTTCATCCAAGTTGGATACTGGGAGAGTGTCTCTGGGAAGGACTGCTCACAGAGGTAGTAGCATTTGAACTTGATGTTGAAGGATTTAAAAAAAAAAAAAATTGGTAGAGAGAGAATGCACAGACAGGGAGGCTAGTCACAGGCTGCTGCCCGGGGTGAGCTGTGCTCTGCGGAAAGGAAGAGTAGGAGGTTGTGACGGGGCCCCGGGTGCAATAGGACATGTCACCAGAGGCATCATTGCAGAGGCAGCTAGAAATGAAGTCGGATACCAGGCCATGCAGGACTTTGAGTGCCATGCTAAGAACGTAAGCTGTCATCCTGGAGACAGCGAAACTGTTCTCAGGACCATGACAAGCTCCCAACTGTGCTGGAGGAGAAAGTCTTCACCTTACTAGGGAAGGGTCAGAATGGAGATGAGCGGAAAGGCAGGAGACAGTAAGAAAAACGACCTCAGGCAAAGTCAGATGCATTCACAGACAGGACATCCCGACTGTCTGCCTCCTCAGCTCCCCCCCTGCCTTTCTCTGAAAGAAGTGATGGTCCCCACCCTAAGGCTGTGGTTAGACACCCTCACTCCCCCCGCCCATTCTTCTCAGCTTCCTCTGGGTACATCCTGGGTCCCTGTCCCTCTAATTTTTTTTGCTCCTGTTTGACAAACAGACTGGAAGTCGGTCCCCACCCCCAGGGCCCTGCCTCTCCCCCTAAATACTAAATGTGGCCAGTGTTGTTCCTCACTCTGTCTCTTCCACGTGTGGCCTTGGAACAAGGATCACCTTGATCATTTCATCATGGTGTTCAACGCTGAGGATGCTGTTGGACCGCAGTGGGGCTACTGTGTTGCGGGTGTCCACTGTGTCTGGAACTTCACGCTTCCAGTGATGCACTCAATGATTGACTTCATCCTTTACCAAACCACTTAACACTTTCAGCCTCAGATAAGCCTTGTAGTTAGCTAAAGCCTCCAGGTCGCTTTCACATGAAATGTTCACATCAATCATGACTCTCCTCTCCTGTTCGTCTTTGAGTAGTTAAGATCTAAATCCTTCTCACAGTACTAAAGGCTGCCTCTGCATTAAACTAGCTAAGTAGCCAACATGCTTCTGAGAGGGGACTGTCATGATCTAATCCACATGGTAAGGATTCCAGGACCTGGGCAGGTGGCCCTGGCTCCCTCTATCTCCCATCCTTCCACCCAGGAACCACAAAATATTCCTATATATAAAAATGAATTCATAAAAAAATTCAAGATGCTATTAACCTGTGCAGGGGATAGAAAGATTGGTAATGCTTTAAGTCTTTGGTATATCAAATTCTCTTGTTTTATGAAATATTACATGATGAAAATGTCAAATATGTCCTAATTTTAAGGTAATATGTAGGGACAATTTAGGTAGGAAGAAAATTCTCAGTATCCCTTGAATTTTGAGTAAAAAATAAAGGTAATAGAGAAAAAAAAGAGAAGAAAAAAGGCATTAAATAAATGAAATTTAAGAAAATTTAAAAAAAAACATGAAAGGGAAAAGAAAGTAAAAGAAGAATGAAGGAAATAAGAAAATAAATAAGTCTGAAAGACGAGCTGAAATAATGGAGTTGGGGACTGGGGATGTAAAGCATTTGCCTAAAATGTATGAGATCCTGGTTTCAATCCCTAGAACCAAAATAAATAAATAGGAAAGAGAGGGAAAAACAGAAAAGAAAGAAAGAGTAGGGTTGAAAGGAGGATTTGGCCAGATGGGAGTGGTGGAGGTGGTTGATTAACCGGTTGATGAAGTATCACCAGCCAGGTGCGGTGATGCACACCTACGTTCCCAGCAACTTGGGAGGCTGAGGCAGGAGGATCCTAAGTTCTAGGATAGCCTCAGCAACTCTGTGAGACACAGTCTCAAAAATAAAAATTAAAAAGGTCTGAGGATGTAGCTCAGTGGCAAAGCACCCCTCAGTTCAATCCTCAGTACCAAAAAAAAAAAAAAAAGGTATCACCATGGTGAGGACTGCAGATGCAGACTGGTGGAGAGACAGGGAGCCACGGACAGTGCCTCAAATCCTCCAAGAACCATCAGCAAATCCATGATCGCCCTTGGCCTTGACTTCAGCCACCCCAGGGGTCAGTCTTTCAGTGCTGTCCAGACTGTGTGGCCCAAAGTCAGGAGGCACAGGAGCCAAGTTCCCGCTGGTCCTTAGCCAGGCCTTCCCTCAGCTGTGGGTGCAGAATCTCGGTGCTCAGGAGTGTCGCTGAGGCGACTCAGCATGCTGTCCTTCCTTCCCCTCCTGCAGAGCCTGCGCAGTAGCCTGCCCAGCCAAGAGAAAGAAGAGCCCTACAAGCCTCCAGAGGAATGGCAACATGTTTCCCCCAAAACCTGCCAGGTAGGTGTGCGGTGACGGTCCAGGGGTCTCTTGGCCACGTTGGCAATTCTAACTTCAGACTGAAAACAAGGTTGCCCGCTGCCCCACCTGGCATGAAAAGTCAACTCCAGTGGGATTAAAGAGTTGCATGTTTATTTCAAAATGAGACCGTAAAAATATATATGATTCCAGTACGTGGGGGGAAATGGGGTCTGTTTAAAAAGAGATGGAGCAGAGAAGATTCTCCAGCCCCTGCGTCCAAATCTCCAGATTGCTGGGCCCTTCTTGACTCCTTGGGCTGAGCAGATGGCTCTTTAGTGACTCAGTCTGAAGAGCAGCTGTACCCAAGTCATTAAGATTCCATTTCAGGTGTTTAAAAGTTCAGGAGGCTGAATCAGAGATTAATTTTAATCCCATTCAAAGGCTTCCCCACCTCCCTCCGCCATCTCAGGCCTGATTTGGGACCCAGGGGACTGTTTTGCAATTTTGTTTCTCTTCGTCTCTCTGTGGCCCTCTGAGGTTGGAGGAAGAAGGGTGGAAGGCTTCGGGGAAAGGCTTCATTCCTACAGCTGCAGTCCTGTCTCGGGAGGGTCCCCCGGTGCAGGTCCTTCTGATGTCCAGTTCTCGTCAGTCACACTACTGCCGGATGCACTGGGGGTCCCACTTTTCATAGCCCCTCTTTAAGGCTCCCGCCCACCTATGCCCATCAGAGCCGAGGGGCTAGGGAAGGGGGCTCTGCACCAACCATCCAGCCACCTCTGCTACATTTATTGGCCCACAGCTCCGTCTCCCATCCTGGACTCTCTGGAAGGGGAGAATGGGAGCTAACCCCTCATGGGGTGGGCTGCTGCAGCAAGACTTGGCATTCCAAATTCTCTAGACGGAAAAGAGAAAGCAGGGATCAATTTTTAGGTTCGCACAGGCCCCTAAACTCCGAGGGGGGGCAGTGCAGATCCATCCGTCTTGAGCATTTTCCCGATTGCTCTGTGTCCTGGTGGAGACAGGGTGGGACTCCAGGGCCCCTGCGTCTTAGTAAGCTGCCAGCAAGGGAAGAAGTCCACCGCCTCCCTGTCTGTAGGGAGGGCTGGCTTTGAACTCTGGATGCTTCTCAAATGGCTTAGGAGGAGGTGATGCTCCCCCACCCGG
This sequence comes from Callospermophilus lateralis, assembly GCF_048772815.1. Taxonomy (NCBI): domain Eukaryota; kingdom Metazoa; phylum Chordata; class Mammalia; order Rodentia; family Sciuridae; genus Callospermophilus; species Callospermophilus lateralis. Next base: position 142,157,952 of record NC_135310.1, read on the forward strand.
CCCATAAACCCATCATAAATGGAAAATGCATTTAACTCACCTAACCTTCCAACACCCCCGATGAGCAACCCTGACCACAGTGGAGTGTCTGCTGCTCCAGGTGGGATCGGGGGTGACTGGGAGCCGCGACTGTTGGCACTGCCCAGCACTGAGGCAGAGGACTGGACGATCCTGGAAAAGACCTAAGTTCAAACTTTGCAGGTACAGTGGCTACTGAATGTGCATCATGTTCACCCAATCATAAATTAATTTAAAGGAAAAAAAAAAAAGTAAGTCGAATCATTATGTTGGGACTGTTCCTAGTGGCGACCTTGGAACCCCTTATTTGGCTTAAAGGCCAGTAGAGAAAGCCCCCACCACCACCACACACAGCCCCACTAGATCCTTCCTGTGCTCTGTTCCTTTGGCAAAATCTCATGGGCCTCCTTCTCCAAACAGTGCTTTTAAGTACATAAGATAAAATATACAGAATTACAAAAGAAACCAATGTCAGTGAAATGCAGTTGTCAAAATCACTTTAAAATTGATGCTATAATAATAATCCTTTTTAAAAAAATCACTTTATTGAGATGTGATTGGCACACAAAAAGCTGTATGTATTTACTATATACAAACTAAGGAGTTTGGAGACAAGTTCATGAAACCATCACCACAATTTAAACCACAAATATCTCCAAATATGTCCATCAGCTTCAAAAGTTTCCTCCTGCCCTATTCATCCATCCATTCATTCATTCTGAGAACATGTAACAAAGGAGCTAATACCCTCTTAACAGATTTTTAAGAATGTCATAGAAGATTGTTAACCATGGGCAGTTTGTTGTGCAGTAGGTCTCCAGGACTTATTCATCTTGCATAAGCAAAACGTTGTGCTTTTTGGTCAGCACCTCCTGCTTCCTCCTCCCGAGACCTGGCAACCACCATTCTACCCTCTGCTCCTACATGTTTGATTATTTTAGTTTCCTCATTTACGTGGTCTCATGTGGTATTTTTCCTTCTGTGTCTCACTTATTTTTGCTTAAGTGCTCTTTAATTAGTACTTTATTAATAAGTTTTAGCAGTACTTTCTAAGTAGGGATGAATCTAAGTGACATTTCTAGATATCCACAATGACTGCATATGATGTGAAAAAACTTGTGGTTTCTACTAATGACAGAGTTACCAATGTTGCTAATACGACTGTACCTTGTTGGCTACATTCATAATCCAAGGATATACTAAACTTCAACTACAGAATACAGAAAATAAGGATGGAATATTTTTTCCACTCTTGGTCTTGGACCTCCTGAAATCTACCCGCAAACTCCTGGGGACAGATGAGGAAGCCCTAGACTGCAGGCTGCCTCCTCCAGGGATCTCCCCACATCCTTCCTCGGCTTATGTAGGTCAGCGGGGGTGGAGAGGAGGTGGCTGCAGGGCCGGTTTGGTGGCCTGTTGGTGAGGTTTGCAGGTCACCTAGCAACTCCTTTAGGAGTGGAGAGAAGTTACAGCCCGAAGTCCTCAGCTTTGAGACATGCAAGAGAGCGCTCGCCTCTGGGTTCGATCCTCAGCACCACATAAAAATAATAATTAAAAATGAACAAATATTTGTAAATATAAAAATAAATAAATAAAATAAAGATGTTGTGATCTACTAAAATAAATTAAATAAATAAATATTTTTAAAAAAAATAAATAAAGATATCTTGTTCATATGATGGAAAAGAAGTTTGAAAGAAAACTTTAAGTTTTTCTAAAGGAAACTAATGTGACTTGAACTTATCTGAGGCAAGTAAGGATTCTCTGAGTATAAAAGTAATAGAAGAAATGATGGGGAAATTGAAAGATTTGATTACGCATACACACATGAAAATATAGGTCAAAACAACAATATCACAGATAAAACTGAAAGAGAGCCAGGCATGGTGGCACATAGCTGTAATCCCAGTGGCTCATGAGGCTGAGGCAGGAGAATTACAAACTCAAGGACAGCCCCAGCAATTTAGTGAGACCTTAAGCAACTTAGCAAAAGCCTGTCTCAAAATTAAAAAAAAAAAAAAAAAAGTTAAAAAGCACTGGAGATGTGGCTCAATGATTAAGCCCCTCTACAATCAATCTTTGGTACCAAAATGATAATAATAATAACAATAACAATAATAATAAGCATTAATAAATATCTGCAATGAAAATTACAAAAAAAAAAGAGCAGATAGTCATATATTGTGAAACAATCTTATAAATCGGAGAGGGAAAAAAGTAAGATACTATAAATAACTGTTTGGGGCTATTCATTACTTTTCTTTCTGCCCTAATTTTACCATATCTACCTCCAGAGAAAAACTGAGCAGCAAAAGAGATATATAATGAAAGCCAGGCTTGGTGGCACACACTAATAATCCCAGTGACACAGGAGGCTGAGGCAAGAGGATTGCAAGTTCAGGATCAGCCTCAGCAATTTGGTGAGGCCCTAAGCAACTTCATGAGATCCTGTCTCAAAATAAACAATAAAAAGGGCTGGGGTTGTGGCTCAAGGATTGAACATCCCTGGGTTAAATCCCCAGTACCTGCCAGCCTGCCCCCCCACCCCACCCCCCCCCAAAAAAAAAGAGAAAGAGAAAGAGAGTGAAGCCCAATGTACAGATCAAATGTCAGCATTCAGTGATGGCAGATACCATTTCCACCTCACTTTTGTACCCACTTTAGGCTCAGGTTTGTTACTGGCACTGGTGCTTTAAGCCACATGGAGAATCCTACACCAAACTGGACCTGAACTTCCGCAACCCTGGAATGCAAACAAATAAACTTCAGATTCTCCATTCTATCTTGCACCTAAAGGTATTGATCAGACCCTTTCAATAAAGATGCATGAAAGTTTCTAGAAAAATAAAATATCATGCAGATTTGCACCAGGCCTTCTGGAACCAGCATTGTGCTGTGTGGAAAGGAACATGGTCTTTGAGACCAGACAAACATGGACCCAAGTCCTGGCCTGCCGCCTTTTACTGACAGTGCAACTTGGGCCAGTCATGTATCTGTGTCTTGGTTTTCCCGTCTGTGAAACAGGAGCAGTGTGCACCCCATAGACTTGCTGTGAGGTTGAGAGATAACACATGAATCACATCCTGACCTTGCATCATATACACAAAAACACTCCAGATGGATCAGAAGATAAACATTGAAGTAAAACAATAAACCTCTTAGAAATGCAGGATAATGGTTTTGTGACCTTGGAATAGGAAAAGATCTCTTTAAAAAGTCCCCCAAAGGCCAAATGATAAAAACAAATATATATAAATTGAACTGCATCAAAGGTAGGAACGTCTACACAATAAAAGACATCTTGGAAAAAAGTAAAAAAGACAACCCAAAGCCAGGAAGAAGCTGTCTGTAACCTATTTTAAAAGAACAAAGCATTTTAGTATGTGGCATATACTAAAATTCTTTTAAATAAATTTGTTGAAGAAAACCAAATTAAATAAGTGGAGTTAAAAAAAAAAAACTCAAATAACACCTTTTCCCGATCTAAAAGAAAAGAAAACCTAATAGAAAATGAGCAATTTCTATTGCTCACGGGGTGGTATAATTGACAGAAGAAACACGGAGGTCAACAAATGCAAGAAAAGAAGCATAGCTTCACCGCACACGTGGAACTGCAAATCGATCCCCATTTCAGTCCTATCAAATAGTTCCCCTTTCATAAGAACTGAAAAACTCCCCTAAGCTTAGAAAAATTGTAAAATCCTAATAACAGTGTTGAAGAAGATTGTGCAGAAAAGAGGATTCATATGCTCCACCAGTGGGAGTATAAATTGATTCAACCACTTTGGAAAATAGCGTAGCATGATTCAGTAAATGGGCACAACCTCCCATCAACAGTTCATCTGAAGAGACCCTAGTGCCTGTGCTCAAAGGGGCAGATGAGGCTTTTGCTGGAGTGTAGCTTTTGGGTGGAGATTAACTAAAATCAATGTGAACCTCTCTCTGTAGAAGGATGGACAGATGGACTCCAGCACCCTCATACAGTGGGATACTATGTGCCAATGAAAACAAAGTTGCCAGATTTGCATGAAACATCAAGGGTGAATGATAAAAAATACGATTTTTAAGTTAAAAAAATGCTGCAGAAAGTTTTATACAGTTATGACATCACTTGTGTAAATAATTATAGATACTCAAAGCAACACTAAATATTCTTTACATATACATGTACTTTATGGTTTGCATCTTCAATGTCTCCCAAGACCCATGTGATAAAGACATGGTTCTCAGCTCATGATGTCCATTGGAGGTGGTGGAACCTCAGGAGGTGGGGCCTAGCGGAAGGAAGTTAGGTCATTGGGGGTGTGCCCTTGAAGGGGATACTGGAACCTTGGCTCCTTTCTCTCTCTCTTCTCTCTCTCTCTCTTTCTCCCCCACCTCCATGAGATGAGCAGCTCTCTCCTGCACCCCACCATGATGTACTTCTGTGCCAACACAGGCCCACAGCAACAGAAGCCAAATGACCATGATCTGAAACGATGAGCCAAAATAAACCTTTTCTCCCTTTGAGCTGGTTAGCTCAAGTATTTTGTCACAGTGACAAAAAACAGAATCTCTGTAATATGAACACATGAAAATATGGCCTGGATACATACCAAATTTCTAATGGGAAAGAAATTGGGAAAGATACAGAGGAGAGTTGTTATTATACTTTTGTCTACTTTTAAAAAGCTTTTCAGTTGGGAGGAAAGAAGTAAATAGGAAGTACTAAGGAGAATGCATGGCCTTTATTGGTGCCTTACTTAATTGAAGCCATTTTTTAAGTTATCTACCAAGTATAGGTAAGTGAAATGTACTTTGGTCCTGTGCCCTGACTATACCCAGCTTGTAGCTTCTCCCTGCCCAGTTCACCAGCTTGAGCAGCAGACTGTGTGTATGGTAGAACATGGGAAATTGATGTTAAGCCTCACAGTAAGCCAGCGGTTCTTAGCTGGGGACAAGTGTCACCCCCAAAGGACACATAGCAATGTCTGAAGACATTTTGACTGTTACAACCAATGTGGAGGGTGTTGCTACTGGAATGCAGAGCCTAGAGCTTGGGGATCCACTTTCAACCTGTGATGCATCAAATGGCCCCCACCACAGAGATTCAGCTGGTACAGAACATGAGGACTGGGGTCAGGGAGTGAGCGCTTGCCTAGCATGTGCGAGGCCCTCAGTTCACTTTCCAACATTGCCCAAAAAACAAAAAGAAAAATAATAAAGGAAGCAAAGAAAAGAAAGTAAGAAAGGGAGGGAGGGAGAAAGAAATGTCAATAGTGCAAAGGTTGAGGATCCCAGTGTAAGCCCACAGAAAATTAAAAACACACATCCCTTGAATTGCAAATAACATACTAAAGTTAACTACTTTTCGGATGAGTCCTTTTTCTAAATAACTGGGGATTACTGAAACCACTCCTCTTTTCTAACCCAGACACTGGGCTACATCCAAGAGTGTGGAGGACAGAGATGTTTCTGCCCAAACTGTAGCCTCCAGTTCTCTTATCCGGGTCATCTGCAGGAGGGAGCATAGACTCCAATCATTTCAGTTGAGAAAAATCCTCCCAAATCTGAATACGTATAGGTTCGCATCCTAATTCAGACTAACGCCGTCTGTTTCCAAAACTAAAGGAAGCACAACCTGGGTTATTTCTTTTCAACCTCCCAGGAAATCATTTAGCAGATCCAGGGACTCAGGCCTCCAATCCATACCCCTAAATCAATTGCTCCATATTCTTAAAGTTCAATGGGCCAAATCATGCATGAAAAGTGTATCAATCATGATCCAGCTTCATATGAGCAAAGCCCCATATATAGTGGCTTAAGTAAAATTGAATTTGATGCCTCTCTCGGTCAATTGAAATTTAGAGCTAGCCCAGGCCAGGTTTGGCAGCCCCAGGATGCCTCTTAGTATTCTCTGTAGCTTGGCTCTTTTTATTGTCCAGGATAGCGGCTGATATGTCACAAGAACATCCACCTTCAAGTCAGAAGAATGGAGAAGCGAAAAAGACTTACCTCTCCCCTTTTAAGAAGTCTTCCAGAAAATTCCTTGCCACACAATTGCTTTTAGCTCCTTGGCCAGAATTTATTTACCTACGTAGCCATACTTAATGACAAAGGAGGCAGGGAAATAAAGTCAACCCTCAGTGTTCACGTGAGATTGGTCCCAGAACCCCTGTGGATACCAAATCTCCAGGATGTTCATGTCTCTTCTGTAAAATGACATAGTATTTGCAGATCACCTGCACACATCCCCCTGTAGACTTTAAATCATCTCTAGGTGACTTATAATACGTCATATAATGTAAGTGCCGTGGAAATAGTTGTTAACACTGCATTATTCAGGGAATGATGATGAAAATGTCTACACGAGTTCACTGCAGATGCAGTATTTTAAAAATATTTTTGATTCACTGTTGGTTGAATCTGCAATCATGGAAGCTGCAGGTTAGAAGGTCCAATTGTGTAGATTTTTTTTTTTTTTTTTTTTTTTTTTTAGCCGAGTGGCAATATGCCTATTGAAAATCGAGGGTTTTGTATCAAAGAACTGCAATGTGGATTCTGGAAGGCATCTAGCATTTTCCACTGTGGTCTGCTCCTTTGGCTCCCCCAAATACCCATGAATGCTCTTCTCGTTCATACCCATGCATTTTCCTCAAAGTCTCCTACTGTTTACTGAATCTCACTTAAAGTCCAGGTGATCTAGACTTTAAGGATCCCTAGTTGATACACAATCATCTTCATGGAGTCCAGATGGGACTCCTTGTGCTCTGCTCATTCTTAAACCCCAAAGCAAGTTATCCAACATCTACATGCAACATCACTGCTGGAGCAGAAGCCAGAGACTGAGGCAGAAGAACCACATGGTCCTCAGAGTTCAAGGCCAGCCTGAGCAACACAGTGAACCCCCCCCCCATCTCTAAAATAATCGATCGATTTAAAAACTCACAATAGACAAAGGAAGAAAGATAAACATTGCAGGAATTTGTCCGTGGCAATGATCAAATCCTGCTCAATAGAAATGGCAAAGACCCCCCACCCCTTGCTGTCTGTGTGAGCCTTGACTGTCCCTCTGGCAGCTCTGCCTTGGAGAAGCTCTCTTGTCCATTGTCCGACGTGACCTCTGTCCGCCCTCTAGGAGGTTCTTCTATGGAGGAAAACGGGGACAAGCCCCGTGCATCAGAAGTTATGATCATTTTTTGATGCCATATGGTTTCCGTAGCCAACTTCTTGCTTTGGAGGGTGCATTTGAGAGCTGAATGAGCAGACGTTTTCGCAGGCCAAGCCCGGGGTTTCTGTCCAAACCTAAGTAAGCTGCCATCCAATCTATTTGCTTCCAGTCAGTTCCAAGCATGAGTGACTACAGCCCAATGTTGTGTCCAGAAACACGGTGTAAGCCTGAAGGTTCTGATCTTTTATTTATGTCTCTTTATGCTCTGCCCATCCTTCCCTCTCAAAGTGATGCTAGCTCCTTTGAGACTATTTGAAAGGCAGAGAGAAAAGGTTGGGTGGGACGGCACATCTTTAAACTGATCACTGGGGCTGGGCGCAACTCCATTGTCCAGAGGCAACTGCCAGGAAGGTGCCTGGAAAGGGCCTGGGGCCACATCCTTATCTCCTGCCAAGGCCCATGGGCTTCCTGTCACTCTACTACTGCTTCCATCTGGGGAAGAAGCAGTTGGATTTTTCACCCCTGCAAGGCCCCCAATTCCAGGACTCCCGGTGGATTTAGATTGCAGGCAGGGACTCTCACAATGCTTTTTTTTTTTTTTTTTTTTTTTGCTTACACTTTTTTTTTTTTTTGCTTCCACTTCTGCTGGTGGGTGGGATGGCTCCAGCTCAAGTTCATATCTTTATTACAATTCATAGCTAGTCGCTATAAGAAGTAATCAAAGCTGGGCTTGGTGGGGCACACTTGTAGCCCAGCAGCTCAGGAGGCTGAATCAGGAGGATAACCAAGTTTGAGGCCAGCTTCAGCAACTTGGCAAGGCCCTGAGCAACTTAGTGAGACCCTGTCTCTCAATAAAAAATAAAAAGGGCTGGGGATGTTGCTCAGTGGTTGAGCACCCCTGGGTTTAATCCCTAGTACCAAAAAAGGAGGAGGAGAGAGGAGGGAGGGTGAGGGGAAGAGGGGGAGGGAGGGAGGGGGAGGGGGGAGGAGGAAAGAAAGAAAGAAAATCAATACAAACTTTGCATTTCCTATCTCTGACCCTAGCTACACCCTCAGTTTGCATATTACTTGCTTGACATAATACATCAGGTGATCATTTGATCAAACGTTTTGCTACAGCATAACAAGAGTTACAAACTATACAACAAAAATATCCACTCCATCTCTGCTCTATACCTGACCTTCTTTACTAAGCCATTAACACAATTGGATTTTATTACATACACTACCCAACTGCCAGGTGTCAAATTTCATATTGATAAGGATACGGTTTAGTTGCTTAAAACAGGAAAATGCAAAATAACAGTGATTTGAGCATAGAACAAGGTGCTTAAAAACCCCACAGATGGAACTTGTTAACCATGTAACATGACAAGAAATACATTGTGTTAGTCAGTTGACTGTTAGTATAACAAATACTTGAGATAATCAACTTACAAAGAGAAAAGGTTTATTTTTACTCACAGTTTTGGAGACTTTGGTCTATGATTGGTTGATGCCATTGCTTTTGGGTCTGTGGAAGGGAGTGTATGGTGGAGTAAAACTGGTCACCTTATAACTGGGAAAGCAAAAAAAGAGGGAGAAAACAACATCTATAATCAGCACTCCCCCAGTGACCTAAAACCTCACTGGGCCCACCTCTTATGATTTCCACCAATGGCATTAATCTAGGGAGCAAGATTTAACACATGCGTTTTGGAGGACACGGATAATCCAAATTATTGCACACATTATTAATCATAACAGTTTATTAATTAAAATAGTTCCTAGCAATAACCTGCACCTGAGAGTTTAGGATTTAGATAAAACACCCAGGAGTGAATGTGCTGACCATCTCTTTTCCCTTGAGCTCATAAGCTTCTTCTCAAGCTGGAACAGAATTTCAGCTGACGTCTCTCATAAGGGGAGACCCAGATGTTTCATGATAATGTCAATTGATTCCTGACCCAGAAATAGAGCAGAGGCTGGTGATGGAGGGGTAGGGGCTTACTCACTGCTGAGGGGGACAAAGGTCAGATGGGAATTGGGAAGAAGGACATGGAGGGAAAGCCCATCAGTTGAGGTCCATCAGTCCAGAATCTGACTATAAAATCAGGAGAGTCAGAGAGAGAGTTGCTTGTTGAAATCAATGAGAAATCCAAAATCTGACTGCTATTGATTATCACAAACAACTCTTCTGTTTGTTTGTTTGTTTTTAGTACTGGAGATTGAACTCAGGGTGCTCGACCCTATTTTGTATTTTATTTAGAGACAGAGTCTCACTGAGTTGCCTGCTGCCTTGCCGTTGCTGAGGCTGGCTTTGAGCTTGAGATCCTCCTGCCTCAGCCTCCCCAGCTGCTGGAATTACAGGCTTGCACCACAGCACCCAGCCCAACCAACCCTTTTGGGAGTGCGCTACTGGGGATTGAACCCAGAGCCTTGCACAAGCTAGGTAAACACTCTGCCACTGAGTTACACCCCCAGCCCTTTTGGTTTTGAGACAGAGTCTCACTAAGTTGATGTTTTAGTCAGCTTTGCATTGCTGCAACCAAAATACCTGACAAGAACAATTTAGAGGAGGAAAAGTTTATTTTGGCTCATGATTTCAGAGGTTCAGTCCAAGGTTGACTGATTCCATCGGTTGGGGCACAGAACATCATGGCAGATGAAAGCAGCTCGGGATGTGGAGACCAGGAATTAGAAAGAGAGCCTCACTGACTAAGGACAAAATATAAACTTGAAAGGCACGCCCCCATGACCTACTTCCTTCAGGCACACGCTACCTGCCTGTAGTTACCACCCAGTTAATCCATATCGGTGGATTAATCCACTGATTAGCTTACACCTCTCATAATCTAATTATCTCCCTTCTGAAAATTCTTGCATGTAAGTTTTTTGGGAGCTCCTCATATCTGAATCATAGCAGTTGCCAAGGCTGGCTTCAAATTTGAGATCCTCCTGTCTCAGCTTCAGGTGAGCGACACAGTGTCTGGCTGACCAGTATACTATGTTCCAAGCAATGTACTAAATTCTTTATATGCTACAGATAAGGAAACCGAGGCTCAAAGAGGTTAAATAATTTACCCAAGGTGATGACAAATAGTGGAATCAGGGCATGACCTCGGGTCTCTTGGAGACCTGAGCTAATTAATCTCTTGAACATTGTGGTACATTGTTCAGATGGTAAATTTGGGGCAGTTTGGGGGTTTTGTTGTTGTTTTCTGTTTCGTTTTGTTTTGTTGGAACTGGTGATTGAACCCAGGGGCATTTTACCACTGAGTGTCACATCCCCAACTCCCCCATTTTTTTTTTTTTTTGTACCAGGGATTGACAAAGGGGTGAACCACTGAGCCACATCCCCAGCCCCCCCTCTTTTTTTTGAGAGAGAATTTTTTAAAATTATTTTTTAGTTGTAGATGAACACAATATTTTTATTTCATTTTTTATGTGGTGCCGATGATCGAACCCAGCGCCCCGCGCATGCCAGACGAGCACTCTACGACTGAGCCACAACACCAGCCCCTGTTTTTTTATTTATTTTGAGACAGGGTCTCACTATGTTGCTTAGGGCCTCACTAAGTTGCTGAGGCTGGCCTCAAATTTGCGATCCTCCTGCCTCAGCCTCAAGAGACACGGAGATTACAGGCATACACCGCCGTGCCCCACTTTTTACTTTATTTTCTTCAGAGGGACGACTCCTGGCTGTGTTAATTATTCAGTAGTATACAATCACCCGTCATCTGCATAATCAGTCTCATTTCATCACAAGGAAAGTCACTGCAGCCCCACATTCATAATTGGCATTTTCAAGCCACATATTATAGTCTTTATGAGCAGGAAGGAGGGGAAAGGAAGAGGTTTGCATTTAGGAAAATGAGCAAACAGACCAAATGGATTTGAAGCCCTCTCGTCCTTCCTTCCCTCCCTCCATCTGAGCATCCACTCCGCGCTCTGCTCTTAGATTGCAAAAGTCCCAAAGCCCGGCTCTGCACTCATAGAACAGGCGCTGGGGTGGATGGGCAAGCTCAGGAGCTGTGTACACCCTTGAAAACCATGTCCACCCCCCATCTGTGGGAAACGGGGGTAGAAAGGCTTCCTCTAGGGCCGGAATGTAGCTCAGCCATAGAGAGCTTGCCCAGCATGTTCAAGGACCTAGGTCTCTTCCCGCATTTATAAAGTAAAAATTGCCCAAGCGAAGACCTAGATGGATAAATAATAGAAGCCAGCCAAACCACGTGTCAGAAGGTTATCTGAGCACAGGAGGCCACCTGTGCAAAAGCATGTGTTCAGGATTGTTGAGGGCGGCCAGGATTGGGGAGCTATGGGAAGAGATGTGGCAAGAGGCCACCCAAACGTCAAATCCTGAAGGTCTTTATAGGCCCCACAGACTAAAGTAGGCTGCATGCTAAGGGAAGCGGAATGTTAACCACAAGAGGGACACCAGATGTGCTCTTTAGGAGGGCCACTCTAGCACAGGGGTAGAGAATGGTTTGAGAGGTGACTTAAGGTGGGCAGTGCCAGCGAGCGTCTGTCAAGGTACAGGAGTCTTGAGATGGGGGTGGCCCAGCTCAGGCACAAGACCAAGAAGGGACAGAAGCAGAGGGGCTGCCGTGCCCCTGAGGAGGCTATTGCAGTCTGAATTTTCACCACTGTGACCAAAACACCTGACAAGAAGAATTTCATAGGAGGAAACGTTTATCTGAGGGGTCACAGCTTCAGAGGTCTCAGTCGCTAGACGGCTGACTCCATTGCTCCAGGCCTGAGGTGAGGCAGCCCATCATGGGGGAAGGAACTGGCTCAGGACCCGGCACCAGGAAGCAGAAAGGAAGCTCTGATCAACAAGGACAAAATATATACCCCAAATATGCGCCCCCCCATGACCCACCTCCTCCAGCCACACCCTACCCGCCTTCAGCCACCAGCCAGTCAATCCTATCAGGGGTTAGGGCGCTGATCAGGTTAAGACTCTCCTAACCCCATCATCTCACCTCCAAAGTTTCTTCCACTGTCTCCGCTGTGATCCTTAGGGGACACCTAATATCTAAGCCAAACCAGAGATGGAGAGAACACAGTGTGGTAGATGAGACGAGAAAGACAGGCCAGTCCACGCGGTGGATTCTGACTCAGAATATTCAGCGGGTGCAATTTGGAGACAGTTACACGTCATGTAGAGGTCACGGAGTCCAGAGTCCACAGGAGAGCTCAGGCCCAGGAAAGCAGGTGTGGCATACAGAGTCTCTAGGGACAGGGGGACAATGACATGGTCCCAGAAGAGCACCGCTGGCCTCCCTCCTCTGCCTCCGACGGCACGTGCTGGCCAGTTCTTCCCATGTGCTGGGCCTCGCTAGTCCACTCCTCAGAATCTGGCCAGCGCTTAAACAGTTGCCCCCATCCTCATCCAAAATTAGTTCTGAGTCTCTTAGTGTGTCTCTCCCAGTCATTCTGATGAGTGATTTATAAAAATCATACAGGCATTCGTGGGTTATTGCCTACAACATTTCTGGATTTTAATGGAAGAGAATCAACAAGATTTGAATCCACAGAAATCTCTGAGGTCTTACTGTCTTTCATTTATTTGTTTACTTGTATTTGGTTGGTGGTTAACACTGAGGTTAACGTCCCCTCAGTCCTCCATCCAGGCCACTAGAAGCCCCATTTCTTCAACCACATTTTTAAAAAAATTGAGCCCTTAGCTTTGTACTTAGAAGTCTTTTCCACTCCAGTACTGGGGGCTGAACCCGGGGCTTCATGCATGCTAGGCAAACCCTCTGCCACTGAGCTACATCCCCAGCCCCTGGTTTTTGGCTTCGGAGGCATGAATATACATGGAGTGTGCAGGTCCTCATCGTTTCTGTCTAGGAGCACAAAGTACACTGCTCCATCTGTAGAAGTGGACAACTCAGGTGATGGCTACTTTAGCGCTGGACATGGACAAAACAGAACTGGAACATATGTCTGTTTCTGACCCATGCAAGGTCCCCAGTGTCAGAGCCACCTGGCAGTGGGTGGCCAGGAAGAAACCGCTGTGCTGTGAAAGTCAAATGCCACTACCCCAGGGAAGCTCTCCTCAGGAATCATCAGGGACTGCTTTGCCACGTCCTCAGGGCAGTGTGGCATTTGTCAGACTGGGTCCTGATTCTTTTTGTTTACAAATATGTCTTTCCTCCTATTCTGTAAGTTCCAGGAAGAGACGTGTCCTATCTTCCCCATCTTCTCACTCCCGGTCCCTGGGCCTTAACACAGTGCCGTGTGCAGCAGGCGTCCCATCAGTATCCACTGAACACACGGCTTCGTGAATGAATCTGCAGACAGATCCCACTCACAGAACGTGGGGACAGCAGGTGTGCAGATGTTTCTCAGCTGAGAAACTGAATGAGTGACGGCGGCACAGAGGGATGCCACCCTGGGCACGTCGGAGGGATTCCCAAGGCACCAAGCCACATAGGCAAGTTCTTCAGGAGACACAGGATTCTTACTCTCTGTCTTCCTTCTGGGAAAAAGCCTAAGAAATGCTTATTCATAACACGGGCCACGAGGCCAATGGCTAATGGGCTAAGTGGAGAGAATTCTGGAGAGACGGAAATGGAAACGGGTAGTGAGAATTGGAATGGGACATAACTGGGGCACCATGGCTTTGAGAGATGCCAGAGAAGTGACAGAAGGCAAGAGGATGAACGGCAACGGGAGGAGGGACAAGAAGATGACGGGTTCTGATGGAGAGACGGGGAAAGACAGGAAATGTAAATTCCAGTAAAAGAAATCTTGGCATATTGTAAAATTGAAATTAAAAGACAGAAAGGAAAATATTCAAAACTACTCATCCCTAAAGGCTTCTACCATCTTATTCTCTCTACTATTCAAAGCTTTCCTGAAATTCTTCTCTTGCCAGAAGTCTTCACCACCATCAGAGAAAACACTCCCGCCCATCCCACCCTCCCAATGCTGGGAGTAGCACCCAGGGCCCTGTGCACGCCAGGCACGTCCCCACCACTGACCTGCACCCCCAGCCCAGGGGCAGCTTAGCTCCTATTAGAGAACCGAGGACTGAAAGGAATCTCTGTGATCTCTGTCACCTTTACCTCACAGGTGAGGACGTCAAGGGCCTGGGCATGAAGTTACTCCCTTGCAGACAGATTGTCAGATCATCTGGAGCCTGAGCCCAAATCGCAGTCTCTGTATTTCCAGAACCATGTTCCTCCAATAGATACTTGTCTCGTGCTCCCATTTTTCCAAAAAGATGACTGTCACCGATACTAAAAAAAGAAAAGCCTGCTTTTGAGTTGACAAACATTTCTATGTGCAGGAGTGAAGCAGTCAGCCTGGGAGGAAGCGCTGTGCTTCACTGTTGTACTTCTAGGATCGAGCCAGGATCTGGCACATCCTCTTCCATAGTGTTATTGGGCGGGTGGATGGATGGACAGAGAAAGGGGTGGGTGCTTGGATGGATGGATGGATGGGTGGGTGGATGGATGTGTCCTATTAGTGATGTCATCACTACCCAGATGTCAATTAATCAGACATGAGTGTCTTCTGGTGTTACAAAGCATCCGAATCCAACTTGCATCTGCAATGATCCCAGGTTGTTTTAAAGAGTACGCAGTAAATGTTGATCTGATGAATGAAGGAGGCTAGTGATATTCTCAAATAAGTTATCATCTCACTGGAAACATGAGACACGGACACAAATAGAAATGACTAACAATGTAGGAAAATGGCGTATTAAATACCACATGGCTGTCCACACAGTAAGAGCTAAGAATAGGGTGATTCTACAATTTATCCTTTAAACTGGGTCTCGTTTGAGAGCAAAAAGTGGTATTGTAAATATGCATAGACAATAGGAACCATCTGGGCCATACAGTCAAGAGAGGTACAAGGGAGTTCAAAGAAAGGGTCAATGTTCCATTTGCTTGAGGAAGCCTCTGAACTTTGCATCTACTGTTCTCACAGCCCGAACACTTCTCATGGCTCATTACTATTTAATTTTTTAATAATTTTTTTAGTTTTAGGTGGACACAATATCTTTATTTTTACTCAGAGCTGAGGATCAAACCCAGTGCATGCTAGGTGAGCCCTCTCTACCACTGAGCCACAACCCCAGCCCTATTTAACTTTTTTAATTAATAAATACGATGCATTAAAATAAGGAGACAAAGTATACGTAAATGACAAAGACTAGAAAGAGAATAAAAGGAAATTCTGCACATGCTTTAAGTTTGTGGACATGGGCATTTCATGGGGATTAAAAAAAAAAAAAAGAAAAAAGCCAAGCATTTCTTTCTAGATTCCAGATATTTATCTTTGAGTAAATTTCTCTTAATAGTCTAGTGAAGCTAGTCCAGAGTTTTGACTTTTTAATGAAAGAAATGTTGCTAAGAAAAAGGTAGATTCATACTCTTGCTATTCAGTGTGCTCCATCGACCAGTAAAGCCCACGTCACCTGAGGATGTGCTGGAAACGTGGATGCTGAGGCCTCACCCCAGACGCACAGAGTTAGAATCGGCCTTTGATGGAGGCCTCTCGTTGTTCTGTAGGTACATTGAATTTGAGATACACTGGCCAATAGCACATTAATTCTTCCAAAAGAGTAGATTTCATTTAAACATTTAAATATACTTTCTCCTTTATAAAATATATTCAAATTGTGCTTCTTTATGCTTTGAATCCATTTAATTGAACAGATCTTAAGTAATGGCCACGAGGAGGATGTTGTCTACAAAGAGAACAGTCAGAATGAGACGAACACTGTACATTTCCCCACAAATGCATTCTGCACAGGGGTGACAATGGAAGACAAATTCCCACAATAAGTCGCTCCATCCTGGACTAGATCCACTTGAACTTCATTCAACTAACTTTCTTTTTAAAACTCCCAGAGGGGTGGGGCTGGGATTGTGGCTCAGTGACAGAGCACCTGCCTAGCATGTGTGAGGCCCTGGGTTCGAATCTCAGAACCACATATAATAAATAAATAAATAAAATAGAAAATTTTACCAACAACTAATAAAAGTATTTTAAAAAAAAAAAACTTCCAGAGGGAGAAACAAAGACCGATTAGAAGCAGAAACCATACTTGGAAATGCCAAGTATTCCAGGAAATCTTCACTTTTAGTTGACTGTAAATATTTCACAAAAGGTTTTTTCCTGAAGGAATGCAGCTGAAGGAATACTCACACGCCATGGGGGTACCTTGCCCATCTTTTCCTGTGCCTGTTTTGCTGGCTCTGGGCCCAGCATGAATATGGTGACACCAGGCAAGGCCAGAGCTGCTTGCTGATCTGCATGGCCTCTTTATTTTTGTAGCCATTAAATAGCTCCTCAATCTCCAACATGTGTTGCTGCACGTGACGTGTGACCCGATGATTCAATGCCCTGTAGAGAGAAGCAACAATAAGAACGTGGGGCAATTAGCACTGGGTGGGTGGTTCTTCTTCACCGGCTCTTGCCTGTGTGAATATTCACAGCACATTCTGGGTAGGTGCTCCTGGGAACTCCACAACTGTCACCGTCACCAGGATGGGAAGGGCACATATGTGGTGGGCCACTTCCTTCTTTCCCAAGACAAAAGCTGTGAAGGGGGGTGGGGGTGGGGCCAGGTTGTGAGTGCCTTCCAATAAAGGTCTTTTACAGCTCTTTAAAGCTGTCATTCAGTCATAGACTCTTTTGCCTGCTGGCATGACAACTTTAAAAATTTACATTTCTGAACTTGTGCTTTAACAGGCTTTTATCATTACTTCTGGGAAAATTTAAGTGTAGAGTCTGCACTGAGATCAGAATAATATTGACTAAGCTTCCTACTGGGGCTCTTCTAACATAAACAATTACCCTGCCTCCTAGGATTTCATATTCCAAAAAGGATAGTAAATGCTAAAATAATTCAATCCCTTATGCTGAAAGGCCAGATAAACAAGGTATTTTATAGTGAAAATTATGAAATAGCTCTCAAAGAGATTTTAAAGATGTTCTTCCTTTTTTTTTTAACAATTGCCTATAAAATGTGTTAGTCAGCCTGCTATCACTGTGACAAAATACCTGAAATAATCAACTTAAAAAGAGAAAAGGTTTATTTGGGTTCATGGTTTCAGAGATTTCAGTCCATAGTTGCTTAGCTGGCTCTGTTGCTTTGGGCCCTGAGGCAGTACAGTATTTCATGAAGGGAGTGCTTGAAGGGGGAAGCTTCTCACCTCTTGGTGACCAGGAAGCAAAAGAGAGAGGCAAGGAGTGGATCCCAGTATTCACTTCAAGGGCACACCCCCAATGATCTAAAGACCTCCCATTAGGCCCCACCTCCTGCAGGTTTCATCACCTCCCAACAGCACCGTGACAAAGCCTTCAACATGAGGTCCTTAACAGGGCACTTTTCCAAACTATAACAGTAACTTTCTAAGAAAAACTTTCCCTTTTCCCTTAGGCCACTGGTAGTTGAGGTGCTACCCTCCCTGATAACACAGAATAACTGTATTCCGGGCTCTCATTACAAAATACAACCTTGAGCTCTTTGTTCTACGATTCCTTAGCAAGAATTCTAATTTTTGAGAAATGATGTTTGTGGAAGGGTATGAGAATTCTCCATCCTGCTGGATATCTTAAAATTTACCTTTGGATCAAGTCTGATCATCAGAGCCGTGTGTATGTACATCATGGATGTTTGCCTCCTTGTAGAACTGATTTGACTGAATTGTGCTTATGTGAAGGGGTGCTGTCCCAGTCAACACTAAGATGTGCCTTCTTACATTTAACTCAGGGATTTACTGAGAGCCCAATCTGAGAGTGTGCCAGACTCCTCTTCATTAGGACCCACAGGAGATATTTCCCTGGGAAGAGCTGCAGGAGAACTTTGGCTTCACGGAATACTCTTTATCTTGCTGGGTGAGGTGGCTCACACCTATAATCCCAACAACCCAGGAGGCTGGAGCAAAAAGACTGCAAGTTCAAGGTCACCCTTAGCAATTGGGTGAGGCCCTATCTCAAAATGAAAAATCAAAAAAACTAGGGAACTCAGTGGTAAGGCATCCCTGGCTTCAATCCCCAGTAAATGGTGCAATCCCCAGTCCCTCCCTCCCCCACCAAAACACACACACACACACACAAAAAAAAAAAACAAACTATTTTTTTTTGTACCAAGGATTTAACCCTGGAGTGCTTAACCACTGAGCCACATCCCCAGCCCTTTTTAATATTTTATTTAGAGTCAGGGTCATGCTGAGTTGGGAAGTGCCTCCCTAAGTTGCTGAGGCTGGCTTTGAACTCACGATCCTCACCTCAGCCTCCTGAGTCACTGCACCTGGCAAAAAAGAAGAAAAAAAAAAAAAAATATATATATATATATATATATATATATATATATATATATATATATAAAATACATAATGAATAATAGGTATGAGTATGTTAGCTTTACTGTACTGTACTGTTCCTTTACTGTAATAAAATACCTGAGATATTCAGCTTAAAAGAGGAAAGATTAGGGCTGGGGATATAGCTCAGTTGGTAGAGTGCTTGCCTCCCATGCACAAGGCCTAGGTTTGATCCCCAGCACCACAAAAAAAAAAAAAAAAAAAAAAAAAAGGGAAAGAAAAAGAGGAAAGATTTACTATGGTTCCTGGTTTCAGAGTTTTCAGCCCCTGGTCATTTGACCCCTCTGCTTTGAGCCTGGGGCAACACATTGTGTCAAGACTGTGTAGTGGATCAAAGCTACTCATCTCAGGATGACCAGAAAGTAGTAGAAAGTAAACAGGAAAAGTCCAGGTCCCACACACTTCAAGGGCATGCCCTCAATGACCCACTGGCCCCCACTTTTTAAGGTTTCCACCACCTTGCGATAGTACCATGCTGGGGACTGAGCCTGTAGCACGTGGGCCCTTAGCGGACATTTCAGATCTGATTATAACGCGAGGAGTACTGTTCCTTTTGCTCTGGCTACCAGGAAATGTGGAGCCAAATTTATTTAGAAAATGGATTATATTATTCTATAGTGATCTTATCCTTGGCTTTAATTTTCTTACCCTTTCCCCTTTGCTGATATATTTATCTCTTTGATTGCTTATATTTTGTAAGTTTTCTTGTTTTTAAAATCAACTGTGGTGATATTGAGGCAGAGGGATCACAGTTCAAGAAGAGCTTTGGTGATTTACAGCCTGTCTCAAAAAATAAAGCTGGGCATGGTGGCTCTTGCCTGTAATCCCAGCAGCTCAGGAGGCTGAGGCAGGAGGATCACAAGTTCAAAGCCGGCCTCAGCAATTTAGCAAGGCCCTAAGCAACTTAGTGAGATCCTGTCTCAAAATAAAAAATAAAAAGGGCTGGGGATGTGGCTCAGTGGTTAAGCATCCCTGGGTTTAATTCCCAGTGCCAATAAAAATAAAGTAAAAAGTAGAAATTAAATTTAAAAGAATCATTGCATTATTTTTATTTTATTTATTCTTTTTTTAATGCTTATTTATTTTTTAGGGGTAGATGGACACAACACAATGCCTTTATTTTTATGTGGTGCTGAGGATGGAACCCGGGTCCCGCCCAGGCTAGGCGAGCGCTCTACCACTGAGCCACAATCCCAGCCCATTATTTTATTTATTCTAATTTGTTATATGCCGCAGTCCAGCTGCAGCAAAATAACTGGGGGGTGACAAACAACTTGTGTACATTGATATAGCAGGAGAGGGAGCCGTTTATTGTAGGACAGGAGGAGTATTTATACATTCCACAAAGCTTATCTAATTAACATAAACTGATACAGCAGTCAACCAATAAGGAATCTCCACACTTAATGGCTCGCTTTTGTTACTTCACAAACCACTCCCTCTGGCATTTGGCCAGGCGCCATCCAGACTTGTTTACAGACTCTAACAGTTATATAGGACAGCATAATGCATTTCAATTCATATTACACATATAGAGCACAATTTAAAAAATTTTTTTTAGTTCTTAATGGACCTTTATTTATATGCAGTGCTGAGAATCAAACCCAGTGCCTCACACATACTAGGCAAGTGCTCTACCGTGGAACCACAACCCCAGCCCTAGAGCTCAATTTTTCATGTCTCTGGTTGTACACAAAGTAGAGTCACACCATTCATGTCTTTATGCAAGTATTTAGAGTAATGATGTACATCTCATTCCACCATCTTTCCTAAATCCATGCTCCCTCCTTTTCCTTCCCTCCCTTTGCCCTATCCAAAGTTCATCTATTCGTCCCATGCTCCCCGCCAATATCCATTATGAATCAGCTTCCTTATATCAGAGAAAACATTCAGCGTTTGTTTTTTGGGGGGATTGCCTTACTTCACTTGTCATTATATTCTCCAACTCCATACATGCAAATGCCATTATTGTATTCTCTTTTATTGTTGAGTAATATTTCATTGTGTATATATGCCACATTTTCTTTATCCATTCATCTACTGAAGGGCATCTAGATTGGCTCCACAGTTTAGCTATTGTGAATTGTGCTGCTATAAACATTGATGTGGCTGTGTCACTGTGGTATGCTGTTTTTAAGTCCTTTGGGTATAAAATGAGGAGTGTGATAGTTGGGTCAAATGGTGGTTCCACTCCCAGTTTTCCAAAGAATCTCCATACTGCTTTCCATATTGGCCGCACCAATTTGCAGTCCCACCAGCAATGTATTTATTGCATTATTTTTCAAAATAAAAACATTTAAAGATGGATTATGTTAACTTCATAAATTTCAGTAGAATTGGGCTGAGTTCTTGATATTATTTTCCAAGGATTTGGAAACCCTAATCCAGCTTGAGCTCTCTGCTTTGAACTTAAGAGTAAACTGACTTGTCCGAGGTCACACAATTCACCAATACAGCCCCAAAATGTGTTAACTCTCCACACCTCATTCCTTGAGTGTGTCTTTCCAAAAAACTGTCTTTCTGACAAACAAAAAGAATTGATTTTCCACATGACATTTGAAGAAAAGACTTTATAAATTTTGTTCATTAATAATAAACTTACTGAAATCTTTCCAAAGAATGACTTTGTTACTACATGGAATGAACTGGGTTAAAAGCTATACATCTTTTTTTTTTTTTTTTTTTAACCAGGGATTGAACCCAGGGGCACTTAACCACTAAGCCACATCCCCAGTCCTTGTTGTTTTTTTCATTTTGAGACAGGGTCTTGCTAAATTGCTTGGGCTCTTGCTAAGTAGCTGAGGATTTTATCTAAAATTCTATGCTGGGCACTGGGGCACACGCCTGCAATTCTAGATACTCAGGCAGGAGGATCACGGGTTCAAAGCCAGCCTTATCAATGTAGCAAGACCGTGTCTTAAAAATAAATAAATAAAAGGGCTGGGGGGTGTGGCTCAGTGGTTAATCGACTCTGAGTTCAATTCCCAGGACCAAGAATAAAAACAAAACTTTTAAGGGCTACCTAACATTATCATTATTGTTTTTCATACCGGGGATTGAACTCAGAGGTGCTGAACCACCGAGCCACATCCCATTCTGTCTGTTTTATTTTGAGAGGGGATTGTGCTAAGTTTCTTGCAGCCTGACTAAATTGCTGAGGCTGGCTTTGAACTTGCAATCCTCCTGCCTCAGCCTTCCCAGTCGCTGGCATGACCGGCCTGTGTGTCACCATGCCCAGCCCTAAGGACTACCTAATATTATATTGATTTATTTAGTCACACAGATGAGATAGGGAAGATGTTCTGAGTTTTGCTTTTCATTAACTTTGCAGATTCTAGCGCTTAAGCCAAAAGTGCCCATTCATCTCTTTATTTTTAGAAATTATAGAACTGTCCCAATAACTTTCCTTCTACCCCTGTTCCCCAAAGCCCGTCTATCACTGCTTCTGCTGAAGCCAGACAGTCAGCAATCTCTTGTCATCATGATCTGACCTATGACTGGATACACTCACATCCTCTAATACCCAAGAAAGAACACGCCCTGCGTCATGTTCCATAAACATTTATGGTTGGAATGCCGCCCAGAGTGGATGGCATTTGGACCTCATCGTCCAGGGCTCCTGCGTCCTGGGAACTCTGGGAGCTCACGTGTTCAAGATATTGTGCAAGCCTGCCTTTGGAGCCCTTTCTTTGTGAAGCAGGGTGGTGACGCATTCACACTCATACACACAAGGACAAAGACAGAAAGCATAGCAATACAAAAAAAAAAAAAAAAAAAAAAATGATGATCCAAGTAGAAAACATACCCCAGAATAAATAAATGTTTATGCTGCTTTCAAAGGACTATGCAGTGTTGACGGGTTTGGTGCTAAATGCTGAAGGCATCAGTTCTTTATAGATTGGTCAGGAAAAAGTTTGCTCCCTTAGAGGAATATTCATGGCATTGGCAAGGAGCAGAGAGACGAGAGAAGCTTCAGCAGAGTGGGGAGCCGGAGAGGCCGACTATTTCTGGCCTCGAGGAAGGTAGATGTGAAATTGAGCTATTCAGAGGGAGAATCTGGGCCTAAGCTATGAGGAGATTAACATAAAGGAACCAAAAAGAAGCCTGATGAGAAAGAAAAATACTTGGTTGAAAGATTTGTGGTAAAGAGGGAAAAATAGGGGCTTAAAGTAGGTGGAACTGTCAAAGATATGTCTTAACTTTCATAAAAAAAAAAAAACCCAGATACATCAGTGGGGCTTCACCTCAAGCTTTTTTTTCTAGAATTTTCTCCCAACCAACCCAACTTCTAGGCCCATCCCACCCCAGAAAACTAAAGTCTACTGCCCTTGCCTCATTCTTTGATATGGAAATTGAACACGTTCTCAATTCTATTCGAGTGTTATCATTCAATGCAACTTGATGTGGAAGGGGGCTCCTCTGACTGTGCTTCCTACCATGTGATTGAAATAAGCCAAGACTCTCCTTGACAGAAATGTTCAGAGTAACTGTGGCAAAATTAACGTTTGCTCTCAACCATTTCATGCATTTCCTAAAAACTATTTCCACAACCTGAGAGCTAATTTAAGACAAACTCTTAGGGGCAGATGAAGGCCCAGATTGAGCACTCCCAGTTACAGTTAAGTTAAATAGATCTTTAAATAGATGCTTTCAAAGCTGTATTTCCAAGGAATATAGAGTACCACAGGGGATCTGTTGCATACATATCTGGTATAAAGGCACTTTCCCCATGATTGTCAAAGGGAACGCCTCATGTGGTGTTATTTGAGGGTCCAGAGACCACCTCCTCTTAACTAGCAGATAAACAGCTTGGGTTCTATCTATGACTCTGCCCCTCCCCCTTTTGGGGGGTACTGGGAATTGAACCCAGGGCTTTGGGCACTGAGCCACATCCCCATTCCTTTTTATTTATTTATTTTGAGACAGAGTCTCACTAAGTTGCCCAGGCTGACCTCTGACTAGTGATCCTCCTGCCTCAAACTCCTGAGTAGCTGGGATTACAGCCGCCATCACCCCAGCTCAAGACTTTGGTCCCATTTATTATTTTTTTCTATTTTTCCCCATTCTTCTTCTTTTTAGACATACATGACAGCAGAGTGTTTGTTTTGTTTTGTTTTTTGAGTATGGGGATTGAATTCAGGGGCACTCCACCACTGAGCCACATCCCCAGCCCTATTTTGTATTTTACGTAGAGACAGGGTCTCACTGAGCTGCCTGGCTTTTGCTGGGAAGCAGTGCAAGGTTCTCATGTTACTCAGGAAGTGACAGAGGTATAGATCTGACAGTAAAAGGTAAAGGGCACCACTGTATATTGTAAAGGAACAAATGACTTTCAAGGTAATAATGAGGAAAAAATAGTCATTTTTTTTTTCAAAAATTCTCAATCAATGATTGAAGGAAAAAAAAAAAAAAGAACAGGGAAGATAAATAGAAAATGCTCAATAGCTGGGCGCAGTGGTGCACACCTGTAATCCCAGCAGCTCAGGAGGCTGAGACAGGAGGATCACGAGTTCAAACCCAGCCTCAGCAAGGATGAGGTGCTTAGCAACTCAGTGAGACCCTGTTTCTCAATGAAATACAAAATAGGGCTGAGGATGTGGCTCAGTGGTCGAGTGCCCCTGAGTTCAATCCCCAGTACCGCCCCCCCCAAAAAAAAAAACAAGAAAGAAAATGCTGAATAACATGGAAGAATCAAAACTGCACATATCAATAATTACCTTTAATGTAAATTCATTAAATACTCAAATGAAATGACAAAAATTGTCAGAGTGAATAAAAAAATGAAATTGCTATTTTTAAGAGGCACATGGAAATCTGAAGATCCAGAAATGTTAAAAATACAAAGATGGAGAAAGACTTTTCTATCACAAAAACATGAATCCAAAGAAATTTGATATCTTAATATCAAACAAAGTAGATTTAAAGTCAAAAGCATTATTGTTGTCTTCATGATGATGAGAATGTTTTGTTTACCAGGGAAATAAATAGTTTTAAACCTGTATGTACCAAATAACATAGCTTAAAAATATATAAAGCAAAAATTAAACAAACCAATAGTCAAACGCAAATTCACGATCATAATGGGAGATTTTTAATATGCCTATCCTAGGGCTGGGGCTGTGACTCAGTGGTAGAGTGCTTGCCTAATATGTATGAGGCCCTGGGTTCTATTCCCAGCACCACCAAAAAAAAAAAAAAAAAAAAAAAAAATATATATATATATATATATATATATATATATACATAAACACACACACACTCACACACACACACATATATATATATATATATATATATATATATATTCCACTAACTGAAAGATTTGAACAACATAAATAGTAAAATTGAATGTATATATGGTGAGAACACTATGCATAATAACTGGAAAATACAGTCTCTTTGAAATACTACAGAATATTTACAAAACCTGAGCATATTTGTGACATATATGAAATCAACAAATTTCAAAGGATTGAAATTCTACAGATTTTTGATCACAATATCATTAATCCAGAAGTTAAATTAAAAAAAAACAAACTAAAAAAATCCCTGTGATTTAAAATCAAGAAATATACTTTTAACAACCCATAGTCTAAGTAGAAGCCACAACGAGCATACTTTGAAGTAACTGATAATAAAACATAAAATATTAAGACTTGTGAGATGAAGAAGAATTTGTAAATTTAAATCCATATATTTGGAAGGTAGAAAAATTGAAGATCAGTGAATAAAATTGTCTTATAAGTTAGAAAAAGAACAATAAGACCCAAAGGAAAAAGGAACTAATAATAGTAGGAGTATACCAATGTAGAATAGACTTCACAAATGCAGAGAATCAAAAAAGTCCAAAGTGGGCATTTTCAAAAGACTAGTAAATTAATATACCCTTGGAAAGGGCACACCAAATCCAGCAATTTATAAAAAGTATAATGCACCAAAACCTTATTTAGTGTATTCCATAAAAAGAAAATTGGCTTAAGATTAAAATTAGTGCCTTGGGTTTAAAAAAAAAGAAGAATATAAGTCAACACATTTACAAAATGAAGAAATAAAATCAGATGACAAAATCTGCCATCCATTCATAATTTAATTGAAAAAGATTTCTGGAAAACTAAGATTGGAAAGGGACTGCCTTATTTGATTAAAGATGCAGCAAAAATTCCTTCAGCAAATATTATTTCTAATGGCAAAAGTTTTCCCTTTGTAATAAACCCTAGGAGAAGATATCCATTATTGCTACTTTCATTCAGTTTTATATTGGAGAGCCTAAATTGGGTGCCTGTCACCTAATGGCCTTTGGAGTATGCACTTGGCATCAGCTAACTAGGGCCACCAAATTTTTATTTTGAAGTAAATTCATATCTAAAACCAACAAGCAGCCAGGCAAGGTGGCACATACCTGTAATCCCAGCAACTCAGGAGGCCAAGGCAGGAGGAACACAAGTTTGAGGCCAGCCTGGAAAATTTAGGGAGACCCTATATTAAAATAAAAAAATAAAAAAGGGCTGGGGATGGGGCTGGGGTTGTGGCTCAGCTGTAGAGCGCTCGCCTAGCACATGGAGGCCATGGATTCGATCCCCAGCACCACATAAAAATAAAATAAAGGCATTGCATCCAACAACGACTAAAAAATAAAAATATATATATCTATATTTTTTTAAAAAGGGCTGGGGATGTAGCTCAGTGGTAGAGGCTCAGTGGTAGAGTGTCTCTGGGTTCAAGCCCCAGTACCACAAACAAAAAGGCAAGAACAACAAGAAAAACAAACAAACAAACAAAATCACAAAGCATCCAATTTAATGCAATAATGCAATAATTCCCTAACTGCTCCATCCTATAATCAGTTCTTCGTAGAGCCAAGCTTTTTAAAAACACAGATCAGATCAGAGTGGCGCATGTCAATATTCCCAGCAGCTCAGGAGGCTAAGGCAGGAGGACCACAAGTTCAAAGCCAGCCTCAGCACCTTAGTGAAGCCCTAGGTAACTTAGCGAGAACCTGTCTCAAAATAAAAAATAGAAAAGGGCTGGGAATGTGGCTCAGTGGTTAAACGCCCCTGAGTTCAATCCCTGGTACAAAAACACCAACAACAACACCCCCCAGCCCCCAGCAGAGCAGATTATTGTTCACAAGACCCAGGACATTGTCATAACCTACCAGACTCACCTGCCTCTTCACCCCCACCTTTGTCTCTCTTCCTGTTCTCTGCATTTCGGTTCTTTCTGGTTCTCAGAGGTGACATGCTCCTTCTACATGGAGGTCTTCGCACTCTTGTTCAAGTTTGTCCTTCAGATTTCACTAATTTAGGTATGTCCTAATCAAAAAGTGAAAACAATCTCCAGGAGCAAAGAACACACCTGGCACACAGATACTGCTTTCTAGCATAATATTGCTTTTTTCATGAAAGAAACCAGGGCTCCTTGCAGAAGTGGCTGATTCTAAGACTAGAGCCGAAAATATACAAGATGAGCCTGGAGTGTCTTATAGTGCCAGAAAGAGAGGAAATGCTCAAAATACACACCCCATAAGGATGGGTGTAAGTCAAAGGAGTCAATTAAAAGATCTTCCACCAGGTGCCCTGACACAGGCCTCTAATCCCAGCAGTTTGGGAGGCTGAAGCAGGAGGATCACAAGTTCAAAGCCAGCCTCAGCAACTAGCGAGGCACTAAGCAACTCAGTGAGACCCTGTCTCTAAATAAAATACAAAGTAGGGCTGGGGATGTGGCTCAGGGGTCAAGTGACCCTGAGTTCAATCCTTAGTAACCTGCCCCCCCGCCAAAAAAAATAAAATAAAATAAAGGAGTTTCCAATGGCCAGAGCTGGAACAATTTGAAGAAGAAAATAAATAAAGTAGTATGAATTATAATCCAAAATATAAAATAAATGTCCATGAGTCTATACTGATATAAATGATTAATCAACTAATAAGTGGGGGAGAAGCGACAGATCTCTTATGCAAAAGAATTCCAAATTCTTTTGTAGATGTTCTGCCTGTGAGGAATGTGGGTCCTCATTGCTTAAGTGTGGACCCTGACTCTGATGCTAAGAGCACAGTATGGAAAAGGGGGCCCAGGGATGTGCGGGACTGACAGGCTCTGCTGCATCCAGGTGATCAAGGTCAAGGTCAATAGTGATAAGTAATGTTGGCTGCTACGTGCCCTTGATGGGATGTGAGCATGGCACTGAACCTCTGTGGCCTTCCTTACCAAGACACTGAACCCCAGTCTAATCAAGAGCTGATACTGGACAAATTCCAGCTAAAGAGATCCTGCAAGCACTCTGCAAAATAACTGACCAATATCTCCCAAACTGTCAAGGTCATGAAACAGAAGGAAAGTCTGAGAAACTGTCACAGCCAACATTAGCTAATGGAGGCAGGGGAACCACCTGCAATGTGACATCCTGAATGGAACCCTAGTATACAAAGAGAAAATTAGGTGAAAACTAAGGTTGTCTGAATGAAGTTTGGACGTTAGTTAATAATGTGTTGGACACAGGGTGTAACTTGGTGGTGGAAACCTTGCTTGGTATGTACCAGAGCCTGGGTTCAATCCCAGACACTGGGGGGGGGTAATAATAATAATAACATATCAGTGTTAGTTCATTAATTGTGACAAATGAAACAAACTAACATAACATGTTAATCATAAGTGGAATTTGGGTGTGGAGAATATGGGAACTCTCTGCACTGCCTTTAATTTTTTTCTGAAAATCTAAAATAAGAAAACATTTATGAGAAAACATCAACAATTCAATATGCCCCCATACTGAACACAATATGGTATACTTTATACTTCCCAAGAGTTATTGAAAAGTCTGCCAAAGTATTGGCAGGAACACAGGATTATCATTCCTCTTAAACTAAGAATTAGGTCCACAGGCCTCTGTTGTATTATTCTTTATACTTTTTTTTTTTTTTTTTCAATCAGGGATCGAACTTAGGAGCATTTGGCCACTGAGCCACACTCCCAGCTCTATTCTTATTTTATTTAGAGACAGGGTCTCACTGAGTTGCTTAGCACCTCACTTTTGCTGACACTGACTTTAAACTCACAATCCTCCTGCCTCAGCCTCCTGAGCCACTGGGATCACAGGCATGCGCCACCATGCCTGGCACTTCTTTGTGCCTTTTTAAAAGTCAAGTATTTCACTTTTTAAGCATGCTAACTGAAAAGCAATTATGCAGAAGGAAAAAAATGTTGATTTCTCTCATAATGTCTGCTTAAAATTTTTTAAGCTATTAATTTATTTGAAAATACTTTTTCAGTGATCCTGCTGTGCTGGTTCCCCGGCAGGTCCCCTGTGCCCATAGGGTGACGGGCACTGTCTTTTGGAAAGCAGCAGGACAGAGTCGGCCTTAAGTGGTCTAGGCTCACAGCTTCTTGCCATTTTCCTTGATTAGTAATTAAGAATGTTTTTTCCCCTGACAACTTAATGTCTATCTGTTCCAGTAGATTGGGAGCTGTCTGGGAGCAGGGATGATTGTATATATATTGATTAGTAAGAGGCCTGGAACACAAGTGGCCGGTAAATATTCATTGAATGAATGAATGAATGACTCTAACTTGGTGATGAAAAAACCCAGGCACTAGAGTTACCTAGACCTGAGCATGAATTTTTGTTTCCCCAACTTCTGGGAATAAAGTCAGTTATGGTGCTTATTCCAAAGGGTGCTTTTGTGGACAAATGTGCTTACTTAGGAGTCTTTGCAAATGTTAGCTATAATTTTATTAGGTGCTTGTTGAATTAAAGAGCTTAATATTTATAAAGTGTTTAGAACAGTTCCCAGCACAGGGTAAAGGCTTCTTGTTTGTGTTCTTTTTTTTTTTTTTTTTTTTAATGCTGTTGCTAACCAAATTAAACTTCATTCATTTTATTCAGTCTTCCACATTCTTTGGAGAGAAAAGGACTAAGATACATACTATAAATGTTCATTAGTTTAAAATACACCACATACTATAAATGTTCATTAGTTTAAAATACACCACTCTAGGATATGTGATAATTCAGCAGGGAACCCGGTCTGAACACCTTTGTAGTATTTATGGAGAAATAATGTGTACTACAAAAAAAAAAAAAAAAAAAGGATCATTACACCATTGAAGAAAATGGTTTCAGAGCTCTTAGGTAATACCATTCATACAATATTAACAATCCAACTTTGCAAGGGGCTTGTTATCCATCTTTCCAAACATTGGCTTTCAAAATTTTTTGACTTAACTCAAAATGTAAGAAATACATTATGATCTAGTCACAATAAAATACATGTGTGTGTATGTGCACATATGTACATGTATGAACATGTATAAGTACAATGGAAATTGAATTTCATGACACAATAGGTACCCTAAGTGACTTGTTGAATGTACTATGATACTTTCCCTACATTGATTCCATTCTATTCATTCCCTTCTGTCTCATTTTAAACTGTTAGTCAAGATCTACTAAAATGATCTAATGATCTACTCATGATTTGAAACCTTTAGTTTGATGAATGTATTGCTCTAAACCAGTCTTTCCAAATGTTAGTTTGTATTAGAATCTCCTGGGGGATTTGTTAAACAGATTGGCAGCCTCCAAAAGGTGGTAGGGTGAAGAATTCACATCTCCCATCCACCGCAGACCTGGAGCTTGAAACTTTGGCCTTTCGCATAGGGGGCAAGTACTTTGCTACTCAGCTAAACCTCCAGCCCCAAGTATTTACACTGCCAACAAATTCTAAGGTGATACTCTTGCCCTGGTCTGGGGACCACACTTTGAGAACTTCTACATTAGATAATATTTTTTATTAAAATAAATAAATAAATAAATAAGCCCCACTATGTGTTTTCCAATATTGTTTGGCCCCAGTTTTACTTTCAAGTTCATTTACACTTTGCTTTAGATTCGGTGCCCACCTGCTTGGGTCCTGAGCTAATTCTGGGTTTCTCTATTTTGGGCAGAACTGCTGTTCCTATATTCCTTACCAGCCACAATGTCCACACTCATCTCCTACCTAGCTATGTACTCTTTCTCCAAAACCAGAGGATAAGGAGGTTACTGAGGATGGTCTTGGTTAAAGCCAAATATAATTAATCATCAAAATAATTCAATGAAAAGTTATACTTACTGTTTTTTTTTTTTTTTTTTTCCAGGATCTATCTAAAATAAGTTAGCTACTGCCGTAACTGGCATAAAATCAACCAAGTCATGGGAGTGCCTTGGACTCTTTGCTCTTTATGATTTCAAGTCTTTTTTCTTTCCCGAGGTGGGGTGATGTTTAAAGCTATCAGCAAAAACTTCCTTGCTCTTAATCAAGCACTTCAATTAAAAGAAGACACAACAGATACATTGTTTAAGGATTCTTTCATGGAATCACCATCAAGTAAATAAAAAAGGAACTACAGTTAAAAATACTAAAACTAGTTGAGACAGAAAAAGATGCTTAATTGTCAGTTGCCCTTTGGGTAGTGGTGGTACCTAGCTCAAGAGGAAACTGGTGAAATGTTAAGAAGTCTCAGAATCGACATCATTAGGGCAAAGAGTTAAATAAATGGTGTTTGGCTGGGAAGCAGCAGTGTGGCAGCTGGTTACTGGCTTCCATATGAAAGAGAGAAATGATACCCAGGACCAGGATGGAGAGAGGCAGGGAGAGGCTGCCAGTTAAAATGGGGAAATTGACTATTTGGCCAAGAAAGGATACAGCGGCTGAAACCAGGAATCAGATGTTATTGGTTGGCCAGAAAAGGGCGCTGGTATCCAATTTAAGCTCTCTGGGAAGGCAGAACTGGTTGGCTCCAAGTTCATAAAAGTACCCAAGCATCTGAATTCATCTAATGACTGGTTCTCTATTTCTCTTTTTTGCATATCAGGTTTGCAATGTTCTTACTTTCTTGACTGATTGAGATGGATAGATAGTCCACCAACTTTTATGGAATGGATATGCTATAACAAGAACAGTGATTTCCTTTTAGTCTCAGTGTGTTTAAACAAACAAACTTAGGTCCCTTCCTCATAAAAACCACAATTAAATTTTGAGTTTTGGAGCAGGTTGTGAAGATAGAGTATGTTTTTGGGATACAAAATTGCTGATGGGACTCAAGACTCACATCTTTTCACAGCCACCCAAGCTTAAACTGCCTTTGGCTAGGGGAGCAGTGCTTGCAAGATTTTGGATTCTTTTGTCTTAAAAGTCCCATCCCCCACCTCCTCTTGCGTGCCTTGGGATTCAAATGCAGATGAAATGCAGATTACCGAGGGAGAAAGGAAGGAGTGGCCAGTTTGGCTGTTGAGTGGGGAAAGGAGAAGACCTCAAATTTAAGATTTTAGTCATTGTTCTTCCAAGATATAAAACGTCTGTGATTCCATATCTGAAGAGTCTTGGGTAGACTGGTTGTGGATTATCAGTTGTTTGGATATATTTGGAAAAGGTGTAAAATGGATTATGTGGATCTCTATCACTGGCTCAGGTCAGGTAAGCATTGGAGTTTATTGCCGGTAGATGTGTATTATAATTATGTGTGTCCGTCATCTCTCTTGTTGACCACTTCTATAATCTTTTAGAATGGCTATATCTTTATAAGCACATTCTATTGTACAATGTGTATTTTTGGTACAGTCTTCTTGATGTTTAGGGAATGTGATTTCGCTTTTCTCAATCCACCGAGAAAGTACTTTTGTAAAGAGCACCCACACACGTGGTCATGGTAACTACTGTAAAACTTCACTATTTCATAAAAGATGATATAAATTCAAAGCCACTCTGTGATATCGGGCATATTTACTTCAGTGATGAGTATCGATAAAATGTCGTTTATATTAAAAAGTGAGAGAGGAAAGCAGAATTTGCTTAAAAGTGAGATAAACTGAACTGATGAAATAAAAAACAAATTAAAATGGCATTCAGTAAACTAGTGGGTGTTTTAAGTGGAGGGAAGCCGGAAGAGGAGATGAGATGAACAAAAGTGGACAATAGAAAACGTGGCCAACTTCTCAGTCACTAGTTGGGTACCTTAGTACTGGCCTTTTCTGCGTTGGTGGGAGCCCTCATTGTTGGAGGAGAGAGGTGGTGGTACAAGGCTGTACCCCAGCCTTGGTACAGATGCTACCAATGGTAATTCTTTTAACGTGGATGACTACCCATGGCAATATACTTAATCCAGATAACCAGGATTAAAGGTCTAATGTAAATTGACTTTTTTGAGTTACCTGTTTTAGGCTGTAAATCGCCCCCTTCGGCGAGCGCGTGCGCGCACGTGCGCGCGCGCGCACACACACAATGAGAAGAATCACCACTCTGTGTGTACTAGCTCAGTATCTGAATATGGTTGTCATGGATGGGTTTCCTTCCTACTTGCCCTCTCTCCTTGGGCAAAAGTGATAATGTTTGAAGCTCTTTAGTGATAATATATTTAACATTTAACATTGAGTCCATGATGGAGCATCATATGAATGCTTAACAATTTCTGTTTTGAAAGTGGCAATCAGTAAGATGGTCCTGGGAAAAAGAAGAAATACTCATATTTATATTGATCTATCGCTGTATATAGGTTTATATGTGAGATGTATCTGTTCATTTTATATCGAGGATCCCCTTTTCTGTCAAGAGTTTATTTTGTGTGATTTTTTTCCTTTAAAAAACATCACCTGTAAGTATCTGAGCACTTGATATATAGTGTTTGTGTGGGTTCTAATTGCTTTGAGACTTCTCAAATGTATAAAATCCTGCTCCTTACCTTCAAAGGGCTTGCAATTTATATTGATGAATTGGAGCTTATCATTTATATTGATGCTTGGCACACCTAGGAAGAAAATCGCCAAATGTAGCAAATAATGGAAATGCTAAATGAGGGGAAAGAAGTGCTATTTGGAGGGGAGTCCGAGAATCGGACCCTTAGGGAAAGACGTCTGGACTGGCAGATGAGTTGGAGGCTTTGTGATTCAAGGAATTTGATAATGGGAATTGGACGTGTGGGTAACTGGCTTTCTCGTGAACACTTAAATTCCACTGATTGGACATAACGACTTGTTTTGTATGTATAGGACTGTGCTACGAGCAGAAGAGTCAGATTGGAAGTTGAGGTCTAATTGAAGGTCATGGTCTAGAGATGAGGGTGGGGCGAAGAACGGATAAACATTAAAACATACTGAAATAAGTTCTGCCATGGAGCACGCTTGGGTGCTTCGGAAGCCCCTGGAAAGGGAGGAAGTCTAGAAGACCATGCTTTGTGAAATGACGTCGGAGCTGGGAATTCAAGGTTCCAAAGGGGCTTTCAGGCAGTGGGAGCCGTAGGTAGAGACATCCGCGTGAAAAGACGCGGCGATGATTTGACTTCTGGTCTAGCGTTGTCCTTGTTTCTGGAAGCGGGGAGGTCAGGAAACTCCGCGAGGTCTGTGGTGGTTAAAACGCTGTTCGGGTACAGTCGGACTGGTTGGAGGAGCCTGGTGGCCGGGCCGAGACGTTGGTTAGGCTTGAGCACTAAGGAATGGGTGGCTGGAGAGGATTCACTAGAAGACATGTAGGAACTGGTGAAGGCTTCCAGATGCAGGGTCTGGGGAAGAATATGAAAAAAAAAAAAAAAAAAAAAAAGGTCTCTGCAGGGCCGGGTGGGGAAGTTCCGCCGTATTTGGCGGGAGGGTTCGGAGTTGCCGGCTGTTTGGGGGAGTCCGGCCCGGAAGCCCCTTTTCCTTTCCCCACAGATGGTGAAACGTCTAGTTCCCCGCAGGTGAGCTCTGGCAGATAGCCCTGCGAGCGGGGTTCACTTTGGCCATCTCCCCTGGACGCTGGGGGAAGGGCCGGCCCATCTAACCTTCTGGCGGAGAAGGCTTGTAGCGTAGTTGTCCACACCATGCCCCCAACGAGTACCACCATTGACAGCTTCCTTCCATTAGAACCCGAACCTCCCGGGAGTTCAGATTCCGGTCCCAGCTCCCCTTCGAAGGAGGTGGACACTCCAAGAGGAACCCCGAGGCCCGGCGCGGGGGAAGCCGCGGGCAGAGCCCGGGCAGCCGCACCCTCGCGCCGCCCTCCGCGGCGCCGGGCTCCCGCCCCCGGCTCCCACCCCCGGCCGGCGGCCCAGCCAGCGTGCCCGCCGGAGCGCGCCCAGACTCTCGGCGGGGCGCGAGTCCGAGTTCCGGGTCTGGGGCGCGGCCTCCGGGGAGGCGGGCACGTGGTAGGGCTGGGGTTCCACCTGGCCACGCCGCTGGCCTCAGCGCGCTGGCTGACTTGTCCCGGACTCGCGGACAGAGGCGGGCGCACAGAGGCGGCAGCCCTGCCATCCCCGGGAGAGGCGCGCGTTAGGCGGTGCGGCCGCTGCCGTCGGGGCGCAGGCCTTTTAGTCTACAAGGTCCCCTGCCCAACTTCGGCTCGCCGATGCCTGTCCCAGTGGGCACCACCGCCCTTCTCCTGGGTCCTCGAGGTCCTGGTCCCTTCCTCTCAGAACCAGCCTGCACCCACGTCTAGGCTGGTCGGTGGGCGGCGCCACAGTTGGGCCGACCCCCGCGAGCCGGACTCGGGGAAGCCAGAGTACCGCCCACCGCCTTGCCCCGCCCACAGCTCTTCTGGGCCCCGCCCACCACGCCGGCTCCTCCCCTTCCTGCTGGCTTGCTCCCGGCCGTCCGCCCGCCCGCCCGCCCAGGCCCGGAACGGAGCCCACTGCTCCCCTCCGCCGCCCCGCCCCGCCACCTCCCGGCCCCTCCCGCGAGGGCGTCCCGAAAACCCGGAGCGCGGGAGCGCGGCTCCGCCGGGCCGGGTGGCCGCACTGGGCATGCTCAGTAGCCAGGGCAGGTTTTTTGGTCGCAAGTAGGAAGCTTTTTGCACTACACCGGAGAGGGGGAGCCGCGGATCCGGCCGCGCCGCCTGCACCGCCGCCGCGCCCGCCTCAGCCCGCTTGGCCCCGCGGCGGGGCGCGATGAGCCCGCGCCCAAGCCCCAGCCGGCCCGCCGGGGAGTGAGCGCGGGGCGCCCAGGGCGCGTTGCGCAGCTGCTCCTGCGCACAACCCCGCCGCCGCCGCCGCCGGCCCGCACTGGCCGCGGAGTGGAGAGGCTCGTCCGTGCACAGCGCCCGGCGCCGGCAGCGGGAGCAGGAAGCGCAGGCCACGCAGGGACCCAACTGAAACAAAGTGTCGGCCGCCCGGCGCCGCGCCCGCCCGCGCGCCCGCAACTCCGCCGCCCACCATGGCTTCCGAGGAGCTGTACGAGGTACCTCCCCTCCCCCCGGACCCTCGGGCCGCCCCCCGTCGCTGCCGCGCCGCCCCTCCCCGGCCCGGCCGCTGCCAGCCCGACGGCCCCGCTCCGCCGCCGGCGCCCGCCGCGGCCCCTCCCCCGCCGCGGCCGCAGTTTGCTGGACGGGAAATGTGTGCGAAGGGGACCCCGAGCCACGCTGCTCCGAGGGGCCCGCGGGCGGGGTGGGGGCTCCTGGAGTTGTCGGGCCGGAGGGGGGTCCCGGCCGTGGGGAAGTAGCGCTGACATAAGTGACTTGCTTAGACTGAGCCCGAAGTGTTGGTGGCGTGGGCAATGCGAGTGAAGCCCCCGTGGGCGCTTGGCGGGGTCTGTGGGCGGTGCAAGGCGGGTGGTGGTGTTTTTCCTGTCCACTTAATAAAGCATTTGGGAGAGGGTTTTGTCTCTGTGGGGGGGGGGGGTAGAAGAACCAAGGCAACTGTCTCGACTCTACTGCTAACTAAAGCGATGCAAAATATCGCACCGAAAATGCTAAACGGTGACCACATGCTTTAATTAGGTTAGCATTGTGGCCAGAGCCAGGAAATTTAAATTTAACGCCGATACACCATCGCCGCAGCGTTGCAAATAAGAAAGGGTACAATCAGAACGCTAAGTTATGGGCGGTGGGTTTGCCTGCTTCAACTTCCGAGAGTTATCCATTTGGATCTTTGGGCATGTTTTCTATGTCTTGATTTAACTTCTTGATGTAGTTCAAAGTAGATTTGCTGAGACTACAGAAGTGTGGCAGGCATTCTGTTAGTTTGGATAGATGGTTCTTCTGCTTCACACGTACTTGTAAATGCATCTTTTTAAGAGCCTTAAAACTTCTGGATATTCTCTACACTCATCTCTATGGTGCCTTTAGGGACCTGGTGTTTAGGGACCTGGATGTAAGCGTCTGTAACATGTAGAGTCCCTTGGCCCTAAGTGATCCTTCCAAGGTGTGGTGTCTTCAGATTGTTTTTGCTATTGTCTTGGAATGGAGCTTTGTTGACACTGATAGTCTTTAGCAACTTTTTTGTTGGTTTTAAAAAGCAAGTGTTTGTAAAGTTATCCAGAGGAGGCTGCCTTCTATAGACTAATGTAGGTTGTTGCCTCTCCCTACATTGTGTGTGGTCAGTGTGCCTTAGCTGGTACTGAAAATGTTCCATTATTTTCAACCATTTTATATACTAGTTGTGTCCTAGTGTATTCAAAATGCTGTCTTAGATCCTTTGAGGATCTAAGCTTCCCTAGAAGCTTCCCTTCTAGGAAGGATAAGTGTTTTGTGTGGGGAAGGCCCAGAGTAGAGGCTAGGATGAACGCTTGAGGTTTTACCAGTAACGTTCTACAGTGGGAAAGTACGTAGGATGAAGCAGGAGGGATTTTACTTTCTGTATTAGATCATTCTTGGGTAGTTTAGTCTTTGGTGTTCACTCTTGCATTTGGTTTTGTGATTTTAAGTAATGGGTTCAGTTGGTGTTTGGATGAGAGTAGCACCTTATACGTAAGTTGTATCTGTGCCTATAAAAATGAACCTAAGACAATGTATTCATCACTAGTGCTGCTTGATGAATTACATTTTTTAAATTTATTCTCTATCTTCAAGTTTCTCTTCTACTCGCTATTTTTCTAGCAGAAATTACTTACAAGTAACAGTCAGTACTGTTTTGTATTCATTCAGCATGTTTATTGAGTGCTGTATGGAGGTTC
This sequence comes from Callospermophilus lateralis, assembly GCF_048772815.1. NCBI lineage: Eukaryota > Metazoa > Chordata > Mammalia > Rodentia > Sciuridae > Callospermophilus > Callospermophilus lateralis. Next base: position 142,195,345 of record NC_135310.1, read on the forward strand.
TATTGTGCTGTATGGAGGTTCCATTGAGAAGATGGAGTAGTGAGAATGTTCATGCCCTCAAGGAGCAGCTACTGGGGAAGAAATAAGAACATTGCAAAGAAATGATGCATCTGCACAGTCGAACTTTCCATTCTGTTTTTTTTTTTTTTTTTTTGATTGTTGTTTGTTTTGGTAGGTTTTTTTTGGGGGGGAGGGGAGTGATACGTGTAAAGAGATATAGCATGTAGTAAGTGTCTAGGGGCCAGTATCTTTTAGGCTATTAGTTCTAATTTCTTGTAGTGAGCACTGTGACTATACTACTATTAATATTCTCTCTCTCTCTCTCTCTCTCTCTCTCTCTCTCTCTCTCTTTTGGTACCCAGGATTGAACTCAGAGGCACTCAACCACTGAACTGCATTCCCAGCCCTATTTTGTATCTCAATGAGTTGCGCAGAGCCTCTCCATTGCTGAGACTGGCTTTGAATTCCTAGTCCTCCTGTCGTTGCTTTCCAAACCACTGGGATTATAGGCGCGGGCCACCCGGGTCGGCTGCTATTAAAAATTGACATGTAAAAGTTTTGCATTGTGGTTGAGAGCCTGGATTTGGAATTAGACTACTAGTTATTGAATTCCAGCAGTGTCTCCTTGGGTAAATTAGCCCTGAATGCTCTACTTCCTCCTCTGTGAAATTGGGATCAGTGTTTCCCTCGTAGAGCTGTGACATTTAAATAAGAAAATACATAAAGTATATCCTACGATTCCCACTGCAAGCACTTAGTAAGTGATGGTTGTTATTGTATGGTAACTGAGGTTTTTATTGTTTTTCCTCATTGAGTCCTGTTTTTCTTTGTAAATTCATAGAGTTGGATTGTTTTGATCAAGGCAGTCTTATTTGTGGGGCAGTGATGATATAAAACTGTAAATGAATACTGTGGTCCTACAGGCTGGGAAGAACAGCAAAGTACTTTTCTGGACAGCTCAAGGGACATAGTGGCCATGTTTTTTCCCAGTTGTTCCCAGATGAAAATAAGTTTCATGTTTGGCCTGAGGTTTCACAAACCTAAGGGAATATTGAGTCTCTAAGATCATGTCATGGTAGAAGAATGGGTAGCTAACTTAACGGGTTAGCCTTTGTTTTCCCACTTAAAAGGAAGTAACCTCCTGTGCTTAGCATGGCCCCTGGTATATGATAATATAACCTTCAAAATATTTAAATGGTTATTGAAACTATGCTTTGTAAAAAAGCAATAAGGGAATGAGTCCTTGAAATGTTGGTGGTCCATCAGTCTTGCAAATTTTGAAGTGTTCTTTTAATGGAAGGATAGAATAGATTTACCTCCTGTGTTGCAGCAGGTTTTTGGTTCAGCATAGATCAGAACTTCAGATCTTTCACAAAAAGGCCAAGCAAGCACCTTTTATTTTAAATTTAAAAAGTTAATCTTTCAAAAAAATTAACATAAGATTGTGTTTCTTGTGTATAACAATGTTTTGAAGTCTGTATGCATTGTGGAATAGTTAAATTTAGCTAGTTAAGAAGAGTAGTATCTCAATTATTTTGTAGTGAGAACAGTTAATATCTACTCAGCATTTTTCGATGATACAGTGTGTTATCATTAACTGTAGTCACCATTGTTGTCTAATAGATCCCTTGAACTTAGTCCTCCTATCTAACTATAATTATGTGTCCTTCGACCATCATCCCCTGAACTTACCCCCCCATCCCCTGCTCCCAACTACTCCAGCCTTACCACTGTACTCTTCTCAACTTCTGAGCTCGGCCTTTTTAGATTCCACATATGAATGAGTTCACATAGTATTGGCTTTCTGTGCCTGGCTTATTTCTCTTAATATAATGATTTCCAGTTTCATCTGTGTTGTCACAAATGACAGAATTTCTTCCTTTTTTATGGCTGAGTGGTATTCCTCTATGTATAGAAACCATATATTCTCCCTTCATTGATGAACGCAGGCTTGGTCCTTATCTTGTTGTGGTCAACAGTGTGTAATAAACATGGGAATGCAGGTGTTTCTTCAATACTGGTTTTATTTCCTTTGGTTATATACCTAGTAGAGGGATTGCTAGATCATGTGGTAGTTCTGTTTTTAATTTGTTGAGGAACCTACATACATTCCAACAAAAGTTGTACTAATTTACGTTCCTACCAGCAGTGTGCTAAGGTTCCTTTTTCTCCACATCTTTGTTCGTGGTTACTTTTTATTTTTTTGCATAGCCATTATAACAGGAGTTTCATTGAAGTATTGATTCGCATTTCCCTGATGATGAGTGATGTAAACCTGTTGGCCATTTGTGTGTCTTTTGAGAAGTGTTTATTCAGGTCATTTGTTCATTTCTTAATAGGTCCCCCCCCCCCCCCTTTGTTTTTATCCCTGCTTTGAATTGAGCTCCTGCATAGTTTGGTCATCAACCCCTTATCAGAGGACAGCTTGCGAGTACTTTCTGCCATTCTGTAGGCTTCTTCCTGCTCTTGTTGGTGCTTTCCTCGGCTGCGAAGAGATGTCTTAGTTTGCACAGACCTACCTGTCTGTTTTGCTCCTGTGTTTGAAGTCATATCAAAGCAAGAATGACGTCTTAGAGCCACCCCCCCCTCCGTGTTTTCTTCTAGTAGTTTCATAGTTTTGGGTCTTATGTTTAACTCTTTAATTCCTTCTAGTTGATGTTTTAATATGGTGAGATGTGAGTCTGTCGTTCTTCTGAGTATAGTCAGTTAGTTTTCCCGACACCATTTTTGGAAGATCCTGTCCTTTCCCCGTGGTGTGTTCTGGGCACCTTGGTTGAAGGTCAGCTGGCTGTAAATGTTAAGCTATGGTTTTGAGCTTTCCAGTTTGTCCCGTTGTCTTGTCTTTTTATGCCAATACCTTGTTCTTCTGGTTACTGTGATTTTGCAGTGTATTTTGAGGTCAGGTGGCATGATGCCGCCAGTTTTGTTCCTCTTTGTTCAAGACTGCTTTGGTTATTTGGGATCCTTCATGGTGCCACCTGAATATCAGGATTGCCTCTTCTGTTTCTGTGAAGAAGAGTGCCTTTGAGGTTTCGATGGAGATTACACTGAATCTTTATTAGCTCATTTTGGGTAGGACGGACATTTTAACCATTTTATTGCTTCTAAGTCATATCTTTCCATTTATTTCTTTCACCAGTGTTTTACAGTTTCCAGTGTAGAGGTCTTTTTGCTTCAGTCTGTTCCTAAGTATTTTATGTCATTGTCGTTATCATAAGTGATAGTTTGTGGTTACTGCATAGAAACACTACGGATTCTTGTTATATTGGCTTTGTATCCTGCACTTTACTAAATTTGGCCCTGATAGTTTTTTGGTGGCGTCTTTAGGGTTCTTATGTATAAAATAATATTGTCTGGGCATCGTGGCCCATGACTGTAATCCCAGTGACTTGGAAGGCTGAGGGGGGAGAAAAGGACTGGACTGGGATGTAACTCAGTGGTAAAGCTCCCTGGGTTCAGACCCTAGCAACCCCCCTGACCCTCCCTCCCCCAAACCAAACCAAAACAACAACAACAACAACAACAAACAAACAAACAAACAAAAAACCAAGAATAACATTGTCAGTAAACTGGGAGAGTTTAATTTCTTCCTTTCCAATTTGGATGCCCTTTATTTTTCTTGCCTAATTGCTTAGGCTACGGTTTCAGTACCATATTGAGTAGATGACGGTGGCATCCTTGAGTTGAGTAGAAGACAGTGGGTTCCAGATCTTAGAGGAAAAGCTTGGGTGTTTTCCCTATTTGTTATGATGTTATCTGTTGATTGTGTTGAGGTGCATTCTTTAATTTGTTGAGGGTTTTTGTCATGAAGGAATATTGAATTTTGTCAAATGCTTTTTCTACACCTGTTGAAATGACCGTGTATTTTTTGTCCTTCATTCTGTTAACATGATGTATCATGGCATGGCAACCCATCCTTATATCCTAGGATGAATCCACTTGATTTTGATTTTTATGGATAATCAGCTGTCAAATTGGGTTTGCTACAATTTTGTTGAGGATTTTACATCTGTGTTCACCAGGGATATGAGCCCGTACTATTCTTTCTTTCTTGTGTTTCTGGTGTCAGAATACTGGCCTCATATGTGAATTTGGAAGCATTCCTTCCTTTTCAGCTTTTTTTTTTTTTTTTTTTTTCTTTTTTTTTTTTTTGAGAGATTTTAGAAGGTGGTGTTTGTTCTTTAAATATTTGGTAGAGCTGGGCATGGTGGCTCACGCCTGTAATCCCAGCAGCTGGGGAGGCTGAGACAGGATGATCGTGGGTTCAAAGCTAGCTACAGCAATGACGAGGCACTAAGCAACTCAGTGAGACCCTGTCTCTAAATAAAATACAAAGTAGGGCTGGGGATGTGGCTCAGTGGTTGAGTGCCCCTGAGTTCAATCACCAGTACCAAAAATAAATAAATAAACAAACAAACAAATAAATAATTCGTAAATGTTTGCTTTGATGGGACCCTTTTTATCCTGATTCAACCAGTATTTTTATTTAGTGTGTTCAGATTTGCTGTTTCAAATCCAGTCTTGGTAGGCTATATGAGTCCAGGAAGTCATTTCTTCTAGGTTATCCAATTTGTTGACATGTAATTTTTTTTTTTTGAAGGTGTGAGGGATACCAGGGATTGAACTCAGGAGCACTTGGCCACTGAGCCACATCCCCAGCCTTATTTTGTATTTTATTTAGAGACAGGGTCTCACTGAGTTGCTTAGCGCCTCTCCATTGCTGAGGCTGGCCTTGAACTTGTTGTCGTGTAATTTTAATAGTTTCTTAGGATTCTTTGTATTTCTTGGTATCTGTTGTAATGTCTGCTTTTTTTCTTATTTATTTTAAACATTTCCTCTTTCTTGTCTGAATATTTGTTGATTTGGTTTATATTTTCCAAAGCCAATTCATTGTTCTTAAATTTGTTAAGACTTCTTTGTGGGTTCCTAATGATCTGTCCTGGAGAATGTTCTGTGTGCAGTTGGGAAGAATCTGAATTCTGTTAATGTTGGATGGAATGTTTTATGTATGTCTGTTAGGTCCATTTGATATCTTCTATTTTTCTAGTTTCAGTTTTATTTATTTCTGTTGTGATCTTTATTGTTTCTTTCCTTCTACTGATTTTGGACTTTTATTTGTTCTTGTCTTTCTAGTTTGTTGAGGTATAAGGTTTGGTCACTAGTTTAAGGTCCTTTTTGATGTGTATTTATTGCTTATATACTTCCCTCTTAAAACTGCTTTTGCTGAATCCCAGAGGTTTTGTATTGTGTTTCCATTTTTGTTCCAAATTTAAAAATTTCCTCATTTCCCCATTGGTTGTTCAGGAGCATGTTTAATTTTCATGTGTTTGTGAATTTTCTGAAGTTTCTTCTGTTAATCATTGCCAGTTTTATACCACTGTGTTCAGGGAAGAAAGGTATTCGACGCAGTTTCAGTGTTCTTAAATTTGTTAAGACTTCTTTGTGGGCTCCTATATGATCTGTCCTGGAGAATGTTCTGGGTGCAGTTGGGAAGAATCTGTGTTCTGTTGATGTTGGATGGAATGTTCTATGAGTGTCTGTTAGGTCCATTTGTTCTAAAGTGTGGGGTTTCCTTGGTTGAAGTCCAGTGTTTCCTTGCTGGTGCTCTTCCTGTGGCTGGAAGTGGGGCTGTTAAAAGTGCCCTACTACCCTTGTGTTACAGCCAGTTTCTTCCTTCAGCTCTGTTCACCTTTATTTTACAATTGTTACATCCTTGCTGAACTGACGCCCTTCATAATTGCACAGTGCCCTTGTCTCTTAGTTTGATTTAAAATCCACTTCATCTGGTCAACGCGTAGCTACTCCTGCTCTCTTTTGGCTTCCATTGGAAGGGGCTGTCTTTGCCATCCTTTCACTTTCAGCTGAAAGCGAGTCCCTTGTGGACAAAATGGCCTGATTTAAGGTCTTCTGACTTTACTATCGTGCCAAAACTATACACATTCAGTAGAAACCCTACTTTGCATTTTGAATTTGTATTTTTCCTGGGCTGTGGTGTGTGGTGTGGTCCTCTCACTGCAAGGGCGGGAGCTGGGAGCCACAGTGAGCCCCGGAGTCGTGGGGAACACCGACGCTCTGCAGCGTGCGCTGTTGCTAAGTCGCGATGCTCTGCAGGCCAGGCGTGTTGAATGCATTTTAGACTAAACAGTATTTTCAACTTAAAATGGGTTTATCAGGGCCTAATGAATTGGGGAGCACTTGTAGTTGTGTCGGGGTTTTATAAAATCCACTCGCCACTCTGCCTTTCTGTTGAAGAGTCTAATCTGCTTATGGACAGGTGAAGACCTAGGGCTACCATTTGGTAATTGTTCTCTAGTTATGTCATGAGTCCTTTTTTTCTCTTAATGTCTTTCCAGTATTATGTTTTGATTCCTTGCTTTTCATTTTTTTCTCTATTTATCATGAGTTTTCCCTTTGTGATTACTATGAACATTATGAAAAGCATTTTATATGTATAACAGGTTATTTTCAGATTTTTTTTTCCCCAGCTAGAGATTGAACCCAGGGCCATGTGCATGCTAGACCAGAGGCTTTATTACTGAGCTACACCACCAGTATGATAGGTTATTTTAAGCCAATATAACAACTTAATTTTGCTCACAAAAAAGACTACACTTTTACTCCCTATCCCATATTTTGATTTAAAAAATTTTTTTTTGGTACTAGGGATTGAACCTAGGGTGCTCTACCACTGAGCCACACCCTAGCCATTTATTTATTTATTAATGGTACTGGGGATTGAACCCAGGGGTGCTTTACCACTAAGCTATATCCCTACTTATTTACTTACTTAAAGACAGGGTCCCATTAAGTTGCTGAGGGCCTTGCTAAATTGCTGAGGCCATCCTCAAACTTGTGATTTTCCTGCCTCTGCCTCCTAAGTCTCTGGGATTACGGGCATAAACCACTGCATACGCCTCTTCCCCTTTTTTATTTGAGACAGGGTCTCTCTGACAGAGTTTTTGAGTCTAATGTCAAACTTGGCATCCTCCTGCCTCAGCTTCCCAAGTTGCTGGGATTACAGGCTTGAGCCACCATCCCATCTCCACATCTTGAATTGTTGATGTCATGGTTTACACCTTTTTAGATTGTATGTGCATTACCAAGCATCCTTAAATCGCACTCTGTATGTAAAGGGGTTTATAGGCAATACTGTAGTCTTTGCAGGCTATACAGTATTCATCACAGCTACTCAGCTCTGTGTTGCCAGTACATAAGCAGCCATAGAATGCACTGAAAGTTAGAATTTCATTTCTATGTGTCATGAAATGCTCTTTTTCTCTCCACTTAAAAATGTCAAAACTGTCCTTAACTCACAGGTTCCACAAAGACAGCCAGTGGGCTGGCTTGGGCCTGTAGGTCACAGGTTGTAACCCTTGCTTGAGAAGATGGCGTCTACTCAGGAACTGGGCTGTGCAGGAGAGCTGGAGTCTCTGGAGGTTGGAGGCTGAGTGATTAAAGGCCTTCTGTTCTGGCTCTCGTAGAGGTTTTGAATACCCCTCTTCCCTTCTACTTAATAGCTGTGTGACTTGTCAAGTAGCTGCCTCCCCTGAGCTTTGTCATCGGTAAAATGAGTATGATGATGACTGAACATCCGTGAGGCGATTGACGTTACCAGTGATAGCAATTTATAGTTGATGAAATGCTGTGACAAGTTGTGAAGTGATTACTTCATCCAATGAAATGTCTTCTTCCATTCTCTTCTTTTGGAGGGGGTGCTGGGAATTGAACCTAGGGGCATTTAACCACTGAGCCATATCTCCAGCCTTTTTTTTTAAAAAAGTATTTATTATTTTTTAGTTGTAGTTGGACACAACACCTTTATTTCACTTGTTTATTTAATTTTTTATATGTGGTGCTGAGGATCGAACCCAGAGTCTTGCATGTGCAAGGCGATTGCTCTATCGCTGAGCCACAACCCCAGTCCCCAGCCTTTTTTATTTTGTATTTTGAGACAGGGTCTCACTAAATTGCCTAGGGCCTTGTTAAGTTGCTGAGGCTGGCATTGAACTTGTGATCTTCCTGGAGCTTCACCCTCCAGAGCTGCTGGGATTGTAGGCATGCACTCCTACAGGTCACTGCACCCAGCTCTTCTTCCGTTCTTAGAGAAGAACAAACAAGCCACCTACCTTTCATTTCCTGAAACTCATCCTATTTTTCTTAAAACTTTGAGAGTTGAGATTTCATTTGAAAGTATCCAGTGACTTGATTATTTTATCAAAGAAAACTGAGATAAAAAGGACCTCACTTTATCCAGTGATCAAATGTACGAGGCATGTTAGCAGCGGGTTTCTTTTTTTATTTTTTAAATAATATTGCTGGTGGCATTTCATTTTGTTTTGGTTCATAATATTTATTATGAGCAAAATTAAACTGCTGAATACTATATATGTATGACTGACTAGCAGGTAGACTTTGAGTTTTACAAAGCCTGATACCCCCCTCAAAAAAGGGAAAACATCCACAGCTTTTGATTATGGAAAATATACAGTGCAAATTGAATTGGCCCCGGGGTGTGTGCACATGCAGATGTGTGTGTTTATATTGATGACAGAGTTGGAAATTTGTATGTGCATGTGGTTGTGTAAGTGAAGTAGCACCAAGAAAGATATACTCACACAATTGAAAAAACAACCTTGGTGATTGTGATCACCAGAATGGGGTGGGGAGGTTTGTAGAAATTGAGTGGTGGGTCAGTGAAGTCAGACAGTATGTGTGCTTTGAAACTTTCTGGGTTATCTTGAATGATCTTCATGTTGTGGATTGCTGAGGAAATTTATTCATTTGCCTAAACAAGTGTGTGAAGACATCTCATGAGCTGTTCGTTTAAATTTGCTTTAAGCCCTGAGTACAGAACAAATTTTTGTTCTTTTCTTGTAGTAGTGTGTCAGAGTCATTGACATTTCCTCATGCTCTATGTTTTTTTTTGTATTAGGGATTGAACCCCCAGGGTGCTTAACGTCACATCCGTGGAGTCCATTTTCAGGGTATATAGAAACACTTTATTTGCAGTTTTCTGGTTCGTCATTTTGACTATCTATGATGCACAAAGTCAGTTCTCAAATTAGGCAATCTTTTGTAAATCCTAAGTAATAGTTTTTCTGTTTTGTGTGTTCATGAGTGGAACAAGATCATTGGAGGGTCCTTTTAAAATTCAGATTATTAGGCCCAGACCTTTAGATTGTAATTTCACTATTTGGATGGAGACCAGAATCTGTTTCAGGAAGCTTTTTTTCCTAGAATGCTGGTAGATTTTGGAACTTCTTTGGACGCCTAGGCTCCGAGTAGAGGTGGGAAGGTCAGGAGATCAGCCCAGGAGAGTAGGAGCTCAGTGGTGGGCTGGCCAGTTTTGCAGACTCTTTGACCATTGCTGGCTATTAACTGAAGCCATTCCAGGAAGGAGAACTTTGAACACACAAGGCAGGTGGCTAAGGGCACTGCAGTTTCTGTTGGTGTCGTCTTTGTGTGGTAGCATGTTTGCTGGAGTGTGAGTGCTTTAGCTAAGCATCATTTTGAGGTCATTTTGAGTTACTTCATTGAAGAGTGAATTACAAGACCCCTGACTTCAACATGCCTGTGCCAGTCCTTTACACCTAGTTTGTCATGTGCTTTTTTCATGGCAGAACTTCTGACTTTGCCTTCTCTCACTTAATCTGATCCTCTTCAGCTTTTCCAGCTGGATGAGTTCATATACTCCAGGGAGTCTGGGAAGTATCTACTGGATTTGAATGGAAATTTGTACAACTTTGTATGAACATTTTTTCTGAGACTACCAAGAGCTTTCTTATGATACTCAAGAGGGTTCTAGAATCCTAGCTCAAGTGTTAAACTGCTCTTGAGACCCTTGGAAAGCTGTTGTCTGTCAGGCTGGGAATGTAGCTCATTGGTGAGGCCTTGAGTTCCATCTCCAGTATGGTGGGTTGTGGTGATGGACACAAGGCAACACCTTTAACTTTGTCTGTTCTTTATTGACTGCTTTGACATTATTTTGAAATTATTTTTGATCAAACTCATTAATGCTCCAGCCACAGTCTGTCTACTTAAAACATTGCCGATTGAGTTTGGAAGTTGTTTGTTATTTCCAGTTTCAAAATGGCTGTTCTTTAAATCACACATACTTAAGATCTGAAGTTAATCAATATTAATGTCACTTTTGATGATACAAGAACTTTAGAATCTTAAAACTCTGATTCATCCCTCACCTTCTACTATTTTCCAGCATCTTATTATGCCATAAAATAGAACATTGTTATTTCATATAGATGACGTTGGTTAGTTTTATACTTACATCTTTACCATTTTTTTTTTTTAATCATCAATCTTCTTTCTGAGAACTTTCTTTCTCAAAACTTCTTTTTCTCCCTTAAGTATATCCTTTAGACATCTCAGACTGTTGATAGAAAGGTTTAGTTTTTTTATCATCTGGAAATGTTTTTATTTTTATTTTGCCCTGTATTTCCTGTAAAGCCAGTTGATAGGCATTTTGAAGATACTCTGCTGTTGTCTTCAGGCCCCTGTTATTCTTGAGGAGCTTGTCAGTGTAGTTGCTTTGCAGGTCTGTCTTCTGTCTCTGGTAGTTTTTGAGATCAACTCTTTGACTTTGGTGTTCTGTAATTTGACCACAGTGTATTTTGTGTGGTTTCCTTTTTATAAATAAGCTTGGTGTGATGTGCTTCTTTTGTGGGTTTGTGCCTCTTTTTCAAAGACTGCTTCAAAGATTTGTGCATTCTGTCTTCAAAGGCTGCTCTCTTCTGTGCTCCTCTGGAATTCCAGGTAGCCATGTATTGCATCTTCTCGTTGCTCCTCTCTGTTGCTTACCTCCTCATTTCCATTTTTTTTTTCATTTTTTAAAATTTCTTTCTTTTTCTATGTATGTATGAAAATCATTGTTCTGCTTTGCTTTCTTTTTGTGAGGTGCATTCTAGGTATTTCCTTCACTCTAGGTTTTAGATCAAATGAGCCGTGCTTAATTTGCTGTTTAATTCATTGGTAGCATTTTTAATTGCAAAAATTAATGCATTTTACTTCTAATATCCTGGTATTGTTTCTCCCACCAGGTCTGCTGCTGGCCTCTTCAGCCTTTGGTGCTTATCCACTTTCATGAGTGCATTATTCATTATGGTGGAGTTGGGGGAATTAGGAAGGCACTTGGATATTTCTCTTGCTTCTTGCAAGCCCTAGAAAGTATAAGAATTGTAGTTTATTGATCATCAAGTTATTTTGTAATGGGCAGCCCTCAGGAACCCACCTTCCCTCCCTCCCTCCCTTCCCTCCCTCCCTTCCTTCCTTCCTTCCTTTCTTCCTTTCTTTCCAGAAACTAAAGAAGCGTTCTTGACTTGGAATTTATATGAAATCATAGATTTCATTATGTTTGAGGGTTTGAGCCAACATTGAGATTTACCTACTGATATTGAAAAAGCAATGAAAGTATAAAGTAGATTTCATGGGTACTGTTTATGAAGATGGATATGGTAGTTAATTAAACTGTTATTCTGAAGCAAAATGTTCACCTCCATTGTGACGATTTTGATGCATAAGCATACTGTCTCTAACTTTTCTTCCCCTGAGGTTGTCTTGTTCAGTTGGTCTGAATTTGGCTTGGTCACACCTATATTCCTTCCCCTGTACCCGTGAGTCGTGCTTCTCCAGTGAGTGGGAGGTTCCCTCTTCCCGGCCTCAGTGCCCATTCTCCTTCAGAACCTCACCTGAGCGGAACTCCCATTCCCATCTTGTGGGACCAGTTTACTCTTGGTTTCACACTATAGTTCTTAGTGGTCACTTGTTCACATGCTATTTTTTTTCTAGATGTGATGTCTTGTGTACCTTTTCTGGAATGGTGGGTGAAGCATGTGCTTTTTGGTGTATCTGGTGCCTAGTCTGAAGACTTGAATGTAGTAGTCAGTCACTGCTAACCACCGTTAGCTAAGACATGCATGTGATTACAGTGACTAGAGCCACATTGTTGGACGTTTTACCTTACATGTCAGAACCATGCATTTAGTTATCTTGTTTGAGGAAACCCTACAAATGTCTTAGAGGCAAACTAGAATTCTAAATTTGATGAAAATAATTTGAAGAAGGAAATTGTGTTCCTAGAAAGAGAATTTGGATTTTTAGCATTGAAGTGGCTTTTATATTTTAAAAAAAATGTTTTTGTTTTTTTTTTTTGCGTGTGTGGTGTCAGCTAACAACAGAGTGGAGTAGTTGGAGAAGTTAGCTTCGGTATATTTAGGGAAGTGTTTTTACTTTGTCTGATTTCCATTTGTAATAGGCTCTGCTGTGTGCATTTTTCTAGAGGATGGTAGTTGCCTAGCATTTGTTTATTGCAGGTCATGAATATTCTTTGGTTAAAATGTACCCATTTTTCGCCAGTAGTTTACTGGAGGATTTCAGAGTCTCACAAAGCTGCATACAGAAGCATTTCTTATTTTGACATGTAGCTAATCTGGCTAACTCAGCTATTTAGCATATATGAGAACTGGGACCAAAAAAGAAAAATAATCTTAATTTATAAAAAAGACATCGTGTTCCATGGCCATTGGTCAGCTTTGCCTATGTCTCCCTTGGAGACTTTTTATTTTGGGCGTAATATGCTTGGACTTAACTGGCTTCATTAGCACGTTAGAAAAGGAAGTTTGGTGAGGGACAGGGATCTGCCAAAGGCAGGTAAACTGGCACAAGTAAGTTTGCTCATGCAGTCAGCCAAAGAGGGCAGCTGGGGTTGGCACCTCCAGGCCCTGGGGAGGCAGAGTCTCCTGCTGGTCCGAACCTCACACGCATGGGAAGGGCAGGCCAGTGCAGAGAAAGGGCATGTGTTGAAAGAACAGCCAAGAATGGCGTGAAAAGTCTGGGTGTGTACGTGACACAGTTGGATTTACTTCCATGGTCGGTGTTTCACAGTTGCCACCCAAGTTCTAAGAGCAGAGGAGAGCTGTGAGATACTCTCACAAGGAGGTGGGGGAGGTGGGGAGGTGGGGGAGGCTGAGTGGCCTCCGCAAGCCTGACTGTTTGCTTGGCCTGTCATCCTAAAACTGTTTTGATGCTTTCAGTGTATTCCTCAGCTTTGTGGGGAGGTTCCATGTTAAATGTTTTAACAGTTAACTCTTCTGACTGGTTAACTCTTCCCCCCAAATCTTCCCCAGTTGCTGTTTTAGGAACAGGAGGCATGGGTGAGTAGCTTCGAGGAAGCCTTGCGCTCCTGCTGCACGTGGGTGCTTGGTTTAAGAACAGGGACGTGTACTGTGCTCACTTCTGGAGTGTGCTAGGTGAAGGAAGTCTTAGCTCATTTGGTGATAATAAATGAGAAGGTTTGAGTCATTAAAAAAATCTTGTTTCAGTAATTGTTTTCTCAATGAACTTTAAAGATACTTGTTTTCTGTCTAAATCATCTTCTTGCTGGGTGTTTGGGACAAAGGGTGATTGGCTGTGTTCATCTCAGGTCCACCTGCTGCATCTCTGTACTTGAGAGAGAGATGCTGCTGCTGCTGCTGCATGGAGTCAGCTGCGGAGCTTCGTCGGTTGCTCTTGGCATGAGGGCAGGTCTGCTCCACAGTGCCCCATCCACGAACTAGGCTGAGGTCCCCACAGACACCTCTTTGTCTTCCAAAGAGCTATCGCCTACATTTGCAGTGTTTTCCAGTGGCTCATGTTTCTAAGGCTTGGTTGCCTGCCTGTGGCACTATTGGGAGGTAGTGGGATCTTTAGAAGGTGGAGCCTAGTGGGAGGAAGTTAGGTCCTTGGGGGTGTACCCTTGAAGAAAGGGGTCTTGGGACCCCAGCCCTATCCTCTCTGCTTTTGGGCTGCCATGAATTGAACAGCTTTGGTCCATCATGTGCTCTCTGCCATACTGTTTGCCCCAAATGATGGAGGCAACCACTTATGGACTGAAAAATAAGGAGCCAAACTAAACCTTTTCCTCTTTCAGGTTGATTTGTCAGGTATTTTGTTATAGTAACAGAAAGCTGACAATACATTGAGGAGTCTCCATCATCATCCCTTCTCTCCCTCTTGGATCCATGTCCAGCTCTGGTACTATGTCCATTGTGAATTTGTGCTTCATCCTATTCTGACTATTGACTCTGGCCTTGCACTTGCGTATTTCTTGCCGAGGTCTGGCCTGGAAACTAGGATACTGACTGCCCACTTTTGCTTACCTAGTTTTTTATGTGTACAGTCCAAAAGGAATTTCCTTATACTCCAGGCACCCGAGGTAGAGCTTCGCCAACTCTTGGCCAGCACAGAACTGCCCAGACCTCAACTCCCTGCTCACCTCTTGTATGCAGATGAACTTGCCTAAAGCAAGAGGTATATGAGTATTTTATTACCCCTTCTAAGGATGAAAAGGGTATGAGTGTGTTTGAAAGTTGCAACTAAAAGATGGTTTGTTGTTTTCTTCCTTCAGATTACTGTGGTACTTTGTGGGGACATGCTACAAGATCTCCAGTGGGTGCTAAACTGTGGGTAGTACTAAGCCCTAGTGTATCGAGTTTCCCTATTCATATTGAGATGTTCCCCCAGAGGCCCAGGTGGTAAAGGCTTGGCCACCAGCTTAGTGCTGCTGGTGGAGTGGGAGGACTTCAGGTCATTCAGGGTGTGCCCTTGAAGGGGTGGTGGGACCCTAGTTCACCCTGAGGTAAGTAAGTGGTTTGCTCTAGTAGACACTCCTGCCACCTTGTGCGGCCATAGACCTGCAGCAAGGGAGCCGGTCAGTCATAAACTGAAATCTCCAAAACTGAGAGATAATAAAACTTTCTTCTTTGAGTATTTCTGGTATTTTGTTACAGAATGGACCTGGCTGACACAAATACATACCTATGGTATTTAATTTATTAATTAAACATAGTAAGAGATTAATCATAATAATAAAATAGATAAATTATAGCAATATTCTGCAGTAGATTAAGTGACTGTGCTTTCTTGATTTATCTCTTTCTTCCCCCAACTTTTCCGTACTTTTACCTTTTCACTTAAAGGAAACATTGTACAGTTCCCTGCTGGCGTAGTTGCCTGCATTACAACTTTTGTACTTTGGGCATTTAAGTAAAATAAGGATTACTTAAACACAAGCTCTGTGAGTCTGTGACAGAGGGTCTGATAACTGCGACAGCTGTCAAGTGACTATCAGGAAGGTAGTGTATACAGTGTGGATATGCTGGACAAAGGCATGATTCATTTCCTAGGTATGATGGAGTGGGATTTCATCATGCTACTCAGGAAGGTGTGCGATTTAAAATTTATGACTTGTTTGTTTCTGGAATTTTCCATTTAGTATTTTCAGACTGCAATTGACTACAGGTAACTGAGACCACAGAAAGTAAAACTGTAAATAAACCATAGATACAGGCAGTGGGCACTGTTGTCTGAGTAACATTTCCTCCATAGTTATTTAGTATGCCGTCCTTCAACTAGATTCTGCTCACGAATGAGTGTTTTGAGGATGTCTTGATTCAACTGATAGATAACATCTGAATGTTTATTTCTCAGGGAGATGCTGCTTCCTAAGTAGCCCCAAGTTGGGGCTGCTAAAAAATGATGAGTTGGCAGTGATCGTATGGAATAAGTTTAAATGATCATGCTGAGGTGTGTGGGTATCTGTGGTGGGAGGAGGTTGACTGGTAAGACCCTAACCTCATCAGCCAGGGAGAGAGCTGGGAGAGAGCGGGGCAGCCACCTTCCCCTTGGTCAGGAAGATGGCGGGGGAAAGACAACCATGTAGCAGAGGTGGGCAAGGGTTGTTATAAAATCAAGACTCTTCGTTATGAAAGGAAACCTAAAACATGAGGGTCCTCACCTTGGGGCTAACTTTGGTGGCACTGGAGGAATGTGGGTGAACTGTTGGTTTCTAGTGGAGCAGTTCTCCCCCTTTGAAGAACAGTGCTCTGAAGAGTTAAAAGGAAACATCAGAGCAAATAAGGACATTCTTGTGCCCGAGGAGGGCCAGGGAATGCCTGTGCACACCCTGAGGTGCAGCAGCAGTTTGGAATCCCCTGTGTGTTCCGAGCCCTGCGGGAACTAGAGGAGCTCGGAAATTCCCGGCCTCTGTCATCTTTGCCACTGCCCGGATCCGTCAGACCTGGGGTTTTCATTTAAGCTTGACCCCATCCACCCGCGTTTCTCTGGAGTTTGTCTGATAGCCAGCTCCCTTCCCACCTCACCTGTTAGGACATGGCTGACTTTATCTGTCTGCTCTCCTGGGACAAAGGGTTGTTGCCACTATCTGCTTTGTGCCTGCTGGGACAGCCTCCTGCAGGAACCATCCCCCGGGTGTTGTGATGTGAGCTAGAGGCTTCCCTGCCCGGTGCAGTGTGGGCCTCACCCTGGCAGGAACGGAGGATCACACCTCTCCTTCTTCCTCCTTTGACTTTGGAGGCACAGGTTAAGTGTACTGCTTCACCCAGGGTCTCTTGCTTTTCAGGTGCATCTTCCATCTCTAAGCATCCCCGGGAAGGGGAAGATCCTGGGGATAGACACCGAGCCAGGCTCACAGCCCTCGCCGCCCCCCTGCAAGACCGTACCAGCCCCATTTCCCTTCTCCAGTCTTGGCAGGCCTCCCCTCCAGGTGCCTCTCCCAGGCCCAGAGGGTGCGAACCCTAGGGATGAAGCAAAGCACCTGGGCCGAGGGTTAGCTGTTGAAGACCACTGGTATCGGAAGCTCCTGTCACTGAAAACTGTTCCAACAAGATCAGTTATTGAACTAAGAAGTGTTTCCAAATTCCTTATTTTTGTTTTCTGGAGCCTCTCTGACATTAATAAGTTTACCCACGCGATTAGCTAGAGAGGGGAACTGGGGATGGCACCTCTAGGTCCTGGAGTAGCAGTCCCCTCTCCTGGGCCCACACAGTGTGGGGGGGACATGTTGATGCAAAGAAAAGACACGCGTTGAAAGGACTTGTCGAGAATGGCTTTTAGGGCTGGGGTTGTGCCTCAGCTGTAGAGCGCTCGCCTTGCACATGCGAGACCCTGGATTCGATCCTCAGCACCACATAAAAATAAATAAGTGAAATAAAGGTGTTGTGTCCAACTACAACTAAAAAATAAAATATTAAAAAAAGAATGGCTTTTAAAAGTTTTTGGCCCGTAGTCTCACAGCAAGGCGCGTGTGGCCCTGTCTTGCTCTGCTCAGAGTGTGGCTGTCTCCTCCACTTCTCCTGCCACCTCCTCACACACCCCTTAGAGCCTCGTTCCCTTCCTATGTGCTCCATCTTGTGATATGGAAGTAAACCATTCAAAAGCCTAGTTTTCTATTCTTTGTGGGAAAAAAAAATCAGATGCACAACAAAATTTGTCTTTCAAACTAAACTAAGCTCCTACTTGGGTGTTTGTCCACTTCCCTGTAGGTCCTCAGTGGAAATGGATTTCTTGTTTTTACTATACATCGTCAGTTTAGGGAGTACCATCCAGTCAAGTTTTTGTTTTTGTTTTTTGTTTTTTGTTGTTGTCAATCAGCACTGATACAGAAGAACAGCAAAAATAGAGGAAGACTGACTTTCTCCCTAGTTACCTATTTTTTATATATATGAGCAAAAACCTATTTTCTGTTTCAGTAAGCATGCTGTGTTTGTTAAAGGTGGTATTTCAAAGATTTCTGGAAAAGAGTTTATAAAAAATGTAATGCTCATGTAATCATTTATTTTATGTATTTATTTTATGTCAAGTTTCACTGTGTTGCCCAGGCTGGCCTCAAATTCCTGGGTGTAAGTAATCTTCCCACCTTAGCCCCTCCAGTAGCTGGGACTACAGGCGCACACCTTCTAATGGAATCATTTCTAAAATAATTGATTAATTTATTCTAATTAGGTGTATATGACAGCAGAATGCCTTTTGATTCATCGTGCACAATTGGAGCACAACTTTTCATTTCTCTGGTTGTACATGATGTGGCGTTGTACCAAAAGTGCAGTCATACATGTACTAGTGTAATGATGTTCATCTCATTCCACCATCTTTCCTTCCCTCATGCTCCCCCCCCACCCCGCCCCTTTGCCCAATCAAAGTTCCTCCATTTTCCCCATGTGACACCCTTCACCCCCATTATGGATCAGCATCCACTTATCAGAGAGGACATTCAGCCTTTGGTTTTGGGGGATTGGCTTACTTCACTTAGCATGAGATTCTCCAACTCCATCCATTCACCTGCAGATGCCATAATTTTATTCTCTTTTATTGCTGAGTAATATTCTCTTGTGTATATATACCACAGTTTCTTTATCCATTCATCTATTGAAAGGCATCAAGGTTGCTTCCACAATAAGGAAATCTTTTAAATGTGAAGACAGCCAAAACATTTCCAAATTTTTTTCACCTAAGAACTTTTCTGTGAGCAGCTAACAATCATGTGACCTCTTGTTATATGCCAGTGGCCTGTGGGTACTATGTGACAGTGTGTCTGAGTACAGGAGGTGTCACTTCTGTGCTGCAGGGTTGACTTTGGTGTGCTAGAGTTGTCATTGTTCTCTAGGACACACTAATAACAACTTAAAACATCCTTTTCCTGGTATGAGGACTAGAGATATGAGGTTATCTTAAAGTCTTTTTGGTGTAAGTTGACACATGATGGTAATTCATTGTCAAAGATAAATCTGTTCTTCCATTGTCATCATATTTGGAGTCATTAATCAGAACCCACTGTGGACATGACTAAAGTAGTGACGTGTTTTCTAATGTTGCTTGTGAAAGTAGAATAAGCAGACTCAGCTGCTACTTGCCTGGAGTTTCAGAGGCAGCCAGTAGGTTTCCTGTACACAGCATCATGGAAGTCTTTTGTATGGACAAAAATGAGTGGCTAATGATGGGATAGAAAGTTGATAAGTTTCATGCAAGGTGAATGAACTGAAGACATCATCATGGATAACATTGTTTGTTTGTTTGTGGTGCTGAGGTCTGAACCTAGGGCCTTGTGCATGCAAGGCAAGCACTCTACCAACTGAGCTATATCCCCAGCCCAATAGCAGTGTTCGACTGTCATCAAACATTTCAGGTTGAGCAGGTGTCTATAGGGGAAGAACAAAACACTGATGGAAATGGAGAAGAGATCAGAGATTGGATTTGTCCAGGTAGGTCAACTGAAATTTGTTTTTGTCTTTTGAAAATTAGCAAAAGCTCACTTTGGAATAGAATTTGAAAGTTTGTACAAAATTGATGAAAATAGAAATTATGATCTGATGTATGAGTTTTTATTTATTTATTTTTTTTTGTAAGAAATAGAATGGAATGTGTTTGGGGAATACATTAAGGAGGGTGACTTGTCCTGTTTAGCAGCAAGCGCTGGCATTCCTAAGAGGTAAGAAAGCACCAGTGTCAAATCAGCATGTGATCTTTGTCACCAATAGCATTGCTCATTTTATAAATAAGTCCATAGGTCAGATAAATTTAGTGTGTGGAAATGAGGAAGTTTTGAAAGTCAAAGAAGAGCAAAGGGAACAAAACAGATCTGCTAACTGTGGTGGCACATGCCTATAATCCTAGTGGTTTGGAGGCTGAGGCAGGAGGATCACAAGTTCAAAGCCAGCCTCAGCAATTTAGCAAGGCCCTAAACAACTTAGTGATCCCGTCTCAAAATAAAAAAATAAAAAGGATTGGGTACATGGCTCAGTGGTTAAGCATCCTTTGGTTAAATCCCTGGTACCAATTACCCCATAACCCCCCAAACAAAAACAAAAACACAGGGGTCTAATCATAGATTTCCTTGTTAGAATACTTTACTGTGTGGGAAACAACTTTTGATTTACAACATATCCCCAGCCTCACTCATTAGACATCTGGTTCTAAATTACTCTAGTTCATTCCACAGTCCATTTCTCCTTTAGTGAGTGAAGACTTGGCACCTTGGAGGATATTGCAAAGATCATGCCAGAGGATAGCACTAAAGGAAGAGAAAGTTCTGGGAAGGTTTTGTGTTGTCCACAGCCTGTTTGAAACAAGAGTTTGGCCTTCTTATGTCACTGTGTTGTGACCATGCTGTTTAACAAGACAAAATTAATGAGAAGGAGTGGTAGGATTTTACATAAAATTCTTTATATATCATTGGCTTGTTTTTCTTACTGATTTGTTGGAATTCTATGTAATGGTTACTAATTTTTGTTATGTTGGAAATGCCTTTTGGTACATGTTGTGCTTTAGATCTTCCATAA
This sequence comes from Callospermophilus lateralis, assembly GCF_048772815.1. Lineage (NCBI taxonomy): Eukaryota > Metazoa > Chordata > Mammalia > Rodentia > Sciuridae > Callospermophilus > Callospermophilus lateralis. The sequence continues at coordinate 142,215,471 of NC_135310.1, forward strand.
AAGTCTTTTAAGTCAGTCGCATGTTTCACCTGTAAAATTGATGAGATTTTTACGTTTTCATGTGGTCAAATTTTTCCTTTGTTTTCCCATTTAAGAAGTCCTTTTTGCTGGGTGTGGTAGAGCATGCCTGTAATCCCAGTGATTTGGGAAGCTTAGGTAGGAGGATTGCAAGTTCAAAGTCAACCTCAGCAATTTAGCAAGGCTCTAAGCAATTTAGCAGGACCCTGTCTCAAAATAAAAAATAAAAAGGGTTGGGGATATGACTTGGTGGTTAAGCACTCTTAAGTTCAATCCTGGTATTTAAAAAAAAAAAAAAAATCCTTTCTACCCCAGTGTCTTCATCTAAAAGTTTTGCTTTTTATAGCATGAATTTTAATCTGCTTGTATTTGTTTTTAATGTATGATATAAGATAGGGGTCTCATTTCTTTTTGAAGTGTGGATTATCTGTAGTTCATCTGTCCCCTACCCATTCGCCACGTCTGGTATGAGAAGGTTTTGTTGATGCATGGGTCAGACCTTCTGTTCGGTTGCTGTCAATGCCACACTGTTCATCTGTGTGGCTTTGCTGTGCATCTTGGAAACCTGCCCTGCCACGTGTCTCCACCTTGTTCTCTGTGGTGCACTTCTCAGCTCTCCTTGGTGGTGGTTGTGCTCTTTACACACTGGAACCATCTTGATGAGTTTCATGGGAAACCACGTTGGTTGGGTTGGATACTGCGTCTCAAGGCCTCCTCTGTGGCTCTGGGGAAGGCACGCTCCTGCCCTTGAGGAGCTTTGATTCTGCCAGTGGAAGAAAACTAATCAGGGTCTGGAGTACTAGTGGTGTGGGGAGGGGTGTTGTTTTTATGTAAGAGGACCAGTGAGAGCTTCATTGGAAAGGCGATGTTTGTGATGAGGGTCTGAGTGCTGCCGGGCCACAGAGGCCAGTGTAGACCTACAGAATGGCTAATGAGGTTGGGGTGGGGGTACGTGGAGAACCTTGTGGACATGCTAACTACTTTGAATTTAATTTGATATAACATGGGAAGCCTTGGAGGAATGATGGAGTGAAATTAAAATTTTAAAAGGATGGTTGGATATTATATGGAGATAACGGGGTAGGGGGGGCACACTAGGAGGAACAGGTGGACCGAATAGCTCGCTAACAGGTAGTTGAGGCAAAGATGGCAGAAGTTTGAGGCAGGATTGAGTAGGACTGGGGAGATGGTGAGAAGGGATTACCTTTCAAACACGTGTTGAAGGTAGAGCTCAGCAGGGTCCATTTGTGGACCGTACATTGAATGCAAGGGGAGGAGAAGGAGAGGAAAGAACCCAGGGTTTTTAGTCATTAAGATTTGAGATTTATTGAGATGGGGGGGTGCTGTTCAGGGTGCAGCTTTTGGTTTCATTGCCAGGGAAGACTGGAAGGTGGATTTTAGGAGTTGGGTGTGAGACAGGGCAGGTTTGAGATGCCTGGATTCGGGAGATGTTGAGCTAACAGGAAGCCCCTGTTCAGGGCAGAAGGTAGTCTGGGGAGTTGTCAGTGTGTATAACATTCCCAGTCCTTTATTTTTATTTTGAGATAAGGTCATGCTGAATTGCCCAGTGTGGTCTTGAGCCTGAGATCTTCCTGCGTCAGCCTCTGTTGTACTGAATTACAGGCGTGTGCCGCTGCATCCTGCCTGCAAACTTTTACGATTAACTTGTTCTTTGAAAACCTGTACGTTCTTTTAGATTATGATTATTGGTCATATTTAGATAGGACATGTACAAGTAGGGATGCTTATACTTTTTTTTTCAAGCTTTCATATGTTATTTCTTTTGTATTTTCTGGGACTATCCAATACAGTGTTGATTATAGAATCATTCTATAAAGTTTTATTAAGTAAAGCTGTGAATATTTGCTAAAAACTTTTTTTTTTTAAATCTGATAAAGTTTCGGTGTCTACCATGTGAAGAGTCTTTAATCATGGAATTGTATATTCTGTGTTTATTGGAGAATTGCCACTTTACCCACCTTTTAATTTTTATAAAAATATATTTTTAGTTGTAAGATGGACCTTTATTTTCTTTATTTATTTATATGTGATGCTGAAAATCAAACCCAGTGCCTCACACATGCTAAGGCAAGTGCTCTACCACTGAGCCCCAGCCCTAGCCTCACCTTTTCATTTTTTAAAGTACTATATTGATAGATTTCTGGTTGAGCCATCCTTGCATTTCTGGGCTAAATCCTTTCAGTGACATGTGGTATTTTATGCACATTGCTAAATTCTTTTCCTAATCATTGTTTTTATAGCCTCATAGAAGAGCAGTAATGTTTTTTTCTATTCATAGTTCCCAGAATTTTTGAATTTTCTGCTTTCTAGATTTGGTTTTAATTGCTTATGAAATCATCTTGTAGGAAAAGGGGAGATATTTGGTCACTAGCTCTTGTTGATTTATTAGTACCTTTTATTCCCCACCTCCCTTTTGGTTTTAATTGAATCGCATCATGGTCAGAGAATAGTCTTTAGGAAGGTACCAGGGATTGAACTCAGGGATGCTTAAGCACTGAGCCACATCCCCAGTCCTTTATGTGTTTTGTTTTGACACAGGTCTTGCTAAGTTACGTAGGGCCTCACTAAGTTGCTGAGGCTGGCTTTGAACTTGCTGTCTTCCTGTCTCAGTCCCTAAGCTGCTGGGATTATAGGTGTGTGCCACCACACCCGGAAGTGCTTTTTATTTCTTAAGTCAATTATGGCCGAACATTTTTTAGGTCAGGAGATTCTAAGTATCTTTAAAGTACTGTCCCAGACTTAAAATTCAGTAGGCCTGTGCTTTTTGTACCTTTCTTTTTACATATATTTTCTCTTACTTGATTTTTTTTGAAGTACCAGTTTTTGGTTCTACTGTCTTGCTCTTCCTTGTCTTCAACTTTATTATGTCCTGCTCTGTATTTCCTTCTGCCTTCTCTAGGTTATTTTCCCCTTGTTTATTGAGATGAACACAGCCCATGTTGCTCTTTAGTAAAAGCTATGAAATTACCTATGAATACAGCTTTAGCTGCATCTTATAAATTTGATGTATTATAAACTCAGTCTTATGGCTCTGAGAATTTTCTTTTCTGTTTGAAATATGTTCATTTGTTTGATTAGTATATTTATTCATATGTTTAAAAAGTATAAAAAATTTGACAGCCACAGATTGGTTTGTTTTTGAGAACATTTATATTTCTAAGGCATTTTTTTTTTCTTTCACAGTTAGACTTCAGAATTCTACTTGAATTGCATCATGGTCAGAGAATAATCTTTCGGAAGGTCCAAAATTTATGAAATTTTCTTTTTATGACGTTAAAGGGTTTGTTTGGGGATTCAAGTTTGGTATTTGTGGTGTTCAGTATTCAGTTTATACCTAGGCATTGAACTTATTATAGATTTATTCACTATTACATGTTCTGCATGCTTTTTTAAAAAAAATATTTCTAGTTGTCAGTGGGCATGTATCTATCTTTCTTTCTTTCTTTCTTTCTTTATTTATTTATTTATTTGCTGAGACTAGGACCCAGTGCCTCACACATGCTAGACAAATGCTCTACCCAATGCCTCACACATGCTAGACAAATGCTCTACCTCTGAATCACAACCCCAGCCCAGGCCCCCTGTTCTGCATGTTTTGAGCCTAAGCTTTAGATGCAGTCAAACTCATGATTGTTCCTTTTATTAATATATAGTGACCCTCAATGCATTTTCCCTTAAGTTTTTTATATATTGCTATACTTACTGGTTTGTGGTAATATTTTTGAGTCACATCTTTTTCTTTCCTTTTCATTTAAAAATGTGGTTTTATGCCAGGTGTGCTGGTGTGCTCCTGTGATCCCAGCTACTCAGGAGGCTGAGGCAGGAGGTTTGCTTGAATCCAGGAGTTGGGTACAGCATGGCAACACAGTGAGAACCTGTCTCCAAGAAAAGAAAAGAAAAAAGTCTGGTTTTGTTTAGAGCTGTAAGCAACAGCCAGCCATATTTAAAATCTTAAATATGATCTCTCTTCTGAATTTGATGTGTTTGCTTATTATGACCGCTGAGATATTTTGGACTTTTAGTGTTGTTCATTACTCTTGTTTGCTTGCGTTTTTCTTCTGTTTTGAGACTTTTCTATATGAGTTTGCTTTTCCTTTGCCATTTTGGAAGGTACAGATCTTAAGTCTGGCTTTATGGTTGCCATTAGTTTCATTAAGTTCTGCCTAAATAATATTCCGAATAATCAGATCATTCAGTTGTAACTTTTGGAATCTGACAAGAATGTCAGCTTTCTTCCCTCTCCATCCAGAATTTTGAATTCCTTTTTTTTTTTGTACTGGTGATTGAACCCAGGGAAGCCTAACCACTGAGCAACATCCCTGGCCCTTTTTTATATTTTATTTAAAGACAGGGTCTTGCTGAGTTTCTCAGGGCCTCTCTAAGTTGATGAGACTGGCTTTGAACTTGGGATCCTCCTGCCTCAGTCTCCCCAGCTGCTGGGATTACAGACATGTGCCACCATGCCAGGCTATATTCTTTTAAATGTACAAAAATGTGGTGCATACGTTACTGAAGCTCTAGTTATCTTCCTAGAAAAAAGATACAAGGAAATTTGCTCATTTTAATTCTTTTTGAAATCTTTAGGCTTCAACTCCGGTTAGCTTAATTATTCTGTTTGCATTTTATTCTTAAAAGATAGACTGACAGGGGCTGGGGTTGTGACTCATTGGTAGAGTGCTCATCTGGCACGTGCAAGGTCCTGGGTTTGATTCTCAGCACCACATAAAAATAATAAAATAAAGGTGTTGTGTCCAACTACAACTAAAAAATAAATATTTTTAAAAAAGATAGACTAACAATTTTTTTTTCAAATCACAGGTTATTTAAATTTTCCCACATGTGTTTTGAGTGCTAGCTGTTTCTTTTATTTCTTCCATGTGTGCTGATTTTTCTTCATGAATTACCCCCACCCCCCCAAGGTATAATTCACATGCAATAGAATTTCTCTTAAAATATAGAGTTCATGGGGTTTGGGCATATTTATAAAGTTGTGGAGCAATCCACACTAATTCCAGAACGTCTTCGTCACTCAGAAAGAAACTCCAATAGTGTACAAAATGATACCTGTCAGTCCCTGTCCCCAACCCATGTCAACCACTGAACTACTTTTCATCTTATGAATATCTGTGCTGGGTATGTCATGCAAACAGTCATGCAACATCTGGTGTTTTTCATCTGGCTTTGTTCACTTAGCGTAATGTTTTTAAGGCATCCACTTTGTAGAAGGTATCAGTGCTGCATTCTTTTTTTATGACTGAATAATCTTATTTTGAGCACGCACATTTTATCATTTGTTGGATATCTGAGTTGTTTCTGTGTTTCTTTCTGAATAACGCTGCTCTGTCTTCATGTAGAAGTATTTGTGTGAATATATTTTCAGTACTTAAGTAGACATCTAGAAGTGATTATGTTTTAATAGTTATTTTAATAAGGATTTAGGATTCTGAATTCTTTATTCATATGTTGAAACATAATCTCACTGTCATCACTATTGGTGACTTTTTAGCTGCATATAAGTTTATTATTGTGATTTTTATTAGTCTTACCATCTCTTTTTTTCTTTCTGGAGGGTTAATGTCGCCTTCCCTCAGCTCTATGGGTGAGTAGATGTGGTATACTTTTGATCTGAATGATCTGAGGACTTTGGGTCCTGTTACTGTATGCTAATGAGGAAGTGTGTGTGTTCAGAAGGTTCATGGATCTATCATTGTTTTGCCTGTTTCATGTCAGAGTTATACTGGCCTCATAAAGGAGTTAGGAAGCACTTGCTCCTCTTATTTTCTGAAGTTGGGTGTGTTAGGTTGGTTTTGATGCTTCCATAAATGTTTATTAGAATTTATTAGTGAAACCATCTGGGACTGAGATTTTCTTTATGATAAATTTTTAAATTATTGTTGAGGCGCCATTTTGCCAGAGGGAATGGTTGAAAGGATGCCAGCGAGCCATTGAGATGATGATGGTTAGTTAAGCTGTGTATTCAGTTGTATATTAGACCTTTGCTGTCCGGCAATAGGGCGCTCTTGGCGATTTGGAGTTCCCATTGAGTTCTCCCAGGGTTCTGAGAGAGCTGGCGTGGTGCCTGGGGAAGAGCTGGGAGAGTTCCGGGGAGTGTGTGTGGAGTGCTGGTGGAGTTCGGGCAATAAGTTTCCTGTTTGAACATACAAGTGCTTTGTGGCGGCTTGGTGATTTGTGCCCAGCCAGACTGCGGCAAATTATAAATTTAATATCTGTAATAGACGATAAGGATATGCAGATTTCAGGGTTTTTTTGAGTTAATTTGGTGTAAGCTACGTCTTTAAAGGAATTAAAATGCTGGATTATTGGCTGATAATTGTTTCTGCTCTTTATTATTTACCTCAAGTTTGGTATTTGTGGTGTTCAGTATTCAGTTTATACCTAGGCATTGAACTTATTATAGATAAGTTATTTCTAATTTTATTTGCTTTATTTTTTTGTTTATTAAGGTGGAAGTTTATCAGTCGAAGACTTACTTGTTGGTTTATTTTCTTATGTGAACGTTCTGTCTAAGCGCCACACCAGTGGATCCTGTAGAGTTTGATATGTTTTCCCTTTAATCCAGTTCAAACTATCTTCTAACTTCCCTTGTGATTTCTTTGACCATAGATTAGTTAGAATTAGGTTAATTTTCTAACAGTCAAGTTTCTAGGTGTTTTGTTGTTGATTTTAATTCCATTACAGTCAAAGAGCATTTTCTGTAGTATTTCAGTCTTTTGGAATCTCTTTAGGCTTGTTTTATGGCCCAGTATAACATCAGCCTTGGTGAGTGCTCTTGGAGAACTTGAAAAGATGATAAATTTGTCAGTTGTTAGAAGAGTGTTTCATAGTTATCAGCTAAATTCAGCTTAATATTGTCACTTAGATGTCTCATATCTGTCCTGTTTCTAGTCCAGTTTTATCTGTCAGAGAGAGAAGTATGTTAAATTTATCTGTCAGAGAGAGAACTATGTTAAAATCTCCCAACTGTGATTGTGGATTTGTTTTCCCTTAGTTTTTGTTTGTTTTCAAGTTATTGAGTGCATGCATTTTTTTTGGGGGGGGGGACCAGGGATTGAACTCAGGGACACTTGACTACTGAGCCACATCCCCAGCCCTATTTTATATTTTATTTAGAGACAAGGTCTCCCAGAGTTGCTTAGTGCCTCGCTGTTGCTGAGGCTGGCTTTGAATTCACAATCCTCCTGTCTCAGCCTCCTGCGCCACTGGGATTATAGGCATGCACTGCCATGCCCGGCTGTGTGCAGATTTTAATATTGATTTATTTTCTTAATCTGGCTTTTAAAAATTGGTATGAAGATTTTTTTTAATATATATTTTTAGATGTTGATGGACCTTTATTTTATTCATTTATTTCTTAGTGGTGCTGAGAATTGAACCCAGTGCCTCACATAGGCAAGGCAAGTGTTCTACCATGGAGCTATAACCCCAGGTCCCCCTCCCCATTTTCTGTTTTAGTAGTACTTTAAAGTCTACTTTGTTTTACAATAATATATCCATTTAATCCTTGATGATTTTACTGTTTTGATGTTACTTTTAGTTTGTTTCTGTCTTTAAAGCCCTTCTTTAAATATTTGAATGTAGTTGGTTGTTGCTTTTTTTCCTAATCCAACCTGACAATCTCTGCCCTTTGATAGGGATGTTTATACCATTTATATCTAAAGTAATTATAAATATGATTCTATCTAGGTCTATCATCTTTACCTTTTTAGAGAGGGGATTTTACTTGCCTTTTCCCTCTTTCGTATTAATCTATTTTAAATTCCATTTTAATTTTCTTAGCTTATAGCTATATCTTTGCTTTTTTGTGTATAGTTGATCTAAGGGTTACCATGTACATCAGCGATGTCACAGTCTACTTTAACATTAATATTAAATCTCTGTGGATGTAACATTGGAGTTTTTCAGTAATGTTTTCATTTCTCCTTTTAATCCTCAGTATTGTCATGTGTTATGTTTATATACTTTGCAAACCTGTCACTAATGGTTTTAACATGTTGCTTTAAGCTGTTATCTTTTATAGGGTGTGCTTATTATATATACCCACTATAATTACCATTCCTGACTGTTTCTGCCTGTAGATCCATCTTACCAGCTCCTATATTTTCCATTTGGATTAGAGCATCTTTTTAGTATTTCTTGTAGCACAGATCTGCCATGACAGATAGCATATTGGAAATACCTTCATTTAAAGGGTAGCTGTGCTGTGTGCTAGAATTCTGGGTTGAGAGGTTTTTTCCCTTCTCTTCAGTGGTTGGGATGTGGTGCCAGTGTCTTCGTATGTCCATAGTTTCTAGTGAGCAGTTGGTTTTGCTCTGAGCATGATTGTCATTGTTTTCCTGTCTGTATCATGTCATTGTTTTGTAGCTACTTTTCAAGATTGCCTCTCTTTGGCTTTTAGCAGTTCAGCTAAAATGTGTCTGGGAGTTGTTTTATTTGTTAATTCTCTTTGAGGTTTGTTGAGCTTTTGGGGGGTTTTCAGATTTAATATATATATATATATATATATATTTTTTTTTTTTTTCTTTTTTTCTTTCTTATCCTTCCCTGGCCCCTGCAACATTCCAAGTAGTACACTACTTCCTATTGTGGCTCATGTCATTGAATTCTACTCATTTTTTTTGTTCTGATTATTCTGTATTCAGGTTCATTGCAGATGTTAGAAGAAAGCATCAATCTTTTGCTTTGCCAATCTAGTTGGAATTTATTTTAATAGATCTAGAATTTTCAGATCTAGAATTTTCACTTTTCAAACTTCATTTTCTTTGTTGAGATTGTCTTATCTGTTCATTTATTGGTACCATATTTTCCTTCAGTTTCTTGAGCAAGTTTTAAAAAATTCTTTAACACACTTATAGCTGCTAGGTCTAATATCCAAGGCCAATGGAATCTATTTTGATTTACTCTCTTTTTGTTTGCATATTGGTCATGCTTTCCTGTTTTTTCTTTCTAGTTGAAAATTAGACATACTGTAATGAGTTGGAACTCTTTTGTGTTCTTATGAGGATTATTGGGTTTTTATTGTAGCAGACAGTAAAATTGCTTGGAGTCAAACCCTGTGGTTCGAAGCTGATCATCTCTCTCTCTGCTCAGTTTTTATGTCTTCCGCTGATTCTTCTTCATTTTGCCCTGTGCCTGCAAGACTTGGAAGTCGGTGGAGGCTCTGGGCAGAGTGGTCCTGCTCCCTTTGTAGGCTTCTTTCTTGCTGGGTTCCCCTGCCTTCTAGCTACTCTGCCATCCTTGAGCTCGCGCTCATGACACTTGAGGCTTCTGCCCCCGCAGCTGAGTGTGGTTGGTAGAAAGCACCCCGTTCACAGGTCTGGCTCCATGTTAACTCCTTACAAAGACCTCTTCCAGGTCCTGGCTTCCTTTCACCTTGCTGGCTTGGAGTCCTCGGTGCACGTGGTTAAGCTGTCAGTGAGGATTTCAGTGTGTGGTGCTCTGCATTTGGGTGCCACTCCTGCAATTCTGATGCTGTCAGAATCCTTTAGATTCATGGTTGCTTCCCAACTCTAAATTCTGATTAGGTTATAGCTTGGTATGGCCATAGTTGTGCGGATTGGAAAGTGCTTGTTTTAGGCAGGTTTTTGTGTGTGTGTGTGTGGGGGGGGGGTCAATGACCAAAGTACCTGACAAGAACAATTTAGAGGAGGAAAAGTTTATTTGGGACTCATGGTTTTAGAGGTACAGTGCATAGATGGCCGACTCCACTCTGTGCCCGAGGCAGGCAGCATGTCCTGGGAGAAGCTTCTCAGCTCCTGGCAGGGTCAGAAGCCCACAGAGGAAGGAACAAAGGGCCTCAGGGAGGGTGAACCCTTCCAGGGCACCCCCCAGTGACTCACCTCCTCCAGGCATACATCTCACCCCTCAGCCCCCCAAGTTACCACCCAGTTCATTAGGTCACAGCTCTCACTTGCTCATTTTTCCTCTGAGTGTTTCTGTATGAACAGGAGCATTTGGGGGACACCTTTCATTTAAACCATTGTTTTTAAGCCAAAAGCCACAAATTTACCATCCTTCTCCCTCAGGTTGTAGTTTTAATTCTTAACCTGGCCCTTTTAACCCGTCTTTAGATGGTCTGTTTTTGTCACCTGTGGGTGTTCCAGTGTCCCCCTCACCTTAGCCATTATAGAAAGTTGACTTGTAGTTTGGGAATATTAGGGCATAGAGGACCTGTTTTGTAAGCATGCATATCTTTCTGCTATGCTTTCATTGCTTTTAGGGTCATTTTTCTGTTCAGTTTTTTTAAATGCAAATGATTTTGTATGAGATTTAACCACCATCCTTTTTCTATAGTTAATTTTATTTGAAATTAGTTTCTGTGCACTTTCTAGGGGGATGGGCCAGGAGAGGTTTTCTGAAGCCACAGCTCTAGAGCTCCCTCTTCTGTCATCTCAGTGAGTGTTTGAAAATGTGTGCGGCACTCTCAGGCTCCACCTCCCCTTCCACCCTCTCTTTCCACTGCCCTCCTCTCCCCTCCGCTGGTCTTTGTGCTTTCCCCAGCAGTTCTTGGTGGAGGGGTGCTGGAGGGCTGCTTTGGCTGCATTCAGGATCTCCAAGGCTTAAGAGCAGCAGTCCCTTTCCACCTGACTGATCCCTGAGCTCACCTGCACGTGGAAATGTGTCAGACCCTGTGGTTTAGCCTGCTGTTCTGACGTCGTCTCACTGTTGCAGCCAGGGCCTGACGAATGTGCAGGGTGCTTCTGTTCCCGTCCACTGACACCCTTTGCCTGTTTCTTCCTCCTGCACAGACTCTGATACATTGGGTCTTTGGCTTTTGCTGATTTGTTCCTGCCCAGTATATTTTGTAGCTCGTGGGGTACTAGAACTTTTTCTTTGGCTGTTATCTGAAGATTTAGGTTTTTACTGAGGGAGCCAGGGAGATGGAAAGCCGCCTCAGATGCACCCTTCTCCCTTATTTCCTCATGTCTTGAGGTGTCAGGTTTTATCCTGCTTCAAAGGCTGGAATGTGAGTAAGCATTCTCGGGAAGCCGCCCTGCAACTGAGGTTGATATTAGGCAGGTTTCCTGATGTCTCCGTTCCCTAGTCACCATTTTACTTGAGAGGGTAGCCGGGGATCTAGCCTGCCTGTGTGGTCTCCAGGGTGCCCTCCTGCCTCTCACAGCTTTGTCCTGACCACTATATCACAGGCATCAGCACATGTCCTTGGTGTATTGTCTCCAGATTTGATTACTTTCCTAACTTTTTTTTTTTTAGGGTTCTGGGGATTGAACCCAGGGCCTCATGGATGTGGGGCAAACACTCTACCACAGAGTTACATTCTCAGCCCTTGATATTTAAAAAAATTTTTTTACCTGTATATTACTCAAGATATCCCTTTTTGCCCACTTGAGTGATGCCTTTTAAAAGTATTTAAAAGATACTTTACTCAACTGTGTGTGCATTTAAGTTCCTAGAAAGGGACCTAGAAAGGACCTTGTTGACCATATTGGTGAAAATGAAAATTTCATTTTTTTCCCTTTAAACTTGTTTGATCCTTTTTATCACGACTTCTGTGCCATGGCTCATCACACTTTCTTTTCTGTCTTAATCCTTTCTGACTTTGGAAGCCTTAGCTTTCTCTGTGTGTTCTAATGCTTTGCTCTCCTCTTCTTAAGAAACCAATCCAGCGGCTGTAACTTTTATGCAGTGTTTTGGATGTTCAGTCACGTAAGACCCACCTCCCAGTCAGATGGTAGGGAGAGGAAAGAGGAACTCTCATTGTAGACTGCTCCTGCCCTGGCCACACCCACATCTCACAGACCAGAGGCTGTTCCTGTGAGAGAGTCCAAGGCACAAGCTTTGCTTAATCACCCTCTTCCTGTGCTGCACTGAGACCCAGGGAAGGTAATTATTGAATCATGACCAAGTGCAAGAGTTTAACCCACATATTCCTCACAGTCACTGTAAGGCAAGTGTTAGTCACCCTTTTTGTAGCTAAAGATAATGGAGCTTCAGTTATGTTGAAATATCTCAAGGACTTCCATCACTCCAGAGCTGTATCTCCTGGCCAGCAGCCCAGGAGCCAGAGAGCACACCCCTTTGACACCAGTGCCCTGGCCTCTCCCTGCCTGGAAGTCAAGCTTAAGTGGGTTGGTTTGCTCCCTCCCTGGCCCCCTGCTCCAAGCAGCAGAGTAGCCTCCCACTGTTAGTAGACCTGGTGCCTGTCTCCAGCCTGACTCACACAGACTGCTGTCACCAGTCAGAAGTCTGGTAATGCGTCCCTGTGCATTGTCTGTCCTATGGCCAGTGATAGAAATTCCTAGTTCTTTGAGAAGTGCTTTTTGGTGGCAAGATTAACCTGTAAGAAGAAGCATTAGACTTGATAACTGGACTTTTTAAGGTCATCACTTAAATGAAAACACAAAATTGGTAAATCGTGTGCATTATTGGCTCATGTATATTGTCCCATATCTATATCTTCTCCTCTCCTCTCCCCGCCCCTCCTTTTGGTACTGGCGATTGAACCCAGGGTGCTTAACCACTGTGCCACATCCCTAGCGCGACTCCACCCCTCCACCCTACCCACCTTAAATTTACTTTGAGACAGGGTCTTGCTAAGTTACTTAGGGCCTCACTAAGTTGCTGAGCCTGACTTTGAACTTGTGATCCTTCTGCCTCAGCAGGGGTGCACCACCATGCCCAGCTATACATTTAGCTCTGTGTTCCAGATTATATCATTTTTGAATATCATTAAAGTAAGGGAGAAATAGTTCGTAGTAGATCATACTTAGTAATGATTTTAGTTGAAATAAAGGTTTACATAAAATCAACTATACAAAAAAAAGCAACATTAGACTGGAAGGCGCTTTTAAATAGCAGTAAGGTATGTAAACTAATGTCTTAGGACTCTAAAAGCTATTAATATGCTAATCAACGAGTTAATTTTCTTTTTCCTTTCAACTTGTGAGTCAAGTTTGTTTTATTTTTAGAGGATTTTAAAATCAAATTCAAGGGCTGGGGCTGTAGCTCAGCAGCACAGTGCTTGCCTAGCATGCATGAGGTACTAGGTTCGATCCTCAGCACCACATAAAAATAAACAAATAAAGCCATTCTGTTCATTTACAACCACAAATAAAATCAAACTTGATAACTCATGTTAGTATAGATACTTTAGCACTGAAGATATATTCTGTTCTCATTTTAAAAAAACGTGTGTGTGTGTGTAGTTTGTTAAAGGAGAAAGAAATGTTAGAACTTGTATTAGGCAGGGTATAGCCAGTAGTTAGCAGCCACACCAGTAATTTGAATGGGTGGAATTTTCAATAAAGAGTTGGTAGGTGTTAGGATTCTCTAGAGGAATAACCAACAGGGTATACATAGATATGTAGAATCATTTCTTATAGGAGTTGGTTCATGTGATTATGGATGTTGGGAAAAGTGTTCACTGCATGCCATAGGATACTGGAGACTCAGGAAAACCAGTGGAACCCAGACTTGGAGGCCTGAGAACCAGGGGAGCCGTGACGTTGAGTTCCAGTCTGAGTGCAAAGGCATGAGAGCCAGAAGCACCAGTGTCGGAGTGCAGAGGTGATGTCCCAGCTGAAGCAGAGAGTGAACCAGCCCTTCTTTTGCCATTTTGTGCCCATCCACATTGGGGAGAGCAGTCTTGCTCACAGTTGCCCATTCAGGTGCTGACCTCTTGCAGAGACACCCCTGTAGACACACCAGATGTAGTGCTTTACCAGTGCCGTGGACATAACTTAGGCCAGTCAGGTTGACATATAAAAAACCAATTGTCACCAGTGGGTGAAAGAAGGCTACTGTGTGCAGAAGTGGCATCCACAGAAAGCAGCTAATGAAGAGGGACAAGGAAGGAATGTAGTGGAGGACAGCCTGCCTGCTGCTAAGCCTCCTACCACCAAGGGGTATGTGTCCCGTAAGAACCCAGGACCGGCCAGCACTGAAGTGAACTGTGGGCGCCTGTGTGCAGACCTGCCGGCTGACCGACTGGGTGGTGCCACCCGGAAAACACTCAGCAGAAGGAAGAAGGAAAAGGGAGGATACCTCTCTACAGTGTCCCTTCAGCACCCTCTGTTGGCAAAGCAGCCGTGTCAAGTCAGCTGTCCAGTGTCACACAGCAGGGCAGACAGTTTGGAGTTGAGTGTAAATTCACACCTCCTCTATTGCTCCCAGAGTGGTCTTTCTAAAATGGTTAAATGATCCTTGCCTTCTACTACCAGAGCATTTTAATGGCTCTTAATATTTAAAAAATTATTTTGGAGTAATTTTAGACTTGCAGAAAAGTTGCAAAAGTAGTACAGGATCCTCAAATACCCTCACCCAACTTCCCGGATTTTAACATCACTCATAGCCATAGCACAGCCATCAAAACCCGGAAACTCATTGGGACATGACTTTATATACACATCCTTTATTCACATTTCACCAGTTTCTCCATTAATGTCTCTTTTCTGCTCCTGGATCCAGTGTTGCATTGAGTTGTCATTTCTCTTTAGTTCTCTTTCAATCTGTGACAGTTCCTCAGTCTTTCTGTTCATGACCTTGACATTTTTAAAGAATAAGTTATTTTGTAAAAAAATCCCTCAATTCAGTGTTAGTACACTTTTGGCAAGAATTTCACAGAAGCGATGTTGTCTTCTCCTGCATTTTTCAGGGCCTCTGTAACAAAACACAGACTAAGTGACTTAAAGAGCAGAAGTTAAATTTCTCACAGTCTGGAGGTCAGAGTCTTGTGCAAGGTTTGAACTGGTCTGGTTTCACCTGAGGGCTTTCTTCCCTCAGAGGACCGGAGTTTTGCCATCCTCTAGCCATGTTCCTGCGGGCTGTGTCCTCTGCATGCATGCAGCTGGGGCCTCTGTTTGTATACAGATTCTTTGTAAGGGCTCCAGCTCTGTTGGATGGGCCTACCCACAGCTCTCATTTAACATGATTCTACCTCTGAAGGCCTGCCTCCCAAGCAGCCATATTCTGAGGTTGTGAGGATGGGGGCTTCAACTTATAAATGGGGTGGGGGTGTTCAGCCCTTCTCTCACGCATCAGTAGGAAGATATATGATGTCATACTTAATTTTTTAAGTTGTAGATGGACACAACATATTCATTCATTTATTTTTATGTGGTGTTGGGGATCGAACCCATGCCTCACATGTGTGAGGCAAGTGCTCTTCCACTGAGCGACAGGCCCAGCCTGTGATGTTCTCTTACAGACTTGATCACTTGGTTGAAGGTGCTATCTGCAAGTATACAGCATATTGTTTTAGTCAGCGTTTTCACTGCTGTGACTAAAAGACCTGACCAGAGCAATTTTAGAGGAAGGAAAGGTTATTTGAGGGCTCACAGTTTCAGAGGTCTTAGTCCATAGACGGCCGGCTCCATTCCTTGGGCCTGGAGATGAGGCAGGACATCATGGTGGAAGACTCAGCTCACATGATGATCAGGAAGCAGAGAGAGAGGTCTCCACTTGCCAGATACTAATATATCTGACCTCAGAGTCATGCCCCCACTGAACCACTTCCTCCAGCCAAACCGAGTCTGCCTCCAGCCACCACCCAGTTAATCCCATCAGGGATTAATTTACTGATGAGGTTAAGGCTATAACCCAATCATTTCTTCTTCAATCCCTGCGTTGTCTCACATGGGAGTTTTGGGGGGACACCTCACATCCAAACATAACACATACAGAAAGTGTAAGGTTTATAGTAGTTAGTTTTTACTTTGTAGTTAATACATGTTTTGGGGAGATAACTTTGAGACTGTACATAAACCGTTATCTCCTCAAACTTTTGTCCATTAACCTCAGTCAGTGTTTGGTTTGTGAATCTCGTCTGCAAAATTTGTTTCCTGATGGTGACAGTTTATTCTCCTGTTTCCTCTATGTTTGTTAATTGGAGTTCTTTTATAAGGAGGAGCTGTCCTTTCCCCATGGATGTTCATTCATTCATTTCTTTCTGCATTCAAGTCTTAAGAATTCTATGTTACAATCCAACATTATCGTTTTGTTACTTAGATTGCTATAATTTTGGTCATTGGACTTTCCTTCAGTTTGGCTGCTTTATCTTTACTTTGTACCCTCCCCCACTTTCCTTTTTCAGCACTTTAGACCATCCTTGCCTAGTTGTGGAGTGAAACACTTCTTCAAAGGAGCCCTGTTTAGTTTTTTTGGAAAGTGGCATTTAGAAACCCAGATCTGGGGGCACAATTTGCTTCTTGCTGCACAGTCTCCTGTAGGACAGAACTGTGGACACGTGTATGTGTATCAGTCCATACATTCCTCCACATCTTTATATGGATCTGTCTGTATATAATTAAAAACCCCATATTCATATTGTAAGTTCCATTTCCAGTCCAACACCAGTAGTGTCCATTCTGACTTCACTCCTTTATAAATAACTTATTTCTGCAACAGTGAGGAGCCTGTCTCCTGTCATCTATAATACATTTATTCATTTGTTCCATCACCATTAGGAAATAAAATTCTAGTATGTACATAAAAGTAGTTTCAGACTTGCTAACCCATGTGCCTATGAGGAACAACTTTATCAACTAGAGCAGGGATCAGTGACCTAACTATACCCATGGCCCTATCTAGCCCCCCTCCCATTTCATGAATAATATAGCCTGCCTGTTTTTGTTTGTTTTTATATTTTTTTATGTGGTGCCGGAAATCACTCGTGAATGCTAGGCAAGCACTCCACCACTCTACCCCAGCCCACTAGCCTGTCCTTCCCACCGCCTTCAGTGTGGTTATTTAATTCCTTTATCATGCAGTGGCTGCTTCCTTACGGTTTGTGTTCCCATTTTAGTTCCCCCACAAACTCATCCTGGCTAACTGTAATTGTGTGTGTGTGTGTATGTAGATTATGTATTTATTTAGTTGTAGATTGATACAGTACCTTTATTTGATTTGTTTGTTTTTATGTGGTGCCAGGGACTGAACCCAATGCCTCACGCATGCTAGGCAAGCCCTCTCCCACTGAGCCACACCCCCAGCCCTTTTAATTGTGTATTTTTGGGGTATGTGAAACAGTGGCGCCAATGGGAGGTGTTATCAGAAGGTATTCTCAGAAATGCCACTCCGCGGTCCCACTTCCCCATTGCCATTCCCCCAAGCTTCCAACTCCTTTCCTGCTTGCTCCCTGGGGGTGACCAGTCTCCTCCATCCTCCTTGTCTGTCATGTACATGTTTGGAGCAGAGCAGCAGAACCTTGTGCACTTTCTTGATCTATTTCTTTCTTCTTACAAGAAGCGTGGCACACAATAAGACACTGTTTTGCACTTTGCTTTCTTAGCAGTCATTCTTGGAAATTACTCTAAATCAGCTCTTAGAGATCATCCTTGTTTTAAAAAGTAGCTCAATAGGACTCCATGGTGTGGCTGCGTTGTAGCCTATTTGACTACTCTCCTAGGTATGACATTTAGAATTTCTAATATTTTATAGTAATAAACAGTGCTGTAGTCAATAACCTTATATATGAATAGTTTTTTTTTCTTTTACTGTTATTTCTAGAATGGGATTGCAGGGTCAAAAGGCAAAGCACAAATGTCATTTTGTTAATTGTTCCCAAATTCTTCTCAAGAAGGGTGGACCAGTCGGCGCTCTGTCGGGGTGTGGGAGGCCTCAGTGCCACCAGGAGAATATGTCATCACTGTTCCCTAATTCAATAAAGAAATTTTATCTACATATATTAAACTTGGAACTTCTCTCACAGTGAGTTGGAACACTTTTTTTTTCATGTTTGATATGTTATATTTTTTGGTATTAAAAATTTCTCGTAGATGTGAATTGTCTGTTTTTGTGTTTATCCCGGTTACTATCAGATTTTGGTCTGTGTTCTTCAGTTTTTAAGAGTTCTTTGTAGGGTACGGATGTGAGCCTTTGGCGATACTTCTGTGTGTTTTCTCCAGGTGGACTTTGCGTTTGGTTTGTCTGCATGGCTTCATTCCTTGCCTGCAGGCTAGTCCCCTAATCCCTAGTTCTCTGGGTGCTCCATTGCCCACTCTCTGCTCTTGACAACTCCTACTCAACAAGTCCCAGCTCAGGGGACAGTTCCTAAATGATTTCTCACCTAGAATGAAAGAAAGAAATGGATGGCCTTGATGCCTTCCCAGGGGGTGCTGCTTTAAAAGTTGTGTGATCTTCATGGTGCCCTTCAGCGACTCCTTGTGACTGGTGACTAGAGCTGGTTAACTCACGAGTTTCACACTGCATCAGCCCCGGGGTCTGTTTAGAATGATTCACCATTGGATCAGAGACATTCACCCTGCTTAATATTTTCTGATTTCATCAATTTATTTTCACCAAAACCTTTTCCTTTTTTTGTGCCAGCATATGATAAAATTGATGTGTTCCCAAGTGAACTTGGGTAGCGTCCTAGTCCATTTGGGTTGCAGTAAGAAAATATCATAAATTGGGTGGCGTATAAACAGCAGAAGGTGATTGCTCACAGTGCTGAAGGCTGGAAGTCTGAGATCAAGGCTCCAGCAGATTTGGTGTCCAATTAGGGCTCCTTCTGGATCCATGGAGGGCTCCTTCTCACTGTGGGGAAGCGGGTCACTGGCTCTCCAGGGCCTCTGTGGTAAGGGCACTAAGCTCACTCCTAAGGGTGAGACCTCCTGACCCAATCGCTTCTGGAAGATCCCACTTTCTAATGCCATCATGTTGGGATCAGGTTTCAGGTTGTGAATTTTGGTGAACAGACATTTAGACCAGAGTGAATGGCCATTTATGGACAATAAATTCCAGTCAGCCTTTTCAGTAGTGAAACAGCTAGTGAGTGCACACCATAATAGAGCGGATCAGCCATAGCAAGGCCAGTTCACAGGGAGTGAATGAAGCTCTAGATTTGGGTACCCTCACTCTCAAGGGCCAGCCCTGGAGACTTTAGTAGTTGGCTATAGAAAAGATATTTATGCAAGCTCATTAATTGTCAGATAGTTAAGAGTGACTTTCTCTGGAAGGATTAATTAACAAGAGTAGGAGATGAATGAAATGTAGTAGGCCACATTAAAAAAAGAAAAATCCTGAATTACAGTTGCATGAATACTACTACTTCAGGTAGAAATAGTAGTTATTTTAAGTAAATTTATTGGACTTAAACAATTTTAAATAAAAGGTGACCACATAATGTAAAATAGTGTTTTAAAAAGTACTTCTGTAGTAGTCATGAGCTGTCACCACCAGCTATTGATTAATTTCTCTTTGCTCCTGTTCTCTTCTGGCCCAATTACTGATCCTTGTTTGAGGAGCAGAGCCAGCCTGCCAACCTTAATTGACTCTCTCTGTGTACTTACCATTATGAGACTCGTAGAATTTAGTAACTATATACTTAGAAGTTTTCTGTCTGGGATTTTAGAATCTAGTTTTTAATTACACAAGTACTCAATTATATGATTCTTGTAAAATAAATTAAAACATTATAAATAAGCCCCAAACCACTTTTGACTCCTGCTTGCGGTCTCACTTGTCTCCCTCTCTCTTCCCCACTTCGATAACTATTATTGTTCTTCTCTAGAACCTCCCAGAGGAAGGGGAACACTTGTATTCAAGGTTGCCCATGGATGTCACCAAGCTGCAACACCATCTCATAGGAGTTGGTTGGAATTGCAGCATCTCAGGCTCTACCCAAATCTACTCTGTTGGAATCTGCATGTTAATAAGATCTTTAGGTGATTGTAGGCATGTAATTATTTATGCATGTATTAGGAAATGTAGAAAGTGTTGCAGATTTATGCTTAAAATTTCCCCAAAGTGCATAATGTGGCAACTTTTCCCAACAAGCTGCCCGTGGTCTCTCCATGTTGCTGTGTGTAGACCTCTTTGATTCTGGTTTCTTTCTTTCTGTGGTACTCAATGATTAGCCATTTCTTTTTTGAAGGGCATTTTTGAGATGTCCAGTTGGCGGTGAGCTCCCAAGGTGTGTTTTATGTATACATGCTAGGAAGTAGCTGGATGGAAGGGTGTGAACATTTTAAACATAATGATCCAGCCAAATTGCCCTCCATAGTGGTGCTATCAACTTGACGCTAATTTATTTCTGTGTTCATTTTGCATATTCTTTATTTTTACAACAATATTTTAATTACTGCAGCTTTGTAATATTTTCACATCAAGTCGCTCAATTCCCCCTTTGTTGTAACTGTTCAAAGTTCTATTGCCTTTTTAAGAAATTTCTTATTCTTGTATAATGAAATTGAAACTCAGCCTGTCAAGTTCAATGAAAAATTCTGGTCAGGTTTTCATGGCAGGAGATGGCATTGAATTTCCAGGTGAATTTCAGCAGAGAGGTAGTCTTGTTTTAACTGTTGAGCTTTCTGATACTCATTCCTGACCCTGGATGGTGTTTCTCTCCATTTCTTTTAGTTGTAAGCCCTGTAGTGAAGCTTTGTAGTTGGATGGAAATGTACATTTTTTATATATGGGTGTTATATATTATAGTTTTCTTTTTTGTATGTGGCGGGGTGGTTTAATCTTAATTTTTCTAGCTCTTAAGAATGGGATGGGGGCGTCTACTGGGGATTGAATCCAGGGCCTGCCTCATGGTAGGCAAGTGCTGTACCTCCAGACCGTTTGTTTTATTGTGGTACAGTTTCACCGAGTTGCCAAGGCTGGCCTCTGCCTCCCAAGCAGCTGGTATCATAGGCCTGTGTCACCAGCTATGAATGGAATTTTTGAGAAGTCTTGATTTCTAATTGATTGCCAGTATATAGGAAAACCACCAGTTTTTTTTGGGATCTTGATCTCCTATTTGGTTCCTTTGCTGGATACTAATTGTCAGATCACTAGAATTTTTCGAGTTGGCAATCAGATGCCTTCTAACTATGGTCTAATATATTTTCCTTGATATTTTGTATCTCATTTCATTTTCTTGTCTAATGTAGGCTGGGGATGTGTAGGCAGGTGGGTGTTTATTAGTAGCATGGTAGATGGCATTGCTGTCCGGCTTCGCTTACTGCAGGGCTTTCCCACAATGTCTTACATGTACTCTTCCATCCAGACTTCTGGTGAAGAGGTCTTTGTTACTTTTAAAAATCACAAGTGGGTTTTAATTTGATATATGCTTTTGCAGCATTCATCGATATTTTTAGATTTTGTTAAGTTATATAATGAGGTAGGATTGAATTTTCCATGTATTCCTGTGATACATTGTACTGGGTTACCATTTATTTTGGGAGATACTGGGAACTGAACCCAGGGACACTAACTGAGTCATATCCCTACCCCTTTTTATTTTTTATATTTTATTTTGAAACAGGGTCTCACTAAGTTGCTTAGGACCTTTCTAAGTTGCTGAGACTTGTGCTCCTCCTGCCTCAGCCTCCTGAGTTGCCAGGATTACAGGCATGTGCCATTACACCCAGCCATTTATTTATTCTTTAGTCACTGATGAAGTCAGTTTGCAACATTATTGTTTAGGAAGTCTAAATCTCTGCTGTGAGAATAACTCATGTATATGTGTATGTGTGTGTGTTTGCACCTGCGCTGTTTTTGTTGTTGTTGTTGTTGTTGTTGTTGTTGTTGTTGTTGTTGTTTTGTTTTCAAGTTTTGGTGGAATTTGCCTGAAGTTTCTCAGACTTGTAGGCAGAAATGTTAATGCTTTTTTTTTTTTAACATTTCAAATAACAATAAGCATTAACTTTGAGTACATCTAATTAGGTATGTGTTTCAGTTATTTTCATTACTACACTTAGTTAAAATTATTCTCAGCATGCTTTTGGGAACAAAACATTTAAAAAAATATTTGAGTAAGTTTTTTAAAACTTACTATGAGAAACTCTGTATTTATATATTTATAGTCATTTTAGAGATGAAATCATGAGGGGAAAGAACCCTTATGTCTTGACTTGAACCTAGTAGAAAGTGAAACTGAACCGAGGTTTTACTGCCCCATTGAGCACATATGCAAAGTTAACCTCAGAGATCACAGCAGTTTAATTTGGGAGGAAGTTCTATTTCCGTTCGCTGTGGGAATTTAATGTTACCAACTCGGGGCTGACAGACCAGTGTAGAACTGAGACCAGCTCCTGCAGATGTGCTCTGGTGTGGAGGACATGGAATTCATGTCCTGTTGTCCTGAGTTTTGGTGGAATCCTTTCAAAGTCGAGGGAAAGGATAAGTAGATCAGCCGGAATAGTGGTAGTGGTGTGCTGTCCAGCTCCTTGGTGACAGATGTCTCAACTCCCTTGTCACAGACTTTCCCATTTTTCTCTGTGACTTCCAGTTGGCTTTCTCTTCTATCCCAAAGTCACATTTTTAAGCCTGTCAGTAGGAACTTGAGTTTTGATGGCAATATGCTTATCTTATAGTGATAAATATAGGCAGGAAAGAGGAACGTTGATTTTCTTTTTTACTGATCTTCCATCTTGACCTTCTAGAACATGCATATGTGTGTGCGCGTGTACATAGTATGTATCCCATAGATAGATTTTTAAAATGTTCACTGAAAATGTACATAGCTACAGCTGTGTGGCTTTTTCCTTTGCAATTTAAGAATAGTTATTTTGCGTATCATCGCATTAGCCATCAGTCATGTCACCTTACCCTCCTCGAGACCTCAAGGTCTGTGTTTCCTAGCATAGAAACTGAACTTACGCAGCCATTTCTCTGTTGGGTTCTGGGTGGAAGGCAGGTTTTCAGATGGTCTTACTGAGTCAAAAAGCACACACACCGAACAGTTCCCGTGTTGCCAGGTTGTCCTCTTGCCGTCTGTCTGTACTCACAGGTTGAGCGCCGGTTTTCTTGTGCGTATTGATGGTGATCACTGTCAGCCTTTACTTTTTGCTAATTTAATAGACAAAAAATTGGTATATTATTGTTTTTATAGTGAAGTTGAACATTTTTCTACTTTATCATTTTTAAATTTTATTTTTATTTGCTCACTTTATCATTTGTTTTTCCCTTTTGTAAGACACGCTCACATTAAGGTTCTTCCTCATCAGTACATAGTCATGCTTCATACTAAATGTATATTCTGTGTCACAGCGTTTTCTCCTCATCCACTGCCTGTTTTGACTTTTAAAAATATCCTTTGCTCGTATGGAGATTCCTTAGAAAGCTGGGAATGGAACCACCATTTTATCCAGCTAGTCCCCTTCTCGGACTATACCCAAAAGAAGAGCGTACTACAGGGACACAGCTACATCAATGTTTATAGCAGCACAATTCACAATAGCTAGAATGTGGAACCAACCTAGATGCCCTTCAGTAGATGAATAGATTAAAAAAATGTGGCATTTATACACAATGCAATATTACTCAGCACTAAAAAATAATAAAATCATGGCATTTGCAGGCAAATGGATGGCATTAGGGCAGATTATGTTAAGTGAAGTTAGCCAATCCCTAAAAAACAAATGCTGAATGTCTTCTCTGATATAAGGGGGGTGACTCAAAATGGGATAGGGAGGAAGAGCATGAAAAGAAGACTACCACTAAATAGGGAAGAGAGGTGGGAGGGAAAAAGAGGGCGAAGGGGAGTTTCACAGAAGATGGGAGGAGAACCTCATTGTTATACAGAATACATAGATGATGTTGTAATGAGAAAAAAAAGTGTGTCACATTAGATTGGATAGAGAGAAAGCACGGGAGAGGAGGGAGAAGTAGGGAGGATAGGAGGGCAGCAGAATAGGACAGACAATATGATTGATGTATGTACATTCCATGTATGTATTATATGTCAGAATGCATTCTACTGTCATGTATGACTAAAATAAATAAGTAAATAAATAAAGTTCCACTTTGGTTATGGAAAAAAAATATCCTTTGCTCTACAGAATTTTTTATTTTGATAGTCCAGTCTTTTTCTTTATGACCACTAGCTATTGTATTTTGGTGAGATTGTTCTTTCCTGTATCAAAATTGTAAACACCCTTTTATGTTTTCTTTGAGTATTTTTATAGTTTTAGTTTTGTTTTCTTTTAGATTATTCTGTTTGATTCACCCCGCCCCCGACAGTGGGAATTTAGGAATTGAATTTAAGATTTTTTTCCATATGAAATAGCCAATTGTCTCAATACTCCTCCTTCAAAAATCCTACTGAGCATATACTAAGTTTCCATATATTTCTGAAGTTTTCCTTTAGCTTCATTCAACAGTTGAACTGTTCTGCAACAGTATCACAGAATTTTAATTATTACAGCAGTAGAGTTTATTTTGATAATTTAGTGTGCATGTCTCCCTCACCCTTGTTCTTTTTGGCCAAAATTCTTGTGGCTATTTTTATGTATGTAGGCTGATTTTTAAAAAAAGAGATTTACTTTGGATTTTATGATTAGTAAAGGAAACATTTTATGAAGAAAAAATGTAATTAATACTGCCCATATCAATACTATCATGTAGTTGGTATTGTTTTAAGTTCTTTTTAAGTATTGTTGTTGAAGAAGCAGTTATTTCTCAGCAGTCCTAGAATTAATCTGATTGTAAGATTGAAATGGGGAACAACGTCAAACCAAGAATTTTGCTATCATCTAGGCTGAGAGTGGTGTAGCCTGAGGTAGACCCGGGCTCCAGCCTCTCCCCCGCATGTACACCCAGTTCACACACCTCATGTTTAATGTCACTAACTGTGATCTGTGTCCTGCTTTTTACAAGTGTTCCCACTGTCATGAAACACAAGTATAACTCACGAATGTTTTATATCCTATTTGCTGTATTGTTTTAAAATCTGCTTAATCTTTTAGCCATTTCATTTTTTCCATACTTTTTTCTTTTGTAAAGAGTGTCCCTTACAGTTATGGCGCATAACCCGGGGAGCCGCCAGGAACCAGCTAACCTCAGCGAGCCTTTTCAGGGCTCAAGCTTGGAGGGTGTGCTCTCTCGCAGTAGGTATTTAATTACTGGCACACAGTTATAAGTATACTGTGACGTGCTCTCAGAGCGCGCTCTGCGTTTTAAGAGAGGATTAAAAAAATGCAGTGAAATTACTGGATCCGAAGCTGTGAGCATGTGAAGCTTTTGTTGGCACCCGCTATTACCCGGAGGACCCGAGAGGCCTCCGGAGCATCCCCCCCTGCACCGGGCATCATGCAGCAAGCAAAATAAAAGATCAGGCTCACTTGGTAGAAGAGGGTTTCTTCTAATTTGTACTATTCAGATCACTAGAAGCTAAGTAAGTGGGTTTCGTTAGCCCTTTTCTATTTAACAACAATTTCACAGTATCTCTTCGTATTAACACCTTTTTATGGCAGATTCATTTCTCAATTTATTTTCTTTATGCTTTGACACTTTGTATTTATCTCTATTTCACTTTTTTTAATGTAGGTAGGTCCATTGGTCTTGCAGTTTGTAATTTGAACTTAAATGCCATTCCCACGTGTAATTTTAAAATTTTAATCATGTTAAACTTTTCAATTTGTAATTTGCCTGGCAGGATTTATTTTGCCCAAGCTGTGTCTTGAGTGGTCTAAGTTTCATATTCAGCCAGTATTGCCAGTATCACTCACGGCTCATCTTTCCCCTTTACCAAAGGGAAACCTTGTATACTGGGATCTGTTGTGGGCAGGTTTACGAAATCAGAATTAATTTATCTGTGCAGTTCTGTTCCTTGGGATAAAACATTTCCCTGAAGAAACTTTGAAAGTATATCTTTTACCTGTTAAGAATGTTCAAGTATTGGTAATTCTTGTTCTGTGGCTACTGCTAAAATTGTGTTTCCTCAGCTTCTATATCCTTGAATAAGACAGTAGCTGACTACTAAAATTGAAAATAGGAAATAACCAAGAAAGGCAGTGGATAGTAAAAGTGATATGATCCTGGTAACCCCGGGAAGGATCATTTGTTCCCAGGGAAGGGAAAGATTTTGGAAGCCTTTTGAAGGAATCCTTGGTAGTGTCTTCTGCATAGGGTTTGTACTGTGTACAACTGGATTGGTCTGCATCTTTGCCCTTGGTTGGTTGTCTTGGCAGTGAGTGTGTTCTGACTTCTTTCTCCATTAAGTCTCAAGACTCTCCATGAGTTCGTCAGACTGGGACCATAATTTAATTGTCTTCCATGTGCAAATGAACTTCTTGTGCCCGGTTTTCCTGCTCATACTGTGCTCGTCCTGCTTCGTTGGGCAGCTTTTGACACCATGTTAACTCTCCGTCTTCAGGAGGGAGGCACAGTTGTATTTTGTAGTGAAACGCTAAGTGGAGAAGGCGTGAGAGCCAACTCTGAACCATGCTTTCAGTATTAAAATTGTGGACTGAAAAATCATGTTAGGCTGGGGGTGTGGCTCAGTGGGAGAGTGCTTGCCTAGCATGTTTGAGGCACTGGGTTCGATACTCAGCACCACATATAAGCCAGTTAATAAATAGAGTAAGAGGTCCATTGACAAGTTAAAAAATATTTTAAAAAATAATGTTATGGAGCTGGGGGTATTAGTGGTAGAGCGCTTGCCTAGTTATGTGTGAAACACTGGGTTCAATTCCTCAGCACCACATAAAAATAAATGAATAAAGTAAAGGTATTATGTCTAGCTAAAATCAAAAATATATATTTTTAAAATCATATAATGCTTGCACAAGGCCCTAGGTTCAATCCCCAGCACTGAAAAAAAAAAAAAAGAAAAGAAAAAAAAAAAACGTTATGACAACTTGGATGCCATTCTTTTAACTAGGTGACTGGAGGACTTCTGTTTTTAGTCGTTTTTCTTTTCCCAGGGGCTGATGTCCTGCTCCTAAGTCTGTTTTGAAAGTTAACCCAGGTGCTATGTAATTGCAGTGCTCTCTGGAGGTCCTATAGTTGGGAGTGCCTCCCCAAGACCCCCAGAGATAAACTTGGGCCCACAATCAAATCTCTGCATACCTTGAAAAGGAAGGTAGAGGTGGCACTCTGTATCCGTGGGTTCTTTATTCATGGATTCAACTAATCCACACAGTAAAACAGTTGTGTATACTGAACATGTGCATTTTTTTCCTTGTCATTATTCCCTAAACAATACAGCATTTCAATCATTTACATAGCATTCACAGTGTATCAGGTATTATATGTAATCTTCACGTGATTTAACGTACCCAAGAGGATATGTGTGGGTTCCGTACAGATGCCACACCATTTCATATAAGGGACTTGAGCATCCACAGATTGTGTTATCTGAGTGGTCCTGGAACCAATTCCCTGCAGAATTGGAGGGGCCACTGTACGACTTGCTTAAACTTTTCCTTTTAGTGTACAGCTCCTCACTATTCTTTGTGACTAGGGAATTGCTTTGGATGTAATCTTCTGTGATAAATCCCATTAATAGTTTGAGATTTTGAATGCTCTTTGCTAGTTGATGACTACTCCTGTATGTCGGGTCTCTGTGTGTAGAGCCAAGATGCTCCCAGCCTGGGCGGTGCCAGTGCTCAGGCTGTCCGATGGCGTGGTCTCTGTGTTGCCCACTGTTGGGCAGGTGGGGGAATCCAAGCCCAAAGGCGGGGGGCTTTGCTCTACTCATCCTGGTTCCAACTCTTCCAACATCCACTTGCAGTGTGGCTGGGACTTCTGCCCTTTCTGTTGCTGGCCTGCTGATAACCCCCTGTTGATGAAGTTTGCTGCTTTGGGGGCCCAGGTTAGTATTACAGGCGTCATCATGACGATGACATGAGGTGTATGGTATCCACAGTTTTCGTTTAAGATCTTGAGAGAAAAGAAGTTAGTTGGGGTGCTCTCCACCACCCCCTTTGGTCCCTGCTTATTTCTCCTTTTGCCCCATAGTCTGGAGCAGGTGTTTATGGCAGGGGTTTTCAAGGGGGAATGTGGATTGAATTTGCTTCCCAGGGACATTTGTCAGTGTCTGAAGACACTTTGTCAGGACCAGCTTGGTATGTGTGTGTGTGTGTGTGTGCACGCGCGCGGGGGTGCTCCTGGCACCTGTGGGGAGGCTAGGGACGCTGCTGATCATCCTGCCATGCCCAGGACAGCCCTACAGAGACTTAGCTGGCCTCAAATGTCAGTAGTGCTGGCGTGAAGGAACCCTGGTTTATGGGAATGCCCCAGGTGTTGGTGATGGGGTAAAGTCTCGGGAGACCCTAGCAGGACAAGGGACTGGAGGAAGGTGGGTTAGGCAGTGAGGAGAAGGAGAAGGGGCCTAGCTGAACCAGTGCTGGGATTGCATACTGATTTCTAATCCATCTCCCTCCGCCATTCTATCTGGGAGTTGGTCCTCAGGCCACACAGATATACTGAGAGCTCTTAGACACAAATAACCATGGAGAGATCTAGATTTTCCCTAAGAGAGTGCAGTTGCTCCCAACAGGCAGATAAACAGCCTTGTTTCCTGCAGTTGAAGCATTTCTGTTGTTTCAGAGCCCTGAATACACCTGGTGACTCCAAAGTGATTACTAAAAACACCCAATTTTTGTGGGGTCAAACAAAAAATTTAGAGATCCAGTTTCACCAGTGGTTGGCTGTGAAGGTGGCCGTTTTACTTCCTCTCACCCTGATTTCTGTGCAGTAATGAATCAGGCTCAGTGATTAGTTAACAATTCTAAGCCCAGTCTGTACCATGGGGAAGAAAGATGAGTTCCTCTGTTTGGATTCTGCCATTTTCTTCTCTCTTTCTAGCAGCATCAAGCTTTTTTCAGGGTCCTGAGGTTCAGCTCTTGCATCTTGGCTGGTGTCTCTCAGTGAATGGGATAGAGGAATACCATGTTCATGCCCGTTGATAGTGTGCGTTCTGTTCTCCTGCCTCCTGGTGTACCCGAGAGGCGTACAGACAGGAGACTTAGCTCTGTGAAGGAGCACAAGACCAAGTTTAACCAACTCTGGTGAGTGCTTGGGGAAATGATGTAGTAGTTAGAAATGATGTCCACAAAATGACTGAGCTACCTTAATTACGTGGATGGAAACAGCCCTTAAAAACTAAAATAAAAGTACAGTGGCAAGATACACTGGCAGGCCTAGAATGTACCAAATCACCTGAATAGTGAGACTTTTAAAATCCATAAAAAAACCTTAAGTTCTTGCCTTCACCTAGATGTGAAACCCTGTCAGAACAGTCTTGTATCTTTACTGAGTTCTGGGCACAGAAAATATCCAATGGAAATAGCAGTGAGAGCAGCTTTTGTGTTTTCTAGTCCTGCATTTAATTATATTAATCTTATTAATGAGATAATGTAGACTCTTATTTCACCTTTATCATCATTAATCTCTTCTTCACCTATTTATCTTGTGACTGTAATGTTTCTGTAGTCCAAGTAACAGAAGGCTCAGGTATATAGAATGTAGATCAGAGAAGCATTGATCATCACTACCACATGGGAATTCTTTGTGTAAAAGTGTTCCTTGGATTTCTATGTATTATTCTTAGCAATTGTGATTTAGAAAATGAAAAGCATGTGCCTGTGGGATTATGTAGAGGAAGGTATGCATCTGCACTGTCCATCTTATAATTTGGCTCAATTTCATTTGCGCCCAAACCCACAAATTAGTTATTTTTGCAACACTGTGTTTACCACCTGTCTGGTTTGGCTCTTCAGTGTCCCACAAAAGCTCACGTGTTGAAGGCTCAGAGGTGGGGCCTAGTTGAAGGAAATAGGTCCCTGGGGGCTTGCCCTTGAAGGGGATATGGGGACTACAGCACCTTCCTGTTCTCTCTTTGCTTCCTGGCCACCTCAAGGTAAGCAGCTTTCCTCCACCACATGCTTGCTCCATGGTGCATGGCCTCACACAGGCCCAAAAGCAATGGAGCCGAGGGACCGTGGACTGCACTTCTGCAGCCATGAGCCAAAATAAGTGTCTTCCCCATTCACGTTTTTGTCAGGTATTTTGTTGTAGTGATAGAAAACTGAGTAATATGCCACCCACAATGTTATTTTTTTATTTAAATAAATCATCGTTTTTAACATCTATATTTAAAAGTAAACTTTATTTCTACTGTAAATGTATCACCCAGTTAAATAGAAGTGTAAAAAGCATAAAACTACCGTGTTAATTTTAGAGAATATGTCAATAGAAATGTTTATTGATTGATAGATTTATAGGCTCACATTGATCTAATTGATGTGTGCACAGTTGGAAAGTACAGAAGATAACTAATCATTTTCTTTATTTTGGTTGAATACCAAGAATTTCGAATGCTGGCATTGAAAGTGACTTTGGTTTCAGGGAGCCATCAGAAGCCATTCTCAAAATCTGAGAGTGTCAGGTTTTGGGGGTACAGACAGCAGGGTAAGGCTTAGCCACTCATTGCTGATATCTGTTATGGTTAAATAAAATTTATTTCATGCCTTTCGATTTCTTTATAACGTGGAAAATGTTTTCAGTGAGTTTTTCTGGTAAGATCACCAGGGTCGTGCAGACAGTGGAGACAGCCCTGCACACTGTACATTTATGACCCCAAAGCCCTGCATGTGTGCTCACAAGGGAGTTCATCTCTTCCTGAGTGTGGGATACCACCTTGTAAGCACAGGTCTAGACACCGTGAGCGCGCAGATGCCTTGAGTGAGCAGACGCCTTGCAGAGCACACACCAATTCCTGAAGCCTACATGGTCATGCCTGTGCCTGACGTGGACCTTCCTCCATTATGATTCCATGTCCTCCCCATCTGTCCCTTCAGAAGCCGGGGAGAAGAGGTGCAGGATTCTACAGTTTTCTCTAACAAGTTGTCGCAGTTTGAGTTTACTTCTCTATGTAAAAACAGTGAGTAGAATTTAGAATTTCACACTAGTATTTATATTTCCAAGGTGACTTTTACCTTTCAGACTTTTTAATCACTTAATTGATCTTAGCCACAGTGGGTCCAACAGAAGGAACAGATATTCAGAAAGCAGCCTCAATCCCATTTCCCAGTTATGTGAGCTTGTGCAGCGCACACGAATGAACATGCTGCCGGTTTTTAGGAGTGGCTTTTTGATCTGTCACTGATAAGAATACATGGGGCACGTGGGCTAATTCAGTATTCACACATCTCCATTAGAGGTCAGGCATGTTATCCATCCCGTCTGTACTTCTATTTTCTTATGATAAACTGAATGTAACATAAAATTTGCCATTTTAACCATTTTAAGTGCATGATTAAGTGACATTAATTACAATGTTGTATCACTATTACAGAAATGTTACTCAACTTAAACAGAAACAGCAACTACTGTGTAATAATTTCCCATTCTTTTCTTCGCATAGTCCTGCCTCAGTGAATTTGCCTATCCCAGATATTTGGTATAAGGGAAACCATGCAATATTTGTCCTTTATTTGGCTGTCTTCATTTAGCATAATGTTTTCAAGGTTCATCCGTGTTTTATGTATCAGAATCTTATTTCCTTTGAGAGGAAGGGGCTTGAACCCAAGGCCTTGCTCATGCTAGGCAAGTACTACACCAGTTGAGCTACGCTTTCACCTCCTGCCTTTGCCTTTTTATGGCTGGATAATACTCCATGCTATAGTCATACCACATTGTATTTATGTACCTTAGTGGACATGTGGGCCATTTTCCTATTTTGTCTATTGTGAATAATGCTGCAAATTGACCTACACATTGTTTGAGCCTCTTGTTTTCAGTTATTTTTGATCCATGTCTAGGAGTAAGCCATATATCGTATTGTGGGTCATTATTGGGTCATATGGTAATTCTGTTTTTAACTTTAAGGGACTGCCAAACTATTTCACACTGTGGCTACACCATTTTACATTCTCACCAACAAAACCCCGTAGCAATTACTTTTAGTTTTTTTTTTTTTTTTGTAGTTAGCCTAATAGTTGTAAAGGGGTATCTCATTGTGGTTTTGATTTGCATATAAGGAGAAGCATTTTATTTTTGCCAGAAAGCCTGTGTTAATTTTAATAGGGGTTGCATTGAATTTGTGTATCATTTTGGTTTATACTTATTGCTGGTATAGAGAAGTGTATTGATTTGTGTGTGAATCTTGTATCCTATAACTGTACTGAATTTATTAACTGTAGTGGCTTTCCTATGGATTCTTTGGAATTTTCTCTATATAGTCTCTTCTGTTGTATTTGAGTAAATATAGTTTTACATCTTTTGTAATCTGGGTGTCTTCCCCCTGCCTCCTTGTTTAATTGCTTTGACTACACCTCTCAGTACAGAACTGGTGAAAACAGGCATCCTTGCCTTGTTCCTGAAAGTGCCAATCTCTCATCATTCGGTAAGTTGTTAGCTATGGAGTTTTTTGTTTTTTTTGTTTTTGGTGGTGCTGGGGATTGAACCCAGGACCTTGTGTATACAAGGCAAACACTCTACCAGCTGAGCTATATCCCCAGCCCAGCTATGGATTTTTAACAAATACTCTTTATCATGTTGAGGAAATTCCCTTTTATTCTCAGTTTTTGCTATGGAAGGATGTTGGATTTTTTTCAGTACCTCTTCTACATTGATTGAATTGATTGAGGTGATGTAGTTTTCTTTTCTTCTGTTTAAAAATTTTTTTTTTGCTGCTGTTGTTGGAGATGGACTCAATACCCTTACTTTGTTTTTTTGTTTGTTTGTTTGTGTATGTATGTATGTGTGTATTATGTATGTTATGTGGTGCTGAGGATTGATCCCAGGGGCTCACACATGCTAGGCAAGCACTCTACCACTGAGCCACAGCCCCAGCCCCCTTTTCCTTCTATTCATGAATGGATTCTTTGTGATGTTGATTGAACCAACCTTGCATTCCTGGGAATAAATTCCATTTGGTCATGTTTCATAATCCTGTTAATATCCTGGGGTATTCAGTGTATTAGTATAGTCAGTCCTCAATATTCATGGATTCCACATTTGCAAATTTATGTAGTGACTAACCTCCAAATGAATACTGCAGGACTTTCATGTCATCTGTGGACATGCCTAAAGAAGCAAGAAAATTTGAGTCACCTGACATGCACCTTCTTGGTTGAGGTTGACCATGTCAACACACTGCTTGTTCAGCTTTTCACAGAGAGGCCAGCAGATGGAAGTATAGTGCCCTGGGCCAGTTTATGGGGTTTGGATCCCAACTCTGGTACCTGTCTGAAGGGTGACTCAGGCAAGTCACTAACACTTCCGGTTTTGTTTTGTTTTTCCTCTTTTGTAAAATAGAATCTACCAGGATCAGTTTATTGTAGGATTTTAAGATTATAGTCTGTGTGATGAGTGAATGAGTGTGAGCAAGTGAGCATGTGTATTTGGTGTGACAGCAGTGGTTTATCATTTACTAATTCAGTTTTCTTAGTATCTTCATAAAATAAAACTGCTACTAATATAACAATTCACTCTATTTTGTTGAGGATAGTTGCATATATATTAATAAGGGATTTTGGTTTAAATGTTTTCCAATTTAATTAGTTAATTTGTTAATTTAATAAAAATGTTTTCTTTTCTAGTGATATCTTAGGATAATATAGGTATCAGAATGAATTAGGAAATATTCTTTTATTTTTGGGGGGAGTTCAGGAAGCTTGGGTACTAACTTTGCTTTAAATGTTTGGTAGAATTCAGTGATAACATGTGGTCTTTTACTTTGTTGGGAGGTTTTTGTTGTTGATTCAGTCTTGCAAGTTTGTTGAGGGTTTTAATCTCCTTGAGCAGATATTTATATGTTTCCAGGAATTTGTCCATTTTATCTAGGTTTTTCAGTTTATAGGCATACAACTATTTACAGTATGCCCTTCAAATCTTTTCATTCTGTGAAGTTGGTAATAATGTTCCCACTTTCATTTCTGATTTTAGTTATTTGTATCTTTAATCTTTTTTTCCTTTGTAAAGATTTGTAGATTCCTATAGAGCTTTTAAAAGAACCAACTTTTTTTTTTTTTTGGTAGGGAAGGGTACCAGGGGCGCTTAACCACTGAGCTAGATCGCCAGCCCTCTTTTGTATTTTATTTAGAGACAGGGTCTCATGGAGTTGTTTAACACCTTGCTCTTCGCTGAGGCTGGCTTTGAACTCATGATTCTCCTGTCTCAGCCTCCCTAGCCGCTGGGATTGCAGGCGTGCACCACTGCGCCAGCTGAAAGAACCAACTCTTGGGTTCATTGATTTGTCTGTTTTTCTCATATAATCTCTATCTTTTTAAATTTCTATCCTTCAGCTAGTTTGGGCTCATTTGACTTTTTAAAAAAAAGTTTCTTGAGATATATAGTTAGGCTATTGATTCAAGATTTCTTTTTTTCGGTAGGATTTACAGCTATAAATTAACATCTGAGCACTGTCTCCACTGCGTTTCATATTTCATCTATGTTGTGATTTTGTTTTCATTTGTCTCATTACCTTCTTTATTCCTTGGTGATTTCTTTTCATTCCAGCAGATACCAAAGTGTCTTTGATTTCAGTCTTTTAAAATTTGAAACTTTTTTTTTTTTTTTTTTTTTTTTATGGTGCTGGGGATTGAACTCAAGAGCCTTGTGCATTGCGAAGCAAGCACTATACCAATTGAGCTATATCCCCAGCCCTGAAACTTTTTTGAGGTCTAATATTTTGTCTGTTCTGGAAAATGATTCATGTGTACTTGAGGAAGGTGTTTTTGTTGTGTGGTGGAATGTTGTACGTATTTCTGTTAGTGTCATGGTTCATGGTTTCAGTCAAGTCTCTGTTTCCTTACAATCTTATGTCTGGTGTTCTGTCCTTTATTGAAAGAGGTGTATTGAAATCTGCAACTATCATAGTAAAACCGCCTTTCTCTTTTCAGTTTTGTCAGTCTTGCTTCACATACTTTAGAGCACATAAATGTTTGTAATGTTATATCTTTTTTAATATTTATTTTTTTATAGTTGTAGATGGACAGCATGCCTTTATTTTTTTTTTTAAATTTTTAATGTGGTGCTGAGGATCGAACCCTGTGCCTCACACATGCTAGGCAAGTGCTCTGCCACTGAGCTACAGCCCCATGTTATGTCTTTTTAAAAATTTATTTATTTTGTTTCTATATAACAGCGGAATGCATCACAATTCTTATTACATATATAGAACTCAATTTTTTCCATGTTATGTCTTTTGATTGATTGATGGGTTGACCTTTGAATCAGTGCCCTTTGTCTCCCATAATAGTTTTTTAAACTTTGTTTGTCTATTTATTCATTTATTTTATATGGTGCTTAGGATTAAACCCAGTTCCTCACACATGCTAGGCAAGCCCTCTAGCCCTGACAACCCCAGCCTCCCTGTAATAGTATATTAGTTCAGGCAAAATAGACTTTAAGAAAAATCTATTTTGCCTGAACTAATATACCTACTCCAGGTCTGTTTTCATTATTGTTTGGTCAGGTTTTTGTATCCATTTTGCCAGTTGCTCCCTTTTGTCAGAAAAGTTTATCTTGCATTTAAAGTAATTACTAATAAGGAAGATTTTCTTCCATTTTGCCGTTACCTAGATTTTTACTTTTTTTGTCTGTTATTTCATCAACTACAGCCTTACGTTATTGGATTTCTTTCATTTTTGATAGTGGATAGTTTTAATTCCCTTCTCTTTTTCTTCCTTTTTTTTCACCAGGGATTGAACTCAGGGGCACTCAGTCACTGAGCCATATCCCCAGCCCTATTTTGTATTTTATTTAGAAACAGGGTCTCACTGAGTTGCTCACCATTGCTGAGGTTGGCTTTGAACTCATGATCCTCCTGTCTCAGCCTCCTGAGCCCCCCTGGGATTACAGGTGTGTGCCTGGCTCCTTTCTTATTTTTCTTCCTCTAGGTATTTCCTTTGTAGCTATCATTAAGATTACATGTAACCATTTAAATTTATAACAGTGTACTAGTTTGAATGGTACCAACTTAACCATAGTTGCATACAGATGTCTCTCTCTGCATCACCCCCTTTCTGTGTGCCCAGTGACTTGGACTTGTGATTATTTTTCATGCGTTCGTCTTAAAATCACATATGGAATAAAAAATGGGCTTACAGTCCC
Source organism: Callospermophilus lateralis (assembly GCF_048772815.1). Lineage (NCBI taxonomy): Eukaryota > Metazoa > Chordata > Mammalia > Rodentia > Sciuridae > Callospermophilus > Callospermophilus lateralis. The sequence continues at coordinate 142,251,261 of NC_135310.1, forward strand.
AAAATACAGTAGTGCGTGTGTCTTCACATTACCACCGGTCCTTCTTCCTGCTTTGTTTTAGGCTTTGCGTTACTGTCCGGCTTGCTCCCACTTGAGGACTACCTGTGGCATTCCTCGTAGGACAGGTGAAGTGGTGGTGGGCTCTCGCAGCTTTGTTTATCTGTGAATGTTTTTCTTTTTAAATATTTTTTAGTTGTAGATGGACTCAATACCTTTGTTTATCTTTATGTGGTGTTGAGGATCGAACTGAGTGCTCTACCAGTGAGTCCCAGCCCCAGCCCCAGCCCCAGCCCCATAAATGTTTTTCTTCATCCCTCATTTTTGAAGATCAGTTTGTGGGATATAGGCTGATTGGCTCTGTGTGTGTGTGTGTGTGCATGTGTGTGTGTGTTCCATTCCCCACCCACTTCAGTACTTTAAATGTCATCCCATTGCTCTCCAGCCCCTGTGGTTTCTCCTGAGAAATAATGCTGTTAATCTTATTAAGTTTCCTGTATGTGTTGAGTCACCTTTCTACCTGTTTTTAGGATTCTCTTTGTGTGGATAGTTTCTGCCAGTTAATTGTAGTATGCTTTTGTGGCATTTTAAAAATTTTAAATGGCTTGGAGATCATTGATTTTCTTGGATTTGTAAAATCATGTCTTTCCTCAAATTTGGGACTTTTAGCCATCATTTTATAAAAAAATAGTCCCTTTGCCTCTCATATCTCTTCTCATCGTAGATCTCTCTTAATTCATGGGCTGTTGTACTTCATGGTATCCCATTAGTCCTTTGGGGTTTGTTTAATTATTCTTATTCTTATTATTCTTTAAATTGTCCTGTTTTTAAGTGATTGGCAATTTTTATCGCTCAAATCTGTGGTTGAACCCCTTTAATTTCAGTTATTAAATTTTTCAGAATATTTCTTCGGTTTCTTTATGTAATTTCTATTTATTGGTTTTGCTTATAGATCATTTTCCTGGTTTTCTTAAGTTCTTTATTTCTACTAACTTTTTGAATTAAGAGGGTCTATTCTTTTCTCAAGTTAAGTTTGATGTCTGGGCTTCCTTGTAGCTGGTTTCTGTCAGTTTTTGTACTTCCGAATAGATCATACTTTCTCATTTTATGAGCCTTGTGATATTGGAAACTGAAATTTGATTATTATAATATAGGAATTCTGGACATCAGATTCCCCCTTCCTCAAGTTTTGCAGGATTTTTTAATTGTTGAAGGCTATTGCAGTTTGCTTAATGACATCTCCCCCCGCCCCCCTTTTTTTTTACAAAGACCATATTCCTTGTTGTGTGTTGTCACTGAAGTCTCTGATCTTTAGCCTGTGTTTCACTAGTGCCTTGGCAGAAATTTCCTTTGTATGCACAGAGCTAAATAAAGCAATACCTCACTTGGTCCTTGCATGCTGACCCATGATAGGGCATTCCTCCCACAATTAACCAGGCTTGCACTGAGCCTGGCCGAAAGCTGAGGGTCCTGGGCATGTGCATGGCTTTCTGTCAGCCCCTTTACTCCTGAATGCTTTTTAAATATCCTGGTTTCCCAAAGGCTCTTGCCCAGCTTTTCTGTTCCAATGTCCTTTGAAGTGCATTGTATGCCTCAGTTGTGTGATCTCTTCTCTCACTGTCTGTAGGTGTTTTTTAATGTGCCCTCACTTTTCTTGCCTAAGGGATCATGTAACTGTCCTGAAGGAGCGGCTCCCAGTCAGGTTAGAACATATCTAAACAATTTGTAAATAAAATCTGCTCTGCTTCCTTTGAGTAGTGAGCCAGGGACCCCAATTGGGAATGCAGGCTGCCGGGTGGGGAAGAGGGTGGGGCAAGAGAAAGGTAGAAATAACCACAAAGCCTTTTTACTGTTTTAAAGCTGCCTTGTTGCATGTGTGATTTGAGGTCACTTGTTGGTTGTAAAGCTTTGTCCAGAGTTCTGACAAAATTCATTCTAACAGTCGATGCTGGTTTTGATGTTTCTGTTGGGAGTAGGAAGTCAGAGCATCCTGCCCCACAGTTTCTGACCCTGTCTGTGCTTCTGAGTGTTCAAAGGTTAGTAGAGATTTTAAGTGCTGTAGTGTGCAGAAGCATGGCCCCCACAGCTCAGGGTCTGCATAAGGAAAGCCATCATTCCCGTAAACAGCTGGCACTAGGTAAGCGGTACTTCTCGCCCACCAGAGGGGTATGGCATCTAACAAAGATGGAGCCCGTGCTTGCTTTACTTATAGCGGTACAGATCAAGGGGGATGGGTAGGTGTCTCCATCAGTGCTATTAATAATTATTCGGAGGTGGATTGTCTTTAAATGCAAGTGTATGTTCGATCACACCAATTGTCAAATATAAACAATGCAAAGTGCTGGGTGTGCTGGAACACCCCAACTACATTCAGTGCACACTAATTAAACACTATAAGCAAATCACACAATCTTAGGGCAACCACAGGCCCCCAAATACCTCTCAGGTCATGAGACTTCTCTTAGCCAAAGAGCAGAGTTGTCCTTGTCTGGACATGAGGGAATGGTGGAGCCGGTCCAGGGACCTACAGCAAGGCAGGCAGTCTCACGGGTGTCATTGGAGCAAAACTCTTCAGTGTGGCAGGACAAGCAATTTCAACACAGTTCCAAGTTGGTGGTGTCATTTGGTGATTGGTTACACCCAGTGACAGTCAATGTCCATTGGTTACATCCAGTGAGGTGATGAATTGCAACTGGGCATGTCTTTGCACATGTCCGTGGAGCTGTGCTCCCTGTCAGTTACAACCAGTCGTTGCTAAGCGTGCCTGTGGCTAGTGCTGCCTACAGCTCCTTATCAGTTGCAAGCAGACAAGACCAAGCAGTTCAATGGCTGCTGTTCCTTATGGCTAGCAACTCAGTGAGTCCCAGCATTTCCCAGCATGTCTAAGGCAGATGCTCCATACAGTAGGTCTAAAGCTTCAGTGTGGGAGGAGTCTTGTCTCCTTCAGGAAGTCTTGCTTCTTCAGGGCAGCAGGATGAGGGAGTAAGCAGCCTGTATGTCTCTTAGCAGGTGATGCTCATCTCCAGTGTTGTGCTAAACTTGAGATGGAGCAAGGCAGGACACCACGTGAACAGGCATTCTCAAACCAGTGAGATTATTGCTAGTTCCTGATGTCATGGCTTCAACATCGATTTTCGTTCACACACAGTTCATGGATGGCTCCCCACAGGTGCTAATGTGCAGAAAGTAAATACAGTGTTCATAAATTTTAACATTCATTCTGTGCCACCCAAGCAGTCCTCTTGGGTACCCCTGGAAGACAAGCATCATGCCTCATCCCCTATCATAAAGACAGACCATCGGCAGTTTGCTTTAGCAGCCCCCACTCTATTCCAGTCCAGGATGCTGTGTTCAATATGTCGTAAGAGCCTCATTGACTTGCAGTCACACCACAACTCATGGTTTGTGATCTGAAACTTTTCTCCCCCTAATTGGTGTTTTTTGTTTGTTTGTTTGTTTGTTTCTTCTTTCTTTTCTTTTTTTTTGGGTACCAGGATTGAATTTAGAGACACTTGACCACTGAGCCACATCTCCAGTCCTATTTTGTATTTCATTTAGAGATAGGGTCTCACTGAGTTGCTTAGTGCCTTGCTGTTGCTGAGGCTGGTCTTGAATTTGCGGTCCTTCTGCCTCAGCCTCGGGAGCCAAGTACCTGAGACTATAGGCATGCACCCCTGCATCCAGTCCTAATTGGTGCTTTTTGATCTGGGAACTTTTAAATCTGTTATTCACAAGGCTTAGGTTTCTTTGTCAGCCGCAAATGCCATTCATGACTATGTACATAGAAACAGGTTCTCCAGAACCCAGAGTGGGTTTTATTTATTTATTTTATATCTGTGCTTTCAGAATTCCAACACTCTAGAGGAGCTGGAATTTTAACTCAGTGTGGTGAATTCTCTTTATCCCCCACCCCCTTCTTTCATTCCTTTCTTCCTCCAGTTTTTATTTTCTTCCTCTAGGGTCCTGGGAATTTGGACCTTCTACTCTCTTTTCCAGAGATACCACTTGTCTTTGTCCACTGTGGAGCAGGGGCTCTTGCTGTCCTTCCTCCTCTTCTGTTTCTGCAGTAAGTACTTTTCCTGCTAAAATCTTTTAAGACACTACTCGTTACATTTTTCTTTTTCTTTTTTCTGCAGTGTTGAGGATCAAACCCAGGGCCTCATGCATGCTCTGCAAGTGCTTTACCACAGAGCCATACCTGCTGCCCCTAAAATATTTTTAATTAGGGCAAAATGAGGATCCTAAATGCTTTTTAATGCATATCACCACACAACAGGTTAAAAAGTAATTTGCACGTAAATGTTACACAGAGGAATGAAGCAGCTTAGTGAAATTGTGGGGCTAGCTTGACTCTTGGTGTGCTGGTCTTTAGTGTGGCAAAGGGAAGCCAAAATGCCTGCACTGTGTATGAGGAGTAGGTGGAAAACAGCAGTGGGCAGGTCCCTGTCTGCCTCTGCACCTTGCTAGGGTTGGGCCTGTGACTCATCTACCTTGTTCTGGATGTATTGAGAGTTGGGAGATAAGGAAGTAGATGGAATAAAAATGGGGTTCATCTGGAGTGGCTCCCTGGGATGGAGTAGAGTGTTTTTTTTTTTTTTTTGTGTGTGTGTGTGTGTGTGTGTGTGTGTATGTATGTATGTATGTATGTGTGTTCACTCCCACGTCTGCCTGTGATTTCACTTCCTCAAAGTAAGGCAGAGCAGTGTCCCATGTCCCCAGTGTCTTATGCAATGCCTTGTACATAAGAGTCACTCCTGTGCTAAATGAATGAGGGTCCAGATAAGCTAGAGCAGCTTTCTCGGAGGCCTGGGCCCCAGTGGTAGGCATCCCGAGTTCAGTGATACAAATTGCCATTGGTTTTAGTTCACTGATTTGACTCAGCATACATTCCTCACCTAATGTTTTACCCACAGATGGTCCCTAGTTTATGACAGACAGTTCAGCTTAATAATTTTTCAACCTTATGATGGTACAAAGACAATACACATCTGTAGACACTGTACTTGGAATTTCTAATTTCCCTCTCTTCCCAGTCTAGCGATATGTAACTTCCAGCCAGTTGCACTGTCACCAGAGGAAAGAGCCAGTACCGTACTCTGCAATGTACTGTGCTTAGTAAATCACACGAGATAGTCAACGTTTTACCATAAAATAGTTCTTTTTCTTCTTTTGGTATCAGGGATTGAACTCAAGGGGGGTGCTTTACCACAAAGCCACATCCTCAGCCCTACAGGGTTTTTGTTAGATGATTGTTGCCCAATTCTAGGCTATAATACGTGTTTTGAGCACATTTAAAGTAGGCAGGGCCAAGCTGCGATGCTCCATAGGTTATGTGTATTAAATGCATCCTCAGCTTAACAGTATTTTCAACTTAAAACAGGGCTATCAGGACTTAATCCTTTTGTAAGTCAAGGACCATCTTAGAGTGACCATATACAGATATTCCTCCTTGGCTTACAACAGGCTTACATCTTGACAAACCCAACGTAAATTGAACCCCAATAAAACCATCTTGTAGTGGAAAAATCCCAAGTTAAAAAAGTTACAACATTCAAATGGAGACATGTGAAGAGCAAAAGGGGCTTACAGATTGTTGTATGATTTTTGAAATATTTTTGACCAATGTGTTTGCTTTATTCATTCACAAGTAATCTAAAGGGAACTTCTATGGTCATTGGAACATTACAGAAAAATCATTCTTGCTACATTTTTTGTAGTTTTATCATTTCTGTTGCAACATGATGTTATTAATGTCATTCTGAAGAATGTTTCTTTCTCCATTGTGGGTTTATTTGTGAAATTCTTAGAATTGCCTGCACACCTCTTTAAAAATGTTTTCAAGTTAATATGCTTGAGATAGTTGACATTTTTAGTTTATTCTTCTCTGTACACCATCATATTTTTCTATTGAAAAAAATACTCTTTTGGTGCTAAGGGAGCTTATTAGTAAGTTCAGAGTAACTTCTGAAGGGAAAATAGTTTTAGTTGTTGTTTTGTTAAATTGAAATATGAAGTATTGCTGCTTAAATATTTTCACAAGAACTGTCTTTTATTTTTTTTAACTTCCATTCAGAATGCCTTTGTTCAACAAATAATCTTACCAGACAAAACACTGTCAAATAAATTGCTTCTTTCATTCTTTTGAATATTTGGCTAAATTTAGATGTTGTAAAATTTAATGTCTTTATTCAAGTAAAAATAGGAGCTCTATAAAATAATTTCCACAAATTGAAATACTCTAAAACATACAGTGAATTTCAAAATTATTCTACATTTTAAACCTGTTTTTTAAGTTAGCTTCTTGATTTATGAGGATTAATTTTATCATGTTTTCTTATAAGTTTTAACTAGTAATTGTACTTTACTAAGGGCTTAAAAATTGACCCCCCCAAAAAATTGTTGAAAATTTTGATCTGATTTTGAACAAAATAAAGCTCAGATTTAAATATCTTACTAGAATAGAGTCCAGATCATTTTGTGATACTTGGATTGATTTTCAAAGTACTTTCCTGAAGGCTTAACTTGGTGAACAGCAAAAAGAATCCACACTTTGATTATGCTGGAGTTATTTTTAACTTTGGTTTAATTTGTTCCTTGTTACTATGTATGTATGAAAATCATAAAAACAAGTCATGTTCTATATTGAACTTTTTACAGCATTATTTACAGTAATACTGGATTTTAACCTTCTGAGGTGTCAGAGTCAGTGAAGTGTTCCTGTGAAGGGCCAGGGCATTAATGGTCTATTTTGTGCTTTGTGGGCAAGACTGAAAGTAGCCGTGGATGTTATGCAAATGAATGAAGACTGAGTACCAGTAAAACTTCATTTATGGGCACTGAAATGTATACAAATGGTTATTCCTCTTCCATTCTTTTTCCAACCACTGAAAACTGTGTACATCATTCTTACCTGGTAAGCCATGCCAAAACAGGTTGCAGGTGGATTTTACCTGCAGGACATAGTTTGTAGACCCTGATCCCATGAGTTGGATTGAAAAAAAATAGACCACTTTCTGCTTGAAAACTGGAGCCATTCAATCTCTTGTGTTACTTTTATAGTACAGGAGAACATTTAGAGGAGAAACTGGGTGCAATTAATTAAAACAGCTGTTTGATCTAAATGAAGTCATATTTCAGAAGTAAATGTAAATGCTGCAGTTGTGTAAATGCCAATTCTGTTTCTGCACTTGATAATTAGTTTGGTAACTGCCTTCTTTTAAAAACAACTATTAGTGCTGGGGCTAGGGCTGAGGCTCAGCGGTAGTGCCCTTGCCTGGCTTGTGTGAGGCACTGGGTTCAATTCTTATCACCACATATAAGTAAATAAAAAATAAAGGTCTATCAACAACTAAAAAAAAATTTATTTAAAAAAAAAACCCCAACTATTAAAGTGCATATTGACACTAGTTCAGAGTTCTTCTGGCCTTCCTGGGTCCACTGATAATGGCCCCCATGGCAAATGTGAACAGAATGTGGAAATTACAGTTCATTAACTTTCTTAAACAATATCCATACTTATTAAGCCCACATTTTAATTTTTTAGTTCAATGCCACTGAGTGACTTATTGCAAAATAATAGTAATCAAAAAGACAAACAAACCAATCCAAGTGTGGATTTATACCTTTTAGTCAATAGCAGACTTGTGAGACTGGTGTTGGGTTGATTCCCATGCATTCGTGCCCAGGAATCTGCTGAGGCTAGCACACTTCGTTCCGTCAGCGAGTGTGCCGTGTGTGCCTGAGGAACTGCTGGTTATCGTGGAGCTGGAAAAGGTCCAGAAAACAGGTGGCTTGTTTCTGGTTGACTTTAATAACATGGTGAAGTAAAGAGACTGGGTGCACGCCTTGCATACCACCAGAGGAGATTGTGGCAGAAGCAAGATACACAAAGTGGAGGCCTGCTAAACACAAACTGGCATATTTTAATGCTGTGGTGAATCATAATACACAATTAAAAATGGAAAAATGCAAAGGCCAAACTACTTAGGATATTGAGACAGCAGGTGTCAGACAAGACTGTTCTCCATAAGCCAGGACATATGGTTATCCTGTTTAAACCATAAAATTGAACTTTGCCGTAGTTTGGGTAGTTTTCTCTTTCCTTGTCTCTATTTAGTTGGCAAAGTAACCACCTAGGTGTCTCCAGGGGTTGCTCTCCCTGTTCTTACCCCACATGCCACCTTTGCACAGTCCTGTTGTGTGAGCTGTGAAAACCTGACACTGGCTCTCTGTATTTCAAACCCAGAACGAGCTCCCCATAAATGTCACCTGTGGTCCTCCAGTTGTGGTATGCCACCAACATCACCTATATGTGAGGCTTGCTGCAAATTTCTGGTTCCTGTCTCAGAGATTTGGGTTTCAGTAAGTCTTGAGGAAATACTGGCACATGGGACATTAGGGTCCTGTCTGTCTGGTTACTTCATTACTATCACATCCCTCCAGTACCATGGCTGATCCCAACTGCTGTGTGTCCCCAGTGCCCTGTTAAGTGGAATTTCCCCATCAACTAAGGGCTGTTAACACATCATCTCCCTGTTGGAATTACAATTATCACTTTTTAAAATTCCCTCTCTCTCTAAACTGGGCATCTTGCGGGGTCTAGGTTGGATCATTGCTGAATTCTTAACCTGACACCTAAACCTCATGGTGACTGTTGAGTGATATTTATCCATATAAAATCCAAGGTATGATCTTCCCATTGTTGTGTTTGTCATGAGCTGAAAGTTCAGTGAATTGAAGTGGAATTTATGTAGCCACTTCATTGAGCTCATTGCTTATCTCAAGTTCTGTGGCCGAAGTTTCCATTTTCTCCAGGATCAGACAGTGTGGTGATTTTTAATTTCAGACTTTAAAAATTATGTTTTAGAGCAGAGGAACACCTGTTAAACATTAACAGCTTCTGCTGTATTTTAAAATAAAGCAGTAACTGCATCTCTGTCCAGCCAGAAAAGAGCTCAACCAAAGAAAGCTGGAAGATACGGGAAGCCTCCGCTCCCCAGGCTCTCAGCTGGAGTCCTGCGGTTGATTTTATGTGTTGATTGCCACAAAGTTGGTTCCAAAAAGACCTGCTGAAGCTTTTCTGTGGGTTCATGCCAGTGGGACATACCCTGCACTTAGTGAAGACCTGGTGGAAATCTAATGACCAGAGGTGAAACTGGGAACTTCTTTTTCTTCTTAATGCTTTTGCTTATAAATATTGACATTTGATAAAAATTTAACCATTGTTACCTCTTATTCTATGAAACCAGGTAGGCATTTTCCAGAAATTTGTGAGCCTCGTGAGGCAGGGGTTTTGTTATTGTTGTCTTTGAGGTGGGTGTCTGTGTATTCGGTTCCAAGCTCAGCGTCTGACATCGTCTGTCACATCATCAAATGAACAAGCTTAAGGTAAGGCTCCAAATATGGCAAATTGATTCTTTGGTGATTTAATTTTTTTTCTATGACATTTTTTTCCTTCCCTGGAAGACTTTTTTAAAAAAAAAAATAGCTTGTGATATCCAATTGAAAACAGTTGCTGGTACCTAGAGCCAGAGTTACTGTGCTTTCTGCCCCGGAGTTCAGAATGTTCTCTGTGTGATTTGTGCATGAAGGACCAAGACCATAGCAGTCGTGAGCAACTTCCTGTTCAGTGTTAGCAAGGAGTCTTCAGGGCAGGATCTGCATTGAGTCGTGGGCACCTGGCCTGAAAGTCCACGTCAGTGCAAGGGCAGACATCTTGAGGAGAGTAGTTCTTCCTGGAAACTGGGTAATTTTAGTTGTGTGGATATTTCTGCTGCCTGGTGGCTTGTGTGGGGTTTAGGACATGTTGAGTGTTCAGGGTCTTTGCCTCAAAGACAGAGTGGTGGTGTGACTCCTGTGAGGCTGGGTGGGACACCTGGGGCCAGTTTGGCCTTGATGGTGACAACAGCAAGGGCTGGAAATCACTGTGTGTATAGGATGATTGAAGCTTATCTTGTCAACTTGTTGATAGTATTTGACATTTCCTTTGGGTAACAGCAAAATAAAGACAGTACGGTAATAGAATGATCGTCATCAACTCCATAGAGATAATGCCATTTTTTTAATTGATCAAATTTAGTTTTAATTATGTCTGATTATTTTGGGACAGTTAGATGAAACTCTTTTGCCTTAATGCTTGATCTCTCTATTTAGTTACCAAAGGCATGATTTATAAATTGGTAAGACACTTTTACAGACATGGGGGCTTCATAATGAAATTGAAGCCTTTAAAATGTGGAGAGAGAAACCAGTTACAAAACAGATAATAGTGACTTTTGGCAAAACAAGTCTTTATGGAAGCATACATTAGTGATTATCTGCCAAATGCAATTGCTTTCTGAGGTTAACAGAATTATAAACAGGAAGCTACAGACACAACGATCAATACTGAGCAGCATGATATTTACATAGAATGTTCTTTAAAAGATTCTTAACAATCTTAAGTATTCGGTGTGGAATGTTACTAATTAATTTGGTTACTTAATTTGGGTATTTAAATAAATGTTCTTTTTTTCTTCATTGCTTTTGTATGTAAACTTCACTGTTCAAAGGATATTTATATATAATTATATTTTTATCCCTTTATTCATTCTTTTTGTTTGTTTGTTTTAATGTGGTGCTGAGGGTCAAACCCAGTGCCCCACATGTGCCAGACAGGTACTCTACCCCTGAGCCACAACCCCAGCCCCATAATATATTTTTAATAAAAAATTTTCCCAAATTATAAAATTAGTCCAGCCAAGGGGGTAAAAAATCCTTTACCCAGTTGGAGCATGTTAGATAATTCCTGTTTGTTTTGCACCTGTCCTCATGTGCTGAATAGTTAGAAGTTCAAGGGAGTTGGCAGGAAACAAAACTGATGAACTCTTCATGAAACTCACATGTAGACCATAAGGAAATGAGGCAGTGAGATGGCATTAAGTGCTCAGGACAAAACAGAAGGCAGAGAAAGGGAATAGGACTGCAGCTGGGGGCAGAAGAAGCCAATTCACACTGCCACTAAATAAGGGTGTTAGCTGGGTGACTTCAGGTCAGTCATTTAACACTGCAGTCTGTTTTCTCATAAATAAATTGGAAAAAAAGGCATTCAACCTGTTCAATGGGTAAGAGGAATATTGTTAGTGAAAAGGCAGCGCAGGTGTATATAGTGATAATTTCAGCCTTTATTCAGTACCAGCTTATTGAATCTTTGCAGTGACGCTCCACAGCATCGCAGCTCATTCTTTCACTAACCAGCAGGTATTCCTGGAGTGTCTCTGCTCAGCACCGGGGACCTAACTGGGTTTGGATAGCGTGAGATTTGTGTCTTCATTCTGGTGGAGGTCTAGTTGAAGACACTTAGTGTTGTGTCATATACTTCTTATGTTGCTTTACAGGAAAAGTTGTTTGGTGACCTTTTGTCATTTAACTGCAAAAGTTTATATTTTAGTAAAACTTGTGATCAGATACTTAGTGTTTTATTTTTCCTTGTCATCACTTAGCATAGTAATTTGTTTCATTCCGTAAGTATCTTAATTTTAAGATGGAAATAAAATATGCCATTTGATCATCAGAAGCATTTAGTCCAGACTGCAAAACCACACGCTGGAATTTAGCCGAGTTCCTGAATTCTGACTTGTGAAGGAGGTAAATCGTTCTCCATTTGGGATGGAGGAGGAAGAGGAAGAGGAGGAGAAGGAGGAGCAGGAGGAGGAGGAGGAGGGATGGAAATAATTTGGATACTTAAGAGACGTTTTCAGGGGTTAAAATACTATTTGAAAAAATGTATGATCATGACTAGTTAAGGCTGAGCACTGAAGTCTGGTTGTGATTGATTCGGGTGTGCGATTTTATCTGTGGCTGTAAAGGTCTGAGGCAGCCAGGGTACTGTACTGTGCCCTCACCAATTCCAAATCCTGACATTGATGTTTGGGGCCATGACTGGGTTTCCATGACAGCACTTGGTGTGGAGGCAGATTCTTCCAGGTGGACTTAGTTGCGCCCTTTCAAAGCCAGAGCATATCTCATCAGAAAGTAATCGGAGCCACTCGGTTGCTTACTCTGTAACCTCGAGAAGGTATCTGTCGCTTTGCCATCTGTGAATGGACGGTAACAGGATGATGAGAACCAAAATGAGTTGTTGGTGCACGTTATGGGATTAGCCAGCAGCAGGGTACAGACTCATAGAAAGTGCTTCCCAGTGTTGATGAAGGAAAGGTTTTCCATACAGTTGTGAATACTCTACACGTTCCAGTCTCTGCTTGGAAATGTTCAGTACTCTCCCAGGTAGGAGTGAACCTTTGATGTCTGCGGTGGCAAGTTGCATCTGTGACACCTTCTGTCATGTGATCATAGGAAGCTGGAGTCGGGAGGTTGTTAAGGGGTCTTTGGGAAGGTAGAAACAGGTGACTTGCCTGCCCCTACCTTCCTTTGTGAGGGAGCTTTCAAACGGGGACCTGGAAACAAATTTCTGCTGAACTCTTCACTGTTCCTTTGCACATGCAAACATCGCCCTTGGTAAAATTCTCCTACCAGGAATCACGGATAGTGATGTGTCACTGCTGTGCGTGTATTCAGCCTTATGCCAATAGAAATGAGTGGCTGCCATTCTTCCTACCACATTTGGGGAATGACCCAGGGGGTGGGTGTGTTGAAACTACCAGCCTGCAGTGGAAGTGATGATGATGATACTAACTGAAAGTAGGCGAGTATCTGTACCCTCTGCTTCAACAGTCCCTGCTTTTATTTATTGTATTTATTGAGTGTTTGAGATGATGGGGCCAGTTTCTTGTTGAGAGTCTCACATTCTGGATTCATTGGACTGTCTCCCGGCAGTGATGCAACTTACTTCCCTATCCTTTGTACTCTTCTCCACTGGGGAGGTTTTAAAGGCTTGGTGAGACTTGGGCTGCTCCATTCGACGCGAGGCAGCCTCTGCTGTGTTGTTGGAGGTCCCACTGCCAGGCCCAGCGGCAGCTTGTCCCAGCGGTTGGCTCTGGGTTGATGGCTTAGTAAGTGGTCTGTCTTGTGAAGGGATGTGTGCCACTTGCCTGTTGGTGACACTTGGCACCAGGTGGAACTCCCGTTTCCCACTGGTGATTCCTGCTGGGACTTGCTGTGTGTCGCAGTGGGATTTTCTAGGTTTGCCGTTGCTGCTGTGTTTCGTGGGTAGAATATTATGTAAAGGGGTTTTCTCTCAGCACCTGGGGTTCTTCCTAAGAAGACGGGCTACTTTTTATTTTAAAACCAATTTTTAAAGTTTAGATTCAGTGTAATAATTACCTTCATTGATGATAAGTGAGGATTTAAATTTTATCATGTTTTACTGTGGGCTTATGATTTTTATTCAGTGGTGCAAATAGTCAATTTTTTTGACCATCAAACTTCTATCCAGTGGGAACCGTTTCTTGTGCATGTCTCCCCCCCGCCCCCCTCTGATATCCATCCTCACTGCCTCATTGGTCTTTAAGTTCTTTATTGCTTTTTGGCACAGAAAGATGGCCCAAGCCTACCTTCTCTGCATAGTTAACCACAATAGTAATTACAGTAGCCATCACTGGACACTGACTGGTAATTCACGAGGAGTGAATGTACCACATTCAGTCCTTACCACAACCTTGAGGATATGGGTACTTTTATTTTTCCATGTAAAATGAAGACACCAAAGCTCAGTGAGCTTAAGAAGTGGTAACACAACTTCTCCAAAGCTAGGTGCTAATGGTACAGGCTGCATCCGATCCTGTAGTTGCCCTGTTACTGTCAGTCAGCTCCCGAAGACCTGCCCCCACCCCACCCTGCCCTTTCGCACTAAGGATAGCCTTGCAGCGTCTCCTGGCTCCTCTCAGCTTCCTCTCCTTGCTTTAGGTGCCGATTCCTCTTCTAGGTTATTGCAGTGGGTCTCTGCCTCCTGCCTTCCTCCTCCTCCTCATGTGATCAGTCCTGCCAGCAGGATTTTTTTTGTTGTTGTTTTTAGCTAAACATGACAGTAGAGTGTATTTTGACATGGGGTATAACTTGGTATTCCTGCAGTTGTGCACAATGTGGAGTTATGCTGGCTGTGTATTCAGTATGCACATAGGGAAGTTATGCCCGACTCATCCTACTGTCATTCCTATCCCCACGCCTCCCCCTTCCCTTCATTCCCTTCTGTCTAATCCAGTGAATTCCCCCCCTCACTTCAATGCTTGTTAGGACCCACATATGAGAGAGAACATTTGGCCTTTGGTTCTTTGGGATTGGCTTATTTCATTTGGCATGATAGTCTCCAGTTCTATCCATTTACTGGCAAATGCCATAATTTCATTCCAAAAGGGTTTTCTGTTAAAGGGCAGCTCCACTTGGTGGACAGTGCAGAGCCAGCTTCCTCCATGGCACACAGGCTTCTCCCACCACACCTGCAGGGCAGGCCAGCGTGTCTTCTCTACTCACCGATACTTGCTCTTACACCTCACACATTTTGTTTCTTCTTGGAATCCTTCCACTTTTAAATTTTTATTTATTTATTTATTTATTTTTCAAAATTCAGCCCAGAGGGGCTTCTCCTGGGAGTGTGTTTTCCCATCTCTCTCTGCAGAGGTATCCCTGCATCTGGCCAGTTCCCCTGAAGCACAGTACTTTCCACATGTGTCCTCAAGGGTACAGCCATCTCCTCCAGCAGGCCACACCAGGACAAAGCTCCGCAGACCCATCTTGTGCACCTTTCAGTCAGCGTGTAAGTACCAGTTGTGAACGCTCAGCACACACCTGAACAGGCTCAAGCCTGGTTCTCCTCACAGGAGTCGCCCCCTGGACTCTTTATTCAGTTGATGCCGTCCTGTGGTAGGGCTCAGCTTGTCCTCAGGACGTTTTTTTTCTCATGCCAGTTTTCTTAAAAACTCAACATTCACAGTTCTCAGCACCCTGTTTATGGGTTGTAGTACAGTCTAATGCTTAGTCCAGCAGATCACAATTTGAACTTGATTCTTCTCAGTACAAAGAACTGTGCACTCTGTAGGTTCCTAGTGAACAATTTTGTTGTATTAAATGACACAGACTTTAGTCACCAGGAGCCAAATGTGTACCCTCCTTTTAGAATTGTTCCTATGCCAAGACTCTGCTACAGCAAGAATTTTCAAGTGTGGAAATGCCAAGCTACCTGGGATGAAGTACCAGACAATCTCATGACCCCAGTTGGGGGAGATATGTGGCAAGACTGGCAGGTGCAAGTTTGTCCCATTTAGGATAAATATTGCCTCAAGGTTAAGTCCCTACCTATTTATGGCAGCACAAGGGAGACCCAGACGATATCCCCCCCCCCCCCCCCCCCGCCCCGCCACGTGTGCAACCAGTGACATAGAGACCAGAACTGCAGAGCACACCCCTGAAACACTCCACACTGCATTAGATGTGGCTGGCATCCTTGACTACTTGCCTTTAAAAAAGTAAAAAGAGTGATTAAGGTTAAGGCCAGTCTACTGTGACCCCTGAGGATCACCAGCCAAGACCGAGTTGAGTTGGGGCTAAAGTTGGAATTCGACTGAGTCTAGTTACAGTTTTATAAAATATATGGAAGAAGCTTCTTCTTTACTAAGCACTGGAATTCTAGACCTAGTCTGTGTTTAGGCAAAGTTGTTTTAGGATAAAATGAAAGGATATTTCACAGGCAGTAAGCTTGGTATTTTAGATGGACTGTATAGCTAGATCGAAAATTATTTGCATAAATGAATGGATCCATAATGGATTCTCAACAGTGAAAGCCCCAAATCTGACTCTTTGAAGCAGAGTGAGAGAGACTCAACCCTCTTTTCTATTAATACTCTCTTACCAGCAGTTTCCAGCCTGCACACACAGTAGTTCCCTTCTGGGGTCTGCTCAAAAGCCATGCATCCTCAACCTGGAAAGCTACCCGTCTGCCCCCAGGTTTCCCTTGTGAGGAGGGCCAGCAAAGTTATTTGTGGACTCTTTCTCTCTAAAAGTTGATCTCAGGGTATAGTGGGAAATATTTTAGTACATCACCATCTACTGCACACACTTGTTAAAACATAAAAAGTTTTGCAGAGCACTGGCCTTGCTATGTGCTCTGTCACGGTGTAGTTCATTTTATGAAGGGCCATCAGTTAAAGCAACTTCATGGCTAGTGGGTCTGCACCTGCAGTTGGACAAATGTGACTCTCAGCAGGCCAGGGGGCCAGGTGTTAGAACCCTTGCTTTATCACAGTCAGGTTCTGTGTTAGACCATCTCATGTTTGCACATAGTTCTTATAGTCATTATCTCTTTGTTGCTCAGGAGGACAGATCAGGTCTGATATGTGCTTACCTCAAGCACTCAGAAAGAATTACAGGTTGGTCTCTGGCATATCAACAGTATTGGGATCTGACCCACACAGGTCCTATAAATTGTAGAGCTCTTACCTTCTCGGCTGGCATCCTTGACTACTTGCCTTTAGAAAAGTAAAAAGAGTGATTAAGGTTAAGGCCAGTCTACTGCCTCCTTGTGGTCAGAGCACAGGTATGCAAAGAGCTACAGGGTATAGCAGTGAACAGATGAGACAGGTGGAGTTGGAGACAAAATATGTAGCATGGCAGATTGTGGTGGATGCTAAGGAGGCAAAGCAGGGAAGGG
This sequence comes from Callospermophilus lateralis, assembly GCF_048772815.1. Taxonomy (NCBI): domain Eukaryota; kingdom Metazoa; phylum Chordata; class Mammalia; order Rodentia; family Sciuridae; genus Callospermophilus; species Callospermophilus lateralis. Next base: position 142,267,837 of record NC_135310.1, read on the forward strand.
GATACGAAGGGCTGGGATAAGGTTTGGGATTTTAGGCAGGGTCACTGAGGTGTTAGCATTGTTAGAGAGAGAGAGAGAGAACACGTACCCCAGCAGTGGGGGTTAACCCAGAGGCTCTACTACCGAGGTACATCCCAGTCCTTTTAATTTTTTTATTTTGAGGTAGGAATTTGCCAACTTGCCCTGAGTGGGAGGGCCCCATGGTGTCTGGAGAGGAGGGAGGGGGCTGAGGGGACAGAGGACAGCCTGTTGTTGACCAGGCTTGGGGAGCACGGGGTATCAGGGGAGCTGCATGCAAGATGCACAGGACCTGGCTGGGATGGTGGCGGCAGGAACAGCCAGAGTGCCCCCATTCCAGAAAGACTGGACCTGGGCGGGAGAGGAGAGGAGGCCGAGCTTGAAGCTGCCTGGACAGACTGGGAAGACTGAGGCAGGGGGCTGGGGCATCTGGAGCCCAGCCTGCGCCCGGAGAACTTGGGATGCCGATTCAGTCTGATTGGAAAAGCCAAGAGGGTGTCAGGATCCTTCATTTATAGTTTTGCCCAGTTCTTCATTTGTTTGAAAGAGAAGCCCTAAACAGCTTCTGATGAGTGTGGCCATGGTATTTTTGTGCTTGGCTACTGTGTTTTTGTGTGTGGCTGTCCCCACTCTGTCTTTCCTGTGGGGCTGAGTTCTTGGCAGTTTCTTTGTCAACCAGCCAGGGGAAGGAAGTCTGTTGAGCAGAAAGAGAAAACCAGCTGTGAAGAGGAGAAGGGTGCCTTTCCTCCATCTTTTGGCACCCACATGGTTCAGTGGTATAATTTGTGGCCTTTTCCAGTTAGAGAAATGTGGGTTTTTTTTTTTTTTTAAAAAAAAAACATGGTAAATACACCTAATGCAAACTTTACCCTGTGAGCCATTTTTAAGTGTTCAGTTCAGTGGTATTGAGCACATTCCCGCTGATGTGCAGTTACCACCTCAGAACATCTCCAAAACTGTTAAAAAATGAAATTCTGCACTTAGATGTCCTTCTCAAATGTACTTCAGAGTTACCCAAATTTACCATGAAAAGTTACTATACAAACATAAAAATGTTTTCATATAGATTAAATATTTGATTCTAAAAATGTCATGGAAGCCTCTCTAGAGGACAACTTCTCCACTTGGGGTCTAAACTGAGAATTCTTGTGAAGTCCAGGGGACTCTTGCTGGACTCCACCTTTTCTGGCCAACTCTCCCTTCAGCAAATGTCCTCTTGTGTCTTCTGGATGGCTTTGTTGGCCCTTAAAGTCCCTTCCAAATAGGGCTAGTTATGTAGACCCCTTGAGGTCTTCTGATACGTGTGAATGCTTTTCTAAGTCTCCTGCTGCGAAATCCCAGGGGATCCTTGTGCTCACAGTTGCACCTGTGTGCTGAGCGTCCCTCTCTGTGTCCCTGAACTGTTACTGGACTCAAGAATTCTCTTCCTTGGGCTGGGGATGTGGCTCAAGCGGTAGCGCACTCACCTGGCATGCGTGCAGCCCGGGTTCGATCCTCAGCACCACATACAAACAAAGATCTTGTGTCCGCCTAAAACTAAAAAATAAATATTAAAAATTCTCTCTGTCTCTCTCTCTCTGTCTTTCTCTCTCTCTCACCTCTCTCTTAAAAAAATTAAAAAAAAAAAAAAAAAAAGAATTCTCTTCCTTGCCATTTGCTTCTCCCAAAACAAAACAAAACAAAACAAAATAGAAAACACCTGTTGAATTAAAGCTTGTCCCAAGTCCTTCAGGTGACTTTGCAGGATCTTGCCTGATGTTTGCTGCTTCACCTTGAACTCTCTGCAGAATTAAAGTCAGCTTTATTCGTCCTTATTTCCCATTGCACCTGTTTAGAAGAACCACCACCCCACTTTGCTGAAGCAGCGTGATTTAGAAACCTGGCTTTGCTGCGTCTGATTGTGCCCAGCCAGTCTGAAGATTTTCCACCTCACCAGTCAGCTTGTCCCGTTTACTGGTTCTTACGTGTGGCACTAGCTCCAGGCTCTTGGCTCCCTTCACCAGCTTTGCTCGCCCTTCAAAGTCATACTTGTTTCGGATTATGAGAGTTTCAACTGGGAGCTTTCCGCGTTCACTTTCTTTTATCTCCTTTTATTTCACAGTGTGCTTCTCGTTCACATCAGGCTTTTATTTCATTCTCCTTCAAATAAAAATAGTTTGTATTTTTAAAACAAACTTATGTAGGGGTTATGGCTCAGTGGCAGAGCGCTTGCCTGGCATGTGTGAGGCTCGGGTTCGATTCTTAGCACCACATATAGATGAATAGATCAAGGTCTGCCAACAACTTAAAAAAAACTTATCTAGGGAGGGAAACCAAGCAGTGAAGGGAATAATGCCAGAATGTGGAAACTCACATAAAATTTAAGCATCAGAACTAAACCACTGTTACATTAATCACATCATCATCTTGTTCATACGCAGTAATGGCAACATGAATGCTGCCTTAGTTACCAACTTCCAAAATGCTTCACACCCAGACACACGAGTTGCTTTCATACCAACCCTCTAGGGGTGGGTACAGGTTGAACATCTCCAATCTAAAATCCTAAATACCCCCAAATCCGAAACTTTTGGAACACAGTCAAAATGCACATAACATTTTTGGGTTTTTGGAGCATTTCATACTTGGGTTTTTTAGATTAGGGTGCTCAGCTGGTCAAGTCTGTGCAAATATGCTCAAATCCGAAAAACTCAGAAATGTGAGACACTTCTGGTGCCCAAGCCTTTTGAATAAGGGATACTCTGACAACTGCTGTGTATCTGTGCCGATGAGTGAAGTGGAGCTGCTGGAGCCTGTGGAAGCTGCTCAGAGCCACTGAGCCAGACCCGGGCAGGTGTGCACTTGGGACCCAGCCAACCTGTCTGTGACTTCCTCTCCTCCTTGCTGTGCATAGCTAGAGCAAATGTATTTTTCTGTGCCCTGCCTTTTTTTTTTTTAAACTGAAGTATATATTAGAAATAGTTTCATATCTTTGTACAGATTGAAATTTAAGGCCTTCATGAAGGTAGAGAGGGAGACTTCTGCATTAGCCTGCCTCTGTTCCCTTGATGAGGTTACCTGATCCTCTTTGTGCCTCAGTCCCTTCTCTGTAGAGAGGGGAGGACAGATTAGGATTCTGCAAGAATTAATGAGTTAATATAGATAAAGAGCTTAAAGCAGTGGTTGCAAAATAAGCACCTGCAGATGTTAATTACCCATGTTAAATGTCAGGTACCCGCCGCATCCTTTGTTCATTCTGGGCTTATTCATGACGGATTCACTTGGGAGGGTGCTTTGAGGGTAGTGCTGGAGCCAGTCATGTGCATTTTTTTTTTTTTTTTTTTTTTTTTTTTTACTGATTTATTATCTAAGTGTCATTCTCAGTAAGGTTCTCTGTTGGTTTGGTGGCTGTCGAGTCTCTTTGAAGCTTTCCTTAGTGGTGTGTTGTTTTCAGTGAGTCACACTGTAGGTGTGTTCTGTGGAACAAACCTGTCCTTGGATTATGACAACAGGGAAATTTTATTTCAAGGAAGCTCCGTTCTGGGAGACAGGTGCCTCTGTCTGAGGTTCTTTTCTCTCTGTGCCAGTTAGCACCAGCTACTTGCTGCCCACTGTTGCTGTTGCAGATCAGCCGTGCCTCAGTGAGTTGCTTAACACAGAATTCATTTAATTCAGCCCAAATCAGTTGCCCTGGCCAAGCAGATGGGGAACAAGCAGGGTTATGTCCCTGCCACACCCCACCTGGCCTCCAGGGCTTCACCAAGTTCATACAAGGCAAGCTTCATTTCTTTTCTATGATTGACAGTTGCATAAAAGAACATTTTTACTGTGGATTTTGTTGTGAGAAATTGAGACTGTTTGGCTTGTACTAGTTTTTCACACTTTTGCATTTTAGGAATTATGCCTTATTTAGGAGGTATGTTATCTTTTGGGAGCCCCCATCTACAAGCACTTTTGAAGTTCAGGTTCAGTGTTTGGTGAACAAGTAGTGTCTTGTTTGCAGGAACCACCTCTTCTGTCTCCTCCATTTTCCCTCAACCTGACCACTGACTACAGGTCCTCCAAGTTCTGAATAGCTGTGCCCTGGCTGGACCAACAGGATGACTTTAATAGATACACAGTTTATAAGGATCATAAGAACAAGCTTGTACTTAATGGTTTTATTTTTTGAACTTTGATTTGCATATTTCATGACATGTGCATGATGAACATAATTATTGCCACTACTTCTTGCCAGTCATACTCTCTCCTCACTGTGTTGGCTTTACATTAGTGACTTGAGGTCCTGTCGTGTGCAGGCATTAGCATATAGGTGGTGAGGCTCCAGGTATGAGCTTGTTACCAGTGATCAGAATAGTATAGAAGGTGACATTAATTCATTAGCAGCAGTTATTTATTTCTCTGACGCAGAAGACCTAAAAATACAGACCAGTTAAATGTCAATGAAAAACACAACATTATGAGCAAAATATTAGGGAGGCATATCCCTGTTCTTTCTGGTCATATCTATTTTGGGCTCACACAGGGAGGCCTACATTAATTCTCTAGGCTGGTCACCCAGGCCTGAACCTAGGCGCAGAGGGCTTGGCTAGCTAGAGTTGTCTGGGGGCCAGGCTGGCTGCTGGGAAGGAGGTGACCCCAGTTCTCCTTCTTGAAGGTTGCTGACAGTTGTGTCACCCATCCGTCCCTAAGTAGCTCTTCAAAGTCACCTGAGTGACAGTGCTGGAGATGTTGCCCAGGCCTTGGCCATGTTTGAGTCCCGCTCCCAGCACCAGATTCCTGTGAGGGCCAAGTGGGCCAGGAGATGATGGTCCAGACTTCCAGGAGAAGAAAGGGAAAGCCACTTCTTAAGGTGCATGCTGTGATGTTTAAGGAGGTCCTTAGAAGTAAAGCTGTTGCTGCACTGTGCACCTCCATGAAGGAATTTTAATTTTATGGGGTTGCTTTTTAGGGAGAACATTTCTTCTAAGAGCCTCTGGAAACTGCCCCAGGAGTTGAGCCTGGTGCCCTTGTCTGCTGTGTGGCTCCCTGTGTAGTTCACCTTCTGTGCCTCATGTCCGTGCAGTTCTACTTCTGTCCTCAATAAGCTGTGAGCAACTTGGCTGCCAGAGGCACGAGAGTGGTCAGGTTATGGACACCGGTGACCGTGTCCTTCAAATCAGCACCCGGCACAAGGGTCTATTCCCTGTTAAATCACAAGCCAGTCATATAAATTCATAACCCTGGTCGTAAACCAGGAAGAGACCCCTCTGCTCCCCTCCTCCAGGAACTGGAAACAGACACGTCAGGGTGCTAACTAAGCAGCCTTTCTGGAGATGCTGTGCGGGCCCTGGGCACCTGCTGGTGGTGTTCTCACAGCTCCTGCGAACAAACAAGATACTTTAGGATGAGAAGCAAAAGGTCCCTCCTCCCTGGGGCTGTGCCTGATCCCGGAGACAGTGTGTGCTTTAGCTCCAAAAGAAAGGTTTAAGTGCTGCTGTGTCTGCTGTTTGGTTGGAGGCATTTTGTTCTTTTTCAAGGGAGTAGGGTGAATTTACACTGATTTTGTGGAGCCTTTAAAGAAGGCTTAAGCTCACCGCTGAAATCTCAGCTCCACCTGGTGACAGCCTACCCGAACTACTCCCTTTCTTTTGAAAAGAAAGTAATTTTTGCCAGAGCCGTAAAACTTAAAACCATAGTAAATAGCGCTTATTTTGACTTCTATTAAAACAGTATTCTTTATTGCTAACCTGTGAAAGACCTCTGAACATGACCTAATGGATCAACAAAGTTCTTTGCCTTTGGGGGCAGTTCAGTTAATACATTTGGAAGCCTACTGCAGCTGTCAGTGTGGACTAAGTCAAACACATGAAATGCTTCAGGACAGTTATTTAATTTGTTTGTCTTTATTTTGCAGATCCTAGGCCTCTTACTCCTGAGTAGCTTCAAAGGGAATTTGCCTGGCAGTGACTCTTTGGCTTGTCTATGGCAAGGCCTTTCTAGTCTACCTTGGTGCTAAGGGTCTGGTATGGCTTCCCAGCTAGTCAGTGTCTGCTGATTTGAGCAAGAAATGTCTTTTCAGATGGGTGCAAGAAATGTCTTTTCAGAACATTACTAGTTCCACTTCATGCTAGAAATGGGAGGAGGGGGCCGTTTGGTTCCTTAATCCTTTGGAATTAATTTATACTCACAAAGAATAACCCTCCAAGAGTTTTGACTCGCCAGGTGTTGCTCCAAGTTTGCATTCATTGGCATCCTGCCTAAGCAATCCTGGCTTTGGCACAGCTGATTCCTATTGCAAAATGGTATTTCCCATGGGGGTGAGTCTGAAAAGATGCTCCAAGAAAGCCACTTTCTCCTACAAGCATCTAAATTAATCAGGGAAATAAATAGCCATTTGAAGCTTTTCATAGGAATGCAAAACAAATATTTAATGCAGAGCTGATCTCAAAAGCGGCTTAGTTGTAAATGCCTTCATTGAAATAAACTTGCAGTTCTGATCTTTGCTTCTTGGGGATCTATGGCTGTGACTGAGGCACAAGAAGGTCCAACTGTGTAAGTCAATTATGTGTTTCTGAGTAGAGAAAGGAGGGTCTGATGAGAGAATTTTGGAAAAGATAATGGTTAGGAAGATACCATTGTAGATTTAAAAAACCAGTTCTCAGCCGGGCATGGTGGTACCCACCCATCATCCTAACAACTCAGGAGGCTGAGGCAGGAGGTTCATAAGTCTGAGGCCAGCCTCTGAAACTTAGCAAGACCCTCAGCAACTTAGTGAGAACCTGTCTCAAAGTTTGGGAAAAAAAAAAAAGTGGCTGGGGCTTTAGCTCAGTGGTAAAGTACTTGCCTCACATGAGTGAGGCCCTGGGTTTGATCCTGGCACCACATAAAAATAAATACATAAAAGATAATGTGTCAATTTGCAACTATATATGTATGTATGCATATACACATATATTACATATATTTAAAGGGCTGGGGACATAGCTTGAAAGTACAGTACATGTTTAGCATGTACAGTATTGGAAAACAAAAATAAATGACACAGTTCTTCATGAATTTAAAATAATAAATTTAAAATAATCTTAAATTTCTTTATCTTTGGAAGCATAGCTTCAAAATATATAAGGCAAAGCTGATATAACCTCAAATCTGTAGTTAGTGGAAATTGTTGAATGACTTCTCCATAAGTGACTAGTAGGTTGATCAGAGAGACACTGTTGGGATAGATTTGAATAGCTGCAGTTTTGTCTGAGCTAGTGGACAGGAAAACCCATTCTTTAATAAGAAGTTAAACTTTTAAAATGTGAGACATAGTGTTAATTTTTCCGTGTACTAAGCTACAAAACAGTAAACATCAACAAATACCAAATTTATACTATGGTCTCTGATCACAGCTTATTAAGTTAGAAACTGAATTTCTAAGCACATACATTTTGGGAATTTGAATTCAAAATAGCTTTGCAATACCACTAGGAGTGTACAGGTATACCACACTGCACTTAAAAGACACCAGATGATTGAGAGGCGGCTGAGAGCAGTGGGAATGCTCAGGATGCAGACAGCTCCTACAGACACCTACGGGGATGCAGGTCGAGCAGGGAGCCTTGAAGGAATCAGCAGTCTGACCTACTCATCCACACCGTGCCCCCACACCAGACCCAGAGAGTTCCCAACGCACCCCAAGAAAAAGTCGAAGGAAGCCGGCGATAGTTTAGTGTTAGGGAGTTTGTTTGTGAGTTACCATGACGCAAGTTCAGGAGATGTCATTTCTTCCAGTGATAAATCCAGTATACAGACGTTCCTCAAGTTATAGTGGGTTGTGTCTTGTTAAGTCCATCCAGGGTTGGAAGTACAAGTATAAAATGCACCGAGTGGCCCCAACCGAGGCACATCAGAGCTTAGCAGCACGCTGCCCCATAGGGCAGGTGTGCCCCCAACCCCACCCCCACTGCCCCACAGGCAGGCATACCACACCCCCTCCCCAGTCGGCTGCTTGGAGCTTTGGCTGCTTCTGCCGCTCTGCCTTGATTGGAGCGCATGTTGCTAGCCAAGAAAAGACACACACTTGAAGTGCAGGTTTTTTTTTTTTTTTTCCCCTGAATGCATATTGAGTCAACATCATCCTAAATATTTCTAACCTAATAGGACTGTAAGAATACTATAATACCATTATATTTTAATAATAACCACCATTACATAAAATGATATTGATTCAAAATGCCACTTTTACAATTGGCTTGTTTTAGTTGGGCTCTAAACTATGACTCCACATTTGGCTGACTCTTTCCCTCTATTTTATTGTCCTCGTTCCAACCATTCCTTGAAAGAACCAGGGCATTTGTGGTGTGGATTGTCCCAAGTCTGTAATAGCTGACTGCATCCTAGTTGTATTTGTTTTTCTGTCCCCATGTAAGTTGTGAATTTTACATAAATTGATAGTTACTAGATCTAGGGGCTTGTTAAATTCAGGGCAGTCTCTTTGTCAAGAACCCTTAGAGACAGTGCTGCAGCCTTCCCGTGACATCTAACCAGGAAGCACATGATATCTGGTTGTCCCACTTTTAGTGAGGTTAAGATTTGTCGGTGAATTCAGGTGTTTTTATGTCTATGAACATAGGCATAAAATTTCCTAAATAGAGTGTGAGCAAGAATTCAGCAGTGTATTAAAAAATGACCAATTTAACATACGAAAATGTCATGTAATATATGTCATCATAAAATCATCTCAACTAAGAGATTGGGTCTTTCTTTACAATTTATTGCCTTTAATTAAAAACTCTCCAGCAAATTAGCAATAGAACCTGCTCTGACATAGGGTATCTACTCAGACTTGCTCTAAACATGGTGAATGATGAAATGTTACAAGTATTCTATTTAAAATACAGAGCAGTGGGCTTGAGACCTGGAAACCAAGAAACAAGGCTGTCCATGTAACAGGCAGGTGTGGATGTCAGTAAGGGGGGACACAAGGTAGACCGTGAACTGTTTTTCCATCCGAGTGCCAATTTAAATACTTACGAAAACATTTATAGTAGCAACAAAATCATAACCACAAATCTATAAATCCAAATGTGCAAAATCTTTATGAAAAGAATTAGAATGTTACTGAAGACAATTAAAGAGAACCAAATAAATGGACTAGTGTTCCATGTTGGTGGATGGGAAGGTTTGTTACTTTTAATTCTTACCCCTCCCCATTTATAGATGCAGAATAATTTCACTAAAAATCCCAAAGTGGGAAGGGTTTTGCTTTGCTAGTTTCTGTTGCCTCTCCGCTTTGGTCACTGTTGTGTGGCACAAGATGACAACTTGTATGCAAGAACACTGTGCCTAGAATGTCCAGATAGTTTTCACATAGAGGAGGTGGGTGCCTCACCCTGTCAGACCCCTCACCTGCCTTGGCGTGGTGGGGCTCTCTGGTCTTCCTTGGAGCCGCAGGACCTCCTTTTGTGTTCTGCAGGCAACAGCTTTGCTCAGTATTGGTTTTGGGGAATGCCTTTCTTTTGCCTTCATTTTTGAAGGAGCATTTTGTGGAGCATAGAATCTTTGATTTTAATTTGGTGCTTTGAGGATGTCTTCCCCTGCCCTCTGGCCTTGCTCCTTGCTGATGGACAGTCAACCCCCGGGGCATGGGCATTTTGCTTTCCTGGCTGATTTCAGGTTTTTCTCTTTGCCTGTATTTCCAGATATTTAATGAGCACATTCTCACCCCTCTTCATTTTCTTAAGTCTTTTCTGTGTGTAGCTTGCATAAATTCTGTTGCTCTCTATTTAATTCACTGATTCTTTCTCCTGCCATCTCAAAATCTGGTGAATTTTTTAAAAATTTAGATTGTATTTTTTAAGCTTAATTAAAAAAAAATCTCGATAACTTGTATTTCTTTGTGGATGTTTCCTACTTGAGTTATTGTCATGTTTTCCTTTAGTTCTTCAAGCATTCTTTAAACATCTGTGTGTCGGGGCAGGTACTGGGGACTGAACCCAGGGGCACTCTTCTGCTGAGCTGCAGCTCCAGTTCTTTATACTCATCATCATCATCATCATTTATTATTATGTAAAGTTTGAAATAGGTTGGCAGGCCTCAAACTTGGGATTCTCTTGCCTCCGTCTCCTGAGTTTCTGTGATTGTAGGCATGTGCCACTGCTCCTGGTTTAAAATATCTTGAATGTTCCCTCTAAAATCTGGAACAAGACAGGGATGCCCTCTCTCACCACTTCTGTTCAACATAGTTCTCGAATCACTGGCCAGAGCAATTAGACAGACGAAAGAAATTAAAGGCATAAAAATAGGAAAAGAAGAACTCAAATTATCACTATTTGCAGATGACATGATTCTATACCTAGCAGACCCAAAAGGGTCTACAAAGAAACTATTAGAGCTAATAAATGAATTCAGCAAAGTGGCAGGATATAAAATCAACACGCATAAATCAAAGGCATTCCTGTATATCAGCAACAAATCCTCTGAAATGGAAATGAGGACAACCACCCCATTCACAATATCCTCAAAGAAAATAAAATACTTGGGAATCAACCTAACAAAAGAGGTGAAAGACTTATACAATGAAAACTACAGAACCCTAAAGAGAGAAATAGAAGAAGATCTTAGAAGATGGAAAAATATACCCTGTTCATGGATAGGTAGAAGTAACATCATCAAAATGGAGATATTACCAAAAGTTCTCTATAGGTTTAATGCAATGCCAATCAAAATCCCAACGGCATTTCTTGTAGAAATAGAGAAAGCAATCATGAAATTCATATGGAAAAATAAAAGACCCAGAATAGCAAAAACAATTCTAAGCAGGAAATGTGAATCAGGCGGTATAGCTATACCAGACTTCAAACTATACTACAGAGCAATAGTAACAAAAACAGCATGGTACTGGTACCAAAACAGGCAGGTGGACCAATGGTACAGAATAGAGGACACAGAAACCAATCCACAAAACTACAACTATCTTATATTTGATAAAGGGGCTAAAAGCATGAAATGGAAGAAGGATAGCATCTTCAACAAATGGTGTTGGGAAAACTGGAAATCCATATGCAACAAAATGAAACTGAATCCCTTTCTCTCGCCATGCACAAAAGTTAACTCAAAGTGGATCAAGGAACTTGATATCAAATCAGAGACATGGCGTCTGATAGAAGAAAAAGTTGGCTATGATCTACATACTGTGGGGTCGGGCTCCAAATTCCTCAATAGGACACCCATAGCACAACAGTTAATAACTAGAATCAACAAATGGGACTTACTCAAACTAAAAAGTTTTTTCTCAGCAAAAGAAACAATAAGAGAGGTAAATAGGGAGCCTACGTCCTGGGAACAAATCTTTACTCCTCACACTTCAGACAGAGCCCTAATATCCAGAATATACAAAGAACTAAAAAAATTAGACAATGAGATAACGAATAACCCAATCAACAAATGGGCCAAGGACCTGAACAGAAATTTCTCAGAGGAGGACATACAATCAATCAACAAGTATATGAAAAAATGCTCACCATCTCTAGCAGTCAGAGAAATGCAAATCAAAACCACCCTAAGATACCATCTCACTCCAGTAAGATTGGCAGCCATTAGGAAGTCAAACAGCAACAAGTGCTGGCGAGGATGTGGGGAAAAGGGTACTCTTGTACATTGCTGGTGGAACTGCAAATTGGTGCGGCCAATTTGGAAAGCAGTATGGAGATTTCTTGGAAAGCTCGGAATGGAACCACCATTTGATCCAGCTATTCCACTACTCGGTCTATTCCCTAAAGACCTAAAAAGAGCACACTATAGGGACACTGCTACATCCATGTTCATAGCAGCACAATTCACAATAGCAAGACTGTGGAACCAACCTAGATGCCCTTCAATAGACGAATGGATAAAAAAAATGTGGCATTTATACACAATGGAGTATTACTCTGCATTAAGAAATGACAAAATCATAGAATTTGGAGGGAAATGGATGGCATTAGAGCAGATTATGCTAAGTGAAGCTAGCCAATCCCTTAAAAACAAATGCCAAATGTCTTCTTTGATATAAGGAGAGTAACTAAGAACAGAGTAGGGAAGAAGAGCATGAGAAGAAGATTAACATTAAACAGGGATGAGAGGTGGGAGGGAAAGGGAGAGAGAAGGGAAATTGCATGTAAATGGAAGGAGACCCTCAGGGGTATACAAAATTACATACAAGAGGAAGTGAGGGGAAAGGAGGGAAAATATAAGGGGGAGAAATGAATTACAGTAGAGGGGGTAGAGAGAGAAGAGGGGAGGGGAGGGGGGAGGGGGGATAGTAGAGGATAGGAAAGGCAGCAGAATACAACAGACTCCAGAATGGCAATATGTAAATCAATGGTTGTGCAACTGAAGTGATTCTGCAATCTGTATATGGGGTAAAAATGGGAGCTCATATCCCACTTGAATCAAAGTGTGAAATATGATATATCAAGAACTATGTAATGTTTTGAACAACCTACAATAAAAATTAATTAAAAAAAATATCTTGAATGTATTTATTAGCATAGTTTGAAATCTTTTTCCAGCTAAATCCAATTTCTGGAAAAACTGGAGAAAATTTCCATCAAATGTTTCTGTTCAAGCTGGGCTCATGCTTTTCCTTTTTTTCCCCCTCCCTTTCCTACTCTGTTCGCTTGCTTGCTTTCAGGATATAAAAATTGTTTTGCCCAGAGCATTTTGGGGTATGTGTTTATATGTGTGCTTTTAAGTTACTTGTTTGATGTAGCCCAAGAAATCTTGTCACACCGACTTTTCTGTTCAGCTCCCCACCATCACCCCACTTCTGAGCCTCACTCTCCAGGGAGTCACTCTTGGATATCTGGAGGGTTTACTTGTGAGCCAGGTTTGGTGGGAGGCCATCTGTGAACCTCTGGAACTCACAGCTCCCGTCCTGCTTGGGCTGGGAATGCAGTGGAGGCCCGAGCCATTGTCTGGGCTGCCCCAGGTCTTTCTGGGCCACTGGGGTGTGCAAAGTGTGCCCAGAGGCTCGCAGAGGGCGGGGCCGTGCAGAGCTCATAGGGAGCTTCAGAGGCCCAGGACCCTTGCCGTGTCTGCCTGCTCCTCCAGTCAGTCACTGCCGACGTCACTGTGCTGTTCTGGGGAGACCCTTTCCCCCCAGCCTTATCACTTGCCTGTTTTGGCTTTCTAGAGCCTGGAATGATTGTTTTTGCTAATTTTCTCAAGTTAAAAGTTTTCTTTTCCTCCCCGGTAGAAAGGGTCTGTCAGACTCCATAGCTGAAGTCCCCCTGCCAGGCCTATAACCTATATAAAAACATCTGACTCGTTGATTGTCCCCTCTTCGGAGGCCTGGCTTTGGGGACACCACTTCACTGGCTCCCTGCCCTGCTGTGCCCCTCCTCTCCAGTCCTCCTGCTCTCTGGGTTCTCAGCTGGGTGAGTGTCCGGGCGTCGGCCCTCGGGCTCCTTTCTCTTTCCTTGGTCCATACTCACTCCTGGGGTCTTGGGAATTTAACGACCCTTTAGTGCCCTCTAATGCCAGCTCTCTGTCTAGCCTGAGTTCTGGATCTGTGACTCGAAAGGCTGTCTCCCTCTCCTCGCAGCTTGTTAAGACTAGACCCTTGGGCCAGTCACATTTCAGTCAGCGGAGGCTCCATCCTTGGAGCGGTCGCTTGGGTCAGATTCCTGGGTCAACCTTCACCCTCCACGTCTCTTTGTCCGCAGCCAGGGCTCCAGGAAGTCCTGTGAGCACCGGTACTGGTGATTTCCAGAGAGACCCCGCAGGACACGGATGCCTGGAAGGGTGGATGATGGGGTCTGTGCAGGGGGGCATTGATTGGGAGAATTGGCTCATGTAACCGTGGAGCCTGAGAAGCCCCAAGGTTGGCACGGCCCACTCCTCAATATTCTTCCTGGGCGTCCACATGACTCACTGCCTCCTGGCCACTTCTCTGCCTTACCCTGTCTCTTCCTATGGCCTTTCTCCCAACAGTTGTGTACATTACTGTGCTGAATGTATTCGTTTTGTCTCACTCCTCTCACTTGAACATAGCTTTGAGAGTAAGAGGGAGAAGTGACGTCTGTGTTTCTTCTGTGCTATAGTCTCAGCAGCAGCAGGAAGCCTGGTGTTGTGGAGTCGCAGCAAATATCAGAGGAGCGAGGACTGACTGGTCAGGGAGTCCACCTGGTCCAGGGGCTTCCACCCCGACTGTCAGAACCTCTCACTTGGCGGATCTCCAAGCTAGTTTGTCGGACTTGAAGTCTACAGACGTTGAGCATCACTCCCAAAGATCCTCTCTAGCTTGTTGCAGTGCTGTTTAAAAATTAAATTTGGCCAAGTCCTCTCCACCCTAAACAGTCTCCCTTACTTCGCTGGACTTGGAGAGAGTTCACTTTCTCACAGAAGCCACCCGGCACCCTGGTCTGGCTCATGCCCGTTTCTAATATTGTTGAATACCAGAGGTCCCATTAGTCTCCGCAGCGAGCCTCGTGCTCTTCCTTGGCACTGTGGCTGTGTTGCTTTGTGATGTTGAAGATGCTATGGCCTCTATAACATGGCGCCAGACCTCTGTGCAAAAGTTGAGATTTTGATTTCTGGCCAAAGCAGTTGTGTTATGGTTTGTTTGTTTGTGGAACATAAAGTGCTTTATTTGCCTATCATTGGTCGTGAGTGAGTGAGTGAGTGTGTGTGTGCAGGCGTGCCTTTGCGTAGTTTGAATAGTCTTTTGTGGGCTGCATTACACACTGGAGTGAGTTTTATTCCTGGGTGGATAGATTCATTTCCTTCAGCAGAGGCTTTGGGAGTTTTTCAATACCAGTCAACTACCTCAGTGAAATCTGTCATAAATGTTGCTTTTACCAAGAGTCTACCAGGTGCCTGGTATATTCTGTACCTGAATGTTTTGGCATCTCTTGGCATTTTGGCTTGGGTTGGTTGTTTGTGGAACATAAAGTTTAAAAGTGAATATTTGGACAAGTGTTTCAAAATTTAAGATGTGTGGAGGCTTGCGTATAGCACTATAATTTCTAACTTCACTGTGCTGTTATGAAAATAGAATTAGATTGAAAATTCCCCACATCAGACATCCTAGTTTATCTATTTTTAGTTACCCAACAATATCATCTTTGTCTCTATCCATTTAAGAGCAGCAGTCTTGGAAGCACAGTAGCATCATTCAGCTTCAGAACAGGAATTTCTTTATGATTTCTTCGATCTCTCTATTTAGTAATTTCGGTTTGTGTTGCCAGTGAGAAATAACCAATGTCTTATCCTGCTTTGAGGCATCTGAAGAGTAATGCAGTTGTTGTGAAATTAGTTCTTGTAGTTATTTTTCAGTTGTAGCAGCTGTGTGGGAGAAGTTCTGATTCGCCCTGTTTATACAATATACACATATAGATTTGATTCAATTTGTGATTTGTTTGTCAAGTAGAAAAGAAGCAAGCAGATTTATTCGTACCAGATACCACTCTACACTATTCAAACGAAACACCAGAAATGTGACCTATTGGTAAAATCTTTCAATGGCTTATCCTTTGCAAAATATTCATTCCGTTTTTTTGAGGTGTGGGTAAGCCCTATTTTAAAAAAATGGATGAATCAGATACTGAATTTTATGGCTCCTAGCCAAAAGGATCTTTTTGATCTCTCAGTCTCATTGGCGAGGAGAGGGCCACAGCCTGCAGTTCCTTCGTATGTGTATCGTGAGAGGCGTTTTCATCCCTGGTCTCCAGTGTGCTCACGGGAGGGGAGGGGGAAGGGCAGTTGATGGGTCCTGAGTGTTTTTCATGGGGTGGATGGAAATTCACATTTGCTAATAACCTAAGCCATTGAATTTCTCCTTAATTTTTGTTCTAAAAGTTAACTTAACATTCCACTGTTTGGAAACATGGCTATTGAAAATTCCTGCACTTTAATTCTACCAGTGTGCTCCAAGAGTGAGTTAATTAATTGGCAGATGTAAAATATGTAAAAATATAGAATTTCGTTATTATTGAAGGAACTAAAAAATGAAATGATGTGTATCTGGTTTCGTGCTGTGCTTTGGAGCAGGCTCTGAGATCCTGCTTTGAAACGGCGGAGGGACCTCCTGTGGGAACACTCATGGGTACTGGGCCTGCGGATCCTGCCTCCCGCACCCGCTTGCTCCTTCTTTTGAGCACCCGTTTGAGTTATTTCTTGGGGATTATTCCTTACTAAATTCCCATGTGAGATTGTCTTAAAACCCTTGGATGCTCCTGTTCGCTTGCCCTTTGTAAGACGGTCCTGCTGCCCCAGCAGTTGAGGAAGTGGCTTCTTCACACCAGGAAGCCTTTTAGACAGAACATGTCCCTCACATGGGTAAGGTTAAATCCTATTCCAGGTTTATTGATAGTTTATGTTCTTTTATGAATGGCTTAGGCAGAATTTGTTCCACTCTCAATTCGAGTGTTGGCCTTACTGTTTTGAAAGAGCTTTTTATGCGTTAAGATTTAGCTTCTTAGTCACAGTCTGTCAGTCTTATTTTATGATCATTTTTTATGTGTATTACATGCATTTTAAATGTTTCTGTTCAGTGTTGGCATTAGGGTTGGCAAAGCCGCCTTCTCCCCATCGTGTGGTAGAAACTAGTGTGCTGTGCTCCTCACAGGAATCTGAGAGGACCGGGGGTCTCTACAAGACCAGGAGCAGTCTTAAATATTTTTGGCCAGAAACATCTTTTCACACCACAATTAATTCCAGACCACGAGCTGCCTAGGTGACTTTCTGCTAAACTTGTTCCATGAGGTGGGTTCACATACGGTAAGTGTCTGTGGATCCTAAGTGCGCAGGTAGGTGAATTCTGACAGACACGTACACCTGTGTAACTGCCACCTGACAGGGATGCCCGCATTTTTATCACCTCCAGGCCCCCCACCCAGCCCGTTCCTCCCCCCACCCCCGCCACTTCAGCCACTGTCCATTCCTCTTTCCTCACGCCAGTTTGCCGTCTCCACGACGTCATATAGATGCAGTCACACAGTGTGTGTCCTTTAGTGTCTCCTTCCATTTGCTGAGCATGGTGACATTGCACGATCAGTAGCAGTCCTTCTATTGTGAACATCATTCTAGTGTCCCAAATCCCCAAGATGAGTCAGCTGTTAAGGAGGAAGGCTTATTTCTGCTCACAGTACAAAGCCTCAGAGGTTTCTGTCCATGGTCACTGTGAGCTCCCCTCTTTGGGCCTTTGGTGAGGCAGCACTTCAGGGTGGGACCATGCAGCAGAGAAGCTGCTCACTCCTGGCAACCGGGAAGTAAAGAGTGACAGAGGCTGGTGCCCCAGAACCCCCTGCAGGGGCACACCCCGCAATCCTGCCTAATGATCACCACCTCCTGAAGGTTCACCACCTTTGAAGAGTGTGACAAGCTGGTGACCAAGCCTTTAAAATGCAGGCCTTTGGGGGACCCTCACCGACTGTAGCCATCATGTGAGCACCTCGGTCTGCTCACACACTTTCCCATTGGCGGATCCTGGGCTGGTTCCATCTGTCTCTGGGGGAAGAAGGCGGCCCGAGCAGTCTTGTACAGGTCTGCTTGTGGACTGCAGCATTCCTAGAGTAGACTTGCTGGGGTAGCTGTGTGTTGAAGGAACTGCCAGAACATTCTCCAGAGTGGTTGTGTCACTTTTTACTCTAAAGCAAGACATTGGGAGTAGCTCTTGTCAACCTCAGCAACATTTCCTGTCATCTTACTAATCTTAGCCAGTAGAATAATTCTTGAACTTAGGTGTTGGACGACCTGAAGAACTTTATTCTTTTAAGATTTTTTGCCTCTTTTATGCTCTTTGCGGTTTATTTATTTTAGAGTTGATCAAATTCTTTGAAAAAGTCTTTAGGAATCGGTGATTGGGATTATGTTGCATGGGGTTATGTTGCCTTTGTATGTCAGTGTGGGGAAAACGAAATAATACTGTTTGCCAGTTTATAAACACGGTATGTCTCTCGGTTTTCTCTCAACCATGTTTTGTCATTTTCATTGTAAATGTCTTATTGTTTGTGGTTAAATTTATTTTGAGTATTTTGTTCTGTGATTATTTTGTGAATTGTTGTTAAACTTTCATTTTCTGAATGGTTACTACTAATATATAAAAAATCTTGTAATTTTTTTTCTTGTCTCCCAATGACTAAATTCACAATTTTTCCCAGTCAATCGTGAAGTCTTTTTCTATTTTCTGAGTTTCAAAATCAATAATAATATATTGTTTTGCCTGCAACATCTTAAAATTTTGAAATATACAGCTAAGTTGAGAATTTTGCTATGAGCGTTCATAAACTCATGACACAGAATCTTATTTTACCATTCATCCATCTCTTCCTCTGTTGGTCCATCTTTTTGGATAATAAGGATTAGGATTGCTGAGTTGTAGGGTAGGATTTGTTTACTTGTGTAAAATGCTGTCAGATCTTTTGCCAAAGTGGATGAACCATTTTAAAATCCTACCAACAATGCATGAATGTCCACGTTTCTCAACACTGAATTAACTTACATGATATAACAAGGTTTGTGGTTCACTTTATTCATATATAGATATCCAGTCTTCTAGCACCATTTATTAAAAAGACTTAACCAAACCCCATCATGTGGCCGTTCTTTTCCACTTTGGCCGTTCTCAGGCGTATATAGTTAGTAGCTTATTATGTTTTTAATTTGTAGTCTCTTCATTGATAGCAGGTTTTATCACTTTCTAAAATTTTTTAATTGACAAAATGTCCATCACTTTTTAATATGCTTACTGGTCATTCACGTATCATTTTCTGAGAAGTGTCTGTTCAGATCCTTTGTGTACATGTGCTGTCTGCCTCTTATCTTTTCGTTATGAAATTCTAGAAATTTTATTTCTTAGGTACTGGAACTATTGGGAATGGGATGCATGTATTTTGTATTTGAAAAGAATATGAGTTTTGGAGACTAGGGTGGAAGGAATGTTTGTGTACCTGTGGGGGTTCCCTCCCCCATGATGGAAGTTCATCCCCAGCGGGAGGTGGTGAGGTCATAAGGGTCTGCCATGGGCTTGGCATCTTATAGAGGTCCACAGGAGCTTATTCACACCTTTCCCACATCAAAGACACATAAGGCACCATCTCACCAGACACTGCTGGTTCCTTGACCCTGGTCTTCCCAAGCCTCCAGGACTGTGAGCAGTAAATTTGTCGCAGCCCCAACAGGTAAAGACAGAAATCAGCACTGAGAGCAGAATGTTCATGTCTGTTATCTCCCCGTCTATGGTTTGATGGGGAAGGATTTGAAATTTTGAGCATCTGTTGTATCAGTTTTCTAATTTTTCATGGTTATTGTTTTTTGTGACCTAAGTAACCTTATCCTTTCCCCCAGGTCACAGAAATGATGGTCCTATGTTTTATCCTAAAATCCTCATAGTTTTAGATTTGGTATTTAGGTCTATAATAGATCTTGAATTAACTTCTGCATGTGATATGATAAGGTTTGCACTTTGCTCTTTTTGTATATGGGTAGCCAGTCTTTCAGTGCCATTTATTTAACCAAGTTGATTACTTTGTGACCCGGTACCTACCTACCTACCAACCAACCACCCAACCAGCCAACCATCCATATAGACCAGGAGTCTTTCTATCTATTTTCTCATGTGTCATTGATCTCTTTGTAGATCTTACGCACGAATTACACTGCCTTGAAAATTGCTTTATGATGATAACTCCTTAAGTGAGGTTGTGTGAGCCCTCAAGTCCTTTTTTAGGATTACTTTGGTTCATTTCCTTTCCATGTAAGTGTTAAAATCATCTTATGAATTTCCACACAAAACATTGTTGGATTATTATTGGGACTGTGTTGCGTTTGGGAAAATTTATACCTCAACTGTACTTGCTCTTTTTTCATGAACATGGAATATCTCTGCATTTATTTAAGGTTTTAATTCTCAGTGATATGCCTCCCACTTTTTTTTTTTTTTTTAATAGATTTGTTTTCAAAGGGCAGTGCACTTAGAGACTTTAGGTCCAAGTCCAGGAGAACTGCTCTGTCCCCGAACTAGGTCCTCAGTCAGTGATGATCTCAGAATGGTTCTCACTTCCACACACTCGCCAGTATCATCCGAGTCCTCTCTGTGAGGAAAGGGGTCTGATATTTTTATTCATGTACATCCGTCTTGTCTGCAATGTAATCAACAATTGCTTGTGGACACGTTAACTTTTCTGCCTCTGTATCAGGAATTTCAAACCCAAATTCGCCTTCTATGGCCATGGTAATCTCCACTTGGTCCAAACCGTCTAAGCCCAGGTCTTTCATAAAATGAGAATTTACTGAAAGCTTTTCTGGGTCAGTCTGTCATGGAGTTTCAGGACGTACAAAACAGGTTCTTAATTTTCTCTAACGTCAAAAGGGTTGTGTCACTAAACTGATGGCACAACGGTGTGACTGTCCATGGAATCTTCATGAGCAGTAAGGCTGCTGCTTAGTCCCGGGCCTTGTCTAGTTCCCTGGGACACCCAGCTGAGTGGCTGGGCCAGGCCAGCGTGGGGACCTGGAGTTCACGGCAAGAGGCCTGCATCTCTTGAAATACGGGATACCCCCAACCCCCAACCCCGTGTCTGTTTCTTTTTCAGTTGCAGTTGTAGGCTTAAACCTAGGGCCTGTGAATACCGGGCAGACTGCTCCCCAGCCTGGCTTCCCTCTCTTATTTTTCATGATACAGTTTCTTTATTTCCTTTTTCTTCCTTACATGTTTGATAGAATTCAGTAGTTGAACATCTGGGGCTTAGGGAGGGAGGTTGCTGAGAATTTTTTATCAGGTGCCTTAGCTTTATATTTTTGTTTCATGTTGGTGTCCGTTTTAGTTGAGTTCTATTTCTTAAGGAGTATGTCTATGTCATCTCAGTTGATGAAAATATTGGCAGACTGGTGTTCAGTATTTTGTACTTTAATGTCTGTAGGGTCTGTAGTGTTGTCTCTTCATTTCAATATTGATAATGTATGTATTCCCATATTTCCTGACCACCCTGACTATATTATAATATCATAATTATATTACAAATTTATATATATAAATTTTTATTATATTATAAATTTTAATAATATTTAAATGGAGCATCTTTTGACTTTTTGCTTTTTATTGTTGTTCCAATTTATTTCTCTTGCTAAGTATTTCCTTACTTTTACTACTTTTTTATTTTTATGTTTTTTATTTGTAAGATGGACACAATACCTTTATTTATTTATTTTTATATAGTGCTGAGGATTGAACCCAGTGCCTCACATGTGCTAGGCACTACTGTGCTACAACCCCAGCCCTATTTTTACTGCTTTGGGTTAAACTTCTTTTTCTATTTTTTAAAGTGGAAACTTAAATTGCATTTTTTTAAAGAAAAACATAAATAACTGGGCTATTTTTAGATATGATGTTATTATTGCTGTCTACTTTAATTTCCCTTCCATCAAAGAACATACAAGTCAATCATTTAAATTTTTACTGAGATTTACTTATCTTGTGGCTGAACAGGTGGTCTCCAATTGTGACTATTTTAAGTATATTTTAATATATAGTTTTTAGTCATTGGCTGTAGTATTATAAATATCACCAGGTTAAGGTGTAAGAGTGCTGTTAAAGACTTTAATGGATTATTGATCTTTTATTCAATGAAAGAGGGATGTTAACATTTCCAGCTGAGTTTGTGGATTACTCTTTGTCCCTGGATGGTTTTCCTTCATGTATTTTGAAGGCTTTTACTAAGTGAGTAAATATTGAGGATTGGCATAGTGTCTTGATAAACCAGCCCAGTTCTTAAAGCCATTCTTTCTTTATCTCTGCTCATCCTGCCTGTCTTAAAGTTCACTTCGATAAATACCAGCTTTTAAAAAAATAATTTCATGATGTCTCCTGACATATAAGAATAGTTATATTTCCATTTCGCTTTGCTTGTTTGGTTTAATGGACTTTATTTTTTCAAGAGCAGTTTTATGTTCACAGCAAAATTGAGAGGAAGGTGCGGAAATGTCCAGCGTACTTCTTGTCCCCACATACCACAGCCTCCCTCTGCATCGGCATCCCACCAGGGCGGAGAATTAGGTAGAAGTGATGAACCTGCACCCACCCATCGTTTCCACCCAGAGCCCATGGTTCACATCAGCGTTTACTTGCAGGGTTGTACGTTTACTTGCAGGGTTGTACGTTCTCAGGATTTTGCAAACGTTTAATGACCCGCATCCATCATTATGGGATCATGCAGAACAGTTTCACTGCCCTGCAGGCCTCTGTGTCGCTCCTGTTCTCCCCTCTCACCCTGGCGACTTCTATCTTATTGTCGCTGCAGTGTCATCTTGCCTTCCCAGAGTGACCTATAGTTGGAATCCCACAGCGTGCAGCCTTTTTGCTCTGGCTGCTTTCACTTGGCAATAGGCTGGTAAGGCTGGTCCCTGTCATTTTGTGTTTTGGCCGTCCACTGAAGAGCATTTCTCTGTCTAGATGTACCACAGCTTACTTACCCGTTCACCTCCTGAGCTGTCTGTTGGCTGTTATAACTGAAGCTGTACAACTGTCTGTTGTAGGTTTTGTTTGAATAAATACCAAGGAGCATGATGGCAGGCAGAATCATTTGGTAGGACCATGTTTAGTTTTGTCAGAAACAGCCAAAGGGTGTCCCATGGTGGCTGTACCATTTCGCATGCTCACCAGCAGCAAGTAAGAGTTCCTGCCTCCCTGCGTCTTGCCCACACCCAGTGTCATCAGTGTTTTGGATGTGCCGCTCTCATAGTGATGTGCCTCAGCCTTGTTTGAATTTGCATTTCCCTGGTGATGTGTGCCCTAGAGCATCTTTTCATGTCTATTTGCCATCTAGACCTCTTTGGTGAGATGAGTTTTGCTCTTTTAAAATTGAGTTGTTCATTTTCTTATTGTTGAGTTTTAAGAGATCTTTGTTGTATCTTTTCGATGAGTCTTTTTAAAAATATTTTTTATTGTGGATGGATACAATATCTTTATTTTATTTATTTTTATGCAGTGCTGAGGCTTGAACCCAGTGCCTCCCATATGCTAGGCAAGCACTCTATCACTGAGCCACAATCCCAGCCCCTGGATTACAGTCTTTTGTCAGATAATACCTTTTGCAAATATTTCCTCCCAGTGTGTGGCCTATCTTCTCATTCCCTCAATCACCAGATATATATATAATTTTTTTTTTTTTTTTAGGGGATAACATTGTTGAAATTTGACATTTCACTCTAATTGTCTAATGGCTTTTGGTCATATTGGTTTCTATTACTGTGATTTTTTCCGTTAGTTCTTAGTGACTGTTGTAGAGTGATGGTTCTGCCTAGGCCCCAGGCTCAGCATCACATGAGAGCTCATTAGGAACATAAATTATTGGGCTGTGTCTAGGCCTCAGACTCTTGGGTGAAGCCTTGGGCATAGTTAACAGTTGAAATGTGTGGAGATGTGATGTACCACTTTATGTAAAACACATACTTTAACAAACAGTAGAATCCAATTGATTTATCTTATTTGTGCTATTGTGAATTTTATATCTAGAAATGGTAAGTCTCACAATACTATATTTCAAATTTTTCATTTAACACTACACTGTCTTACTAAATTAAAAGAGAAATAAGAAGTCATTTATGTTTGTTCACTTATTTGTTGTTTTGGTCCTTTTTGTTCCTGTAGATCTGAGGTTTCACTTGATAATCATTTTGCTTCAACCCAAATCATATTCTTTAGCATTTTTAATAATGGGTATTGCTGGGAGACAGTTTCCACAAGTCTCTTGCATTTCTGCACATTTTGCTAGCAGAGCACTAGCTGCTATTCTCCTAGACTGTGTTAGTCAGCCTTTTGTTAGTGTTATCAAGATACCAAACAAGAACAATTTAGAAGAGGAAGAGTTTCTTTGGTATCATGGCTTCAGAGGTTCAGTCCGTGGTTGGTCGACTCCATTGCTCCTGGCCTGAGCTGAGGCAGAACATGATGGTGGAAAGGCTGCTCAGCTCAAGGCAGCCAGGAAGCAGAAGAGTGGGGGAGAATGACCAGGGCCAGCATAGACCAAGGCCATGCCTCCAGTGACCTCCTTCCTCTAGCCACACCCAACCTGCTACAGTTACCCCAGTGGTCCCTTCCGATTACTAATCAGATGAATTAATCCACCAATGAGGTTACAGCTCTCAAAATTTAATCATCTCACCTCTGAACATTGCTGCATTGTCCCCTGAGCTTTTGGGGGGACTCCTCATATCCAAACCATAACACTTCTTTTCAGGGATGTTTGTAGAGAAGAATCTGTCATTGTGACAATTCCAAGTCACTGCTTGAAAAGGATTGGAACCCCCTTTCTTCTACTAAAGGTTGGGGCAGGCAAGCTTGCCATCCGTCCTAGAAGATGAGAGGCTCCTCTGGTGTAGCATAGCCCATTGTATGCAGAGGTGTCATGCGGCTCTCTGTGGCACTGGAGGCTTAGCAAGCTGGAGTAAGAAAGCTCTGGCACTCTGGCTACAGTAGTAGCCTCTTCTGACTGTGGCTCCAGAGTCCCTTGCCTTCTTCCAGCATCCATAAAACAGTGGCAGGCTCACTAACCAGTTTGTGGGAGAGGTGAAATCGCAGACTGGTCACAGTTTTCGACAGTGTCGGTTATGAAGATGGGGAGCTGACAGAGGACGTAGTTTCCTCAGATAAGAGCATGGGAGCTTCTTGGATTGGTTGATGAAATTTTAGGGAAATCCATCGGGTCATTATTCTGACATGTTGTCCAAAGTGTCAGTGTACCAGTACGATCCTCCACTTCATTGCCTGCTGATGAGGAGAGACCGAGGGGATGACTGTGACTGGCTGCCAGGAAAGAGGTTTTTCAACAGATGTGAACCAGTCCTCTGGTTGTGGCCAGCTCTTCTCTGGGCGGGAAGACCTCCTGGACCCTTCTTACAGGCCGATGGTTTGTGGCCCTTTTCAGACAGTTAAGGGAAGGGAATTCACAGCCACAAGGGGCAGCTCTCTGGGACATGAGGGGCGGGGGACTGGTTAAGCAGTCACACTCACTCCTGTAGCCCCGTCCAGCCCGCCAACCTCAGGTCCCCTGGGAGATGACAATAAAAGGCTCAGCATTTATTTTTGTGCTGGATCCTGGCTGCTGCTGCGGAGGTAACCTGACAGAGAGAGACATCTGCGGGAAAACAGCGACAGGCCATCAAATAGAGGCATTAATGCTGATGAAGGTGCCCATCCCACACAAGGTGAGATAGATCCTTGTAGTCTGTTCTGCTGCTCAAATGCTTTCCTGGCCCTTCCCTAAAACATGGTGAAAACCAAGAGGTAATGTCAGGACGGTAGGACAGCAGATGCTCCTAATTAGGGCCCATGCCTTTAAATGTTGCTGCCAAGCACTTCAGGCCTGAGTCAGCCAAAATGTGCAAGCTCTGTGGCCCCCGCTGGAAAACTAGCTGAGACTGCTGAGGCAAGGAGTCCCCAACACTGAGACAGATGGCGCACTAGCGACCTTGTCCCCTGAGAAGAGCTTCACTTGGGAAACCTGGAGGGTGAGTGAGGGCGTTGGGCTGAGCACTAGCCCTGGCCCTCTTTCCATTCTGCCTTGGCCCCACTGCACTAGGAAGAGATGCTTAGGGGCCAGGTGAGGTCCCCAAGAGGGATGGCAGCTCCTGCCCAATTCTCCAGGGAGCCCAGGGAACTCTGGGTTGGGGAGGAGCTCGCACGCACTCGGCTCTGTTGGATAAAATCTCCCAAGTCACTGGCCTTCCCAGTCTTGTGGGAATAGGTGGCATCTGAATTCCAGAGATGGGGTTTGGCCCAGCTGAGTCCAGGTAGCATGTGGCCCTTGTGGGCGGGCCTCCTGGATTAACTCAGTGTCCTGTGTGTGGTGCATTTAGGAGATTAGAGCCGCGTGTTCCAGGCTTGCATTTCCCTCTCGTCAGTGGCGAAGAGCTGGGTGTGGGGGGCCTCGAGGCCTGGATGAGCTCCTCCCCCATCTGCCCCTGGTGAGAGGTCTGATTCACAGGAGTGCCTCTACCCTCTGTTCCAGAGCTGTCACTCTGTAGGTGATGCCCTGACGGGTGGCACCTGTGAAATGTCCTCTGAAGACTCATGTGCAAGGCCTGTTTCCTAATGAAGCCGTGTTCGGGGTGGGGTGATTGGATGGTGAGGACTCGGATCTCATCAGTGGATGATCCATTGATGGGTTAATGATCTGTTGCTGTGGGGGGTTGGTTGAAGTTTTAGGAGGTGGAGCATAGCTGGAGGAAGTAGGTCACTGGGGCAGGCCGTGGAGGGGGTCCCCTGCCCCGGCCCCTTCTCCTGTCTCTTTCCGCTTCCCGGCGGCCACAGGCTCTGAGCAGTTTTCTCCCATCGTGCCTTCTGCCTCCTCTCAGGCCCAGAGCAATGGAGCTAATTGACTGCCGACTGAAACTGCTGAAATCTTGAGCCAAAATGAACTTTTCTAACTCCAAGTTGTTTGTCAGGTATTTTGGTCACAGCAACAAAAAGCTGACTAACAAAATGTTAGGAGCCTCAGTCTCAAGTGCCCTGAGTATCACCACCTGCAAGGATGGCTGATACACACACCAGCAAATGGCCCACTTGCCACATAAAGGTTTCTAGGACTGTGTGGGCAGAGGCACAATGCTCAGGGGGTCTCTTTAGAACTTGGTAGTAACTGCTGTCTGGCCCCTGCATAGAAAAGGAGCCATCCCCTAATTGGACTCTGGGTATTGGAGACAGCATGGTCTTCACTGGGGCATTCTGCTTGTCCCTTCGTGTAGACCGAGCTGAAAGTCAGCTGGGGGTCAGTGTGACAGGTTGTGTGGAAGCCACCCAGCACTCTGGCTGACTGGGCTGGAGGCACACCCCTTTGGAAAAGAAGCTAGCTATTATTAGCTGGGTGTTTCCTTGATCCTGGGCTCTCGGAGAAACCAAATGCATGTCCCATGGAGGTCTTGTGATTCTCGAGCCTGCTATTCCCTCTTTGGCGTGGTCAGTGTGGAATCCTGACTCAGATGAGACAGGCGCAGCAAGCCTCAATTGCTAAGTGGAAATGTCCTGTTGAACTAGCTGGCCTGGTCCTGGTAGCTTCTTGATTTTATTTAGAAAAGTGGCAGCTGTCCCTGGGGTGAATCTTTAGCCTCTTCTCTTCACCCTAAGCAAAGCCCCTGGCTCACTGGGGCCTGGATTCACAGGGTTCCCCTGAAGTGTCTGGACATGTTCTGCTCATGGTTCAGCTAAGCCGGAGACTGCTGCTGCTGTTCATCCTGTTGGCAACTGTTCAGAACCCAGTGTGGCAGCTCTGCTCATTGGGCAGAATGAAAGGTTTGACTCTTGGGTGGTTTGCTGTCTTTTGGTCTGCCCCTTGGAAAACCAAGCAGGCTGCTGAACTGTTTGGGGTCATTCATGTGGGTGCCTCTGGTGAGGGCCCTATTCTTTGATGAGACCAACAGGAACCAAGCTGCTCATGGATGCAGTGTATTCCTCTGCCTTGTACTGAGAAGACGAACCTAGGCAGCGGAGGATGGCTCCAGCTCCTGCACCTGTCACACAGAACACCTGTTAACACTTCTGCATGTCCGTCCCATCCCCTTTCACGTCCGTCCTTCAGTTACTCCCATGACATGGATAATGCCACTGGCTGGTCGGATGACACGGGACAGGTTGGACTGACTGCTGTAAATGGCCCTCCAAAAACAAGGATGAGACTAAATAATCTGTACTGAGCTGAAGACTGTGACATCTGTAACCAGACTGTAACCAACCACACCGATGTTGGAGGCACTGTCAACTGTGTCCCCATAATGTGAGACCCCTTGGGGGAGCCCCAATAATTATAAACAGCACTTTTTAGGACTAGTATGCACCATTGGGACTGTATTTCTTGTGGAGGCCAGGTATCAATTTGTTTCCCTCCCTAAAACACAGTTTTACTTACACCTTAGGAGGGACATAATGACCCTCAAGTTCAAGGAGAAACTATCAGAAGATCATCTAGCTGTTGTAAGACTGTGAAGTTCTTTCCAAAGTGAGGCTGCCCTTCCGTAGCTCTTCAGAGGCATAATTGATTCACTGTACACAGCTTCCATCAGCAACAGACAAGGTGGTAGGAAATTTGTCCTGGAAACACGTTGGTTCTAGAAGATACCTCGACAGTCTTAACCCACTGGCCAGGATTTTATGGGTGATATAAACGTTCCATATTTCCTCCTTTGGGCCAAGACAAAGTTCACGCAATTGCTAATGTGTCCTATCATACCCGTGTCAATGGCCCCAGCCAACAGCAAATATCAGTTCATACATTGAAAGAGAGTCGTGGGGCCTTCTGAGGTGAGCCCTGATGTTTGGTGTTTGACCCCTCATATACTGTTGCAAGTAAGTGCTCATCTGCTAACAATTGCTAATTGTTTTTTCTCTGATGAGGACTCTTCTGCTATCATCTATGAACATATCAAAAACTAACCTGGCAGATAGTAAGATCTCAGATTCTTCTTGGTTCTTCAAGTAGGTTCATTGCAAAAATGATTCTTTTAGCTCTTGTTCATCTGAAAATTCCTTCATTTCTGCCTTTGTTGGGCAGGCTGGGTCCAGTTCACTGGTAGGCATGAGTAAGGTCAGCAGTGTGGTTGGCCCATCCTGAGACAGAGTCCTTTTGTGATAGCTTTCATTAAATGTTGTGAGACACAATGAGCAGATTTGGTTCCAGCCTCTATTGGTCAGATTGATCCGATCGACTGATGGAGTGGGTGCTCTGAGGGAAAGTTGCCTGAAGCCAGTACATGTCAAAACAAGGGTATCCTTGCGAGACAGTTCTCCAGGGGTCTCTTACATTTCTGTCTTTGGAGGAAAAAAGTTGCATTTATTCTGGTCTGTGATTTTCAATAGTGATGATGGAGCAAACAGCCTTGGAAACAGAAATAGTGTCTCCCTTCAGACATTAGGATGGGTTTTGCTTATAGTTTGTGTGGTAGGGATGGAATAGGCAGGCGCTGCCTGTCGTAGAGATGTTGGTCTCCAGCTCAGTTCCTCTCTGCTAATGCTGCCTGCTGGGCGAGCAATGTTACCTGGCCCTGTGTTTATTGCTCTGTAGGATCTGGGGCTCAGATGCTGGTTCAGGTAAGTGCTCACAAGCTGACAGTGGCTAATGCTGTGCTCTGATGAGGAATCTTTAGCCACAATATATGAAAATATCAGAAACTAACCTGATAGATAGTAAAATCTCAGATCCTTTGTGGTTCTTCAGATTGATCCATTGCCAAAAATCCCTTTAGCTTTCATTCATCAGAAATTTCTTTATTTTTGTCTTTGTATAAGTAGCTTTTGTTAAGATTAATTCATATACCAAGCAGTCCACCCATTTAAATTGTATGGCTTAATATAAAACAGCACAGGGTTTTGTATCCATCACCAAAGTCAGTTTTAGATCATTTTTATATCACCTCAAAAAAAAAAGCCCATATCTATTAGCAGTCATCCCTCTATTCACCCTACCACCTCTTCCCAAGCCCCAAACAACCAACCACTAATCTGTTTCTGTCTATATAAAATTGCCTGTTATAGACATTTATACTCTTTTTTCCTTTTTGGGGGGGGGTGCTGGAGCTAGAACCCAGGGTTTTGTGGGTACTCAGTCCATGTGTTACCACTGAGCTACATCCCCATCCCCATCCCCACGCATTTTCTTAAAAATTCAATTATACAACATTTAGCTTTTTGTTACTGGCTTAGCATATTGGGTTTTTTTTGTTTTTTTTTTTTTTACTGCTCATTCATGTTATAACATGGGTGAGTAGTATTCCATTGTATAGATATATCATGTTCATTCATCAGTTAGAGGGTATTTGAGTGTTTCCTAGTTTTGACCATTATGAATTATGCTGCTGTAAATATTCATTGGACAAGATTTGGTGGGAGACAAGTTCTCCTCCTCTTGGGTAGATACCTAGGAGAATTGCTGGGTCATATAGTAAGTGTGTATTTACTTGTTGAAGGAGCACCCATCCTGTCTTCCAGGATGTCAGAGCCATTCAGCATTTCCCAGGTAGAGTATGAGGGTTTTCTATCCTCCATATCCTTGCCAACACCCATTACCTTTGTATGGTAGCTGTCCTGGTGGTCGTGAGTGGTGTCTCATTGCGGTTGTGAGACACATTTTTAAAGTAGCTAATGATGCTGAGCATCTTATCTTACAAGTACAGGTTATTTGTAGGCAAAATAAATGTTCATTCAGATCCTCTGCCATTGTTAAAATGGGTTGTCTTTTAAAAATAGAGTTATAAGACTTTATATATTCTTGATACAAGTCCTTTAGAGAAAGAACGATTTCTCCCATTCTGTGGCTTGTCTTTGCAGTTTCTTGGTGGTTGTCTTTGAAGCATACAAGTTCTTAATTTTGATTCCTATTTTACATTTTTTAAATCTTGCTGCCGTCACTTTTGTCGTATCTAGGAAACCATTGCCTGATTCAGGGTCACAGTGCACACTTATGCATCTGAGAGTTTATGGTAAGTGTGTACTTACTTGTTGAAAGAGCACCCCTCCTGTCTTCCAGGATGTAGGTTTAAACCCTTATGCTGGGCTTTGATCCACTGGAGTTGAATTTTGTGCAAGGAGTGAGGTAAAGGGCAGCCTGCGTCTTGCCCCAGCACTGTTTAGGGAAAATAGAAGAATATTCTCCCTGACTTGGTGCCCTTGTCAAACACCACTTGACCCTGTATGTGAGGGTTTATTCTGGACCCTCTCTTCTGTTCGTTGGTCTCTGTAACTGTGCCAGGTCCACACTGTTTGGACTTGCCAAAGCTTTGTAGTGTTCTGAAATCAGAGAGTGTGAGTCTTCCAGCTTCGTTCTTTCTGAAGATTGTTTCCGTTCTTTTGAGACCTTCAAGTCTATACAATTTTTAGGATTAGCACACCATTTTCTAGAAAGAAAACAGCTGGAATTACAGGGATTGAATTGATTTTTTTTTTAACTAGTTTGAGGTGTATTACAGTATTAACTCCTGATCTCTGAACACGGTGTGTGTTTTCACTTAGATATTTCTTTGAATAATGTTTTGTAGTTTTTAGTGTATTATATTAGAATTATTTCTAAGTATGTTTCTTTTCAATGCTGTTGTAAATTAAATTGTTTTCTTAATTTTGTATTTGATTTTATCATTGCTACTCTTAAAGAAACACAACTGATTTTTATATATTGATCTTGTATCCTGAAATCTTGCTGCCCTTTTTAGTTCTAATGGTTTTTAATGGGATGAGGATGGGGACTAATTTACTTCTTTCCAATCTGGATACCTTCTCAAAATTTTCTTTATCTTTCTCTGGGAAGCCTCTTGCACACTTTTGCACAAAGTGGCAATAGCAGGCATCCTTGACTTATTTTTGATGTTAGGGAGAAAACTTAGTCTTTCACTTTTGAGTGGGAAGTTATTTGGTCTAGATCTTTTTATATCAGGTTGAGGAAGTTCCCGTGTTTCTAATTTATTGAATGTTTATTTGACTTGTTTGCTTAATTAAGAAAAGGTATCATTTCTTCTTTATCTATTGAAACAACCTGATTTCTGCTCCCTTTTCATTATTTGATGTGGCATATTACATTAATGGATATGGGGATATTAAACCAACTTCGCCTTTCTGGAATAAATCCTTGGTCATGGTCATTTTTATGTGTTGCTGGATTTGTTAGTATTTCATTGAGAATTTTTGTGTCTGTTCATTATAGACATTGGTTTATAGTTTTCTTTAAATGTCTCTGGTTTTGACATCAAGATGTATTATTGGTCTCATATGATCAGTGCTGAGGTATTCTTTCTTCTGATTATTGGAAGACTTTTTTGAAGAATTGGTGTTAATTCTTTGAAGCCATTGAGTTCTGTACTTTGTGGTTTTTGTTTTTTTAATTGCTAATTCAGTCTTTTTGTTTCTTATAGATTTATTCAGAGAGAGAGAGAGAGAGTGAGTGTGTGTGTGTCTTTAATTCTGGGGATTGTACTCAGGGGCACTCGATCACTGAGCTACATCCTCAGCCTATTTTATATTTTTTATTTAGAGACAGGGTATCACTGAGTTGCTTAGTGCCTTGCCATTCTTGAGGCTGGCTTTGAACTTGCAATCCTCCTGCATCAGCCTTCTGAGCCTCTGAGTAGCTAAGGGTTTATTACTTTTTATTACATATTGATCAGTGCAGCTAAGGTTTATTACTTTGGTTGAGTTTTTGCAAGGGAACTTTAGGTTTTATCACTTTTAGTGTCGCGTTTCTAGTCTTTATTTCCTGACATTGCTCTCTGCTTTTTGTTGCCACCCTTCTCTGTGCTCTGGGTTTAGTTTGCCTTGGCCCTGAACTCACCCCACCCGCCCGGCTTCCACTTCTCACTGTCTTCTTTTTAAGGCAGGCACCTACAGGCATACCTTTCCCCCTCTTCACTGCACCTTCTCGTAAGTTTTCATATGTGAATTTTTGTTTTCTTTTACCTCAAGGTATTTTCTAGTTTATCTTGTGATGCATACCCTTGGCCCATTGCTAATGTTGTATATGTTGATTTCCACATTTAAAAAACATTCCCAATTTCCTGTTATTTATGATAATAGTTTGTATGACATGGGAAATGTCCCATGTGTGCTTGAAAAGGATGTGTCTTCTGCAGATGTTGGGTAGAGGTCCCCGTGGGTGTCATTTAGGTCTAGTTGTCTATTGTGTTGTTCAGGTCTTATTTTCGTGTGTGTGTATGTGTGTGCGCGCATGTGTGTGTGCGCACACATTTGTGTTGTGTTCGCAATACTGGGGATGGAGTCCAGGGCCACATGCATGCTACGCAAGTGCACTATCACTAAGCTACACCCCCAGCCTGATTATGTCTCCTTCTGTTTTATTCTGTCCCTTATAGACATTGGGGTTGATTTTTAAAAGATTTTTAAAGTTGTAGTTGGACCTGACACCTTTATTTCACTTATTTATTTTTCTGTGGTGCTGAGAATCAAACCCAGGGTCTTGCACATGCCAGGCAAGTGCTCTATCGCTGAGCCACAACCCCAGCCCAGGTTGAGCCAGGTATTGTTTATAGTCATTTCCCCCTTCATTTTTGTTCAGTGTGGGCTTCATATATTTTGTTGCTATTTTAGGTTCCCCAGTGGCAACATCTTGTAACAAAGTGGCCCAACAGTCTACCTTGACACATCAATACCACCCCCATCCACAGTTTACCTTGGAGTTCTCTCATGAGGTTCATTCTATGGGTTGGCAAACGTGTAACGGCATTGTGTAGTCACCTCTTTGTGCTCCTTTGTCTATTACTCTTTTCTCCTCTTGCCAACCCCTGGTGACCGCTGACCTTTGCTTCTTACAGACTCTCCCGTAGTTGGAAGCATACAGCACGGAGCCTTTTCTGTTTTCAGTTTTGAAAGACACATTCACTGACTTGAAGATTGACATGTTTGAAACAAATTTTTGACCCTGGACTATGTCTCCCACTGCTTTCTGCTCTCATTCTCTCATGGGAAGTCAGCTGTGCATCTTCTTAATTCCCTTCCACCTGAGAAGTTGTCTTGCTCCGGCTGCTTCAGCGTTCTCTTGCCTTTGAGTACTTTAACTATGAGGAGTCTGTTCATAGATCTCTTCACTTATCCTCCTTGTCGTCTGTAGTGTTTCCTGGATATACATGTTGTGGTTTTAAAATAAACTTGGGGAGTTTCTAGCCATTATTTTTTCTTGATCCTTTCTTTTCTTGCCATTACATATATATTGTTGTGCCTAAATATGTTGTTTCCTAATAACTCTTCATTTTCTTCATTCCATTCTCTTCTCTTCATAGGTATAATCTCGGTCTTTTTTCAAGTTCACCGATTGTGAACTTGAAAAGAGCCACCAGCTCATGGTTCCGCTGCAGAGAGCCTGTGGTGATCTTTTCTTTTCAGTTGTACCTTTCAACTCCAGACTTTCCGTTTGTTCATTATTTCACGTCTTCTGTTCATTGGTATTCTTTAAGATGGCAATGTCTTTATACCTTCCTTCTTCAGGTGTGATGTCCTTTAGTTCTTTGAACATATTTATTTTGGCTTATTGACGTCTTGTTATATCTCGCATCCCTCCCTTTCACAAGTAGTCATGGGTTTGTTTTGTTTTTATTAGTTTGTTTTTATTTGTTTTACATGTTTGAGTCACTTATTCCTGGTTTCTTTGCAGGCAAAAATATATACTATATTATGCAATATTTAAATATGCATACTTAAACTGGGTGTTTTATATCTCTAGCAATTAGAGAAATGCAAATTAAAACTACACTGAGATTTCACCTTACTCCAAGTAGAATGGCAATTATCAAGAACACAAGTAACAATAAACATTGGTGAGGATGTGGGGAAAAGAGTACTCTCAGACATTGTTGTTGGGACTGCAAATTAGTGTAACCACTCTGGAAAGCAGTATGAAGATTCCTCAAAAAAACTAGGAATGGAACCATCATGTGACTCAGTTGTCCCAATTCTTGGTATATATCCAAAGGAGTTAAAATTAGCATACTGTAGTGACACTGCCACATCAGTGTTTATAGCAGCACAATTCACGATACCTAAGCTCTGGAACCAACCTAGGTGCCCATTAACAGAATAATGGGTAAAGAAAAAAAAAATATATATATATATATAGCAACAAAGAATTACTTTATGACATTCTCTGGTAAATGGATGGATATGGAGACTACCATGCTAAGTAAAATAATCCAATACCCCAAAACTAAAGGTCAAGTGTTTTCTCTGATATGTGGAAACTAACCCACAGTAGGGGAGGGGATAGAAGTTCATTGGATTAGACAAAGGGAAATGAAGGGAAGGGAGGAAGGATAGGAATAGGAAAGAAAATGGAATAAATCAGACATAACTAGGAATACATCACAACGAATCTCACCATTGTGTGTATCCACAAGACTAGGATCCTAATTAGAGTAAGATATACTCCATTTTGGTATAAATGGATTCTTCTGTCATGTATAACTATAAAGAACAAATTTTAAAAAAAAAAAACTGGGTGTTTAGGTTGCATGTCAGAGCAACTCTGTATCCTGGCTCCCCTCCCCCTCCCCAGGAGTTGTTTGGTATTTGCTAGGTGTCTTTGTTTTGTGACTTGGCTAGACCATTTTTGTGAAGCCTGTGTCCCTCCTGTGTGCTGCCTTTCATGTGGCTCCTCCGAGGGCACAGGTCTGGGGAGCACACAGTCCCTCTGGGTTGACTGTAGTGTTTGGGCTCTTTGTCTTTTTCCCCGACCTTGCTGCCAAGCTGTGGTTTCAGTTGCTGTGCACTCAGCTCATTAAATTCTGCTTATTCCTGGTGGCTGCTGCTACACTGTTTCTGAGTGTCTGGTGCATTCAACTGCTGATCAGTCTGATCCTGTGAAATCTGGTCAGGGGCTAGATTGAAGCCAGGTGTGTGTTCTGACCCAGCAGGACTGTTCCTAGCTGTTCCCGGGTTCCCTTGGGTGGACTGGGTGCCTGCTGCTCTTAATCTTAACTGTCATTTCAGGAGTGCCCTTAGGCTTGAACCTGTCTTAGAGTCCGTTGTTTTGGGTACTGGTTCTCTTTTTCTTCTGGACTGCCTGTCCCCTGGGCAAAATCTCTGAACCACCACTTTGGGTGCTAGGCAGTGGTGGCCTTGATTGGGAGCTGAAGATGATATGGGGAGCCCGTGATTTGGGGTCCATCAATTGGATTACGCAGCTGTGCCCTGAATTGGGGATTGGGCAGAAGATCGGAAGGTGAGGGAGTATGGTTCAAATGTCACAGGCTTTCTGTGTTCTGATGCTTTCTGTGTCCTTAGGGCAATTTGCAGGACTGGTTTTCTCCAACTTTGCGTGTGTTTGGGAGCGTGTCTGTAGGGCTCACTGTGTCTCCCCTGCAGAAGTGGGGCTCAGCCTTTGCTTGGAAGCATTTCTTTTCCAGATGCAGTTCTGAGTTGATGGGCCTTCCCTTCAGCACATGGTGGGTGTGCCCTTGTCTTCTAGCCTCTGCTTTGTGGCCTTACTTCTCCGCCCCACCCACTGGTTCCTGCTTTCCTGAGCTTTGTTTGTTTGCTGGTCCTTGTTTTCACGTTTCTCTGTGAGGTTCATTGGTCTGGAGTATGCTGCACGCCTTTTGAGAGTCTGGAACTTTGGTACCTACCAGGCAGTGGGTGCTGATGTAACCATCCTCCATAAAAGCCCTGGCACCTGGTCTGGCACTAGGAGAGGATTCTTGGATTTGTGCCTTGTACCCCAGATGTCAACCCATGTACCTTTTCTCTTTGCTGTTTTTTTAGTTTCCTTCTACTGTAGTAAAGTCATAAACTTGAATGAGATGATATGCAGGACTTCTGAGACCACGAAGTGAATCCCAGGTGGTCTAGGGACTCTGGCACACCAGCCGTTGCGTTTTTACTGGCCTGGTGTCATTCAGCAGTGTGCCCAGGATCTGAAGGTGTTGATATGTTGGTTTAGGGGCTCACTTCTTGGTAATGCATCCTGTCTTTATCTCCTCCCTAGATTTCAGGCCACCTTGTCAACTCCCAACTCTGTCCTCCAGCTGGTAAGACTCGGCCCGCGGCTCCCACTCTGCCAGCACCATGCGCCAGCCAGCGGGGCGGGGCGGGGGCCCGAGGAGCCGAAGCCCCTGTGGTTCCTTTTTAAGACTCCAGTCCCCCCTGGCTTCTGCCTGGATTGGATTTCTTTCCACTTTCTACAGATAGTTGTACTTAAATGATTCCATTTCCAGCCATGGAACCATCTGTCTGTTTTTATAATAGAGATGCTGTTTGAGTCATGATGGGGCTCTTCGCAGTAAGTCCATCGTAGGTTGAAAATCTCAGCAATGCGTGTAGACTCCTACCACACCAGCACCACAGCCTGGCATCAGGGCACACAGGGGAGCACCTGTGGTTTCCCTTGTGATCATGGGGTCGACCCGGAGCTGTGGCTCGCTTCCCCTGCCCAGCATCACCAGAGGGGATCGGGTCCCCATAGTGCTAGCGTGGGAAAAGGTCAGAAGTCCAGTTCTACTGAGTGTCTGTTGCTTTGACACCATGATAAACCTGAAAGGGGACTGGTGTCTGTACATAAAAACTATTCTTAAAAGTCATTCTTAATAGCTGAGACAGCTTTCAAAAGGGCTGGTGCAAAGCCTACCTTCTTTGCTTCAAGCAGTTTAAATAAAGGCATTATCTTTCTCAGGAGTGAAGCTTTGTGATTTAAAACTATCCAAACCCAAGAGAAGTTTTCAGATGGCTTCAGGTTTCACTTTGTCCTGGCAGCCTGCTCACACAGTTCTGATGGCATGCGATGCTCAGAGCCAGCATCCCTGCTGCTGACGAGGTGATTGGCAGTGGTGCGGTGCGCAGGCTTTTCCTACCATGATGGTTCTGCAGCTCCGTCCTTTTCTCATAAGCCAGTGTATCTGCATGCCTTGCCTTGGTTTGTTTTCTGCTGCAGTAGTGGCACAGTTGCCTTCTTTCTTCTCAGCCTGGGCAGAACCAGTTTCTTCTGTGGATTTCTGCTCATGTGGTCTTGGGCCTTGCTTTCATCCTTTCCTTTCTGACTCCTCCAGCTCTGAGTGCAGCGCTGGGCCCAGGGCTCTCAGAGTGCTCCAGGGAGGCAGAGCGAGCAGGCGGGTAGGTTTTTGGACAGTGGTCAGCAGCCTTTCTGGATGGGGGTTGCTCTGCAAACCATCACAGGACTTTGCAGTGTTAAGGAAAGCCAGGTTTTTACTTGTTTAGCATTTTTAATTTTTTTTTTTTAGATTGGGTTTTAGATGAAATATCCTAACAAAAAAGTATTTTGGCCAGCTTACTGTACAGGCTATTATGATTTGGATTTTCCACTTAAATTTTCACTCAATGTGTGATTGTGGATAATAACATTAATGCAGAACAGTGTCTGTGTGATTTGGGTGAGATTTTTCTGCCTTTCTTTCTTCATTGTGTCTTAACTTTGAAAACAAATTTAGAATTTTACTGCAATTCTGTATATCCTTCCACAAAGAGTTTATTCTTTGCATTGAAATTCTATAAAGCTAGAGTGACAACTGCTTAGACTTTGAGAAAGACAGTAGTACATTGATACTGTTTAGGAACAGTCACACGGGGTGGGAGACGGAGAGAAGGGAACTATGAAACCTGAAAGATTTACTTACGTGCTTGGATTAAAATTCCTCACTGACCATTATAAAATAAATAGGTTTTAATATTATATAACAATTTATTGAATTGAAGTGATGTCTGTTTGTAGGAGATTAACTCAAATGAAAGGGATCATACAGGACTTTGACTTTTCAGATCTGACCTTCGGATACCTCATGTCCCCAGTTGAATCTAAAGTTGGATGCACTGTACCTTAAGGTGTGAGTTGGTACCTCCTACCCTGTGCGCGGCGCCACTTCACAGTCTCTTGACCCTGTGTGTGTTCCATTGATTCGCACCCAGTGTCTACCACAAGAACCTAGTGGTGCACCCTGTCTGCATCTGAAGGACTTCCTGTGCCATCATGGTCTAATGCAGGATTAGCAAACTACAGCCCACAGCTGACTCCAAGTGGTTTTTATGTTTTAAATACTTAAAGAATATTATTTTGTGACACATGAAAATGAACAAAATTCAAAGTTCAGTGTCCATAAGTAGGGTTTTCTTATTTAATGCCTCCCTAATTGTTTAAGTATTACCTGTGCCTGAGTCCTTGCTCCAGGGTCAGAGCTGAGTGTTTGGGAGATGGTGTGGCCCACAAACCTAAAATGTTGACTAAAACATTGGCACTTTCCATAAAGAGTCAATTCGTGGTCTACCATTGCTCTCTTTCTACACCTGTAAAAACTCTGACCACTGAGCATACATATACAGGTGTGCATGTGCGTGCATGCGCGCGCGCGCACACACACACACACACACACACACACACACACACACCCTGCCAAAGCTAGTGCTGTTGTACTACCTCTCAGTGGCAGAAGGAAGCAGTATAGTACCTGGCGGGGCCTGACCCTTTAAGGAGGTAATCCCGGGAGACTAGGGTAAGGAGGAGGAGGAAGAGAGACTCACCCTATACTCCCAGACCTTCACTTCACAGCTTTAAGGAAATAGAGGACAGGGAAAGGGGATACCCTGATTTAATGTGCATGCTTCTGGAATGAGAATTGATTTAGGGGGAACAAAAAGCATTAAACATAGTTTTCCCACAGATATAATCTCTTTACCCCTTGCATTTAAAACTTTTAAACTGTTGTTGCCATGAAATTAATTTGTGTGAAATTTTCCAGAAATACATCTTTTACTTAAATGCTTGTACCTTTATGCAGAACTATTCACAAGTGAAGGAGCAGGGGGAGAAAAACCATTTTAAAGTTCTCCTTGCTATGTTATGGACTGTGTGGACTTGCTCATGCTGATCTGACATTAATTTTTGACTCAGGAGATCTGTTAGGCGTGAAATCTGCCTCCCGATGAAACAAGGCCTTTCTGTTCTTAATCCTTTTTGCACGGAAGTAATGTGCATTGAATTTTAGGCTTTACTGCAGTTCATGGCTTTAATTCTCTGTATCTTAAGTGGATGTGCTGGGTAGTTTGTCTTGTCATTTTAAGAATAGGGGAATGGTGGGGGTGGGTATTTTCCCATTCTGCAAAAGTTATCCACAACTGTATTCAATCAGCCAGAGTCATTTGGCAGTATCAAAGTTAGGTACACTGTTGTGTCATCTGATATAACCTTTAAATTTGCCAGAAACATTGATATTTTTGATCATTGAAGGGATCAGACCTTTGTGTCCATAATTAAAGAGCTGCTCTCTGGCTGTGGGCCTCCACCTCAAGATGTGAGCCGCATGCTGCCCCTGACGGAGAAGGCTGATTGGAGAGAAGTTTGCATTAACTGCAGATATAACCACAGATTCTAAATTTCTGCAATAACATGTGGGCATCGTGTCAAATGTTTTTTCTTCATGTAAGCTGTAGAAGATCTCCCATTTACCTTTAGAATGTTAAGGTAGTAGAACATGTCAGGGTAATAACATACTTACAAAGCAAGGGTGTGTGACTTTACACAGTTTGACACAGAACATATCGATCATTAAATTTAGAGATTAATAGCATCTTTCTTTAAAGATACTTTCATAAAATTAAAACCAAGATTTGAAGATAAATAACCTGGCTATCCTGGACCATTTTATTATTATCATAAACTACCTTTTTAGTTTTAGGGGAGTGCTTCAGAATGATGCTTACAATCCCAATTATATTTTCTCAGTGAGCCAACACCACACCATGGGAAGTCCACAGTGCTTCATTGCTTGTTGCCCACTGCTGGTCACCTGAGGAGGACCAGGCCCAAGGCTGCAGATGCCCCCTCTTGCTCCAGTCACAATTTTGAAAACCAGCTCAGGTGGACAGGATTCAGTGTAAAAATAAAAAGAGCCCCTTTGCATCACAAAGAAACAAGCCACTCGATGTACATCCATGTATCATCTCTTTGCTGATAAATAAAAATTCATGTCTTATTGATATTTAAAGCAAGAATACATTTTAAAATAAAGTTATTTTGATAAATCATTATTGTATAATCATTGAAATTTGTTTTTGCCCAGTAATTAACAGAAATCATGTATATTGATATAATGTTTCGATATATGGGTACTCTTCACACATGCCAAGCATAAAATTCAAGCCTTTTGTTCAACTCCATTTCAAGGAAATTGCCAAAATCCCAAGTGTTCTGTTACTGTTTTATTCAGATGATTGGGGTTGGGAAGAAAAGATCGTTTTCATGATCTATGGTGCTTTTTATTGTTTTGATGTTTCCTTGTTAAGCTTGTATCTTTCTGAAAGCATAAGCTCTTATTAAGACTCTTTTCTCCATCAGGTTGAGAGAATCGTGGACAAGCGGAGAAACAAGAAGGGGAAGACGGAGTACCTGGTTCGGTGGAAAGGCTATGACAGCGAGGACGACACGTGGGAGCCGGAACAGCACCTGGTGAACTGTGAGGAGTACATCCATGACTTCAACCGGCGCCACCCCGAGAGGCAGCGAGAGGGGACCCTGACCCGCACCAACAGGACCTCTCCCAACAATGCCAGGAAGCAGATTTCCAGGTCCACCAACAGCAGTTTCTCCAAGACCTCTCCAAAGGCCCTCGTAATCGGCAAAGACCACGAGGCCAAAAACAGCCAGTTGTTCGCTGCCAGCCAGAAGTTCAGGAAAAACACATCCCCATCTCCCTCGAGCCGTAAGAACATGGACCTTGCAAAGTCAGGTATCAAGATCCTTGTGCCTAAGAGCCCCATTAAGAGCAGGACCCCGGTGGACGGCTTTCAGAGCGAGAGCCCTGAGAAACTGGACCCCGTGGAGCAGGGTGTGGAGGACACAGTGGCACCGGAAGTAGCAGCCGAGAAGCCTGTGGGAGCTTTGTTGGGGCCCGGTGCAGAACGAGCCAGGATGGGGAGCAGGCCCCGAATACACCCACTAGTGCCTCAGGTGTCTGGCCCTGTGACTGCAGCCATGGCCACCGGCTTAGCTGTTAATGGAAAAGGTGAGTGTCCAGGTGGGCTGCCGTGGGCCATTGCCCACTGCTGGCTGGACAGTGACCCCGGAGGGTGCACATCCTTCTCTAGAGGCCTAAGAGCAGGATCCCAGTGGACGGCTTTCAGAGGGTCCACTTGTGCTCACAGAAATCGGGAACCTGCACAGGTGTCTGCTGAAGGCTTTGGGAGATCTTCCCGGCTCACTCTCTCTTTCCCTGAAGTCTTCGGCATTCATCTCTTTAATCAGCACTCGTTGTCTCTGCGCCCTCTACTGTGTCCCCCACTGACTCTGAACAGTTTTTCACTCTAAACTCCTCGTTGTGGTTGGTACTTCTTTGCATCAAGTTCCTTTCTGAAACTACCTACCTTTCTACCTCTCTTAGACAGTAGGTCTCATCTGTAAGAACCCACCTGTAGTTTCCCAGCATGGCCAGTATAGATTTAGAAGCTGTGCTCCTTATTTTGCACACCTTCTTGAGTAACCTTAAATGCCTTTCATCAAGGGCATCACTAGCCTAGGGGACTCCTGATGGGAGTTTGCTTGGGTTCTCTGTTCGGATCCCTTTGCTCAACATGGCACCATGGGGGGTTTCTCTCACCCCCTGCTCCTGCTCTTAGACTCTGCAGTTTCATCATTTATACTGTGACCTGCCCGTCTCCTAAGATGGCTCACCTGAGACTTCTCCCTCACTTGCCCACACCTTCCTGGTCACCCACTTTTACAGAATTCCATCATATTCCTCCCCTCCAAAGCCTGGAACTGCCTCACTCTACCTGCCATAGCTTTCCTTTCTTTTTTTTGGGGGGGGATGGGGGGGTAGTGGTGCAAAGGTTTTAACCCAGGGCCTTGTGCACACTAAGCGGGCACTGTACTGCTGAACTATGCACTGCCCCCAGTTTCTCTCTCTGCTTCCTGCCTTTGACAGCTCCTTCCATTTCCCACCATTCTTGTCCTCTCCAGTCCGGTGCCCCCTCCCCCATGGCCTTGGGTAGCACACGTGTTTCTGAGCACCTGTGAGCCCACCCTCACCTGCCTTCCCTCAGCACCAGGGCAGTGTGCTCCCTCTTCCTCCTGGAGCCGATGCTCTGCCTGGCTGTGGGGCACCTCCTCCTGGGCCCTCTTCGCTCCTTGTTCTCTGGGCTGCAGTTCTCGAATCTGCCTCTGACCATCTGTGTGAGTCTCCCTCGGCCCCCGCCCACTAGAATAGTATAAAGCCAAACACAGAGGTATCGGTTTGGTGTGGGGCTGCTTTCCTCAGCGGGGGACTGTACTCCGACAGCCTTGCTGTGGGGCACTCGGCAAGCTTCCATCTTGGCCTGACCCTGGCTTAGCAGCCAAGTGGGATAGAGACACAAACGTGGGGTTTCCTCTAGACAGGAAATCGCCACCTTGCTAGCATTTTTCAGATTCACACTTGACCCAGATGCTGCCACTCCGCTGCTCCAGTCTGACCCTCACCTGGGACGTGTGGACTTGTTTACGGTGTGCCTGCCTCTGGGTCAGCCTGTCCCTGGGTACGTTCTCTGACTCATTTGTACAGGAAGGCTCACAGAAGGTCAGAGGTGCAGGGGACTTCATAGGTCACCCGAGAGCATGCCCTGTTTTCCTGCTAAGTCCAGAGAGCAGGATGATCATGAGAGAGCAGGCGCCAGG
This sequence comes from Callospermophilus lateralis, assembly GCF_048772815.1. Classification (NCBI taxonomy): domain Eukaryota; kingdom Metazoa; phylum Chordata; class Mammalia; order Rodentia; family Sciuridae; genus Callospermophilus; species Callospermophilus lateralis. The sequence goes on from NC_135310.1 coordinate 142,310,910, forward strand.
GAGGGGGGGAGAGAGTGCCTTGATCCCTCTTCCGGAGTTCTCCCTGTCATGGTGCGTTGCCTCTGCTAGACTAGAGCCTCCCATCTTTGATGACACAGGGTCAGGCACTATGCGGGGCTCTGGAGCCACAGTCAGGAACTCGGGCAGGAATTAACAGCCCGCCAGCCTACCACCTAGTTTATGGCCTTCAAGCTAAATATGTTTTTACATTTTCTAATGCCTGAAAAAAAATTGAGAGGAATATTTACTAGCACATGAAAATTAAGGAATTAAAATTCATGCATCTGTATATAAAGTCTGGTTGGAGGACGGCTGCACGCATTCACTGATTCATTCATTGGTTCACCAGCACATGTTTTGTCTTGGCCATGCTCCTGCAACAAGGCAGAGTTGGGTCATTGAAAGAGACTGTGGTTTAAGGTTTGCCGATTTGGTTCTGGGAAGTCATAGTGTTTGGGCTTTTTGTTAAGTTGGAGAAACATAAAGGCTTCAGAAGATTGGGGGCCCCTTTCGTGGTCCACAGAGGCTGTGTGTGCACATTTTTATGGGAGGACCCATGGGTTTAAGGCTTTGACCCATCCAGGTTGAGAACCATGGTCCTTGCTGAGAACCTGGAAGGCCAGCTTTGATTGGTCACTGCTCTTGCACAGCTGTTCCTGTGGGCCACGATGCATTTAGCCTTCACACTGAGGCTTCTCAGCAGAAGCCCCTGTTCCAGTTTCCTGTAGGAACAAACAAACAAGCAACAACAACAGAAAAATCCCAAGGGTGGCTTTGGTTAAAATCACAAGGGGCTTGAAAGCATAGAGTCTTACATTATTTTCTCCTGGTCTGTGGTGTTAGGGGATTGGTGTGGGAGTCATGCTGTCATTCCATGTCCTTCATGACGCTGCCTTTCTCCAGAAGCTACTGTCCTCTTCATACCCCTCTTGCTCCCTTCCACCTGGTTGTTGGCCCTGCGTCCTGTGTATGGCTGAGGGCATAGGACAGTGGTGAGTGGCATACCCTGTAGCATAGCCTGTGTTGAAGTCACACTTGCACATTTATACGTTAGAGAATAATCCTTCCTGCCATTGGAGTGTCCTTCATGAATAAACAAGATGACAAAAGCAGTAGTGTCTTGGGCAGCTGAGCTGCTTGCGGACTCTTAGGTGGGCCTAGGAGGATCAGGGCCTTGGCTTCCCGGGTGCTTCGCCGCTCCATGGCATAAGTGCTGCTGTTGCTCCTGCACCGGAGTGCAAGCTCCGTGGGGGTAGTGTGTCCAGGGGGGCTGGCTGAATGGGGGGTTTCTCTGCAAATCCCTATGTGTGACTGATTCCGAGAGGATAGGTGCTTACTGACGAGACTGTGACAAGTCCTTGTGCTGTCCCCGCCCCCCATTACTGGCTCAGAGCAACTCGAGGAGAAATGCAACCAAGATTATAAGGAAGGAGGGCCAGAGAAAACCTCCAAGAAGCCACTATTGCCCTTTGCTGAATGAAGCTCCGGTGGATTGTTGGGCCACACTCAAACATTTTTAAAGTGGTTGTTTGTTTTTACTTTCCAGATTAATTTTAGAGATGATAAGAAAACTGATTTGTTTTCTAAAATTAATTGAAGCAGATGCTGGTAGAGTCGTTGGGAAATGAACCATCTCCTGTTCAAGACAGTAAAATCATGTGCACTCAAGGGATGTATCTGCCACGTAAAACAACAGATACTTGAGTGTCTGCGAACCAAAAGAGTGGGTGTTTCTGGGACATTTTAACCCCACACAATTGCTTTTATAGATAACCACATGGACATTTACTTTCTAACTATTCTAAGTGTGAAGCTAAGGTTTAAAAGATGAATACACTGCTTCACTCAAATGAAATTTAAAAATGCAGTTAATGCAGCTGTCATCTTATTACCCCTCTTTATCAGTAAGTTAGGGATGAATCTTTGCTCTTTTAATTGCCGAATGAATTAATCCTACAAAAGAAGCAATTTGCTTTTAAAAACTGGATTATCGTGACTTTGTTCTTTCATGAGTTCAAACATACGATTGTTCATCATTCCATATATAAGGATTTGGAGAAAATGCTATTAGAAAACTTTGAAAAAATAAATAAATAAAAGAGGCCAGGCACCATCGCGTACGCCTGTGATCCCAGTGGTTCAGAAGGCTGAAGCAGGAGGATCACAAATTCAAAGCCGGCCTCAGCAAAAGTGAGGCTCTAAGCAACTCAATAAAATCTCTCAATAAAATACAAAATAGGGCTGGGTATATGGCTCAGGGGTCAAGTTCCTTTGAGTTGAATCCCTGGTACCAAAAAAAAGTGTAAACCTCACCAGGGTTATCATGTGGAGCTGGCCATTAGATGTCCAAGTCAAAGCCAGCAGACATAGCAGGAAGGTGACTGGAAGCCCCTTGGCACACCTTCTGTCCCATGAGCATGTCAGCCAAAGGACGGTCCCAGGAGAGCCTGCTCTAGGCATCCTGGCTGGAGTGCGACTTCCTCTCGCTGACAGCAGGTGATCTGGCTCCCTTTCTCCAAGATCATCAGGTTCATGTAGAGGCTCCTCGCCCCACAGGGCCATTGAAATTTAAAAATGCAGTTAATGCAGCTTATTACCCCTCTTTATCAATAAGTTAGGGATGAATCCTTAAGCATGTGATGTAGCCTTCATTGAAGTGTTGCGGTTCTGAAGACAGAAGTGACTTCACCCCAGGGGAGGGTAAGAATTCAGGAGGCCAGTGTCCAGTAGCAACAGCCATTCAGTAGGGCCACAAAAGAAATGTCCACTTGAGAACAGCAGATGTTTGAAGTCAAGTTAGAGCAGACAAGCAATTGAAAGTGTCTGTAAGGATTTGATCCAGAAAGGTCTCAATTTGAAACCAGCAAGCAGTTGGTATCTCTGTAACAGGCCCCGTGCTCAGTACTTCTAAGTGCTCACTTAGTCCTTCCAAGGAACAGAGCTGCTTAAACATGGAACGGTTCAGAAGCTGAAAACCAAACCACACCACAAGAAAATAAGTCTTTTAGGGAAGTACATGGACACCCTTCTCCCCACCCCACCCCAGCGTGCATCACCCATGTCCTCTGGTAGAACATGTGACCACGCAGTGCAGATAGGTTTCTCACAGGCAGCTCGGTGGTCCCTAAACCTGGGTGTGCTCAAGAATTCTAGTGCGGAGTTCTCACTAGACGCAATACCACGTTGAGAAGATCCAGCAGACTCGGTTGTTAGCCTAAGAAGTGGATTGTCCCCAGGAATCTTGAAAACATACAAAGAAAGTGTAGTAATTTTATTTTAAAACTTATAAATGTATGGTTTTTATGTCAACCACTGTTGTATAGCCAGGCCCTTCAAAAGGGGATACTTGTGTTTGCCACTTGTTGGAAAGCCAGGGCCTTTCAAGTATGGATCCGTTGACTGGGGTGCTGTTTCACATAGTGCACACCCAGGAATCATCATCTACTCTTTCCAGTTCAGATTTCTTTAAACTGGAGAAGTGCTTATGATTCTGGATCTTGAATGCATAGTCCTAGTTTTTTGTTTTGTGGGGTTTTTTTGGAGGGGGGGAGGATTCTTCATATTTCTTTTTCACACCTGGTTTCACATTTATTTTTAGCCTAAAGCCTTTCCAGAGCATGTGATGTAGATTTCATTGAAGTGTAAGCTTCCCTTTTGTGGTCACATCTCCAATTTTATGCAACAGTGAATGAAACGTAACCAGTTGGACCAGCCTCAGAAGTGGAGGGAAGGAGAAAAGCATTTCCCTCCCCTCCTAGGTTCATGGGGGCCTGTGAGTAAAACTGAACTGACAAGAGAGAGGGGAACAGGAGGAAAAAAGGTTGTACACTGAATTGATGTTTTTAATTTTATGTGTTTGGGGGTTGGGCTGCCACTGAAAAGAGGAAACTCCCAAAGGAGTGGTTACAGTTAAAGAGTTTATGTGCCATTTTAACAAAGGACAATAAACTATGAAGTGACTAGAGCGGGCACCCAGGGCTTGGGTTCTGGGTTGAGAAAGGTAATGTTTGTGCAAACTAAGGAAGATAAGGACTTGTTAGCAAAGTTTCTTCATGGAAACTCATCTCATTTCCACCTCCATTGATAAGGGTTCTTTTCCTGGTTCTGAAAAGGAGGATGCTTTTGTAAATGGAAATTTATGCCCCACTTCTAAGCAGAAAGGGGGAGGTTAGAGTTGTTCTTCCAGCTATAGCTTCTCATTTGCCTTCAACTCAAAACAGTCCTTATACCAAAGTGGCACATTTTCAGTGGCATGCCCTGATCCTTTGCAGAAGTTAAGGGAACAAACCCAGCCAGCTCTTGACCAGCACACATGGCAGCCAGGCCTAAACGCTGACTTTCTTAATCTGTAGGGGCCAAACTTTTCAGAGAATACCCCCCATCCTTACTGCACTGTTAAAATGTTTTATGACATTATTAAGGATTTTAGGACTCTGGGCAATGCTTATCCAGTGAGCCATTAAAACCCTGCTTCTAGCCTAGAAACTAAGTTGGAATGTGGTATGATCACTTAGTTCTCTTGTTGTTTCAACTTTCTGTAGTTTGACTCTTTTTTTTTTTTTTTTTTTTAAATGCCAGTGATTCTAAAAGGTGGTACCCAGACCAGCAGCATCTGGGAACCTGTGAGAGTGCAGATTCTTGGGCCCTACTTCACCTCTTGAATTGGAATCTCAAGTTGGGGCCCAGCAATCCAGCAAGCTCTCTATGTGTTCTGATGCCTGCCAAGGTTTACTCTGTTGTATTTTGTTTTATGTTTGGTTGACAAAGTGGAAAGTAAATAAAAATATGCTGCTAAATAATTCCATTTATAGCATATTTTAGTTTCTTATTGCTGTATATATTTAGTTCCTGTTGTATCTTGAGATTGTTTACCTTTGCATATCTTCCCCCCTGCCCCCTCCTCATGCTGGAAATTGAACTCAGTGCCTCATACATGCTAAGCTTGTGCTCTACCACATCCCAGCCCTAGTCTAGCGTGTCTTGATTTAAGATTGTCTTTAGGCTTTTTGATTTAGGGAAGAGCTACTCGAGATTGAACCCAGAGGCACTTAACAACTGAGCCACATCCCTAGTCCTTTTAAGATTTTACATAAGAGACTAAGGCTGGCTTTGAACTTGCCATTCTCCTATCTGGGCCTCCTAAGCCACTGGGATTACAGATGTGTGCCACTGCATCCAGCTTGATCATTTTTAATACAGATTTTAACAAGCATCATAAAATAATAAAAAAACACCTGATCGTTGACACACACAAAATCCCTACCTCCTTTTTACTTTCTAGAAATAACTGCTGTTAACAGTTTTCTTCTTTTAAAAATGGTCTAAATATGCTTCTGGTTAAAACAAGACGTGTTAACATTCCTGCAGCTGTAAGGGAGATATGTGAGGGGGACACCTCACATCCAAACCGTAACAAACTGTATTTCTCAGCAGGAACACTTTGGATTTGGGCTGGACACTCTCCGCCCCCCGCCCACCCCCCATTTAGTGTCCCTAGTCCTGCCTTTAAGATTTTGGTATGGCTTTGGGCATTGTCATAAACCAGAGTCCCACGTTCCCGTTTCCCACACACCCATATCCCACAGGGGGCCCCTAGTCTGTGGGAGCCTCACTGTAGACATTTCAAAGGTCCCCCCATTGATGTTACAGCTGCAGGAATGTTAACACGTCTTGTTTTAACCAGAAGCAGCAGCATAAGTACCACAGATGTTCACACAGTACTTTAGAAGTACTTTGAGCAAAACGTGGAACTACTTTGTTACCTCCTCTCCACAGGATACTGGGTGCCCCAGAGAGGACATTAATAGCTGGGTATCATTTTAGACCTTTTTCTCTGTGTGTTCTCTCTAATATGAGATCATACTATATACATGATCCTACATTTTCATTTAACATGTTTTAAGATATGTCATTTCTCTCAAAGTTTTAGCTTTATATAGGTATGATTTCATGTTCCTGTAGATGTTGCCAGACCAATACAAGAAACACTCAGGTTCTCTTTGCCCAGAGTCACCAGGCCTTTGTCTTCCGCCTTCTTTGCTTTCTCTGTTCCGTGTCTCCCTCTGCCGAGGTGTGTGTTCATACACACATACGTATACGTGGAGGCACATTTTTTTCCTGAACTATTTTAGAGTTTGTTGGCAACTTGCTGTTATAAACGTTAGCCTAACGCAGGCTCATAGCTGATTAAAGAGTTTGATAGATTTTGCCACATTTCTGTCTCAGAAAGCTGTGAGGTTGTGACTCTTCATTTACCTGTTCCTAACAGACGTTTGGTCCATTTTTCAGTATCTGCCAGAGAAGGTAGAAAATGATATATCATTTAGATTTAAACTAGGAAAACTTTAAACAGGCTGACCATTCGCATGCATTTTTCTCCTACTTCTCTTTGTATATCCCTTACCTACTTTTCTTTTGGGTGGTTTACCCTTTTCAAAATGGGTAAACATGCACATGGAATGTGCATGTCCTTGCCCAGGGACTACACAGTCTTCCCTGTGTGCTTGAGCTGTAGTGTGTACTTAAAAGGGTGCCCTTCAAAAGAGGTCACCGGCTTATAGTCCTGACCCACTCACAGGCTGATACTTCCATAGTTACAACTGACTAGTCCCTGCCTCAAGGGACTAGAAAACCACAAGTTAATTTACATTAATTTTATGGTTATTGCTCCATTTTTAAAAATATTTATTTTTTAATTGTAGGGGGACATAGAATCTTTATTTCATCTTTATGTGGTGCTGAGGATGGAGCCCAGTGCGTCACGTGTGCTAGGTGAGCGCTCCACCGCTGAGGTGAGGGCTCCACATCCCAGCCCTCTCGCTGCACTTTGCATACACCAAAAGATACTGCTGTAGGGGCTGAGTTGTGGCCCAGCGGCAGAGTGCCCGCCTAGTACGTGCGAAGCCCTGGATTCGATCTCAGCACCACATAAAAATAAATAAATAAAATAAAGGTATTGTGTTCAACTACAACTAAAAATACATACTTAAAAACAAAGATACTGCTTTAATTTGGAGTATGAGAGAAATTTGGATTCTTTAGGTCAGATGTCAAAGGAATATTTCTAGCTCTAATTCCTGTTCCTTTTGAACTTTGGTTCAGGACAAAAGAAAGTCACATTTTTGTGTTGAATTTCTTTTCTTTAATATTTTTTCTCGTTGCTGTGATATTTGCTTTTATACCAGTGGGAGCTGAATACCTATTACAAGTCCCACATATCTTCTGTACTCCAGTTTTTGCTGCTGTCATTTGCAGCTGGGTACTGCTCTTCTAGAAGATTCCTGTAGTGGCATCCTGTATCTGAGGGTAGGGGGCATCTGTGCACACAGAGGCAGTCCTGCACATCATGCTCTCACCCCCGAGCAGGCTCTTGTGCTGCCTTTGCTTGTCTTGAGTTCCTCCAACGTTCTTCCTAATTCAGAGAATGCTGCTGAATAGAAGAAACTGGTTGTGAAAGGGAAAGTGATTTGATAACAGTAACTTCAGCAGAGTTGTTGGGAGAATAGGATCCACAGTAGAGAACTCACTCCTGACTTCCATCTAGTTCTTTATAATGTTGTCACATGCTTTCAAGTGACTTTCTGTAAGTACAGTTCATACTACTGATAGGTACTATGTGAGACAGGACTTTTTCTGTTTTCAAAGTACATAGTTAAACTCAAATTGGATCAAACAGTCAAATGCATCTTTTTTTCTCATATAACTAAGATCCAGGGCCTGAAAAAAATAGAGAGGCAGCCCTTAACCTCCTCTGAGTTCAGGTAGACCCTTCCCACCTGGAATCAAGATACTGTCAGGGTGTCTGACCTCTCAGCAGACCAGACAGAAAAGGGACTTCTCCTCAGAAGGTCAGAAGGGGAGCCAGGCACATGGTGCATGCTTGTAATCCCAGTAATTTGAGAAGCGAAAGCAGGACGTTCAGAAGTTCAAGGCCTCTTACAACTTAGCAAGACTGTCTGAAAAACAAAAAGGGTCAGGGATGTAGTTTAATGGTAAAGCATCCGAGGTTCAGTCTTCCATACCACCAAGAAAAGAAGAAGAAGAAGAAGTTAAAAAGGAGAGATCAACTTCATCTAAACTGCTAAACTCTAATCTAGAAAGAGAGTTGGGATTCCCTGAGGGAATTCCAGGGCCACTGGCAGTGGAAGTAGGTACTGGGCAGACCTGAACATAGAAATCAAGAGGCTCGACACGACAAATATGCCAAGTGCATTAAAAACCTACAACTTTTCAAAGTTAGAGAAATAATCACGGATGTTAGATACTAGCCATATGAATAACGATATCATCGAGGAATGTGCAGCTCCACTTTGGAGCAGTCCTTTCAAACAACCTAATCCTCCTCGTACAACTGGGCCGGAGACTGAGCTCTGTGTTTATCTTTTCACTTTGTATTTTTAACTCTATTTTCAAGTCCTGTCTTTGAGGGGAGAGGCACTGCAGCTATTCTCTCCTAACAGGTACATCACTTTTTTATCAGTCAGCCACTTCCTTACAAAAGAGAGGCTATTTGAAAGACAGTTTATTGGGAACTCTTGAAGGAAGATGCTAGGGAACAAAATTTCCCAAACTCTTGCTTTGTGCAAAAAAAGTTTTAGGTGGCATGGAAGGGTGCAGTCCAGTGGCAGAGGGCACACCAAGACTCCAGCACTGCAAAACAGAACAAAGTGGCTGGGTCGCCTACATCTGGTGAAGGAGAGTTCGTTCCCTGGTGGAATCTCTGAAAATGGAAAATGTAATGGAAAAGATTCAGAGAGATCCAGAATAGATGCACACATACACCAACATTTCAGATGGTAGGAATGGAGAAGTATCATGACTAACGTCTCAAATCATCTTTAGAATCTCCTACATTGTCCAATTGTTCACACAGAACAGGTGCTTAACCTACATTTCAGTGTGCATGAATGAGTTGTTGGAGGAATTTCTACCACTTGTGCTTCCATCTTGTGTTTGCATAGTCTGAAAAGATTAATTGTCTGAGTAATTAAGAAATTATCAGACAGTAGGAGGTAAATATGTAATGAAGTGATTCCTAAAACCACAAAACAAAGTTAATGTTACAGGACATCTTTTAGAAGTACCAGTGAATAAGGCCTATCTGTGACAGCATCCAGGCAGATGGTGACCACTGTCAAGCCTTTCACCTGGATGGATCCATCTCCACAGCTCGCAGTCTCCAGAATGAGCTTTGGACCAGCAGATCTGTCCCAGCTCCCCGGGTTCCTGGTCATTGGAGGGAGAAGTAACCTGGGCCCAGGTCTCCATGTGTTTCCCCCTTGTCGCTCCAGCCTCAGCCTTCACGGCCCTTTTCCCCCTTGAGCTGGCACCTGCCCCTTCTCGTCCACCTCCTAACCTGGTGACACACTGTCATGTTCATGGCTTTGCCTTCATCCAGTTCCCCTAGTGCTCAGCCTCCCACGAGGATTCCCCACACCTTCCTGCCCCACCGAGACCCAGCACCAGCTCCCCTTGCAGCTCCTTCCTTGTCCAGTCCTGCGTTCCGATCTTTGTCCCCTCTTGCTTTGATTGACCAGCTTCCTGGTCCTCTTCCAACATCCTTCAGAGAAGTGGGCTTTTGAGTCGAGGCCTTGAGTCACTCTCCAGCTCCTCCTGTAACCTCAGAGGACTCAGCCTGCAAGGGGAGGCCAGCAGGGCCTCATCTGTCCTCCCAGCAGTGGCTGCCATTCACATGCAGCTACAGCATCTAGGCCCACTACCCCTGTTGTCACAGCCACCAAGTGATGAAATACACCAGGCAGAAAGATGGGAAGGAGCCTGCTCAAATCACACACCCTAATCCCCAAGTCCTCTCCATAGTTGGGAATGATTTTCTCTTACAAGGGGGAAAAATGGTTTTCAGGTGCAGATGCCCGTCACCTGCTTCTTTCTGTTCAGTTTATGCCCCTGCCCCTACCCCATCCCCACCCCCATCCCCATCTTGTAACCAGCAATCTTAATTTCTCAGCCTCTGGAGTTCCCATTAGTCCCTTTTCTGCGAGAATTTTATTAATATTTTTTTAAGAAAATCTGTTGCCACCTTTGTTCTTAGGCCACACTTCTAGAGAATTCATTTCAGTGCTGCCAGCTCTCTTCTCTTTCCTGCTTATCGCCCCTCGGTCTGGCTCGTTCCTCTCTCAGAGATACTGAGCACCAGGGCCGCTGGTCTGCACTGGTGCTCAGACTCCCCCAGAACCAGCCCTCCTGGGGCTGGGGGCATTGCTCTGTTGCTCAGTGGCAAAGTGCCCAAGGCTCTGTGCCATCCCAACCAACAAGCCACACTCTAGCCCACATGAAGGTTCACTACATCTTCAGATTTTTTGCTACAGGGCCCCATCCCTCCCACCCCCTGCACCAAGGTTTAAACCCAGGGCCTTGCGCAGGCCACGTAAGCACTCTACCACTGAGCTACATCCCCAGACCTCTTTTTAAATTTTTGTTATGTTACACATTTTACATATACAATTCAGTGACGTTATATGTATTTATATTGTCATGCACAGATCCTAGAATCCTTTTATCTTTTTTTCCTTTTTTTTTTTTTTTTTTTTTTTTTTGTGGTTGTAGATGGACAGTGGCCTGTATTTTATTTGTTTATTTTTATATGGTGTTAAGCATTGAACCCAGTGCCTCACACATGCAAGGCAAGCACTCTGCCACTGAACTACAGCTCCAGCCCCTAGAACTCTTTTATCTTACAAAATAGAAGCTCCATACCCAGTCAGTACTGCCTCTCCTTCCCCCTAGTCCCTGCCAGCCACCTTCCTACATTCTGCCTGAGTTGACCACTCCTGGGTACCTTCATTTCTTGTTAGGTTGAATAGTGTTCCCTGGTGTGTTATATGCCACATCTTGTTTATCCATTCCTCCATCCTGGTCACTTGGGTTGCTTCCGCCTTCGGTGTTGGGAATAACACTGCTGTGAACACATGTGCAGCTACCTACTCGAGCTGCTGCCTTCACTTCTTTGGATAAACACTCAGAAGTGAAACTGTTGGATCGTATGGTCCTTCTGCTCTTAAGTTTTGAAGAAATCCCCACACCTCCCAACCCCCTGGTGCTGGAGATCCAACCCTGAGTGCTCTAGCACTGAGTCATATCCCCAGCCCTCTTTATTTTTTATTTTGAGACAGGAGCTCGCTAAGTTGCTTGAAAGTCTTGCTAAGTTCCTGAGCTGGACTTGAACTTGCCATCCTCCTGCCTTGGCCTCCAGAGTTGCTGGGATTACAGGTGTGCTCCTCGGCACCCACCTGCACGGTTACAGGCGTGCTCCACGGCACCCGGCCTGCACAGTTTTCCACAGCAGCTGTCCCATTCCTACGGGTGATGCACAGGGGCTCTAGTTTTCCATGTCCTCACCAGAACCGTTCATGTCATCCTGGGTTTTTAAGATCCTTGTTGACAGAACACTCTTCTCTCTGTTCACCTTTTGCCTCTTTGGCCATTTCTTCTCATTTGCCTTTGTGAACTGTTCTTCTGACACCCCTAAGGGACACTGCTTGCTGCGGCACTCACGGAGGGTATTGGTTTGGTGCACAAGATGGCCCGTGTGGGATTCCAGCTGCCCAGGGCCACCTGCACCCCCGCCCTAGGCACCTGGAGGACCTTTTCGTAATTAGATGAGGTCAGCGGGTTTACGCTCCTGCCCCCAGGTCCCTCCTGCACTTACACTTTTTTTTTAATTGATACATTCCTCTTCCCAGCAGACCCCAGCATGCACAGGACCTTCCTGGGAGGGAGAACTGAGCTGTGCCGTCCTTGTTTTTCCACTCCCTGCCACACTGGCACAGATGAAGCATTTTTTTCTCTTATGGTTCATCTTAACATGCTTTTCATAAGTACCTGTTTTTGAAGATTAATACTACATTGTTTTATCTGAGAAAAATCTAGTTCAAAGAGTCATTAGGTTTCAACATACAAAAGGAATCGTTAAGAGCACTCCCACCTGGATTGGGGGTGCTCGCCTGCCTCTGGGTATCCCAGGAATGAGGCTGCTCCAAGTTCTGGGCTCCTGATTAACTGTCTTCGGTGGCAGTTAGTCTAAGTTCCAGAAACAGGGTTTTTTTTCCTGATTATCAGGCATTTATATCAACTTTGTTTTGAGGTTCTGATTATGTCCCATTCCGTATACTGACAGCCACCCCTGCATGAGGACATTTCCAGAAGCCATGCCCTCTCATCATGCTTAATGAACACCTGCTGTGTGCCAAGAAGTCTCAGTTCAGACACACACTGCCCCTGACTTCTGGTAGCTTCTGGCCTGCTGGCAGATGTTTAAGAACACGAGTTTCTGATCATGGGGCCATTTGAATGGCTTTGTAGTTGACAGAGCCGCAGGCCGCACACCAGAGGCCCAGATGCTCTCCGGTGTTGCAAGTTCCGCCCTGCAGGGGTGGGCAGCATTCCTTAGAGCCAGAGCAGGGTGCCAGACTGTTGTTAAGGAGATTGTGATGAACTCATCCTTGCACAGACCTGCTCTTGCTGGGGTGGTGACATCTAATGAGATAAACTGTCTCTATAAAAAAGTAATTACCCTAATATAGTAAATACCCATCTCCCCTAGTGATAAGGATCTAATGTAATGGCTTCTCTGTCTAGGACCATAAATAGAATCCACCGAGGCACTCAAAATAGGGAATATTAGGAGAACATTTTAAACCTTCCCTCCAGAGTGAGAGCTATTCCAGATTACTCCCTGAGCTACACGCCTGTTCTCAGGCACATGGGTTTGCTGCCCATCCTTTCATTGCCGGGCCTCCCCGCAACCCCCATTTTGGGGAGATGATACTTCATTATCAGCTTTATTTATGATAACTGCTGCGCCCCCCCCCCCCAGTGTTAAGAGTTGCTAGTGTTTTTAATGGGAATGTTCTAGATTCTCAAATATACCTTAAAATAACCCCCTTTCTGCCCAGTTACCTCTGTCATGGTCATCTTAAATTCTGCAGTGTAAGTCTTTATGTATGTGTGGCAAGGGGAGAGGAGTGTAAATGACCTTGTGCTTCAAGGGACAAGTGCAGGTGTTGCCTAGGACCATGTCGTCTATTTAGAGCACAGCATGTACTGTAACTCCCTCACCGACCCTCATGCCGAGAAGTAATCGTCACAAAGTCCAGGCAGTAAAGCAGATGTTTAATCGCCAGCAGACCCGTTAGTCCTTGTGACATCAGCTGACCTCTGGGTGAGCCCCTGCCATTTGCACAATAGACTTAGGAAGATGATGACAGCTCTTCCATTGGCTGGGCCATTGTCCCTGTTCTAGCATGTTCTGAACTAAAGAACTTATAGCCCCTGTTTACGGTAATCACCACATTTACCATTACATTTTACCATTACATTACCATTCACACCACAGTGTGGCTATCGGAATGTTGGTATATCACAGTCCTTAGTGTGGTGGTACTAAGAGGTGGGGCAGGGGTCCCGTGGGGGGGATTTGGTTATTGGGAGCATCCTCTATGTAGGGATTGTGAGTCCCGATCTTCCCAAACTCCTCCTGGCTTCTTGTCTGGCGGTGTGGTCATCTTCTTATATTCCTGCCCTGATGCCATCTGCCACGCGGCTATCACCAGAGCCAAGCCAATCCAATGCCAGTGCCGGGCCCTTGAAATGCAACCTGAAAAGTTTTCTAACTGGAGTATTTCCTTATAGTAACAGAAAATACTGTTACACTCCATAGTCATAGCACCATTTCTAGTATTAACTATAGTCACCTAGAAGGTCCTTGTAGAAGATAACTGGTAAATTCTTAAAATCAAATAGTAATCTGACATGGTCTGTGAGGAGGAGAGCTACAATTTTAATTATGTTGGTGATGCGGGGAGAGTTTTGCGTTTTATCAGGTAAGGGAAACTGCCTGTCCTGTGGATGGGTGCTGTGATGTTTATTGAATGCAGCACACATTAAAACCTGAAGCTCTTAAACGAGATGGGGATTAGTTTTCATTTTGCTGATGTTTTAAGTTATGTATCCCATGGTAGCAATATCTAGCATTTTCTTCTTTGGATGACACTTTGAGCAAAGCCTGGCATTACCTCCAGAGGTTAAATGACGTTTGGGTTTTGTAGGAATTCTATAGGAAAGCGTCACGTGAACATTATCAGCAAGGACGATGCTGTTTAACCGCCGTGTCACCTCGTTGAATCGTTGAGTGCTGTGCCGTGCTGCATGGCTGCCTCTGTGTGTCTGCCTTAGGAAGGTGCCAGGCTGGGAGGGGAGGGACAGGGCCAGGCTGCCAGGCCAGCTTGGAAGGTGTCACCTTAGGTACGGTGCTGCTGATCCCATGATTTGAACTAGTATTGGAAGGATTTTAAAGGGAAAGTAGAAAATAGATTCTCCTGATCCCTGTCCTAAATTTGACTTTACTTTTTCTGATGAACCATATTCGATAGAACAAAAGTTCTAAAACTGTGGCAAGCTGTTTATTCTGTTACCTGAATTGCCACAACTTTATGATGGCAACTGGAGGAGTGAGGGAAGTAGTCTCAGGCTGTTTTGTTGTGGTTTGGTTTGGTTTTATTTTGGAAGAAAGCTTGCCCTAGTTAGTTTCTACTTGCTGGGTACTCATGCCATTTTCTAGTAATGTGTTCTCCACAAGTGGTCTAAACCATTCTTTCCCCATCACATGAACTGTTTGGAAGGACTACCTAGCATACAATCTGATCTGTGCATTTTCCAGTTTCACCAGGGATTTTCTAATATGCATTTAATAAGCAGTTACACACTGGGTTATCTTGATTATATACTCTGTGCACTGCTGTGACAGCCCTGGGTGGCACTTTTCCATAGTCTTGAGAGTTTTACATGTTACTGTATCACAAGACCACGTTAGAAACTGCCACTGCTCCACGCTCCACTCAGGTGAGTGTACACTCGAGTTTAGGATGTCACTGAGGTGTCCAGCTGCAGAGAATGGGTGGGGGGCACAGAGCATGCTGCTGCAGTTTTAGCACCCACTTCCTTAATGTATGGAAGAATAGCAACAAGCCCTGTGTCAGCGTGTGGCCCTAGTATGGTTTTTAAGTAGTCATAACAGAGCTCAGAAGTTGATTTTTAAATCACCATGTAATTTTTTAGATTATGTTTATAAAAACTTAGCAAGTGTGGCTTTCAGGTTTTTGTTTGTATTCTGAGTCTGTTGTGCTGAGGTCAGCCTTCTGCAGTGGGTTTTGAGTAGCTTTGGATATCTGGACATCTCTGAAGCGACATGTTGAATTCGATGCTCTATCTTGGTCCCTTCTCAGGGATTGTCCTGGACTGTGGCTCAAGCCAAGGGTGTAGGTGCTGCTGGAAACACCCTGGTGGAGGGGAGGGAGCCTGTCCATGCAGGCGGTGCCGTCCATGTAGGACAATGGCATGGGTTTAAAGGCCATGTTAACCTCACTGTAGGTGGCGTGGTTTTGGACCCAAATTTGAGAAGCACTGATCCAGACTAAAACTAACTGTGGTTTAGAAATTTGCTTAAGGAAATATTTAATTTCAGCTTAGATTGTTTAGCCTTTTAGCTTTTCAGATTAAGCTGACTCCTTAGTGAAAATAAGTCGCCCGGGCCCTTTTGATTCTTGTCCTTCACCGTGGGACAGTGTCACATACCTTCGCGGCTTCTCTCGCAGACCACAGTCATGGTAAATGGCACACTGTGGGCCAGCAGGCTGCTTTCTTGGCTCTCCACGGTTCCAGAGTCTCTTTTCTTTACCATTAAACCTGCTGCTACTTGCAAGGTAATGTCCCACCTTTGAGCTCACTGCTGCCTTTCCGCATTTCTCCTCCACCTGGCAGAAAGAAGCTTTAATTCTGAACAGTGTAGCCTGCAGCCCATACCCATCTGACCCACTGTAAGTTCTCCAGCAGCTCTGCCCGTCCACGTACAGATACTCCGCCCTCCTTAACTGTACTGCGACACACACTCAGTAGAAGTCTCCTTTCCCTTTCATGGTCGTGTTCCAGCTGTGTTGAGGTGCTGTGCTCTTTGCTAGATCTGCTTGCCTGGTTGTTCCACAGAGAGTTCCTCACTTAGCCTGGACACAGGTTTGAAAAATGCCGTGCCCATGTGCAGAAGTGGAGGCTGCGGGGCTTGAGCAGGGCTGGGTCGTGGGGTGGGGTACCTCTGCATTTCAGCTCTGTTGCTCTGTGATTCTGTGGGCATGAGGGAAATCTCTTAAAGGAACTCAGCCAGAAAGGAGGGGAGCGAGTATATTAGAAGGAGGTGTTTGTCATGTAATCACTTCCGCCCTGTATTCACTTCTCCAGCTGGTGCCTTTGGCCATGAGCACTGTACCCACCAGTCCAGTTCCCGGCCCCTCTCTTCTATTCAGTCACCCAGGCCAAGCACCAAGGCTCCTTTCTCCCACCTCCTCGCCCAGCAGCCAGCCTCTCACCGTTGCCACCACCCAGGCCAACCCTTAACATCCTTCACTGCCTTTTTCAATCCATTTTTCATTTCTCAGCATATGTCAGTCATATCACTGTCTTGCTGGGGCTCTTTCCTGACTTTCTGATGTACCTGAGGTAAACTCACACTGCTGCTCAGAATCCACACGGCCTGGGGGCTGGCCTTGCATTGCTGTCCGCTTCCAGTGGACTGGGCTTCCTGTGCTGTATGAAATTGGCCAATTTCTCTCTTTTCTCAGGGTTTTACACGTGTTCCCTTTTTTAAAAAATCTGGTTAGCATTTTTCCTCCTGGTCTCAGCCCAGCTGGCACCCCTGGACTCCCCCCAGCTTCCCCCGCACCTCGGCCACACTCTGCCACTCCACAGCATCCACCTCCAGTTCTAGCTCATGTCGGTCATTCACCCAGCTACAGGTTAGGCACCAGCCAGGCTGACTGCTCGGCGTTCTTAAACTGTGGTCCTGGCTTCTTCTCTTTCTCTTCCTGCCAGGGCAGGCTCCGTGGTCTTGTCCCTGTGTTCCTGGCCGAGTACCCGTGAATGAAGGAGTGAAGGCTCTGCATGTGGCAATCACTGTCCTCCGACTAAGCCCACTGGACACTCTGTGCCAAGAACCACGAGGTCCACTGGTGACACACGTGACCATGTAACTAGTCTGTGTCCAGGAGCCAGTGTTTGCTGGGGAGGAGAGAAGCCAGTGACAGGACCTTGTGGGAGGCAGCGTGTAAATGCTCCTGGCGACTTGGAGAAGGGTTCCCGAGGTTCCAGGCGAGGGCGCGTCTGGTTGAGCCCCACGGAAGCAGGAAGAGGGGAAGGGCATCCCCATGGGCCTGGAAGGCTTCGTGGGGTTTGGTCCGGTGGTAGGGTTGGAAGAGACGGTCTGGGTGGAAGGCAGGGGGCAGAGTGTTCCTGACAAATTAGACACCTTTAGACCTTTTTGAAAAAAGACTGAAGGCAGTTTACTGTTCAGAATTAGAGGGTTTTGGATTTGGTGTTTTCAAGTGATGACACCAAGGCAGATGGAAACTAAAATACACTGAAGCCAAGGGAATGATTCGTCTAGAAAATTGGCTTGCCAGGGGCAGCAAATTAGGCCTCTAGTTATCCGGCAGCAGATCCTAAGGATGAGGTGATGAGTCAGGTTACAGGGGCCCCACACGGGGACTCCTCCATAGACCCCCTGAACCCAGGAACCTGGGAGTGTGGAACAGAGCCCGCCGTAGGGAGGGCTGTTTTATTAGACAGCAGGGCTGGGTGGGATGCAGAGAAAGACGGCGTCCAAAGGGTTGTTTCAGTGTGTTTTGGGGTGTAGGGAGGAGCTGCGTAGAGCCCTTTTCTGATTATAGGGCAGTTCTCAGATGTACTCTCTGGAGACAAAATAATGTTGGTAGGAAGGTTGCCTCTCCTGCTGCCACCACCTCCAGCCCTCTAGACCAGACAGGGAGTAGACAGGGTCGCCATCTGTCTGCCCGCCTCCAGGAGAAGAGGGAGGGAAGGTTAAGGAGGGGCCAGCACCCCAGGGTTTGTCCACAGCAGCGGGCTGGGGAGGGCAGAGACAGGCCCCCAGGGAGGAGGAGGCCTTCGCCCTGCTGCTCCCTTAGAAGGTGCAGGGCCTTGTGCTGGGGAGGGAGCAGCAGTTCTGGTTAGTGGTCATCCCAGGACAAGTGGGGCTGGGAGGCCAGAGACTGGGACTTCCCAGGGTCATCCTGGTGGGACAAGCCTTGAAATGGGGATGGCACGAAGCACAAGGAACCCCACCAGACTGATGGGTCAGCAGGAGCACTGAACGTGGTTCCTAGAAATGACAGGTTCCAGTGCTGGGAAGTGGTGTCTGCCTGATCGTGTTGTGACATCGTGTGAATGCGTGACAACAGAGCTCAGTGTCACGCATGACGGTAATGCACAGAGGGAAGAAACCCCGAAGCCTGGCTGTGATGGTGTCAGGAAGGCAGGTGAATGAGGAGAGAGAAGGGGCAGCGGGTGGTGAGCCTTGTCTTTATTTTCTCATTTTCAAACTGCTGAGCATCCTGCCTGACTCCTTTTGCCACAGAGAATTAAAAGTAAATTGCAGGGTCCAGGGACTGTGGCCCAGCACCACACCAAGAATAAAAAGAAGGAAAACAAGAAAGTTACCTGCACTACTGTGCTTCATGAGTAGTTGTGTTTTAAGTACTCCCTCTGAGTTATAGATTGGTTTTCAAAGAACCGTGTAATAGAGTTGATACAATTCTTCCCCAAAATTGGACATGGCCTAAAACTGGGGAGCATAAATATGTTGAAGGAGAGGCTGAAACTAGAAGAGGGCCTTTGGAAACCAAAGTGCTTGGTGACCACCTGGCTCACCTGTGGTCTTGAAATTGATAGCATGTAGGAAATTAAAGGAAAAAAACGACTTGGCAAATATTAAATAATGTTTAGATATATGTTTTAATATAAAAATATCTTACATAAAAATTTACATCTTAAATAAGCTCTTCAGATCTCACAGGGATGTAGATGTAAATGTCTCAAAACTGTTGGTTTTAGAATTTTATCAAAGGACTCAGCCACAGTGGGCTTTGGAGCCACCTCAGTGATTTATTTTGACGTCAAATTTTTGAGAAGTCCTCATTAAGAATCAGTTTCTAGGGGCTGGGAATGTGGCTCAAGCGGTAGCGCGCTTGCCTGGCATGCGTGTGGCCCGGGTTCGATCCTCAGCACCACATACAAACAAAGATGTTGTGTCCGCTGAAAACTGAAAAATAAATAAATATTTAAAAAAAAAAAAAAAGAATCAGTTTCTAATAACTGTGAAAGAGTCCCTTTTTAGATCTGGGAGATATTTGGTATTTTTCAGGCAGTGATTTACATCTTCAAAGATGAAGTGCCTGTTAACATGAGAAGATAAGCAGTCACTGATTTGATTTGTCCTGCGTCTCTGTGCATACCAAAAGGAGGCCTTCCTCTTTGCCAGTGTGTTTGAAAAGGTGCTGTGCATTGAAAGATGATTGGAGGGGACATGCAGGGTGCAAGGGCTCTGAAGACAGATGTGATATGGGGAAAACAGACATAAAAAGGCCTGCAGAAGTGTTAGGGAGTGTGAAGACACCCCCCCCCCCCGCCCCCAGTCTCATGAGGGGTCGGGAAGAAGCTGCAAGACCATTTGGCTTTGGGAATTTCCTGTGTAATGCTGTCCTGGGCGTGGGGTGGGATATTTATTTATTTGCTTTAAGTTTGTGGAAAGCAAGGAGATTCAACACTCACTGATATCACATGATTAAAGTTAAAATTAGATGATTTTTCAAGATATAATTTTCTCTTAAAATTACCATTATTATTTGTCTTTAATCATACTCATTTTGAAATTTCAAATGCAATGAAGAAGGGTATAACTCGGGGGAGACTGGGCAGGGATGAGAAAGAGCAGCGAGTATGTGAGGAGGGACAGCTTCATTGCTGGGGCCCGGGACGGAGAGTGGACATGGTTTGTAATAAGGACCTTACACTTGCCTTTGAGTTGGTGTGTGCAAAGTGTACCCAGTGTCATGCAATAAACACCAAGCTGAGCCACCCCATGAACTTTGGATGGCTCATCCCTCAGTGGCAGTAGTACATCCTGCATCCTTAACATTGGGGACAAGGCCTCGCTAGACAGATTTGGCGTTGTGCAGACATCCTAGAGTATACTTGCAGAAACTCAGATGGTCTAGGTCAGTCACTGGACGTGGTTTCTTGATGCGGCTGTAGGAAGCCGCTGCTGGCAAACACAGCAGGCGATTTTACAGCAAACTTTTAAGAAGTGGAAAGACCATACTGTAAAATAACAAAAAGTATAGTAAACATGGTCGTCATTATCAAGTATTATCCACGTACATAATTGTGCATCCTGTGTTACTGTACAACCAGCAGCATAGTGAGTCTGTTCACTACAGGATCTCCACAACCCCAGTAGTGCCTTGCACTACTACTTTACAGTGAGTCAAAACTCACTGGCAGTGGGAGGTCCTCAGCTCCGCTATGATCTTATGGAACTGCCGTAAGACTGCCGTGCAGCCTGCTCTCGACTGAACTGTTGTCATACTCTGCGTGGCTGCGTGGTCCCTCCCAGCTGTGGGGTTTTCTTAGAGGCCCTCTGTCAGGTGGACCAAGTTCCTTTCTGCCCAGCTTTGTCAAGTGCTTTCATCAGGAATGCGTTCTCGGTGTTATCAGATACGTTTTTGCAACTATAAGATGGTTATGTGGTTTTTCCCTTCTATTCATGTGTCTTAATACATTTATTTCCTATGTAGAGTTAGCCGTGCATCCCTGAGACAAGCCAAGGTGGTCAAGGTGTATAATCATTTTTATATGCTCCTGGATTCAGTTCTCTGGTGTTTTTTTGATTTTTGGATCTGTGTTCATAAGGGATATTGCTCTACAGCTTTGAGGTCTTTGTCTAGTTTTGGTATCAGGTGAATAGGAGGCTTCAGAAAATGAGTGCAGAAGTGTTTTCTCCTATTAAAGAGAATGTTGAAGAACTGGTGTTTAGTCTTTAAATATTTGGTAGAATTTAACAGTTAAAGAAGCCCTCTGGTCTGGACTGGTGGGAAATTTTGCTGTTATTAGTTTAATCTTTTTACTTATTAAAGGTTTTTAAAATTTTCTGTTTCTTCTAGAGTCAGTTTTAGTAGTTGGTATCTTTGTAGGTATTCTTAATCTACTGGCACACGGTTGCTCATAGGGTTCCCTTATAACTCTTAAATTTCTGTAAGGTTGGTAGTGGTGTCTCCTGTTGCAGGAGACATTTAAGTGCTCTTAGCCAGTCTAGCTAATGACTTGTCAATATTATCGACCTTTTCTAAGAACCAATTTCTGGTTTCTTTGGATTTTGTTGTTGTTTTTTTTTGTTGTTGTTGTTGTTTTGCTATTTTTCTGCTCCTTGGTTTATTAATTTCTGTTCTTTATTATATCTTCTGCTTGTTTGGGGTTTAGTTTACTCTTCTAGTTTCTTGGGATGGAAGCTTAGGCCAGTGGTTGGAAATTTTTTAAATGGAGTTATTTCCCAAATTTTCTTCTGTTACTGATTTCTAATTTTATTCCATGTGTTTAGAGATCTTATTTTATATTATTTTAGACCTCTAACATTTAGTCAGACTTGTTTTGTGGCTGGCTCATTCTCTATCCTGGAGAGTCTTCCATGTGCACTGGAAAAGAGTGTGTGGAGGTGTTTGGTGATGTCTCGTCTGTTAGGTCTGGTTGTTGGTGGAGCCTGTCAGGTCGTCTTTTTCCTGCTCATCTTCAGTCCCGTCCTGTTCATTCCATCTGATGTAATGTCCTTATTGAAACCAGGATATTAAAACCTTCAGCTGTCATTGAGTACCCTAGTGCTTCCAGTTCTGATTTTAGGTCTCTGTTAACGTGTGTGTGTGTGTTGTCTTGATACATTAGCCTTCTATTACTATAAAAATACAGCCCATCTTGTTTTCCTCTGGTACTATTTTTTTGTCTTGAGTTTTATCTGATGCTAGTATAGCCATTCCAGCTCTTTTGGTAAATGTTTACATGGTCAATCATATTCCATTCGTCTATTTTTGACCTCTTTGTGCGTTGAATCTATAGTATGTCCCTTGTAGACAGCATAGGGTGGTATCATGTTTTTTCACTCCTTTTGCCCATCTCTGCCTTTTAAGTGGATTGGCTGTTTCATCACCTTGGATGTAATTAGATTCATTCATTGATGGATCACATATATGACAGTGGTCTCAAAATTGTAACAGAGCTTAAAAATCCCTATTACCTACACTGTGTTTTAAGATAAGTGTTATTAACAAAGAAGTAAAAAGGTATTAAAATTTTAAAGTACAGTAAGCTCAGATTAATTAATTTATTTATTATTTTTAAATATTCTTAATTGTTGATGGGCCTTTATTTGTTTATTAATTTATATGTGGTGCTGAGAATCAAACCCAGTGCTTAACACATGCTAGGCAAGCACTCTACCACTGAGCCACAACCTCAACCCTAGATTAATTTATTAAAAATGTTAATGAATTTAGTGTGGCCTAAGTGTGTGGTCATCGTAAAGTCTGCAGCCATGTGCAGTAAAGGCCTGGGCCTCACATTCAAGCTCCTTTTATGGAAAGTGCCTGAGCTGTGTACTTTTTTTTTCTTTCTTTTTTGGGGCCAGATGTGGATACCAGGGATTGAATTCAGGGGTACTTGACCACTGAGCCACATCCCCAGCCCTATTTTGTGTTTTATTGACAGACAGGGTCTCACTGAGTTGCTTAGCACCTTGCTTTTGCTGAGACTGGCTTTGAACTCACGGTCCTCCTGCCTCAGCCTCCCCCAGCTTTTTCCCTTCTTCTTAATCTTTTATACTGTAGTGTAACAGTACCTTTTCTTTTGCTCTGTCACTGAGCCAGGCCCCAGCCCATAGATATATTTAGATGCACAAATACTTAACCGTTGTTTTTTAATTGCCCTCAGAATTCAGCGCAGTAACATGCTGTCCAGGTGTAGCTTCAAGTACCCCCTGTACCCTTGGTTTTGTAGGCTGTACCACATAGATTTGTGGAAATTCATTCTGTGATGTTTGCACAATGAAATCACCTAATGATGCATTTCTCACAACCTAATCTTGTCATTAAACAACATGTGTCTGCAGTGGGATTTACATTTGCCATTTTCTATATACTCATGCCCCAACCCCCCTGTCCCATTAAAGCATTCTTTTGTGTTAAATAAGTATATTCTAGTATACCACTTTATTTCCTTCATGTTTTCTTTACTAATACTATATAGTTTTAGCTGTTTTCAGTGAGTGTTCTGCAGATTAAAGTCAACATGATAATTTATGAAAATACAGTTCAGGTTAACAGCAGTTTAAGTTCCGTGGCATATGGAACTTTTGCTCCTATAGACTCCATTCTCTCCTCCCTCCTCCTGCTGCTGTCAACATACAAGTATGTGCCCAACACAGAGTCGTTTTGTTTTATATAGATGTCTGTTAAATAAGGTAGGAGAAGGATGAACCAAAGCACATTTATCCTGTGTTTTATATTTAACCTCTGCAGTTGCCTTTATCAGTGTTCTTTATTTCTTCTCATGGATTTGAGTCACTATCTTGAGTCTTCTCTTTTTAGCCAAAAGGTCTTCTGTTTTTAAAAAAACATTTATTTTTTAGTTGTAGTTGGACACAATACCTTTATTTCATTTATTTCTTTATTTCTTTATTTATTATTTATTTCTTTATTTCTTATGCGGTGCTGAGGATCGAACCCAGGGCCTCGTGCGTGCAAGGCGAGCGCTCTACCGCTAGCCACAGTCCCAGCCCCAAAAGGTCTCCTGTTTTTGTATAGCAGGTCGGGTTAGTGATGAATCTGTTTTTGTTTATCTAGAAATGTCTTAATTTCTCCCTCATTCTTGAAGTTAGTTATACTAAACTCTTGGTGGACAGTCTTATTTTTTCACTATTTTAGATATGTTGCCACACTACCATTGGCCCGCTGTGGTTTCTGTTGAGAAACCAGCTGTTGTTGTCTTACTGAGATCCTTGGACAGGAGGGGCCGCTCCCACTGCTCTCGAGGTTCTGTCCTGGGCTCCGCTTCAGCACTTGGATTTTGCTGTGTCTTGGAGGGGATCTGTTGAGTCGACTTTGCTTGGAGTTCCCTGGGCTTCTTGGATATGCAGGTTAAAATCTCGCCATCAGACTTTGGAAGTTTTGAGCCACTGTCTCGTCAGATGAGTATTTGTGCTCTCCTTTCCTTCTGGGATCCCCAGTGCATGGCGGTGTGCCCGGCTGGCACCCCCGCCCTCTGAAGTTCTCTTCCTTTCTCTCCTTCCTTTTTCTTCCTGTTTTTGACAGGGTTCTCACTGCTATGTGGAAAAGAGAATTTTCAAAGGTCTTTAACCGTTTTCACTGATGTCACTCCCATTCAGATTTTGTGTTTCTGCATGTGTCAGCTTAGAATAGTTTGCTTCTAGGAACTGCATCTTCGTATTCAAATCTATATAAAGTTGGTCCTAATACTTTCTCCCTAATATCTCTTTGGGTTCTGTAGAGGTGTCTGCTCTTTTCATTCTTGACATTGGTTCTTTCTGCCCCCCTTTCTAACTTTTTTTTGTTCAGGGGGTTTTGTTATAATAGAAGCTTTCTGTCATTGTTGATTCTATTCTGTTATTTTATTTCATTATTTTCTGTGCTTTTATTTCCTCCATTCTATTTTCTTTAGGTTTTACTTGCTTATTTTCTGACTTACTGCTATGAGTATTTATGTTTTGGGCTCTTGGCTGTTTCTAAGTGTATGTATTTAAGGCCACAAATTTCCCACTTCCCAAGGCTTTGGTGGCATCCCGCATGTTTTGATATACATTTTTATTATTCAGCAATTTTATGCTCTAAGTTATTTTCCTAAAATTGTACTTATTTGTGGGTGGTGGGCAGGGGAGTACTGAACATTGAACCCCGGGGCATTTAACCACTGAGCCACATCCCCAGCCCACTTTTTATATTTTATTTTGAGACAGGGTCTTGCTAAGTTGCTTAAGGCCTCACTGAGTTTCCAAGGCTGGCTTTGAACTTGGTATCCTCCTGCCTTAGCCCCCCGAGCTGCTGGGATTGCAGTGTGCCTCACTGTACCCAGCAGTGTACTAGGTTTCTAAACATTTGGAAATTTTATGTTGGACTTCAGTTGTTAGTCCTTTTTGTATAAGTTAGACAAATATAAGTGTATTTATTCAAATCTTTTATATCTTTACTGAGATGAGGGAATTCTCTCTCAGCTTTTTATTTATTTGTTTGTTTGTTTGTTTTTCCTGAAGTCTTAATTGTGTCTTTGTTTTTTAAGTCAGTCTGTACTGGGTAGATTTCTCAGTGGACAGTTGTTTTCTTTCTGTATTTCAAAGGTGCTGCTCTGACGAGAGGTCTGTGGTCAGCCTCTGTTCCTGTGTCATGTGGGTTTTCCACCTGGCACCCTTCTAGACTTCACTGTGGTTCTTAGAGATTTGCAAATGATTTGCCTAGGAATGCGTATTTTTAAATTCTGCCTAGAGTTCTCAGAGTGTCTTGGATACTCTGTTCAACTCGTGGGACTTTTCATTTTGTTCTTTTAATTCTGTTGACCTATTTGTGGAGTTGGAGAAATGAGTTCTTTACCTCTGCACCATGTTTTTTATTTCTGGCCATAATATTTACGCTTTCTTAAGAGTTTCTGTATCTTTGCTGAAATTCTCCATCTGTTCGTGCAAGTTGTCCACCTCTTCCAGTCTATTTTGAACATCTCCTAGGGGACGTCCAATGTGATATACCATAATCTCAAGTTACTGCTGAGTTTCAGTTCTGTTGATTACTTCATTTCTCAACAGTGACCTCTGTGGATTCCATAATTTTCGTGGATGCCCGACAAGCAGGAGAGATTGAGGTACATGATACTTGTGTCTAGACGTGGGCATGGTGTCTCCAGAAGCCAGCCAGTCAGTCTCGTCACCTCGAGCTGTGTTCACTGCGCTCCCTGATCGCCCTCAGTGCATCTGAGCTGCAGATTCCTCCCAAGATGCTTTGTGGTTCCCATGGAGGCGGGCTGCAGGAGAGCGTTTCTCAATGTTTGTGACCAGCTGGCAGCTCTCGGCTGTCCTGTGTGCCTAAGTCTGTGCCCTTGCCTTTTCCTGGCAGGAGCCAGCTGCTGGTTTTTACTTACCTCTTGTTGGACTGGGGTGGGGGAACCCCTGGCAGTGGGAGCGGGGTGGTTCTTTGGTCTTCTGGTTCTGTCTCAGGCTTGGCGCTCTGTATTTCAGCCTTGGAATCCTTTCCCCTGCCCTAGGTCTCAAGAGGTTTTCCCCACACTGCCCTTTCCTCAGCACTAATGGGTCAGCGGGGTTTGCTGTCCTTTCTTCCCCTCCCCCTCGGAGGCCTGAGAGAAAGAACAGATGGGAGGGTGGAGGAGGCTCATGCCTTTCCCACAGGGAGGCTGTCTCTGCTGTGCGCAGCCCAAGTCTTCCTTCTGAGTCAGGTCTGCACACTTAGGCTGTAGGGTTTGGCCGGTCTCTCTTCTTCCTCCTTCTCCACAGTAGAGACGGTCCACGTGCCTCAGCTTTCCTTGCATGGAGCCATCATTCTGTACATTCAGGCTCTTGATCATCTTGCAACCTCAGTTCACTGAGTTCAACAAAGTTGTATTTTTAGTTTATTCAGTTCTTTAATCAACTTTACCCATTGACAGTTCTGTTCCTTCTGAGTTGTTCATCTGCTTTCCCCATTGGACTTCTGTAGCAGTAGAACAGAATGGGTCTTCTATCTGGAGCAGGTTCTGGCTTGGTCTTAGAGCAGAGACCACAGATGGCATCATCCAGGATGAGCCAGAGCTGGGTCTCGTGTGGCCTGGTGCCACTGCTGTGTGGTCTGTAAAGCTGCCCTTAGATGGTGAGCTCATGGCCTAGTGCAGACGTATTCCATACAGCAGCAGAAGCCCGGCAGCTGTCCCTCTGTGTCCTCAGCATGTGGGGAAGGATGAGAAGAGACCATGCTCATGGCAGGAACCTGGGAAATGGATCCGTAGGTGAGAGTGGGCAAGAGGGTGAAGCAGAGCCAGCTTGCAGAGGTCTGGCCCCGTCCTTGCCATCACGCCGTGCCCACACGTGGTCTCTGTGTAAGAATCCACAGCTCACAGATTTGCATACCGTGCGTGCTCCTCAGATCGTGTACACTGTGGGCATTCAGACTTCCTGGGGCCGTCTGCCTTTGTTAATTTAGAAGTTGGGTAAACATATGTATTTCTTGTAATATCTGAGTGATTAATTTGATTGCTTCACACTTTCAGTACCTAGAAATTTAAAGAAAATAAAGCCGCAGCCATGCTCAGAGTGGCCATCTTCTGGATGGCATATTCTCTTATATCCCTCTCTTTGGGGATAATACTGCATGCCAGACTTTTTAAACTTTGAGGGTATTCTTTATATAAAAATCTGTTCCTATGAGTAAATTTTCTTTGAAGTAGTCTTGGAGTGATGAAATCTTTCTTTTTAAGGTTATTGTATTTTTTATTTTTTATACCTTTATTTATCTGTTTTTATGTGGTGCTGAGGATCAAACCAGTGCCTCACCTATGCTAAGCTAGTGCTCTACCACTGAGCTACATCCCCAGCCCCAAGTGATGAAATCTTGACTGGGAAAAAAAAAAAAAAAACCCTAAAAATAAAGATTGAGTGAATGTCATAAATAACTGCAGACAGTTCTTGAGAAGTTCACTGTGGGTAAAGCAAAGACCATGCTCCTGTGTTCTGAAAACAAACTGAAAGGCCAGCCGAAGCATGCCCAGGAGGTGACAAGACTGGGTGGCAGTTTCTGTTCTCCAGTCCTGCCTTCTCCTTTGGCGGTTCTGACCGTTCACCTTGAGGGGCAGTTCATTCCGGGCAGACAGCCGAGCTCTGTGAGGACGGAGGTGTCCCCTCCCCAGTCTTTCTTACTAATGGAGTCCCATCTTTGACTTCGGGATGCTTCATAAATCCAAGGAAGTCTGTTTCTCCCCATTTTCTAGGCAGGTCCTCTGAGGGAGGTCTGGCCACCTGTGCAGCTGGGCGCTGGGTCTCAGTGGGTGCCCCCACCCTCCAGAGTTCCTCTGCTTGTTTTGGTTTTGTTTTAGAGGGTCCAAGTGAGATTTTATTTAGGGAAGGAAAAAAAATGGCTCTGTATGTATGAGAAATGCTAAGGAAAGAATTGGTTTGTGCAGTTTGAGGAACCTGCCAAGCCCTTGACTTTTGTGGTTAAATTTTCTTTTCCTTCCTTCTGCTTTGGGGTGGCTGAGTGTGTATGTTGACTTTTTTTTTTTTTTAAGGAACCCGGGGAAGATATTTCTCATGGATCTTAGAAGTACCAGTTTGTCATCTTAAGTCATAGCTGTGTTTGTATCTGAGTCCCCCGCCCCCTCCTTTTTTTTTTTTTTTTTTAATTTAATGAAATCATCAACCTTCTTCTGGCTTCTAGAAACCCCAGAAATCAAGTCTGTGGCCTACTTTCAGGAACTGACCACAGAACTGACTGTTTTCTGTGTTCTCACCTTTGGTTTTGCCTTGATGGGGGGGCCCTGTGCTTTGGGAAGTCTTGGCCTTTGTAGCTTGATGGGCTCTTCTGCCCCCAGCATCTGTAACATACAGTAACACAGAGGGAGCTGAGAGTCATCCTGACGGTGTGTGGAAGAGCATTAAAGTTAACGCAGGCATTATTCCAGTTTTAACTATTTCTGATTTAGAGATAGGTGGCAGGGTGGAAGAGAGAAGTTATTGCTGTCCCGTGGTGTGTTCTGTTACTTGAATACTCAAGAAGTTGATAGAAATGGAAGCACCTGGAAAAGATGAAAAACGTAGATAACAAGTTTCATTCTCGGTCTGTTGATGTTGATGAATTAAACTGCTTATCAGCAAACGCCTTGAACATGACTTTGCTGTGGGTAATAATATAGTTCCAAAGGAGTTATTTGAAGATTTGGTTCACAAGATGTGTCTTTGCATTAGGGATGGAAAATTAGCACTGAACATGTTAGCCTAGACTATGCCAGCATAGTAAATATAGATTGTGAGTTAATTTTTCACTATTCTGTATGTATCTCACCAAGGTAGTATCCTCCTTTAAAATGTAAGATTTGAAATTAGCTTACAGTTGATTAGTTTCCTTACTAAAACAATAGTTGTAAAAGCTGGTAGGTTCTAAAAGACAACGTAAACATTGTGAAGAAAATCGTTGAGAAATTTAATCGAGTATCAGGTAAAATAGAATCATCATTTCTGGGAACAAAAGTTTTGTTGACATGATCAACAATATGGTCTTTTATTATTTTATAAGAGCTTATAGCATTCTTATTGTTATCTGTGTGTGTATGGGTGTGTGTGGGTGTATATAGGTGTGTGTGTAATGCTGGGGATTGAACCCAGTCATTCTCATATTTTCACTTGTGTTTTTCCTGTTAATCCTTTATTTTTCATTCTAAACAGAAGGATAGGTCTGAATGGTTTTCCATTCAGTTTTGGTATTTCAGGATGACATTGTAACATACAGATTGTTGTAGGGTCTTTTTCTCTCCAGTATTTGGCCTATTTGCAAAGTATTATTGAGGAAATAAAATGAACTAAATTTGAATTATCAACTATCTTGTTGAATTTACTTTAGCAACTTAGTATGCTTAGTTAGAATGGTGGGGTTTATATATTACCTAGTAATTAAAAAAAATTTTTTTTTAGTTGTAGATGGACACAATACCTTTATTTTGTTTATTTAATTTTATGTGGTGCTGAGGATCAAACCCAGTGCAAGGCAGACGCTGTACCAGTGAGTCATAACCCAGCCCCTGCCTAGTAATTTTTTTCAAAAGGAAACTAAGCTTAATAGCTTGAATTTGCATCTATAATTAAAGACTGATCACTCTTAAGTAAAGTTGTCCATTAACTTTTTCAAATGATAGTTTACTTTTAAGAATTTCATTCTCCTCAACGTCCTTAAATTTTGATTGTACAATGTTGGGTATAGCTGATAGCTTTGTGGCTGCTTAATTTCATATGTGTTGATGGGCATTTACATTTCCTTTGGGTACTAAAGATCGCTTTTCTAGATTTAGGGATCCAAATCCCCTTAAGGATTAATGCTTTCTGAGGAGCTCAGCATAACTCAAAATGAAGATTAAAACTGACAGAGGGTTCTCATCCATACGATAATCAACAGACCACTGACCTTTACACCACAAAACCTTAAAAACTCTGGCAAGGACACTTGCTTGGCTCTTCTTGTACCCTGAACTTTGCATAGTTCACGGTGATATTGCCAACTAGAACGCTTTGTCCTGGAAAAACAGAAATTGTCAAGTTATTGTTATTGCCCTACGGTCAAGAAGTGTTCAGGGAGACAGGCATGGTGGCACACGCCTGTAATCCCAGTACCTTGGAAGGCAGAAGCAGGAGGATTTTGAGTTCTAGGTCAGCCTGGGCAATTTAGTGAGACCCTATCTCAAAACACAAAGTAGACTGGCTGGGTAGAACCACCCTGGGTTCAATCCCCAATTACCCTCCCCCACTCGGGGCGTGGGGGGGAGGAGTTTTTCAGCGAATTCTTGAGTGTCTGAAGCTCAAGTCTCAAGCTCACAACCAGAGGCACAAGCTCCTGGGGCTGGAACCCTACCCTCAGGGTGCCTGCTGCCCCTTGGTGTGGTCAGCGCTCCAGCGCTGGCTGGTTTCTGACCATAAAAAAGTGCAACAAATAGCTCTTCGTACAGCTTTTGTCTCTAGGCTCAGAACGGCTGTGGCTTCTTGTGCACTGCATCTTTGATCACGGTAGCCCTCCCAGCACTTGCTGACCCAGCATCTTCTCCCCTGCTTGCTCAGCCCAGGAACACTGAAGAAACTTAACTGGGAAATGGAAATAAGCATACTTTAAATCTTCCCCAAGAGTTTGGTTATAATTGGTCATTAAACACATTCTGGGGTAATTTAGAAAGATACTAGCTATAACTTCAAAAAATTAAACACAGGGTTACCTTACAATCCAGCATATTGGGTGTATTCCATTTCTAGGAATATACCCAAAGGATGGGGAGCGGGGTCTTTGAGAGGAGTTTGTACACCAGTGTGAGCAGCATTAGTCACAATCGCCAAGAGATGATAACAGCCCCAGATTCTGTCAGCCGAATAGATAGTGCCATACAGTAAAATACTCTCCTGTCTTAAAAAGAAAAACTTCTCTGTACGCCACAGTTCAGTGAGCCTTGAGGACATTATGCAAAGTGAAATGAGCCAGTCACCAGTTAAAAGAGGACCAGTACAGGACTCCATCCATGAGGTACTGGAGTGGTCAGATCATAGACACACAGAGGAGTGTGGTGGCGACTGGGCGCTGGAGGGAAGTGGGGGATGTGGAGTTAGTTTAATGGGGACAGTGTTTGAATTTGGGAAAATGGAAAAAGTCCTGGAGGGGTTGACCGTGATGCAACGTTGTGAATGTACTTAATGTGCCGTGGAAGGAGCCCTGACATAGCACGCCTTGACAGGAAGCAGCACTCCGGGTGCTCTCTGCTGGGACCCATCCAGGACGGTGAGGTGTCTGTCTACACAGCACACACTGGACTGTCACAATCTCAAGGACAGTCACAGACGGGCCCAGTAGACAGTGGGCACTGCTATGGGCCCCAGCTATGTCCTGCGAGCAGGGGTGGGGGCTGCAGGGCACAGCTGATGCCCCCAGGGGCCCGTGCAGTACAGGGATAAGAGCAGCAGAAGGCAGCTTGTTGACCACATTTGCCGTCTAGAGATTGTGTGGGGGTGGGTTTTGTTGTTTTTAATAATCACACGAGCCGTTGCCCAGTAATGGTGGCCTTCGATCGTCTCTTGTAGGCCCTGCTAGTAGGCAACATCAGCAACCTTGGGATACATGTAGAGGTCGGTGTGTTTTGCGCCCAGGGAGAAAGCATTTCTGTGGTACTTAGCGTGTTTCTTTGCAAACTCCCCCACGAAAGAGAGGAAGCTTATCACGCCGGAGCACTGCCTCCTCTCTGCCGTGGTAACTAGCGCACAGCCTGGGGGCCCAGCACGGGCTTTCTCCCCGTTTGTGAAAAGACAGTCCCTTTGGCCCTTCCACCCAGGTTGATGTCAGAAGCCACAAGAGGACTGCAGCTGGGAGGCCTTAAGATTTAATAGGCTGTGAGCCATGTGTTGGAGTGACATCAGCACTTGGCTTCACATTTTCTGGCTCTTGGAAGATCTTTCACATCCCCTCTTCCAGGGCCCAGTTTTTAGTTTTCCTGGAAGGTGGGTGAGATGTTGATCGCCTAATCCCTCTTCATTGCCTCCAGAGTTGTGTCCATATTATTTAACTTCTGCCTCTAACCCCTACGAGACCGACTCAGACCTACAAAGATCTGTTCTCTTCCATTCTGGCCTTGTGCCCTAAACCTTCCTTGGAGTCCTCTGAATGAAGGCATATCTGGCCACCTCCGATTTTTGCTGATTAGCACAGCACCTTGATTTGCCATAATCTAATTCTTACTATTACATTCAGCAGATGCTTATTGAGCACCTACTGCATTCAAAGCATTTGAGAACCAGTTACAATCCCAAGTCCATCGAGCTTAACCAGCATTACCTGGGAGTGTTCCTGACCTTAATGACGTTGCTTGTCATTAATCACTCATTTCCCCATCTTTTGCCAGTGTGTTTTTCATGTGTGCATATGTTTCCTGCTGGGGCAGGAGCCTAAGTATGATGGAGAGCAGAGGGCATTTGTAAAGCCTCATGGCACAAATCTGATCTGCCCTTGGCACCTCCTGTCCTGCTCGGGCCAGGTAGTTAATGCTGCACACCCTGAGTTTCCACCTTGGGAAGTGGGGATTTAGTGTTGCCCAGTGAGTGTCCATGGGTCTGAGGGTGTTGGTAGCCAAAGCTGTGCCTGGATGTCTGAATCTGGGACCTCCTGTGATCTCTTGCTCTAAGAAACCACAAGCTGGGATACCCCTTAAGCATTTGGTGAAAATAGAAAGGAAGTTAGCAAAGAGTTATCAGTAAACAGGTGGCTCATCCTAAGGGAAAGTGGCTTATCACAGCGGGGACAGTTCTGCTTTCCTGAGTGACACTAATCGTGAAAAATTACAAATACAAGAAGTAAAAGAACCAACCACTGAAGTATTTCCACATAGGACGATAGCACTGTGAAATCCTGAGCTTGCTTCTGTGGGTAGTTTTTGATAAGGAAAGTTAGAGTTGGTGTCAGCCACTTCACAGCTCCCTGCTGGCTTCCCAGGCCCCCAGCATCCATTTCCCCATCTCTTCATTGTGATATCGGTTTGATTACTTGGAGTTTAACACTCCTTCCTCTGCTTTGGAGGAGGTGTTACTGCTACTCGGCTCTGTCTTGCTGCCCTGATTTTTTTGTTTTGGGCCTACCTGAATGTCCTCAAGTGTCCTCCATTGGTAAACGGTGTCAAACACACTGACTCTGAATTGTGGTCCTCAGCCTCAGCCTGCATCAGCATCCTGTGGGCAGAGGACCTGTGCTCCACCCTGGAAACCTCAGGTGGCTGCCAACATGGCCCAAGGAGCACTTTGTTAAAAGTCCCCAGTGGCTCTGTTGAGTCAGGGCGAGAACCCCCACTGTAGACGGCACACGTTGCACTTGACACGTCAGACGCAGCATTATTAGGTATCCCTGGGCTTAATCAGGCTGATCATAATTAACTACCTGAAGTTGATTTAAGTTACTTAGTCTCACTAGTCATACTTCCTTTTCGCCCCAAAATGGTGTTTTCTGTTTAAGCCTCCTCGCTGCTTTTCATGCTGTTTTTAGACTGGTTCTCTATGAAAAGTTAGCTATTAAAGCGAATCATTTTAATTGAAGAAAGTACAGCGTGTGTTTTTCCTGTTGGTTTCTGAAGAGCTTATGTGCTCTTGGGTTTTTAATGTCTTCATTTCTTTTTTTCCATTTGTTTGCCTTCCGTCTCTTTCTGGCGTTCCTCAGCTATTTGTATGCTTCATGGACTAAAATGACGTATGCATCCTCCATTCTTAGGTTTCTTTTTGCTCTTTAAATAATGAGTTATTAGTGCCGGGCACAGTGGCGCACGCCTGTAATCCCAGCAGCTTGGGAGGTTGAGGCAGAAGGACCACAAGTCCAAAGCCAGTTCCAGCAACTTGGGAAGGCCCTAAGCAACCTTATTGTGAAACTCTGTCTCAAAAAAAGTCTAGGGATGTAGCTAAGCGCCCCTGGGTTCAATCCCTGATGCCATAATAATAATAATAATGTCATTTGCAACTCTTTCCCCCTGTGCTGACACCATGCCAGGAGCCATACAGTACAGAGTCTCAGGCCCAGTTGTCTTGGAATGTGGCACCTGGATCTTTGTCACAAAGTGGCACCAGGGATGCTAGAAAGAGACCTGAGTCTCAGAAACCTCAACTATTCATCTTACTGTAGATTTAGTAGGTTTTACGTTTTGGCTCACAGGGAAAGCCCTTGAATGACAGGTGTGAGGGGAGTCATTCTGGCTGTGGGCTGGCCGGTGGCCGAGGACAGCAGCAGGAGGAGATGACAGAGAAGCCGCCAGGTGGGTGGGGAGTCCAGGTTCAGGAGAAGGACGGGGGAATCCGCAGGTCCGGAGAGCAGCGCAGAGGGGGACCTAAGGAAGGGGTGGACAGCTCGGCTGTGAGTGCAGAGGGCAGTGGGCAGCCCCGGCTGGTGAGGCATTTGTTCCTTCTGTTGCCAGAAAGGCCACCAGCGGCCCACGACCCTGCCATTGTTAATGGGAGACTTGGCTGCTTACCTGGTGTCCTGTCTCCCTCTGTGCCACCCCTGGGTGGTGGTGAGCAGGGAGGGGGACAGGGATGATTCTCAGAAAGCAGGTGCATGAGATGGGGCCAGTGAGAGCTATTCACTTACCAGATGCGCCTCGAGCGTCATACTACACTGGGGCCGGTGCCTTCCGAGCCCAGATGAGTAAGGGGTTGGAACCCTCAGGGAGCACAGCTGGTGCTTTCCAAAAGATGTCCTTGGCACACAGAGGCACTGCAGTACCGC
Organism: Callospermophilus lateralis; assembly: GCF_048772815.1. Lineage (NCBI taxonomy): Eukaryota > Metazoa > Chordata > Mammalia > Rodentia > Sciuridae > Callospermophilus > Callospermophilus lateralis. The sequence continues at coordinate 142,345,796 of NC_135310.1, forward strand.
AGCAGCCTTCTCACACTTCTCCAAGGTGACCCGCTCCAAGAGATGAATCAGTGCCCAGGCACACCATGATCTCTAATTTCTTGTATTTTATTCTGTTTGAAATAAGTAATTATTGATTGGTAGCCATGCAATTGCATTTGCATCACAGAGCTCAACAGGCACCATGGTGTGGTGTAAACTATGTCCAGAGAAAGACCACCCAGCACCCACCCAGCACCCTTAGACAGCTCCAGGGTTAGCACCGTGACCTAGAAGAAGACCTTCTGGTCTGCACCCGACATGGAAACCAGTGGCGGTAGCTGCTGGAACAGCAAGACTGCTCAGGCATTTGTGTTGAGTGGCTGGCAATTTTACAAGGCCCGGGCCGCATCTGATGTGGTGGGCTGTTGTGGTTTCTAGCACACATATGGGGAGAAGCCCAAGTGGGGCCAGCACAGTGTAGCCCTCCCTCCCGTTTGCTCACTGGGTCTGCCGTCATAGAAGCCAAGCTTTGGGATAGACAGTGCAGGGGAGGTGTGTCCATGCAGCAGAACGTGGCCCTCGTTCTTAATTATAATTCTTAATCTTATCATTATTTGGGGAATACTGGGGATTGAACTCAGGGGCACTCAGCCACTGAGCCACATCCCTAGCCCTATTTTGTATTTTATTTAGAGACAGGGGCTTACTGAGTTGCTTAGCATCTTGCTTTTGCTGAGGCTGGCTTTGAACTCAATATCCCCTGTCTCAGCCTCCCGAGCTGCTGGGATTACAGGTGTGCACCACTGCAGCTGGCAATATTATTCTTTATAATAAGGCTCCTTATACAGATAGTTTTCCACTTATATTGGGGTTATAGCCTAATAATTACAATAAACCCATCCTGAGTTGAAAATAAAAGTTGAGCAGCCATTTCAATGTTTATAGCACCTCAGTTCACAATAGTCAAGCTAGGGAACCAACCAAGGTGACCTACAACAGATGACTGGATAAAGAAAATGCAATACATACACACGATGGAATATTACTCAGCCATAAAGAAGAATAAAATTTTGGCATTTGCCAGTAAATGGTTGGAACTAGAGAGTATTGCTAAGTGAAATAAGCCAGTCCTAGGTCACTGAAAGCAGAATGTTCTCTCTGATACGTGGATGTTAACCCACAACAAGGGAGGGGAAATTTAGAAGTTCATTGGACTAGACAAAGGGGAATGAAGGGAAGTGTTGGGGATGGGAATAGGGATAGGAAAGACAATAGAATGAGTCAGATATAAATTTCCTACGTGCATCTGTGAATACACCACCAGTGGAACTCCAGGTCACGTACAACCATAAGGATGGGATCCTAATTGCAACAAGTTATACTTATTCCATGTGAGTATAATATGTCGAAATATACTCTATTGTCACATATATATTTAGAAAGAACAAATTAAAGTGTGTGTGTGTGTGTAAATTCATTGAAGACACCCATTCGGCCACGCGCCTGTCCTACTTAGCCACACATGCACCTTGAAGCTTCATTTGTTCCTCCCCTCTGTTGCCTGGCTCACCGGGAGCTGCGGCTCCCCGCCTCTGTCTGACATCATAGGAGAACCATAGGTGGTTAGCCCAAGAAAAGATACAAATTCAAGATTGGAAGTACAGTTTCCACTGAAGGCATATTACTTTTGTGCCTTCATAAGCTCAAAAAAATCAAACACTCAACATTCTTTGGTTGGAGACCATCCGCGTTTCAATTTAGTTACATTAAGTTGTGTGATCAAGGGGCTAGTGTCTAAAGTGGCTGTTTTACTAGATTTCTTTTTCCTAACAAAATATACAAAAATAAAGTTCCTCCAGGCCCAGCACCCAGGAGTCTCAGTTCTGGCATAAAACGGGACTTGCGCCTGGTCTGCATCCCAAGCCCAGGGCTGTCTGTCGGGGGATCTCAAGGGGTCCGTCCACAAAGAGGTTTTCTGTGGACTAAGAGTCCTGAGGCCGCCAGGGGTGCCGATTCTGAAGACCAGGTCTGTGCTCCGAGCCTCCCTGCAGGGTGTCCGGTGGGGCAGCCCCAGAGTGGTGTTCAAGAGGCCTTGACCGTGCTCAGTGACTTGGCCTGAAGGATGAGCAGGAACCCCCGAGTCCCCCAGGGCAGTGCAGGTGCGCTCCAGGTCCTAGGTCCGCGTCCTCTCTCCAACAGACAGGATACAGTCACCTTGAAAATGACGATGTCCAAATAGAGACGAAGGTCTGGGAGCAGCCAGTTGTGTGTCTGGTGGGTAGAGCTAGGGAGGACTAGGAGGACTAGGGGCCGAGGGAACCCTGAGAACGGGGAGAAGTTGCCCAGCAGAGGACGCAGAGCCCCGCCTCCTGCTGTAGAACCCCCAGGCCCCGCAGGCCTCTGCAGCAGTGGGAGCATGGAGAAGCCTTGGCCCCGAGTTGGGGAAGCACTTTGTTCCCAGTTCCTTCCGTTGGAGGAGGAGCCTGCTTTGCAGTGGGGTCTGCGCAGAGCCCCTTTGACCTGAGTGAGCTCCTGAAGGACGGGTCCGTGGAGAACCCAGCCCTCGGAATGTGGTGCTTGGTAGAATCCAAGTCCTTTCTTTTTCTTTCTTATTGCTAGTTGGTTCATACGGCATATCACCAATCAGATAACTTTATTTTTAGGACCAGGTCTAAAATGTCACTGTGAATGAATTTTCTTTGAATCAAGCGAAAAAGAACAACCGGTACTGTGTAAGTCAGTTTGCTGTCATGTGATGTGTGCATTCCTGAGAATTCCACACCACTCAGAGTGCTCAGTAAAAACTGCAGGGCTCAAGGGGGAAACAACGTGAGGGACATGGCACTCAAAAACTTTGTCACTAGGGCTGGGAGTGCAGCTCAGTGGTAGAGCACTTGCCCAGCGTGCATGAGGCCCTGGGTTCTATACCCAGCACTGCAAAAAAGAGGGAGGAGGGAACTATCACTGGCACATTAAAAATGCAAGACAAGACACTAATGAAACAGCACAGTTTCACTGGTTAAAGGGGTTTTGTGGTAGCATGCCTTGGGAAAGATGAGCAGTTTGCTTGTGGAATCGAATGTTGGAAGGATTGCAGTGTGAGGTACTGTGAGGTGGTGGAAAGAGAGTGATCTGAAATCAAGCAAAGTGTCACAGCTGGCGCAGGGGCACAGCGGTTTAAGGTGTGTTCAAGTGTTTTCAGCCAGGTGTAGCTGGGAGCAGTCATACATTCCCTGAATTTCTCCAGATAATTGCACATAAACACGTGGAATTTGCGATATAACTCATTGTCCGGGCATATCACTTGTGTTGGATAGAACATTAAGGTAGCACTGCCTCTCTTGAAGGTGACTGAGAATGAGCATTTGTCACCTTAAGCTCAGAGATCCCTGTGAATAGGGAATTTATTTAACTAAAGGAGTTGGAGCAGAGGAGATTTATAATTATTTATAAAGGGTTCACTTAACATATCATGGAGAAAAGAGGCACTAGTGTTTAAGGCCTACCTTTTTGTTTTGGGTTTTCGGGGCAGTACTGGGGATTGAACCCAGGGCCTTGTGCACTAGACAAGTGCTAAACCCTATCTGTATTTCCATGTCCATATGAAAACATACCCTTAATGAATTCAGTCTGCAGATTATAAAATTGTTGGGGTTTTTTGGGGGGGGAATATGGGAATGAAAGTATTTTGAAATTTTTGAATGACAGTATTTTAACTCTACAAAGATGGGTTTCTGTAGATGCTATAGTTCTTGACGTCCAACTTTAGACTAAAGAAAATTAATGACCATGAATATCTGAGATGGTCAAGAATAGTTTTGAAGTCTGCCTTCACAGCATAGTAAACTTGCTGACTCTTGATTAAACAATCCTAAACTCACAGATAGGGAAATACCAGCCTGTCTTTGCCTAATGAAAAGCAACATCCAGGAACTTTTATCTGGATTTGGGGTGCTATAGTATCTTTTCAAGTGGCTTCCTGATCATAACAGTAATAGCATCACAGAAATTTACAAAATATAAGATACAAGAATTATCCATCTCTGTCTACAAAAAGGAGCCATTACTAGCAATTTTATGATTTACACTCCTGATAAGACTGGTATGGAGACGTGGTTGACATCTCCCCTCCACGCAATCCTTTGGTCATCTTTCATTTTCACTTCTTTATTCTCGTCTTTGGAGGACACAGGCTTAGCTCTCAGGTCTGCAGGCCCAGCACACAGTTCCAGGTGCACTGTGTGGACTCCCAGAAATGACTTATGATAAGAGTTCAACATTTGTGGTATTAATGTAAATGGTAGCAGCTGTAATGCACTTATTGGATTATTTTTTTAAAATCTTAACAGATACATAATATTGTCATTTACCTATGATTAATTTGACTATTTCCTTACATTCAGGCACTAAATTTAGAGCTCTTGATAGTTCCTTTTTTGGAATTGAAAAGTTATGTGAATACCTTTTGTACATAAAACAAGGTCTCATATAATTTTTAGTTTTTAGAAGTAAACTTATGAAAGTTGAATTACGTGGGCAGAAGTTGATTGGTACATCACAGTTGCTTTCTAACAATGTGCCAGTTCACGTCTGTGTGCCCTTCACTATCACTGATTGAGTTGCTATAAGTTTTCCTAATCTAAAAGTAGATGAGGTTCCTTCCTTCAAATCCATTTTTCATGTTTTGGTGTTTTTAATCCCATCATTTGAGTTTGCTTTGTACACCTTTTAAGTGTGTCATATATTTTAGGTCTGTTTTATTCTTTACATTTAAATCCATTTTTATCAGTGTAAAAAATAGCCTTTCATTGAGGAAGTTTTCAATTTGTCTGTACTTGAATTTTTCTTCTGTCCTTTTTGTTCTTTTCATCTAGAAATCATATGTTGTGCTGTTTTTTATTAAATAAAACTTTTTTAATGATCAGCTTTATAGTTTTTTATACCAGATGATCTGGTCTGTAATGCAGGTACGATCACTGGGGAGCTGATTCTAGTCCATCAGCTTTCTCTGTATCAGACCTGTGTCCTTTGCGCAGACTTAGAACTAGTAAGGTACACATTACTCATCAGTCTTTTCAAAGTCTCCTAGTTTGTCTTCCTGCTTAATCTTAACCAGAGATTTTGATTGGAAATCTTAGAATTAAAATTGGGAACAACAGAGAGCTTAACAGGACTTGGTGTCCGCTAGAATCATAGCACTTTCTCTCCCCCCTCCTTTTTTTTTAAATGTTCCTTGGTAAAATTGGATTGATTTCTACTTATTCATTGTGTATATTTCTTGAAGGCTAAGTTGACCCTAGTTTTAGTTCGATTCTGGATGGATTTTTAATGTCTGTTTTCTGAACACTTCCTAGAAAGTAGAAGAGCTGTTGTTCGGTGTGGTTTTTTTTCCCCTGGCACTAAGATATCTCACAATTCTTAAAATGCCCTTTGCCACAGACGATCAACCATTAGTAAATAGGATGGTGATGGTGTAATAACCAAAATCAGTGTGTGGTTTCGCTCTTGGCCGTGCGTGTCAGGTTCTCCCATTGAAGCTGCCTTTGCAGAATGCGTCCTAGCTCTCCTTCTAGCCCTGTTCTCTGAAGTCACTTGTTGTAGTCAACTGTTCGTAACCTGCCTGGCCCCAAAATGGTCCTAAGAAGCTGCTATAGTTTAGATCTTACGTGTCCCCAAGGCCTGTGTTGAAGGCTTGGTCCTCAATTTGGTACTGTTGGGAGGAGGTGGAGGCCTTAGGTCACTGGGTGTGTCCCCAGGGATGGTGGGTCGTGTTCTCTTCCTCTTGCTTTGCTTCCCAGCTGCTCTTGGGTGAGCAGCTTGCTCCTCCGCATGCTCCCACCACGGTCAGTACTGCCTCACCACAGACCCAAAGGTCACAGGACCCAGCGTGACCCTGGGTGGAGCCTCCGCAGCTGATAGCCAAATCAAACACGTCTCCCTTGCAGGTTGCTCATCTCGGATGTCTGTCACAGTGACGGGAAGCTAACAGAAGAAATTCTTTATAACTCCCTTTCTTAAAACTCCTCTTGGTGATTTTTCTTTTCTTTTTAATTTCTGCATCAGAAATCAGTCTTGATAATTCATATTTTTCTAACAGTGATCATTTTCTTGAAGATATTTTAATATGCTTCTATAAGATATAGGTTTTTATTTGGTTTTGTTAGGTCGATAGGAACGTAGTGGAGATATTGTTTTTCTGTGAGTGGGCCAAGCAGTTTCTTCTTCCTGCTGTTAGGAACTTACACTAAATATGCAATCTGGGTAGGTTCATTTTTACCCATATATTTTCTGCTCTGGTGTTCTTCAGTCTTGTGTTTATCTACGGCTGCTGAACCATATGGTCGGGCACAGCAGCAACCCCCTTCTCAGGACCAATTTTAGTGACCTTCAATGCAGTGACCAAGAGACCCAACAAGAACAAATTAGAGAAAATGCTTGTTTTGGCTTGTGGTTTCGGACCTCTCAGTCCCTAGAAGACTGGTCAACCCAGGATGACTCTGGGCCCAAGGTGAGCCCCAACACTGTGGCAGAAGGATGTGGCAGAGGGAAGCAGCTCAGGACATGGCAGTGAGAAAACAGACCTGTCCTGTGTTGTTGAAGGACCTTTATGCTGTTTGTTTGCTATCTAAGTTCATCTCCCCTGCTCTCGCCCCCTTCACATACTTTACAGATACAATTCCAAGCGAGGCTCAGTAGCACCTGCCGGTAATAATTGCCACTGCTCAGGAGGCCGAGGCAAGAGGATTGTGGATTCAAGGCCAGCCTCAGCAACTTGCAAGGCCCTAAGCACTTAGCAAGACCCTGATTCAAAAATAAAAAGAGCTGGGGGTGTAGCTTAGGGGTCTTAGTGGTAAAGCACCACTAAGTTCAGTCCCCAGCACCAAACAAAAAAAGATACATTCCATTTTTTTCTGTATTATATTCTTTTTTTAATGATAGTACACAGCTGTTCTCCCATTGTCTTATCTGTAATACACCTCCACCTTTTTGTCATCTTTTTCTTCAGATTTTAGCAGCTTATAATGTGCCTTAGTTTGGGTTGTGCATGTATCCTGATCTGTTAAGTTCTTGAATAAGTAGGCTCTGGCTTTCATCAAATATGGGAAACTTTCAGGCATTATTTCTGCAGATATTTGACACACACTCTTAAAAACTCACACTATATGTATGCTAGACTACTTGGTAGGTCTGTTCGTTGTTTTGTCTTCTCTCCATGAGGTATTTTGAATAGTCTATTGCTGTCTTCAAGTTCTCTGATCTTTTGTTCTGTAGTAGTATTCAATCTGTTAAGTATTCAGTGAAGTTCTTTTTTTTTTTAAATTAATTTTTATTGTAGGTTGTTCAAAACATTACATAGTTCTTGATATATCATATTTCACACTTTGATTCAAGTGGGATATGAGCTCCCATTTTTACCCCATATACAGATTGCAGAATCACATCAGTGAAGTTCTTAATTCTAATCTTCCATTTCCACACAGTGCTCATGTCTTTGAAATCCTTGGGCTTTTTCTGCACATGTGTATGTGTTCACTCTCTTACTATCTCTATATCTCTTTCGCTCTTTTTCTAAAACAACATTTGAGGATTGTTGCTCTGAAAGTGTATTTGGTTGGAATCTTTAAAATCCAAAACACAGATCATAAAGTGATATTTCAGACAGTGATACAATGACTACTAATGCTTGTCTGCATAAACACAGAGCAATGCTCTTTACAGCCAACTAGTCCGTCCCACAACCCCACCCCCACTGCCTTTAGAAAGACTAGAGTAAGAGCCATTGAGAGGCAGAGATTTTTTCATAGTATGATCCAGGGTCTGCCATTAGCAAACAGGATAGTACCTGCAAAGTTCACTTGCTGGGAGCTAGCTGGTTCTCTGTGGGTCAGAAGGTAGAGATGTCACTTTGTATTATGAAGTAGGGGCCAAATGATTTGTCTGTAATTTTTGCCTGCTTTGTGACTGGAAGAAAAAAAAAGAATATCCAATCTTAATTCATTAGTATGAAAATGTAACTCTTTATTGAAATATATCCCCTAAGAAATAGGTATAATATAAGTAAAATTTTACAGAAATATATCTAGGAGTGGGAAGGCAAATATATACCAATTTGTGTAGGTGCCCACCATGGTTGAACTGTCCTAGCTGCCTGGGGCATGTTCTGAAAAGACTTTTTCCACCTCTTCTTTCAATAGGAGAGCAGCTGCTGGGCTGTGGTGCATGCCTGTCATCCCAGCGGTTCTGCTGGGGAGGCTGAGACAGGAGGATCAAGAGTCAGAGCCAGCCTCCGCAACTTAGTGAGGCACTTAGCAAATCAGTGAGATCCTGTCTCTAACTAAAATATACAAAAAAGCTGAGGATGTGGCTCAGTGGCTACGCACCCCAGGTTCACTCACAAGTACCCCCCCAAAAAATGGAGAGCAGCTTTGGTAAATTAGTGCTGTCTGCACAGGGTGCAGGCGGTTTGACTGCACCTCAAGGACCATCAACTTGCCATGCCTGCTCTCTCCCCATCCCATTTACAACTTATTGTTCCATCCTTAATCTTCTCAAGTTGAGGTTACTAATTTGTGGAAATGTCCTTTTCTGTTAATTCCATCACTCTCATTTTTAGGTCTATTCTGTTAACAGATTGACTCTTGGTCATTAGTCTTGCTGCTTCTTTGCCTGTCCATATCTGGTTGGTTGATGAAAATTATGACTTTCATGACTCAGGATGCTGGATTTTGTTGTATGCTTTGAAAAAGTGTTAGATTTGTTCTGGTAGAAAATTATGACTTACATCAGTTGGATCCTTACGAGGCTTAATGTTTAAGCTTTGTTGGTACAATTCAAAGTATCCTTTATTCTAGACCTAGATCAGTTTGGCTGATAATATGTGCCTCCCTGGATTCTCCACAGATGCCCCGTGAGTTCCATGAGGTTTATTCACAGTGGCTGGTGAGGACCTAGCCTTTGTGAACTCTTGCTCCCTGCCCAGACTTGTAGAATTTCTCCCTATGTATACCCACATCGGTGCTCAGCAAAGAAAGACTCAAGTTCTGGAACTTAATTGTGTGTAGCTCCCTCCTTTCCCAGACACTGCCCCCCAAATTGTGGCTTCCTGGGTCCCCACGTCGTCTGTGTTCGAGGGCGGCATTTCTGTAGACTGCCTGGGTTTCCCTCCCTACGGGTGCAGCGTGGAGGTCCTCCCAGCAGAAAGCTGGGTGCTCCGTTAGGCTCCTGGCTTCAGCAGCCCGCCCTGCCTGTGTCCAGCGTCTGATCAGCCGCTGCATACATGTTGTCCAGCTCCCTAGTTACCAGTGGAGGCGAGAAGGCCAGGCACCGTCCTTCCGTTCTCCTAAGACCCGAGGCACGTGTCAAGGCACTTTTAGAGAGACTTTACCTTTTGAAGCCATGTTTAACACACCAACCATGTTTGATGATATCTTTGGCTCTTTAGTACTTTAAAAGGAAACCAGTTATTAGAAGAGCTACTAAATGAGTTCCTTTCTTTTCTCTCTGGATTTTATACTGATAACCCATGGAAACACATTGGAGGTCTCTGTGTCCTCATCCTTAAGGGACAATCCGTTCTCAAGGCCACTGGGACTCCTCTGCTTTCGTAAGAGTTGTTGCTCCGGTGAATCACTCCAAATGTTCACACAGTTTATTCCATGGAGGACATTTCTCCCTGGGTCCCAGGGTTTGCTCCCATTTAGTCATTCTCTGACTGTAGAGTTGACTGCCCCTACTCTGGCTGGAGGCAGTAGGCTATGTGACATCTGGCAAGTCATCTTATCTCTAGATCAAGGGATCTGGACTTTAAAGGGACTTGTTTTTGTTTGTTTGCTTTAAACTGGGAATTGAACCCAAAGATACTTTACCACTGAGCTATGTCCCCGGTCCTTTTTATTTTTTGAGACAGGGTCTCACTAAGTTGCCAAGGCTGGCCTTGAACTTGGAATCCTCCTCCTCAGCCTCCTGAGTGTGATTACAGGCAAGAGCGCGGCAGGACTTCATTTCTTAATTCGGTGACTATTCACTGAGTTCCTGGGGATACCTGGGTGAGGGAGATGAGCAGGGGGTCTTGGTGGAGCACACTGATGACACTGAGAAGGAAATGGCTTTAGGTGTGCTCTGAAGAAAAATGGGGTGATGTGAAATGGTGACGGGACAGGGCTGGCATTAGATGGGGACATCCAAGTCTGTCTGGGGAGCTAACATTGGAACTGCCCTCCAGATGAACAGAAGAAACTGGCCATTTGAAGTTCTAGGACAGGATATTCTAGGCAGAGGAAAGAGCAGGCACAAAGGTCTTGAAGTGGGCACAGACCCGGCTGTTGTAAGAACATGTGGCTTGGTCCCCTGGGATGAGCTCAGAGGGACATACATGAGGCCAGGAGCAGAGGGAGCGGGGCTGGGCTCCGTCCTGCCGTGAACACCTAAGTAGCGCAGGGTTCCTGTCTCATGCTCTTCACAGACGGATGGCACAGGGTCCCTGGCCTTATCCTGGGGAGGGTGTGGTAGTGCAGGCACCAGCAAGATCAGAACCTGAAATCAGCAGGGACCCCAGTGGCACAGCGAGCGAACACAGATTTCACACAAGCAGCCAAGAGCCAAGTTCAGTCGTCTTGGGCAGCATGAGCCAAAAGGAATCCGTTTCTAAATTTGCAGAACCACAGAAGGCTCCCTAGGAACTGCTGCCTCAGAAAATGTTGGGCTTTTTCTGAAGCTCACGTGTAATGGCCGTGTGGACCTCGTGTCCTAGAAATCCTGCTTCCGTAGAAGGAAGCCACCAGCAAAATTGCTGGGAGAGGAATAAAACTTTCAAACAGAGAAAGAAAAGATGCTGTGAGAAGGAAGAGCAGTTCAGGGTGGCTGTCAACTAAGCCAGCAGGGGAGGACCTGTGGGAGGCAGCGCAGCACCTGCAGGGGTCAGCTCCATTCAGAGTGTGGGGCCGCCGGACTTGGTGTCTAGTGGAGGCTCCCGGAGGATTTCAGGGTCTGGATGGGGAGGGGATTCACGTTCATACCACAGCCACAGCACTCCCCCTCTGTTGCCAGGACCAATTTTTTGTGCTTTGAAAAACAGCATCATTAAAAGTTGGATTAAGTAACTCTCAGAGACCCAACACACCTTCAGGTGTGGTCTGTAAGAAGCCCTCCTCCTGAGAAGGCCAGAGGCCCCGCCTGTCTACGTCACCTCCCTCCTGCACCAGGTTACGTGGCCTTCATGCTTGCCCCTGAACCTGACTGTTCCTAACATGATCTGTATTTTAGACCAGAAAAATCCCTGTTGTCAGCCTCTCCTAAATGTCAGTGCCTCTCACCTTCAGTTGTGTTTCAGTTTTCCTGAAACCAGTATTTTAACATAATCTTTTCTTTTCTTTTTTTTTAAGTACTGAGGATTGAACCCAGGGATGTTTAACCACTGAGCCACATCCCCAGCCCATTTTTATATTTTATTTAGAGACAGGGTCTCGCTGAGTTGCAAAGTGTCCTGCTAAGTTGCTGAGGCTGACTTTGAACATGTGATCCTCCTGCCTCAGCCTCCAGAGCCATTGGGATTACAGGCATGAGACACCATGCGCGGCTGTTTTAACGTATTCTTGATTTGAACGTTTATGGTGTTCATTGAACATTTTATGTCTGTGTTTCGTTGTAGTCTGGATTCTGTGCAGTGTGCCCTCTGACCTCCCCTTGCATTACCTTCCTTCCCTTCTCCACCTCTTGTAATACCCTCAGCCCTGGGGGTCTTCTGGCCTGGGTGTGGCTCTCCCCGGCTGGCTGGCAGCAGGCTCAGTTGCCCTCAGCTCTTCCCTCTGGGTACTGCCTGTCAGTTCCGCCGTCCTCTCTGGGCAGGGTCCTCAATAGCCATCTCCGACCCTCAAGACCCACCCTGGGTAAAACCAAGTTCCCTCCCTCTCCTGCTCGGCTCAGAGGCTCAGAACATCCATGATCCATTTTTCTGCACTCAGAAGTTATTTGGCTGTGTTGACTCTAGCTTTTAATTGGCAGTGGGTCCAGGAATGGACAGAGAGAGAGGTGGGGACAGAAGGACTGGCAACATCCCGTCTGAGAGGTAGATCTGTCAAGTGCTCTTTCAGTTAGAAGCACTTGAGCTTGCCCTCTAGGTTTGCCAGCATCGGAATGACATGGGCCAAGGCCATACACTGCAGGATTGTTATAATATTTTTAAAATCATTGAATATTAGTGTTTATCCCAGTGTGCATTAGAAAAATGAATTCTGATATATCCGTACAGCAGATACTGTGCAGTCTGAGAAAAGAATGACTTCAATGCAGAGAATAAAATAGAACAAAACACTGTCTAGTGTGCTGTCATTTGTAGTTTTGAAAAGGGAGGGAAGATAAATACATATTTATATTTCCTTGTCTATAGACAAGGACACTGGAAGGACACTTGAGAAGCCACCCCCAGGGGCTGACTAGGGCACAGTGGCCCAGGGCCAATAGTGGGTGCAGGAGCGGGCCTTTAACCATATATGTTTATATTTTTAGATTCTTAAAACAAATACATATATTATAACCTCTTTAAATTTTTCAGAGGATTGAATTTTTTTAATTCCAAAGATTAAAATAGATATTATTATTTTACCATTTGAATGAAAGCCAAGTTGTTTTATGGGGGAGATTATTTGACTTCTGTAAAATGACCATTTATTAGTCTTTTGGTGGCAATAGCTTACTTTCTTTTCCTGTGGAAGAAATATTTCTGATTCTTAGTTTTTTGATTTTTCCTTCAGAAAACTTGTACCATTGCTAATTTTACTAATAAAATCTGATGTAGTTTTCATAATCTCTTTCCTTTTTTCCCCAAAGACTTACATTCATTACTATGCTAGATAATATTTGGAGAGTTAATATACATAGTAGAATAATTATTTGTTTTAATATTTAAATTTTTACTCTGACATCTTGGTAACTCCAGTAAACTATTAATTGAAACCCTTGGCTTTTATTATAATTCAGAGTGTTCGGAATTGGGGATGTGGCTTAGTGATAGGGCACGTACTTAGCTAGCATGACTGAGACCCTGGGTTTCATCCCTAACAAATAAATAAACAAATAAATAAAAGAAATGTTAAGTCCAGGAGACTCTCTTAAGGCTAATTGTTGATGGAGAAGCCGTGGCACATGGGAACATTGGTGGAATATTTTATGTGGTGGAAGAGAAGGAAGCTGGCTTCATTTACTTAAAAGGCTCTTTAAAAAGTACCACTGGGACCCTTTAAGGAAGACGTCCGTAGTTTCCAGTGCACCCGGGTAGAAGTGGTCAGAAATGGCAGCCATCACTCTGCCCTCCAGACCTGGGAAGTCGGGTGCCTGCATACACGTGTCTATACAGTCACATTCAGGAAATGGAGCTTGGCTGTATGGCAGATGGCCTTGACTCTGTTTTCTTTAATCGGTTTCCTTTCTCCTTGAGACTTGAGACTAGAACAGGTACTCTTCAAGCGACCCATTCTCTCTTAATTCTATTCTTCAAGATTCTCAGATTTTGTAGCTTTCTTTCAGTAAGTATCTCTCCATCTTTTATCTTTTAGGCCAGATAAGTAAGTGGGTGGTTTCCTTGTTTGAAGGAACAAATACCTTAAAAGCCAACTTTCTGAAGGTCTTGATTTTTGTGTAGTCCTGGGCTGGCAGAATGTCGTGATCCAGCTCGGAGGTGACAGTGGGAGCGAGCTGGTGGTAGGACATCACAGACCACTGTGATTTCACGCTCTTGGCAGGTTCCTCTCCGTTCATGGACGCGCTAACAGCCAATGGGACAACCAACATACAGACGTCTGTTACAGGAGTGACGGCTGGGAAAAGGAAATTTATTGACGACAGAAGAGACCAGCCTTTTGACAAGCGGTTGCGTTTCAGTGTGAGGCAAACAGAGAGTGCCTACAGATACAGAGATATTGTCGTCCGGAAGCAGGATGGCTTCACCCACATCTTGTTATCCACAAAATCATCAGAGAATAACTCACTCAATCCAGAGGTGAGATGCTCCTTGGGCTGATTTGTGCTTCATGCTTCTCCACGCCCCCATTTTCCCGGCCTGCTTTGCTGAGTTGATGCTCTTCTCTGTGCTCTTTCTGACCTCCTTCTGGGCCATCTCACGATGCCCACCAGAAGGTAGGAAGCAGAGGTGACTTTGACAGCTTTGCTCCTCCTCATGCTTCTGGCTGTAGTGACATGGGGACAGTGGGCCTGTGCCGAGTGTCCACTCAGTTCTCTTGGGTGTGTGAGCTCTGTGCAAACCGTGGCTGCAAACAGGGAGATAGTAGCTACACCCCTGTCTTCGCTCCTCTTTGAGCTCAGGAGCTCTTTATCTGCAGGACATGGGGGACACGGGAGCCCACACAGCCTCCCCGAAGTCACAAGGGAAGTGTTTGTGTGTGTGCTTTGCCTGAGATGTCATCAGACTCTTAACAGGTTCTTTGTTGTTCAAACAAGATTAAAATGCCCTGGGTCCCAGGCTGGGGGTGGCGGGCGGCATCCTAGCATACAGATACTCTTCAGCATAGCCCAACACAACGGCCACCCGTTCATTGTTGGTAGTACCTAGAAAGTCAGCCTCCAAAGACCCAGGAGGCTGGAGTCGAAGCTAATTCCACGGACTATCAGGACCAGAGTGTTGGGGCTCGCTCTGTACTGCACCAAAGTTTTACTTCTGGTGGTCGGTGGTTTTGTCCTTGTGAGAAGCTTGGGCAAGTTGTTTCCAAACAGAAAACCAGAGTACAGAAAGTTGTGTGTCTGGCCAGGGTCATTTAACAAGCCAGTCCAGGCCTCTCTGTACGGTTTTAGACAGCAGAGTCCCCTCGCTGGTTATTTTTAAATGCTTCAGAGAGATCCTTTTAAATGAGTTTCTGCCCTTCTGAAATTCCCTCCCGTGCTGAGTGCTTGTACTTAATGCGCTGCTGCACCGAACCGTTGAGGTCTCGGTCCCAAGCGTGTGGGTTGGTAGGCTGATGTGAAAGAGCAACCAAGAAACAGAACTGAACTTGTTCCTTTGAACTGGTTGAATATGCCACCTGCTGTCCAAACTGTAGAAATACCCATTGGGTACCCTGTGTGACTTGCCTTATCTACTGACAGCCGCAGTGGCCACAGAATGGGAAGGTGATACAAATTACCTGTCTTAAATACCTGTGCCCTATTTCTAATGCCTTATATAGTCATATTTATTCTCCACCCCCAGCATCCCAGTCTGCAGTTATAGAAAATAAGAAATGTGTGAATTATTTAGTCTTGGTGGATGTAACAGACTCCATCAGGCGGGAATGCGCCTTCCTTGCCTAGATTATTTGATAATAAAATGCTGTGGGATTCTGTACCCAAATGCTCTTTACCACTTGAACTTATGGTGACTTTCAGGTAATGAGAGAAGTCCAGAGTGCTTTGAACACGGCCGCTGCGGACGACAGCAAGCTGGTGCTGCTCAGCGCAGTGGGCAGCGTCTTCTGTTGCGGTCTTGACTTTATTTATTTTATACGGCGTCTCACAGACGACAGGAAGAGAGAAAGCACTAAAATGGCGGAAGCGATCAGGTATGCAGAAATGGTGTGTGGTGAATGTTGGCTGGGTGTTCTGTGCTCAGTGTTCAGTCTCTGCGGGAGCAACCCAGACAGGCTTCTCACCTCTGGGGGGCACAGCAGCAGAATGAATGAGTCACCTGCCTCTTCTGTGGGCCTGGCAAAAATTCCTGCTCGCCTTGGGCTGGTAACCAGTTTCCAGGCTGGCTCCTTCCCAGAGCACCCGGGAAGGCTCCAGTGACCAGAGGACTCTGCAGGATCCTGGGTCGGCAGGCTTTCCGTTATTTGTTGTCCCATGAATAAAGAGTCGTTCTCTGGGTTCCAGATAATGACTTGCTAGTTTGCCAGACCCCACCATCCCTTGGTGGCCTTTGTGACAGGCTGGCTCCTCGGTGCGGCATGGGAGCTGCTCTGCTAGTGCAGACCCCGCTCGCTGCGGCTTGTTCCAGCTGCACAGAGACTGGATCACAGGAGAGAGGAAGACTCCCCTTTCTCACTCCGCCCCACTCTTCACTTGTATGTCTTCCACTAAACAATTTCTTTTTTATTTCGTAGGATTTATTTTTTTTTAATTGACAAGTAAAGATGGCAAATACTTATGGTGTACAGCATAGTGGGTGTTTTTTTTTTTATGTTCGCTTTTTTAATGAATTTTTTATTAGAGCTTTATAGTTATACATAGTAATTGGGTTCCTTCTAACAAATTCGTACATGCATAGAAATCAATTGAAGTTCAAGAGCCCCCCTTCTCTCCCTTTTCCCTCCCCTCTCCGATTCTCCTTCCTCTACTCCACAGGACTTTATTTTGCTTGCGTATTAATTTATATTTGGTCCTTTATATCATCCTTCTCTCTTCCTTTTCATTATTTTACTTTAGCATCCACATATGAGAGAAAACATTCAATCTTTTAAGTTTCTGAATTTGGCTAATTTCATTTAGCATGATATTCTCCATTTCCATTTAGTCACTGATGCCATAATTTCATTCTTTTTTACAGCATAATGTTTTGTTATGTGTCTGCATTGTCTCATGTACCCATTTTTGTGGTGAGAGCATGAAATCTACTTTCTTGCAGTTTTCAGGCATACAGTACAGTGTTGTTAACTATAGTTACCATGATGTACAGTCGTTTTCTTGATTTCAGCATTTTTAATTGTGTTTTTTATATACACACACATAATGCAGATTTGTTGTAGTTCTGTTAAATAAATGGATTACACCATGTGCTGCTTTTTGCAGCTCGATTTTCTCCTTTCTAACTGTAGGACTTTGAGCTATTTCTACTTCCTCTATGGTTGGATTTTTCACTACTGTATCATAACAGTACGAAAAACTCCCCCTAGAATCACCAATTCTGCTGTAAGCACATCCTCTCGTTTATAATACTAAGCAATGTGTGTAATTGAAAGTATCTAATTTTTCAGAGGTGAATTATATGAAATGAATGAGACCAGTCACCAACCAGGGAGGCTCGTATCTCTAGCCTAAAAGGATATATCCCTATGTGACCCCCTAAGGGGTTTTGCCTTTTTAATTTATAAAAGGATAAGAGATGCAGACTTGCAGAAGGGCAATAAAGTGGATTGGATCTCTTCCAAAGCTCCAGATACTCACAGAGTTGAAGCTAAGATTTTTATAATTACTGAGCTTTGACAGGCTGAGGCTCTGAGCACTCCTTTGTGGCAGTGGGCTTTCTGGTCCCCTAAACCATTCAGTTTTTGTGGGTCTGGGTATCTCTCTGTAACAGATCCCCAAGGGGCTTTTCATGGGCACTACCCACTCAGCCCACCAGAGATTCCTGGAATCCCAGGCCTCCTAGTTACGGGGTATTATCTTGGCCTTTCATGATATAGTTAATAATTTTCTGACCAATATACGTATACACCTGCATTTAGGAGGTTATTTGTTCCTTAATCTTTTGTACTTTGCCATCTTCAGGCTATCATGATAGTTTTTTGTTTGTTTTCAGAAATAGCTTGAAATTTTATAATGTAAGTATTATTTCTGGTCTCCTAAATGATTTCAGATTTATGGTGTAGTACTAGATTATTTAATTTGAATTAAACTTCTTGATTGATGTGCACGATTCTCCCGACAGAGCCCCAGAACCCTCACTACCAGCACACCCCGCCAGGGTGAATTGCATGAATTAAAGACTCCTTGTGCCTCCCATGATGGCTATTTTCTGCGAGATCACACTGAATTCACCCTTAGTACTGTGCTTTTGGGTGGCTCTGCTGCAGTGAGAAAATGAGGTTTGTCCTCCAGTGCCTTTGGAGCCACAGGGACACTCTCCCATGTGGCGCTGCCCTGAGTGCCACTGAGTCTCTGCCATTCAGCCCACTGCTCCCTCCAGTGTGGCATTGCCCTTGGCAGAGGCCACAGCTTGTGACCTTGGGGCTTGTACAACAAAGAAAAGACAGGTCCAGACAGATTTAGAGATCTCGTTTCTTGGACTCCTAGATGACTTTCAGTGTTGAATTTCATGAGCCCCCCACTCCCATTTCTGCTCCCAACCGCCCCCACTCCTTTCTGCTCTCCTTGCTCCCCACAAAACTGAATTGGTGTTCTGCGAAAGCCAAATCCTACTTCCAGGAAACCCGCTTGGTTTTACTCTAAGTGAATACATTTTTGACCGTGCCAATTTTTCTTAATATACTCTGGCAGGATCAGAAAAACAATTAGTTACACCACATTCACTTAACCTTTCTCTTGCTCATTTGCATTTAAATTAATTTTTATATGTGCAAAATTGGCTTATACACATAAACTCTTACTGTGTATATATACATACGTATATGTGTGTATATGTGTGTGTGCGTGTGTGTGTGTGTATATATATATAATAATAATAATATATATATATATATATATATCGTTGTTGTTTCTATGTGTCTTATCTCAAATTTCTTAAAACTTTGAAAGGACCTCATCATAGCAATGCCAAAAGAAGAAGATTGGACTAAACATTAGATTGCCAGGTAGCTAATTCCATTATTGGAATTGTGGTGACAACCAGTTTGCAGACTCATTGTCATAAAGTGTCCAGCTCTTTAGTGATAAACACAGATTTATGTCATTCGGCTTTTGAAGTCGGCAGGAACAGTAGCTTCCTTTCAGGAAGCTACTGGTGGGTAAGGAAGGAGCTTCCTCTCTCCAGGAGCTAGGTGTCTTGCCCCACCAAGGAGGGAGCCCAAGGGGAGGGGCTCTGTCCCCAGATTAGAGGACGGGAGAGGGGACAAAGGAGGGGCAGAGCACCGACCTTGACCTCTTCCCATTCAGTCCTTCCAGTTTCAGGAACTTTATGAACAGCTCAGCTGAGAAATAGCAGGGACTAGCCATTGAAACCCTCTTGGCCTCTTTTCCCCAAACGATTCCTGGTCTCTTCCCTTAGGTGAATATCTAGCTTTTTGATGTTTATACATTGGTAAGTGTGCTTGATCTCTTTTCCTTCCCTTCCGTCCCCAGCATAGCCTTTAACTCAGTTACATGTTGCATTTCACACACTTGTGTGTTTTGTCTTTAGTTTTGAATGTACTTGCTTTACACTCAGCACAACGTTGTTCTCCTTTGATGCAGGCTGCTGAGTTCCTGTCCAGGCCTGAGGGCCGTCCCCCCTCCCTACCCCTGGGGAGTTGTGGTCACCAGGCTGAGTTCTCAGCAGCCCTGAGAAGTTTCTGTTAGACACAGCATTTCTAGAAGGGTTTTGTTGACAACACAATTTTCTGTGCAGACCATGTTTTTTTCTGGCATTGTGGAGCTCACATATCAAAGTGGCCAGTTTCCTCCGAGAAGAGAAAATCTTTGCTCTAGAGTGTGCTGGTGAATTCAGTCCCCTCCTAAAAAGAGCCTTCGGTTTCAGTTGAATTTGTTATTGCAGGCAAAAATCAAAATAAAATTTCAGTTGCAAAAAATTCAGCAGGTTGCTAAAATCCCAGTTCTGATTTTTCTTCATCTCCTTAGAAGCCGAGTTTTTGAAGTAATTAGTTCCTCTTACCGTTTCTCTACGGAATCATTTTATTATCACCCTGGTTTTATGGTCCTTTTCATGTCACTGCCAATCCTGGTGGTTCCCAAATGTCAGCACTGGGGCATGTTATACTCCACCTGAGCCTGTATATGGAGCTGCTCCAGGCATTGAAGGAGACATATTTTGGGAGCATCTGCTCCATATCATGGGGGCAAGTCAGCAGCTCTTTCCAAGGGGCACCAGTAACTGAGGGTAGAAATGTCTTTCCATCTCGTGTCATTGACCCAAAAGCCTCAAACAGCAGCACAATTGAAGTAGCTTCTTGTAGACTCTCCAGGCTAATTTCAAGAGCCTGGCTAAGAGGTTTCCTGACCCTCTTTGTATCAGTAGACCCCATGTGATCTTGGTAACAATGCCTCAGGTCTTCTCACTTAGCAAGTCTTAGCAAGCTCATTCATTTGAATGAATGGATTCTTGCTCAATGCAAAGATCCCACAAACCTTGGGGGTCTTGCAGTGACTAGAGCTTAACAAGCTCCTTGGCTCTGTAACCACTCCTTGCCTTGGTCTCCACACGTACTCCTGCACATGCCCACCCTCCTCGCCTCCCCATCCTGCCCCCTCCAAAAAAATACCACTCATCCTGCCAGTATTGGGGGTGGGAGCTGTTCGTGCATGCCGAGTATGATTTTCAGAAATCTGAACAGATTGCTCCAGCTTTTTAAATTGCTGAATTATAGAGCGCATCAGATGGCTATTTTCAGTTCTAACAAGGGTTCAGGTTTAGAATCCATCCAGTGTGAAAGCTCTCTTTATTGTGCATTTCCAATCTAGAACTTGAACTGCCTTAAAGGGATTATCTTGAATTCGTTTTGGTGTGTGTTTACCCTTTTCTCCACTGTGTTAAGTCATAATAAGAAACAACTTCTCAGCATAGCCTCTGGGATTGGGAGGAACGTGCTCATTCCCAATATGGTCTGACTCCGTTTCCCCAAATTGAAAAGCAGCTTACTTTTCCATCCAGATCCTGAAGCAGTGTCGACTCTCTAATAAAATCTGCCAGCTCTGCGGCCGCCATCCCACTCCTGGTCTTGCTCTCCTTGAGTTGCTGCCAAGTGGAGTCTGCTAAAGGGTCAGCAGGGGGTGTGGCCGTGTGCCTGCTGGACCTGTGGTTCTTGTTTTCTGGTCTGGTGTCTGAGCCATCCTGCTTCCACACACCCCAGGTCACTCACTCAGTCTAGTTCAGTCCAAGTTCAGGACGAATCTGTTGTTCCCAGTTGACTAAGGAGCTGCCCCCTGGGTTGTGTCCTGGCTCTTGTTAAGCCTTTAGGACACGCAGTAAATAAATCCGCAGTTCGAAACTTCTGGGAGAGGGCCTTCAACAAATCTCAGCTTATAATGATTTCCACAGAGTTTACATCTTGGTAAAAACTGAGTTCCATAATAGATTTTTTTTCATCTGCTCAAATATGCAATGTTTTGAGTAATTCCCCATTTATTTTTCATTTTAGAAACTTCGTGAATACTTTCATTCAGTTTAAGAAGCCTATTATTGTAGCAGTAAATGGCCCTGCCATTGGACTAGGAGCATCCATATTGCCTCTTTGTGATGTGGTTTGGGCTAACGAAAAGGCTTGGTTTCAAACACCCTATACTACCTTCGGACAGAGTCCAGATGGCTGTTCTACCGTTATGTTTCCCAAGATTATGGGAGGAGCATCTGTGAGTACCTTTAAAAAAAAAAAAAAAAAAAAAGATCATTCTAGAAAATGTCCTGAAGAAATTTAGTGTGGTTGTTGTTTTTCTCAAAATACAGTGTGTCATTCTGTGGGAACTATCCATCAAATACACTTGTAATGGAGATTTTGGTTCATGGGACATTATGATGCTATTTTGCATCCTTCTCTAGAGAAGGACCCCATTCATACAGAAGCCTTCAACTTTGCATAACCAACACTGATAATTCCCCAGGTGTAAGCCAGACAACAGAGTTTACAATTGAAAACTTCTTTACCTAAAAACCCAAAACCTTGCACTTGTCAGGAAAGCAATGGGCGAGCATAGTTGCAAAGGATAAAAGAGGGGGTTTCCCACGTGATCTTAGTTTGATTTTTTAACTGTGTGAACAAACCCACCATAGCGTGTGTTTGCTAGGTTTTGATTCCTTGCACAGAAACACAGTGACACACGTACCTCCTTCCTTGGTCCTTGAATTAGGGCAGGGGCAGTGCCACTGGTGTGCCTCCCCAGAAGCTGACAAGTTGGAGGCGACCAGTGGGCACCTGTTGAGAGACAGGGAGGACATGGGACTGCAGCTCTGCCATACCCGGGGGCTCTGGAGCCCATGTGGTCTGGACAGGGTGGCTCTGCAGCTGAGGGAGTCCCCACAGAGGCCAGTGGCTGCCGGCTGGTGGCATCGCCCGCAGCAGAGGCAAGACCTCCCTTTGGGGGTCACAGTGGCACATCTCCATCCAACACAGTCCAGCCCACTGCTGCCGGGATCCCCCTCTTCCCAGGGCAGTCCTGGAGGACGAGGTCAGACGGTCATAACTGTCCAGGATTATCCAACTGAGTGAGTGGGAGCCTGAGGGAGGAAAAGGACATTTGCACCCTCTCGTTATGGGCTGTGAGAAGAAGAGCTTTTCAGAGGAGAGACTGGTGGTCGGAACCCACCAGCCAGGCCTGTGGACCTCAGGGCACCAGGCGTGACACCTGCGATGCACAGCTTCCATCACAGCACTCCTGCCAAAGTGCACTGCTCAGTCTGGTCACCAGGAAAACCCGACAGACCCGGGCCGCGGGGCAGTCTGCAGTAGAGACACTGAGCCTTCTGGACCGTTGTACCCAGGAGGACAGGGGATGTGACAGCTCAAAGCAGTCCTGGGATCCCAGGTCAGAAAAAGGGTTTGAGTGGGGAAACTGGCCAGAGTGGTGCAGGTGAGTCGTGTGATGTCAGTGGTGACGCCCTGGGTTTGCTCCTCCCGACAGGTAGGTACCTGTTCATGTAGGGAGGCCTGGGCCAGCTAATGGGAACTCCTGCACGTTTTGATAATGTTTCCATAGGCCTAAATGTGTTCCAAAGTAGAATACTCCCCCACCCCACCCCACCCCCTGAAAACCCCCGCGAGGAGAAGGAATCTCCTCCTCAGAACAGATTTATGGTGTAGTACTAGATTATTTAATTTGAATTAAACGCTGCCACTCGGGTCTTGGCCATCCTGCTTCTCAGCTAGATGTGCCCTTACCACATTCTGCTGGTACCATTCCTAACGGGCCCAGGCCTGTCACCTTGCACTGCTCAAGCCAGAGTGGTACCACTGGGCAGAGCAGGACCTAGAGTGTCCTGTTTCACCTTTGCCCGGGCCGTGCATCCTTCCAGCTGGGGACACGACCTGTAGCAGGTGTTGGTGCGCTGTATGCACCACGAGTCAGAAAACAGTCCTGTGCCCAGGGAACACACTGCCACCTTGGTGCTCTGCCTGCTCCTGGTCCGCGGACCCTCCATCAGGCCACAGCTTCTGTAGATGCTGTGTGTGGCTCAGCCAGACAGCCCTGTGGTCCTGGCCCCCTCCGGTAAGTCCCTCACCACTAGGAGGGTCTTCTGTTCGGGCATAGTGCTCTGTGGCACCCTCTGCTGGTGGACTAGACCCTCCCTAAGCCTCAGACCTCAGGGCCTGCTATTACCAGGCAGCACTGGGGGCAGGGGTGGGACATTCCCATTGGCACCACCAGGTGCCAACTGGGTGCGCTTCTAAGAACAGTGCTGTGCAGGCTGACTTGGAGGCAGCAGTAGCTGAAATCACCTTGGCATTCAGGGTCCATGCTGTGGAAACCATCCCTCGCTCAGTTCACAGGGCTGTCGGGTCCTCACGGGGATGGCTGCAGTCAGGACAACAGCCCAGCCAGCCACCCAGGCCACCACCCCTGCTGTGGATCTCCTGCTGCTGCTCCAGACGGGTGCCCAGGTGCACCCCCACTTGGTAGCGTTTCCGCCCATCGCAGTTCTTTATGTCCACAGCCCTGTACGGCATCAGTCAAGTTGATGTTCCCCTTTGGGCTTGCATACCCACACACTGACTACGCACAGTCACAGGGAGTCCCCCGGTGGCCACAGGTATGGGCTAAGGCAGGACTCCTGTGCAGCAAACGTGGGAGCCTGCGCCTGCCACTGGCCCTGCCTGGCCTCACACCTGTGGGTCTGGTGTGACTCAGCTTCTGGTGGACGTTTCTGACATGTGTTTGTTTGGTGCCCCGTGGCCACACACTCCAACAAGTCCCAGCCAGCACAGCAGGCACATCCTTCCCTTCTGAGGCTAGCTCCGCCTTGCTCCAGGTCGTGGAGAACTATCCTGTGGTCCTCCCCCTGGCTCTTCCACGTGATGTCCAATCCCACCCCCTCCACTGTCAGCCACAGCTGCCCTGGCCCTCCTGCTCTGCTCAGAGTGAGTCCCCATTCAGAACCATCCAGGAGTGAGGTCACCCCATTGACCCCTCCTGTCAGGCCCTGGGCCATATGCCCTCAGAATGAGACCCACAAGTCTTCCACTGCCCCCACGGGTACCTTGTGGCTGGCCCTACGATTACTCTCAGGGAGGAGACAAGTTACAGGCCTGACACCTGAGAGAGGATGGGACAGGTCTTAGGGGTCTCAGTTTGTGGAGGATGGGACAGGTCTCAGTATTGTCTTGAGAGTGAACCCACATTGCCTTCAAGCAGGGCAGTGTGCTGTTAGTGGGGACAGTTGGACCATTCTGTGGACACATAGGGTCAGAGGAGTCTGAAGTTCAGGGCTTGAAGGCATCCACCCAGAGGCCCCATGCCACGTTCTGTGGTTCCCTAACAGACCTACCTTAGGCGGGAACGTTGAAGGTCCCTGTGTGGGCACCATCTGTACTCTGCCTGCCCAGCAGTGGGCCTCCTTGCCAGCCAATAGGAAGCCATCCAGCCCCCGAGTCCCTCCCCCCGCGTTCATTCTATTCCCACCTGCCACAAGTTCACTTCTCTGGAAGCCGAGGTGGAGTTTGCAAGTGGGATTTGGTGAGTTTGGTGTCATCGTCGGTGGAAGGGCAGGAGGAAGCAGGGTTGGGCAGAGGGCAAAGCTGGGTGCAGCCCTGGCAAAGCCTTGTCCAGCCCCCGAAGCCCTGGAGCCTACATGGCCTCATGGTTACTCCACACTTGGCTACAATAGCAGCCCCAGGAAGGGCCAGTCCACGGGTGAGGCCATCTGGAAGCTCTCAGTTGCCTGCTGACCTTCTCCCAGCAGCTGGGCAGCCAGCATTTCCCAGGCTGGGGGCGTATTTTTGTCCACCCCAGGGAGGGCTCCATGCTTCCCACATGAAAGCTTGGGTCACCTGTGTTGTCCGTCTTGTCCGCATCACCAGGCTGCACCTACCTGCCGCTGCCTGGCTCCAGGTTCAAGTCATCACTACAGTTTCTTTGAGTGAGTTCTCTCTGTGGATAGGTGGTTTCATGATAATCCTGGCGTAGAGAATCCTTATCAACAATAACCTCATGCGAATAAGCTCATTTTGGGTCTCTCTATAGAGATTGAAGTCTGAGGATTCTGTTCTCTCCTGTTGTAGGACCTGAGAATATTTGTGAGGTGCAGGTGCACGGGCAGATCTGGGGGAAACAGGCAAACTTGGACATCAGGCACCTTTTGGGCAAAGGCATTTTGGAAGTGGAGCCCTTGAGCCACGTGCTGCTTGGCGATGGGGGTCTTGGTATTCACTGCTTGGCAGGATTTGTAGATGGCTTGAATTTGGCCAAATCGTATACAAATCTGGGTCAGTTGTCTTCCCCACTGGACAGGTCTTGACAAATAGATAACATTTGGTTCCCCTAGAATGTACCTGGGGCAACTTTGCTCACCCCAGGGCATGGGGCAATGTCTGTCTGGAAGTGTTGTCTTGGTTGTCCCAACTGAGGAGATGCTGGCTGGTAGAGGCCAGGAGAGCTGCCCAGCCTCCTCCAACACACACAGCAGCCCCCACACCAAAGTTAATACCATCCCCGACTGACTCCAGAGCCCAGAGAGAAGCTGCTCTGAGCAAGAGGGAGGGTCCTACACTTCACACCTGCAGATCCATCGCATTTCAGGCAGAGATTTGAGCCTCTACAAACAGTAAATAAGTGGTGTTGAGGGGCGCTTATTGGGGTAGCTCTTGTTGGAATGATGCCCTTCCTTTTTTGAACTTTGGGTGTATCTGAGGCAAGACTGAAGATACACAGGGGTCACGTGATCATGAAGCAAACTGGGAGCCTTCCGTCCACCGCTGGGGAGATGACGCTTAGCCGCAGGTGCAGCCACACCATGGCAGTCAGCTCAGGAGGCCATTCTATGGGTCACCCTCCTTGTCCCCAGGAGACATTCACGGGGTGCCTACGAAACTCCAGACACTCTGCAAGGTCACAGACCAGCCTGTGACCCTCCACCCCACCCCCAGGAGCCGACATGCTTGGGGAAGTTGTGGACTTTGTGACTGACGCAGAGTCTCGGCTGAGGAGAGCACAAAGAAGGACCCGGCCCACAAACAGGCCCCGCTTGTGAGCATGGACCACTGAGTCTTCACAGGGCGTTTGGCTGGAGAAGTGCCCAGTCAATGGCCATGTCCTTCCCTGAGTTCACCAACAAGAGCTGCCCTCCTGGGGCATTTAGAGACGGCGGCCCCAGGAGTAAGTGGCAGAAGAGCAGCCACTTGTAAGAAGAGCTGCTCTTGTAGCTCGAAACCCAGACCCTCCGCCCCCGCCAAGCCCTCCCTGTGCCTCTTCGTGTCCTTTTGGCCGAGGCCTGTGTTTCACCTTCCTCCAGCATTCCTCCTCAGGTCCGGGTCCCACACGATGACTTGTAGACATTTGGACAGTTCTGACCACATGAGTTGTTTCTGTGGGTCATCTCCCAGGGTCTCGTGTCCAGTCCACAGCTAGTGAATTTCCCAGAGACCACATCTTTGCAAGTCTGTTATTTGGGTAGAAGTTTAAAATTCCCGTTTTACGACTACTGAAAATGGGGTGGGGGGGTAGTGGGTGCCCTGATGCAGATGGAGTCTATTAATCCTGCACATCTGACAAGGACCATTTTTTCTTAATGGTTGCTTGGTGGTTTTAATGAGGAAGTGAACCGTTGCCTATGTGAAGCCACCAGGGTCCGCCCCAACGTTGAAACTCTTGGGTAAATTCAGAAATGCCCTTGGATGTCCGGCACATCCAGCCGTCCCGACTAGAGAAAGCTAGGGTTAGGGAAGGACTTTCCACGGGCGCAGTGCAGAGCCGGTGGGCTCAGAGGAAGACAGACCCCGGGGCAGTGTGCTTGCAGGAGGGGAGGGCAGTTCTGACTGGCGGGCCCAGGTCCAGAGAACCAGGAAAAGGGGACCGGGGAAGGCAGCCTGGGAGGGATGGAGGAGAATCCTCCCGGCCAGGCGGTCCTGGGTGTGGGGGGCCCAGCTCAGGCTCTGGTTCAGGTGGGTCTTGTTGGAGAACATCGTCCTCCTTGACCAAGGGACTGAGTGGTGGTGTTGTCTTCACTGTACACTGAGACAAGATCCAGGAAAGCAACAGTCAGTCACCCTGGGGCGCATCACCGAGCTTGCCACAGGGCCCGTCCCGGCTTCCTTCCTCGCTGCCCTGGGGTCTGCCCTGAGAAAAGCCGTCCCCACAGGCAGCAGTGGGGTCGTGTCACCTTAGGGAGCTGTTCACTGAGCAGACTCCACACACTCAGCCTTGTCCCGAGACTGGGCCGTAGAGCAGGCTGCACTTTGGGAGATGCTGAGGGCCTGGCAGACTATCTCCCCGACTCTTCTGCCCCTCTGCTGAAGGGCAGAGCAGCCACACACTGGCTGTGCCACGGGGGGACACACTCAGTGACTGTAGGCCTTCCTGAGATGACTTTGCTCGTGGTCAGGTCTTCTTCCCAGCCGGGCAAGGGGTCATCTCAGGATGGCCACGGGCAGGCAGCTGTCACGTTAGGCCACTCCAAAGCCCGTCAGGTGCGCCCTTCCTTTCTTGCCTCTCACAGTGTGAGCCGATCCACACACAGTCTCCAGGCACCTGAAAAGTGACCCGGGGTCCAGGACAAAATCAGTGTCAATTATACACGTGGGTTTTTTTTTAAACAAAAGCAGATGTTAGCTTTGTCCAGCGGGTCTCACGGTAGCCCTCTTAAACAGGGTCCTGCCTGGATCATTTCACATTTTAACATCCAGGTGAGAGTGTGGCCTTCAAAGCTTCAACCCCCAGCACACTGCCACCAAAACATTGGCTCTGTGTCTGGAGAGGAGGCCACCACGTTGGCCTCGTCCTGGCTCAGGTCCTGGGTTCTGATTCACCTAGCCTTACTCAGGGCTCACTTCCCCAGGATTGGTCTTGGGGACTCTGCGGTGACCCCGCTCTCCCAGTAGGCCCCACTCATGGTGCCCTCACACGGGGTTTATTCTTGGTGGCCGCTGGAGGATACGGCAGAGTCCAGCGTTTTTCAACCTCCATCTCAGTTTGGATTTTGAGGGGTGGGTTCTGGGGATGGGTCTTCCCTGCTGCCTTCTCCCAAGTGTCACACCCCGTCAACGCTTCTTGTTTCAGGCAAATGAAATGTTGCTCAGTGGGCGGAAGCTGACTGCACAGGAGGCTTGTGGCAAAGGCTTGGTCTCCCAGGTGTTTTGGCCGGGGACCTTCACCCAGGAAGTCATGGTTCGGATCAAGGAACTGGCCTCGTGTAACCCAGTGGTACGTCCAGTTGATTCTTTCACCTGTTACTTTAGAGCTCACAGGTGACAGTATATCCTGAGTCCCCCACACCGCAGCACAGCCACCTTCAAGCCCAGTACTGACAGACCACAGTGGGTGCTGTCTCCCCAGACTTGTGCACCTGGCCCCCCTGTGAATATCCCCCCAAATTAAAGGAGTAGACTTCATTTTGAATTATAGTAATTTAAGGTGTCCACTGAATGTCTACCACAATCAGCACTGATACCGTTCTTTCCTGCTGGTGAAGCCCTTCATATAATCACACTTAGTGTCCCCCACACTTGGTGAGCCTATTTTTTTTGTTTGTTTAAACAAATTGCATTTAATACATTGTAGGATGAAATGCCATAACTCTCATCTAAACTTGCCCAGAATCTGAACAACCTTCATAATTAAAATTAAACTTTGTTTAGAAAATGCGCTCAACAGGTGTTCAACAGGTGTTCTCAAAGTATCAAGGGAGGGGACATCCAGTTCAGAAGTCCACACCTGCCTGTGACAGTAGTGCAGTAGAGTCTCCCTCCACATCCACCCCCCCCCCGTACCAAACTCCTTGCGTGCTCAAGTCCCCTATATAAAAACACCTTGGTATTTGCCTTCTATAAAGCCTAATGCACTGTAAATACTACTTTGGTAGGTGTTTTATATCTTTATTATTGAGACAAGAAAAGGTGTGTACATGTTCAATACAGACACTGATTTTTCCAAATATTTTCAGTGCCGTGTTGATGGAGTCCACAGATGTGGAACCCACAGGTTCAGAGGCCAGCTGTCCTGACGTGTGTGGGGGCCCTGGAGGTGGGCTGCTGGCTCTTGTAACAAGTAGTGGCTTGGGTTTGACGGTCTCCCCAGGTGGGGACGCAGGGCCAGTGCCCGCAGAGGTCAGCATGCTAACTTGCCCCCTGCTGCCCGCTGCAGGTGCTGGAGGAGTCCAAGGCCCTCGTGCGTTGTAACATGAAGATGGAGTTGGAGCAGGCCAACGAGAGGGAGTGTGAAGTGCTGAAGAAAATCTGGGGCTCGGCCCAGGGCATGGACTCCATGTTAAAGTACTTACAGAGGAAAATCGATGAGTTTTGATCGGCAGGCCGCGTGCCAGCAACACTGAAACTGGTCTGAGCAGGACATCGGCGGCTCCCAGTTGCCACGATCCATCCTCACAGCCTGAAACAAGTTTACCTGTAGCACACGTTAGAAGCAGGGCTGGGAACATCCAGGCTATTTATTATCGAGGAGTTTTTAAGTACTGTAACTTTCAAATAAATAACTACAAAGCTCCTTTGTGCAAACGTTATTATTTTATACTTATATACTCACAAGTATAAAAGTATAATGGGGAGCACTAGGCTGCTCGTGGACACTCTAACTTTTGTTTCCTTTGGCTAGTACTGTATAAAAAAAGAATTGTGTTGTATTCATTTGGGGTGATAGAAAGTCTGGAATAATGTTTATTTTCCTCATTTTTTTACAATTTTCCTTCTCGAACACAGAATCTAAAGGGGTATTAGCCAACCTCATCTCCCCCTCCCCCAATTAGAGATACAAAAGACCTGAGACGTTCCTTCGTCTCCAAGGGGAGAGGTACAGATACCTCAGAGATGGAAAATTCTAAATCAAAAGTAAGACTTACCTTTAAAGAAAAGTAGTTCCGCTGAAAGACATAAACATGCACTTAGGATTTATGCTGAAATGTCGATTGATTCTTCTTTCTTATTATGTCTAGTTCTTACCCAGTTAACATGAAGAAACCACTCTCTCCAAGAAAGCTTGTTTTACAGTATTAGTGAGTCACTGAATAGCCTCAGTATGAGTATCTAAGTTATGAGTTAGTCTTAGTGGGTTTTAAATAGTTCTTCTGACCCTTTGGGAAAATAACTACATAAGCACTTCTTGTTGCTGGGTGAGAAATACTCTGTTATATACAGTTTTTGGTTTTCTATCTGCAGATATGACTGAATTACACCAAAAAAAAAAAGTATTTTTATGTTTATAAAGTGTAATTTTAGGTTCACTTAGAATATATTTTATTTAATAAGTTAAAATTCTTTTGGCACACTATTAAATACAGAAACTCCTTTCCAAACAAAAAAGAACTACCTTATATTCAACATTTAATGTTCTTGGTCTCTGCTTTTATGTCTCCACCACATCCTGAGTGCAGTTGAGTGTCCCAGAGAGCCCTGTGTGGACGGGGACGCGCATTCCTTTCAGGAGTGGGGACTGATTCCTGACGGCAGACGCCTGTTACTAGAAAGGCTTCTGGGCTTGCAATCATATTGAATGTATGAAGAATGAAATCAAATCAAAACCTTATTTTTGTACAGTTTTGAAGTTTATACTTAGAACTGACCCCCGCCCCGACCACGCGGAGAACTGTACAGTGTGTAAATCTGCCTTTACTTGGATTGATTGGTACAGTATTTTTGCATCTGTGGGACCTACTTTTTGTTCAGTAGTTTGAACTATATATAAACTGTACAATCTGTAAAGTTTTTATAGAATAAATATTCAGCTGTGAAAACTGGTTAAATAAAACTAATATTTCTTAACACATTTGAAATGTTTCTGTGATTCTTCACTTGCAAGGTTTCTCCCGAGATGTCTTCTCTGATCTTTTCTGTGAAATACACAAATGTACTAAAACATCTGTGCAGTATTTAGTGGGATGAATATACCTGTGTAACTCTCCACCAGGCAGGAAATAGGATACAACCAGTCAGATCCTTCCAAAGCCCTACCCCGCCCCAGCCAGGGACCACTGCCTGCTTCTCTATCCAAGAAAATATTCTTAAAATACGTTGCTTAGGTCTGTCAACTTGATACATTTATGTCATATCAGACATAAGTTCTATGATTTTCCTCTGACTTATTCTGTACCCACACCTGCAGTGTAGGTGTTTTCGTTCCTGTCTTAGAAGAAGGAAGCTTCCCTTTTTAACATTTGACCCGAGTCACAAAGGTCAGGGATAAGACCAGACTTAAGACAGGTCAGTGTGGCAAAACCCGTATTCCAGTAACGACCCCTGGTTCCGTCTGCTTTCTAGAATTGACCACTGGGGAACTAACCCAGTAGATTCTCAGGGTAGGAATCTGGCTCCATCAGCCTGGACGTGGCTGGTCCAGGCCCTGTCCGCCCTTCTCTGAAGCACTTGGAGGAACACTGTCAACGTGGGTGAAGTTCTGAGATTCACACCCAGTCGGTGAGGGTGGAAGGAAATGCAAACTTTGATATTGGAAGTTAAATCGGTACAATTTTATAGAATTGGACAGTCGCTGTCAAAACAGATCACTGAAAACCTGGACCCAGCAATTCCATTTTTAAGGAATAAATTCTTACTGGAAA
Organism: Callospermophilus lateralis; assembly: GCF_048772815.1. Lineage (NCBI taxonomy): Eukaryota > Metazoa > Chordata > Mammalia > Rodentia > Sciuridae > Callospermophilus > Callospermophilus lateralis. The sequence continues at coordinate 142,377,336 of NC_135310.1, forward strand.
TGTGAGAAGAGAGATCCATATGCAGTTCAGTTCATCTCAGGACCGTGCCTAATGGGGAAAAGTTAGGAACAGCCCACGTGTCCATCAGTAGGGTTTTGATTAAGTAATTCCAGACGGTTCCTGACTGGAAATGGTTCGACTTCTGGTTTTGCAGCTTCATGGTGGTGCAAAGACGATACACATCCAGTAGAAACTTTGACTTTTGAGTCTATGTGGTCTAATACTCTTGTGAGGCTGGGCAGTGGCAGCTGTCAGTCAGCTCAGCAGGCACCAGGGAAACCACCAGCACCCTGCAGGGTGCCTACGTGGGGTAAATGCATTTTCAGCTCACAGGGTGATTACAGCTGTGTGTAATGACCACCCAGTGGGATACACAGCTATTGAAAAAGAAGGGAGCCCTACCTGGTAGCACACACCTGCCATCCCAGTGACTTGGGAGGCTGAGGCAGGAGGGTTGCAAGTTCAAGGCCAGCCTCGGCCATTGAGTGACGCCCTAAGCAGCTTAGTGAGAACCTGTCTCAAAAAATTAAAAAGGACTGGGGACGTGCCTCAGTGGTTAAGCACCCCTGGGTACAATTCCTAGTACACAAAGGAAGGAAGAAAAAGAATGGAGTATTTATAAAATAATATACTGAAGAGAGCAACAATGTGTTTTTAAAACCTTAAAGGGATATATGCACCAAAACCAGACTATGCTCTGGTGTCTATTAGGTCCTCTTCCCTTGAGGTTTAAAGACTGGCCAGTCCCCTCCACCCAAGAAGCAGAGGGTCTGGAGACCACTAGTGCCACTCAGGACTTGCTTCCCCAGCTGTGACAAGGGTGACAGTAGTGTGGCAGCACATGCCCAGCTCTCTTCTAAACACTTGGTGCATTGGCCCATTTAATTTTTTGAGAGTAAGCATCATGGAGATCCTGAATATCCCCCCAGAAAAGTCCCCGTGTTAAAGACGTGGTCCCCAGGGTGGTGGTGTTGGGAAGTGGTGAGGCTTTCAGAAGGTGGGGCTACATGGGAGGTTTTTAGGGCACTGTGGGTGTGACCTCAGAGAGAATTGTTTCCTGGCCTCGAGGTGAGCAATTTGCTCCATCACCTGCACCCTGCCAGGGCCCTCCAGCATGCCCCACCAGAGGTCCAAAGCCACGTGTCCACCCCATTCTGTACTGGAACCTCCAAAACTGGAACCAAAATAACCTTTTCTCCTTATAAGTCAATTCCCTCAAGTACTCCATTATAGTGATGAAAAGCTAACACGACATTTTATAGAGAACACGAGGTACGCTCATATATAATGTATAAAATGGGAGCTCTCAAAAAGTCTCCAGCTAGGTGCAGTGGTGCACACCTGTAATCCCAGTGGCTCAGGAGTCTGGGGCAGGAGGATCATAGGTTCAGAGCCAGCCTCAGCTGCTTAGGCCCTAAGCAATTTAGCAGGACTCTGTTTTTAAAAAAGGCAGGGGCCAGAGGGACTGGAGGGGATGGGGATGTGACTCAGTGGTTGAGCACCCCTGGGTTCAATTCCCAGTACCAAAAAAAAAGTCTTGATAAACTGACTCAGTTTATGACATCTCTGGCAAGACTAGAGAAGGCTAAAGAAATGAAAAGAACCAGAGTTTGGAAGGCCTGGGAGGGAAGTCCAGGTAAGGGGTGGCTGTCTACGGCGCTCCGTGGCTCCTCCCACCCTTGGTCAAGGGTGACCACGGGGTGTGCAGAGGGCCAGGCCAGCACCCTTGGCCAATGCCCTCTTGATGGGCAGCATCAGAGGCTCCAACCCACTTGCACGCTGCTGTCTCGCACGCCTATGAGCGGATGTTACAGCTTCTCCCAGGTGGTGAAGAGTGTGTTGCACGGTTCACCTACTAAATAGTGCCATGGACGGACCCCGGCTCCCTGGGCTGGGTCTATCACTGCCCCAGGAAGCCAGTCCCATCGCCTCCCCTGGACCACACCCCCTGCACCCATTGGGTGGCCTGTTACTGACCTGTGTCTTCTTGACCAACTTGTCCCTGCCCATGTCCCTCTGTCCCAGAGCACAGGCAACTTCTGAGACTTCTGACATTATCCCCAAGTTTGTGCCCCGGCAAACAGATGGGAAGGCATCTCTGAGCCTCCAGAAGATGCCAGGTGGAGGCTGGGATAGGCTTCCCTGCAGAAGAAAGGAGACCCTCAGGGCAGGGTCAAAGGCCCTGGGGAGCAACCCAGGACTTAGTGGACATGGAAAGCGCCTGTGTAACTTGTGAGAAAACTGAGGCCCAGAGGGGTCAGGCAACTTTCCCATCATCACACAGCCTGTTGATGACCCGAACCCGGGAAAAATGTGCTCTTCATACTCGCCCACCAAAATCAGACCAAAATAAAAAGGGACCATGCTCATGGGGAGCAGGGCTTGTGGGTCTGCGTTGCACGTTAGAATCACTGGGAGAGCTTTAAGAACATGGACATCCTGGCCACACAAGACCAATCAGATCATCCACAGCCTCCCTGCAGAGGAAGGGCAGCCCATCCTGGCACTCCATGGGCCTTCAGTTCTACAGGGGCAGAACTGGTGGTACTGTGGGGCGGGGTGGGTGGCTCCGGATTCAGGACTGTTTACAAGTGGAAGCTGGACACGCCAGAGAACTGTAATGTTCAGCAAGCTATTTCCACATCGGGAGGAACTGGGTAAGTCCAGCAAGCCTTCCCAACACTAACTAGCACTCAGAAATTAACCACAGTCAGGCACAGTGGCACACACCTATAACCCCAGACTCTCGGGAGGCTGGGGCAGGAGGATTGCAAGTTTGAGCCAGCCTCAGCAACTTAGTGAGACCTACCTCTAAAAATTAAAAAGGGCTGGGGGTGTAGCTCAGTGGTAGAGCAGCCCTGGGTTCAATTCCCAGTACACCTCTGTCTCTCTCTGTCTCTCTCTCTCTCACACACACACACACACACACACACACACAACAACTAATCCCCCTACAGGGGAAAAGTGGACTCGGCCCTAACCTCAGGGGACCTCTCTCTGTCCTCTAGGGAGCATCCTGATGATGTCTCTGAATGAACAGACAGACGTCTGCTTTGCTGCAAATGACACTGGATGAATCTAACTTTGGCTTAAAAATCACTTTTTTGACCAGGTGTGGCAGCAGGCACATGTAATCCCAGCGGCTCAGGAGGCTGAGACAGGAGGATCTCAAGTTCAAAGACAGCCTCAGCAAAAAGCGAGGCACTAAGCAACTCAGGGAGACCCTGTCTCTAAATAAAATATTTTAAAAGGCTGGGGATGTGGCTCCGTGGTTAAGCACCCCTGGGTTCAATCCCTAGTACAAAAAAAAAAAAAAAAAAAAGAATTCACTGTCATTAGGAAAACAAAAATCAAAATCTCAACTTACCACTTCATACCAATAGGGTGGCTATAAGAAGTAACAGGTGTCACTGAGGATGTGGAAAATGCAGTCCTCCTCCACTGCTGGGAGGAATGTAAATAGGTGTGGCCACTGTAGAAAGCAGGTTAGCTGTTCTCCCCAAGAGCAAACACAGGGTTACCTTATATACCTTATAATCCTGAAATTTGACTCATGTTTAAATATCCAAGAGCATAGAAAACAACTGCTCAAATATTTGTACATAAATGTGCATGGCAGCATTATTCATGATAACTCCAAAGTGGAAACAGCCCAACTCTCCATTGGCTGACGAATGGATAAACAATGAATGATATAGCCAATGGAACGTCATCTGTCTATAGAAAGAAATGGAGACCTGATCCATGCCACAACATGGTTGGACCTTGAAACATAAGGCCATATATTGGATGCGTCTCTTTGTATAAAATATCCAAAATCGGCAAATCCATAAAAACAAGGGTTGCCTGGGACTGGGAGAGGGAGTGGGGGACATCAAGGACAGGCTTTTATTTGGGTACAATGAAATGTTCGGGAATTGTGCAGGTAAGGTTCACATGACCTGGTGGATGTACTGAAAGACACTGCACCGTATGCTTAAAATGGTTAATTTTACAGTAATCATATCTCAAAACTTTGCAAAGAGTTTGTGTGTGTGAGTGTGTCTTTTTCCTCCAACATAGGAAGAATATGGAAACTACTTAACTGACTCAGAATAAGTTTCAAAGGAGTGAAAAAAGGAACATAAACTAGTTGCACAAATAACAAACACATTGTCGATATGGTAGAATGTAGCTCAAAATATTTACAGGCACACTAAATAAAAATAGACCAAATTCTCGAGTGAAAAGGCAAATATTCTTCAGGTTACATTTAACATAAGTAAATCTAGACATACCTATATGCTGTTTATTTACAATATCCACACCTAAAGCTGAAAAATTTAAAGTGAAAGGTAGAAAATATACAGTGTGAAAGTCTCAACCAAACAAAAACTAACATAGCTATGCTAAAATCAAAATGCCTATTTAGAAAGCATCTTAGGAAAGAGAATTATTCCTTAAAGCAGCAGATCGAGATCTACTAAAACTATAGAACAGTTGAAAGATATAATGGTTCTCAATTTGTAGGTACGTAGGTGCTTATTCTCAAAATATGTAAAGAAAAATTGACAACTCTGTTTAAAAATACGCAAAATCCTAAAGGGAGTCTTTTGTGAGACCCTGTAATTGGCGGAATGGACTCTCCTATTCCTTCCATGAGGGTGGGGGTTTCACAGTTAGGTGAAAGGTCTTGAGAGGTTTGATTTCTGCAAGTCCCGAGTGTGGCCAACACCCTCTACATTGGCTTCCTGCGGTCCCCTTCTGGATCCTCCCATCCTCACGTGTCCCCTCTCCACTAGTGGGCACGGGACCTGGACATCTTTCTAATAAATAGGACCCAGGAAAAGCAGAGGGTGCCACTTCTGAAAGCCGCTGTAGAAGACAGTCAATTCCAACTTGCACACACTTGTTCTCTCTGGCTCACTCTGGGGCAAGTCAGTGGCCTTAAAGAGAGGCCCAGGAGCCCAGGAACTGAGGGTGGCCACCCCACAGCCCATGAAGGATGCAGAGCCTCAGTCCAGCAGCCCGGGAGGCACTCCAGCCCGCCAGCTCCCCCCTGCAAGGGGCTCCCTCCCCGCCACGTGGTCAACTCTACCAGCAGCCTTGAGTGACCCTCTGCCGGAAGACCTGGCCTAGCCACACCTGCAGTTTTGCACCAGAAACTGTGAGATTATCAATGCTGTTATTTTAAGCCCCTGAGTTTGGGGATAACTTGCTGAGCAACAGCAATACACACACCTGGGCTGGGCAGTCTCAGATCTCATTTTGCTTGTTTTATGTTTTTATTTTATTGGTTCTTTTTAGTTATACATAACAGTAGGATCCCTTTTGATATAACTATACAAGCATAGAATATATCTTATTAGAGCTCACTTTGATATTCGATAAATACAGAGAGGGAGACAGACAGACAGACAGACATATACATAGACATAGACAGCCATGTGTTAGGGTTTGGATCTGAAATGACCCCAGAGGATCACATCTTAAAAGCCTGTTCCCCACTGAAGCAACTTCAGAGATGAGGCTTTGGGAACTGATTATACCACGTGTGTTCCGACCTAACCAGTGGATTAATTCACGGGTGGATTAATCATTTGATGGCGTTTTGGGGAGGTGGCAGAAACTATAGGAGGTGGAACCTAGTTGGAGACAGGTCACTGAGAGGTGTGCCTGGAGGGGTAAGTCTTGTTCCTGGCCCCTTTCTCCCTCCCCTCCCCTCCCCTCCCCTCCCCTCCTCTCTTCCCCTCCCTCCCCCCTCCCCTTCCCCTCTCCTCCCTGGCTGTCAGGAGATGAGCAGCTTCCCTCCTCCATAACCTCTGCCATGATGTTCCACTTCTCCTCTGGCCTCCTCTGAATCTGCCAGGCACCTGTAATCCCAGAAGCTCTGGAGGCAGAGGCAGGAGAATCATGAGTTCAAAGCCAGCCTCAGCTAAAGCAAGGCACTAAGCAACTCAGTGAGACCCTATCTCTAAATAAAATACAAAATAGGGCTGGCATGTGGCTCAGTGGTTGAGTGCCCCTGAGTTCAATCCCTGGTACAAAACAAAACAAACAAACAAAAAATCTCTGCATCTGGAAGCCAAAATAAACCTTTCCCCCTCTAAGTTGTTTTTCTCAGGCATTTTGTCCCAGCAACAAACAGCTAACTAGCATAATACATCATAGCCATACTCATAACCATGGCCATAGACATGGCCTTAGACTCATCACAGATATGTAGATACAGATATGTAGGATCTTCCACAAAAATTTCATTTTAACATCCTGTTACAAATTGCTAATAACAAAAGTCTCTTCTCTGCATTTAAGAACACCTCTTTGAGAGACTGAGTACACAAATGATTCTATGCCCATGCAACAGAACTCCATGCAGCTCATAAAACTACATGAAGAGGAAGAGAAGGTGGTGGAAGAGGAAGAAAGCAGGAGAAAGAATATTTCTCTCTCAAATGAGAGTTACACTCAGCTCCATTTTCAGACGAGATTGGGCGCGTTCAGGGCGGCACGGCCGTAGACAAATCAGCTCCATTTTCAAATGAAGAAACTGATGTGATTTTCCTAAGGTCACTGCCTTGTAAGGGTTGGAGCAGAGCTTTGACAGCAGTGAGATCACACACAAGCTTTGGGGCTCAGCTTTACTGTTCCTTTCTCCTTGTCCTCTGGAACTGGCTGGTCCCCGATGGTTAGAGTGCTGTGCTGACCAAGTGTGGTCCCAGCTTGGGGATAGCATTCTCTCCTTCGCTGTGGAGTGGGCTCCATAGACCCCAGGGTCCTGGTATGCATAACCCAAGGAAGGGGAAAGATCCATGGCTGGAGCGCTCTCATTCTCTGACACCGAGTAAATGTGACATTTCTTGCACATTCTCTTGAACTTTAGCAGTGATTTGTAGGTGTGTTGCCTGGATGTTATTCTAGGTGTCTTTCCAGCCAAACTTTCACTATCAAGCTCTGATAAAGTTAGATACATTTTTGCATAAACCCCCTTTTTATCTATAAACCCTTGCTACTCACCCTATCAAATTCAGGAATGAAACTCATTTGGATGCATATGCTCCTGATTCAAGCTTGGCGTCATTCAAGGCAGGAACAACTTGGTGGTTTGTCCTCCATCTCAAGAAGCATAACCCAGACTCCCAAAAGGGAGCTGGCTGAGGTCCCCGAGATGGGCGCCTCAGCCTGGCTCTCCTTCCTCCCACATAGAGACCTCGGCTTCTCCTGGTCCTTTCTGAGGCAGCCTGGGTGGGCTGCCTGGGCGCTTCTGTTAGCGGCGTCCTCTCTCTTAGGTGCAGTGTAGGAACTTGGTAGGTTTTTCTGTGAAGCAAACAGTTCCCTCTTTGGGGCTCTGGTCACCCCAGGGCCACTGCAGGATGTTTTTGAGAGGAGAGAACTTCCCCATGTTTTCTTTGGGGCTCAGCTTTTCTGTTCCTTTCTCCTTGTCCCCGGGAACTGGCTGGCACTGTGGTGGCTAGAGTGCTGTGCTGACCAAGTGTGGTCCTGGCTCGGGGGGCCTTTTGCTGTCCTCTGGTTCCTCGCCAAAGACCTTGGCTGACTGCTGGCCACAACTGTCGATCAGCGGAGGGATGGAGAGATGCGGATTCAATGGACAGGGCCCGCGTGCCTCCTGGAGAAGGAAAGCGAGGAACCGGGAGACGGGCGAGACATCTCTCCCTAGACAGAGAGAGGCAAAGGCAAGACAGGCTTGGGGTTCAGGACTTTTATGGGGGAGGCCCAGGGATCAGAGCTGGGCGGGTCCTCAGGCGGGCAGTGAAGGGTGGGGTTGGTGTGAGGGAGTGGTGAGCCTTTCTCAGAAATGCCCTTGGGTGGGAAAGCAGAACTTTTTCTTCAGATGGCAGCTGTCACTTAAGACAGCCGTCCATCTGGACTAAGCAAGGACCTCACATTGCCCCCTTTTTTGTTTGTTATTGGGTCCCTTAAGGGACAGGGGCATAGATCAGTCTTCTGTAGTTTCTTACGCTGGGAAGGGGCCGTGTCTGGACCCTTGTAAGGGGCTGGGGTGTCATTGAGGCAATGGTGTGGTCAGGAGGTGCTGGGCAATGCTGTCCCAACTTTGGTGAGGGGTTGGAAGTCCTGGAACAGAAGCTGTTTCACGGTTCAGTTAGAGTCTCTGAGTCTGGTCTGGAATAAATCTAATGACGCAGGGGGCGAGCATCAGCAAAGGCCTATGACAGGAGAGAGGCCAGGAAGGAAGTGCCACTGGAGAAGGGGGCGTAGCTGCTGTCCTCAGTTCCAATGGCCGTGGGCGAGTTTCTTGACTTGTTAATGAGAGGCTGCAATCAACCTTCGTAGACAAGGGGCCCATCCCTGAACAGTAGGGTCAAGACTCTCCGATAGAGAAGACACGGGAGCAAAAGGCAGCCCCAGCATGTGTCCAAGGACCCCCAGAGCAAATCCCTGCTTTTCAGCCTCGTAAGGGTGGAATGAGTGTGTGAGATCAGGGAGATGGAGAGAGAAAGTTTTGAAGTCATTCTTCTGTGTTGTAGCCAAGGGGAAAGTCAAATTGACACTTTTTTCCCCTCAGCCTCTCCATCAAGCCTACTGAGTCTGTCCTTGGTCATTGTTAACTTACTTCAGTGTGGCCTTGGCCAGGGAGATGGCGGCCTCGGGTTTTACAATGTAGGAGGGCTCTGGGTCCCTTGTCTGTCTAGAAGTCGGGTCTCTGGGGCAACCCAGAGCTTTAGTGGCAAGTAGAAGCCGGGCTGGGAGCAAGAGGAGCCAAGGGAAGGCTTAGAATGGAGGAAGAAGAAACCTGCACATAAGGGATTTCCTTCCACTTTCCTGAGCATTCGCAAAAGTTATGAAGATTGGAAGGTTGAACTGGTCGAGGGGCCTCTAGATCAGGAGCCAAACAGAGTGGGGCTAAGTCGGCGAGGAAGCAGCCTGAGAAGCGAGTCAGATGGGACTGGGGAGTCCCCATGGCGAGCTGGAGTCTGGGACTGAGAGAAGGGAGTCACCCGCCACTTCCCTAGTCCCAGGCTTTGCCGATAGAGAGTCCTGGTTCCTGGCCAGGGCTTCCGTGAGCTCTGCTGAGGAGCTGAGAACCAAGACCCAACGGTGCACTCTCCAAGGGGAAGGCGTGGGCCAGAATCTTGGTGCTGGGCCAGGATCTAAGTTCCAGAGGAGACTTGTCACTGCTATCTCCAGGGACGGGAAGGGCGGAGTCACTTACCCAAATGAGGCAGAGTGTGGATGAGGAGGAGGGGCGCTAGACAGACGGGAGAAGGTGTGTGGTCATTGTCCTGGGCCCTCAGGCCGGGATCCCAAAGCAGCTCAGATCCTCGGAGGGGAGAGCGAGGCTGATGGGAGAAGGTCATCAAGGCTGCTCCGCAGAAAGTCTAGAGACGGATGTGAAAGAGCTCCTGCGTGAGGCGACGAAGGGACTTGAAACACCCCGGACAGTAGGGTCCACCTCGGAAGGGGGTAATGGAGAGGCACTGGCAGACGGGATAGGGGATGGTCCTAAGGTAAGGCAGAGGGTCGGGGGAGCGGCAGGCAAGTCTGGATGGAAGCCTATGAGAGGAGAAAGAAAGCGTAGCCCCAACTTTGTGAGGGTGTCCCTTCCCCTAAAAGAGTGGGTGAAAACTAGAGAGCCAAAGGTACAAACAAAGCTAGGTGTTTGCAAGGGCTGTTAAGGTTGGCCCTCTCCCCCGACAACAGAGGTCCCAGAGTGAGTGGCAGGCCCCCAGAACTCCTTGAGGACTGAATATGTAGCCCCAGTGTCCAGGAGGAAGGAGACAGGCCCTCCTGAAATGCGCAGAGTCACCCTGGGCTCCCGCAGAGTGGTGGTAGTGGTCAGGTGATGGGGACCTGGGCCTCATCGATCCTCTGCAGCCAGTCCTAAGACTTGGAGAGGGAACAGAAGGGCTGGGTGGCCACGGGCTACTATGGGTTCAGGGACGGTCACAGCCAGTGTCCTTCCTGATGGCATTTAGGACAAGGGCCCAGAGGCTTTCAAGGGTTGGGAAATGTATGAGCCCAGTGGTTTGTCTGACCCCATTTAAAACAGGGTCTGGGTGGTCCTGAGGAACCCTCCATGGGCCAGTGGAAACAGGGACCGATGCGGAGGCCAGATGGATGGTTGAGTGAACACCTGACATTTCTGCTTCTGGGTCTTCTCGTCTCTCTCATTATATACCTTAAAGGCCACTCCCAGAACCTCACCCTGGGAAGTTAGGGGCCCCCCCTCGAGACTCCTTAGTTTGGCCTTAATATCGAGGAAACTCTGGGAGAAAAGTAAGTCACTAGTAGTTGCCTCCCATCTGGAGTCTCAGGGTCCAGATTAGTGTATTGTACTGAAGTCTTGGTCAGGGGGTCTAAAAATGCCGAAGGGTTTCATTCTTATCTTGGATGATTTCCTGAAGCTTTTCATAATTGATAGCCTTATGGGCGGCCTTTCTAAGTCCTGCCATGAGGCAAGTAATGAATTGGTTTCCACTAGTTATTCCCCCAGGCGAATTATAATCCCCACTGGGGTCCTGACCAGGGACTGCTTCAGTGGCAGTCTGTGGGGCAGCGGAGGTCTCATGTACCTCATTGCCCTAATTTCCAGCTCGATCCCAAACTTGCCTGCGCTGCTCAGGCAGGAGGGTGTTGGACAAGACCGTATGGGCATTTATGTGGTGGGACTTGAAGTCCAGGCCCTAAGCCCTTTTTCTATCTGTGAAAGGTCTGACAAAGAGAAAGGCACGTGCATCTACCTCAGCCACCTGGCGAGAAGGACACAGAGATGCCGGTTGCAGCGGCAGCCCGTGAGCCGTGGCGGGAGGAGAGAAGGGCCGAGGGGCCGAGGGGACACTTGCAGCCGCGGCTTCATTAGGAAGAAAGGGGAGGTGAGAGCTAAGAGGACTTGCGGGGAGAGCCAGAGTTGAGCGAGAGGGCTTAGAGAGAGGAGGGGATTGAGGCCAGAGCTGATTGCACAAGTGGATAAGTTTTGGGGGGGTTTAGGCCCAGGTAGGAGAGAGACCCTAGGTTAGCCAGGAGGAGCCTAGAGAACTATGGGAGGGAAGGTTATGAGGCGCCGCCCGTGGTGAGCGGCAGAAGGTGAGTGTCGAGGGGGGTGTCCCCAGTCTCTAGCATCACCCGGTCCAGAGGATGGCTGCACACCGGGGGTCATCAACTGCTGAGTAAGCGTCGGGGGCAGGGCCCATAGAGGCACTTAGGCACCTGCCTAGGACGAAGTAGGGGCAGAAGCCATAGAGATTGACCCAAGGCCGAGGTCTCACCAGGAACATTTTTCTCAAAACCCCAATAAAAGACCACCTATAAACCCGGTTGGCAGTAGGGACCAGCTGTAGCTGTGACAGCTGTGGCTGGGGGTCCCCCTGACCACACAGTAACGCTGGGAGTGCCAGACGATCGATGGTCACTTCCTGGCTTCCCTAGGCCCTCTAGGTCGACTGGAGACAGAGATCTTACCCGAAATGTCCGGTGGTGGGTGCGGAGAGGGCGTTTGGCAGAATAGAGGGCCTGGTCCCACGATGGAATTTGGATTGGGGCCCTGGGTCACTCAATCACCCTCAAAGAGGGGAGCAGGCAGACTGGGGAACCTGATCCCAGGTTTTGACACCAAAATGAAGGGAAAGCAAGGGACGAGGGACGGGTGAGTGAGAACTGAGAGACAGAGACCAGGCAGAGATACACACAGAATTTATTTGTCAGAGCTGAAAAATAGAGGCCATGTCTCCATAGACGGAGAGAGGCCAGACAGGCTTGGGGTTCTGGACTTTTCTAGGGGAGCCTCAGGGATCAGAGCAGGTCCCCATGAGGGCAGTGAAGGTGGCGTTGGTGTGAGGGCGGGGTGAGCCTTCCTCAGGCCCCTGGACAGGAAAGCAGAACTTTTTCTTAAGACGGCAGCTGTCATTTAAGACTGCCGTCCAGATGCTAAGCAAGGACCTTATCATCCTGCCTTGGTCAGCAAGGCAGTGACCCCTGAAGCCCAGCTTCCCAGGCCAGGACATGTTTTTCAGTAAAAGGCACAATGACCTGTTGGCTTTTACACCTTGCTGTGAAGTTTTGCGAGTAGCAACCTGTTGAGACAGTCAGCACTGGGTTGGTTCCCCACCCCTTCTTTATTACTAGAGAGAATCTCAGAGCTTTAGAAACCCCTGCCTTGAGAGACTATCACAAAAACATACTTTTGGAGAAAAAAAAATACGTATACTTTTTGTTCCCTAAAAGTGTGTGGTTATCACCCCAAGAAAAAAGCCCCCAGCTCTGTGCTGGGTCCCTCAGATGTGGTTTATCCCCTTGTTGACTTAACATCCACCTCCCCGGGCTGGGGGAACAGCTGCGTGGCAGAGAGCATGACGAACCTGGGGTGGCCCTGGGCTCCAACCCCAGCACCTCAGACACACACACACACACACACACACACACACACACGCCTTCCTCATTCTCAATTTCCAATTTTCTCAGGATGGAGGGACTCTTCCATCGCCTGGTGATGCTGCCGATTTTGAAGTTCAAGTCACAAGCTCCAGAGGTCACCTGTGTGTCGAGGGTGTGGGGAGGAATTAGATGCAGATGAAGAGTCTGTGCGACTCTGAACCGTGGCAGGTTCTGTCCTCTGTCTGGGCCATCACAGACTCTAGAACACTGAACTGGATGTGGTGTCGGCAGCCACACTGAAACCCGGGGCCAGGACACTTTGAAGACCCAGGGCTCCTGCACGTGGGCAGGTCTGGAGAGGGAGATCCTGGCATGTGAGTGATGCATCTGTGGCTTGGGCCACTCCATGTCAGAGTGCATGAGCTTGCACAAGCACACGCATGTGATCTGCGAAGGGGGGGGGGACACACTTTTTAACAGCTTTGTTGACACGTCATCAACACAACAACACTGCACATATTTAAATTGTACCATTTGACAAATTTTGGCAAATTTTCACATCCCCCCCTAGCCCCGCCATGAAACTGTCACCAAATTAAGACAGTGTACGTATCTGTCAACCCCGAAATCTTCCTTTCCCTGGTGACCATCCCTCCCCACAGACCCTCCCCACCCTGTCCCATCCCAGACAACATGCTGATCTGCTTTCTGTCATCGTAAGTGGATTGCACACTGCTGACAATACAGTTCTGAGCCCAGCAGGCAAATACTTTCTTTTCATAGGAGGAGCTTGTTATTATGTGTTTAAATTTCTCAATTCTGAGAGGGAGGGAGGGAGGGAGGGAAGCTGGTGGGGGCTCCTCCTATGCCATGCCCTAACCTGGAGCCCCCACTCCCCTGGCAGCCCCGATTCCCCCCTCTACAAGCTCTCTGGCTCTGCCCCATGACCTGTACTGGGCAAGTCCCCAACAGTCTGGAGAGCCTGGACAGCCAGTCCCGACACCAAACACTGAGTCATGAATCCAGTGCAGATGTCTGAGCCACTTGCTGCAACCTCACCCCCCGCACTGTGACACTGAGCTGCCCAGCACAGGAGACTCCCCCTTTCTCTCCCTTACAGCCTTTCCTCCTGTCCTGCTCCTCCTGGTACTGGCTCTTTCTGCTCCTGTCCCACCTCCTGCAGCCCTGCAGCCCAGGGCCATGTAAGCAGGCTCTTCTATCTCCTCAGTCTGTTTGCAGAACCACAGCTCTGACCTGGCCCTGCCCAAGGACACCCCACTCCTCCCTTCTCCACAACCTGGACCTACGGGATTCAAGGGGTGGTCCCACTTCTGCATCAGGCCCATCTTCCTCTAATGCAGGAAGGGTGTCCAGATGTTGGATAGTGTGTTCATCAGCTTTTGGTTGCTGTAACCAAAGAACAACTTAGAGGAGGAGAAGTTTATTTGGGCCCTGGTGGGCCAACTCCATTGCTGTCCTGCCTTTGGCAGATGGTGAAGGTACTGTTTTTCTACAGAGTAGAAGATCTTCACATCTGTGAAGGTGCTAGTTCCTTTCACAGAACACAATAGGGATCAGAACAGTGGGACCTGTAGGGATGTGGAGATTTAAAGGCTCCAAAGGAGGTAGCTTCACACACAAAAGAACACTGATACTAACCCCCAAAAGAAAATACTGATACTTTAGATGATAGCAAAATCAGTCACTTCCTTTTGTCAATAGAGAGGTGGGGTGCTGGGGTTGTGGCTCAGTGGTAGAGCACTTGCCTAGCATGCATGAGGCACTGGGTTCGATTCTCACACATAAATGAGTAAATAAAATAAGGTCCATCAACTACTAATAAAAATATTTGAAAAAAAAAAAGAGGGCGGGAGTCACAGTATTAGACAACATTATGTCCCTATAACAAACACCTAAGAAAAATCAACTTATAAAGAGAAAAGGTTTATTTTGGCTCACAGTTTTGAAGGCTCCCATTGCCTTGGGCCTGTGGTGAGGCAGCACATCATGGCAGAAGCCCAGAGTGGAGCAAACCCACTTGCCTCTTGGCCAAGAAGCAAAAGTGAAAGAGAAGAGGGTGCCAGGGTCTCACCAGCTCCGATGACCTAAAGACCTCTACCTCTTTTTTCCTGATTCTATGAATTTTATTTATTTAGATTTTTCATACAAATGAAATAATAATATTTTGGGTAGGGCTTATGTAACATAACACCATGTCATCCAGATCCGTCCTCTTGAATCCGCGTTGTCAAAAGTTAGGCCCTTCCTCTAAGAGATTCCACCACCTTCCAAGAGAAGCCCCCTGGGGGCCAAGCCCTTAACAGGTGGGCCGTGGGGAACATTTAGGAGTCAAACCACAGCAGTCACAGATAGAGACATATGTCTGTAACACAGGTAATAGGCAAAGTATTGTGTTTATTTTATTGGTTGTTTTTAGTCATACATGACAGTAGAATCCATTTGGACATAATTATAAAAACATGTAATGTATCTTGTTCTAGTTCAATCCCTAGAACTTCTCTTCCCTTCCCCTCCCCTCACCGCCTCACCCCCTCAGCCCCTCAGACAGGGAGGAAGAAGAGTGGGAGAAAAATCACTGAACCCTGTCAGCCATGAGATAAATGGAACTCAAAGTAAGAAAGCAACGCACACCTACTCGAATGGCCAGAATTAAAAGCATTATTAACATGTTGATGAGTGTGAAGTAACTAAGTGCTCATACGTTGCTGGTGAGACAAGAAAACAGCTCAACGGCCTTGGGAAACCCTTTGGCAGTATCCACAGAGGCCAAGCCGACTCTGTTAATCCCACTTCTAGGCTCAGGCCTGAAAGAAAGGCAGACGTTCACCAAGGATGTGCCCCAGCATGTCCGCAGCGGCACCTCATAATAGCGCATATGTGGGAGAACAGACACACACATTGTAATGTATTTACAAATAGAATCCTTATGGTAACAAAAATGGAATATCTGTGGTCGGTGGAGGGATCTCATGACCACAGTGTTGAACTAAAGAAACCAGATACAAAAGAGTTGGTGCCGCAGGACTCCAGGTAGATGTGCACTGAACACGGCACAGTTGGTGAGGGACTCAGTGGCAGCAGAAGGATGGGTGCTGGTGGTGATATTCCTCTTTTTCCCCCAGCACTGGGGATTGAGCCCAGTGCCTTGAGCATCTAGGAAGTGCTCTACCGCTGAGCTATCTCCCCAGCCCATAATATTCTATGTCTTGATCTAGGGTCTGGTCCCTGGTCTGTTCATTCTGAGACGATTCATCAAGCTGTACTGAGGATGGACGGCTTTTCTCTCCATACATTCCACTTCAAGTTTTAAAAAGTTTATTTTGAAAAGATCCTCCAACTAAGAAGCACTAAGCAGATATCCCCCTGATTTACAATGACTTTAATGATGATTTTTCAACTATGTGATACTGTGGAAGTGCTATACATTTGGTCAAAACCTTATTTCAAATTTGGATCTTTTCCTGGGCAGTAAGAGGAAACAGCCAGTGGTCTGTGGTGTGTGCTGGGTTGCTCAGCTGGGAGGTTTGATAGGGCAGGAGTAGTAAGAATATTTTTGACATGATATTTTCAATGTACATTGGGTTTACCTGGATATAACCAATAAGTCAAGAAGCACCTGCATTTTATCTAAAACACTCTCCTGATACCCTCTCTTGTTCTTTTTGCACCACATAATAATGCAAAGCAGGAAAGATTTCATCAGACTGGTTTCTATGAGATAACTACATTTACATGTGGACCTTGAGAAAGGCACAGGCATTCTTTATGACTATAAAGGAAAAAATGGGCGCTGTGAGTTCTGGAATTAATTGATAAAGAGAAGGGCAGGTCTCCAAATCAACCAGCTGACCCATGGAACTGCGGTACGTCAAGCAGAGAAATGTGGATTGGCTTCGTTTTCTTTCAACTCTTTACTTTTACTTATGGAATGAAAGCCTTCATTCAGTTAAAGAGATTTGCAGTTTGGTAGAGCACACAGGAAAGATATTTTTTTATGCATGAGAGAGGTCCTTTCTCAGAGACAGAATTGAATATGTATGAACCCTCTGTCACTAAGCATTTACTTAGGGTGAGCTCCAGACCTGGGGCAGAGCAGGACAGCGGAGGAGCCTGAGCCGGGAGGCAGAGTGTCTTGCCTTTGACAGGTCGGTTGGCCTGGTGAGAGGTTTCGAGGTCCAGTCTATCCAGTTCGGGTCTATATGGCAACTCCTCCTTGCTGTACTGCTTATGCTAGCCTTGGGGATCCAAAAATAAATTAAATATTATATCCTATTCTTCAGGGCAGTGACTTAGTCTGCTTGAGTTACTGTAACAAAACACCACAGACAGGGTGGCTTATAAATAATAGAAATTTATTGCTCACAATTCTGGAGGCTGTAAATCCAAGATCAAGTCAATGGCAGACCCCGTGTCTGGTGAGGGCTGCTTTCAGGTTCACGCATCACACCTTCTTGCTCTGTCCTGACCTGGTGAAAGGGGCAAGGGAGTTCTCTGAGGTCCCTTTTGTGAAGCCATTGTCATGGTTTAGATATGAGGTGTCCCCAGAAGTTCACATGTGGGACAGCGCAAGAAGGTTCAGAGCTGACGTGATTAGATTATGAGGTGTGACCTGATGAATGGACTCATTACTGACATGGATTAACTGGGGGGTAATTGTAGGCAGGTGGGGTGTCGCTGGAGGAAGTGGGTCACTGAGCGTGTACTTTGGGGTTTACATTTTGGTCCTGTTGAGTGCAGCTCTTTTTAGTTCCGGGTTACCAAGACCTCAGCAGCTTTCTCCTGCGGTGCCCTTCCACCACCATGCTCTGCCTCACCTCAGGTCCAAAGCAGTGCAGTTGGTCCACCGTGGACTGAGCCTCTGAAACCATGAGCCCAAATAAACTTCCCCTCCTCTCGTTCTTCTTGTCAGATCCTCTGATCACAATGAGGAAAAGCTGCCCGACACAGAGGTGATATCTCAGCTGGGTCTAAAAGGGGGAGTTTGAGGGGATGAGGCCCACGAGGAGAACACAGCCCAGCAGCGGGCATGGCTTGAGAGCGTCCCAGAGACGTGAGACAGTGTGGTGCTGGAGGTGGAGCTGGAGTCGAGGGCAGAGGAAATCTGGGGTCAGGTCTCAGGGGGCCTCATATACTAGAGAATGGGCTAGAATTTGATTTTATAAGTGACTGGGAACCGTGGAAAGGGTTTTTTTAAAAAATGCTTTAGAAGTCTGATCAGTAGGACTTGGTGTTTGACTGGTTAGGATTCAAGGAAAGAGGAGTCAGCAACGATGACCAGGTTTGTAGCTTGCAAAAACGGAACAGATGACGGTGGGAGGGAAACTGGGAGTGTTGGAAAGGGGCCATGCATTCTGTTCCGACCCCGCTGGGCTGGAGGTGCCCGTGGACAAGCTCCAGTGAGCAGCTGAATGCATTCGTCTGAGGCTCCGGGAGATGGGTCAGTCCTGTGTGTGTCGGTGGCGCCAGGACAATGAGAGAGGCTCCCAGGGAGTGTGTGGCCAGAGAGGAGGGGTTCCCTCAGGACCAGCAGCACCTCCGACAGGCTGAGGAAGAGGATGGGTGGGTGGGAGATTTCAGAACAGAAGATGGGACACTCAGGGGCCTGAAAAGTGGGTGCTCAGGAGAAGTCAAAGAAGACAGGACCCAACGGGTCTGGTGACCATTTGTTAGTTTGCTGCGGTACCAGAAGAGCACAGGCTCGAACAACAAAATTTATTTTATCACATTTCTGGAGGCGGGAAGCCCAAGATGGCGGTGTGGGTTTCTCCTGGGCCTCTGTCCTTGCTTTGGAGTCTGCTCTCTGAGTCCTCCCAGGGTCACTCTAGGTGTGTGCGTGTGTGTGTGTGTGTGTGTGTGTGTGTGTGTGTGTGAATTTCCTCTTCTTCTGAGGACACCCCGTTGTATTGATTAGGGTCACCCCAACGACCTCACATTCCTTAATCACCTCTGTAAAGGCCCATCTCCAAATATGGCCACATTCTGAGGTGTTGGGAGTGAGGACTTCAACATGTAAATCTGACGGGGGGACACGATTCAGCCCACTACTGACCAGTGGGACTTGGCCATAGCGAAGCCATCGGTGAGTTCAACAAGACGGGGATGAAGCCAGGCTGCCAGATGGGGGAGAAGGGGATGGAGAGGGAAGAAAGGGGGGCAGGCTGGGGGCCCACAACAGACAGGAGCTGGGCGGAGGAGACTCCGGCTCAGGTCAAAGGCGGAAGAGAAACAAGAACCCAGGAGGGAAGGTGAGAGGTCTGGGCTCCAGAGCCTTATGCTTTGCCACGCCACCAGAGCCCCTGCAGCTGGGAGGCCTCAGCCTGGGTCCAGCCACTCAGGGACTATTTCAGACTCTAACACAATTTAACTCCTGTCCCCTCAGGCCTGGTGACTTGCCTCAGACACATACCAAAAAATCATTAAAAAAAATAAAAATATAAAAAAATAAAATAACAAGAAACAAGCTGGTCATGGTGGTGGGAGTAAAGGGAGACCCTGGAGGGTCTCTCCCTAGGACTTAATGGAACAGAAATTTCAATTCAGTGAGTTCAAAATATTCCTTCCCTAGCCACAAAACATTCTCTAAATTTAAAAAATGGTTTCTTTCACTTAGAGGAGGCACTTAGAGTCGTCAAATTCAAAGACCTGGGCGATTGCCAGGGGCTGGGGAAGAGGGGAAGGGGTACAGAGGTTCAGTTTTGGAAAATGAGAAAGTTCTGGGGATGGATGGTAGTGATGGCTGCACAGCCATGTGACCACACACACACACACACACACACACACACACACACACATCATATACACATATTTTTCCCGGTGTTGGGGATTGGACCCAGGCCTCGTGCATGCTACACAAGCACGTTACCACTGAGCTACACCCCCCAGCCCTGAGACTCTATTTAATGCCTCTGAACTGTGTTCTTAAAAAAAAAGAAAAAAAGATTAAAATTGTCAATTCTATGCTGTATGTTTTACCACAATTTAAATAAACAAATTGTTTCAAAGAATAGCTTCTGCTTCCCTCCTCGAGATGCATATTTGAATATTGGAGACAAAATGTCTCTAATGTTCTCGATCCGCAAAATGTTTGTTTTTAAGAAACCCTCAGGAGGAGCTTTTCCCGGAGCCCTCTGCGAAGTACAAGTAAGCTGACCTTTCTCCAGCCTGGCAGGAGAGGTAAGGAGTTCCAACGTCAGGGGGCCATCTTCCCCACCCGCCGTTCCAGCCAGCTGACACTCCCAGGAGCAGGCAGGGAGGGAGCCAGGAGCTTTGTTGGTCTCATTACTTTGCCTTTGTTCCGACTTTGCTTGTTCACAAATGTCAGCCCCTGTCTGAAGCAGGTAGCTGAGGGTGGGCAGTGCCAGAAGCTGGGTGGGTGGGGGGGTGCCTTCCTGCCGGCCCCCTCCTCTCAGTCCCTCCTTCCCGTATGGGGAAGAGGACCCAAGTCATTCCCAGAGGCTGACCTCAAAGGTCCAAGTGCCTTGCCAGACCACTGCGGGGCGGTGGGGGAGTGGTGAAGGGCAGCTGGGATTCCAGAAAATTCTGAATGAAAATAGCAGCCGCAGAATGGGAATGGCTTCGCAAACTGCAGCTGATGATTCCCTGGCTGCCTTGGGTTTTGGCAGAAGCATGAGGAAATCTGCCACCAAAGGATCCAAAGAGAGCAGTGGAAAGCGAGAGGAAGGAAGAGGGAGGCTGAAGGAGTCGGGGAAGGATGGGGCCAAGCTGGGGGACCCCGGCTCTCCTGGAGCCCCCAGCTCCCAGCCCATCCGCCCTCACAACCTCAGGCCCCTTTTGGCTGTGTGAGGCAGGAGGCC
This sequence comes from Callospermophilus lateralis, assembly GCF_048772815.1. Lineage (NCBI taxonomy): Eukaryota > Metazoa > Chordata > Mammalia > Rodentia > Sciuridae > Callospermophilus > Callospermophilus lateralis. The sequence goes on from NC_135310.1 coordinate 142,397,501, forward strand.
CCAAAGCCAGCATACATCAGCACTTGGAGCAGCTCCAGTTTCAGCTGAACTTGACCATGTGTTACCCTGGGGTGGAGTAACCCGATGCCCCATACTCAGAGCCAGTTACGGCTTTGGGCTCTGGTGGCCTGGGGCGCGGAGCCTACTTCTCAAGCACACCAGAAATGTACGTGTTGTTTCTCAAATGGGTCAGCAGACTGCTGCGGGGGCCAGGGCTTTGATGGAGTGAATTTGGACACGAATCAAATATTTAAATGGATGTTTTCCTTCTCGGGCAGCAGGACCACTGCTGCCTACCCGTGAACTTGTTTTTATATAAGATCTGGGCTGCTTTAAATTACAGTTTTTTTCTTCTTGACTGTGCCTGGGGCAGACAGTGGCTGCATTCGCAGGCTCTGGGCTACTGTCAGGCCCCAGAGGAGACAGCAGCTCACCTCAGCTCACCCTTTGGCAGTTAAGTGCAGTTATTAGGAAAACAATTCATTTGTTCCCTGGCTCCACCAGGCTATGTATTATTTAAACACTGGGTCTTGGAGTATGGCCGGGAAACAACTTGCTGTCTGCTCCCCTTCAGAATGAAGGAATATGGCAAATCGTTCAGCTCTGTCTCTTTTCAGTTCCTTGGGTTAAAGGAACACAAGGTGTTTATGGACATCCTGCAGGGCTATGAGACGCTCATCTTGGTGAATATCGATATCCTGCTTCCTTTTGAAAAAAATAGCATTTTGTCAAGGGGATTTTTACCCACAAATTTACCTGAAGTGTTTCTAGATATTTTAACTCCCCACCCCGCCCCCTGCATTCCTCCCTCCTCTCCATTCATAAAGACAGGCTGAAGAAATGTGGGGTCTCTACACACTTCTTCCAGGACCTGGCCTGCCGCTGAGTCTCCACCCTTGGCTCCTAGATGCTGGCACTGGGCACACAGTGGCAGTTGCAAGGACCCTTCTAGGAAGGTGCTGGAATTTTGGAAATTCCACTCCCACAGGAGTCCAAGGAGCCCCATGGCCAAAGCTTCCCTGTGCCCTTTGGAAAAGGCAGGCAGGACGTTTTCCTTCAGAAAGGGCGCTAGGAGGGGCGCTGGCTTCTCTCTACTCTCCATCTGGTGGTTCTGCCTCTATCCTCCCGAGGTGGAGGCCCAGCCCCGAGGTGAAGTCCACCTACTGGTCTCTTGTCTTCCTATGGTTACTCTTTCTCTGCATCATCTGATGTCAGAAATACACATCACCAATGTCCCCTTTTTACTTATGCTGCCTCCTAAGTGTCCACTGCCCAGTGTGTGTGTGTCGACTACCAGGCTAAGAACCAGCCACATTCCCAGGAGAAGTTTCTACCTCAGCATAGCCAAGCACACACCATAGGCTGACTCAGACTCTTTGGAGCCAGCCCAGAGTCAAGGACACAGGTGCTTCCTGGTGAACCCACCGTCCCAGGGAAAACCACTGACCTAAACCAATGTCTCTAGGAACCAAAGCTAAAGAGGAGCCTAGTGTACAGTTTGCTGAAAAGGAAGAGGTCTAGCTGCCTACCCATGGGGTCCATGGGAGAACTGAGTGTGTGAGTCAGCTGCTTCACCACTGTGACCAAAAGACCTGACAAGAACAACGAAGAGGAGAAGTTTATTTTGACTCACAGTTTCCGAGGTTCAGTCCATGGCCAGCCGACTCCACAGCTCTGGGCCCAAGGTCAAGGAGCACATCATGGCAGAGGTCATGGCAGAGGAAAGCAGCTCAGGACACGGCAACAGGAAGCAGAGAGAGCTTCAGTCACTAGGGACAAAACAGAAGCAAGCCCCCAGTAACCCACCTCCTCCAGCCACACCCTGTCTGCCCGCAGTTACCAACCAGTTAATCCATATCCGTGGATTAAGCCACTGATTAGGTTACATCTCTCTTAATCCAATAATTCTGACTCTGAATGTTCTTGCGTTGTTTTATGAATGAGCTTTTGGGAGATACCTTATATCTAAACCGTAACAATAAGCAAATGCTCTCAGGTGCACAGTACGACCCAGCATGTGATAAACTGGGTGCTCTTTTCCTCCTGTGCTAGAGGAATCCCTCAGAATCCAATCCTTAGACATCACACGTGGTTCTACATAAATACAGAGAAAAGTCCAAGATGACACTCAGCATCCGGAAGCCAAACTTTTCTAAGTGGATGAATTCTAGGGTTGGCAGGTTCTCCCCTGAAGATGTGAGAGCTGCTACCAGCATCTAGAATCAGGGTCACCTGCCACTACTCCATTTCTGTTTCTCTGGCATCTGTGGAGATCTGGAAGACTGGAGTATCCATAGTCGTCCCGACCAGGAAATCTCCAACCCACCAGACCTGGGGAGGTTTTGAAGCCACCTCCTAGCCTTTTTGACTTAGAGTCAATGGGCTATGTGGCAAATCACTTGTTTGTAACATCACAGGGGAGAAACACAAAGTGTCTACTCAATGAATTGCCAAAATTCCTGAAGCTCCTGGGAGCCTGGTAGTGACATCTCCAGACATCTCTAGCTCCATGACCCATGATCTCATTGGTGGAGTCCAGACTCAGAGGGAAAAGATAATGCTTTTCTTTATTAAAAAAAAAAAAAAAAGAATATGTTTTGGAAAAAAGATAAATCATTTGATTTTATGAGATCACATTGCCCAGATACTAAAGCCAGACAGGTATATTACAAGTAAAGAAAATTAAAGGCAATATCCCTGATGAACACAATGACAAAAATCCTCAATAAGATAATAGCAAACCAAACTCAAGACCACGTTAAAAAAAAAATCACTCACATGATCAAGTGGAATTTGTCCTTGGAATGCAAGGTTGGCCTAATATCAATAAATTAATAAATTTGACACACCACTGTAACAGAATGAAGGACAAAAACCATATGATCATCTCAAGAAATGCAGAAAAGCCATCTGACAAAATTCAACATACTTTCATGATAAAAACTCTCCATACATTAGATACAGAAGGCACCTCAGCACAACAAAGGCCACGGGTACAAACCCATCACTAACATCTTACACAATGGTGAAAGTTCTTCCTCTAAAATCAAAAAGAAAACAACGATGCCCACGTTAATCACTTCTGTCCCATCCAGCACTGAATGTCCTAACCAGACAATTAGGTGAGAGAAATAAGTAAGAAGCCCCCCAAACCAGAAAGAAGTTAAATTTTCTCTGTTTGCAGACATGATTTTATACACAGAAAACTTGTAAGAACATAAAAACGTAAGAACTAACAAATAAATTCAGTAAAGTTGTAGGATATAAAATTGATATATAAAAATCACTTTCATTTCTGTACACTCATAATAAATTACCCCTCAAATTAAGAAAGCAATCCCATTTACAATAGCTACAAAAATAATAAGTTTAACCAGAGGTGAAAGAACTCTACAATGAAAACTATAAAACATTGAGGAAAGAAATTGAAGAAGACACAAATAAATGGAAAAATAATCCCATATTTCTGGACACAAAGAATCACTATTGTTAAAATGTCCATAGTAACCAAAATTTTCTACAAATTCAATGCAATTCCTATCAAAATTTCAATTACAGTTTTCCACAGAAACAGATAAAAACAATTTGAATGGAAACACAAAAGACCCTAAGTGTATAAAGGAATCTTGAGCAAAAAAGAAAAAAGCCAGAAACATTATACTATTTAATTTCAAAATCTACTATAAAGCTACAGGAATCAAAACAACATAGTACAAGCATAAAAACAGACATATAGACCAAGAAAACAGAACAGAAAGTCAAGAAGTAAATTCATGCTTTTATAATCAGATGATTTTTCACAATAATGCCAAAGCACACAAAGGAGAAAGGTCTCTTTAATAATTGGTTCTGAGTAAACTATATGTCCACATGCAGAATGAGATTGATTATTACTCACACCATATGCAAAAATCAACTCAAGATGGATTAAAGATTTACACACCAGACCTGAAGCTGTAAAACCACTACTAGCAAATATAGGGGAAAATATCAGTGACATCCATCTTGGCAATGAATCTTGGGATTTGACCTCAAAAACAGGCAATAAAAAACAAAAGATTAACTTGGAATCATATCAGACATAGAAGCTTCTGCACAGCAAAGGAAACAGTCAACAGAGTGAGGAGACCCCCCACAGAATGGAAGAAAATAATTGCAAACCATGTATCTCCTAAGTGGCTAAGATCCAAAATAAGTAAGAAACTCAAACAACTCAACAGTAAAACCAAAATCCACACACAATTATAATAACCCCTTTTAGAAATAAGCAAAGGACCTGAATAGATCTCAAAAGAAGACATACAAAGGACCAAGAAAAAATGCTCAACATCAGCGATCATTGAGAATATGCAAATTAGATCACCAGGATCTTACTCACACCATTAGGATGACTATTAAAAAAGAAAGAAGAAAGATAACAAGGGTTAGTTAAGATGTGGAGAAAAGGGAACTCCTGGGTTCAGATGCGGAGAAGAAGGAACTCTTGCACATTACTGATGGGATACAACAGTATATATCTTCAAAGGAGACACAATCAGTGTGTCGGAGGGACACCTGCACTCCCAGATCCAGTGCAGTGCTCTTCATAATAGCCGAAATACTGAATCCATCTCACAGATGAATGGATGAATAAAATGTGGAATTTATGCAAAATGTAAATAGTGCATTCCAATCCAGCATCTAAAGAGAAGAAAGTATTGTCCTTCATGACAATATTGGGGAACTGAAAGACATGGTGATAAGTGAAATAAGCCAGGCACAGAAAGAAAAATGTGCCTGAGTGATTTTAGCCCAGGCAACCACAGCCTCTCAAGCATATATCATTCTTTCATTCATTCACTCATGGAACATTGACCGAGGGCTTCTAAAGGCAGGGGATAGGAAGATTCACTAGCTGTATGTTCGTACAATAGAATATATGTATTTCTTAATAAGGAAGGAAATTCAGACAAGGCTTACTACACGGATGAACCTTGAAGACATTATTGGCAGTCAGAAATGGATAAAGTCAGTCAAAAAAGAACAAATAGTTTATTTGTCCATATACCCAATAGACAAATTCATAGATACAGAAAGTAGAATAGAGATTCCCAAAGATTAGGACAAGGGGAAATAGGGAGACACTGTGTAATGGGAACAGCTTCTGTTTGAGATATTGAAAAGCTTTTGAAGTAGGTAGATAGTGGATGCATAGCCATGTGAATGCACAGAACAGCACACTAAAAGGGATAAAATGGTAGATTTTATTGTGTGTATTTTACCACAATTTTTAAAGGCAGGGAATTGACAACTTGTTCTGGCCTGCTGGAAAGTCAGACTGCAGAGTGAGGAAGGACGTAGCCTGTGAGCTGCTCATTTCTATGCAGGATGTTAACTGCTGTAAGAGAGACAGCTCAGGAGGTAAAGAGCCCGGACCCCAGATGAGAGGCACCTACCCTAGCAGGGGGCACTGGGAAGGAGTCCTGCAGGGCTGACCCTAGAGCTGACTGCAGCAAGAGTAGCTCTTTTCTCAACTGGCTAACTTCAAAGGATAGTTAGCATCTATCTTCCGTTCTTCTCACTAAGCTGAAAACAGGGAATATGACATTCATAAATGAATTGGTTAATGATTGATTAGTTCAACCATCTGAACATCTATCACTGAAGTTTCAAAATTGAAGTGCAAAGGTCTATAAAATTTGAAATGTTAATGAGTGAGCTTTGCTATTAGCTTGAAGTGGGGGAATAAAAGAATGCTTTCAGCCAGACAAAATATTAGCACATATCACCTGTAGGAGGCTTATTTTGGTGTCCCTCCATGAACCACATCTCCTAAAGTTCATGCCCTTATAGAGTCTCCCACATGAACCCAAAACTCCGCAATGAGACTCACTTTGGTTGATGTGTCACTAATAAGTATATTCCAGCAGGATGCTTCATAAGCACATTCACAATGGGACGTATCTTTCTGGAACATTCCTTTTTAGAATTCAGTCACCATGCTGTGAGGAAGTCCAGGCAGCCACAGAGAGGCTCATACACAGGAGCACTGGGACTTCTGGCCAACAGCAGCAGTTGACCATCAAGTTGGGAACCAGCACCAACTGCCAGTCATGGGAGTGAGACCATTTTGGATCTTCCTGCCAACCCATAATCACACAAAAGAGAATTATATACTGGTCAACTGCAGCATCACGAGGAATAACAAATTGTAGGTGTTTTAATCCAGTAAGTTTTGGGTATTTGTTACCTGATAATAGATAATTAAAACAATTTCATCTTCCCAATCTCATTTTATTAATGAATTAAGGGTATTTGGGAGACATAGCAAACCTTGATATTTAAAAATCTCCAGCTACAAAATCAAATTTAATCAGTCATTTTGCTTTTTTGATCGTTTACTTAGTCATGTGGCTTTGGGAGGATTACTTGGTTTTTCCTCAACCTTATCTGCAGAATGAGAGTCACACCTGCTTCAAGGGTCTTTTGTGGGCATTCACTGGAGAAATGTGTATCAAATGCTGGGTCTGAATGCACAGCGAATGCTCAGAAATGTCAGCTATTATTATGAAATCAAATATACTGGCTGTGCTTTTATTTTTGAGAACTTTCGAGTGGGTTCAGAATGGAACAGGGGCAAAGTTTACCAGTTGAGAAAAAGAGACAAGTTTTGGAAGTTCAGAAGGCAGTCTCACAGGAACAAAGACATGGAGTCCTGTTAGAAGCTGGAGACCAACAGGACCAATTCTGGCCGCTTGCAGATCCAAGAGACTGCCCTACATTCTCAAGCCTCCACATCTTTTCTGGGTCTCTCTCCCCCAGGTGACTATATCAGGCAGAGTGGCCTAAAGCCAAGTGTCACTAAGATTCCCAGAACACACTGCCTCCAGGCTGCCAATTGTTATCTGAAATGGGAGCCAGATGTGAGCTCTTTGTAAATGAAAGAAAAGAGCCCTCACATTCCTCATTAGTTGAGGGAAACAAAGGAAGTCTGCAGGAATATAGCTTTTTTTTTTCCCTGTGCCCAATTTCTTCTCAGAAAGAGCGCATCAGTGCCAACAGAGTGATGGCCCAGATTTCCAGTCCCTGAACTTCTTCACGTGGTGGTCTTCCCCGAGGCGCCCCCTGCTGACGGCATTCATGGCTGCGGTGGGTTTCAACAATTCCTTTCCACCCAGCCTGCGGAGGCCTCTCCCTCCTTCAGCACCCTTGACGTGGGTGTTACAAGAGAAAGAAAAAGGGCAGCAAGCCCAGCCAGGTCCGTCCACACTTCCAGGAGTCTCGTCTATCCTAAAATAAGGACACTCTATAGACACAATTCAGGACACCATAGACACGCAGGGTAATAACTAAGGAAACGGCTGTTTCTGTAAAGTAGAGCATTCTCCTGAGAACAGACTCCCATTCTTCATTAGAACTTGATGGTTCCCAAGAAGCTCTGGCCAAGGAGTTGAGCAAGGCCTTCCCAAACTGGTATATTGAGGACCAGGGGTCAGGGGTCAAAGGTGAGGAGAGTAGCTTCAAGAACCTGCTCGTCCCCAGGGCCACTCCTCCCAGGGGAAGGAGGCCAGCTGAGCGGCCTCCACCTCCTCCAGCAGGTCCATTCCCCCTGACCTTCACAGTCACCACACCTGCTTGAGGGCAGGGCTAACAAGGTCAGGGGAGGAACAGCGCTGCCCCCTACATATCTTCTCCCCAAAGAAGGAAGCCACGTCATCGAATCTGCTGTGCTCACAGTCCCACAGAAACTGTCTCACGTGTAAACCAGATACCATCCAAGCCATCACCACAGACTCAGCTAACTCACAGGGCAGCTTGGTGGTAGAAATGGCATCCAGAATTAGAGGCGACACTCCGGAAGAGGGAGAAAACCCAAATCCTGGGCCAGAGGAAGAGAGGACAATTATTTCTCTGATTATCAAAAATAATCCCCTCTGGCCTCCAGTCATTTCCTCAGATGCGAGTGGCTCACACCAGGTTCTGCTGTCTCCTTTAGATATCCTTTGGATGTCATAAGATGGAAGCAGAGCGTCTTTGTCCTCAGAAACACTTTTCCTTAATCTGGACTGTTATGGTTTAGATACGGGGTGTCCTCAAAGCGAATGTGGGAACCAATGCAAGAAGGTTCCGAGGTGAAAGAGTTGGATCTTGAGAACTTCCACCTAATCATCCACTGATGGATTCACTGGATGGCGATGTAGGTGGGTAGAGTGTGGCCGGAGGAAGAAGGTCACTGGAGGTAGGCCTTTGGGGTTCACATTTTGTCCCTGGTGAGCACAGCTTTCTCTCCGCTTCCTGGCTATCATGTCCCAAGCTGCTTTCCTCCACCATGTCCCTCCACCATGATGCTCTGCCTCGCCGAGACCCAGAGCTATGGAGGTGGCCAACCATGGACTGAACCTCTGAAGCCATGAGCCCAAATAAACCTTTCCTCCTTTGCATTATTCTTGTCGGGTCTTTTGGTCACAGTGATGGAAAAGCTTACTAAAATATGGACTCCGAAGAATACACCAGCACTCGTAATGGTCCCTCTTGTCCCTAAGTCCTGGCAGGTTATCTTGAGAGGATCTGAGGACAGTCTTAACTCCTGGAAAGGGGTGCCATTTCTTGTTTGTTTGTTGTATCAGTTGCTGTGTTACTTTTCACTTGTTCCAAATCTAAGGAAACCACCTTGGTGATTTGTAGGATTATTCCCCCCAGAAACCTCTTGACACTTGTTCTTTGAAGTGCTCTTCCAATATTTATATGAATATTCACAAATTTGCCTATTTATATAAATTTATCAACTCTGTCTTTTAAAACTCCTCTTAAATATCAGACTTTTAATTTAAAATGGAAAATAGCTTAACATGGCATTCATTGGCAGGTATAGATAGTTTGAAAGATCGAGTCAACCTGGGTGGGGCACTGGGTTCGATTCTCAGCACCATATACAAATAAGTAAAATAAAGGTCCATCAACAACTAAGAAATATTAAAAAAAAAAAAAAAAGAACCGAACAACTGTAGGGGCTTGGATTGTGGCTCAGAGGTAGAGCACTCACCTAGCATGCGCAGGGCCCTGGGTTTGATTCTCAGCACCACATAAAAATAAATGAATGGAATAAAGGTATTGTGTCCAACTACAACTAAAAAAAAAAAAATACCCGACCGTAAATATATAAACTAGTAACAGCCATTCATGATTAAGTGTTTTGCACTGTGCAGAGTGTGAATGTCGTGCACACCAGTGAGGCACTGTGCTAAGACCTCAAGATGGCTGCCATGGACCTAGGCAACAGGGACTTTTCAGCTTCACAGTAACTTTGGGGGCTACCTTCAAATGTGCTGTCCACTGTTAACTGAAACTTTGTTACAGGATGCAAGAGTGTGCTGCAAAGTTCCAAACCAGCTCTGGAGGCATGGATGCCTAGTTACTGTGCTTGAGACCTCAGGGGAGTCAGTGCCCGGAGACACTGGCCCACCTGCAAGACAGAGCCAAGAGAATGAAGACGAGGGCAGAGAAGCTGTAAGCTGAAACAGGTGCTCTGCACCAGCGTGCAGATGGTCCTGTGAGGTCAGAGAAGAGAGCAACGTCCAGCTGGAGAACCATGCAGCACATGACAACCCTGGGATTTTTTTGATACTGAGGATTGAACCCAGGGGCACTGTCACTGGGCTGGACCCTCTGTCCCATTTTTATTTTTTGAGACAGAGTCTTGTGAAGTTGCCAGGGCTTTAAACCTGGCAATCCTGGTGCTTCAGCCTTCCCTAGATGTGCCTAGTCCCCTGGGGATCTATGGCCTGGGGTTGGAGGTGAGAAAGTCATAGACGGGAAAGTCAAGGTGAGTACTGGGAAATCTAAGAAATCTAAGAAAAGTTGGGGGCTGGGCCCCTGGGGCTTAGTGGGAGAGTATTTGCCGAGCATGTGCCAGGGCCTGGCTTCAATCCCTCGGCACTGCAAAAAAATACAAATAATAAACTCTAAAACAACGTTGAAAATTCTTGGCAGAAAGGATGAGTGTGGCCATTGAGTGGGACAGTGGAAGGCCAGAGGAGAGGAGGCGGTTGGAGGGTATTTTCACCCTCATCATTGAACGTGGTTGCCAGAGATGGCGACTCAGTCCCTCCGTTGGGCTGCCCTTACAGACTGGGTGGTTAAACAACGTAAATTTATCTCTCACAGTACTGGAGGCCGGAAGGTCCCACGAGTTGGGTACAGCACGATCAGGCTCCTGGTGAGGGTCCTCTTCCTGGCCTTTTGAGAGCCACCTTCTTGCTGTCTCCTCATGTGGTAGACAGAACTCGAGTCTCCTCCTCCGCTTATGAGGACACTAATCCCATCACGGGATTAATGCTCCGCCTCACGACCTCATCTAAACCTTGATTTCCAATGACCCCACCTTTCAATACTGTCACATTGGGGATTAGGGCTTCAACGTAGGAATTTTGATACCAATGTTCAGTCCATAGCAGATGGTCCTGCAGACAAAGCTTCTTGGCCCCCACAAGCTATCCTTCAGGCAGGTAGTATGATGGTAAATAAACTCTGTAGAGCTGCTTTGGTAGAAATTAAAAAAATACAAAATACATTTCCATCGGGGTTACTAAAGGAGGTCCTAGCTAGAGCAGGGCAACAGCTATTATGGTGGAAGGGGGCTCTTAAAGTATTCATGGAGGGAGAGTCCTTAGGAGGCAGGGGAAACTTACCATGAGTTCCCCCTCCACCTCCCCACCAAAACCCCCTAGTCTAAGGGGATCCCTAGGGGCTGCCCCAAACTTTTCCCCCGCCAGATGTTAGGAACCAAAACAGGTTGCAAGGGAACCCAACTCTGGGGCCACCTCAAACCCAGGGGCTAGCCCTGGGTTTACAGCCATCCCCATCAGGGCCAGCCTCTAGGGACACCTTCTCTAGGGACAGCCCAGGATGAACAGAGGTGCAAAGGCGTCCTTGCTGCTGCCTTCCTTGGGCACATTCTGGTGGCAACTGATTCAGTAGCTTCCTGACTTCAGGAACCATGGAACTCTGGTGTGCTGACGGCATCACCCCATTCCTACCCTCTTCCAGCCCCTGTAGGCTCTTGCACCCAAGCTTAAGTGCACAGAACCACAATCACTGATTGTGACACGTTTTTTGTCACTGATGGCCATTTACTTATTTAGATGTAATAAACCCACAGAAGTCATTAATTCAACAAGGAAGTGTGCATCATGACAACGGGCAGGTACCGAAGTAGTCCTCCCTGTTCCATCCCGGATTCACGTGTACTTTCTCCTTGTTTCTTTTTTTTTAATTAATTTTTATTGTTGGTTGTTCAAAACATTACATAGTTCTTGATATATCATATTTCACACTTTGATTCAAGTGGGATATGAGCTCCCATTTTTACCCCATATACAGATTGCAGAATCGCATCAGTTGCACAACCATTGATTTACATATTGCCATTCTGGTGACTGTTGTATTCTGCTGCCTTTCCTATCCTCTACTATCCCCCCTCCCCCCTCCCCTCCCCTCTTCTCTCTCTACCCCCTCTACTGTAATTCATTTCTCCCCCTTATATTTTTCCTCCTTTCCCCTCACTTCCTCTTGTATGTAATTTTGTATACCCCTGAGGGTTTCCTTCCATTTACATGCAATTTCCCTTCTCTCTCTCTTTCCCTCCCACCTCTCATCCCTGTTTAATGTTAATCTTCTTCTCATGCTCTTCGTCCCTACTCTGTTCTTAGTTACTCTCCTTATATCAAAGAAGACATTTGGCATTTGTTTTTAAGGGATTGGCTAGCTTCACTTAGCATAATCTGCTCTAATGCCATCCGTTTCCCTCCAAATTCTATGATTTTGTCATTTCTTAATGCAGAGTAATACTCCATTGTGTATAAATGCCACATTTTTTTTTTATCCATTCGTCTATTGAAGGGCATCTAGGTTGGTTCCACAGTCTTGCTATTGTGAATTGTACTGCTATGAACATGGATGTAGCAGTGTCCCTATAGTGTGCTCTTGTTAGGTCTTTAGGGAATAGACCGAGTAGGGAAATAGCTGGATCAAATGGTGGTTCCATTCCGAGCTTTCCAAGAAATCTCCATACTGCTTTCCAAATTGGCCACACCAATTTGCAGTCCCACCAGCAATGTACAAGAGTACCCTTTTCCCCACATCCTCGCCAGCACTTCTTGTTGTTTGACTTCCTAATGGCTGCCAATCTTACTGGAGTGAGATGGTATCTTAGGGTGGTTTTGATTTGCATTTCTCTGACTGCTAGAGATGGTGAGCATTTTTTCATATACTTGTTGATTGATTGTATGTCCTCCTCTGAGAAATTTCTGTTCAGGTCCTTCGCCCATTTGTTGGTTGGGTTATTTGTTATCTCATTGTCTAATTTTTTTAGTTCTTTGTATATTCTGGATATTAGGGCTCTGTCTGAAGTGTGAGGAGTAAAGATTTGTTCCCAGGACGTAGGCTCCCAATTTACCTCTCTTATTGTTTCTTTTGCTGAGAAAAAACTTTTTAGTTTAAGTAAGTCCCATTTGTTGATTCTAGTTATTAACTGTTGTGCTATGGGTGTCCTATTGAGGAATTTGGAGCCCGACCCCATAGTATGTAGATCATAGCCAACTTTTTCTTCTATCAGATGCCATGTCTCTGATTTGATATCAAGTACCTTGATCCACTTTGAGTTAACTTTTGTGCATGGCGAGAGAAAGGGATTCAGTTTCATTTTGTTGCATATGGATTTCCAGTTTTCCCAACACCATTTGTTGAAGATGCTATCCTTCTTCCATTGCATGCTTTTAGCCCCTTTATCGAATATAAGATAGTTGTAGTTTTGTGGATTGGTTTCTGTGTCCTCTATTCTGTACCATTGGTCCACCCGCCTGTTTTGGTACCAGTACCATGCTGTTTTTGTTACTATTGCTCTGTAGTATAGTTTGAAGTCTGGTATAGCTATACCGCCTGATTCACACTTCCTGCTTAGCATTGTTTTTGCTATTCTGGGTCTTTTATTTTTCCATATGAATTTCATGATTGCTTTCTCTATTTCTACAAGAAATGCCGTTGGGATTTTGATTGGCATTGCATTAAACCTATAGAGAACTTTTGGTAATATCGCCATTTTGATGATGTTAGTTCTACCTATCCATGAACAGGGTATATTTTTCCATCTTCTAAGATCTTCTTCTATTTCTCTCTTTAGGGTTCTGTAGTTTTCATTGTATAAGTCTTTCACCTCTTTTGTTAGGTTGATTCCCAAGTATTTTATTTTATTTTTTGAGGATATCATGAATGGGGTGGTTGTCCTCATTTCCATTTCAGAGGATTTGTCGCTGATATACAGGAATGCCTTTGATTTATGCGTGTTGATTTTATATCCTGCCACTTTGCTGAATTCATTTATTAGCTCTAATAGTTTCTTTGTAGACCCTTTTGGGTCTGCTAGGTATAGAATCATGTCATCTGCAAATAGTGATAATTTGAGTTCTTCTTTTCCTATTTTTATGCCTTTAATTTCTTTCGTCTGTCTAATTGCTCTGGCCAGTGATTCGAGAACTATGTTGAACAGAAGTAGTGAGAGAGGGCATCCCTGTCTTGTTCCAGATTTTAGAGGGAATGCCTTCAGTTTTTCTCCATTCAGAATGATGCTAGCCTGAGGCTTAGCATAGATTGCTTTTACAATATTGAGGTATGTTCCTGTTATCCCTAGTTTTTCTAGAGTTTTGAACATAAAGGGATGCTGTATTTTGTCGAATGCTTTTTCTGCATCTATCGAGATGATCATATGGTTCTTATTTTTAAGCCTATTGATGTGGTGAATAACATTTATTGATTTCCGTATATTGAACCAACCTTGCATCCCAGGGATAAATCCTACCTGATCATGGTGCACAATTTTTTTGATATGTTTTTGTATCCGGTTTGCCAGAATTTTATTGAGGATTTTTGCATCTAGGTTCATTAGAGATATTGGTCTGTAGTTTTCTTTCTTTGAAGTGTCTTTGTCTGGTTTAGGAATCAGGGTGATGTTGGCCTCATAGAATGAATTTGGAAGTTCTCCCTCTTTTTCTATTTCCTGAAATAGCTTGAAAAGTATTGGTATTAGTTCCTCTTTAAAGGTTTTGTAAAACTCTGCTGTATACCCATCCGGTCCTGGGCTTTTCTTAGTTGGTAGTCTTTTGATGGTTTCTTGTATTTCCTCAATTGATATTGGTCTGTTTAGGTTGTCAATATCCTCCTGACTCAATCTGGGCAAATCATATGACTTAAGAAATTTATCGATGCCTTCACTATCTTCTATTTTATTGGAGTATAAAGATTCAAAATAATTTCTGATAATCTTCTGTATTTCTGAAGTGTCTGTTGTGATATTGCCTTTTTCATCCCGTATGCTAGTAATTTGAGTTCTCTCTCTTCTTCTCTTCGTTAGCGTGGCTAAGGGTCTGTCGATTTTATTTATTTTTTCAAAGAACCAACTTTTAGTTTTGTCAATTTTTTCAATTGTTTCTTTTTTTTCGATTTCATTAATTTCAGCTCTGATTTTAATTATTTCTTATCTTCTACTTCTTTTGCTGTTGTTTTACTCTTCTTTTTCTAGGACTTTGAGTTGAAGTATTAGATCATTTATTTGTTGGTTTTTTCTTTTTTTAAGGAATGAACTCCAAGCAGTAAATTTTCCTCTTAGAACTGCTTTCAATGTGTCCCATAGATTCCGATATGTTGTGTCTGTGTTTTCATTTATCTCTAAGAATTTTTTAATTTCCTCCTTGATGTCTTCTATAACCCATTGATCATTCAGTAACCTATTATTCATTCTCCAAGTGATGCATGATTTTTCCTTACTTCTTTTATCGTTGATTTTCAATTTCATTCCATTATGATCAGATAAGATGCATGGTATTATCTCTACTCCTTTATATTGTCTAAGAGTTGCTCTGTGACATAATATATGATCTATTTTTGAGAAGGATTCATGTGCTACTGAGAAAAAAGTGTAACTGCTTGATCTTGGGTGGTATATTCTATATATGTCAATTAAGTCTAGGTTATTAATTATGTTATTGAGTTCTATAGTTTCCTTATTCAACTTTTGTTTGGAAGATCTGTCCAGTGGTGAGAGAGGTGTGTTGAAGTCTCCCATGATTATTGTGTGGTGGTCTATTAGACTCTTGAACTTGAGAAGAGTTTGTTTGATGAACATAGCTGCACCATTGCTTGGGGCATATATATTTATGATTGTTATATCTTGTTGGTGTATGGTTCCCTTGAGCAGTATGTAGTGTCCCTCTTCATCCCTTTTGATTAACTTTGGCTTGAAATCTATTTTATTTGATATGAGTATGGACACTCCTGCTTGTTTCCGAAGTCCATATGAGTGATATGATTTTTCCCAACCTTTCACCTTCAGTCTATGTATGTCTTTTCCTATCAAATGCGTCTCCTGAAGGCAGCATATTGTTGGGTCTTGTTTTGTGATCCATTCTACTAGCCTGTGTCTTTTAATTGGTGAGTTTAAGCAATTAACATTTAGGGTTATTATTGAGATATGGGTTGTTCTTCCAGCCGTATTCGTTTATTTATGTTACTAAACATGGTTTGTTTTCCTCTTTGATTATTTCCCCCCCCCTTTACTGTACTATCTCCCGCTGTTGGTTTTCATTGATATTTTCCATTTCCTCTTCCTGTAATATTTTGCCGAGGATGTTTTGAAGAGATGGTTTTCTAGCTGCAAATTCTTTTAACTTTTGTTTATCATGGAAGGTTTTAATTTCATCTTCCATCCTGAAGCTTAATTTTGCTGGATACACAATTCTTGGTTGGAACCCATTTTCTTTCAGTGTTTGAAATATGTTATTCCAGGATCTTCTAGCTTTCAGAGTCTGTGTTGAAAGATCAGCTGTTATCCTGATTGGTTTACCCCTAAATGTAATCTGCTTCCTTTCTCTTGTAGCTTTTAAAATTCTCTCCTTATTCTGTATGTTGGGCATCTTCATTATAATGTGTCTAGGTGTGGATCTCTTATGATTTTGCACATTCGGCGTCCTGTAGGCTTCTAGGATTTGGGAATCTGTCTCATTCTTCAAGTCTGGAAGTTTTCTCGTATTATTTCGTTGAATAGTTGCTCATTCCTTTGGTTTGGACCTCTATACCTTGCTGTATCCCAATGACTCAAGTTTGGTCTCTTTATGTTATCCCATATTTCTTGAATGTTCTGCTCATGGTTTCTTAACAGCTTTGCTGAGCTGTCTATGTTCTTCTCCAGTTGAAATACTTTGTCTTCATTGTCTGATGTTCTATCTTCTAAGTGTTCTACTCTTCTGGTAGTATTCTCAATTGAGTTTTTAAGTTGGTTTATTGTTTCCTGCATTTCCAGGATTTATGTTTGTTTGTTTTTTATAACCTCTATCTCCCTGTATAATTGATCTTTTGCTTCTTGGATTTGTTTATGTAATTCATTGTCGAAGTGGTCAAAGTGGTCTTTCATTGTCTGATTTTGCTGTCTAATGTCTTCCTTGAGACTCCAGATCATCTGAAGCATGTATATCCTGAATTCTTTATCTGACATTCCATCTGCTGCAGATATTACCTCTTCTAAAGTTGAGTTGACCTGCATTGCTTGTGGTCCTTTCTTTCCTTGTCTTTTCATACTGATTGCGTTTCTTTCTTCTTGGTGAAACTGTTGTGTTATTGATTTTTCCCCCTATATATTTATATTGCTCTTGTATAGTTGCAAAGTCTCCCTCGCAGGCTTTGGCGGTGGTTCTGCCCCTCCTCCAACTGGGGCAATGTGCCTACCACGCCGGCAGGCCGCTGTGCCTGTACTTTCAGTGGGCCTGTTCTTTCGGTGGTCACAGGTCCGCCTACCTTGCAGGCGTGAGCAGCGGCTCTGCCCCTCCGCTGGCCGCTAGGCCTGTTCTGTCTGTCGGTTGCAGGTCTGTCTACCTAACAGGCGCTGGTGATGGCTCTGCCCCTCCCCCAACCGGGGTGATGTGTCTGGCGGGCCACTGGGCCTGTTTTGTCAGTGGTCACGGTTCCGCCTACCTTGTAGGCGCGTGGGGCAGCTGTGCCCCTCCGCAGGTTTCTGGGCCTGACCTGCCGGTGGGTCGCAGGTCTGCCTACCTTGCAGGCTCGGGGGGTGGCTCTGCCGCTCTGTGGATTGCTGTGCCTGTTCTGCTGGTAGGTCGTGGGTCCACCTACCTTGCAGGCGCCCGGCGGCTCTGCCCCTCCCCCAACCAGGGCGATGTGTCTGGCGGCCACTGGGCCTGTTTTGTCGGTGGTCACAGTTCCGCCTACCTTGCATGCACGTGGAGCAGCTGTGTCCCTCCGAGAGTTGCTGGGCCTTACCTGCCGGTGGGTGGCAAGTGCGCCTACCTTGCAGGCGTGGGGGTAGCTCTGCGGCTCCGCGGGTCGCTGGGCCTGATCTGCTGGTGAGTCCCAGGTCTGCCTACCTTGCAGGCGCCCAGCGGCTCTGCCCCTCCCCCAACCTGGGCGGGGCGATGTGTCTGGCCGGCCGCTGGGCCTGTTCTGTTGGTGGTCACGGTTCTGCCTACCTAGCAGGCGCGTGGGGCAGCTGTGCCCCTCCACAGGTTGTTGGGCCTGACCTGCCGGTGGGTCACAGGTCTGCCTACCTTGCAGGCTCGGGGGTGGCTCTGCCGCTCTGTGGATTGCTGTGCCTGTTCTGCTGGTGGGTCGCGGGTCTGCCTACCTTGCAGGCGCCCGGCGGCTCTGCCCCTCCCCCAACCGGGGCGATGTGTCTGGCGGGCCTCTGGGCCTGTTTTGTCGGTGGTCACGGTTCCGCCTACCTTGCACGCGCGTGGAGCAGCTGTATCCCTCAGAGAGTTGCTGCGCCTGACCTGCCGGTGGGTGGCAAGTGCGTCTTCTCCTTGTTTCTTTTTGTATGGTTTGGTCTTCACGTCTTTCTAAAAAGCACACATTTTTATTTTTTGCTTTGTTTTTATTTTGAAATAATTTTTGATAGTTGCAGAACATGATCCTTAGACATTCTGTGTAAACTCCCACCCATAATGGTAACATCTTACATACCTACCGCATGTTAAAACCAGGAAATTTACATTCGTATGATCCACAGACTTGAATTAGATTTCTAAAGTTTTACTTGTAATTGTGTGTTTTAGTTCTATGCCATTTTATTATGTGTAGGTCTGTGTACAGACAATCACAGTAGACATACTGAATCGTCCCATCACCATGAAGATTCCTCATGGTGCCCCTTTATAGACACACCTACCTCCTTTACCCATGAACATGGTATATCTTCCCAGATGTCTTCTTTATCATAGCAAGATTTTGTAGTTTTTATTCTCTATATTGTTATTTTTGTCAAATTTATTCCCAAGTACTCAATTTTTTTTATTTACATATGATAGCAGAATTCATTTCAATTCTTATTACACATATAGAGCACAATTGTTCATATCTCTGATTGTATACAAAGTATATTCACACCAATTTGTGCCTTCATACATGAACCTTGGATAATGATGTCCATCTCATTCCACCATCATTTCTAACCCCATGCCCCTCCCTTTCCCTCCCACCCCCTGCCCTATCTAGAGTTCGTCTATTCCTCCCTTGTTCCCCTTCCCTACCCCACTATGAATCAGCCTCTTTATATTAGAGAGAACATTTGGCATTTTTTGGGGGGGATTGGCTAACTTCACTTAGCATTATCTTCTCCAACTCTATCCATTTACCTGCAAATGCCATGATTTTATTCTCTTTTATTGCTGAGTAATATTCCATTGTATATATATGCCACATCTTTTTTTTAATCCATGCATCCACTGAAGGGCATCTAGGTTGGTTCTGAAGTTTTGCTATTGTGAATTGTGCTGCTATAAACATTGATGTGGCTGTGTCCCTGTAGTATGCTGTTTTTAAATCCTTTGGGTATAGACTGAGGAGAGGGATAGCTGGGTCAAATGGTGGTTCCATTCCAAGTTTTCCAAGGAATCTCCAAACTGCTTTCCATATTTTACTATTTGCAGTGCCACCAATTTGCAGTGCCACCAGAAATGTATGAGTGTACCTTTTTCCCCTCATCCTCGCCAACATTTATTGTTGTTTGTCTTCATAATAGCTTCCATTCAGATTAGAGTGAGATGAAATCTTAGTTTTGATTTGCATTTCTCTAATTACTAGAGATGTCGAACCTTTTTTCATATATTTGTTGATTGATTGAATATCCTCTTTTGAGAAGTGTCTGTTCATGTCTTTGACCCATTTATTGATTGGGTTACTTGTTTTTTTGGTGTTTAGCTTTTTGAGCTCTTTATATATGCTAGAGATTAGTTCTCTTTCTAATGTGTGAGGGGTAAAGATTTGCTCTCAAGAAGTAGGCTGTTTATGTCGCAGATTATTACTATTTTTTTTGTGAGAAGAAACTTTTTAGTTTGAATCCATCCCATTTATTGATTCCTGGTTTTAATTCTTGTGCTATAGGAGTCTTATTAAGAAAGTTAGGGCCTAATCCCACATGATGGAGATGAGGGCCTACTTTTTCTTATATTAGACACACAGTCTCTGGTTTTATTCCTAGGTCCTTGATCCACTTTGAGTTGAGTTTTGTGCATGGTGAGAAATAGGAGTTTAATTTCATTTTGTTGCATGTGGATTTCCAGTTTTCTGAGCGCCATTTGTTGAAGAGGTTATTTTTTCTCCAATGTATGTTTTTGGCACCTTTCTATAGTATAAGATAATTGTATTTTTTTGGGTTAGTCTCTATGTTTTCTATTCTGTACCATTGGTCTACCAGTCTGTTTTGGTGCCAATACCATGCTGTTTTTGTTACTATTGCTCTGTAGTATAGTTTAAGGTCTGGTATAATGATGCCACCAGCTTCACTTTTTTTGTTAAGGATTACTTTGGCTATTCTGGGTCTCTTATTTTTCCAGATGAATTTCATGACTGCTTTTTCTATTTACATAAGGAATGTCATTGGGATTTTGATTGGAATTGCATTAAATCTGTATAGTGCTTTTGGTATTATGGTCATTTTGATAATATTAATTCTACCTATCCAAGAGCAAAGTCGATCTTTCTGTCTTCTAAAGGTGTTCTTTGTTTCTTTCTTTAGGGTTCTTGAGCACTATGTAGTTTCCTTCTTTATCCCTTTTGATTAACTTTAGTTTGAAGTCTACTTTATTTGATATGAGGATGGAAACTCCTGCTTGTTTCCGCAGTCCATGTGAGTGGTATGATTTTTCCCAACCCTTCACCTTCAGTCTGTGGATGTCTTTTCCTATGAGATGAGTCTCTTGGAGTCAGCATATTGTTGGGTCTTTTTTTTTTTTAATCCAATCTGATAGTCTATGTCTTTTGATTGGTGAGTTTTGGCCATTAACATTCAGGGTTATTAGTGAGACATGATTTGTATTCCCAGCCATTTTTGTTTATTTTTGGTATTTAACGAGACTTGGTTTCTCCTCTGATTAAATTTTCCTTTAGTGTAATCCCTCCCTCTGCTGATTTTCATCAGTTTTGCATTTCCTCTTCGTGGAATATTTTGCTGAGGATGTTCTGTAGTGCAGGCTTTTTACTTATAAATTCTTTTAACTTTTGTTTACCATGGAAGGTTTTTATTTTATCAAATCTAAAGCTTAGTTTTGCTGGATATAAGATTCTTGGTTGGCATCCATTTTCTTTCAGAGCTTGGTATATGTTGTTCCATGATCTCCTGGCTTTGAGGATCTGGCTTGAAAAACCTGCTGATACACAATTTGGGCTCCCTCTTATGTGATCTGATTCCTCTCTCTTGCAGCTGTTAAGATTCTATCCTTATTCCGTATGCTAGGCATTTTCATTATAATGTGCCTTGGTGTGGATCTGTTGTAATTTTGTACATTTGGTGTTTTGTAAGCCTTTTGCATTTGGTTTTCCTATTCATTCTTCATGCTTGGGAAATTTTCTGATATTATCTCATTGAAGAGGTTGTGCATTCCTTTGGTTTGAAACTCTGTGCCTTCCTCTATCCCAACAACTCTTAGATTTGGTCTTTTGATGCTGTCCCATAATTCTTGGGTGTTCTGTTCATGGTTTCTTACTATCTTCCCTCTTTGGTCAACTTTATTTTCCAGATTGTAAACTCTATCTTCATTATCTGACATTCTTTCTTCTAAGTGACCTAATCTGTTGGTTATACTTTCTATTGGGTTTTTCATTTGGTTTATTGCATCCTTCATTTCAAGGATTTCTAACTGTTGTTTTTTTTTTTTTTCCAGAGTCTGTATCTCTCTTGAAGTAATCTTTAGCTACCTCTATTTGCTGGCTTATCTCTTTGTTGGAGTTATCAATTTTTGCCTGTATTTGCTCATTTAGGTCATTCCTTAATTCACAGATCATTTTAATTATGCACCTTCTGAACTCCTTCTCTGACATTTCATCAACTTCACTGTCCATGGGTTCTGTTATCACAGTGTCCTGGTTTGTTTGGGGCACTTTCCTCCCTTGTTTTTTCATGTTGTCTATGTGCCTTCCTTTCTTGCAGTGTGAATCTGAGATATTACAGTCTCTTCCTTACATTCTTGTAGTACCCATGCAGATTGTCTGTACCTCACCTTGATGTGGGGCTTCCAGACCCTGCTGGCGTTCCTCAACATATGCTACTGCAACTAAAGGTGGTGGTGGCCATAGCCGAGGTAACTCTAGATAATAGTTAAGGTGCCCCAAGATGGAAGCAATGTCTTACAGAGATGGGACTGAAAGGCTGGGCCTCACGCTCTCTTTGGGATGCCTGCTCTGAGATGTGGCTGCTTCTAGGCCCTGACTGTGGTCAAAAAGTTAGGGGCTACTGCATGGGGAAGGCTAAGGCGATGACTGCAGTGTTTCCAGATGGAAGTCAGTTATGCTTGGGCTCCCAGGTGTGGGGGCGATGAACTCGGACCTACCCTGGATCTGGGTCCCCACAATTTGGTGTGGGCGGATTTAGGCAGGGCCTGACCTCCCCCCATAGTATGCTGGTTGGAAGGGACCGTCTTGTGTTGGAGGCTGGGCTCCAGTGGGTATGTGCTGGTGGCAGGATGGAGCTTGATATTTTTATGGTATTACAAATGTTGATTTTTAAATTTTAGTTGTTTCTTGCCCAGTTGCACAGTCTAGAGCCTCCAATATGTTGAACAGAAGTGATTAAGAGCAGACGTCCCCAATTCATTCTTCACATTGGGGGAAATTTTCAGGCTTTCATCATTATTACAGCTGTAAGGATTTTGTAGTTGCCTTTCATCAGGTTGAATAAGCTCCTTTTATTCCTAATTTGTTTACTTGAAAGCTGGATTTTATTAACTGTTTTTTTTCCATATTCAGATGATTACATGACTATTCTTGTTTAGTTCATTTATATGAGTAGTTACATTGATTAATTTTTGAATGTTAAATCAAGCCAGTGTTCCTTGGATAGATTTCATTTGATCAGGAAATATTACTTTAGTGTTATACTGCAAGACTCAAATTGTAAAAGAGTCGTTCAGAATTTTCACTGTATGTTCATGAATAATATTGTCCTGTAGCTTTCTTCTAACATGTTTGACAAGTACCAGAGTGATTTTGGCCTCATAGGATGAGTTGGAAGTCTGTCCTCTTCCATTTTTTTTTTCAGAACAATTTGCAAAGAATGGCATTATTTCTGCTAACTGGAGCCATTAAAGCCACTTGGTTCCTAGATTGCCTTTGTACAAAGGTTTCAAACCACAATTTTAATTTCTTAAATAGATGCAGTGTTAAAAAGTTATCTATTTCTTCTTGAGTGAGCTGTGCAACTTGTGCCTTTCAAGTAATTTGTCAAGTTCTCCATTGCTGAATTTATTGGGATAAACGTATTCCCATTCTAATAGTCTTTTACTCTCCTTTTATATCTGTGGAATCTTTAATGATGTCACCTTTCTCATTCCCAATATTAGTAATGTGTTCCTTGTTTCTTTTCTCCCTGATCAATCTGGTTGGACATTCTATTCTTTCATTTAATCTTCCCAAATAAGCTTTTGGGTCCATTGATTTTTCTCTAAGGTTTTTTTTTATTTTTATTTATTTCAATGAAGTGCACTTGTTCATTATTCCCTTTCTTCTACTTGCTGGGGATTTAATTTTATCTTTCTAGTTTCTTAAATAAGCAGCTCATTTGAGATCTTTTTCTAATATAGGTATTTGAATGCTAAAAATTGCAGTCTAATACTGCTTTAGTGGTAACCCATAATTTTGATTTTAAGTTTTTATTCACTTTACTTTTTAATTTCCCTTCAGACTTCTTCTTTGACCTACAGGTTACTGAGTTTTAGTTTTCAAATATTGGGATGGGGGCAGGTTTTCAAGGGTCTTTCTGGTAATGATTTCTAATAATTCTATTCTGGTCAGAAAATAGACACCATATAATGAATTCTTTCAAATTTGAGATGTTTTTGATGAGCCATGGTACAGTCTATCTCCTTAAATATTCCATGTTTAGTTGATACTGTTGGGCAAAACTTTTATATTCTGATTTCAGGATACTCATTAATTATTGAGAGGTGTATTAAAATCTGATATTTGCCATTTTACTATTTCTCCTTGCAATTCTAAAGGTTTTACTATATGCATTTTGAAGTTTGTTATCAGATGCCAAAACTGTTTTCTTCTTTAGTTGACTGCTATCAGTTATGGTAACATTCTTCGTTCTGAAACCTATTTTAAAATAAATATAGCCACTCCAGCTTTCACTTAAAAATGTTAGTATATCTTTTTCCTATCCTTTTAATCTATTTGTACTTTTATATCAAAATAACATTTAACATTGGCAGCATATAGTTGAGTCTTATTTTTTTCAACCCAATCTTTTTAAAAACCCTGCCTTTTAAAAAAATATTTCTTTAGTTGTAGATGAGCACAATACCTTTATTTTACTCATTTGTTTTTATGTGGTGCTGACCTTTTTTGAGACGGGGTCTCACTAAGTTGCTTAGGGCCTCACTAAGTTACTGAGGCTGGCTTTGAACTCACCATCCTCCTGCCTCAGCTTCCTGAGTTTCACCTGCCACAACACTCTACATTTAAGTGACAATAAAGCACTTGTACAGTCTAAGAATCCTACAACTGTATGCGTCTCCTCTACTAGTCTTTCAAAGCCTTTGTGGTCATCAACTTCATTTTTACATATAAATCTCATGCAACTTTATTACTTTTGTTTAAATAACTATTTTTAGAGGTTGAGAAAACAGTAAATCATATACTTATTCTTGTTGTTCTATTTCCAGTGCTCTCCGTTCTTTTGTGCGGGCATTTTCCCTCTGACTGAAGGACATCCTTTAATTTTTCTTATCTTGTGGGCCCCCAGGTAATAGCCTTTCAGCTTTTACAAGTCTGAGGATGTCTTTATTCCTTGTGTTATTCTCTTTGCACTGGTGTCTAGTCCGCTGTTGAACTAATCATTTGAACTTTCAATTTCAATTATGATATTTTTCATTCCAGGACTTCTACTTGGCACTTTTCCCAGTCTTCTTGGTTATTTTTAAAATCATGCTCTTTAATCGTCATTTAAGTATAAAACACATTTTACATTGTGTTTGGTTAACTCCAAGTCTTTGTGGCTCTGCTTCTGTTCATTTTTTCTGCTGGCTCTTACCTATTTTATGTGTCTATGACTTTTACTATGTATGTGTACATTCCTTGAAACTCTAAGGGCAATCTGGTTTGCTCCTGCGCTGCCTGCAAGGCACTAAACCATCATCACTTTAAATATATCCTCTTGGGGAGCTGCTTTCCCTCAGGAGATACCTTGCATGCTGTCCCGGGTGCTGCAGGGGGCGAGAAGCAGGCGGGTCTGTTCATCCTTTGCCTTCACAGTGGGTCTGTGCTTTGGGGTCTCAGCTTTGAGCTCTCCTCGTAGTTCTTCTCCCTGGGCAGGCTCTGGGCTTTGTCTGCTGTTCTGTTGCCTCCTCCCCCACCAGGTTGTAAAAATAAATGTTTATTTTGACATTTGGCAAATATATTAAGGGGGAAAAGTAGCATCAATGCTCTTAATTACTTTGGGTTTCTGCTTCCATTAAAAACAAGTCAAAAAACAAAACAAAACAAAACAAAAAAATCTAGGGCTTGGGATGTGGCTCAGAGATAAGGCAGCTTGCCTAGCAAGGCCCTGGGTTCAAACCCCAGCACTGGGAGAGAAAAATCTGCTTGAGAACTCTTACAAACTCAATGACTTTAAAAAAATGGTTCTTCATATGTATTTTGGGAGTTTTTGCTGTTTTCAGCTGGTTCTTATCAGCGATGTTGCTGGAAATAAAATTCTTTCAATTTGTTCTCTACTACTTTCTACATCCGCAGATCCCCTCCTGCTCCAGAGAGTGAGAACACACACGAGGAGCCAGGCTCGAGATCAGATCTCAGGTCTACCACCAGCATTACCTTGGTAGCTTACTACACTCTGCCTCAGTCTTCTCAGAGGGCTGGTGAGAGAATGTCATGAGGTTAATATGTGAATAGCTCTGACGATAAGGAATAACCCTTGTAAGGATGATACAGAATTTCTTTTTGTTATGTGAAAAAGTTGTAATGAGTAACAGATGCACCTTGCCCAACTGTCCAACTCCCCTGCTTCCTACCATTCCAGCCTGCTCTTCTAGACAGTAAGCCACAAACCTGTGCTTATTGATGGGAGAAATCAACTTCGACTGACTGGCTGGATGACCAGCCCAGCTGCTGTCACAGATGGATCCCATTCCAGAACAGAGTGCTAGAGAGTGTTGATTTGAGAAATGTTGTCATTATACAGACCTGAGTGGTCACACATTCTTTTTCAATTAAGAAATATGAAGCTGTGTTTGTGAGTGCACTTCTGTAATCCCAGCTACTCAAGAGGCTGAGGAAGGAGATTTCAAGTTCAAAATCAGTCTTAGTGAGATGCTGACTCAAAATAAAAAAGAAAAAGGGCTGGAGATGTAGTTCAGTGATAGAGCACCCTGGATCCAATCCCAGTACCACAAAAAACAAAACACACACACACAAAATGAATAAATCTGAAAACAAGCATAAATATAAACAAACATGATTTTTTTTATGGTGGACAATTATCATTTGCCCCAACAGCCATCTGAAGCCAATAGTCCTGATTATTAAAAATCACGAAGTTGTATAAATGTTCTCCTCCTTTCCAAAAACCATGTTCATTTTCTCTCCATGAAACCGGGCTGTCTGCAAAGCCTTGGACTGATAATGTAACCCATGGAGCTAACTTTGGTTCATCAAAGTAGTGACTGAAAAAGAAAGAGAATTCTTAGCAAACAGGGAGATTCAGGAATGTCCACATTTAAAAACAATTGACTCAGCATAAGTAGTATTTCTAATTTCTAAGGAAGTTTAGACTTTTGCTTTAATTTATAAAAATTAGATGCAATTAAATTTCTGATGCTATATTCTGAATTTCATAAAGTTCAACTAATACACAGTACATAAAACAATACTCCATCAGTTCCAATCCCTATTCTGGAAGATCATTTAAGATTAAAAGAACAAAAAACACCACACAGTGTATAGTTTCTCTCCCATCAAGAGTGCTTTCCTCCATCTCTGTTCACTGAAACAATGCAGAATAATTCACCAGGTTTTAAAAATCCAACCTTCTTATTAAAGAAAATCAAAGTCCTAAACTAGTAAGTGTGAAAAAGGATGTTTGATTTAAAAAGGAAAACCCTGAAGACTTAACATATTAGACATTTTAAAAGTAAAGGCTGGGGTTTTAGCTCAGTGGTTGAGCACTTTGCCTCACATGCATGAGACACTGGGTTTGATCCTCAGCACCACATTAAAAAAAAAAACATATATATATAAATAAAATAGAGATATTGTGTCCATCTACAACTAAAAAAATTTTTTTAAAAAGACTGAGAAGAACAGAATGTTAGAGAATGTTGATTTGAGAAATGTTGTCATTATACAGAGAATTATAAGCTTGAATATTATAATATTCAATATTATATTATTGAATATAATATTATCATAAGCTTTATTATTATAAAGAGGATTATGCTCAAATTTAGTCTTTTCAATAGGGATATGAGCGTCCTCATATTAGACACAATGTATACATTTTATTAATACAGTACCTCCCAAAATGAAAAAAAAAACCTATACTATTCTATAAAATACTTAGAATCTTATTAATGCCTAGTGATTCACAGAATTTTAGGCTGGAACACATCTCAGATATGATTTGGATTCAGAAATGATCAGCTCTTTTCCGCTCCATTTTTGAATGAGAGATTTTGCAGAATTGCATACTTAAAATAGATCATAATTTGTCACACAGAATGTTACTGTGTTTTTAAGTCATATAACTTGGACTGCACCAAAAAAATGGCCCAGGGTGGCAGAACCAGGAAAATGAGCAGTTTGTTTTCCAGAAGCATTTAACTACTTGGTCGTAACATTTCCTTAAGAGCATCTTAATTACGCCATTTAAGATGATGAAGTCACTACACTGTCAGCCCAAGCAATGACAAAAGAGGAAAGGTGTGTGCAGGGCCCTGCCTGGGGAACACCAGCACTGTTCTCACCATGACACCACGGCACCAACACGCAAGATAGAGAAGACAGAGTTCTTACCACAGCTGCTCCAGTAGGACAGAGATCGACTCTGGAAGTATGAAACCAGTGATTGTACACAAATGAGCTTGGGCCACCACTGTGCTTGGTTGAGGACAGCAAAAGTTTGATATGAAATTATCAGGCTCGTTATTTCTGCCACAAAGAAAAAAAAGATAACATATTTTTAGCCACTACATAATCAAATCCAAAGTATTAAACTGCTATTAAAAACATGCAACAAGCAGACCCCCACCAGACCCACGGAGTTCAGATACGCACAGGTCGGCATTACAGAAGACACCTCCAAGCCAGTCCAAGAGCTCTAGTGCACTGCAGGACGTCTCGGGCTTTCCCCTGAGCTCACCGCTCTGTAGCACTGGGCACTGGAGATTGCTCAATGTGCTCATTGATACTTTGGGCTGATGCTCCTGAATTTGGTATTTAGAAAAGAATGACAACATCGCTGATTCTTCTGCACCTTAAAACACACCACATAAGGCCACATGAATATGTAAAAACATTCACTGAATCCCTGAAACAACCCCACTCTCTTTTGAGTTATGGGAAACAGGCAAATGGAAGTAAAAATGGAGGCTGTGCAAAGCTGCATTCAAATCAAAACCATTTCAAGTTGCTTTCAGCTCCTTATGCTCCAGGTCTGTGAACATTCACCATCGTTCATACTTTTCTGTAAATGTACACTTTCAGATTGGATCCAAATTAGTCTCATCATTTATTCTAATAAGAAAATTTCAATTTAAGACATAAACCCCAAAGCATTCCTTATGTCTGAGTAACAGTGAACACTACAGACAGAGAGCATGTTTACACAATCTCTGTACAGAAAACAGAAGAGGAAGTAAACGATGACAGAAATGCCACAGTCTGGCTGGGCACAATTCAGGAGCCACTTGTCAAAAGAAATGAACTTTATTTTTAGAACACACACACCAAACCACACAGCTCCTCAGGAAAAACCTTCAGAGCCCAACTGCCACCACCGGCTTCCCACAAGCCTCTCAACCCCCCCCCCCCCACTCCTCCTGCTCTTGAGGCTGATTGGTCAGGTCTCGGTGGGCAGAGCCAAAAAAAGTCCCCCAATGAGCAGCTCCCTGGTCTGAAAGGGCGGGGAAACAGCCCAATGAGCATCACTGCAGAGGAGCCAATCAGTTGGCAGCTAGAAGTTTGCTGGGGCCGCTGTGAGCCAATCATCAGCTGGCAGCTGGAAGTTTGCTGGGGTCCCTTCGGTTGTGACTCTCAACAGACAGAATCTCATTCAAGCTTGCCTTTGAACACCCAGTAATCCAATGTATTTTTTTAGAGATGTTTATGTAGCTTGCAGCCTTCGAATACAGAAATAGGGACCCCCTTCAGAGCAAAGGATGGGCTTGAAAAAAAAGTCTTGCTCCCTTATCTCTGGGCAGAGATCAGCAGGCTTACTGCTCATTATAAAAGGTTTGAGTTCCTTAAGCTCTGGGTTCCTCTCCTATAACTGGGTTCCTCTCCTGTAATGTAACCCTCTGCATGCGCAAGCATTACTGGATCAACTTTATGTCATCCTGTGGGAGCTAGGACTCTGTGAAAGGGCACAAATGCTGATTCTCTGTGTGATAGTTAATTTTAGGTGTCAACTTACTGGTAAAGTATTATTTATAGATGTGTCTGTGAGGGTGCTTCCAGAGGAAAATGGACTAAGTAGGGAAGATCCACCCTCAGTGTGGGTGGGCACCATTCAATTGGCTGAGGGGCCCAGACAGAACAAAAAGGCAGAAGACAGGCAAATTTACTCTTTCCTTTAACTGAGACATCCAGCTTCTCTGGCCTGGGGACTCCATGCCAGAACTGGTAGGCCTCCCAGGTTCACAGGCCTTTGGCTTTGGATTAAGAATGATATTGTCAGCTTGCTTAGTTCTGAGGCCTCTTTTTTTTTTTTTAAACAGATGGTCTATCATGGGACTTCTCAGCCTCTGTGACTGCATGAACCAATTCCCCTAATAAGCCCTATCCTATCTCCCTCTCCCCTTTTGTCTTTCTGGAGAATCTAACACTTTCTGGCTACCCCATTGCTATGAGGAATCAAGTTGTTTTTTTTTTTTGTCTTTGACCCAGGAGTCTCATGTTCTGCAAGTGGGGTAAAATCTCATTAGCCTGCCAGTAGGGTAAAATCTCAGACTTTTCACAGTTCCTGAGAAATTCTGGAAGTAATTAGGAGTTTTAGGAACATATCCTGAATAGGTAATCCTCATAGAAGACTTCAAGTGACTAAAACTTCAGTAAGTCCCTCTGCCCGTTTTTTTATGACAAGTGCCAAAGAATTACAGAATCAGAAGTCATGGGAGCAACTTGGGCAACCCCAGTGACCAGGAACTTCCCATGAAGAGCAGATAGATGGACCTATTTCCAAAAGGGACTGGTGTGCTTCCTTAGCCTCTGAATAAGCGTACTATGCTTTTATAATTCTTAATGATTTTGAGTCACTGTAATGGGCCAAAGATACACTTCTTAAAGCAGCAATATATGTGGCAGTGTGGCAGTTGGGAGCAGATTAACATATTTGATGAACATCAAATTTTGAACTAAATTTAGTATTCCAATCAATTAAAAGTCACAACAAACTGAATCTGACATGTAATGGTATGCCTGAGCTATTATCCTGCAATAATGAAAGAGCAGATGATATATATAATTATAATTGGTGTTAATTTAAAATATTCTAGCCAAGGCTGTTTGAGGTAAGTGGGAGGGAAGGAAGGGGAGAAATAGATAAAGCTACTCTGAAGCCACTCTCAAGATCTCTGAATCTATGTATAACCCAAGAAGATTGAGGCAGATGGCTAAGAGGTCTAGATTACCTTAAGCTATTGTCCTCAGAGATGGCAGAGGGCTAAAGCAATTTCCCTAATAATGTTTATAAATTTACGTATAAATATTATTTAATCATAGGAATAAATCAACATTCAGTCTTTCACTACTCCTCTTAAATTAACAATCAGATTTCAAAATCACTGTATATTACCTAATTTATTCTTCATACCTGTATGATGCCAAGCCAAAAGAAAATCAAATTTTATTGGCTTCTTTTCTTTGAAGGACCAACATATTCTTTCATACTTCTTAGAATTCAGGTTAAAGGATAAATCCATCAAATCAATGGAAACAACTTAAAAATGGAAAAAGAAATATATTCATTCAAATACACATATCTTACACTGTGGAGAAAGTGTAATATTAACAAGTCAAATATTTTGGAAGCTTTATAAATAGTAAAAATCACTTTATTCTTTTGATACTCCCTTTATTGTACCAAGTCAAAAAAAAATTCCTTCATTGGGCATTTCTAGCATTGAGAACTATAACAACACAATATATATATAAATTTGTAGATGGACACAATACCTTTATTTTGTTTATTTATTTTTATGTGGTTGGTGCTGAGGATCAAACCCAGTGCCTTACATGTGCAAGCCAAGCACTCTACCTCTGAGCCACGGCCCCAGCTTCCACAACACGTTTTAATTCATATTTTCCCTCTGTCAAAGACCAATGGCAGAAGTCCTCAGAAGGTCAACTCTAATCTACTTATGGCTGTGGCAATTTTAACTACTGATGTCCACACCAGATACTGTCAGAAGAACTACATCTCTTTATAAGTACGTAAATTTCTACTAGTAACTGTAAAGATCTGGTGAAATTAAAGGAAACTCTTCATTAAGTCATAAACTCTTATCTTGGATTGACTACTCTGGATTTTTGACCTATAACATACATGTCTAATGGACTGCTCAATTCTATGATCTTTATAAAACATAGCCTACAGCTGAAGAGAAATGTAAGAGACTTAATAGCTTCATCTTATCCTCAGTGAAACTCACCCCATCACTCCTTGAATCAGAAGTTTTAAACACAAGAAGGAGCTATGGTTTTCTGAACAAAGAGATCAGAGGCAATTTAAACATTTAAATCTAATTGCTTCAGGAAGATTCCTGACTTGTTAGAAACTGATGGGATATTACATAATACTTACTAAATTTCATAATTTTTCTGCCAGAATACTGAGATGGATGACCCTGAAGTCCAGTTTCTTCATAAGTATCTTTATCCAGTGATAAAATTAATTTCCCTATAAATCAAATAGTTCCCATGAAAGAAATGCTAAAAACATGACTTACGTTCTCTAAGAATGAAAGACAATTAAGCAGCTAGATTTCAATGTAATAAACTGCACACAATGACCTTATTTATAATATCTGGATATTATTTATACATGTATACACATAAGGATATTATAATAATGAAACTAGAAAAATCTAAATTTCTATTAAAGAAGGAACAGTTAAATCATGGCATACACATTATTTCTAATATCTTTAAGACATTAAAAATTGTGAGTTAAAATTTAGGAACCTAGAATATATGCAATATATTCTATTGCATATTCAATAAATGTTTGGAAAATTCAATTTTTGGGAAGTGGGTACCAGGGACTCAACTCAGGGCACTCGACCTCTGAGTCACACTCCCAGCCCTATTTTGTATTTTACTTAGGACACTGAGTTGCTAAGTGCCACGCTTTTGCTGAGGCTCACTTTGAACTTTTGATCCTCCTACTTCAGCCTGCCGAGCTGCTGGGATTACAGGTGTGAGCCATTGTGCCCAGCTTTGAAAATTCAATTTTAAAAAATTGTGGTTATAAGTATATCGCACTGATATGGAGAGATGTCTATGATCTGTAGCTTAGGAAAAGAGAACACTGAGAAACAATGTATGATACAATTTATGTTTTAAAAGAAAGAACACTTATGTGTGTTTATAAATTCATAGAAAATCTCTGGAAGAATAAATACCAAAATGTTAGTAGTTCCTTCAAGAAAAGGAGTGAGTTTAGAGGGAGGGAGAACCTTTACTTTGCTTGTATAGATGTACATAATTTGATTTTTTTGGTTATTGGTTTTACATGTATTTCTTTTATAATTAAAGAAAGAAGAAAATGAGTGTTACCATTTGGAAGCAGGGCAACAGTATTATCTTCATCAATATTTGTATTGTATGATAGTGCATAGCACGAACCTAGAAGAGGAGAAATTAAGACAAAAGAAGAAATTATATCTGTAAAATGTTGTATTTCTCACATGACAACAAAACCTTCAGGTAAGTAACAATTAGTATCTACCACTCCACAAACCCAACAGGTGCCACAGGTAATTTGGAACACAAAGAAGGCCAAAGTTCCAGCTATTTCACCCACAGCCCCATCCCCCACTGTTAAGGGCCTATTTATGCAAGTTCACTATCATAAGGCAGAAAATGGATTCAGAATGGAACATGTATCCTTGGGGTTACCATCAGAAAGTCACAAAGACTAGAATTTTAGGTCAATATTCAAAGGCTACCAAGCCTTTCCCCATCTGTTAAAAGGGGACCATAGGCCTGCTTTATAGAGTTATTGCAAGCTGTTGTTAAATTTGGTAAGATATTTAAAAGTGTTAAAAGTGTTAACTGTTGTTTAATTTGGTAAGATAAATTAAAATCTAAAATTTAAATTGGTAAGATATAATAAAACACTTATTGCTACAATAAGTGTTCTCACCATTAATGAAATAGTATTATTTCGTTAATAGGTAAGATATTTAAAAGTGTTAAAAGTGTTAACTGTTATTTAATTTGGTAAGATATAATAAAACACTTATTGCTACAGTAAGTGTTCCCACCATGAAATAGTATGAGGCTTCAAAACAAAGATAAGATGTTCAGTGTCATAAGTAGCTCCAGCAGAGTCAGATGAGAGTGTAGAATTCTTCACAGGGAGAATTTTTGCCCATTCTAGTGGAGAGGACAATTGTGGGGGGCTACAACAAGATAAGTCCATAGCCAGGTGCAGTGATTTACTAGGTGAGAGCAAAATCCCAAAAGACATTCTAAAACACAATTCAAACCAATGGCTCCAGGAAACTACCAGAACAAACCAGCCATTCCAGCAGATTCAGCTGGGAATGGGGTAAACAGAGAAGATTCATCGACACAAAAATCTAAAAGACAACACTGAACCACAAGAAGCATCTGGCCCTGTGAGCAGCAACTATGGCTGTATCAGGAAACAGACCTTCTATGGGGACAGCTGGAAGTGTTAGTACTTTGCAGCCAACCATCCAAACACAGCGCATCTGAACACAGATCACAAGGCTCTTCTCTCCATGAATCTTTGTTGTAAACTGATAGACACCCTTATGTTATAACATTCCCATCCAGGACCTGGGGACAAATGTAATCAGTAACCACCACCCAAAGAGGACACAGGAAAGAGTAGGATGAGAATGCTGAGGGATGGAAAGTGATGCATGCATGTGACCCCAGGAAATATCCCCATGGATCTGTTTAAAACAAGAGAACCTAGTACTGTTCCCCTAAGTTCCTCATCTTGCCCTGGTCACAGACATTACATGGTTTTTCTTACCTTTCTTTATAAAAGTGTGGATAAATTCATGTGTAATTAACTCATGAAGAGGTAAATTCTTCACAAAGTAATAGGTTCCAGTGTCCGTGACCAGGTTTTTCAGTTCTTTTGATAGCATTCCACATTCAGGAATGAGAAATGAAACCTATTGGAATGTGCAATATAAACAAGGTCTTATTTTCATGAAGATTAACATAAGGTTTTTAAGAAAAAAATATGAAAATTGCTCACTACAAGTTCACTGAAAGTTATTAGATAAACATACGAACCAAGCCTCTTAAGTTAACCTACCAGTCTTAGGCAAAGAAAAATGTGACAATTCAAGTTTTGTATTTCTGCACTCAAACATGGAGTACAGGAAAGAGACTGAACAAAAACATTTTAATGAAAAGATTTTATTCCCATTTTTATCTTTTGCAGATGAGCAATGTATTTTATATCTTTTTCTTCTCACTATTTTTAAAGAAATATAATTGAATCTCCCTAGATTTGTTTAACCTAGTATCATCCTGAAATCAAAGGATCTAACTGTTCCTGGGTGACTAAGAAATTTAGGGACATTCAATTATTAAGAGGCTACCCAGAAGCAGAAGTGCTCCTGGATGTTTCCATTTTCTAGACAGAGAAATACAACCGTCACCGACGAATTAAGGTATATATCCCTGACTACTGTCTGTGATGAGCATTTCAACCAAAGCAGGGATATTAAAACCGAGAGGTTTGAAATATTGCCAAAGTGCTCACATCTTGAAAATCCCTCCCTCAGAGCTCAAACGCCAGCCTCTTCCGAGGGATTAGGTCACTTAATGTCACCGAGAAATCAATCAGGCCGATTAATTTAAAATGTAAGATGCTTATTTAAACCCTTAGTATCTCCAGGGTTTATTTGGAGTTTTTCGAGTATCAAACCAGCTCCTTCAAGCAGTTTAGAAAAACTGAGCACGAAGCTCTGCAAGGAGGCCGAGGCACACAGGCGCAAGAGAAAATCAAGCTACGATTTAGGGGAGGGAGACAAGCTCGCGGCGGCCCTCGTTCTCTCCTCCCTCCCTCGTTCCCGCCTGGCTCTTCACAAGCTCTCCTAACACTCCTCGTGGGGCGGAGCAGATTTGGGGAGAGCTGCCCCAGCGCTCTGGGGAGGCGTACACCTCCAGGTCCGTCCCACTAGGGCTGCGCACCGCCCTGCACCCGACGCATGCTGGGAGTTGAAGTCCTGTAGCCCTGCAATCAACCGGGCCGAGGCGAAAAGACTACGACTCCCAGCATGCCCACCGAGGGACACGCCCTCTCCCCGCCCCTGCGAGTGCGAAGCTAAGAGCCTCTCTTTCCAAAACTGAGTGCCCGCAGGAACCTAACTCACCCTGTAATTATGATAGTGCGTCTCCACGAGGTGCCGGTGACGCGACTTGTCGTGGCTGAAGTTGGATTTCTCGCAGACCAGTAAGTGCCGGGGAGCCTCTCGCAGTCTGCGCAGCGTGGCCATGCTCTCCGCGATTCCGGGTGCTCGGCGTCTCTGAAGAGCTTGGGACGCCACGCCCCTCCCCTTCACCACGCCCCTCCTTTCGCCACGCCCCCCCGGGCACGCGCAGTGACTGGTCCCTGCCACCGGAGTAGCGCGGTTGTCTGCAGTTTCTGAAGTTGCGAGAAGCTGGCGCTTAAACTCTCGATAGGTGCTGGAAACTGTAAATTTGCTCTCAAATGGAAATAGTCGGTTCCTAGGAGCCGGGCACTCACCTTTCCAAAGCCACGTTCCCTTCACCCATTCCATCACTCCGCGCTGCCCTGAATCCTCCCTCAGGAGCCCCAGACTCTGAGGAGTGACCGTTCCCAGCCCGTGGAAGGAGGAGGAGGGAAGGCCCGACGTCGGAGATTCCGCTTACAGTTGGGGGAGCCTCCAAGCCGCTTGCGGGGGGCAGCACCCACACTACTTTCCCGAGTCCTCACAAAGTCTAGGCGGTAGGATTTTGTTGTCCTATTGTGGACTTCTTGGCCAACAGGACGTAACGTTTCCACCGGTCCTTCTCAAAATGTAAGAAAGTGATACACACTTTCTGCCCTATAACAGGACTCCTTTGGAGCCACTTCTAAAAGTCCTTTTTAAATATCCCCTTGGAACCATTTTCGAAAATGTGTTGCTTTGTGGCATTACAGGGAAAAATCTTTTTATTTTTAGTTTTTACTTTGTTACTGAGGATTGAACTCAAGAGTCACTTAACCACTAAGCCATCTCCACCCTTTTTTATTTTTTTTTATTTTGAGACAGGCTCTGGCTATGTTGTGGAGGCTGGCCTGGAAGTTGCCATCTTCCTGTTTCAGCCTCCGGAGCTGCTGGGATTACGGGTGTGCGCCACCACACCTGGCCTAACAGGGATAAACCTCTAAAGTCATTTTTCCATTTAGTTTTTCTGATTAACTTTTAAATACTACATTCTGTGTGCTTCTTTTTTACTAGAGCATTATAGTTACACGTGGTAGTTGGGTTCGTTTTGACTATGTGCTTTTTTTAATATTTTTTTAGTTTTAGGTGGACACAATATCTTTATTTTTTTAGTTTTAGGTGGACACAATATCTTTATTTTATTTATGGTGCTGAGGATCGAACCCAGTGCTTCACACATACTAGGTGAGCGCTCTACCACTGAGCCACAGCCCCAGCCCTTGATTCTGTGCTTTTTAAATTGAAGACTCCATAGCTCCAGTTCTGCACCGGAAGAATGCAAAACAGAACACTGGTGATACTTCATCCTGGAACATTAATTTTACTACAGAATTTAGAATAGGGTTTATTTAGTAATTTACAAGGTAATTAAAAATTTAAAACCAAGACAAGGCTGGAAAGTCTTATGTCATTAATAACTTTTAGTAACATGTGCCTGAAATATCAGATTTTCTCCAAGAAAAAACTCCAATGAGAACCTATTTCCTGCTGGGTGTACACCTGTAACCCCATCACTTGGGAGGTGGAGGCAGGAAGATTAAAAGTTCAAGGCCAGCCTGAGCAACTTAGTAAGATCCCATCATAAAATAAAAAATAAAAAGAAGGGCTGTAGCTCAGTAATGAAGCACCCCTGAGTTCATTGTCCAGTACCATATAAGAGAGACAGGGAGGGAGAGAGAGAAGAGAGAGAAGGAATATATTTCCCATTATTTTAAATAACAAAGTTACATGGCATAGCAAGTCAACCAAAAAACTACCAATTTCCTAAATCATAGTATGGCACCTAGATCGTAAGGTATCAATATCATGTTAAGATATAAAATGCTTAAACATTGCTTCTTTGGTTCCCTCACATTTTATATATCATTTTTGCTTTATA
The DNA here is from genome assembly GCF_048772815.1 of Callospermophilus lateralis. NCBI lineage: Eukaryota > Metazoa > Chordata > Mammalia > Rodentia > Sciuridae > Callospermophilus > Callospermophilus lateralis. The sequence continues at coordinate 142,434,788 of NC_135310.1, forward strand.
ATGGCCTCTTCTTACTGTCTTCATTTATATATATACACACACATGTGTGTGTGTGTATGAGTGTGTGTGTGTGTGTGTGTGTGTATGTTTTAGTTGTTGATGGACCTTTATTTTATGTATAAAGTGTGGTGCTGAGGATCAAACCCAGTGCCTCACACATGCTAGGCAAGCGCTCTGCACTGAGCCACACCCCTGTCCCCTCTCACTGTCTTCATTTTACAATCAGTTTCAGCTACTTTCCTCTCTTCCTGGTCTGCTGCCAAAGACAGCATGCTAAACTCCTCCATATTTCCTCTCCTGTCCTCACACAGTCCATTCTGCACTCAGCCTCCAGAGTGAGTTCATGAAAACAGGAAAAACATGCTGTTTGACCCCTTCCCCGACTTAGGCCCCTTGACTGGCTTCTCATTGCAGTAGAATAAAAGTTTTGACAAGTTAGCCCCTAGTTTTCTCTTCAGCCTCATCTCTTGCCTTTGCCGTTGAGTTTGAGGTTTTTCTATTACCCAGAGCTGAAAGCTATCTGAACTGTCGAACACATGTTAGATCATAGACTGTTGTACGTTGAGCATGGAAGGAAAAGACTGAGAAAGAAGGACCATTAAAAAAAATAGGCAGAGGGCTAGAGACGTAGCTTTGTGGTAGAGCACTTGCCTGCTGTGCATGAGGCAATCCCCAGCACTCCCCCACTCCCCAAAAAAGCAAGAACTGGAAGTCATTATGTTAAGTGAAATAAGCCAAGCCCAGAAAGACAAACAGCCATGTTCTCGCTCAGTTGAGGAAGCCAAAATAAGTTGATCATATGGGTGTATAGAGTAGAATGGAGGCCACTAAAGGCTAGGAGAAGATAGAGGGTGGATAAAGTAGTTCTAATGTTCTGTAGCACAGTAGGGCAACTATAGTATAAAAATTGGATAGTTCAAAATAACTAGGGGGAAGATTTTGAAGGTTTCTAATTCATAAAAATATATTTGAGGAGATGGTAATACTGATTACCCTGATTTGATCATTTCACATCACATACATGTGTTTAATTATAATACTGTACCATATATATATATATATATATATATATATATATATATAAATTTTAAAAAATCTTACAAAACAATATAAACAAGCCAGGCATGATGGCACACTCCTGTAATCCCAGTGACTCAGGAGGTTGAGGCAGGAGGGTCACAGGTTCAAGGCCAGCCTCAGCAACTTAGGGAGACTCTGTTTTAAAAATGAAAAAAAATAAGGCTGGGGATATAGCTCAATAGTAAAGCACTCCTGAGTTTAATACCAAGTAATAATGACAAGAACTATACCAATATGTGTGTGTGTGTGTGCGCGCGCGCGCACGCACATACATATATGATTCAACTGTATGTATATGCTCAAAAGAAAGTAGTAAAAAATGATTTTTTTTCTAAAAACTGAGTCAACAGACTTGCACAAAAATAGATATGCCTTTCCTCATATTCTGAAAACAAAAATGTATACTTTGTAAATATAAAATGACAAAAAATTTGACACAATTCTGGGCCATAATACAATTAGAAATAACAGAAACAGAATTTAAACAGTCACTTCCTTAAAGATGTGAAAATATTGCTTTAGATATATTAATGTCTGTGTTAAAGTGCAAATCCAAAGCACAGTGCCTATAAATATATGTATGCTTCCAAATATAGACTGAGATGTGCAGTGTCTCTGAAAGGTGGAATTTCTCAGACTCAGAATCACCTAGAGTCACCAGGTTATGTCAATTGAAACTCTGGCCTGACCTGGAGTTGTTAACATCCTCTTAGTACAATTAGGAGCAGCAGTGGGTGGAAATGAATCTATAGCAGACCTTGAGGAAGTCAGAGGACTCCTTCCTGCTGAGCCTGAACTTGACCTCAGTCCTTTTCAGCACTGGATCCCAGGCAGCTGCTACAAATCAATCTTGGTTTACAAGACCCAAACTGCCCTCAGGCAACAGAGTGGGAGGGGTGCTGACAGCTGCATTAGGAACAATGCATGACCCCTGCCATGGCCTGGATGTTTTGCCCCCTCCCCATTCTCATGTTGAACTGATCACCAAAGTGAAGTCTGTGGAAGAAGGACCTTTCCTAAGTGATGAATAGGATCTTTAGAAAAGAGGCCCCAGAGAGCTGCCTTATCCCTTCCACCTGTGAGGACACAGCAGGAAGGCACTGTTTGTGAACTCTCACCAGACTCTCCATCTACCAGCACTTGATCTTGGACTTCCCAACCTCCAGAACTGTGAACAATAAATTTATATTGTTTATAAGCAGCTTAAATGAACTAAGCCCCCAAGAAGAATGTATGATCCGCCCCATGCAAAAATATGGGATCCCCAAAGTCTTTCTGGTGAAGGCTCAGAGATGGACATCTTCATTTCCTTTCTCCTGGGCTGCCTTCCCTCCAACTAGTATCAAAATTGGAGATGCACAAACATTTGACAGACATAGGCCATGTTAATATGTGGAAGTGTACACATGAAGTCATATTTTAAAAGTGGAACACAAAATAGTTTGTACAGTCTTATTAAAATTCTGTCGCGAGTGACAAATTTGTAAGAGAACGTAGAAATGGCTGGAAAATTTTTAAACTTTTAGTTTGTTTACATTTAAAAACATACATTTAGAAATCCATTGGTCCATAAAAATTTTTAATATTCTCAGCTATCCAGAAACTTCAAACATCTATAGTGAGGCATTTCCCAAAGGTTTCTGTCACTCATATTTTACTAGCTTGAATAATTATTTATGCATCATGCAATTGGTGAAATAAAGAGTAATTAGAATTTATATAATTATTAGTAATTATATGACATATAATAAATAATGTGTTAGTCAGCTTTCTATTACTATAACAAAACATCTGAGATAAACAGCTTAAAAGGGGGAAAGGTTATTTGGCCTATAGAATTGGAGATGATAGCCCTGTTCCTTTTGAGCCTAGGACAACTGGTACTTCTAGGTGGAGAGAATGTGGGGGAACAAGCTGCCCACCTCATGGTGGCCAGGAAGCAAAACCAGAGATACCAGGGTCTTATAGCCCTCTTTGAGGGCACATCCCCAATAACTGAATTCCTTCCCACCAGGCTCCACACCTCCTAAAGTGTCTACTACCTCCAAAGCTGGAAATCAAGCCTTTAACACATGGGCCTTTGGGGCATTTCAGCATCAGGTCAATGGAAGTGGCTGGGGAACAAAGCACGTGGAAAAGAAACACCAATCAGGCACTGAGGGAACTCCTGTCAATCAGTGGGGTCTCCTCGCCAATCCTGGATCTTAGCCAGCTCCACTGACCAACCCCAGTAGGACAAGGGACTCTAAAAAACCCTCTTTCCTGTCCCAAGCCCTCCCTTCCTACCCTAAGCCCAATAAAAATTCCAGACTGGTTGAGCCCCCCCTCCCCCCACACACTTCTGCTTCTTCTTATATCCACTCTGTTGGTCTGAGGGTCCCACCAGGGAGCGAAATCTCAATAAAGCCTCGTTCAGAGGCCTTTTAAAAACTGCCTCCTTTTGGCCACAGCTGCCTGACCTTACATTTGGAGCCAATCTTTAGTGTGTGTGTGTGTGTGTGTGTGTGTGTGTGTGTGTAATGAATCTGCTATAAGGCAGTCAGTATAGATAGGTAAATCCAGTCAAATCAGATCAAGGAGGTCAATTTGCATCTGGAAAGTTGGAGAGGGATTGCAATGCTAATGCCTTCAGAGCCTTTTCTCTACCCTTATCAAGAAAACCTGCCCCTGCTCCAACCTGTTGCTAAGGTCACCTGCCCCAGGGATTGCCCTTCCCTACAAGGAGTTATAAAAGTTGTTAATGCACCCTGGGTCCCCTTCCTGCCTGGCCCCTCCATCCCATCTGCTTCTTACCTTTTGGCCACCCACTGAGCATCTCCTGGGCCTAGTCATGGAGAACAAAGGAAGCCTAAGACATATAAAAAGGCAGACCGCCTCACTTCTTGGGATCCCAGGATACCAGCTGTGGCCCCCTTCTTTCTCCAGGGAGAAGTCTATATTAGCCCTTTTTAGATAAACCCTGCTTTATAAAGCTTGCATCGGCTTCTCTAATGTTATACTTCAACATGTGAGGGAGCAGAACTCGTCACCGATAACCATCGGCATCATAAGCACTTTGTATTTATTATTTCACAAGAATCTTTTCCAAGGTAAGTTGTATGATAGTTGCTTTAGAGGTAATTTAGCAGTAGAACTGAATAACTAAAATACAGAAGTCTCTCAAGAATACAATGTTAAATGAAAAATGGAAGTAATAGAAGTCTATTGCCACAGTCTGGCTGCAGCAAACTAACGGGGGGGGGGGGTGTGTGACCAACAACTTGTGTACATTGATACAGCAGGAGTGGGAGCTGTTTATTGTAGGACAGGAGCGGTATATATACATTCCACACAGCTTATCTTAATTAGCATAAACTAGATACAGCAGTCAACCAATAAGGAGTCTCCACACTTAATGGCTCGCTAGCGTTACTTCACAAACCACTCCCTCTGGCATTTTGCCAGGTACCATCCAGACTTGTTTACAGACTCTAACATTTCCCCCTTTTGTTTAATTTAAATAACTACCATAGTGGTTTTTACACAAACACCATAAATAATCTGCTACAAGCAGAAGGGGAGGATACAAAATGCCACAATACCAAGCCAATTGATGGCTCCATGCAAGAAGCCCTTGGAAAAATTATATCAGCAATGACACCGTTAGCAAAGATACCGAGTTACAATTTGTTGTAGATTACAGTTTGTTGTCTCAGTCCAGGTAAAGCAGTGTCTCAGTAGATTAACTCACAGTCCAGGTAAATCACAGTCCAGGTGAAAGACCCCAGCCCAGAAACCCCAGGCCCCATTGTGAAACCATCAGGGCATGTTGCTAACCCACTAAACACCGGAGAGGTCTATCTGTTAATCAGTTAAGGGTAGTCTATTGTGAAAGGACAGGATGGTTGGAAAAGAACAAAAAAAAACCAGGTCCCAGGGCATTCTTAGGCAAATAGGAACTGATAACATAAAGTGAAGAACAACTTTGCCCTTTAGGTAATCTATATGCTGGGTTCAAAATAACCAATAAGAAACCTGTTGCTTACCGCGCGCGCGAAACCTGCCCCTTTATCCTATAAAAGACCTGTACCCCAAAGCCCGGTGTGCCAGTTCACCAAAGCTCCGGCTGAGGTTTTGCTGAGCACCCGCAGGCGTCTGTGTATCAATAAATTGCCTCATGTTTTTTGCAGCCAGTGTCTCGTGCGTTCTTCCTTGGACAGGGACTCAGAGGGTCTTTCAGGTTCTAACTGGATTCTAATAGATTCTTACATATTTTTACGTAAAATAGGAGGGACTACTTTTATCTTCCAGAATCTGGTCTGTGAAAAGTCTGTCCTTTCAAAGCTACCTGGGTTTCTCTTCTCAACGTTACTTCCTGTCTACATTTCCTTGACGATAACAGGTAGTTGGCTGAGGAATGTGACATATCCTATCCATTAGGGCCAGGGAGGGCTGCAGGCAGATTGTTTCTTGGCAAAGAAAGCATGTGGGGGTCAGCACAGTGGGCCATTTTATAGGATTATTCTCTTAACCTCATGTTCCCACTGCCCTTGTCTATCTGCCCTCTAACAAGGCCGTGAGTCCAACAGCTCTTCTTTGTCACGCCCTCTTGCCTTGATGTTCTGCCTCATCTTGGCCCAGAGTCAAAGGGTCAGCTGACCGCAGACTGAACCTCTGAAACCTAAGGGGGCCAGGACTGGAGAAGCCAGCTTGTCATTTTGGGATCAGTTCCTTCTATCTACATCAGTGCATGGTACAGATACAGATGAGCCATCTGGAGGTGACTTATTTCAGCCCTGGAATTTCTTAAGTTTCCTTCAGAATTGCAGAATGGATTAAGGCATGCTGCTACCCAAAGGCCTGGAATGGCAGAGTTTTCAGAGCCCTGGCATCTCATTACAGTGACTCTTGGGATCTTCTGTTTACTTCTGTTGATGACAGTTACAGTGTTGATGATAGAGATTTTTCAGTATATTCAAGAAAAACATCAATAACAGGATATTCTAGGAAACCTCACTCAAAAGTTCCACATTATGCAAAATGGTAACTACTTAAAGGAACAACTTTTGATAAATGAGTATTTAGAATATGACAGTCTCAAAAAAACCTCTCAGCATGAAAAGGAACAGAAATTATATCTCAAAAACAGATGTCATGAAAAAAAATGAACTCTTTTCAAAATTTTTGCAAAACACAGGATGTTCTGTGAAGGCCATTGATCCTGTAAGAGAGTAAAATGTTACCCTTCACCATGGGCATAAAAGACTGGAGGAACTGGAAGCACACTTGCCAAGATAAGGAATGATCCCTTTTAAAGATAAATGATGAAAATTCCAGGTTTGTCAAAATTATTAGTGGATTGCATTATTATGTGATGAAGAGGAAAGTAAATGGCCATAGATCGACAGTGGCACATCTTCTGGAATTCATCTTTCAATAATGAATTTGTCTTCTGGGAGAAGAACATGTATATTTTTAGCTGCAACAAAGAAATTATCGATTGCTTTACCTGCAATTATATCTTTGAAAAGAGAATTGACTGTATTTAATCTGCTTTAATGTGAGAAAAGAAGAAAAGGACTTGGTCCATTATGGAACCAGGGAGAGAGAAGCTGCAAGAGGAAGAAAATGTTGTTTTCCATCATGACTTAGATCAGCTGCCATGTTCCTTTGTGGGGAAGAGGAAGGAGAATTGGGTCTGGAAAGCTCTTGCCTTTTCTCTAATGGCCCTCAGCAATTATTCTTTCTCTTTTCAGAAGCATCCATAGAACCAATTAGAGAACCTGATAAACAGATAATCATTTCAGTGTCTTCTGGTTTTGATAACACAACAAAAACTGGAATACAGCAGTGTTTTGTTCACATCTGTAAGTTTATATCATCATTAAAAACTTTTTATTTTGCAATAAAATATAATTTCAAACATACTGAATAGTTAGGACAAAGAATTTCCATATAAACTTAATCTAAATTTTCAGTTGTAGTTGTTCATATTTTGCTCAATTTTAAGATATGCTCCCCACATCTTTACTGATTATTTGATAGTAAATTGAGGACATCTTGTTCTTTTGCTTAAATATTTTCCAAAGATTTTTGTCTTATATAACCATACTACAATGATCAAAACCAGGAAATTTAGTATTGATACTGTACTATGATCTAACCTATAATCCATGGTCATATTTTGTCAGTTGTTCCCATAATGTCATTTTTAGGTATTTTCCTTCCATGTTCAGGATCCTGCAGTACAACTATTCATTATGTTTGAAATTATACTTTATAATAAGTCTTTTTTTTCTTGATCTTGGCATTTTAAAAGTCAACATTTTTAAATTAATTGGTGTGTGTCATAAAATGCACCCACATTAAATCCTGAGCAATATGTTTCAACAAATCTATATACAGACTTCTTATAAACTAATCAGTTGAGACATAGGACATTTCCATCACCCCTACAAGTTCATTTCTGCCCCTCACCACCCACCTGGTCCCATGTAAATAATGGTATTTTCTTTTTCACTACGAGTTAGTTTTTCATATTCCAGAATTTCATGTATCATGTACTCTTTGTATCTGACTTCTTTTTGCTCAGCATGTTTTTAAAATTAATCCACATTTTTCATGTAAGAAATAAGAAAGTAAGTCAAAGGAATGCTTTTTAAACTTTGAATGATGGGTTCTCCCAGGTGGGAAGACGGAGGAGTTATGTTTGGGAAGGGCCATGCAGAAGGCTTCCAAGGTAGGGGTGAAGTTTCACTTTCAGATAATAGGTACAGGGTATTTATTTACATCATGTATATTTTATATACATATATAATTTTATATGTATAAATTGGTAATTTTAAAATTTTGCAACAGCTATATAGAGATAGCAATGGACCTGTCCTTTTTGCTCTTTTAAAGCATATAACTGTGATTTTTTTGGTACATGTACAGACATGTATAACTGACACCACAGTCAATTTTAGCACATTTTCTGCACCCTCAAAAAGAAGCCCATACCTTTACCTATCTCCTCTGTCCCCCTTTGCAGCCCTAAGTAAGCTACTTTCTTTCTCTGTAGGTTTACCTTTCTTGGACTTTTGGGTAAGGGAGCCACCTGGGCTTGTGTGCCTGGCTTCTCTCACTTAGCATAATGTCTTTAGGGCTCCTCTAAGTATTTTCTTTTTCACTACGAGTTAGTTTTGCATATTCCAGAATTTCATGTATCATGTACTCTTTGTATCTGACTTCTTGTGTGTGTCAGTACTTCCCTCCTTTTGTGATTGTCACAATGATTTCTTTAAATTCTTATCTTGAATGCTGGTGCTCAAGGAAAAATTAGAAGGAAACAAGAAAGACAGAGCTTTCCCTGGAGATCCTAAAGGACCTTCATCTACTTCCAAGACCTCTGGAGGGGGTGGTACATTATTTCAGAATGTGACCAACTTTTCCTGAAACTAGAGATGCTACACCAGAACGGAACTCTGGTTCTCAATGAATGTGAATGAGGCAGGGAGTGGAAGAAAAGTAATTTTACTGAGAAAAGGGGACACCAATCAATGAGAGAGATCTAGCAGCAGGATGGAGGGAAGGAGGGGAGCTTCCTGAAGCAGAGGAACAGACTGTGAGTCAGGAAATTCAGGGTAAAGATGGTGAGTTCAGCTGGGGTGCAGGCTCTGAGGGGAAGGGAGGGATAAAGGGGAAGGGCAGCAGGTGTTAGACCCCAGAGGTTATGACAGGCAGGAGCTGGGGCTGGGGCATGGGTCAAAGGTTAATGCACCAGCAACAGCAACTTGTGCCTGGAAGTCCACAGCACCGGGGCACAGCTTTAGAACCCTGCATTTGTATTTCAGGCCCATTGTGAATATTCATTCATTTAATCATCAACCTCTCCATGAAGTGCCTGCTATGTGACAGACTATGCAAAGAACCAGAGATACAATATGACCCTGTCCCTGCCTTTTGGGGACTTACCACCTCATGGGAACATTTGTTGCTTCTTTTCTATCTCCCCACCTTTCTTGGAAGTATATTCAGCATAGAATAGGCAAATTGCATTTTTTTAATGAAAACAATTGAAGAAAGTATAACTTTTTACATTTAGATAATTATTATTATTTACAGAAGTGGAGCATCTGAATGAACATAGAGTTTATTTTGTAAGATGAAAAAAGTTCTGGAGGCTGGTTGCACAACAATGTGAATATCCTTAACTGTTCAACTGAACATTTAAAAATGGTTAAGGTAGTAAATTTTATGTCATGTGCATTTTACCACAATGGAAAATAAAAAAAAATAATAATGCAATATGGAAGAAGTAGAACTCAATTTTTCAACATTTTTTAAAGTTAACAATACAAACAAAATAGAAAATGAAAAAGCTAATTTTCCAATATTAATGTTTACCTTGATGTCAGTGGGAGGTTGTTTGTTTTGTGTTTCTTTTTCCCATAAAAAGTAACTACATGCTTAGGAACTTCAGATGTTTACATAAAGGGAGGGCATAAGAAATGAAGTACAGGGGCTGGGGTTGTGGCTCAGCAGGAGAGCGCTTGCCTAGCATGTGTGAGGCCTTGGGTTCGATCCTCAGCACCATATCAAAATAAATAAATAAAATAAGTGTTAAAAAAAAAAAAGAAATGAAGTACAGGCCAGGTCCAGTGGCATGGGCCTGTAACCCAGCTACTCTGACAGGTTGGGATAGGAAGATCGCAAGGTCAAGGCCAGCCTCTGCAACTCAGGGAGACTCTTCCTCAAAATAAAGAATAAAAGGGGCCGGGGATATAGCTCAGTGTTAGAGTACTAGTGGGTTCAATCCCCAGTAGTGAAAAAAAAAAAGTGATACTTTAAAATTTCCTTGCACTTTAAACCATTGTGATGATTAATACATACATGGATTTATAGTTCTGAAATTTTTTCAGTGATAACATTTGTCCCAATGTGGATATTCCAGGGCAGTTATTAAAGCATTCCTATCTCCAAGCTGGGCCTCTCACCCTGAAAATATTCTTTATTAAGAATATTAAAAGCAGGAAGTGGCCTTGAGTCAGCTGACCTTGGCCATCATGCTGGCTCTCACTGAAGAGTTCTATTTATTTAGTGTGTTCTTCAAGTTTTGTTCCCTTCCTGACATCTCAGCCCCTATCTTCTCTGAATGCAGCACAGTTCCTTTTGAACCCCAGTAACCCAGGGGCACCAACCAGTCTAAGATCCGGTGTGGACTAAGCGTGCTGGGGATTTAGTGAATTGTTGAAAGTCATGCCCCTTTTTTGTAATGCAGCTGCCTGTGAATAGAAGGTATAATGTGACTCCAGGCTCAGTTCATCGTTATCTTTTCTCAGCTGTGCCCCGCAATTGGTATTTCTGATGTTAAACTGATACACCAAGGAAAAGAAAATCCTGTGGTTTCTGGGAGCTTCAAACTTAATTTTGACTTTTTCCCTGATTTCAGGGAAGAGAATCTATGAATAATGGAATTAGACCTGAAGCCAGTCCTTGATATGCTTACTTAATTATGAAGGTCCTTGGTTGCATTTGCCTTGATGGTCACTGGATATTCTTAGGTGTTTATAAGACAGTTTTAGAACAGACATGAGGCTCTCTTGTCTGCTCATGACTTCCCAAGTAAAAGTAATGTTACTTTCACAATATTTAAAAATGATATTCTATTTCAGTTCACAGATAGAATTTTGCATATTAAATTATGGCCTGAGCATCTTTAAAACATTAGAAAGGTCTCAAGGACAAAGACGGTGACTTCTCTTTGATTTGGTAACTGCAGTGTGGAAATGCATGCATTGATTTGATATTAAACCTGAAATTTAAGATTACTGTTATGGTTTGGCTGTTAAAGCCCCCACCAGGGGGCCATTTGCTGAAGGTTTGGTGGCCAGTCTGTGGTGCCCCTGGAGGTGGTGGAAGCTTTAGGATGTGGGCCCTGGGGGAAGGATGGACCTAGGTCAATGGGAGCCGCCCTTGAAGGGGCTCTGGGGACTGTGGCCTTTCCTCTCTCCCTGCTTTCTGGCCACCCTGAGAAGAGCAGCTTCCTTCCTCCACATTCTTCTCACCATGTTTCTCCTCACCGCAGACCCAAAAAGAGAGGGACCAACCTGCCATGAACTGAAGCCATGAACCAAAATAAACCTTTCCTCTTTTAGCTTCTCAGGAATTTGTAATAATAACATGAAGTCAACATAGTTATAAAAAGAAACAGGTAAAATTGTAAACATATAATTATTTAATCCAGTATATCCAAAATATTATTTAATATGTGAACAATATAATTGTGTGATCACTTGTTTTTTGGTTCTGAGAGTGCAGCTCAGCGGCACCATTCGAAGTGCCATCAGCAGCCCTTTGTATTTTATTTTGAGACGGGGTCTTACTAAGTTACCAAGGCTGGCCTCTCAAACTTGGAATCCTCCTGCCTTGGCCTCCTGAGCTGATGGGATTCCAGATGTATGTGATCATGCCTGGCTTGTGATCAATTATAAATGAACTGTTTAATATCCTTCGTTTATTTTTTTTGTAACTAAATCTTTGAAATTCACTCTGTATTTTATGTTTCCAACATGCCTCAACTCAGAGTAGCCACACTCAGGTGCCCAGTAGCCACACCTGGCAAGTGGCTCTGCATGGAAATACAGTTCTCGGGGCTCTGACTCCCCCAACCTCAAGGAGATGAAGGGCATGACCCCCTCAATGTTTCTACCAGAGGCAGGGGAACGCCCCTTCCCACCAACATCTCTCCTCAGGCCCTAGGAGGAAGTAAGAGTCTCCCCAAGAAACTGAGGAGAATGCAGAAAGGAGGAAGTTTCCAGAAATGGACCACTACTTTCCACCTGCTGTTTGGTGTGGACCAAGCAAGAGGGGACCCCATGCCTTCAAGTCTGTCCGCAGCCTTGACCTCAAGTTTTGGGGGCCACAGGGCCCATGTGGTCAGAGTGTGGTGGTCTGTTTCCTTCTGTGGGGTGGGGTACTATGTGAGTTGAAGCAACAATCCCATGCATAACGCATCTATGTGCATTTCTGTATTACTCAAGAGATCCAATTTTAAGAAGAAAAGGAAATCAGTACCTGAATGGTATTATACTGTCTTTCAGATAACTTGTAATCAACAAGGTTATCAAACCCTGAGATCCTGTCAAAAATAGATACAAAAGTGTATGTATTAGCTGTTGCTTTATAACAGATCACCCTGAGAGTTATTTAGCTTATAATGGGCTGGTCAGCCATTTAGGCTGGCCCATCTTTTGCTCTGGTCTCAGATGGGATCCTTCATGTAAGTATGCGTATGTACGTGAGTCTGCATGTGTGGTTGGTGTGGCTAACTGCTGGTTGGCTAGGTGGTGCGCTCCTGGAGGTAAGCTGGCTGTCAACTGGGGCACCCTGATTCTCTTCCCCAGGGCATCTCATTCTCCAACAGGCTAGTATGGGCTCATTATTCTCCTGGAGAGGGCAGCGTTCTGGAAGGAAAAAAACAAAACAAAACAAAACAAAACAAGAAGCATTCAGGACCTTTAGACACACTGTCATATCCACTGCGTTCTATTGGCCAGAGCAAATAAGACCAGCCCAGATCTAATCTGGGAGAAATAGATTGGACTCATCAATGAGAACAGCAGTAAAATCACATTTCAAAGAGCACAGGTACAGGGAAGAATGAAGAATTGCTGTTATTTTTGCAGTCAGTATCATTATGCCTTTTGCTGCAGAAAGTCTTCTAAGGTTTTGGAAAATGACACTTCTTCAGGAATAGAGGGTTCCTTTGAGATTCGTGTGCATCTAGAACTCCACCATTGGGAATAATCGAGAGAATGCTGAATGTCTTGGAAGGACTTGGAATGACACAGGGAAATGACTGAGGTCTGAGCTTAGGCATCAAGAAGGCCCTAGCAACATATTTTTCATTTCTAAATCGTAGGAGAAATTTGAAAACCTGTATAATGTACTCCACATGTTTAAAAATTCTTTTCATACCTTTTTGGTATTTGCAGGCTATTTATGATTTTCAACACAAGCTAAGTCAAACTGTCCCCAAAACAATGTTACTCTGAAAGCAAGTGACATAAAAATAGAAGTGCTGAGAAGACATTTCTCCCTGCTGCAATTTAGTTGAACAGCTGAGTATGACTTGAAAAAGTCCCTTGATTTTAAAAGGGCAAAGCTATTTCCTGAGCTCCCAAACTGAAGGTGTGGCAGTGGGGTCAGTCCCCATCACACAATGAAATCACTTAGAGCTAATGCATCCTAACTCTGACTCAGAGGCTTTCATCCCTGGGTGCCTATTAGGATCACCTGGGAGCCTTTAAAATTCCCTGCACCCTAAATTGCAAGACAACAGTTAAATCAGAATCTCTGGAGTAGGACCTGGGCATCAGTGGTTTTGAAGTTCTCCAGGTGATTATAGTGCTCAGTCAAGGCCAAAACCCACTGCTTTAAACCAGCATTTCTTGGTGAACAAGTTGCAAATGATTTCTCAAATAAGTATAAGACACTGGCTGTTGAGTGAGAGCCTTCCTGTCTTACCTGCGATGCCTGCTATCTTTGCACAAGTCAACCTCTGCTACAGCTGTTGTTCCTGAGCCCCCCAGCTCCATGGGCACTGATGTCATTCTACGCATAGAGCAGTGTGCCAGGTTTCCTGCCTTTGGTGCACGTCACTGACTTTGCTGGGGAAAATCGCATCATAAAAACTCAAGATCTTTAAACATTTTATTGATATATAACTTGCATATAGAAATAAAAGCACAAAGTATTCCTATAACTTGATGAATTATTCCAAAGTGAATAGAACCACTTATGCCTCCCCCAAATTACTTTCTCCCAACTCCCAAAGGCTACCAAGATCTGAAGAGCTAACATTGTGTTTGTTTGTTTGTTTTTACGTATAGGACTCAATTTTTATTCCACTTTCTCCACATAAGATCTATATTTTAACTAATAGGCAACTTTATAAATTTTTCGTAGAAAGACTAATACCCTGTTCAAAGGTGCAGGTCTGCCTCCACAGAGAACTGCATACAGTTAAAACCTTCATAACCTTCCGGTTATTCAACATGAAGACTAAGACCCAGTATTAGCATCCCGCCTCTGGACCACAGTTATCTAAGAGGTCAAGAGCCTAATCGGAATACACTGGAGAACATAAGCCAAGAGATCCTGAAGACCTAGGAAAAGAACCCTGAATTCTCAGACAGTAGCCACAGCTTCCTGCTGCTACGGATGTACAATTCCTATACTGGGCTCATTTCTTCCTCTAAAAAAACCCCACTGATTTTTGTAGGCTTAGTTCTTTAACCCTCAGAGAACTCATCTATCTAGGCAACTAACAAAAAAATAATCAGAAGCATGTATCTTTGCCCAAAGTCTCCAGAGGGTTCAACTGCAGGAACTTTCTGTAATTTGTTACATAAGGCAACCTATTCCATTTTTTTTTTTCTTAAAGGAAACTTTTTCTTTGGTTTCTGTAGTTTTTCCGTGAGTCTGTGCTTGGTCTCTTCCATCCTGCTTTGCAGATACTCCTTGACAGGAGGTGGTGTCAACATGTAGCCACAACTGTGCAATGACTTCTCCGTAAAGGACAGTCCTCCCAAGGTCACTGTGCAGCGCAGGTGTTGCGATCTGAAACATGGCTTTGCTGTCCGGGCATTTCCAGTCTGGGAATTTTTTCAGGGTGTTCACCATGCTGTCGGGTAACCCAAGGAGCTCCAGGACAGGAATGGCGTTCAGTCCTCTTGTGGCTGCATAATCAAATGCTCCAAACCAGACACCAGAAGTCATTAGAGGCACAGGAATCAAAACTTTCCCATATTGCCTAAATGTCTTCTTAAATTGCTGATAAAGACTAATAGATTTGTCTTGTAAAGAATCAAGGTCTTCTTTTTTCCTGAAAAAGTCACTTTTTCTGTGACACGGGACCACAAAGGACCTGCTGTCTGGGAACCTGAGCACCTGATGACTGTCTCTCCTTTGCAAGACGCGGCAGCAGGTAAGGGCAGGCACTGCTTCTAAAGATCTTGAACCCAAACTTCTTTAGATTCAGTACTATTCTAAAGCAACGGCCACCTGTGTTCTGACGGGGTCCACAGAGACCGGTCTTCTGTGGTTCCAAGCATGTCCTGTGTGCCAGCCGAGACTCAGTCCGTGGTGCATTCCATTGCATTTTGAATGATGGTGAGGGATTTCAGCTTCTCACAGAGGCTAGACTCAGGACCGGGGCCGCTGTTCTCACCGCACAGCTGGACCTCAGCTTCTCCACCTGCCGCAGTCTCTGTCTGGGCACAAATCACGAGCCTCCACACAGCTTGTGGATTCAAACAGCAATTCTTTATTCCCGAACTCACACGGGCCGTCTACAAACACGTTCTGGGGAAATCCACATTCTCTGCCCAAATCCACCACTCCACTGGGCTTCTATCTCCCAAATATACTATCTGACCCTAAGAACTCAAGAGGAACTCAGGCAGCAGGATACGCCCTATTCTAAACGGGGAACACCCTAATCTCCTATTATGCTAAACCAGGAACACCCTAAACACGGATCCACCCTGGTCCTTGAGCAAGGTCACCTTTCAGGAGTCCTTCCACTAGACAGCATGGGAGTACGCTGGCAAGGAAATTGTCATACCTACTTGGCTGATGGCTCCCAGCATCTCCCCCCTTCTGATTAATTAAACAACAAGTAATGTGGCTTAAGGACCGTGCCTGGTAGGTTGTCCAGTTCAACATATGGTTCTTACCCGTCATTGGAAAACTGACCTTTAGGCGTCAGCCTCCTGTCTTAGGTTGATACCACTGCAACTGGATCATACCCGTCACTGACTACCGGTCCAGCATACAGCCATACTTGTGGATAGGTCTATGCACCAGTGGGGGGGTGAGGTTCTTTGCCTCACCTCTGTTGGCCCCCAAATTTGGCCTTGGTGCCAGTGGGGGAGTGAGGTTAATGTGGCTTAAGGACCGTGCCTGGTAGGTTGTCCAATTCAACATATGGTTCTTACCCGTCATTGGAAAACTGACCTTTAGGCGTCAGCCTCCTGTCTTAGGTTGATACCACTGCAATTGGATCATACCCGTCACTGACTACCGGTCCAGCATATAGCATTGGCCCCCAAATTTTAGACCATCACTAGCAGAAGGGAGGAGGATACAGAAATGCCACGACACCAAGCCAATTGACAGCTCCTTTGGAAAAATTGCATCACTGGTGACACCATCAGCAAAGATATGCCAGCACTACCACAATTAACATGTGGTGCGCTGGCAAGGAAATAAAAATTGCATCACTGGTGACACCATCAGCAAAGATATGCTAGCATTACCACAATTTGCTGCACTAAACATAGTTACATAGTCCAGGCAAGTTCTGCAAGCGGTTCAAAGTGGAGGAATCTATCAATATGTCTGTCTCCTCCCAAAGTCCGTTTCCTCCCAAAGTAAGTTGACTCCTTGATTGAGCATATTGTTGAGTTATATTCATTGGGATGAGGATAGGAATTCTGGCAATGATGCTAAAGAGACATTATCCTGAAAAGAATTATTAAATATAATGAAAAGGAAAGGTGAAAGTAAACAAACAGATCTGTTAACCTCCTTAAAAAACAATCCTTAACAGCTGTTTACCTGATTTAAATTAGTAAACAAGCAGATCTGTTAACCACCTTTAAAAACAATCCTTAACAGCTGTTTACCTAATTTAAATTAAGCCGTTTAAATCATGTGAAAAAAAAATAATAATTTGGATCCATTTTTTTCATGAGCGCTCCTCATATATGATATATGGATATATGCACACACAGACATACAACACAAAACACAAAAGTACAACACATAAGACAATAATAAAGGCCTTGTAGCTTTACCTAGGTGAAATCTCCATTGCAATGTTTAAAAACTCCACAGTCAAAAAATAAAACTGATCAGAAAAACATTAACCTAGGTTTGTATGAGCTCAAAAAATAAAAATAGAACCTTATGATGTGGAAAAATGCAATAATAAAATAGATATTGAAAAAAGCATCCTGGTTAATCACTGTCACAGATGTAAGAATGGCCAAGCTGGAGTTCTGGATATCAGCTGTAATGGATTTGAGTCAAATCATCTTCTTTTTGGTCTGTAGAAATTGCTTTAGTTAGTCTCTCTGGAATCCAAATCGGTTGCTGTACTCCCTGTGGAAAAACACAAACAGAGCCCCGACTCCAGACAATTACTGGGTCAGGGCCTTTCCATTGTCCTGTTAGAATATCTTTCCAAAGTACTTTAGGCTTATGTACATTTTTTGGATACATATGCCTTTCCGTAGCACTAAGTCCTGATGAATCCAAATTTAAAAAGTTTAGAGTAAAAAGCATTATTTTAAGTTTATCTTTGGGGGATATATACCCCTTTCCAATTCCCTCTTTTTGCTTTAATAAGTACGTTTTAATAGTTTGATGAGCTCTTTCAACTATGCCTTGTCCCTGTGGATTGTATGGGATTCCTGTTATATGAGTAATACCAAATGATGAACAAAATTGTTTAAAAGAGGTAGAGGTATAGCCATGACCGTTATCGGGTTTTAACTGTTTAGGAACGCCCACAGTGGCAAAATTTTGTAAGCAATGAGCTATAACATTTTTAGTTTTTTCTCCGGCATGAAGGGAGCCCATCAAAAATCCAGAAGAGGTATCAACTGTAACATGTAAATATTTTAATTTTCCAAATTCTGGCAAGTGTGTGACGTCCATCTGCCAAATATGGTTAGGTATCAGTCCTCTAGGATTGACTCCAAGATTAACTTGTGGTAAAAAGGTCACACAATTTTGACATTGTTTTATTATATGTCTGGCTTGTTCCTTAGTTATTTTAAAACGCTTTTGTAAAGTATTAGCATTAACATGGAATCTTTTATGAAAATTCATAGCTTCTTCTAGTGTAGAGAAAATAGTGTATGTCATGTGTAGTGTATGTCATGTGTAGTTTTGTCTGCTAATTCATTGCCCAAACTAAGGGCTCCAGGCAATCCTGTATGTGCCCTAATATGTCCTATAAAGAATGGATCTTTTCTGTCCCAGATTAGACTTTGTATAGTGGAAAACAAAGAGAAAACAGTAGACGAAGGGGAAATTCTACCAGCATCTTCAAGAGATACTATAGCATTAACTACATACTGACTATCAGAAAATAAATTAAATACAGAATCTTTAAACATCAAAAAGGCTTGTAAAACTGCATTAAGCTCTACCTTTTGAGCTGATTGTTTGGGTACTAAAAATGTAAAAGTTTGATCAGGGGTAACTACTGCTGCTGTACCATTATTTGACCCATCAGTGAATATATTTGGAGCATTCATGATAGGGGTTTTTCTTGTCATTTTTGGAAAAACTACAGGATGCTTAGATCAAAAAGACAACAAAGGATTAGATGGTAAGTGATTATCAAATGAAACATTAGATTTACACATGATTATTGCCCAAGTATTTAACTCATTATCTAACTCATCAATTTGATCCATAGTATATGGAGTAATAATTTTATTGGGAGAAATTCCAAACACTCCCTTCGCTGCTTTTATTCCTTTGAGGATTAATTGTCCTACAGCCTCAGGATACCTAGTAAGAATAGTGTTAGGAGAATAAGATAAATGTATACACAATAATGGACCTTCTTGCCAAAATACTCCTGTAGGAATATTTTTTGTTGGTAGTACAATAAATAATAAAGGCAAACTTATATCAATTCTATCCAAATGCATATTTTCCATATATGTTTCAATGATTTTTAATGCCTTTCTTGCTTCAGGCGTTAACATTCGGGGTGAGTTTGGATCTGATGGACCTTTTAGAATATCAAATAAAGGTCCCAACTCTCCTGTTGGTATGCCTAGATAAGGCCTTATCCAATTTATGTCTCCCAATAACTTTTGAAAGTTGTTAAGTGACTTGAGTTGATCTACTCGTATTTGAATTTTTGGTGGACGGACCATGGTTGAGGATAATAGAACTCCTAAATAATTAATTGGAAAATTTAATTGTACTTTATCTATTGCTATCTCTAGATTATAATTTTTTAATAAGTTTGTAAGTATGGCATAACATTCCAGCAATATGTTTTTATCTTTATGTGCCAATAATACATCATCCATATAATGAAATATTTGTAGTTCAGGATTTTGATTTCTAAGTGGCTGGATTGCTTTGTTAACATATATTTGATGCATAGTTGGACTGTTAGCCATCCCTTGAGGGAGTACTTTCCATTCATATCTCTGATCAGGACCTTCATGATTTAATGCAGGGATAGTAAATGCAAAACGTGGACTATCCTCGGGATGAATTGGAATTGAAAAAAAATAATCTTTAATATCTATGGCTAAAACATGCCAGGTTTTTGGCAAAGCAGACAATTGAGGAATCCCTGATTGAGCAGGTCCCATAATAACCATCTCATTATTAATGGCTCTTAAATCTTGCAATAATCTCCATTTACCAGATTTCTTTTTGATGACAAAAATGGGAGTATTATGGGGAGATATGGAAGGTTGTATATATCCTTCCGCTAATTGTTGTTTGACCAGATCATGGGCTACTTGTATCTTTTCTTTAGTCAGGGGCCACTGAGGAACCCACACTGGTCTTTCTGATTTCCAAGTAATTTTGATTGTTTCAGTGGCCCTTTCTGAAAATCCAACCCATGTCTGTCTGTTCCTTGATCTATTTGAATTGGTGCTGTTATACCTTGTCCTTGTTTTCCTAATCTTTTTTCTTTCTTAAAACCTTGTCTAGCCCTAGTAGTGGGCGCATTAGGATTGATGTTATTTGTTAACGTCAAACCTAATTGATCTAGGACATCTCGTCCCCATAAATTTATAGGAAGATGATCCAATACATATGGCTGTATAGTTCCCTCACATCCTTCAGGATCCTTCCAATCTAATACCATTGCACTTCTATGGGGATTAGTAGCCACTCCTAGGCCTCGAAGCGTTTGAGTGGCTTGTTGTAATGGCCAATGTTTTGGCCATTCCTGACTAGATATGATGCTAAGGTCAGCACCTGTGTCCAGTAGCCCATTAAAGTCGTGTCCTTGAATATTTAGTTTTAACATTGGGCGAGAATCTAAATTTAAAGATGGCATAGCCCAATCTACACCTGTGGAGCCTAATCCCCTGGAACCTCTTTTTACACTATGACTAGGAAATTTATTATGTAGGCTGGGTATTATTAACAACTGTGCTATTCTATCTCCAGGTGAAATTACTGATATACCTCTTGGAGAACTAGCTATAATTTTTATTTCACCTACATAATCGGGATCAATTACCCCAGGACTTATCATAAGTCCTTTTAATGTAGATGAACTACGTCCCAATAATAAGCCTACTGTCCCTTGGGGAAGAGGTCCTTTTATTCCTGTGGGAATGATTTGAACTCCCATCTCTGGAGTTAGTACTGCTCTGGCAGAGGCGCAGATGTCCAACCCTGTGCTACCTCGGGTTTGTCTGATGAGGGATTTAATGGACAATGTGTCCTGGGCACTACTCTGATGGTGTTGCTGGGTTCCTCCACTGCCCCGTATATTTGTGGTTGTGGGCCCCGGAGCATTGGGCCCCACTGTCCGTTTTTTGGCAATGGAGCCTGATGCCTTTCTCCACGATATCGTGGGTAAATACCTGGTCCTTGTCCGTTTTTTGATAAGGGAGTACCCTCTATGGTAGTTTGAGAACGGCATTCATTAGCCCAATGTCTCCCTCTACGGCATCGTGGGCAAATACCCGGTATTCTATTTCTTTGATACCTAGTTTTGTTATACCCTCCTCCTATGGGGCAACTCCTTTTAAAATGTCCTGTTTGTTCACAATCATAGCATGTTTTTGGCCTGGCATCTAAAGCCTGTTGTACTGCAGCTGCCAAGACTTGCCCTTGTTCATTAATATCTCTACATAATTTAATATATGTGTTTAAATCTTCATGTCTCCATGGTCTAATAACCTCTCTGCAGCAACGATTTGCTTGGTCATAAGACAGTTGTTTTATTAATGGCATTGCTTGTTCCGTATCCCCCAAAATTTTGGCAGCCGTTTGAATTAGCCTATCTACAAAGTCAGCGTAAGGTTCATTAGCTCTCTGTATTACCTTAGATAGCTGACCTTGTAAATCTCCATGTCCTTGTAAAGTCTTCCATGCCCTAACTGCGTCTGCAGCAATTTGTGCATATATAGCAGGATCATATTCAATTTGTTGCCGCTGACCCTCATAAGGTCCTTTCCCTAGCAACATTTCTAGATTTCTTTGAGGGTAACCGGCTGCTGCATTTCACCTAGCTGTCTCCCTGCAAAATTCCTCATTGGCAACCTTCCATAACAAATATTGTCCTCCATTTAGCACAGATTTACACATGCTAGCCCAGTCTGCTGGCGTCATGTCCAAGTTAGTAATGGACTCGACCATGCTTACCGTGAAGGGAGCTTGGGGACCATAAGTTGTTACAGCCTCCTTTAACTGCTTCACTGTTTTAAAATCTAAAGCACGGTGAATTCGCTGCCCTCCTACCTGTTCAAGTACAGGACATGCTAATCTTTGAGGTTCTGTCTCAGGATCCCAATTATCAACTACAGGGTTTGAGGGTCACTCAGCTGTCTCTATCGGTGGGGCTGTTGGTTGAATTACACCCTCTTGTGATAAAACGGAGTTAGTAACAGCCTCCTGTTGTGGCCTTTTTCCTAACAACCCCTTTTCCTTTAAATTTTCTTCCTCTGTCTGACTAGCTCGAGAGACCTTCTCTTTTGCTTGATCTAAAATGTCTTTCTCCATGTTCTGAACCTCTAACAATTTACTTAACCTCTTTTCAGTTTGTTTTAATCTACTATAAAGATAACGCAACCCAATAAGATAACACAGAACAAAACCGAAACTGAATGAAACAAAAACGGAATAAAAAATCGTTGTATCAATTTTCTCTTCCTCAGGGCCGACAAACTTCAAATCTTCAGTCAACCATTTTTTCCAGTTTGCCTGAGAAATTTCTAGGGATAGGCAGCTTGAAAGAAAAACAAAATAAATCAAAAGAAGAACACATTGTTTTTTGAAATGGTCACCCATTCTCTCGCCTTCCCTCAGGGGCGAGCAATTTCACTTACCCCCAAGCTTCAGGCGTTCCGCGTACGAGCCACCAGATGCCGCAGTCTCTGGCTGGGCACAAATCACGAGCCACCACACAGCTTGTAGATTCAAACAGCAATTCTTTATTCCCGAACTCACACCGGCCGTCTACAAACACGCTCTGGGGAAATCCACGTTCTCTGCCCAAATCCACTGGGCTTCTGTCTCCCAAAATATACTATCTGACCCTAAGAACTCAAGAGGAACTCAGGCAGCAGGATATGCCCTATTCTAAAGGGGGAACACCCTAATCTCCTATTATGCTAAACCGGGAACACCCTAAACACGGATCCGCCCTGGTCCTTGAGCAAGGTCACCTTTCAGGAGTCCTTCCATTAGACAGCATGGGAGTACGCTGGCAAGGAAATTGTCATACCTACTTGGCTGATGGCTCCCAGCATCCACCAATGTGCTTGGCCACAGCATAGAGCTGAGTCTCTCTAACATTGTCCTTTTATAAACAATTTTTATTACAGAAAAATTTAAACTTATGCAAAATGAACAAAATATTATAGAACACCCACCCAACTTTCTTAAAAAATATTTTTAGTTGTATGTGGACATGACTCCTTTATTTTATTTATTTTTATGTGGTGCTGAGGATCGAACCCAGTGCCTCACACGTGCTGGACAAGTGCTCCACCACCGAGCCACAGCCCTAGCCCTTAACCTGAATTTGAACAGCTAGTTATTGTCTGCCATTTTTGTTTCCTCCTTTCTCTACCCCCCACTGTATTAGTTATCACTGTAACAAAAATACATGAGAGAATCCATTTATAAAGCAAAAAGGTTTATGTTGGCTCTCAGATTTGGAGATTCCAGTCCATGGTGGGCTGGCCCTGTTGCTTTGGACCTGTGGTGAGGAAGCACATCATGGCAGAGGCGCATGGTGGAACAAAACCACTCACCTCATCCCCAGGAAGAAAGAGAAAGAGGAGGGACGGAGGTGTTGCTCAGTGGCAGAACTTATGAACAAAGTCCTGGGTTCAATCCCCAGCACAAGAGGGGTAAGGAGGGCAGAGTGGGCCAGAATCCAGTAATCCCCTCAGAGACACCCTCCCATCGACCTGAAAGTCTCCCACTAGGCCCCACCTTGTAAAGCTTCCATTGCTTCCCCACTAGCACCACCCTGGAGGTCAAGCTTTTGACTTACTTAAGTTTTTTTTTTTTTAAGTTTTTTTTCCCCCCACAAAGCAAAATGTACACACATTGAAAGGCACAGCTCTTCACCAGGTGTAATGGCACCCGCCTGTAATCCCAGCAATTTGGGAGGCTGAGACAGGAGGATTGCAAGGGCAAGTCCACCCTCAAAAACTTAGTAAGACCCTGTCTAAAAATTTACATTTTGTTTGATAGCAAAGATTGAACCCAGGGATACTCTATCACTGAGCTCCACCTGCAATCCTTTTAAATTTCTTTTTTAATATTTATTTTTTTTAGTTTAGGTAGACACAATATCTCTATTTTATTTTTATGTGGTGCTGAGGATCAAACCCAGTGCCTGCTAGGCGAGCGCTCTACCACTGAGCCACAACGTCCAGCCCCCTTTTAATTTTTTACTTTTGAAACACAGTTACTTAGGGCCTCTCTAAATTGCTGAGGCTGGTCTTGAATTTGCAATCCTCCTGCCTCAGCCTCCCAAGTGAGATTACATGTTTTGTGCCACTGTACCTGGCAAAAAAAATATATATATATAAATAAATAAATAATATATATATATATATATATATATATATATATATATATATATATCTTTAAAAAAAGAACATTGAAAGGAACAGATGTTTGGTTTGACAGATAAAAACATACATACAGGGGCTGGGGTTGTGGCTCAGCAGTAGAGCACTCGCCTAATACGCGTGAGGCCCTGGGTTGGATCCTCAGCACCACATAAAAATAAATAAATAAAATAAAGGTATTATGTCCAACTACAACTAAAAAAAATAAATATTAAAAAAATATGCATATAAACTTCACCACCTTTAAGAGTAGGGTATTTCCATTAACCCCAGGAAATTCTCTCACATTCCCGATATTTTTTTCCTTCTTCAGAGATGAGCGCTGGCCTGATTTTTCTACTCTAGAGTCACAGTGCCTGACATGGGACAATAGGTATGATTTTATGTCAGCCTGTCCTACTCAGCAGAGTGTCTGAGAGTCATCCATGATTTGTGGCTCAGTAGTTTGTTCCTTGATGGTGCTCTGCAGCATTCCGCTGTGTGAATGTGCTACGATTTGTTCATCCATTTTCCTATTGTTGGGAGGAATTTCCGGAGGAGGGATTTCCGGAGGAGGGATTTCCGGTTGGTGTGGTGTGTCCCAGGAGAAGGCTGCCTTGGTGGCATTCCCGGGAGTTTGGAAATAAAGTTTGTTCCTGCTTGAGTGGCTCTTGATTTTGTGCCCAGCCAGACTGTGGCAATAAGAAAATGCTAAACTGTTTCCAAAGTCAATGTATCATGTTGCACTCTCGGTTTTAGTTTCTGTAAATCCTCATTATTTGGAGAGGGTTTCACTGGTACTTGCTCTTTTGTTTTATTTCCTTTCATTTTTGATACTGGGGCTCGAACCCAGGGGCACTCTGGGGCGCTCTACCACTGAGCTACAACTCTGGTCCCTTTGATTTTTTACTTTGAGACAGAGTCTCACTAAGTTGCTGAAGGTCTTTCTAAATTGCTGTTTGAACTTTGATCCCCCTCCCTCAGCCTCCGGAGTTCCTGGGATTACAGGTGTGACCACTGGGCTCAGTTTGCAAGTTCATTTCTGAAGTTAGCCATTCTAATAGGTGAGTGGTTCCACCTTGTGGAGCCTGTTTCATTTGCAGAGGAACTGTTCTGCTGAGACCCCTCTCCAGGGATGCAGAATGCTGTGTTGACATTCTTTCTTCCTTTCTGCCATTTAAAGGTTTCCGTTGTTGCTTTTCTGTTGTTTTTGACCCGTCACCCATCATTCACATCATTTCCCCTGCACATAATATGTTGCTTTTACTGACTGATTTCAGGGTTGTTAGAAATCTTTTGATTATCCTGTGCTTAAGGCACAGTTTCATTTGCATTTTCTTCTTAAGGTTTTATAACTTTAAAGATAAAATTTTAGGTTGTCTACCAGATTTTGGAATTTTTAGCTATTCTAAATGTACTTACTTTCCTGTCTTGTGTAATTTTTCTGTCTCTCCGTTCTTTTTCTGGTACTCAAACAACCCACAAATCTCCAAGGCTTCATTCATTTTCTTCAAACATTTTTCATTCTTTTCCTCAAATTGGAGCATTTCTATCATTCTGTCTTCAGGTTTCTTCTACTGTTTCTAGTTAGCTGATGACTCAAACGTAATTTTTAAATTACTTTTTATTGTTCTTTTAAAATGATTTCTAGTCTCTGCTTAATTTCCACAACTGCTTATTCATTATGAATTCATTATGAGAATATTTTTCACGACGTCCACAAATGCATGTGATTGCTGCTTTCAGATTCTTCTAATCGCAGACTTACAATTTGGGGTTGGTTTCTACTGTCTGATTTTTTTTGTTGTTGTTTTTGCTTCACATATAAATTATGTTTTCCTATTTCTTTACATGTCAGATAATTTTTTTTACTGTGTACTAGATATTATACATGACCTCTATAGAAACACTGGATTCTGTTGTGCTCTTTAAGAGTGCTGACATTTTTCTATCAGAGTTTTCTTGACTAGACTCAAAACTCAAGTCCCTCTCTCTCCCCTACAGTGGACACAACTGAAATCCTCTCTCCATTCCTTCATCTTCCAACTGCTGTTTTTATTCTGATAGATTTATGTGTGTGTGTGTGTGTGTGTGTGTGTATTATATATATATATATATATTTTTTTTTTTCCTCTGAAATATCCCTCCTAATTTTCCAGTTACTTAGCTAGCCCCAAAATATGCTCTCTGATCCCACAAGTAAAACTGGTTTTCTGCCTACCTGGAACATGTACAAATTATGAAGCACTTGAAGATTAGAAAGACTCAAGCTTGTAAATACCTCCTGTTTCAGTTCCCATCATTCAAGGTGGACTACAAGTTCCACTTGCTTTTTGGTGTGTGTGTGTAACATTTAGATACATGTTTTAAATAAATATGTATAATATTTTGTCCAGGTTTTATAATTTTTATTTAGGGTTAGTTCGGCCAGCTACTGCATCATTATGGGAAGCCAGAATCTCTGTATTTTTAAAACATTTATATGAAAGGAAGCATGTAGTATGCATATTTTTGCATTTGACTTCTTTTATGCAACATTATGTTCGTGATATTTATTCTTGCCAGTGCATGTAGCAATAGCTTGTTCATTGAAATGTCTTTTTAAAACTGGGTGCAATAGCATGTGCATGACCTCAGCTACTTGGGAAGCTGAGATAGGGGATCGAGAGTTCAAGACCCGCAGGGGCAAGACAGCAAGACACTATCTAAAATAAATGTTTTTTAAAATTTTTGGTAAAATATGCATAACATAAGCCTCACCATTTTAACCATTTCTAACTATATAATTCAGTGGCATTAATATTCACTTTGTTTTGCAGCAATCATCTCTATCCATTTCTAGAACTTTTTAAAATCTTTATTTATTATTTTTATGTGGTGCTGAGGATCGAGCCCAGGGCCTCACACATGCTAGGTGAGCGCTCTACCACTGAATCACAACCCCAGGCCTCTAGAACTTTTTGAATCTTGTAAATCTGCAACTCCATACCCATTAAGCAATAAATGGGTACTTATTTTATAAATAATAAATAAATAAATAAGTTTATTATTTGTCCCCAGCTCCTGGAAATTACCATTCTGCTTTCTGTCTCTATAATTTGATTATGCGATTAAATCAAATATGTGGGATCATACAATATGTGTTCCCTTGTGACTGGCTTATTTCACTTAACACTGTCTTCCGAGTTCATTCATGTTGTAGCATGATCAATTTTCGAATACTGAGCCAGCAGCTCACATGCATGGGTCATTTTATATAATTTTGCTTTCCAAATTTTTGGACTTGCCTTACTAATGTTTCGTTATGAAGTTTTACATCTATGTTCATGAGCAACATTAGTCTGAAATTTTCTTTTAATATTTTTATCTGCATTTTGGGTAATGCTGGCTTCATATAATAATTTAAGAAATATTTGCTCTGCTTCCATTTTCTGGAAGAGACTGTGGAGAATTAGCATAATTTACTCCTTAATTGTTTGTTAGAATTGCCAGTGAACTTTCTTGGGCCTGGTGTTTTTCTATTTTGGAAGATTATTGATTATTGATTCAATTTCTTCAATAGCTCTAAGAGTGTCTTTCAAAAGATTCTTCCATTTCATCTGGGCCATCAAATATGTAGATGTGGAGTTGTTCATAATATTCCTTTATTGTCCTTTTAATCTCCATAGGATCAGTAATGATGGCTCTCTTCCCAATTCTGATGTTAGTGTTGGGTCTTCTCTTTCTTTTTATTTAGCCAAGATGAATGTTTAACAATCTTATTGGTATTTTTAAAGAACTAGCATTTGGTTTCATTGATTTTTCTCTATTGATTTCCTATTTCAATTTCATTGACTTCTACTTTTTAATCTTTTTTACCCCCCAAATAAAGATTTGAGTGCTCTTCTTTTTCTAGATTTCTAAAGTGGAGGTTCAGATTATGATTTTTCTTATTTTCATTGAACGCACATGCTGTGAATTCCCTTCTGCACACTGCTTCCACAGCAAACCAGAATTTTGATAATTTGTATTTTCACTTTCTTATTTCTTTAAATTTCCTTGAGACTTGTTATGTGTAATTTCTTAGAAGAGTGTTGGTTACTCTAGATCTACTTCAGGGATTTTTTCAGCTACCTTTTCGTTGTTTATTTCTAGTTTAATTTGATCGTGTTCTGACATCTTACATTTATGACCTCTGTTGTCTAAGTTTGCTAAGGTGTGTTTCAGGGCCCACAGTGTGGTCTGTCTTGGTGAATGCTCAGAGTGAGCTCGAGAAGAACCTGCCTGCTGCTGATGTTGGATAACGGCAGGTCAGTGACTGGGCTGTCCAGTTCAGCCACGTCCTTACTGACCTTCTGTCTGTTGGATTTGTCAATTACAGATCCAGTATTGTTAAACTCTGAAACTTTCATAGTGAAGTCACGTATTCCTTAATGTAATTCCATTAGTTCTTGCCCTGTATATTTTTTAAAATTTAAAAAAAATATTTTTATTATAGTTGTGCACAATGCATTGTGCAGGGGTCACTTTGACCTAATCATACATGAATAGACTGGAATTGGCTCTATTCAGTCCCCAGCGCTTCTTCCCCCCACCCTTCTTCCCTTTCTTCTATTTTCCTGGTCTTCCTTCTATTTATTTTACTGTGTTTTTTTAAACTAGTGCTTTATAGATATACAGAAAGGTAGAATTCACCATGGTGTGTTCATATGCATGTGTAGCATACTTTTGTCAGTTCCATTCTGCATTTCCTCCCTTTTCCCATCCCTCCTCCTCCCCCCTCAATCGGCTCCCTCTATCCACTGATCTCCCTTCTATTTTCTTGGGATCTCTCCCTCCCTCTCTTTCCCATATTTTGCTCTGGCTTCCACATGTGAGAGAAAACAGTCAAACCTTGGATTTCTGAATCTGTCATTTTTTTCTTACCATGATGTTTTCCAATTTTATTCATTTACCAGCAAATAACAAAATTTCATTCTTTTTTATGTCTGAGTAAAACTCCATTGTATATGGACCACATTTTCTTTATCCATTCATTTGTCGACAGGCAGCTGGGCTGGTTCCCTAACTCGGCTATTGTGAATTGTGCTGCTGTAAACATTGATGTGCCTGTATCACTATCGTATGTGATTTTAGTTCTTTTGGATAAATACCAAAGAATGAGATAACTGGGCCATATTATGGTGGTTCTCTTTCTAGTCTCCCATGGAAGCCCCATGTTGCATTCCAGAGTGGTGGTGCTAATTTACCGTCTTGCCAACAATGTATGTGTGTGCCTTTTCCCCCACACCCTTACCAGCATTTATTAGAGTTTGTATTCTTGAAAATTGCCACTCTGACTGAAGTGAAATGAAATCTCAATGAAGTTTTTTTAATATTTATTTTTTAGGTGTAGTCGGACACAATACCTTCATTTATTTATTTTTATGTGGTGCTGAGGTTCGAACCCAGGGCCCCATATGAGCTAGGCAAGCGCTCTACCACTGAGCCACAACCCCAGGCCCTTGATGTAGTTCTGATTTTCATTTTCCTGATTGCTGGAGACATTGGACTTTTTTCACATATTTGTTGGCCACTTGTATTTCTCCTTGTGAGAAATGACCATTCTTTTGGCCATTTATTGATTGGATTATTTGTTTTTTTGGGGGGTGTTTGTGTTGTTTTTTAGTTCTTTGGATATTCTGGATATTATTCCCCTGTCACGGGAGTGGCCGGCACAGACTTTCTCCCGTACTGTAGGCTCTATCTTCATGCTCTTAATTAATTATTAATTGCTTTTGTTAAGTTTGATACCATCCCACTTATTGATTCTTGGTTTTATTTCTTGAGCTTTAGGAATCTTGTAAGGAAGTCAGTGCCTGTGCTGATATGTTGGGGTGTCCACCCTATGTTATCTTCTAGCAGTTGCAAAGTTTCTAAACTAATTCCTAAATTTTGATCCACTTTGACTGTAACTATGTGGGTCGTCTCTGTGTTATATTCGACTTCATTGATCCTCGACTGTTTTGATGCCAATACCATACTGTTTGTGTTGCTATACTTCTGTAGATTATTTTGAAATGAGGTTTTATGAAGCCTCTAGCATTGCTTTTCTTCCTCAGAATTGCATTGGCTATTTTGCATCTTTTATTTTTCCAAGTTCAGGATTGATTTTCTAGTTCTGTGAAGGGTGTCACTGGAATTTTGATAGGGATTGCATTGAATCTGTATACTACTTTTGGTAATACGGCCATTTTGACTGTTCATTGCCTACTCAAGAACATGGGAGCGCTTTCTATCTTCTGAGGTCCTCTTCAATTTCTTTCTTCAGTGTTCTATTGTTTTCATTGTAGATGTCTCTCACTTCCTTGGTTAGAGTTATTCTTAGGTTTGGTGTGTGTGTGTGTGTGTGTGTGTGTGTGTGTAATTTTTATGAATGGGATAGTTTTCCTGATTTTGTTCTCAGAAAAATTATTATTGGAGTATTAGAAAAGCTATGACTTATGAATGTTGATTTTGTATATTGCTACTTTACTGAATTGACTCATCAGCCCTACATGTCTTCTGGTGCAGTTTTGTGGGTCTACTAGTTATAGGATCATGTCATCAGCAAACAGATAATTTGGTCTCTTCTTTTCCTATTTGTAGCCCTTTAATTTCCTTCTTTTGTCTTATGGTCTGGCTAGAGTTTCAAGAACTCTATTGAGTAGTATTGTCTTGTTCCTGATTTTAAAGGAAATGTTTTTCAGTTTTTCTCCATTCTATATGATTTTGGCTTTGAGTTTATCATATACAGCCTTTTTATGTTGAAGTAAGTTCCCTACTACTTACTAGTAGTGCTAGCTTCTTCAGCATTTTTAACATAAGTGGGTGCTGGATTTTTGTCAAAGGCCTTTTCTGCATCTATTAAGGTGATCATATGATTCTTTTCCTTAGTTTGATTTATATGGTGAATTATTTATTAATTTGCATATGACAAACCAACCTTACAGTCCTGGGATGAAACCCACATGATCATTGTGTACTATCTTCTTAATGACATTCAAGAAAACTTGACTGCAGTTTGTTAATATTTTATTAAGAATTTTTTTATGCATAGGCAATTGTTCATCAAGGATATTGGTCTGTAGTTTTCTTTTCTTGATGTGTCTTTATCTGGTCAGGGTTATACTGGTTTCATAGAATAAGTTTGGGAGTGTTCCCTCCTTTTCTATTTTATGAAGTAATTTGAGTAAGAATGGTGTTAGTTCCTCTTTAAAAATCTGGTAGAACTTAGCTGAGTACCTTTATGTATTTTTTGTAGTGCTGGCTTAAAATGGTCATAAATTCTTTTTCCTCATTATTGAAAGTTTTTTATTTCTATTTCAGTTATGAAAGATAGCTTTGATGAACATAGAAATCTTGGTTGGCAATTGTTTTCTTTAAGAGCTTGGAATATCTAATTCCAATCCCTCCTTGATTATAGGATCTAAGTTGAGAAGTAAGAAGTGAGCCTTATTGGCTTATTTCTAAATGTGACCTGACGTTTTTCTCTTGCAGCTTTTAAATATTCTTTCCTTATTTTCTGTGTTAGGCATGTAGATCATGATTTTTCTTGGAGGAGTTATTTTTTTGATCTTGTCTATTTAGGGTTATATAAGCCTCTTGTATGTGAATGTTCACCTCATTTCTAAGGTTAGGAATGTTTTTGACTATTATTTCAATGAAAAGATTTTAATGCCATGAGTTCATATCTCCATGCTGTCTTCTATCCCAACTCTCAAATTTGGTCTCTTGATGCTGTCCCAGAGTTGTTGCATATTTTTATCAGGGCCTCTATTTTTTTCCTTTATTGCATACTGAGTATGCAAGTTCAGATACCCTATCTTCAAAGCCTAAAGTTCTGTTTTCTCTGTAATATAATCTGATGCTAATACCTTCAACTGAAATTTTATTTGATTCACTGGGTTTTTCATTTCCAGGAGTTCTGATGGGTTTCTTTTCAGTATCTTCATTTCTTTATTGAAATGGTCTTTCACTTCCTATATTTGCTTTTCCCCCCTTATTATTTGTTCCTTAGATCTTTTAGCTCATTGAACAATGTAATAATCAGTTTTAATAATCTTTCTCTGGAATCACATCTATATCTGTGGTTTCCTTTGTAAATTTTAGGGGGAGATTTGTTTGCCTGTTTCCTTGTATTTTCAGAGGTCTTGGACTTGAACATTTTTTGAGATGTATTCTTCTTCCTCTTTTATGTGTGTGTCATTTTGTGTATAGATACGTTTTTCTTTGTTCTAGTGATTCTTTTCTGGTTTTGCTTTACTGGTAGATATCCAGGAGTGGACCTGAGGTCCCTCTCTAGCTGTTCCTGCTTGGGTCCTAGTTATTGATTTATGGGTTTTGTCTTCCCTACTCTGCTACATGTTGAAATATTTTGGAGCTCAAGTGGGGCTAGTGATGCTTTCTGTCACTTGACTGAATTGTGAATACAGCTCAGCACCAGAATCTCTACCCTGTGAATTAATTTCTACCCAGTTCCTCTTAAAAAGGGGGGAAGCAAAGAATACAGCAATAATACACCACATAAAATAAATAAATAAATAAATAAATAAATAAATAAAGGCATGCTGTCCATCTACAACTACAAAACTTTTAAAAACAAACAAACAAATAAACAGCTATAAACTAGACCTGACATTAAACAGCATCAACTATGTGGTCCACCATATTAATGACCACAACAACATGAATTAGGAATCATACAAACTAAATAGTTCTAACATACAATAAAATTATAGTTCCTTAAGAGAAGAAAACAAGAGGTAGAAAGGCAAGAGAAAGTTTGAAATGTTTAAAAAGGGAACAGAGGAAAAGCAGGAGAGAGGTAGCAGGTGATGACTACAAGGAAGGGGAGTAAAAAGTAAAAAAAAAAATGTAATAAAATAAATAAATAGAGGAATAAGAGAATTTGATTATGGGGGGGGGTGAAGAAAATGAAGAAGGAATAATTTTTAAAAAGTAAGAACAAATAAAATCAAACCAAAACACAAACCTACATAAAGTGTTACCCCTCCAAAGCCAAAACAAGGCTAAATAACACACAGTAAAGAGAAAACAATTAAAATCAAAGAAAAATTGTATGAAAAATTATACATATAAATTACACGCGCACACACACACACACATGGGAATGGGTGAGAGGGAGGGAGGCGAAGCTGTCTCTGCTGCAATTAAACTATTTTCCTACATCCTCTTTTAGAAAGTTAATATGTAGAATCTTTCTAATGAATTTTTCTTGCAATTTAAGAGACAAAGCTGGCCAGGTATCAATGCTGGCCTACACTGGACTCTACTCCAAATGGATATCTGGTTTAACAACAGGAAACTAAAAGGATACATTTTATTATGTTAAGATCTATCGAGGTCAGCATTTTAACGTAACCACAAAGAACAGCATGAATTTCAAGCACTCTTTTACTTATTATAATCTCACATTCTTACACAAGAGAAGGGATCTGTAGCCACAAATACAGGTAGAAATCACTCTTCTCTGAAATTATCCTTAAAAAAAGAACAGTGATAAGCAGGGAAGAGAGAAGAAGGGTGGAGTAGGCTATAAATTAATTGATAAAGCCCAGAAGTGCACTGCCCAGCAGGTTCAGGCAGGTGTCCTGCTCTCCTGCGACACCCTGCAGCCCTGGGCAGGAGGCGCTGTCAGGGCAGAACCAGCAACAGCTGTGCAAAGCCCTTGGCAAGCCATCTCCCTGCCCCTCTTCCCTCAGGCCCAGGTCCCTCTGCTCTGTCCCCAGCTGGCCTGCAGAAAACCCTGGAGAGATTCTGGGTGGCAGATGCTTTCCATCCTGGAAAGTCGTATCTGAACAGAAACTCGTGATGAAAAGTCTCCAAGACTCAAAGCACAAGTCTCTAATGGTGTGGTTTTGAGAGACGTTGGCATAAGGTCAGCGGCAGGAGGTCTTTTCAGCATCTCCCACGTCATGATGAAAAACTAGCCCCATCTCCCTAAGGCCAGCCCCTGCCATCTCGGATGTGCAGTTAGGTAAGTCCACGGTGGCACGGAGCAGGTGGAAGGCTACAGCATCCTGTGCCTGAGAGCTGCCTCGCTCTACGGGACCCAGGGGGTCTTTAAAATAGATAAGCTACAGAGAGACATTCTTGAGAGAGTAAATTTTACAGATAAGAAGCAAAAATTCCTAGGATTTCTACATCTTACCTCAAATGATATGCCCTAGTCTATCCTTATTGGCATGCCATCACTAACTTCAGAATAAATATTTTCAAATTTCAGCTCAACTATGTCTAGCTACTAAAAAATTTTTTTAAAAAAGCCTAAAAACAGAACTTTTTAAGCTGATAAAAAGTAATAGAACACCAACCAGAAAAATGCACACATCTGTAGTCCCAGACAGCCAGGAGGCTGAGGCAGGAGGATCGCTTCAGCCCCATGTCATAGATAAAGTAATAACACCCCAGTGGCTTCCAAGGGCAAAAGGTTTCAAACAAAGCAATCGGTCTTGGTATGGAAGATGGAGCAATCAGTGTGAAATGAGAGAACTAATCCAGAACAATCCACATAGTTTTCAATAACAAAGGGTTAATCAGATTCTCTGAAATACTCAGATACGAGAAAAATTCTGAGCCATCCTGAATTTAATAGTGAGGGCAGAGGGTAGAGGGCAGAAGAGACCAGGGAGGCTGAGCAGTTAACAGCTACAGGCAGAAACCGACACAACTGCTCCACATTCCTGAACAGGAGTTAAGTCTTGACACAGGAGCCGCAGGCGCTGACCCTGGGTGCCATCACCTCATCTACAGACAGCAAATTCTTCTCTTTGACTGTGCTTCTTTCCTCTGTTCTGCCCCACTTATTTCTAGCCAATGTAGTTTTCATGAAAACAACTTGTGCTTCCTTCCCCATATCTTCATTATAAAAATGCTCTTAGCTCTCGATGACATTTTCCCAGCTGCTGTGCGGAAACCTGCCCCAGCACCTGTTCCTGCTCTGGCTGGCATCTGTAACAGCTCAATAAACCCTTTTATTTGGGGAGTCCCTCTTTCTCAAGAGCTTTGGTCTCACACTTGCTGGTCAGACTCCCATCGCCATCCTTGCAAGCATCTGGAGAACTGTCCCTTTGGACACAAGTTTTGTCTTCAAAAAAAAGCAGACAAACCAAACCAAAGGAGCCCCGCTTAGGCAGCATGGAAAGGGAATTGGTGCCTGCAGGCCATCCCTCAAGGAGCCCCTCTGTGTGAGGCTTACCCAGGACCACACAGTCCTGCTCAAGGAGGGCGCACTGACCTCCACTAAAAGCAAAGAGGATCCACATTAAAGCATTAGTTATTAGAGCACGCAAAGCATTAATTGCAAATTCCAACAATGGAAAAGCAAATGTATTTGCTTCCTGGCAAAACCACTGTTCTCTAGCCAGAACACGCTCCCTATTTCCTAATCTCATCACCAGGGATAACCTCTGCTCAGTGGTTGGTACAATAACCAACTTTTCCATGCAGAGGGAAGTGTTCATTTATTTTTATTAAATAGGACTATTTTTTTGTATATCCCTTGGTGGGGGAGGGGTACTGGGGAACAAATCCAGTGCTCTTCCACTAAGTTGCAGCTCCTTTTTTTTTAAGGGACAATGGTCAATTTTGGTTTAATTTTGGTTTAAAATACACTGGTTTAAAGCCCCTTGTATTTTCTTTTCCTTCTTCCTCCCTGAACCAGCATAGATATAACATGTACTGCTCAGAGAAGTGTCTTGATCATTCCATTTCCAAAAGACAGTTATTTCCTTGTGAATTTTAACAGAAAGTTCTTTACAAAATCTCTTTTTTTCTTTACTACCTCTACTTTTAACATACTTTATGTACTTCTAAACATCTACAAAGACGAGATGTTTCAAATAAGGATTTAAGTTTGTCCACTATGTACACAATAGTATTGAATTGTGCACATGTAACAATGATTATATCTGAAAGTGTCTTCTAAGTAAAATCATTCTGGCCTAGAATTCTTTATTTCTTCCACTTCTTTCTCCTCTGTCACACCTGAGTGTTACATAATATGATGTTACAATTTCACTTCCAAAAGTCCTTTTCAGAAGACTGCCTTTTTATGAAGTTTAACACAAAGTGTACAAAATGTGTGAGGTTCTAACTCTACTTTCGTCAGACATTGGCAACCTCTTTAATATCTAGAGACTAGATGTTGCAAAATTGGGACTCATTTGTCCATTATATACACTATACACACAGAAAAACAAAATGCACAAAACATACAGAAAACTAATGTCTGAAAAGGTCCAAATATGAAACACACTAACATATTACCTTTTGCAATCGCTTCCCTCCCACCCCTCCATATCACTGAGCAAGTACAGACAGTACTAGACTGCTCACAGAGGTGGTTTAATAGTTCCATTCCCCAAAGACTAGTTCATATGAATTTCAGCAAAATGATATTTACAAAGTGATATGTTACTACCTCTACATTTAACATACATTGGGCACTTCTAAACATCTAGACAGACTAGATGTTTCAAGTAGGGACTCAATTTGTCCACTCTGTACATAACAGTCTTGAGTACACTGCATACATGTAACAATGACTCTAATTTGAAAATGTCTTCAAAATAGGAGCATTCACCGTCCCAGTGGGCTGTAATGCTTAAATTTTCCAAAAACAATCCTTCCTAGGAATTTTAACACAATTTGGTTTACTAATTCTACTTTTGCCATACACTAGCAACCTCTTTAACATCTAGAAAGACTAGGTGTAGATCAGGACTCATTTGTCCTTTATATACACTATGCACACAGGAAAGTAAAGCAAAACCCGTAGACATAAGGAACAGCTCATGGTAAGCCACAGCAGGTGCTTTCGAGAAGCAGCACCCAGCTCTGTACTACTCCAGGGATTTGGCTATTGCACACACAAAATTCTTATTTCATAGGAATTTTAACAAAAAGCAATTCACAAAATGTGTTATATATTTTACCACTTCTACTTTTAATATATATCAGGCACTTTAGAACATCTAGAAAGCCTAGATTTTTTTTAAAGTGCTTAGCATTTTCAACTATATATACACTCATGAGGAATAAAATGCATTCACAAAACAATGGTTATTATGGGAAAATCATCTTTTATGTAAAACCAGTGTGGCACAGGGCCTCCTTCTCCATGTCCTCTAACCCACGGAACCAAAGGGGACAGTGTGGCTCCTAGAGGTGGTCTAAGGACACCATTTCAAAGTCACGATGGGCATTTTCAGGACGTGGGCAGCCTCTTCACCTCTGGAGTGTCCAGAGGCAGCACAGGTTTTGAAAGCTGGGGGGCAGCGGAGAGCAGCCTTTCCTAGGACACACACAGGCCTCTGCAATGGCCAGGACATCTTCCCAGGGCGTGGGGGGCACTTCCACCTGGTCAGCCGGGGCATGCGACCTACCGTTTCTCCTCGGTAGAACGAGCACCAACGGGCGAGCCGCTGGCCGTTCCACCGTCCCGCCTTCGGGGGCTTTGCTCACTTTTCAGGACGGCTCCGGTCTCTGCCTTGCCGGGTCTCCAGGAGCCCGCACCGAGCGGTCACCGAGCGGTCACCGAGCGGTCACCGAGGGTCCTGGTCTGTGTGGCTCCGCTGCCCCACGCATGGCAAAGCTTTTGGGTGTCCATGCTCCTTCTTGGGACCTCGCAGGCCCTCCAGGGCTTTCCGCGGCCACCGTTCTGGCCACGCCCGCCGCCACCCAAAGGCTCCACGACCTTGGCGGTAGCTTCAGCTGGGAAGGACAGGATTGGGCCAGGAGACCCAGCAGTCCAGGAGGGCCGGGCCGACAGGTGGCCGCTGTCATCAGGTCATCCAGCCTGGGTGATAGGCTCACCGGTCCTCCCCAGCCAGGGCCAGCCAGCGGGCAGTCGTAGCAGGAGCTCCGGGGATCTGCAGGGAAGGCCGCGGCTTGTCCCCGGCCCCCAAGCTCACCCGCCGGCCCGGGGCAGGGGGTCCAGAGAGAACCGGCCACGCTCCATGTCTCACCACACTGTCTCAGCTTGTGTTTTTAATTTTGAGACAGGTTCTCTCTAAATTTCCCAGGCTGGCCTCAAACTTGTGATCCTCCTGCCTGGGCCTCCTGCTTAGCCTCTAGGATTACAAGCGGGTGCCACCATGCCCAGCTTCATTTTCCCATTCTTAGAAACAATTTCAAGGGTCACATAATACAAAGTTCAGGTGAAAAGCTGCCCAAACCACCTGGAGAACTGAGGACTTTCTTCCTAAGATTCACCGTGGCCGTGTGCATTCTCTGAATGGATATCTGTGGAGAGCAAAAGAGTCGCTGTGGTCAGCTGATCTCCTAGTGTAGACAGAAGCCAAGCCTGGGAAACGGTCCTTGCCAAAAGGTGGGAATGTGAACAGCCTTGACAGACTCTGGCATCGATGGGTGTCAGACGCTCCGGTGGGATAGGTAATCTGGGTCCAGCAAGGTAGTGGAAGGATGTCCCCAACCCTGCAACAGCAGGACAGCCAGAAGATGTTTCTGACTTTTGGTGGACAAAGAAGCCTCTGGATCACTCACAAGCTTTGAACAATTTACAGAGCTCCTGTAGTTTAACTTCCTGACGATGAGACCCTATATAAACATGGGTCACTGCTCCTCCATCAGAGGACAGATGTCGGGGTCCCAGTTTTTCTTAATCTCAGGTCGCCCTTACTCGAGATCCTTTGTGGTTGCTGCATGGGTCGCGGCAGGTATCTCCTTGGGACTGATGAATCAAGTGGCCTTTCCCCTAAGCATCGTGTCCTGCGGAACATGTGGAAAGCAAGGACTTTGTGGGTCTGCAATTGTCCTACTCCGGGTCCATTTTCTAAGCTGTCCACTGAAGTGGGTGAAGAGCGCTTTCTCTCTCTGTTGGCCTCCAACAACTTGGAACTACGCTCTGCCTCCCCGCTTCCAGGAGGAAGGAGTACGGTTTTCACTACCCAAACAGCTGCCCGCTCGCTCCTGAAATGTACGTGCTGCAGTCTTTCCCAGTGCCATGCCTCTGAAGGTCCCTGCCCTTGTCACAATGTCGGAGTCCAAGGAGGTCTCTCTAGAGGCAAGAGGAGACCTCAGTTCAGAACGTCCAGACTCCTGGCATGCCACAGAAAAGAATTTAAGAACATGTCAGGCACAGAAAAAAAAATCAGCATCAAAATTAGAAGTACAGTTTCGACTGAATGCATAGCACTTTTTTTTTTTTTTTTTTTGAGAGGGGTACCAGGGATTGAACTCAGAGACACTCAACCACAGAACCACATCCCCAGCCCAATTTTGTATTTAGAGACGAGGGTATCCCTGAGTTGCTTAGCGCCTCGCCTTACGCGGAGGCTGGCTTTACACTCATGATCCTCCTGTCTCAGCCTCCCGAGCTACTGGGATTACAGTCGAGCGCCACCACGCACGGCTTGTGTATCGCTTTTGGACCTTCATAAAACTGAAAAATTGTAAGTGGGGCCCTTGTGACTCAGGACCGTCTTTCCAGACCCAGGAGTAGTTGGGTCCTTCAGTGAGTCCCTGCGATCTTCGGGTATTTCTCTGATGACAGCCTCCCTCAGACACACACACTCTGCAGTTGGGTATTTTCTTTCCTCTAGGTGAGTTAAGCTCTGATAAACCACATCCAGGGTGGGCGGACTCTGGTGAATGAGTTTCCTTGAGCAGGCGCGTTTGTTAAGGATAGAGACTGGCTGTAAAGGAATGTGCTCATGATCTGAGGAAATCCACAAGCAGGGCATGCAACCTACCGTCTGCACTCTCCTGTGGTCTGCACAGCGTGGCCCTCCATTGCATCCTGGCCTGCCGCGGCTGGAGTGAAGAAGTAATAAAATGTCCAAAGCTTCTCCATTGAATCCTCCAAGTTCTCTCCTTGGGATTGGTAAACCGCACGCTTGGGGTTTCTGCAACCTTGTTCAGATCTAGAGTGCCATGTCGAGCACAGGATCCCCCTCCAGCAGTAAACAAAGTTCTCGGGGCTCCACATCCTCGCCAAAAATTGGAGTTGTTTCTTTTTAATTTTAGCTATTTTGAAGGATGTGTGTGGTGGCATCTCATTGTGATTTCAATTTGAATTT
Source organism: Callospermophilus lateralis (assembly GCF_048772815.1). Taxonomy (NCBI): domain Eukaryota; kingdom Metazoa; phylum Chordata; class Mammalia; order Rodentia; family Sciuridae; genus Callospermophilus; species Callospermophilus lateralis. The sequence goes on from NC_135310.1 coordinate 142,474,749, forward strand.
ATATGTGATTATTAAGAAAGCTGGACATAGTGGCAAACACCTGTGATCCCAGACACTCAGGAGGTCGCAAGTTCAAGGCCAGTCTGGGCAATTTAGTGAGGGTCGGTCTCAAAGTTAAGAAAAGAAAAAGGGCCAAGGATGTAGCTCAGTGGTAGAGCACCTCTGGGTTCAGCCCCCTATACCACACCACACACACACACACACACACACACACACACACACACACACAAACCTGGACACCAATTGCTTATCTTCTTCTGTAGATCAAATGTTCTGGGGGCGTGGGGAGGGGTTGTTTGTTTTCTTTCTTTCTTTTGGTTGCAGTACGATGGGTTGAACCCAGAGCCTTGTGCATGCAAGGCAAGAGCTCTATTATCACCTACATCCCCAGCCCCACTTTGTTTAAATTTTATTTTGAAACAGGGTCTCACTCTGTTGCCCAGGCTGACCTTGAACCTATGATCTTCCTCCTCAGCCTCTTGGATAACTGGGATTGCTGCAGGTGTATCCTATCACACCCGGCCAAACTTCAGGCCTTATACCCACTTTTCTGTCAGCCTTCCTGTCTCAGGCTGGGGTTGTAGCTCAGTGGCAGATCGCTTGTCTAGTAGGTGTAAGGCACTGGGTTCAATCCTCAGCACCACTATAAATAAAATTAAGGTATTTTGTCCATCTACAACTAAAAATAGATTTAAAAAAATAAGATTTCCTGTCTCTTTCATATTGATTTATAGGACTGTACGTATTCTGGAGGTGAGAGCCTTTTGTCTGTTCCACATTTTGTATATATCCACTCTCATCCGACTCTCCACTTCCTCAGTGGTATCTTGATAAACAGAAATTCTCAATCTGAATGTAGTCCAGTTTGTCAGTTTCTTTCTTTATAGTGACTGCTTTTTGTCATCTGCTTAAGAAATCTTCCCCTGGGCTGGGGATGTGGCTCAAGTGGTAGCGCGCTCGCCTGGCATGCGTGCGGCCCGGGTTCGATCCTCAGCACCACATACAAGCGAAGATGTTGTGTCCGCCAATAGCTAAAAAATGAATATTAAAACTTCTCTCTCTCTCTCCCTCTCTCACTCTCTCTTTAAAAAAAAAAAAAAAAGAAATCTTCCCCTACTAGAGGTCATAAATATAATCAGTCTTAAAAAAATTTATTTTGAACATTTTAACGTGTGCTCCCTGGTAGAGCTGTTGCCTGTCAAGCATGAAAGCTCTGGATTCAATCCCCAGAATGGGGGCGGGGGGGGGGGATAATAACAAAGCTACCTTCTTTCTTACATTGGTTTTTGTGTACATGTTCACAGTATGTTTCAAGATATATTGAAACATAACAATGAACTCCAGTAATATGTACAATTAACACTCTGAAAATGAAATAGAAACGTAGAAAAGAAAAAATATCTTCAAATGAAGACTAAGTTGCCAATTAAAAAAAAAATGGCATTTTTCCACAGGGGTATCCACATGACCTAGTGTCATTAACTTTTAAGTGTGTTTTTTTTTAATCAGTAATCTACAATAATTTATTTTTTTTAAGTTTTAGTTCTATACTAGGGATTGAACCCAGGGGCATTTCACCACTGAACTACATGCCCAGACTTTTATTTTTTTTTTGTTGAAAGAGGGTCTCACTAAGTTGCTTTGGGCTTCACTAAGTTGCTGAGGCTCACCTTGAACCTGTGATCCTCCTGCCTCAGACTCCTGAGTCGCTGGGATTATAGATGTGCACACCTTGCTGGGCTCCATCCTTCCACTGGTATAGATCACTCATCCCCCATATGTGTGGGTCCGTTTATGGCCTCCGATCTTTCCATTAGTCTAAATTCTTACTTCAACATCACTCTTAATTCTTATAGCTTTGTGATAAGTCTGAATCTATACAGTAGTTTCTCTTATTTAAATTCTCCTTTAGTAGTATCTTGGATTTTCTTGACCCTTTGCATCTTATATAAATTTTAAAATCAGAGTGTCAATTTCTCTTTTTAAAATTTTGCTATACAACAGTGACAGGATTGCTAACTATCAGAAAGCAGTGACGGTATTTTATATTGTTCAACATACCCTGTAAAAGAAGGCTCCTTCAGTTAAGGTTTATAACTAGTAATTACAACAGATTTGTTAGTATAACCATGCCATCAAGATTGGTGGATCAATCTGGTACTTTATGGGGATCTCCAAGTGCTGGGAGGAACAGATGGAGCTCTTGATTGTTTCCACAGAAACAAACTGTGGCAGGGTTCTCAAAACTCCCAGGGGTCTGTAGACATATTCTTAATGAGCCCAGATTTCTCAAAAATATTTTTAAATGTTGTATTTCAAATGATATATATATATTTTTAGCACTGGGGATTGAACTAGGGGTGCTTTACCACCAAGCTACATCCCCAGTCCTTTTTTTTTTTAATTGGTTCTTTTTAGGTTTACATGACAATAGAGTCCATCTTGATATAATTATGCTAGCATGGAATATATCTTATTCTAATTAGGACCCCAGTCTTCTGGATGTACACGATGGTGAGATTCACTGTGGAGTATTTATACACACACACACACACACACACACACACACACAGAGAAAAGTTATGTCACATTCATTCCACTGTCTTTTTTATTTCCTATTTTGAGACACCTAGGTGTCACTAAGTTGCCAGGGCTGACCTTTCCCTTGCAACTTCCTGCCTCAGCCTCCCAAATCTCTGGGATTGCAGGTATGTGCCACCATGTTGGCTAGATGACAATCTAGTGAGACAGTGTAGCAATGTAGCAAGACCCTGTCTCAAAATAAAAAACAAAATGGGCTGAGGATGTGGCTCAATAGCTAAGTGCTGCCCCTAGGTTCAATCCACAGAACCAATAAATAAATAAATAACCAAGTCATGCAATTTCTATGCCCCAAATCAAAGTAAGGACAGAGTGATATGTGTCTTAATGTTCCCATATCAGATGTCACAGATTCCTTAGAAACCTGTAGGCCTCGCTTCACCTGGTCATGTGAAATGACAACCAGAGAAAGGCTTTGTTGCCTAGTGTTTTCTATATCAGTAAGCTTTTATAATAATGAACATTATTATTTTTCAAAATATGAAGATAAAAAGTAAAAATGCCAGGCCCGGGGTACAGCTCAGTGGTGGAGTGCTTACCTTGCATGTGTGAGGCACTGCGTTCGATCCTCAGCACCACATAAAATAAAGGTATGTGTGTCCATCTAAAACTAAAAATTTTAAAAATTAGACCAAAAAAAGTAAGTATGCCTTTATAAAAGTCTATCCCAATCATTTTTTTAATATTTATTTTTTAGTTGTAGCTGGACACAATACCTTTATTTTAACGTGTGCTGAGGATTGAACCTAGGGCCTCACATGTGCTAGGTGAGCGCTCTACCGCTGAGCCACAACCCCAGCCCCCTATTCCAATCTTAGAAACTTACTAGGATGACACATAATTTCATTTCACGATAAATGTGTTACCTGAGACTGAATCCAACAACCTTCCACCAACTTAGGAAGGAGGCTACCCCCATACTTCACCATGAGGTGGCTGATGTCCAAGGTGGAACTGTCCTTCACAGCACGGTGTACAAGGGGGGGGGCTTCTAGGGGAATCTGGCTTCTGGCTCATTTTCTAAGGGGACAGAGGCTCAGAAGCATCTTTCTCCCAGTGAAATTGTACTGTCCAAATAGGTGCTCACATTGAAATCATCATACTGTCATAATTGTACAGATACAGTGTGTGGGGGTCTTCTAATTACATAGAGGAGTGCTTGGGGGGTCAAAGAGGGGGAGAGACCTGGCTGAGGAAGGGCATATTATAAACTGTTCTTCAGAACTAGGTGAACCTCAAAGATGGAAATCTATATCCCACTTTATTTATTGGTATCAGAGATTGAACTCAGGGGCACTCAACTACTAAGCCACATCCCCAGCCCCCCCCCCCTTTTTTTTAAATTTTGTATTTAGAGACAGGGTCTCACTGAGTTGCTTAGGGTCTGGTGAAATTGCTGAGACTGGCTTTGAACTCACAATCGTCCTGTCTTTGCTTCCTGCACTGCTGGGATTACAGTTGTATGCTACTGTGCCTGGCCTATACCCCACTTTAAATAAAGTGGTGTTAATATAAAATTGTTCAGGTACAGGCCATAGTTCGACTTCTGGGCTCAGTATCTTTTTGGTTTGGTGGGGGATGTGATTTTTATCTGTTGGCCTTGACCTGAGATTCCATGCTCTGGCCTGCAGGGTCTCCTCCCAGGACCCCAGGCCAGTGTGTTCTAGGGGATGTGCCTCCATAGATGTACAACTGTATTTGCCAGGACTTCCACTCACAGGCCTGGGCTGTGGGGTTTTTAAAAAGCTGTTTCAAAACAACTATTCTGTGAGCACTGACACATCTGCTATGGAAAAAGAGAGGGAAGGAGCAGGCAGGGTCCTCCATACTGTCCTGGGCCTGAATGATGGGATGGACACTTGGGATGGAGCCTGGACTGCTCAGGGATCAGGGGCTGAGGTTTCACCAACATCACTGAGCTTCTGAACACAGTTTAATAATGAGGACGTCCTGCTGCCAGGCACGGTGGCGCCTGCCCAGGATCCAGCGCCTCAGGAGGCAGAGGCAGAGGATCCCAAGTTTGAGGCCAGCCTCGGCAACATATCAAGACGTTGCCTCAAAATTTAAAAGGGGGGTTGATGTGGTTGCTCAGTGGTAGAGCATTTGCTAGCACACGAGAGGCACTGGGTTTGATCCTCAGCACCACATCAAAAATGAGTCAATAATAAAGGTTTTGTGTCCATCTACCACTAAAAAATATTTGAAAAAAAAAATTTAAAGGACAGGGGATGTAAGTCAGCGGTAGAGCACCCTGGATTCAATCCCTAGTACAGAGAACAACAGCAACTTCCTCCAGCAACTAACAGTCACAACTGGCTTACTGTGGGAAGTAAGTTGCCATTTTCGATATTCAAATTGCTCATTTGACCTCATAAGTTCTCTCATTCATACTTTAATTAGAAGACTTTGGTGCTAGACTTTGGAAAACTTAATTTTTAACTCTCCTTTCCCACCTTGCCCTACTCTGTCCTGAAAAGTGGGGAAAGAGGCTGAATGCATAGAAACTATTAAAGTCCCAAGAGAACAGGGACTTCGCTGCTATCTCACCCGGGGTTTAACACGACATCTTGCACAAGGTGGTTCTCAACGACCATCCATCTGCAACCACACTTTAACTTTAAACTTTTTAAACCAAACAATACTAAGAGCTTCTAACAGAGCTTCTAAGTACCCTCAACTTCTGCTCAGCTTCATACCAGTTTCCCTTTCAGTGTTACATATTTATTTTTAAAGCACCATCTCATTTGTTTAGATTCAGTGTGATAACAACCTTACATTTTAACGGTGAATAATTGTGATAGAAGACACAGAGGCAGGCCGGGGGTGCAGCTCCGTGGTCTTGCCTAGCAGGTGTGGGTTGCTAGCACCACAAAACCAGTGATCTGATCTCCAGCATGGCCAAAAGAAAAAGGACCCAGAGGCAGAATGCTATTTCTGTGTGTTGTTTGTTGATGTAAGTCTTGTGTTTCACAAGCCTGTTAATCCAGCTTTGTGATCCTAATGCAGTATTTGGAGCAGGTCAAAAGAAACAAGGCTTCTCAATCCTGGGGAGACGCTGTGCCTCTGAGGCCCAGATCACAGTGGGCTTTGAGAGGCAGCCTCTTAGGCAAGCTCCACCTAGCTTCCTGGGCATCCGATTTTGCTACGTTGTCTCAGAGGAGGCAACTCCATCCTGATCCACACCCCTAGGCTCTCTCCGAGGCAACAGAGACTTCTCCTCATCCTGGCCCAGTGAGGAGGTGCTGGCGTTCATAGTGGGCCTCCCTCTCAGGAGAGGACTGGCAGTTGAGCGCTCCCCAGCAGGAAGAAGAGTAGCAATCTGGAGACAGAAGATCCCTTCCTTGCAGCGATGTGCATCTGAGGCCTCCAGAGACCAACAGCACTCGCTAGACTGGGCAGGAGTCCTAGGCAGAGAGAGCAGCTGTGGAATAGTGGATCAGACAAGCCGGGTTCACCAGGGGCAGGAGTAGCTGGTCTCCAGAGCAGAGACCCAGCTCTGCGGGAAGCAAACGCTGCTTCAGAGGTTGCTTGTTGAAAGCCAAGGCTGCTGTCAGAAAGCCGCTCCTGGGCTGTCTGCGAATGGCCTTGAGGCTCTTTCTGTTCTTTCCTTTGCTGACCTGGAAGAGCTCAATTAACACAGGTGTAAATTAAGATGTCTCTGGCTCTAACATTCTATAAATATCCTGGGCACTGTAGGATGATTAATTCAGACCACTTCCTCCAAATTTCTTTCTTTTAAATATCCATTTATTTTTTAGTTGTAGTTGGACACAATACCTTTATTTTATTTATTTTATATGTGGTGCTGAGGATCGAACCCAGGGCCTCGCACACGCTAGACAAGCACTTTACCGCTGAGCCACAGCCCCAATCCCACTTCCTCCAAATTTCTAATTATCCCATTTGGACGCAGCTGAAGCTTATTTTGCTTAGCAAAAGTGTGTTCTCCATGGTTCAAATGAAAGGGAGGGGGGAAATTTTATAAACACTAAATAAATAAGAAGAGAAGAGACAGAAGAAGTATTTGAAGTATTTAAGGGAATAAAATGTCAACCTTGGTAATTTGAAATTATTTTACCTATTTGTTTAAAAGTTGATGACCCAAAGAGGTTTGATTAGGCAAAATGAATCAGCAACAGCCAACTTTCTTGTTTTCTCTCATCAAATGTTTATTGATCCTTTCTATGGCCCAGGCTCCGTGTTAAGTACCAGACCATAACTGCATAGGATCAGTCAAGAAGGCCTAATATGTATGTTAATTTAAGAATAAATATTAGTGCACTCGCCTGGCATGCGTGCGGCCCGGGTTCGATCCTCAGCACCACATATAAACAAAGATGTTGTGTCCGCCGAAAACTAAAAAATAAAAATTAAAAAAATTCTCTCTCTCTCTCTCTCTCTCTCTCTCTCTCCATCTCTCACTCTCTCTTAAAAAAAAGCATAAATAAAAGTGCAACAGAAGAAATATCTTGGAGTGTTGGCTTTTGCTTTTTTGTGGCCACCCCCATACATGTCTATATGTATAGATGTCTATACCTATGTCTATATGTATACACATACACAAACACATATACTCATTTGTGCACAGAGGAGAGGTAGAAGAAGGAAGGTGGGGGAGAGCCCTGTCCTCGAGCAGCTCAGAGACTTGTGGGGGAAGCAGTCAAATATATGAACAACTACACTGATGTGATTCATGCTGAGCTACAGGTGTGGGCACGTTGTGTTAACAAGCACAGAAGACGCCGTCTCAGTTGCCCTAGGGGTGGGATCCAGAGGGGTGTCCTGGGCATGACAGACTGAGGTTCAAAGGATGAATCTAGATGACTAAATGGAAAACAGAGAGCATTCCAGGAAAAGCGTCTTCAGGAAACTATAGAGAGTTTCGTGGGACTGGAACCTACAAATCAGTATAGTGGGAAGAACCATCATTTCTTGTAATTTTTAAGATTTTTATTTATTTATTTATTGGTACCTGGGATTGAATTCAGGGGCACTCGGCCACTGAGTCACATCCCCAGCCCTATTTTGTATTTTATTTAGAGACAGGGTCTCACTGAGTTGCTTAGCACCTCACTTTTGCTGAAGCTGGCTTTGAGCTCCTGAGCCTCCTGCCTCAGCCTCCTGAGCTGCTGGGATTACAAGTGTGTGCCACCAAGCCCAGCTATTTCTTGTAATTTAGGTAGGGGTGTTCTATAAATTTGGTTCAAGCCCTAAACTAGTAAATATAGAACTATTTCTCCCAGGGAAAATATACAGTTAAGTTCGTTTGAACCTCTAGAGGTCACCATATTTAGGGCAGCCAGAATAGCACTTGTGTTATAGGTTTGTTTGCAAATCCCACCAATCTCAAAGTCAAAATTTACTCTTCCACATAACCTTTTTTCCTGAAGAACATCTAACAGGCATTTTAAAAACACCTCCACAAACTCCTGATCTGCAGGGTCTTCCTAGGAGTTTAATGTTTTTTCATGTCATATCACCTTTTGACACAGGCGAGTCAACCAGCATCAGCAGAGAAGGGCTTCCTGACCACAGATTTCTTTGACCTTCAATCTCACACAGTGCTGCCCACTACCTTTTTTAAACAGAAAGTATCATTATTGGACTTCATCTCACAAATTCACAAATTCAGCCACCTTTCCATCTTTTCCATGGTTTGAGGGTGCGCTGTAGCTGTAGATGTTACGTTAGCACTTTCTGGAGGAGCCTGGTGTAGAGAGGCTAACTCCCTCTTTCTTTATCTGGATGTACTATTTAATATCAAACTCACCAGCACCTCTGTTTCTCACATCTGGAGGAAACTTGTCCGACCCCTATGTCCTCCTTAGACACATGACAGCCCCTTGCACTTTGGGACACCAGATGGGACTTCAGCACTGTACCTGCGGGCCATCCCAAACGGCAAAATAAAGGATGTGAAAAAGTGTGGCCCTGAATAGACCATGAAAAGGACCCTTTTCTAGAGGAGGAGAGCTGAACGAGAAGGTGGAGTGTGGACCAGTTCAACCTCAGCTGGGAACACCTGTATCAGAGGACTCTGAACTCCTCCATCTGCTCCACACACCCCTGTGAATGACCACGAAGGCCTAGGAGTACTGACCCAGGGTACAGTTCAGTGGCAATTCACACAAATACATTACCTGTGAATAATGAGGCTGTGACGCGAGGCCAGAGCCAAGGGGAAAGGCTTGTTTTTGTCCTGAGAGCAGATGGTCACTGCTCAGACATTTTCCAAGCAAGGGAGTGGCATGGCTTGTGTTATAGGAAAAGCACCTGTTTTTGGTGTAAAATGTGACTTGAAGAGAGAAAGATAGGGGACTAGTTATGTCACCAGAACAGGGTCTGAAGGGCAAAGGGAACCTCAGCTCAGTCCTGGCAGGTTCTAACTTACACCACAGAAAGGAACTTCAACACATGTTAGAAGAAGCACAAGGTTTCTTTAAGATAGAAAAGATACGTACTCAGGAAAGCAAGCAATGGAGCAGGCTAGACACTCAAAGGAAGGAATGTGTGTGCTCGAGAGGAAGCCACACTTTGGGGGGCTTGGGCTCTTCTTTTTAAAGAAAATTTTGCAAATAGTGAACATATAAAATGCACGGGAGAAAAATTAAGTGCATGGGGGTCGGTGACATCAGCCCTGTGAGCTCAATGCTCTTAATCCTGGAGCACAGGGTAGGACATGGTGGCCTGGTTCTTTCAGTATCTACAGGTCAATGTCATCCAGCCAATATATCTAGTTTGGAATAGACTCATGTCATAAGTGCCTAATAACATTTCCCTTTTGCTTTATTTAGTCTAAAGAAAATACGTTGTACAAGCTGGTAATGTACATAGGTATTAATCATCTGGACTCACAATGATCAAGGGCTTTTTATAAATTCGGGCCTGGAGGAAAAACAGAGCTGAGGAATGAAGATGAGAGTGTCCACGGAGCTTCTGAGATTCAGTCTCTTCTCCTTTCCTTGTTAGTCTCCTTTCTGCCTCTCCTACCTCATTTAGAAAGTGGTTGTGTTCAGGAGAGGTGTTCTAGGGAGCTTTTGGGCTGCTGTGACTAAAGGATCTGACCAGGACAACTGTAGAGGAGGAAGAGTTTATCTGAGGGCTCAGGATGTCAGAGGTCCTAGTCCATAGAAGGCCAGCTCCATTCCAAGGGGCTAAAGATAAGACAGGACATTATGGCAGAAGAGTGTGGCAGAGGGAAGGAGCTCACATGATGATCAGGAAGCAGAGAGAAAAGGGGAGAGAGAGAGAGAGAGAGAGAGAGAGAGAGAGAGAGGGAGGGAGAGAGGGAGAGAGAAAGGAGAGAGACTCCACTCTCCAGATACAAAGCATATACCACATAGCCATACCCCAATGCCCCACCTCCTCCAGCCACACCCTCCCCCTGCCTCCTTCCAGTTACCACCGGGTTAATCCCATCAGGGGTCAATTCTCTGATTAGGTTGAGGCTATGACCCAATCATTTCTCCTCCAAACCTTCCTGCATTGTCTCACTTGTAAACTTTTGGGAGATACCGCATCTAAGCCACAGCAAGAGGATAAGTGTGAATGAGCTAAGCTGGGGCAGAGGTCTGAGGAGGTACTGGAGGCTTCAGGTCCTGGCAATGGGACAGTCACGAGTGATGAGAGGGAGCCACGGAGAACCACAAACCTCTAGGTCCTGGCTTGTTCTCATGGGTGTGTCCAGGGCCCTGGAGAAATGCCCTTCCTGAGAGTCCAAGACTTGGGTGGGTCTAGATCCACACGGACTAGCTGTGTAACCTTGGACACGTTCATGACCTTCTCTTTCACGCTTTCATCTCTGTGTTAGTCAGCTGTTCATCACGGTGGCAAAATCTATTTAGAGGAGGAAAGATTTATTTTGACTCATGGTTTCAGCCCACGGTTGGCTGGCTCCATTGATTCTGAGACTGGGGTGAGCAGAACACCATGGCAGGGAGGGTGTGGTGGAGTACAGCTGCTCACTCGTGAGGCAGCCAGGGAGCAGAAAGAATGAAAAAGGCAAGAGAGGGAGAAAGAGAGCCCAGGGAGACTCACTCCCTTCAACTAGGACCCCCCTCCTTCAGTCTCCATCACCTCCCAGGGATCCATCAACTTGTCAATAACATGAACTCATCAATGGATTACTCCACTGTTGATATCAGCGCCCTCATGATCCAATCACTTCCCAAACACCCCACTCTGAACATCGTTGCATTGGGGACCAAGTCTTTTTGACACGTGAGCCTTTAGGGGGCATTTCAGACTTGAATCATAACACTAACACGTTGACTCTTTATAACAGGAATAACAGGCCCCTAGGAGTCATTTAATGAGTGTTGGTATTTGCCGCAGTCCGGCTGCAGCAAACTAACTGGGGGGTGACGAGCAACTTGTGTACATTGATACAGCAGGAGTGGGAGCCGTTTATTGTAGGACAGGAGCGGTATTTATACATTTTACACAGCTTATCTAATTAGCATAAAATAGATACAGCAGTCAACCAATAAGGAATCTCCACACTTAATGGCTCGCTGGAATTACTTCACAAACCACTCCCTCTGGCATTTTGCCAGGCGCCATCTTGACTTGTTTACAGACTCTAACAGATATTTTTTACCTAAATTAAGAAAACAGGAAAAGAAGTGGTATTAGGAGTGGGAGAGGGAAGGAGAAGAGTCCATTTGGACATGGTACATTGGACATGCCTGTGGAAACCCATATGCAAATATCCTTTAGTGGGACTACTAAGCTCCCAGGAGGCCAGGAGCAGAAAGCTTGAGGTAGGAACACGAGGAAGTCAGGGGCAGGCAGTTGCTACCACAGTAATGAAGATGGGTAGTTCCAGAATCAGAATCAGAGAGCCAAGGACAACGCTTGGGAAATGCCAACATTTAATACACCAGGAAGGAAATCAAGAAAGACAATAGGAGGAGGAAGAGGAGAGGAGAAGGAGGAGGAGGAAGAGGAGGAGGAGGAGGAGGAGGAGGAGGAGGAGGAGGAGGAGGAGGGACAAAAGTCAGGAGAGGCAGGGGTTAGTGCTCTGGAAGCACAAACTGACAGAGAACACAAACTGTGAGGGACCCAAGAGATCTGTGTGTCTAATCCCCTCATCTATCCTGATACAGAGATGGAGATTCAACAAGTTTACATAAGTTGCTTGAGGTCAATGTGTAATGCCCGAATTCCTGATGAGTAATAAAGTTCTATTTCTTTAACAAATATTCTAAAACTCAAAATCATCCCTACTCAGCCGCACTGGCTTTCTCTCAATCTGACAAAATCAGTGAGATTTTATTGATGTGTTAGAAGAATTGTTAACCTTTCCAGCACTAAGATGTTGTGTGGTCCAGCTGAAACCTCTTAAGTTTATTCTTACCTCCAAACAGAATTCCACGTCTGCAGCCCGAGCTCCAGCCTGGACTGCTCTTTCTTTCAGATTCTATATCCAACCCGCCACCAAACCTATCCCTTTTCTCTAATAATTCTAGAACTTGCTCCACCCCCATTACCATCTTCCTTTCTGGTTCCCCTCGTCTCTTTCTTTCTCTCTTATTTTGCATCGTTTTGGCTGAAGTACAATTCACATATTTTGAAAGTGTCTGATTCAGTGGTTGTTGGGATATTCATAAACTCATGCAAATATCACCACTATCTTATTCCAGAACCTTTCCATTATCCCCAAAGGAAACTCTATTTCCATTAGCAGAAACCTGCCATCTCCTTCTGTAACTGGAATCCTATTAGATGTGCTCTATGAAACGAGACTCTGTCATTTTGCATAATCTTTTCAAGTTTCCTCCATGCTGTACCACCTATCTGCTCTTTTAAAATTTTCCCTTTTTATAGATGAAAACATTCTATCACATGGGTACACCACTTTACTTATCCATTTATCCACTAATGGATATTAAGGTTGTTTCTACTTTGGGGTTAATATAAATAGCACAATTATGAACATTCCTGTCTTAATTACCCTGTGAACAATGCAAATTCACTTGTCATAATTCTGGAGACTGGAAGTCAGAGATCAAGCCACCAGCAGATTTGGTGTCTCATGAGGGCCCATTTCCTGGTTCACATGGAGGTACAGTTTCAATGTTCTTGGGTACCCCATCATCTCTTAATGAGATTGGAGAGTAAACTCCTCAGTGTCCCCTGCCTCCACTCCAGGCTTATCTTTTTTTTGGTACCAGGGATTGAACTTAGGGGCACTTGACCACTAAGCCACATCCCCAGCCCTTTTTTGTATTTTATTTAGAAACAGGGTCTCAGTGAGTTGCTTAGTGCCTTGCTTTAGCTGAGGCTGGTTTTGAACTTGTGATCCTTCTGCATCAACCTCCTGAGCCACTGGGATTACAAATGTGTGCCACTGTACCCGGCCAGGCTTATCCCCTTGACCCTTGATCCACTTTCCAACTTATCAGTAGAATTCATTTAAACATGTAATTTTTTTTTTTCTTTTTTTTGGTATGCTGGGAATGAAGCCCAGGGCCTCTCACATGCTAGGTAAGCCCTTGACCACTGAGCTGTATCTCTAGTCTCCAAATTTGTAAATCATTTCAGTGCGTAGATCACATCATGCTGTGCCTGCATTTAAAGCCTTTCAATAGCTTTCCATTGCACTGAGGGGAAAAATGAAGAGACTTTTCTGTGGCCTACAGGCCCTGCCTATCTCTTAAACCTCGTGTCCCCAGGTAGGCTGGGGGGGGAGGGTAGAAAACTCCCTCTGTGTCCCCCAATTTCCTTTTAGGTAAAGTGCAGCTTGGATCGCTGCCACTGAAGGAGGTGACATTTGCTTCTCTCCTGTTGTCCAGTCCTCTGCCTGCCCAGGCCACTTTAACCTGAAGGGACAAAGCAGCCAGACTGCATTCTTTCTCTCTTAGGATCCTTCCTAAAACTCCAAGTCACAGATTCCAGGATGTCAGAGTTAAGGAGCCCTGGCCTGGTGATTTTCCACCTGTGCTCATTAGCAGAAGGGAGACAGGCACCTTTAGGAGCAAACGCCTACACCCACACACCTTCAAAATTTCCTTTCAGCTAAATTATTTTTGGAGCAACTTGAGAAGAACCATCCAGAAGCTCCAAGATTACAGAGATACTCCACCTTTTTTCTTTTAGTCTCCTTGAATAAACTTGGCTCAAGGCAGGGTTGAACTGAGCATGCCCAGAAGTGTTTGTGTCCATCATCATTGTGACCTTGAACTGAGCAGCTCAGAAGCCCGCGGGTCTGCCACTTAACCTTTTACCCTGTACTCCATGACCCTGCGCTGAGCACGCCCAGAGAGGCTCAAAAATGCACATCCTAAACAGGACACTCAGGAATGTCCTCGCCCCTAAAGGGAATATGCACAGGCTCCCAGAATGAAATCCCTGTTCTTGCTGCTTCTTCCAGCGTGGCTTTGCAGATGACTCCACGGTGGTGATAAATCTTCCTTCATTCTGTCATCTTCCAGTTGTGCTTGTTTGCTTTGCGCTCAAGAAGAGAACCATGGCATTCGGTTGCACTCTGGGGAGGCCCAGGCTGCCCCACGCCCAGAGCTGGGACCAGAGGGAGGGAAGGGAGCCCGGGGCTGGGGTTGCCTGTGTTTCCATCCAGCTCTGTTGGGACAGGACAGAGAAGAGCCTCTGAAAACAGCGCGCTTTAACCCACTTGGAAAGGAGGAAGCCGACGCTAGAGCAGGCCCAGCTCTGCCTTCAAGCAGGAAGTCAGGCCTTCTCTGGCCCTTTCTTCCAAGATGTCTGTGGAGTCAGGCACTGGAGGTTCTGCACGCTGAAGGGGCACAGAGGGCACCCAGGGGAGAGTGCCAGAGAGAGAGAGCAAGAAGCTTCCAACCGCAGGTGAAGACAGCAGAGGGCCACTGCGCAGGCGGGGGGGAGGGGGAGGGGGAGGGGGAGGGGGGAGGGCCAGGAGAAGGAGGCAGGAAGGCCGCCTCCAGAACTGTCACCCCAGATGCAGGAAGAACAGAGACCTCAGAAGAGGCAACAGTGGCCTGTGGCCAGGCTTTGAAGGGAGTTTGGGGGAGGGGACCCAGAAACAAACCAGGAGGCTGGAAGAGAAAGGCCAAGGATGAAAGCCAGGGAGAAGCCTGGAAGGCCAGCGGGAGGACCAGTCATCTCTGTCCCTCGTCCCTTGTCCCTCCCGCTCCTGCCCCAGCCCGGGATCCAGCTGCAATTTTTCCAACCAATTAAGGAGAAGTGAAGCGTCCCCCGAGGGAGTGTCGCCGGACTCCTGAGTCAGCACGCACCGACCAGGACTTTGGGGACCCAATCTGAGGGCTCTAATTGGTCTCTTACGAGAAAAAGAAAGAAAGAAAGAAAGAAAAAATCAAAAGTAGCAAGCGGCTCCTCTTTTGACTTTAAGCTGCTAAAGGGGCTTGTCGCTGGGCGCGGAGGTTTTCCAACAGCAGCTTCCCGCCGCCTTAACCATTTGTAGGTGGCCCTGGTTCCTCTCCACCCGCACCGCTGCCCGCAGCTGCCCGCAGAGCCTCCGCCCACCGCAGTCAATTAGCGCTGCTCTCCTCCTCGGAGCCAGCTACGGCTAGAACAAAGGTCTGGATCTCTGGGATGGAGAAAACTCACAAAGACTCTGTCCCTGCCTTCACCTCCAACACACGCGCTCAAGACAACAATCTTGTAGAAAGGAAGCCATCAAATAAAGAGAACCAGAGTCCAGCAGGACTTTCCGTCATTCTGCAGCCCAGAGATGGAATTGCTGGTTGTCATTTACTGCCCCCAAATTTGTTTGGCTTTCTGTAGATGTTTTCTCAGAAACACACACACACACACACACACACACACACCCTGGATTTATCTCTGAGCTTGAGCTCAGAACAAAAGATCTGATCTGGGCTTCTGGCTGTGCTGGGTGTGGAGGACACAAGGACACAGCATCACTGCCCTTAGTAGCCACACCCAACATGAAACCAGGAGCAATTTCCCTGCTTTTCTATAAGAATTGGGTAGCAACAAAGGCATTAGTAACATACTTATAAAAAGCACGAGGTTCAATACAATGTAACACATAAAGAGGGACCCCAAGATAGTCCAGTCACCGCTTGGCGTCACCTCTCAAGAAATCATAGCTTGACACAAAGTAGGATTGAAAGCAGCCCAAATCTGTACTTAGTCTCTTGAGGGAGATCTAAAAAGCATTTGTTCTTAAGATGCAGTGAGCCAGGCATGGTGGTACACACCCCTAGCTCCAGCTACTCAGGAGGCTGAGGCAGGAGGATCACGCGTTGGAGGCTAGCCTGAGTAATTATGAGATCCCATCTCAAAATAAAGTAAAACCTGGCAAGGTCTGTAGCTTGGTGGCAGAGTGCTTGCCTAGGCACAAGCCCTAGGTTTGATCCCCAGCACTGCAAAACCAAAAGTGTCTAGTTTGAAAAGTGTGTCTTAATCTCTCCCTCACTGCAGCCTCCCAAAGACCCAGCCTCTGACACCCTTGGCCATCTGAAACCCAGTCAACCAGGCCCCGTCTCCTTCTTTCTCTCCTTGTCTCTATTCTAACCAGCATCCAAACTTTCTGGATGCTATAGTTGTCTTCTTTTATTTCCCTAGCACTGGATTCTGCATAAATGTAGATTCCAAGGACCAGGAATTGATCTAGGAAAAAAAAAAAATGTGAGAGATAGCAGGAGAAGGAGAAGGAAAACTGCTCAAAGATATGTATGTAGATATGTGTGTGTGTGTGTATTATGTATTACACACACACACACACACACACACACACAAAATTTTGTGTTCCTCCCTTGTTTGATCTTTGTGAACTTTTTTCTGCCAGGAAGGGAAGCATGCTTACGGTAGCTCCCAACCTCCCCAGGGGGCTTAGCATCAGCCCCATGCCCACCTCTGCCCTTTCTCCTTCAGGTTGGTCTGGCTCCTCAAGGGCCAACTACATTTCTCTGCAAACCTGGTAGCAAAGATTCTGCCCAAGGGCTTCTCCCTCCAGCCCACCTGCAGAACCTCTGTGCAGTAAGCTGAGGGAATGTGCACTCACTGGGTTTTTTGCTTCACCGGGGCCTAAGGCCCTCCCCAGCCCCAGGCCGCCAGAGCCAGCTCAGGGACAACTCAAGCCATGACAGTCTGAGCAGGCTGGGGCGCCACTGGATTGGTGTGACCCATACTGGGGCCTGTGAGAAGTCAAGGAGAAATCCCTAAGGGATTGAAACCATCCCAATTTCTCACCCATCCATCACACTGCAACTCGACTAAGACAGAGTCTGCGGTCTGCACCCCAGGGTGGCCCAGGTGCAGAGGGGAACTACCTTGGGCTGGGGCACTGGTTCGTTTCTAACTTCTATAAACCTGGTGCTTCCACATCTAAAACTGTAAGATATGCTGGACACGGCTTGGTCTGGACATCCTAGTACTATTCCCATTCACCCAGCCTGGGCCTCCTGTCTCCTTGACCCGTCTCCTCTTCCAGAGGAGTCCCCCATCTTGGTGTTTGCTTTTCAAATACAAACCAGCCACGCTCCTCCTTCACTGGGCTCCCACTCTGGCTCACTATTCACTTACCCTCCCCCACCGGCTTTGAGTACCACCTAGGGACGGCCTAAGCCCAGTGCCTGCTGAAATAATCCAAATTGGCCAATCCTAAGCCTGCTCACCCTGCCTCATCTGTTCCTTCCCTCAGAAGCCACAATGAAGCGTCTGGTCCACAGTCCACCCCCTCCCCTAAGACCCTGGTGCTTCCCAGAGAAGCCCCTCCCATGGCATGGCCCCACCTCTCAAAAACTGACAGAGACAACCTGGGAAGGCAGCGCCACCTGCTGGTGAGCATCTAAGCTGGGGCCACTACTGTGGCTTGCTGCATTTGCTGGGCATTTCCCTGAATTCCCACCTTAAAGGGTGGAACTCACAGCACCAAGTTCTCCCTGAGTTCCAGTCTGAGTTACTTGCCTGGGTTCCAGATGACAGCCTTGGAGACATTCCTTTTTTAATGTTGACCTTCTAAGCTTGCAAGTTTCCTGCAAAAGGGACCAAGGTGTGACTTTCTTCAAATGCCATCGGCCAGGCCTGATCAGCCGACCCAGCCGCACTGACAGGAGCCAGGGAACAGATTTGCTGTTTTCCTAGATGTTTCAGCCTGCCCTGGCGAGCAGAGGCTGAGGTGCTTTAGGGCCACTCACATATGTGGAGCCTCACATGACTGTTTTGCCCTTGCCTAATCCATCCATGGCTGTGATGGGGACATCCGTGGACACCATGGCATGGTGGTTAATGAAGCAGTAAAATGGAAAAGAACATTTTATTTCAGCCCTTCTAAAACCCCAAAGGTGGGGGGGGTTATACAATTAATTTCGGAGGGCACAGCTCCTGGAAGCTGTGCATGGGCCCTTCTGAGTAGGGCTGCCTGTGAACTCAACAGGGACATCCTGCTGAAGACCAGAGCCCAGAAATTCTTACAAGGCCACAGTGGTTCTAGATGCTGACATTGAACCCAGTGAGGACACTTGGGACACCCTAGACAGGAAGGCCACCACCTACAGACAGGCCACTTGGGAACATTAGGAATTTCCCACTAAACACCCAAAGGGTAAAAAGGGTCAGGGACAGACAGAAACAAAAATGGTGATAATTATTATTTTTTTTTACCCTCCTAGTAATACAAACCATTCCAAAAAGTTTTGTCCAAAAAGACAATGAAAGAGGGGTGATGCTTCAGACAAGAGGGTTAATGAGGGTGGAGGCGGCCACAGGTCTCAGTGCCAACCCAAGTCCACAGGAGGTATGCTGGAAAGAGGAAGGACTGCCCACCATGTCCGTCCCCCTTCCCCTGAAACTGTCCAGAAGGTGTTAGCCAATCATTCAGGGACAGAAACTCAGCACCACAGCTTTAAGAGGCTAGAAGCACAAAGAGGAAAAGAAAACCCTAGATATAGGAGAGGAAAACAAGAGTTCATACATTATATATATAAAATATTTAATATGTTATTAGTTGTATATATATATATATATATATATATGTATATATACATCTCAATCATATGTATATCTCCAAAGATCAATAGCTGAACCAAATTGAAAATCCAAAGACATTCAAAAGATTCATATAACAAGAAGATAAAAGGGCCACTGGTTGCCTTTGTGCCTTTATAACACAAAATTCTAAATTAACTTTAACATCTGATGAAATGCACCAATTGACAAAGTTTCATGGAGTTCATCAATGCTATGGCTTGAATTATACTTTGTAATCCCACTAAAGGAGCCAGGGTAGGACCCCTCCTACCACCTCTCTCTCTCTTACACACACACACACACACACACACACACACAGGGGATGGAACCCAGGGCTTCACCTATGCTAGGAAAGCACGGAGCTACACCTCTGATCCCGAATCTCACAAAATTTAAACATTGTACACTATTAGAACCTTAGGAAAGTAACTAAATGTAAAACTGAAGAAAACCAGGTTTGCCTCACTTTAACTACAGCTTTATCTAAATTTTTAGTTATAGTACCCATTGCATTAAAATATCTCATATTAGGAATAAACACACTGAGTTGATGAATAATTAAAATTACATCAAATCTTTAGTACTTACAAATTGGTTTGATAAAAATGGGATTCCACAAATCCCCATTACATTAGTTAATATGGTCCTATGTAAGTTAAAGCAGGGTTTTCAAAAATTAAAACATATGTAAAACCTAATTCGTAAAAGAATTATCCCTATCGATTCTCCATTTGACAGTCCAATTTTGTCGTTTTTTAAACCTGGAAACCTAAAAAAACTGACCAATGGTAACTCATGGTGCAACACCATCACCTTAATGCCATGGGCCTATCCATTAAGGCTCATAAACTTTATTATTCAAATTATTGACTTTGCTCAATCAATGCCTAATAAATATCTTTGGTGTTTCCTTCAGTGCCTACTTCAACACATTCCCAATTATAATTTGCCTTTTTATCTTCAAATGGACACAATACACTTTTCTAGACTACCCACAAATTCCCCAACAGTTGGCCCATTTCATACCATCTTTCCAGAGACGAGCTTTGCTATGTCCACCCATCCCAGATGACCTCCATGTGACACCTCTTCTAAGGCCATAACACAGTGGACACAGGACGTTCATTATTTTTTTTCCTTTGAGATCAGGGATTCTTTTGTGTTTCCCAAGATCGGGTCTGTTTGGCCCATGGTCTCGGTGTACTCCTTGCTCCCCCACCTAGAGACATCTGGCAGAGATCACTGCTACCAGTGCCATTCTAAAACTAATGGGGATTGGTGCTTTCCCCAGGGGGCATCTGCCTCAAGTCCATGAGCCCCTTGATCCTCAGGGAGAGGACCACCCACTCCCCAGTGCCTCCTAGTCCAACCTTCTACTTTCCACCACAATCTCCCACCCTGTGTCCCCAGCGAATGACCACCACAATTGCCCCAATTCCATGTTCATACATAAATACCACCAATCTTTACATGTACTTTACTAACTTATCAATTCATACCCTACAACAGCATATCTGTCATACCTGGCAACTAAATCCAAGAAATACACACAGAGGCACATCTGCACACATATGAGATAGATAGATAGATATCTTTTAACACATTTTACTACCCCACCGATATAGTGTTAGAGGTCTCAAATTTCAGATCTATTTTTCTGGCTCATGCCACATATATGGGAAACGTAGCTATGGGCTGACCTTTAACTAAGACTTCTCACATGTCTACTTGTCTTCCTCCCTTTTACTCTCATAAAGCAATGTTTTAATATTATTTAGGGAAAATTACATCCTACTTTATGAATTCCTCCTCTATCATCACCCCCAGAGTTTCCATGTAAGAGTATGTAATCTTGTTTCTGGCATAGAGACAACCAACAACAACAACAAAAATGTGGGGGCAGGGAAAGAATCTGAGTTCTAGATGATACGCTATCAGATTTAAATATCTTGCTTTCCATCAAAAAAAAATCACAAGGCTTACAAACAAGAAAGTATGGAACATTCAAAAGGAAAAGAACAAACAAAACAAATCATCTCTAAGAAAGACCAGAAGTTGGATTTACTAGATAAAGATCTTAAAATAACTGTCTTGCCGGGCATGGTGATGCATGCCTATAATCCCAGCAGCCCAGGAGGCTGAGGCAGGATTGCAAGTTCAAGGCCAGCCTCAGCCCACTCAACCAGGCCCTAAGCAACTTAGCAAGACCCTATCTCAAAATTAAAAATAAAAAGGGGTGGGGATATGCCTCAGTGGTTAAGTATCCCTGTCTTTAATCCCCAGTAACCAAAAAGAAAGAAAGAGGAAAATCAGCCGTCTTAAAGAGATTTAAAAAAATCTAAAAGAAAATGTAAATAAAGTGAAGAAATTTAGCAAAAATGGAAATATAAAAAAATTAGAAAATACAAAAAAAGGATCAAAAGGAAATTCTGGAGCTAAAAATTACCATAAAATGAAAATTTCACTAGAGAGAGTCAAAAGCAGATTTGAGTAGGCAGAGGAAAGAGTCAGTGAATTTGGTAGGACGTTTGAAAATTTTGAGTGTGAGAAAGAAAAAGTAAAAAAAGATTGAAGAACAGTTAACCAAGTCATAGATCTTCATGGGACATTATCAAGTGAACCAACATACACACTGTGGAAATTTCAGAGAAGAGAGAGAAAGGGAGAGACATAAAAAGAATGGGACAAAGAAATTATTTGAAGAAATAATGGTTAACATCTTCCCAGATTTGATTTTCTTTAAAAAAATGAACACAAACATCCAAGAACCTCGATAAACCCCCAATAAGACAAACTCAAACACCCACACCAAGACATGTTATAATCATGCTGTCAGTGGAGGATATCGAAAGTAATAAGAAACAGCCCATTACATACAAGAGGCCTCGATAAGATTATAAGCAGATTTCTTATCAGAAACCATAAGGGGCAGAAGGCAGTGGGCTGATAGTTTCAGAATGCTGAAGGAAAAAACTGTCAACAAGATTCCTGTATCTGAAAAAATTGTCTTCCAAAAGAGGGAGGAGCCGGGCATGGTGGCACACGCCTGTGATTCCAGTGACTTGGGAGGCTGAAGCAAGAGGATCACAGGTTCAAATCCAGCCTCAGCAACTTAATGAGGCCCTAAGCAACCTAGCAAGACCTTGTTTCAATATAAAAAATTTAAAAAAATTAAAAACTTGCATGTTGAAACCTGACTCCCAGTGTGATGGTATTTGGAGGTGGGGCCAGTGGTTAAGCACCCTTGGATTCAATCCCTGGTACCAAAAAAAAAAAAAAAAAAAAGTGAGAGAGGGGACCAGAGATGTAGCTCAGTGGTCGAGTGCTTACCTAGCATATGTGAGGCCCTGGGTTCAATTCACAGTACTGAAAAAAAAAAAAAAAAAAAAAAAAGGAGGAATTATCACATTCCTAGATAAACAAAAGTAAAGAAAATCTGTTACCACCAGGCTACTAGGCCTGCTCCAAAAGAAGGGATGTCCTTTAGGTGTAATTGAAAAGACATTATACAGTAACTCAGAGCTTTATGAAAAATAAGATTTGTTGCAAAGGCAAATACATAGATAATCATAAAATACCATTATCAAGACTTTTCCCACAATCTTTGTTTTCTACATGACTTAAGAGACCAATGTGTTAAGAAACAATGTTTCTGGAGACCTAATGTATAAAGATATAGTTTTGTGACACCAGTAACTGAAAGGCATTTGGGACAGAGCTGTACAGAAGCAGGGTATCTGCCTGATATTGAAGTTAAGCTTATATAGATTCAAACTACAGGGTCAACTTAGGATATATTCAGTTTTAGGAGATAAAGTCCTGGAGACAGATGGAGGTGATGGTTGCACAATAGTGTGAATGTGCTCAATGCCACTCACAAGGGTTAGAACAGTTAATTTTACATGATGTATATTTAGCCACAATTTGGAAAAAAATAACTTTTTTGAAAAAAAATACTATACTCTCCAAGAAGCCTCTTTTCCTACCCACTCTTTCTGTGCTTTATTCCTTCATAATTTACTTACAAGGAGCCAGTACATGCATTTTTGAACTTGATCTATGGGTTTCTCCCTTTTACTAAAGAGTAGTCTCTCTCCCCCACCCCTTACCCCCATAGAAACACATACACTATCTACTAGATGGCTGTGGTGGCACACGCTTGTAATCCCAGAGGCTCGGGAGGCTGAGGCAGGGGGATCACAAGTTGAAAGCCAGCCTCAGTAACTCAGTGAGATCCTGTCTGTAAACAAAAATGTAAAAAGGGCCGGGGATGTGGCTCAGTGGTTAAGTGCCCCTGAGTTCAATTCCCGATACCAAAAAGAAAGAAAGAAAAAAGGAAAGAAATACATTATCAGCTGCTGCCTCTTCATCTTATGGAGTCATGGAAAATGAAAGTCATATCATGATTATGTATAATATAAAGACAGACATGATGGTCCTCTTACCTTGGTGCTAATGAAGTACTCAGGGCCTTGGAGAGGAAGTGGTTAAGCAGACATCCCCATGGATCTTCTGCAGATGGTGGGGACGGGAGGATTTTTAAGATGAAGTTAAACAGGAAATGTCATGATGACCTGCCTCTGACAGTGTGGTTTCCCATGGTCAGCTCCTACCCCAAATTAGGAAGTTCTTTTTTGTGCTAGATACTGAGCCAGATAAACCCTTTCCTCCACCCAAGTCCATTAACAGAATCTAGAAAACGGGGATGCCTGGCTCTAGGGGGAAGTCTCTGACTCAGTTTAGGAGCCATGAACAGGGTCAAAGGTAGCCTTGGAACAGCTAAAAGCCATGTGCATCCTGTCAGACACAACTAACAGTGTGTCTCAGTGTTTTTTGGTCTTAACAGTCCTTTACTATTTTTGTCATTGTGTTATTGAACACCTCAAGAAACTTTTGTTATGTGGGTTACGTCTACTGAAATATATCATATCAGAAACTGAGGGCTGGGACGTAGCTCAGTGGCAAAGCACTTGCCTCACATTTACAAAGTCCTGGGTTTAATCCCCAGTTCTAAAAAAGAAAGGACAAAAAAAAAAAAGAAGAAGAAAAAGAAAAGAAAGAAAGAAAAGAAACAAATATTTTAAATATGTATTTATTTGTCTGGGAATGTAGCTCAGTGGTATAGTACTTGCTTAACATGCATGAAGCCCTAGGTTCAATCTCCAGCACCACTATTCATTATATATATTTCAAGTTAAAATAGTGGCATCCATGTTACACTGAATCACTTCAATGAAAAACTGCACTAAAACAAAAAAGAAGGATAGCAATGCTTCACTTTTTTTTTTTTCAAATCTGTCTAATGACCAGCTTTTAAAAAGGCAGCTGGATTCTCATATCTCCTCTGCATTTAGCCGGTTGTGATGTGTGTTCTGCTTAAATGATATGAAGAAAATCCAGCCTCATGAAGAAAATTAGTTGGCAGAGGAAGGAGTATTTTAGGTAACCTTTTCAGATGACTGCAGACCTTGTTCTTGAATATGCCAGCGAAACTCCACTGGATGCAGTTTTGTTTTTCTTTTTAGGTTTCTTTTGTAAGTTGTAGATGGACAGCATGCCTTTATTTCATTTGTTTTTATGTGGTGCTGAGGATCGAACCCAGTGCCTCACACATGTCAGGCAAGCCCTCTGCCACTGAGCCACAGCCCCAGGCCTGGATGCAGTTGCTATACAGAGGAGTTGAAGTCTTAGCAGCAGACTTTTCAGACTTGTTCTATGGCAGTGGGTTTACCTTGTACTTGGTAGAGATCTCTTATTCATGCGTGATTTCATAACATCATGTGCTGATCATTCGGAAAATATGATTCATTGAAAAATGTAGATCTTCAAAACGTGGACACCTTTCACTATTTGATTTACATATCACACTTGCCTCACTGTTGATGTCATCAGGAAAGTCTCTGGATACGGCGAAGCTGCCCCCACGGAGGGTACATTACAAGCTTCTTCCAAAGTCCAGGTCTCAACATCGGCAACACATCCTCTCAGTTGATTTCAGTGAAGTCAGAGGCTCACTCGGATTATTTTCAAGAAAATGTCAACCAGTCGCCCAACTTGGAGGGATCAGAGCTCGGCTGTCATTCTCTCAAGTGAAAAAGTGGTTCATGAAAAAGCACCAGCTCAACTCGCAGCTCCGTCACCCAACCTCTTTCCCCAAGGCAACCATCAGACTCAGCAGCAAAAGTGCCTTCTATGTGCTTCCTGTTTTGTCACCCAGAATATTAAAGGCGTGCCCTCAGGGGTGGAGATTTAATAATTGTTGTTGGTTTATCTAGGATAATTTTAAATAACGTTTGCACACTTGTAACCTGCCTCCCCCATGTTGCTTTTTCCACATCAGAACAAACGTCAACAATGAGAAAGGCAAATCATGAATTGTTACTGTAAGGAAAATAGTGCCAACCTCACCAGCAGCCCCTCCTTCTTCAAAGGGTTTTGGGGGTCTGTGGGGTTCAGGGGATCTCACAATGAGAACTGCAGTCCTATCCTGTAATAAATGTTGAAGTGGCATAATTCAACCTGAAGGGGGCGCTCAAGGCCTTAATTCATTCTCTCATCCTCCTGCCCTCTCTTACTCCCAAAGAGACCAGCATGGAAGACCCTAGAGCTTTGGAGGTCAAACTTCCCTTGCACCCCATGATACGTTCACTTTTGCTTAACAGCATCTCCTTTACTGTTTGTTTACCCAAGGCCAAGGGTCTCCTTTTTAGGATTCAGCCATCTGAAGCATCCACATGGGGCTCTCTGTGGAATGAAGAGACAGCATGAGTCCCATGAGACCACTGCCCACTGCTTCTCTTGCCACTTGGGGTCACTATTGATCATGGGTCCTGCATAGCACAACGTGGACACTGGCCCAGCACTGGGAGACCTCCCTGGATGGGCCAGCTCTCTGCCCAGACCTGTTCCCTCAACACCCTGGCCAAGCCCACTGTCTCATGGCATGGATCAGGATACACCAAGGTCACACCAACGTACACTTCCATGCTCAGCCATCATCCTCTGGACACAGCCACACGCCAGAGTGTTGGCCTGGACGAGTCCTCACCTTGCCCACCAGCCTGGACCCCTCTGTCTCTGATGTCCATTTTCATCTCTGACCTCGGAAGGGCTCAGTGTGGCTCGGCCTCAGGAACCTCCAGGGGGACTCACTGGGTACCAGGGGTCCAAGCTATGGACTCCGCAGAGGATTCTGCTTTATCTGCCTCCAGGCAGATTCAGCTGAATCTTTTCAATTCAGCCTTTCTTATTCTTATTCCTGTTTTTATCAATGCTTTATTTCTTTTTATAGCCTCGACCTCCATTCCATTCAATTATATCAAATTGCTTTAATGCTTGCTACTTGTTTTCCATTTTTTCTATCTGCTTCAATTTCTTTTATATTCCTTTAAGGTAACACTCTCTTGCTTCCAAGTTGTTTTCCCGGATTTTTGTTTTTTAATTAACTGCTTTTAATTGAAAAAGTAATGAAAGATGCACGATGAAAATTGAGAATGATAAAAAGCATGTGCCGTGAAAAGCAAGCAAGACCTCTGATCTCCTAGTCTCTGTCTCCAGAGGCAACCGAGATAGTGGCTTCTTAAGTTTCCTTCCAGAACTTCTCTGTGCAGGAACAAGCCACCCCTCGTCCTGTATTGCACCAACAGAAACGTCGTTCACACAGTTCTGACCTTTCTCTTTTCGGTATCTTGGGGATTGTTCCATATGAGCACATGAAAAGCTACTCCAATAATTGCAAGGGCTGAGCTGTAACATCAATTAAGGACATACCATAGCATATTGAACCTGTCCTCTTTTTATAGAACATGGAATTGTTTCTAATTCTTTTTTCCTATTAAAGAGTGCTTTGGTGAAATAGTATGCACACATGGAGTTGTTAGGTCAAAACTATTTGCTTTCAAAATGCTGACCTGCCTGGGGGTGTAGCTCAGCAGTACAGAGAGGAGCTGGGCTCCATCCCAGCTCTGAAAAAGAAAACAGGGCTAAATATTGTCATATTACCCTCCAGACAGGGCACCCCTTTTTTATAGTTGCTAGAAATATTGTTCCCTGAGTGTGGGTTGTCTTTTGATTTTGTTTATTATAATTTTTGCCCTGAGGACATTTTAAATTTTTATTCAGCGAAATTCACTGTTACACTTTGCAAGTAAATTCACGTATGGCTTTTGGCTTTTGTTTCTTGCTTAAGTCAGGCCTTCTCCAGTCAAAGATTATTTTTCTTCCCTACGTTTTCTATTTGTTCCTTTGGGCGTCATTGTTTGCATTAAACATTTTAATCTACTTGGAATTTATTTTGAGATTAAAATTGAGGGAGAAGGCCCTACTAATAGAGAACTAATTATATCATATGGTCGTTTTGGGGTGGGTGGGTTTTTGTTTTTAATTTTTTATTTTTATTCTTTATTATTTTGGTACCAGGGATTGAATCCAAAGACACTTCACCACTGAGCCACATCATCCCCAGCCCTTTTTGTTTTTTATTCTGAGATAGGGCCTTGCTAAATTGCTGAGGCTGGCTTTGAACTTGCAATCCTCCTGCCTCAGCCTCCCAATCTGCTGGGATGACAGCCGTGCACCATCAGGCCCAGCTATCAGAAGTATTTTTAAGTGATTCTAGAGGATGGTAAGCATGGTATCCCACACAGAGAGCCACAGGGTGGTCAGAGGCAGGAGGGATATCAGTGAGTATAGAGCCCAGGGCTAGCACTTGTATAACTATGGTTTCCAGGAAGGACGAGGCAGGGTGAGGTGAATGGCGCAGAACTGGCTGGTGGGAATATCTGTGGTGGACCACGGCCAGCAGGGTGGTATCTGATGCTGGCACCTGGCCCTGGGATGATCAAGGCAGACAGACATGGCCTCCTGGTACCTGGTCCAGACAGAGGAGAATGGCTTTGGACTGGTTAGTTTCATATCAAGGGCATGCTGCCCGATGAGCCCTTGCTATCCATGAGCCTGTAGACCCAGGAATGGCAGTGCCAAGCTTTGAATAAGTAAGTACTCCCCACAGGTCATGGGTTAAAAGTTTGGTCTCTAATCCGTGGAGCTACCGGGAAGTAGTGGAACCTCTAAGAGGCAATGGGAGGAAATTAAGGCATTGGGACTTAGTTTCAAGGGAATATTGGAACCCTAGCCCCTTCCGCTTCCTCTTTTTGCTTCCTGGTTGCAGCCTTGCTTCATCAAGCGCTCACCACCATGATGTGCTGTCTCATCACAGGCCCCAAAGCAATAGGCTAACCAGTGGGGCAATGAAACCAGATAAACCTTTCCTCTTTATATACTAATTATCTTAGATATTTGTTGTAGTAACAGAGAGCTGACTAACATAGGCAGTCTTCCACCAGCCAGAAAAAATATTTTAGCATACCAGTATATGTGTGTGTACACATATATACATAATACCCACAGACCTTGTACTTATTTCTAGATTCTCTATTCTGTTCCATTGACCTGTGTGCTTAATTCATGTGTCGGGACCAATCTATATTAAGTGACAATGTACATTGAAATCCATCTCCTACTCATCTTTTTTCCCCACAGAATTTTCTTGGTATTCTTATATTTTACATGAATTTCACCCTATAGTTCCCCAAACATTTTTGCTTTATAGAGATCACAATAAATCTCTTGACTATTGTTTCCTTTTATCTGTGAACTAGGTAGGTCTTTTCATATATTTTTTGTTCCTCAGTAGAATTTTGTTTTTCTCAGATGTGTGGACTTGAGTCTATATATTTCTCAGTAAGTATCTTGGGGTAGCATATATTTTATGCCTTTTATGAATTGTAATGTTTCTTTTACTAGCTACTGTATCATTGTATCTCTTTTTGCCTTAAATTTTTAGTTTCATTGTTGAAAACAAAATTAGGTATCTTTATTTTCCTTTTAACTCATTAATATTGAATTCTTTCTTCGTCCTTCAATTCTTCTAGTCTCATGATTTTAACTTATTTCGCAGGCTTTAGCTTTCTTCCTCCTTTATTCCAACTGTGATTTTATAAGCAGTCATCAATTTCCATGTGCCAATCGCCACAGAAAGTGTACCTTCTGTGTTGTCCCCTAACACCCATTAACCACCTTTCATGTACAGCTATGAACAAGCGTTCTGGTCTCTGAGGAAACCAGTCTGTCAGTCAACAGTTTAGTTTGGGACTAACTGCCACCTCTGCCTATCCATCAGTGATTTCACAATTATTAGAATGCTTTCTTGCATTTCACCCTATTTTATATAAAATAGTGAAATGCTCCACAATAAGAAGGGTCAATTTTACTTATAACACAAATGAGACAAAAGTAGAGAGATTCGCTGTCTCCCAAACGTCTCCCTTTCAAGACTTAAGTCCCGTGCGTGTTCAGGGACAAAAGCTAAAGGGCCTGGGGCTGTGAGGGGCTGGTGTCTGAGTCTAAGGTCCAAGAACTAAAATCTGAAAAGAAGCACAAAAAACAGAGCCAGAACCATTCCTCACCCTGTTCTGCTCTGTAGCAACATTTTTCCCCCCAGAGAAATCTTACAAAAATGGGTTCACACACAAAGAATTACAAAGCCCTGGAAGGAATGACCACCAGGAGACTAAGCCTGAGCCATAATTGAGGGTGATGTAGTCTTTGGAATTCTCTAGAAATGGAGGTCTTTTATCGTGTGTATTTCTCAAATTTTGTGTAATCAACTCTGATGTTTAATTTGATCCTTTGCTTTTTTCTTCCCTCTATACTCTCCTGGTTTAAAACACTGCTTTCACTTCTTGATAATCATCATTTCTACTTAATTTTGTGTACTTTCTGTGTTTTTTCTTCTACACTACTGTTTTATTTAATTCACCTGGTATTGGGGCATGTACCCAGGGGCACCCTACCTCTGATCTACATCGCAGCCCTTTTTATTTTGAGACAGGGTCTCACTAAGTAATGCAGCTGGTCTTGACCTTGGGAGTCTCCTGCCTCAGCCTCCTGAGTTGCGGAGTTGTGCACCATCTCTCTGTCATAAAGGCGTGAGACAAATGTGGCCAATGGGACAGCATCCTGGATGCGCCACAGCAGAAAGGATTAGTGAACTCCAAGCTGCCCCTGAGCTGCCCAACTGGCCTCTCTACTGAAAGCTCATCCTTCCTAAGAACAGTTGTCCAACCCTAGGACCCGGCAACTCTCAGGACAAAATCAATTCCTAAGTGCAAATGGCACATGAGTTCCCAGCACCGTTAGTAGATTCTGAATTCATATCCTAAGGGAGATGCTGCGTGTTGTAGAATCAGTGACATCTAATTACGTGCAACTGCTGGATTTAGGGCAAACCAAAGCCTGTCACAAACCAGGAGTGGACAATATGGAGGAGGCTCCACTGGGGAGAGTCCATGGTAGGACCCAGGTTGGGCTGTCCCCAGGTGAAGGGGATTGAGGAGGCGCTGGGCATGGGGTGGGCCACCACTAGGCCTCTGGACCTGCCTGTTTACAACCCAGTCTCCCTCGGTCTGCTTTCTCCCCTCCCTTCTCAACATATAATAAGAAATTGCTTATGGCCATCCCCCTGCCTTCAATACACAGGGTTTTTAAAGTGGAGTGAGGAGTGCAGTCAGCTGAGAAATTATTGAGGGTGATATAGTCACTTAGAATGACACAATCCCAGATGAGGAGCCCCATCTTATTCACCGACTGAAGCCTTGGGCCACAAGGTGTGAAGTGCACAGAATAGGCTGGGCTAGGCAGTGAGGGTCCACTGTGCCCCATAGGAAGAACCAGGTGCATTCTAGGGGGTCTGGAGCCTTAGAAGGCACCGTAGTCACCCTTCTGCATCCAGTGCACAGCCTTCTCCAACTACCCTGTCCAACACGGCACCTCCCTCAGCTCATGCTCCCTATTCCTTCCCCTTGTTTTATTGACTTCATAGAAATTGCCACCGTCAGATGCTATTTGTGTGGCTGTTTGTTTGGACAATACCTGAGCAGCACTAGAAGATAAATCCACAGTCACTGGACTCTGGGTTGTCCCCTTCAGTCTCCCCAGGGCCGGCACCAAGCCTGGCCCAAGGAATACCCGCCTAAGGAGTGAGTGACAATTCCCGATGGTGCGCAGTTCCCTCCACAGATGGCTCTCATGTTGAGCTCCACTGTGCACCCAGATGGGGGAGCCACCTCTCTGACTAGAAAAGCCCCTTTACAGGTGGAGCATCCCAATCTAACAATCCCAAATGCTCTAAAACCCAAACTTCTTTCAGCACTACCATGATGCCAAAGGAAAATTCCACCACATAAGACTTTGTGTTTCATGCACAAACATAACAAATTTTAATATTTTAAAAATATTGTACAGAGTGACCTTCAGGTGATATATATATAATGTGCATATGAAACCTAAGTGAATCTTATGTTTAGACTTGGGCCCAGTCACCAAGATCTTTCATGATGTGTATGAAAATATTCCAAAATCTGAAAAAAAAAATCTGAGATATGAAACCCTTCAGGTCCTAAGATAAGGGATACTCAAACTGTATTCCTGCCTATCCTGATTTTGTTGTTGTTGTCTTTGTTGTTCTTTTTGGTTATACATGACTGTAGGATGTATTTTGGTGTATATACATGCATGGAGTACAGCTTTCCATTCTTGTGGTTGTACGTGATGTGGAGCTACACTAGCTGTGTATCCATATGTGATCATAGGAAAGTTATGTCCATTCATTCCACTGTCTTTCCATTCCCAACTCCCCTCCCTTCCTCCCACTCTGCCCTGTCCAATCCAGTGAACCTCCCCTCTCCCTGCTCACCCGCCCCCACTACTGTGAGTCAGCACCTGCTTGTCAGAGAGAACACTTGGCTTTACCCAGCCCCTCTAAGTGGCTGCTTACCAAGACCCTCTGAGTGGTCCTCTTCTGGTGAGGACAGGGCTGCACCCTCAGGTTGCTCACCCTCCCCAGGCCCTGAGCAAGCCTCTCCTCACACCAGGATGTTTGTAATCTGACCCAGAAAGTAGCCAGCGCCTAGTCCCAGGGACTCCTGTACCCGCTGCCTCTGAATCAAAGAATTTGATTTGCTGAGCCAGGGCAGTAGCTCCACTGGGATCTGCCCCTTGGTCATCGGAAGCTTCTTGGTGAGGTCCATGGTTGCATTTTCCCAACCCGTGGAAATCTCCTCTGCCTGGAGCCTCCTGGAACCCTGGGAGTCCATTCTCAACCCGTGGTTGGCTTTGGGGACATGTTTTAATAATACGTACCTGAAGGGTCTCAGGTTTTAGGATATTCCTCCTTCCGGAGTCAAGATTTTTAAACTCTTATCCCATATGTTCACCGGGGGGGTGAGGAGAATGGTCAGAAATAATGGTGACAAATAAATCAATCTTTTCGTCTTGCTCACAGAAATTGTTACTTCACCTGGCTCTGTTTTGTTTCTCTGAAAAATTTGATGTGCTATCTGTGCTTGGAAATTTGTCTTCATTCATCTTTTAAAAATTAGTGTGTTTTAAAAATAATTAATAGAATTTATTTTTTAGAGGAATTTTAGGTCTACATAAGAATCCAGTGGAAAGGACACTCCCCACCCCACCCCGGCCTCCTCACACTGCTTCCTCTATTGACTTCTTGAGTTAATGGTACGATTGTTACAATTGATGAACACACAGGACTCGCTATCATTCAAAGTCCACAGTTATACATTAGGATTCGTTCCTGGTGTTGTATCTTCTACGGGTTTGGACAAGTGTATGCGACATGAATCCACCATTATACTATCACACAACAGTTTCCCTTCCTTAAAATTCCTCTGTGCTCTGCCCATTCATCCCTCCCTCTCTTCAACCCCTTAGTAACTGACCTTTTATTACTGCCCTAGTTTGGCATTTTCCAGAGTGTCGAAGAATTGAAACGATATAGTACGCAGGCTTTTTAGATTGGCTTCTTTTGCTTAGTAATATACTTTGAAGTTTCCACTGTGTTTTTTTCTGGGCTTGATAGTTTGTTTCTTTTCATTGCTGAATAATATTCCATTTTTGTCAGGATGTAGCTTATTTGTTCACTTACCTATTGGAAGGCATCTCGGTTCATTCCAAGCTTAGGTTCTAAGTTAATTTTTTTTTTTTTTTGGTACCACAGATTGAACCCAGAGGCACTCAATGACTGAGTCACATCCCCAGCCCTTTTTTATATTATATTTAGAGATGGTGTCTTACCAAGTTTCTTAAGGCCTCACCAAGTTGCTTAAGGCCTCGCTAAGTTGCTGAAGCTGGCTTTGAAATCCTGCCTCAGCCTCCTGAGCCACTAGGATTATAAGCATGTGCCATGGAGCCTGACTGTAAGTTAATTTCTATGTCACTGAAATATACACATAGGCATCTGAAAGAAATAGTAAGCAATTGGATAAACTTGTTAATTTCCTTGTTGCTCCTCAGCCTTTCCAATTTCACTACATTCCCCATATGCATCTTCCTAGGCCTTTTCTAAGTATTTATAGAAAGTTCAGAATACATTAACTAACTATTGCTGCATAATCTTAAACTTAGTAATTTAAAAACAATAAACATACTGTTTTACAGAGTCTGAAGGCTGGAAATTTGGGGGTGGTTCTGGCTCAGTTTCTAGTGAGTTGGCAACAAAAGTGATGGCCAGAGTTACCGTCATTTGAAGGCTTAAATCCACTTCCTAGTACCACTTCTGCTGCTACTTCAAATGATGGGCATGTTGAGGCTGGTTGCTTGAGTGCTCTCCCAACATGGCTGCCAGCATCCGTAAAGCAGAAGAAGGCTGGGTGAGAAAATTCTCAGTCTTTTTTTTTTTTTTTTGTAGTTGTAGATGGACAGAATGCCTTTATTTTATTTGTTTTTTATTTTATTTTTTTGTAGTGCTGAGGATCGCACCCAGTGCCTCATGCATGCTAGGCAAGCATTCTGCCACTGAGCTACAGCCCCAGCCCGAATCCTCAGTCTTTTATGACAGCCTTGGAAGTCAGACACTGTCACTTCTACTGTCTCCTCTTGGTTACACAGGTCATGGAGAGGTATGAGCACCAGGAGGTAAGAATGAAGGGGGGCTGTCTTGGAAGTTCATGAATTTGTTTTGTGACTTTTGTGGAAAACTTTATATGTGGAAAAAAGGAATAATCACAAATAATAAAGGAATAATCACAAATCTTAATCATTTTACACTTTACTAATACACACAAGCAAGCAGTATTAAAATAAATCCTATGCCGGTTTGTATCAGTCCATGCTGAGTAATTTTAACCATAACAGTGGGAAAATGGAGTGAGGACTGAGCTGTTCATACTTGGATCTGGGAGGGTCACAGGAACCAATTAACTTTCACTTATTTAAAGTGGTCTCACAAGAACCCCCTACATTGGGACAGTGCTGGACTTGTAAGGGAAAACAGAGGCGCATAGAAAAGTAGCTTGAACCTTTATTTTTTTCCTTTGAAAACATACCCCGCTAACCCACGCTCTGATCTCTTTGAGGCTTGGGTTCACACATTTTGATTCTGGAACTTTTCAGTTTCTGCTTATTTACAAACAGATGTTTGCCTTACAATCCTGTGGTCTGGTCACTCAGCATAAGAGGTCAAAGTTGAAGCTCCAGTCTGTTTTGAAATGTGATGGAAACACCGTCACCAAAGAGCAGAGGAAGGTAAACACAGCGAAAGGCTCCCACAGCAGCACAAGTGCCAGAAATATCCGGCACAGGAGACACTCTTGGGATCATAAACAACACTCACCCCGGCCCGGGCGGCTTCCCGCACTCTCACAGTGCCAGGGCCACTGTTTACTGTCCTGACTTCACAGTGCCACAACTATCGATCACGGGTGAGTGCAAACTTTAGAGTACAGCAGCATGATCCTTGGGAAGAAAACTCACGTCAAAACACCTGTGGGTGTCCCCTGACGTCACGGGTTCAGATGTTTTGTGACTTGTGCGCTTCATTCTTCTGCCCTGCGCTCTATCTGGCCATACATCTGAGATCATCCAAGTGATATTTATACTGCTGATCTCCAGAGTTTAGATTGAGTGGACATTATTTAATCACATTGGAAAGGGGACCTTGAGGCAGGGAGAAGGTGGGGAGGGGACACTGTGGGAAATGGCCATGAGCACTCATCTCATAAGTATCTACTATGTGCAAACCTTTATATTTCCCATAACGAGTACATCAACTATGTAGTTAATGCATTTATTTTTATAGTTTGTCTTTCATTCCTCAGACACTGAGATATGAGCTCCCTGAAGGAAGGGATCTGTGCCTATCTTATTGACAACTCTGTCCTCAGCACCTAAAACAGTGTCTGGCACTTGGTAGGCATGAAATAAGTATGTGTGGAGTTAATGAATTAAAGGCACTGTGCTAACAGGCAGAGACAGCAAACAATTTCTGTGCAGCAACCCATGCTGGACTCTGTGAAAAGCCATTTGCACAGGTCTTCTTGTTTCAATGTTCACAGCAACCCCAGAAAAGTAGACACTAACATCATCCCACTTCACAGATGAGGAAACTGCAGGTCAAAGAGGTCTTGTAATTTGCAGAGACGGCAGCACTGAAGTACGAAGTCAGTGGCTCTATCTTCCAGTTCAGACTAAGCCTCCAATATCATCCTCTGGGAAAGATCAATTTAGGCAATGTTGATAATATTGGTGATAATGGTGGTGGTGGTGATGGTGGTGATATGTGAGGGAAAACACAGGCTTATGGGGAAATGGCTTTCACTTTTATTTTTTCCCTTGAAAACATACCCCGCTAGCCCACGCTCTGATCTTTTGAGGCTTGGGTTCACATAGTTTGACTCAAAGCCTTTGAGTTTCTGCTTCTTTACAAACAGATGTTTGCCTTACAGTCCTGTGGTCTGGTCGCTCACACTCCATAGGAGGTCAAAGTCGAGGCTCCAGTCTGTTTTGAAATGTGATAAAAACATCCTCACCAAAGAGCAGAGAAAGGTAAACACAGCGAAAGGTTCCCACCAAGTAGCAGGCACCAATCTGTTGATGCCGGGGTGGTGGTGATAGTGGTGATAACTATGCTGGTGGTGGTGATAGTGGTGGTGATGACGATGGTGGTGGTGGTGGTGGTGGTGGTGACGTTGAAGATGACGATGGCAATGATTGTTGATACTCTTTGCGGTATCTTCACTCCAACAAAATCTCAGAAATCACAAAGCATAAAACAGGTAAAATTTCAGCTTCTCAAATAGATTGGAACAGGATGACTCAGATCACATCAGCTCAGGGACTCCTGGGGGAGCTTTGCAGAAACTGACTTCCTAAGTCAGATGGAGCATGGAAGTGGGAGGCATCAGGTTATATGGGAATAGGAGCTCGGACTGCACTTGGTAGTTGTGTATGGTTGGCATCAAAGTAGGGATTGGGTTAGAGTCCTCCATCAGGGCTGTGCCAAAGAACTGGAGGAGGGTCACCCTAGGTTGGTAACAGTGAGCTAGAAAAGGAAAGGATGGCTATGAAAGACACTCTGCCAAAAGGAAGAATGGGCACCAAAATAAGATCAGGTGACCAACGGCAACCCAAGAGAGGAACTTGCGCATCATAATGAATCCAATTAAAATAATGCTGACTGCTATAATGGCTTTTTATTTTTTCTTTAGGTGATGATAAAATTTACCGGCGATTGCTTTTTAGATTTTCCCGGGGCTGCCAGCAGCATTTTGAAAGTAAAGCTGATGGATATTAAAGGTCTTAAAATGTTCACAGCAGTCCTTCGCGTCAAAGAATTATTCTGCTCAAAATGCCACAGGCTGTCCATTTAGCAGCTCCATCACATGATCACATCAAGGAAACCTGTTTTGTTTCCTTCCTTCCTTCCTTCCTTCCTTCCTTCCTTCCTTCCTTCCTTTCTCTCTCTTTTCTTTCTTTCTTTTCTCTTTAGTTATGCAGGACAGTAGAGTCAATTTGGACATATATATACTAACATGGAGTATATCTTGCCTTATTAGGATGCCAGTCTGTGACCCTTGCTTTTATCTTCCGTTTCCCTCGCTCAGTGATTGCGTCACCCCTGGCAGTAACAAGGTGGCTGCCGCATTCTGGGTTCTCCAGTAAAGTCAGGGGAATGAGCCCAACCACTTCTTCTCTGGCTCCCTCCTGGGGAAGAAGAAGATTTTGCTCAGGAGCTTCCTGGTAAAGCTCTCCTCCCGTCCTCCTAGCCGGGTCACTTGCTGTCCTGCACCCGTCACGGGCAGGGGCGTTACTTCTAGATCTACAGATGCTCTTCTGGAGCAGAGCAGGGTGGACTTTTCCTGGGACAAGAGTTGTGAAAGGACAGGTGGGACACCTGTCAAAGACAAAGAAGGGGGGGGCCACCTGCCCCCTCCCACTACCTCACAGGCTTCCGTGGGATGAAAACCTTGGGCATATTAAATGCAACAGAGTTTTATTGAACAAGGCAAAATGTATGAATCTGGCAGCCTCCAGAACCAGACTTGGTTTAGAATGACTTCACCTCACATGGCAGGATAGATTTATCACCCGTGAACAGGAAGTGACCGAAAACGGGAGAGGCAGAAGCGGGCCTATCTATTTTGATCAAGGTTTGAATGGTTGGCCGCTGTGGTTGGCAGGGGTTCAGATATGACAGTCTGTTTGCACATCAGGTTAGGTTGCAGTTCCCCATGTATGGAGAACTGTCTGGGCCAAACTTAAGTGGACAATGCTTTTAAGGATTAGCGGAGAAAGTCTCTGTCGTGTAGTGACAATATAAGATTCTAGAGTTCCCTGCCTTCCTCCCTTTAAGGAGAGATAACAAACTTGACCATTTCTATAATCTTTTGGTTCTGTTTCAGAGAGAGAGAGAGAGAGAGAGAGAGAGAGAGAGAGAGAGAGAAATGAGCAGTCTGGCAGTCAAGGAGGTTAAGCCAAATGAAAGCCCTTTCTCCCAGAAGCTGAGGAGGCTAGGGACAGAAACTGCTCTCCTGTGGCCAGGCAGAAGTAGTAGATTACCAACAGGTCTGGATTTCTAAAATTTCTTACTATTCACCAATTAAAACCATGTCACAAAGCCAGGCATGGTGGCTCATGCCTGTCATCCCAAGTGACCCCAGAAGTTGAAGGAGGAGGATCACAAGTTTGAGGCCAGCCTCAGCAAACTACTAGATCTTGTCTCAAAATTAAGAAAAAAAAAATTTAAAGGTCTGGTGATGTAACTCAGTGATAACTTATTGTGTTTAATGTAACTTGTTGTGTTCCTTGGGCTCAATCCTCAGTACATAAAACACATACATGCATTCATACATAAAATTAAATAAAACCATATATATATATATGAAATGACTTAAAAGCAGCATAAAACCTATATGAGAATAGAAATTTAATGTATTAAAACTTCAAGTGTTAACAGATTAGGAAGTTCCTAGAGTTATCATTGGAGGAAGTCTGAGGAATTCCCAGAGAAAGGAACCTCAACTCGGGACAAGTGGGGTTCTTGACAAATGTCACAGAAATGAATTTAAGGACATGTTCAGATAGAGGCACAGAGATTAATTTAGGAAAGTAGCTACACATTCAAGGAAGAGTGTGGGCCATCTTGAGAGTGAAAAATGCTTTGGGAACTTGGCGAGGGGTGGGCATGGGAAGGGACCTGGGGATGCCATCGGTGTGGTGATCACAAGATGATTTATTGCAGTCTGGAGATTTTTCAGGATCCTATCGATGACATGATCTCCATTATCTGATCAGTAGACAACATTGCGAAGTGCCTAGATTGTAGGTTTCTTAAAATATCCTCTCTTTCTTTGCTTAATCAATATATTACAGTACAAAGGTAATTTTCATAAGTGAGTGAATTTGTGGTAACTCTAAGATTGTGAGTGAAGATCTACAGATTTTCCAGAAATTTGGGAGTGACAGGCCTAGAAGAAGAACCAACTTGGGGGGAAGGGTACGTGGAACTTTCACACGGCTCTCAGGCTACTGTTAATTTCTTTGTCTTTCCTTTTGTCTCCTTTCTACCTTTTATTTATTCCATCCTACCTCAAATTCTAGTATTCCCTTTTAAATTTAAAGTCTAGATAACCGTTAATTTCAGACAAAAGGGTTTTTTTTTTTTTTTTGATCCTTAGGCCAATCAGCTCTGAGAAATATATAAGTTACCCAGTGAAAAGATTATGCAAATCATGTTTAAAATCTTGATCAGAAAAATAAGCACAAAGAAAAGGAGAAACTAAAGAAATTAATAACAAAAAAATTTAAGTCTAAAATCTTTCTTCTTCACTGTTCATTATATAGAAGTAGGAACACTCCTTCTGACGGGGTGGATTGTTTCAAAAAACCAAAAGCAACTTGGCCAATCTCAGCTGGACACAGGGCCTATGTCTGCAGTCTCAGTTATTCAGGAGGCTGAGACAGGAGGATTGAAGTTTTGTGGCCAGCCTGGACAACTTAGCAAGACCCTACCTCAAAATTAAAAAATGTTAGAAAGGGCTGGATTTACAGATCAGTGATAGAGCACTTGCCTAGGGTGCACCATAACCCGGGCTGAATCCCTAGCACTGTTAAATAAATAAATATAAACAAAATTTTAAAAATGACCTGTCTTTAGTGGGATCCAAGAGAGGGCTGCAGTGATGATTAGTCTGTGGACTACACAATGCCAGACATGCTTCTGTTCAAATCCTGGCTCATTCGTTTACTAGTTGAGTGTCTGAGCAAATATAACGGAGGCTGGATAATTTATAAAGAACAGAAGTTGATTAGGCTCATGGTTCTGGAGGCTGGGAAGCACAGGAGCATGGCTGAGGCATCTGCTTAGCATCTGGTGAGGGCCGTTTTGCTGCATCACAACATGGCAGAGGGCATTGCCTGGTGAGTCAGAACAAAAACTCAGGTCTCCTTTCCTCTTCTAATAATTCCACTAATGCCATCATGGGGGGGTGGTCCATCCTCATGAGCCTCATCCTCATGTAATCCTAATTAGCTCTCCCAAGTCTACCTCCAAAAACCATTTAACACGTGAATTTGGGGATTCACCTTCCAACATATGAACTTTGGGGGGGGGCACAATTAAACCATAGAACTGGGTATTGAGAGCAATTAATTTCCTCTCTCTAAGCCTCCAAGGCTGGTATCGTCCCTCAGGACTCTGTGAGCATGATAAGCAATGTCATAAGGGGTGCCTGGAGAGCAGTAGCACTAGCCACACTAGCTGCCATTCTAGTCCCGCCTCTCCTGGGATAGTTGAATGGCTTTGGTTAAACAAATCATTTAAATCTCCTCTGGCCTTTATTTTCTGAGCTCTTAAACTTCCTCGATTCTATTAGAAAGCACATATATCTGAGAGAAAAATGATCCAGGCAAGCAGGGTCATGTTTTTTCAAATTCATTGCAAGTTTATTCTTTCATTCTGCTTCAGTTGTGCTGATAAATGGGGCCTAAGGAGCTATAGAATTTGATCCTCTCAAGTTATAAGGCATTTTTCTTGAAAGTTTCCATTGCTTTGTTTAAGCCCCTGAAAAATCACCGCGACTTTAATTTAAGCAAGTTAATCTGCTTCAGAAAGCTAAAGAAGTGTTAGAGGAATGTGTCTAAAATGCTTCTGCTTTTAAAAAATACTTAAATATTTTTAATATTTTAAAAATATTTTGACATAGATAATAAAGGAAAGATTTTTCCTCTAGTCTCTTGGGTTCTGTGTCTGGGTCTGAGATTTAAACTTATAAAAAGCAGATTAACAGAAGAAAAGTATAATATATAAATTTTACTTAATGTGAATATTTTTATGTGAAAAATACTCAGAGGCCTTTACGAATGTTTTGGTCAGTTTTTATGTCACTGTGACCAAAATACCCAACTTAGAGGAGGAAAAGTTTATTTGGGGCTCATAGTATTAGAGGTCTCAGTCCATAGATGGCCAATTCCATTGCTCTGGGCCCAAGTGAGGCAGCACAGCATGGAGGAAAGACCCAGCTCCTGGCAGTATTAGGAAAGACCAGGCAGGGGGAACCCCTAAGGGAGGAGCCAGGGATCTTAGGGAAGATGTACCTCCTCCAGCCTCATCCCACCTGCCTACAGTTACCACCCAGTCAGTCCATTCAAACTAGGATGGATTCTCATAATCTAATCATTTCACCTCGGAATATTCCTGTATTAACAGGAGCTTTTGAGGACACATTTTTCTAAAACATAAGAAATGAAAACCCAGAGATGTGAACAGATCTGAGAGCTTACATATCTTTTGGTGGGGGGTGGATTAATATTAGGAATTAAGCTCAGGGCCTCACGAATACCAGGTGAGCTCTCTACCACGGAGCTACATCCCTAATCTGTTTATATATATAATCTAATCTGTTTATATGCCTTTTTAATAAAGAAGGTAATATTATAACTGAGTCCACATCATCCTGACCACTTAGGTCAAACTCCTACAGACCTTAAAAGCCCAGTGTCACTTACAGACAAGGTCAGAGTAAAGCCTGCAATTTTCCAGGTCAGATGTTTCAAGATCTTTGTTGTTGATTGTTCTGACATCTATCTATCTGTACTCCTATACCCTCCATGCTCTCTGTCAGTTTGCAAAGCAGAATAGATTGTAAAATATCTGATATAATAGGCCCATGGTCTAGCTTGGCATTGATTTGTCCCCTGACCAGACTTTTGGTCTTCTCATGTATAATTTTTCATGCTAAGGAGACTTATCAGGGGAGCAATTGAATTATCCCAGCTTATATGAGGGTGGCCTGTGACCCAGCTGAAACATTTGGTGATGGGCAAATGTTTGTGCAGGAATGGCTATGACTTCCCTGGGTGTGGGGGAGTGTTTGAGGATGCCACCTGTGAAATCAGATTTGGTAGGTCACCAAGGAAGGATCCAGTGCCATTCCTGTTTTTAATACAAAGGGAAAAGTTCCTGTCCAATGACTTAACTTGCATTGTTGGAAATTTCCCAGATTCGGCCTCAGACCTGGTGATCAGACAACCCCAGTTCCAGTCTTTTACCTGATGCAAATAGAAAAGAAACAAGCTGTCCCAGAGGGGTCCTTCTCAATGTGCACATTCATGCCATTGTTATCTTAACAAGCAGTTGTGTCTGGGGTGGTTTGTGAGGTAGAAATAGGTAACTAGTACCAATGAGAAAGCTTTTGCAGCATCATGAAGTTGAAAAATTCAAAGTTGAAGCAAGCCTATGTCAGGGACCATCTGTATTAACTTCAGGGATCCAGACCCTTACAGTAGAGAACTCCTGTCTTCTGTCTTGGGGTTGAAACCTGGGAGAGAAGCCGTGTGCCTCACCAGGTGGGCCAGAGCAGATATGTGGGATGGGAGCCAGAGACCACGATGGCTTTTACACCTTTTAAGAAGCAAAGGAGGTGGTTTAGGAGGTGGAGGCAGATCGAAAGTTCAAAGCCAGCCTCAGCAACTTAGCAGAGCCCTACACAACTTAAGAGAAACCCTGTCTAAAAATGAAAAATAAAAATGGTTGGGAATGTGGCTCAG
This sequence comes from Callospermophilus lateralis, assembly GCF_048772815.1. NCBI lineage: Eukaryota > Metazoa > Chordata > Mammalia > Rodentia > Sciuridae > Callospermophilus > Callospermophilus lateralis. The sequence goes on from NC_135310.1 coordinate 142,516,698, forward strand.
TGGTTCCGCACCTCTGGGTTCAATACCTGGTATCAACCAAAAAAAAAAAAAAAAAAACGGGGAAAGGATCCCAAAGTCCCCATTGGCCCTGAGTGAAGTGCTCCCTTTTGAAGCCTTCCCCTGGCTTCTGGGGGACAACTCTTTCCTGTTCCCTCCCACCCGTAGGCTGCTCATTCTTCATTCCCTTGGCAGGCTCATCCTTCTCCAGAGTGGCTCAAAGCTCAGGTGTGCTTCCTCTCCTCTTTTTCTGAGCTTTAAACCTTAAAACAGAGGGAAAATTCATATCTGGTTTCACTTGCTTTTATTACTGGTTTTGAGTTGACTTATAAAGCACTGATTTTGGAGGCCATGGAACTGAGTAACATACAATCAACTCACCATTACCTTTGCTGTTGATATCCCTGTAACGTGGGGGTCATGGTGATAACGGGTGCCTAGGTTACTTTTCAAGGACTTGAAGGCCACTGTTGTTGAAACCACTGACTCTTGGCTTGAACCTGTGCAGGTGTATGGTGGGTGGCCTTTTGATGTGAGAGGGCTGAAAACTCTGTCCTCAGATCATGCGAACGCTGCATTCTCTGAACGTGCTTTACGCGTGGACCACCCATGATTTTACCTCCAGTCAACTGTCCCCATGCCTTAGATCACTCTGCCTCTTTTCCCCATAAGTACCCTCCAACCCCCCCTGTCCTTGGAGTGGCAGAATTGAGACTTGGAATTCCCTGTTCATATTTAACTTCATGAGTAAACTCTCTTTTGCAAAACTCAGCATTTCAGTGATGGACTCAGGGCAGGACAGGACCAAAGGATCGGGCTCAGTAACATACATCTGGTTCTCTGTCATGGTTCCTGACAAAGCATTCCTAAAACTTTTGGAGTCTCTGAGTGTTAGGAGATTTGTCATTTCTTATGTGGTTATTGTTATTCTTTTTACCACCAAATCTTTTTTTTTTTTAAGAGAGAGAGAGAGAGAGAGAGAAAACTTTTTAATATTTATTTATTTATTTTCTAGTTTTTGGCGGACACAACATCTTTGTTTGTATGTGGTGCTGAGGATCGAACCCGGGCCGCAAGCATGCCTGGCGAGCGAGCTACTGCCTGAGCCACACCCCCAGCTCACCACCAAACCTTTTGTTGTTTATAAAGATACCCTTTTTTGATCATACCTGAGTTTATGCTAATGAGGTGACTTAGTCTGGGGACCCTAGAGAGCCTCAGGATGAACTGGTGATCAGAAAGAAGTGATTAGAAGACTGGGACTTCCAGTCCCAGCCCTGACCTCCAGGAAGGAAAGGGACTGGAGATTGAGCTCCTAAACTCATGAACAATAAGGTTTGTGGATCTTTCAGGTTGGAGGCCACATGGAGGGACTGGGATAGTGCTGGGCCTGGAGAAGCCAGGGAAGCTCCACACCCATCCCTGCCTTGGGTCCCTTCTATTTGGCTGTTTCCTGAAAAACTCAAGTGTTTTCTTACACTCTGGAATTGTTCTACTGAATTGTCAAAACTGAAAGAGAACCCAATGGGAATTCCTGAATTACCAGCTGGCCAGGCAAGAATATGGGTCTCTTGGGCACCTCATTTGCACCTGGCATCTGAAGTCGGGGTAGTCTTGTGGGCCTTTGACTTGCGGAATCTGACATTCATTCCAGGAAGAGCTTCTTAGAATTGAATTGTTGGACACCCTGTTGGATAATCAAAAAATTGGTGTAACCCAGGCACCATTTGGTGCCAGAAAGGACCCAAGAACTTATTAAGGTCAGCGTGTCCCAAAATGGAATTCTGATCATGCCCTTCCTCTATCTATTCCTCCTTTAGTAGTTCCCACCCCAATGACTACTACTGCTTTAAGTCCAAATCCTAAGAGGATCCTCCTTCCCCCTGCTCCCTCCCTGTGTGAATCCACAGTGCGAAATGTGTTTTTCACTTCTAGATAGCTCTCAGATCTATCCATACCACCATCATCTCTCAATCTGGGTGTAATCACAATTCAATTTACAATGATTGCAATAGCCTCTTATCAGGTTCACCCCATTGTCCTGCCCCCAGCGATCTACTCTTCATTCTGTACCCAGAATGGCCTTTTCAAAATTTATTTCTGGTTTTTTTTTTCAAACCTACTAAATATGGAGGAACTCTTCAGTGTTCAAAACTCTCCAGTGGCTTCAAGGTCAAGAAGCTAACCCCCTCTACCTTTGTATTCTTCCCCTGGATTACCTGGCTGTCTGTCAGGCCACAAGGACCTTCTTTCAGTTCTTCCCCTCCATGCTGCCTCTGCACAGAGCCTTTGAATTTCTCCCCTCTAACTTCCAGGATTCCACTCTGTGCCCAAGGGCTGAGTTTGTGTTAATGCTGGTCTCCTCCAAAATATTGAGAATTCCATGAGGCTGGGGACCTCTAACATTTCCATCAGAGAGAGGAATGTGGGCTGGAGCTAGGACCAGGGCACTGGCACAGCCCTGGGAGTGATGGCTACTTAAATTCTGTGTTCTAAGCACATCACTTCCAACTTCTAGTCCTGGCCCCAGAGTGGAATGGACATGTCTCCAATGAGGGTGGTGGACCAGAGAGTCACCACAACCTCAAAATCTCTTTAAAGTTCTATATTTTTAAACTATTTTGTGACTTTTATATTAAATTTCATAATACATCAATGAGATACATCAAGAGATTGTCTTCTTGCACAAATCATGCAGTTATTCCAGGAAGATATGCCACATGTATCTTGAACTTCTTTTAAGCCCCCCACACAGTTGAGATGAAATTATGGAGCTCCATATAGGGCACAAAATGACCAGCAAGATCCCAGCAAAGGAACCAACAGGGTCCCTTTCTCATGAAACCACCCCCAGATTAGCCTCTCTAATAATGGTAGAAATCTTTAATTCATGGATTCAAATCCCACCACAACCAAACCGTGGCTCATGAGCCAATGAAAAATCTTTCTAGGTCTTTATATCCCGTATGTACAATAGGATAATATGATTTCCACCTCACAAGATTGTTCTGCAAATCAGATAGCTCAGAAAGAGCCCTCAGCACTGATGGGGTATTCAGTGGGTGCTCAATAAATATTAGCCATTAAAATGATCCTATCATAATCTTCCACTCACCATCTCTTTTATCTGTTCCCTCCCTTATCAACACACTAAAAACCCCGCCCCTTTAAATCTGCCAACACATAACTTATTTAACTAACCTGGGTAAGTTATATTTGCTTTTTAATGTTTCTTGCTTAGTTGATTAGCGGATCAATGTTTCTAGAATCTCAACTTTTTAACATTTTTTTTACTCGTTTTAATTAGTTATACACGACAGTTCAATGACCTTGACATATCAAACATTTGAATCAGATGGGATATGATCTCTCATTTTTCTGGGTGTACAGGTTGCAGAATCACATAGAATCTCAACTTTTACGTAAGTAACTGTACACACATCCATGTAGGTTAACTAACAGTTCCCACAGTATAGTCCCCAGGGCCCAGCATAAGCATCTCCAGGCTCCACCCCAGACCTACTGAAAGGGACTCTGAGGATGGGGCGCAGAGATCTGCTCCGACTGGCCCGCCCCGTGATGCTGATGCGCGCTCAAGTTTAAGGGAAAACTGGCCTTAAAGCAAAACAAAACAAAAAATACTACTTTGGAAACTCTCGAAATCCCCAGGTACTATGAGGCGCTCATCCACCCCTCCACATCCCAGGCTTGGCTTTGGCCCCTTTCAAGGGACTGTCGCGGCTCGGATGGGCAGGGCGGCCGAGTCGGGCGCCCACTCGGGCGGGCGAGGTGGTTAAGTTGCCGGCGGCGGTGGGAGGCGGTGTGCGCCACGTGGGTGCCAGCGCCCGCAGGGCCCCCCTCCGCTGCTTCCCCAGCCAGCCCGGACGGCCGACTCGCGGGCGGGACCAGGGGAGGGGCGGGGACGTGCTCGCCGGCCTGGAGCGAATGGCCTCCCGCTGCTCTGCGCTGGCGGCTGCGTCCGCTTCCCGCTCGCCCCGGCAAGATCCCCGACTCGGAGGTGACCCGAGCCCACCCGTGCCGCCCGCCACTGGGCAGGTAGGTGGGGGCTACGGGTCCAGAGGCAAGCGCGCAGATTGGATCCGGGGACGCCTTTAAATGTGGGGGCAGCGATGCACCCCTCACTTTTGGGCCGCGCAGGACCTGCGGCTTTCCAAGTTCCCTGTAGGCAAGTTTGCCTGCGACGGGGACTCCCTAGATCGATGACAGCCAGGAGGACGGTCTTCCCCCAGAAGACAGAGCTGTCAGGTCGACTTCAGGGGCAAGAATACTCGGGCCACGCTCTGGTCTCTCAAAGTTGAGCGCAAGTCCTCCATCCGGACGCTCCAGAGGTGGAACAGACCCGAGTCCCGCGGGGAGTGAGTGGAGAAAGAGGGGAACCCGGACCCGCGCCCTTCAGAAATCTTTCTGTCACTTTCAACCCGTGCAATCCGAAGCACGCTCCCAGGTGTTCTGGTGGCAGCTCCTCCCCGCCCCGGACCCTCCCCCGCGGCGGGCAGGTTCAACTCCGGAGCTGGCCCGAGGCCCTCGTCCTCCTCCCACTGCGTCCTGAGCTGCACCAGCTAAAAGCTGGTGGTTTCGGAGAGGACCTCTTCTCTTCTCTTCCGGGCCGACTGGCGACCGGTCAGCGAGCCCCGGCGGGCGGCGCTGCTCACTCCTTCAATTGCACAAGGAGATGTTTCCAGAGAATTCTTGAGCCGGGTGTCCGCGGAGGGACAAGTCCCGTGTCCGGCTGGTGTCATGGAGTCTCCCGAGACGCAGCTGCAAAGTTCCGAGGCGCCAAGACCTGTGCCCTTTGCAGAACCCCCACCCGCGGAGGGGCGGCCCACCCCGGAGGTCCTCTGCGTGGAGAGTGGCACTTCGGAAGCCTGGAGCCCTGAAGTTCAGTTCGAAGACAGGCCCTTGTCACCGAAGGAAGAGGCGCCTCTTCCGGAGCCGGAGCCCCTGGAACGCCGCCGCCCTCGCGCGCGCTCCTTCTCCCTGCCCGCAGACCCCATTCTGGAGGCGGCCAAGCTCCTGCAGCGGCGCCAGCAGCAGCAGCAGGCCCTGGGCGCGGAGAGCGGTGAGTCAGTCGAGGACGTCCTGCTTAGCCCCGGCGACTGCTGCAAGAAGCGGGTGCAGTTCGCCGACTCTTTGGGGCTGAGCCTGGCCAGCGTGAAGCACTTCAGCGAGGCTGAGGAACCACAGGTGCCTCCCGCCGTGTTTTCGCGCCTCCGCAGCTTCCGGGTGCGTGTGGAGCATCTGGAACCGCTCGGGGACCTGTTGGCACAGGCGTCCTCGTCCCTCCCGGCGCCGCCTCCCCGACTCCGGCCTCTCTTCCAGCTCCCGGGAGACAGCGTGGCAGCGGAGCGCCTGCGACAGCAGCGCGTGTGCCTGGAGCGCGTGCAGTGCTCGGCACCCTCGGGCGCGGAGGTGACGGGCTCTGGTAGGGTGCTGGGCTGCCCGGGGCCCAGGGCTGTGACAGTGCGCTACACCTTTACAGAGTGGCGCACGTTCCTGGACGTGCCAGCAGAGCTGCAGCCAACAGAAGCGCCGTCGGGGGCCTCTGAACCAGGTTCTGGGGATGCTGAGGAGGAGCCCGGCGCAGAACGCTTCCGCTTCTCGCTGTACCTACCCCCCGGCCTGCAGCCCGAGGAAGGGGAGGATATTTCCGTTCACTTTGCAGTCTGCTACCGCTGTGAGCAGGGCGAGTATTGGGACAACAACGCGGGGACTAATTACACACTGCGCTACGCGCGCCCCACGAATCTGCTCTGAGCCCAAAAGCGCTTTGGGGGAACGAGGGAAGGGAAGGGAAGGGGCTGACCAGCACAACCGAGCTCAGGCGGCTGCTCCCGAGGCACTGGCTGGGATGCTTTGATGAGCGTCGTCGGTCTGGAATGAGTGTGAAGCGAAAGGAGGGAATCGCTAAACCCTAATCTGGAATCCCTGGCAGATACAGGAGCTAGCACTGTGAAACTGGGCAATGCCCCCAACTTCTCTGGTCTCAGTTTTCTTGTTGCTTCCACCTTCCTCTATGGCCTTTAGTATTACCAGCCTGCGTCAGAATGGGAAGAAATCCCCAAGTCCTGAAGCAGAAACTCCAAGAAACGGGCTCTCAACTCCTGGTCGCGACTGTACCTGTGGCTCTATGACTTGTTTTTAACAAAGAGATGTCATATTTTCGTCTTTCGATGGAGACCAGTGGGAAAAGAATAAAGCGCCCGACGACCGCGCACCACGGGACTGTGCACGCATGGAACCTAAATACCCCAATCTGTTTCTCAGAGAAAACTGGGTGGTGGCTGGGTCAGACTGTCCTTTTCTTTTAAATGGAATCTGGAAAAATGAGTGCCCAGACTTGACATTATTTACATCTCTGTGCACAAATGTTTTTTTAAAATACACAAATGTGTATTTTATATTTTAGCTCCCGAGTGTTTTGGGAGGCCTTGGCAGTCAGGAGACTTTACTCAGCGGATGGCAAGCGCACTTTAACAATTGTTAAACAGTATTCACACATTTCCCTCTCTGGTGTAGAAGAGCCCAGATTCCTTAATTGTGAAAAAAAAAAAAAATGCTTTCTGAAATGATTTGGGGGTAGCCTTCTGTCCCCCTGCCATAGTAAGATGTTTGGTGAATTAAAATGCTAGAGTAAGCCTTAAAGTAGGCCTCAGCTGTGAGCTTCAAGGACCTGTCACACTTGTCCCAACCTCCTTTGTACAGACAAAGCAGCGGGAGACTCCCACTAGGCCATTAGCAGTCAGGGAAGCTGGGCTCTTAGGGGCTGGACTCCAAGTGCACAGGGTGGGGGATGTGTCCCTTTCAAGCCACTGAGAGGAAACATGCCCAGCACGTAAATGCTGCTGAGACCCAGATGGGCATTCTGTACTGCCACCACAGGCACAGGGTCATACGCTTCTGGGTGGCAGTGGATGCCAGGGTGATTTGGTCCTGAATGAGGCAGCAGGTGGGCATCCTGGGTGAGGACCTAATTCCACCATACCGTGGTAATCCTTCTTTGGTAATTTAGACTTTAAAAAGGTTTTCCAGCACAAAGCTAGCTTTGCCAATTAGTTTTGGAATGGTAATGTTTAAGAAGGGATGTTTTCATTTAGAAGAGGGTCATTGGCCAAATTTGGCCCAAAGTCTGTTTCCTCTTTACATTTTTAAATAGTTGAAAAATTCAAGAGGTGAATACTATTTTGCCATGAGGATCATATGAAATTTAAATGTGCACAACCAGAAATAAAGTTTTATTGGAACACAGCCACATACATTTATTTATGTATTCTCTATAGTTGCTCTCATGGTAGCACAGCACAGTTGGGTGGATGCAACAAAGACCATATGCAAAGTGTAAAATATTTACCACCTGGCCCTTTATAGAAAGCTTGTCAATCCTTGTTCCGTATTTTTAAACACCGTATGCAGAGAATTATGGTTAATAAGGCAGTTAACCTTTTATTGAATTTTGCTGACTTGAAAGAAACTTCTTTGGGCAAAGGTAAGACTGTCACTTTCAGTAATCTTGGTTAAAATAAACATTAAGACACAAGGTAAGGCAATTACCTACTGAAGAGAGGAAATCTACCTGCTGCATTCTGTCACCTAAAAAATGATCGCTGAAATACAATACCAATCTGCATTAGCATCAAACTACAAAATCTGCCAGATATTCTTTGCCTTTATTATCTATTTTATTTTTGGTGCTTTAAACCCAGAGTCTGGCACATGGTAAGCACATGCTCTACCACAGAGCTACACACTTAGCCTTTTTTGCCTTTAAGTGGAATGTCTTCAGGTATAAAAATATTTAGTTTGAACTTTGGATTGGAGAATTCCCTTTGACTATGGCAGTGTTTCCCAAGATTAAGTAATCAGGGGGGAATTTTTAAATAATTTATTGACAGAAAGCCACCAGGAGTTGTTAATGAGTTATAATTTATAGTTGAAGTACACTTTTAAAAATGGTCACATTAATGAAATAGTGAATGCTAAATCCATGTATACTTTGTAGAATATTGATAATAATAAAAATAACCCAGTGATTACAGTGATATCATTTTTCTGTTATCAAATGCAAAAGCAATCAACATCTTTCATGCAATGTCCAGATAGTCTCAGGTCTGACACAAAATTTCTTAAAAGTGCATTATTATATTAATATCAATGCCTAAATACATTATATTTTTATGCATTTGTAAGTATATTTTAGTTGGAAAGTATTGATAGCACATACAGCCTATAACAGTTTGAAAATGCTGACTTATATGTTCATAATACACTATTTAAGTTGTTTTATTACTTAAAATTAAGTTAGAGGATTGGGGGTGTCTCAGTGGTAGGGAGCATGCCTTGTATGTGCAAAGCCCTGAGCTTAATTCCCAGACTATATAAATAAATTAAATTAAAAATAGGAGCTCAATATAATGATCAAAATAGAAGTCTTCTTATCTAGGACTCTTTAAAATAGTACCTGTCAAATCTAGAGTAAGATACATTTAAGTCATGATTTTAATTTATTAATTATTATTGTTGTTATTATTTTGGTACTAGAGATTGAATCCAGGGCCTGGTATATGCTAGGTAAGCACTTTATAACTGGGCCTAATTGCTAGCCCAAGAGATATATTTTTAATAAGTATGTACAACACATTTTATATTCTTATTGATTTAAAAATATATGATTTTGAATTCCAACCATCAATTTTAAAAAAATATTTATTTTTTAGTTTTAGGTAGACACAATATTTTTATTTTATATTTATGTGTTGCTGTGGATCGAACCCAGTGCCTCGTCATGCTAGGCGAGCGCTCTATCACTGAGCCACAACCCCAGCCCAAGCAACCATCAATTAAAAAAAATTTTTTTTAGTTGTCAATGGATCTTTATTTTATTTATTGATATGTGGTTCTGAGAATCAAACCCAGTGCCTCACACATGCTAGGCAAGCGCTCTGCCACGGAGTCAAACCCCAGCCCCCAACCATCAATTTTTAAAGGATGCATTTCATTCCTAATGAACATCCAACATGCTTGTTAGGAAAAGAAATACAGCTGTGCTCTCCCCCAAATCTTGGAGAACAGCTTTTCAAAAGTTCAGAATTTTGTGAAATATTTTGAACACCCCGATCTTTCTGCAGAAGTTTGTAACTTTCAAAGTTCTAGCAGTGACCACGCTTTTAAATGTTTTTTTACTTTATAAAGTGCCAACCTTTTTTTTTTTTTTTTTTTTTTGGTAGACTAATAGCAAGCTTCCCCCCACCCCCCCAGTGCTATGCTGGACAAATGATCTTTCAATCACTGAGCCATATTCTAGTCCACAGCAAATGTTTTGTAATAAATATTTGTAAAAGAAGTGAAAATAGGTTTTATTCTTAGTCTGCCTGCCCGCTTTCTTTCTTTTTCTTCTCTCTCTCTCTCTTTCTTCCTTCCGAAAGGGTAATACTAACCAGTCAGGACTGGTTAGTATTCAAGAGCGTACTTTTTGAGAAGAATGAAAAAACACCCAGAAAACCCAAGTTCCACAATGCAGCTGGTGCTTTTGTGTAGCAATATTTATCTCAACTTGAGTTGTGAGGGTCATTCTGCTTGAAAATGCAATCAACTTTAAACTCTTTCTGGCTCAGGTGATGAAAAAGGGAGTTCTTAGCAACTTAATGGCCCTGTCTTCCCCTAAAGAGATCCTAGTTGCTTCCTTTCAGGCAAATGTGCCTGTGGATCACTGGATTGGGGAATATTGAACATAATGTGTATCTAAGGAATATCTGGATCCGTGGCTGGAAATCTTGCAGTTTGTGTGGACTGAAATTCCCCCTGGAGAGCCCGAGGTTTATTAAGCAAGGTGGGCAGCCTGTCTTCAGACCTAACTAGGGAGGCAGGGATTCTGTTGAGGGAATCAGCAGTGGACTTTGGGAGCCCGCTGAGCTCTAGGGACACCAGACACCAGACATCTTTGTCCAACAGGAGTAAGGATTGCGACACTGGCAGCCTTCCCAAGGCAACTGGGGTGGGGGTGGGGGGTAGTCATTGTAACTCACCAAGCAAAGGTCTTTCTATTTTGAGGATCCTCCACTTGCTCTGACCTTCCTCCTTCTCTGACCCGCAACCAAGAGCTTCCCTGGAATGCTGTGGCTCTGGAGCCCGTCTACCAGGTGCCCAGTCACAATGAAGCAGAGCCTTCTTGTTCATGTCATCTTTGGATCCTTAGTGTTGGATCATTCAGGCATCATCTGTAGTATAGTTTAAGTTCTGGTATAGCATTGCCACCTGCTTCGCTCTTCCTGCTAACGATTGCTTTAGCTATTCTGGGTCTCTTATTTTTCCAGTTGAATTTCACGATTGCTTTTTCTATTTCTATGAGGAATGCCATGAGGATTTTGATCAGAATTGCATGAAATCTGTATAGTGCTTTTGGTAGTATGGTCATTTTGATAATATTAATTCTACCTATCCAAGAGCAAGGTAGATCTTTCCATCTTCTAAGGTCTTCTTTGGTTTTTCTCATTAGGGTTCTATAGTTTTCATTGTATAGATCTTTCACCTCTTTCGTTAAGTTGATTCCCAAGTATCTTATTATTATTTTTTTTTTTTTTGAGGATATTGTGTATGGGGTAGTTTTCCTCATTTCCTTCTCAGAGGCTGGTCACTGCTATACAGAAATGTCTTTGATTTATGGGTGTTGATTTTATATCCTGCTACTTTGCTGAATTCATTTACTAGTTTTAGAAGTCTTCTGGTAGAGTTTTTTGGGTCTTCTAGATATAGAATCATATTGTCAGCAAATAGTGCTAATTTAAGTTCTTCTTTTCCTATACATGTCCCTTTGATTTCTTTCCTCTGTCTAATTGCTCTGACCTGTGTTTCAAGAACTATGTTGAATAGAAGTGATGAAAGAGGGCATCCTTATCTTGTTCCAGTTTTTAGAGGGAATGCCTTTAAAAACTGCAGAGCCAACCTAGATGCCCTTCAGTGGATGAATGGATAAAAAAATGTGGCATATATACACAATGGAATTTTACTCAACAATAAAAGAGAATAAAATCATGGCATTTTCAGGTAAATGGATGGCGTTGGTGAAAATAATACTAAGTGAAGTTAGCCAATCCCAAAAAAACAAATGCCGAATGTTTTCTCTGATATAAGGAGGCTGACTTATAGTGGGGTAGGGAGGGGGATCATGGGAGGAATAGATGAATTCTAGATAAGGAAGATGGGAGGGAGGGAAAGGGAGGAGGCAGGGGATTAGCAAGGATGGTGGAATGTGATGGACATCATTATCCAAAGTACATGTATGAAGACAAGAATTGGGTGTCAACCTACTTTATATACAAACAGAGATATGAAAAATTGTAATATATGTGTAATAAGGATTGTAATGCAAAAAAACCCAAAACAAAGTACATGTATAAAGACATGAATTGGTGTGAACATACTTTATATTCAAATTGAAAAATATAACATACTTTATATTCAAAATGAAAATTTGTGCTCTATATGTGTAATGAGAATTGTAATGCATTCTGCTGTCATGTATTTAAAAAATAAAATCAATTAAATAAAAAATAATAAATAAATAAATAAATAAATGAAAGATTCATTATTGGTATATAGGAAAGTTACTGATTTTTATATGTTGATTTTGTAACTGTTAACTTTGCTGAATTTTTAAATTAGCTCTAGCAGTCTTTTGGTGGAGCATTTTGGATTCCTAAGTATAGGATCACATTGTCAGCAAACAGGGATAATTTGACTTCTTTCTTTCCTATTTTTATCCCTTTTATTTCCTTCTCCAGTCTAATTGCTCTGGCTAGAATTTCTAGCACTATATTAAATAGGAATGGTGAGAGTGGACATCCTTGTCTTGTTCCAGACTTTAAAGGAAATGCTTTCTGTTTTCCCACATTCACTATGAGCTTGGCTTTAGGTTTTTTTTGCATGTAGCCTTTATGATGTTGAGGTAAGTTCCTTCTATCCCTAGCTTCTTCAGTGTTATTTTTTTTAATATCATGAATAGGTGCTGAATTTTGTCAAATAACTCAATAGTTCTTATATATCTTAGCTAAGATTTTTCATTCCTGAAGTTGTGTATCTCTTTGGAACATTGTGCCTTGGGACCCTGTGTGGCCTGATCTGCAACATTCTTTGTCACGAGTATGAGGAAAGGACCAGCCCAAGGGAGGAAGTGCAATGTTCTATTTTTTGGGGTGAATGGAATGTGCGTAACTGGTTTGCACCATGGGACCCATGATTGTAGGTTAGAGGAGAGTTCCGTGGGAAGTTAACAACGCTGACAAAAGTTGAGCTGTTTGCAGTCCAGCCCTGGCACAGGTAGTCCCTGAACTTCTGGGACCTGTTGGGCTCTCAGGATCTGGGGTATGCTATTTGAAATCATTAGGGAAAAGGGGTGGGAGCAGGGAGCTGACAACTGGGGCTCATCCCTGTGATCTGGATTTCCCTTCCTGCAGAGTGGTGCTGGCCATCTGGTAGGTAAGGGCTTCCTTTTAAAATGTGCCAGTGAGATTTGCTCAGTGAATCTCATAGAGGAAAAGTCTGTTTAAGTCATGAGCCCAGAGCCAGCTCAACCAGAAAATCTGCAGATATAGACCATACATTCATATCTAATTTCTGGTAAAGCAAAGCCACTTTAGAGAAACTTATAAGACATTTAAGGAAATTGGGGCATATCTCCCTGAGATAGTCATTCATCCTGTTCATATTGTTGGTCCCATCCTTTGAAACTTGTTATCCAAAGTCATTTCCCAAGCAGAAGCAATATCCTAACAAATGCTGAGACAGGAAGTTCAGCCTAAAAATTTGGCATTGAATAAGCAGTGAGGACAGGAGGATTTCAGAAACTAAGGCTGCAGTAGTGAATCTCCAAATCAAAACCTTCCTGACTTTCTATGAGCAGATACGTGAGTGTCACACTGAGAAAGCGGGGCAGTCAACCCCCAACCCTCAAAGTGCAAATGCACTCCAGGGACCTTACCCCAGAGCTTTTTAGCTCTTAAAACTGTGATATGTGCCTTTCCTACCCTCTCACTGGCTCCCTCGCAAGCCATCTCATTGTTACTGATCAAGGGCCCACCACAGAGCTGAGCCAGCCGTGGAGGACCTCAGTTCCCCAACCCTGTGATGCCACTGAAAGGAATTTGAGTGAGACACATGGCAGTGTGCCGCAGTCTGGCTGGGCACAAATCATGAGCAGGAACAAACTTTATTTCTGAACTCCACCAGCACACTCCACACACACTCCTCGGGAACTCTCCCGAACGCCACCCACGCTCGCGGCTCCTCCAGGAACACCACACACCAACCGGAACTCCCTCTCCAGGAACTTCCCCAACCAACACGAACTCCCCAGGCAATCCTCACGAGAACTCCAAAGTAGCAGCCCCCGCCCCCAGGCGGACAGTAAAGGTCTAATATACAATTGAATCAATCCAGCATCATCTTGATGGCTCGGCTCTCAACCAGTACTATTGGCAAAATGCCAGGGGCCATTCCGACTCGGCTGTGGCTCTCAGCATCTGTGAGCAAAGGTTTAATAGATAGAGAAAAGAGGGTGACGTCCTGCATAGGAACCGCTTGAATCGCCTCAGTGGGAGGACAGGTGTGACACCCTTTCAATGATGAGGGAGAGAGGGTCCTGGCCACCTGGTTCCCAGAGAGAGTGGTGGGGATGTGTGTTGGAGATAGTCTCCCTTTGGGGTTTCAACTCACCATTGCTGGGGGAGGTTCTGACAGACCAGGCCCCACTCTCCTGAAGCTTGCCTGCGTCAGGAATACAGCGTGGGAAGGCTGGGCATTCGGCTCGCATGCTCACAGGCTTCCTGTCCTGCTGAGGCTCCCTGCTGCTTTGGTTTTATGACTCATGGACTTTTCCTAATGCATCTGCCTACCTGCGCATGCCCGTCCTTCACCGACCTTTCCCCTACCCACTGTTCGTGCCTAAATAACCTACCTGACATTTCTCCCTCAAGACCAGGTTCCTAAATTATTTAAGGATAAGTGGGAGCTGACTCCTTCTGGTGACTTCTGCTGAGATGGGGCCACGTTTAGCTAAGGGAAGGAAGCCTTTTCTCTCTCCTAGGTGGGTGAGGTCAGTCCACGGGGTCATGGTAGAAGGGGTCGTGGTCTGTTGATCACAATGCCATTTGTCTTGCAGGAGCTCGGGAATACCAATTACCAATTAGGATTGGAGGGAAACAGGCAAGGCGATACATGAAAATACCACCTAGGGTGATTAAAATAGAGTCACAAGGAACCCTTCCACCAACAAAGGGTGAAGATGCTAAGCAGAGAAAACTCCCCGAGTTTCACAAAGATGGGGTTCAGTGCTCCGTCTGTGATACTTGAGTTTTAATATCCCGGACCATGTCAGAAATTTTGGCAGAGTTGTCAGAAATGTATATTCAAAATTCAGTTTTAATAAGAGCACATGTTTAAACGCTTGTGCTGTGTTTAAAACATCAAGAGCCATATGATTTTGAAATACAACCTGTCAGATCACTGTGACTTCTGACTTTAATCGGTCTATTCCTTGGGCCATGTCATTGAGATCCCTTTGTGTATTTCATTAAGGGCTCTACATGCCAAATTACATCCCCTCATGATGGAATTAATAAGTAAAAGCCTAGGTCATCATACCAGTGAAGTACTGCTTTAGTTCACCAGTGTTTCAAATTTGCCATGTTAAGTGGAATCGATTAGAGAGGTTGTCCGTTGTCCCTGTATCCAAGGGAATCCAGTTGTGCAATAATCTATCCAATCAGGGAACAGCCATAACCAACAATTATTATGACCACGGATCCAATAGTTTCCTTTTGGGTCAGACCATGGAGAATATCTCTCAGGAAGAGTCTATTCAGGAGAATATCTATTAGCAGTGTTTAAAATTACAGTGTGATGACAGTCAAGATAGGGGACTTATGATGAGTGGAATTTGCCCAATCATCTAACCTATGATTCCTTGCTCCCAACATGGGGGAGCCTTTTGAAGTAACTGCCCAGTTGGAGGAGTGAGCCACGTAGTAGACAATACCCATTAGTGTACCTAAGATTCGTGGGACACATGTGTGGAATGTACTCCAGGTCTAGAGATATTCCGGCTCCTGTAAGTATCCCAGGTGTCTGTTTGAGAGTGGTGACCGCAGTCAGGCACTGGCCATGGCCTGGAGAGGAAAGGTCTTCTGAGGCCATTGAGATGTATCCCTTTGAGTCGGAATTTATAGTGCCCATCTGTAGCCCAGCACCCCTCCAGGATATATCTTTGCAGGGCTAGTCAATTTTGTAAAGGGAAAACCCACCAGGGCAATCCTGAGGTGCCAGAAAGAGGCATTAGCCACAGACCCAGCCATCAGTCTTATTTATTTCTTGGGCATACTGCCAACTCACAAAACATTTAGCACCTTTAGTATAACCAAAGCTTAACAGAAGGAGGAAAAAGGCCAAATTAGTCGTGTTTTAGCTCAGTGAGCCGCAGGATAATGCCTACAGTAAATCCTAATAAGAGCAAAATTCCAAGAACAGGAGATTTCGAGGAAGGAGGATATTGTATTTATAAATTATGTTTATATTATAGGAATTATAACAGCTCAACCACAGATATTGAGGAAGGGGGTAGAAGGTAGTTTGCGAGTCCTGGGTGGAACTCAGTGTAGAGGTACTATAGATCTTTAGGGGGGTGCAGGTGTAGTAGGTAGGGGACTCCTCAGGTGTCTTTCTGGGATCATTCTTTTTAATTAGTAGCTTGACTAAAGAATGGTGGGTCCAGCTGGAGTCTTGACAGCTATAAGGATAGATAATACCACAGGGAGAGGCCCCGTCCAGATGGGGCATAGTTTGGACTTGGGTTGTGATCTCTGTAGGACTTAATTAGAACTTGCATCCCGGGACCCAGGAGGGAGTAAGGGTTAAGAGGTCACGTTAGCGGAGAGAGCTTGTTCCTAAATTCCTTTCTTGTAGGTTGGAATCCTCCTAGCTCTGTCACAGGTTTATCAACTAAGTTCGTTTCTCCTCTCTGACAAAATCATTGTGAAGAAAAAGCCTTTTAGGGTCTCCTGTGGTCTGAGTTTAAGTTTATCCTTTATCATAATTTTGAGTCTAAGCAGCGCCATTGGCAACACCTTTCCAAGGTGTGCTGTGCCCTGGGTCAGAGCTTTTTGAGTTGGTTTGTAAGCATTTGATTTGTCCTTTTTTACTTTGCCTAAAGATTGTGACGTCCAAGAAGAATGTAAGTAATACTTAATGCCTAAGCTTTTTGACTCCCTTTGCATTATCTCAGACCCCAAAGATGGGCCATTGTCACTCTGGGGAGTCTAAACCTGGGAATTATTTCCTTGAGAAGAGTCTTGATTACTTTGGCGGCCCTCTCCGTCTTGGCAGGAAAAGCTTCAACCCATCCAGTTAGGTTATCTACCATGACTAATAAATACTTAAATCCCTGGAAGGGAACCATTTGGATAAAATCTCATTTCCAGTCTTCTCCTAGGGAGTGACCACGTCTTTGAACTCGTGAGACTGAAAAAGGGGGTCTTTTGCCCTGTGGATCACATAGGGCACATGTCTCACAGGCCTGAATTATCTCTTCTGTGGCCTTGGATGGTCCCTGTCTGGTAAATAATTGTACAGAATCATCATCTTGTCTCTGCCAAAATGACGTGCAAGACTCATGCAATCTTTGAAGAACTTTCCATTGAATATTTTGGGGAAGTTGTATTATCTTATTTATATGTAGCCATCCAACTGAGTCTTGAGTGTAGCGGTTACTCACCGACAATTCTTTCTCTTCTGGGGTACAAATGGGAACATCAGATCCTATTGGTGAGGTAGAAATTGGAGCAGCTACTGTCTCTGAGTTTGAAGCAGCTGTTTTAGCCGCTTTATCACCTAGGTTATTACCTTGGGCAACCTATGTATCTCCCTTCTGATGTCCCTTACCATGAAAAACAGCTACCTCTTTGGGAAAGTGGATGCTTCCAATTGTTCTAAAATCAGTGGTCCATATTTTACAGTATTGTTTTTTAGGATTTAGATTTCCCCTTTCTCTCTAAACAGTGGCATGTGTGTTTAGAACTAAGAATGTATATTTGGAGTCAATATATATTTGTAGCTTGTCTTTTAGCTAAGAATTAGTGGTTGTGTCAGCGCTATTAGCCGTCAATTGATCTGACATTCCTGCTGGCAGAGATTCTTGTCTCCGTGACCTCCATTAAGCATACTATGTAGTAGCTTTCTTTGCGGATTTCCTGCCGAACAAAGGAACTTCCATCTGTGAACCAGATGTGATCTGCATTAGAGAGACGGGGTATCCTCTAAATCTGTTCTTCTAGCATAAAAGAGATTTACAATACCTCTGCAATCATGTGGGGATGAATCTGAGGATGTTTGGGTCCTTAAGTTAGTAGCATTACATATTATTTTTAGTTTTTAAAAATTTTTAAATTCTAATTGTCATATACAATGACATCATTTCATATTACACATATAGAGCACAATTTTTCAAGACACTGATTGTACACAGAGTATTTTCACACCATTCATGTCTTATACATGTACTTGGGGAAATAGCATTACATCTTTGTAAAAAATTCCTGTTGTTAAAAAATAGCAGTTGATATTTGAGCAATCAGCTATCGGTGAACCAAAGAGCTTCTTTGGTCTCTAGGAAGAAAGCTATTTGCTGGGTGTAAACAGTTGGGGGTGGCAGAGTTATTTTGGAAGCCTCCTCTACTAGCACAAAGGTTGTTGCAACTGTGTGTAGGCAGCTTGGGCATCTTTCAGTGGTAGGATCAGATTTTTGGATGGGTAACCCACAGGCTGAGAAACAGGTCTTATCTTTCGGGTGAGAATGTGTAAGGCCGTTGCCCTGCTTTTAGTTACATAGAGTTGAAAAGGTTTGTCTGCCCTGGGCAGTCCTGGAGCAGGGGCAGAGGCAGAGGAGAGGGCCTTTTTGAGTTGTTTAAAAGTTTTTGTCTGGGCTGGGGTTGTGGTTCCATGGTAAAGCACTTGCCTAGCATGTGTGAGGCACTGGGTTCAATTCTCAGCACTGCATATAAATAAAATAAAGGTTCATCAACAACTTAAAAAAATTTTTTAAAAAGGTAGTTGTCTGAGTTTCTGCTCATCATTTAGTCTTTTTCTCTCTTTTTAATGGCTCCTAAAAGGGTTTTGCTATACCTTTTAAATGTAGTACTGAGAACCTATTTGTATTTGGAGGCATCCTATTTAAATGTATACAGGGATGGGAATGACTGCCTCCTGCCTCAGTAATCATTCTTAGGTCTTGATCTAGACAAAATCTCCATTAGTCTTCGTGTGCGCGCACGTGTGTGTGTGTGTGTGTGTGTGTGTGTGTGTGTGTGTGTGCTGGGGATTGAACCCAGGGCCTTGACATGTGAGGCAAGCAGTCTACTAATTGAGCTATATCTCCAGCCCCATTACTCTTTAACTGCTAGAATTGGGGTGTTGCAATCAGAGTTACAAGGCACCAGGAATCTGTGTTTTAAATCTTAGTAATCAAAGGCTGAATACTGGCAAGAGCCTTGGGTTTTAGCCTTGGGTTGTCTCTTGTGAGGGCAATTAGTAGGGTCTTTAAGTTTAATCTTGACCTGTGAGGCCCATTTGGCTCTCCCTGGTATCCTAATGTCCCATACCTCAGGGTTTGCTTTTACTTCTATTGGCATTGCAAAGATAACCTCTGTGGAGTTGGTACAAAAGTCTGAAATACAATTGGTGGTTCAAAAGCAATTTGGACTCCCTTCTTCTGAAATGGATGTCATCTTAACAGAGGGGCTGGGCTGTCTGGCATTACTACGAAGGAATGTCCAGCTGCCCCATGTGCCAACACCAGTTCAGTGGAGCACCGGGTCTGGGCCTTTCCATCAGTTCCTGCGACCCACCAAGGGCCAATAGATACTTATTTTATCAGAGAAAGAAATGAGAACAGAGGAGAGCGGGACATCAGCATCTGAACAGGAACTTTCACCGCGCTAGGGATGAAAGAATAAATTCAAAGTGGGTGATGTTGAGAAAGGCAAGAAGATTTTGCTCCCAAGTGTGCCCAGTGCCACATCGTGGAAAGGGGAGAGAAGCACAAGGCAGAATCTCCACAGACTGTTTGGGCAGAAGGCAGGTCCGGCTGCTGGCTTCTCTCACCAGCAAGAACCAAGGTGGCCCCTGGGGAGAGTTTGCACTGATGGAGTATTTAGAGAATCCCAGAAATTACATCCTGGGACAGAAATGGTCTTCACTGGCATTAAGGAGAAGGGAGAAGGGGCTGGGGTTGTGGCTCAGTGGTAGAGCGCTTGCCTGGCCTGTGAGGCCCCGGGTTCGATCCTCAGCACCACATGTAAATAAATAAGTAAATAAAATATAAGATCCATTGATAACTAAAAAAAAAATTCAAAGAAGAAGAAGAAGAAGAAGGGAGAGAAGGCAGACTTAATAGCTTGTCTCAAAAAAAGCTACTAATGTGGGCTGGGATTGTGGCTCAGTGGTAGAGCACTCCCCTAATACAGGCAGGACCCGGGTTTGATCCTCAGCACCACATAAAAATAAAGGCATTGTGTTGTGTCCATCTACACCTGAAAAACAAGTATTTTTTTTTAAAAATAGCTACTAATGAATAATAGACACGGACTTGTTTATTACCAAACAGAAATATCTCGTGGCTTTTGTAGGTGCACCATCATTGACTTGGTGTGATAACACCAGAATTCTGATCATGAATGTCTGACAGAGTATTTTGTTGGACCTTTCTGATTGAAGTAAAATTGACTTGTAGTTACATTTAATATTTTGATTACAATCCCAGTTCAGCAAATTCTACCCGTTTTTCCTTTTTAAAGTTATGGCTAGACCTAATTGGTAATGTTTCACAAAAATGGTGAATGCTATCTCAAAACTGGTTTTATTTTTAGGTTTCTATAACTGGTCATCTGAACATGTTTAAATATGAGGGAACTCCCTCCACTGTCTCAGAACCAAGCAAGGTGTTTCAATTTGTGTTCATCAGCCTGTGAAAGGCAATAGCTGGAGATATTTATAGTTTTGTTGACCAGGTCAATTTAATTAAAATTCCTTGTATTTAGAATGCTATGTTTTCCTTATGGAAAGGCATTTCAGTGGGCTTTATGTGTTATATTAAATAAAGAATATTTAGCACTTCTTTAAAAAATAAAAGGAAATGAGAACAAAGCGAGGGGCTTCTGTGTCAAGTGGGAACGACAGCAGTTACCCGCACTATCCATCATTACCCTGGCTTCCACCCTGTGAATGGCCACGGGGTGGCCCTGGGCTCCTGGGGTTTGGAGACCTCCTCGTTCTGTAACCAGGAAAGGTACGGGCAGAATCAGTTGTCCTGAAGCCCCTTCAGCCCTCAGGACAATCAGGTTTCCGTGTCCCTGTCCCCAGCAGGGCTTGAAGGAACGTCTTTGTAAGGGTGATCATGTTTCCAGGGGCTGGGCCCTTGGCAGAGGTGGCACATCTGGGGTGGGAGGTTTTTTGAGGGCAACAGAACTGGATTTGCCTTATAATGTGTGTGTGGGGGGCTTGCCCCTCTCTTTCTTGGGCTCTTCTTCTCTAGGCTTCTAATTCCTTCTCCTGATCTTGGTTAAAATACGTGGAGGTCACTATTTTTACAAGTTCACCAATGGGAATCCTGGGACCCAAAGCTAATTGCTGCAGTTTTTTTCCTGATGTCTGGGGCTGACAAAATGCTAAATTTATCTTTTAAAATTAATTGTCCTTCTGAAGGGTCTGGACTTGTAGAAGTATATTTTATGAGTGGCTTCTTAGTAAGCTCAAGAAAGGAAATAGGACTCTCTTTATCTCTCTATTCTGTCCTGCCAGTTTGGCATAGTTTAAAGGCTTCATTCAGCTCTCTCTTAGTCCTCCACTTAAGCAGATCAGGTAATGATTTAGCCTTTGTCCATCTTCTTCCTCTCCCTAATTCCAGTCAGGGGGTACAGGAGGGTCTGTGATAATTCCTACAGGATATTTCTAATACACAAGATGGATCTGATCTCTGAATGTTTGAACTGTTTTTTTTTTAAATCATTTTCTCTTTCTGTAGTGGCTAAAGTCTGCCCAAACATCACAATAGGTCTTTCCAAATTAATTCAAAAGCTTAAATATCACAAGCTTTCAATATGTTGTTCTGCGTCTCCTGCAAATTTGCCTAGATCTTGCCTGATCTGTGTTAGATCCTTCATTGAAAATGGGACATGTATCCATGTAATGCCATTCTCCAGCTGCCTTTTGTAAGGGGCATAGGTGTGGGGCCAGGGTGTGGTGGGCTAGGCTCTATGTTAGGAAGGGCTGGGTACAGAGAAGCTATTGGGTTTTTATAATTTTGACTCTGGGGGAGTTGAGCAAGAGTCCTCTCCTAACTCCTCTAACCCTTTGAGTGAGGGGTTTTTAAAGCTTGGGAACCATGGAAGGATTCCACCCAGCCTCATTTATGAAGGTCTGAGTGGTCCTTCAGGAGAAAGAAAGCTGTATGTTTGGAAGTTCTCCCCATTTCCCTTGTCTCCTGTAGACGAGGTCTAACTGAAAAAGGTTTGTAGTTTAGACTGCCATCTAGTGGACAACTGTCTCCATCACTTGGCCTATATTAGGCCAGGCACGATTACATAGCAAAACCAGCATTCTGCATTTTTAAAGCCTCAGATTGAATTTGTCCCAGGTTTCCAAAAATGCATCTAGGAGGAGCGTTCGCTAGAATCAACTTCTGGTTTCCCATTTGTGGAGAGAAGAGAAAATCCATGAGACGTGGGTGTCCCCTGATGTTCTGGGCCTTGTCATGACAACTTCCTCTTATGAAGCTGAGTCCCTGTGGTAGGGGGTTCCACTTGTGTGGTCTCTGGAGCAGAATATAATGAGACCTGAGACCTGGTGTAGCTGGCCTGTCCAGGTCCCTGTCCTGCAGTCTCCCCTCCCCGCTCTGGAGCACAGTCCCTAGTACAGTTCAGGGACCGTGGAAGGAACATGCACAGGGAGAGAGGAACCCATCTAGGCCAGACTGAAAATAACAGAGAGAAGCAAAGAAGGCTGAATCAGAGCATGAGACAAAGTTTACATGGGGCGCCTCGACCCAAACGGATGGAGAGTGCTCTTGACCTTAGATGTGAATTAGAGTTCTCACCCATTTGAACCTTGAGTGAAGCCCCATGATGTTCTGCTGGTCTAGAGATAAAAATGAGAGGGTCAGAAGAAAAGAAAGAAGTCCTTTTACCCTAATAGGCATTGGCATTCAGGAACTTGTAACCTCAGTTCCCTGGTCCTGTGACACCACTGGAAGGACTTTGAGTGGGACACAGCACAGTGAGCAAAAGTGAGAAAAGAGGGTGACGTCCTGCACAGGACCTGCATGAATCGCCTCTCAGTGGGAGGACAGCTGTGACATTCGTTCAGTGATGAGGGAGAGAGTGTCCTGGTGATCTCGTTCCCAGCGAGAGTGGTGGCAGGGTTTGGAGATTGTCTCCCTTTGGGGTTTCAACTCACCATTGCTGGGGGAGGTTCTGACAGACCAGGCCCCACTCTCCTGAAGCTTGCCTGGAAGTTTCCCCCAAGGGACTATATTCCCTACAGTGTGGGAAGGATGGGCGTTTGGCCGCATGCTCACAGGCTTCCTGTCCTGCTGAGGCTCCCTGCTGCTTTGGTTTTATGACTCCTGGACTTTTCCTAATGCATCTGCCTACCTGCG
This sequence comes from Callospermophilus lateralis, assembly GCF_048772815.1. Taxonomy (NCBI): domain Eukaryota; kingdom Metazoa; phylum Chordata; class Mammalia; order Rodentia; family Sciuridae; genus Callospermophilus; species Callospermophilus lateralis. Next base: position 142,539,406 of record NC_135310.1, read on the forward strand.
CATGCCCGTCCTTCACCGACCTTTTCCCCATCTAAATAACCTACCCGACATTATCAGAAGCCAGGTGCACCTCGAAAGCCAGGATGCCCTCACCGTGACTGTCCAAGGTCAACATCAAGGATAAAACTGTTGAGGGGTCCCCCAAACAGCCAATTCCCGGGACCCTTAACTTGTTCCTTGCATGATGTGCTTCCTTCCACTCCCACCTGGGTCTCTTAACAGGAAGACGTGTAACATTTGGTGCTAGGGTGACCAGCTGACTAATGCTGGGTGACCAGCTCACCCAGAAAAGGAAAAACACTTTTGAAATGCAGTTAAAGCCAATTGAAATTCTTAAATTCTCATCCACCCCTACTGCCCTTACACACGAATAAAACTAGCTTCCTTCTTTGTTTGGGGAACTAGTGGGACACTCTCTTGGTCAGTGCTGTGTCTTCCTTCTGCTAGAGCAAGAAGTCCCAATACTTAGTCATTTATTTAGTCACAGTGGTGCCTTTATCTGAATGTTCTGATGGAAAGCACAAGAACGCACAGAACTAGTAACAGAAGCATCCTCTAAAACCAGATAAGGAGTGTGTGTTCATGGGAAGCAGTATCTCTAAGGGCCACCTTGCTGTGCTCTCTGAGGATATGTCATTTCACCTCCTCCTTGCTGACTGTTAGTCAGCTATCCATCACTGTAACAAATACCCAAGATAATCAACTTATGAAGACAAAAGGTTTCTTTTGGCTCACAGTTTTGGAGGTGTCAGTCCATGGTCATTTGATCCTATTGCTTTGGGGATTATGGTGAGATGACACATCATGGCGAGGGGTACGTGGTGGAGCAAGAGAAGAAGAGGGCCAGTGCCCCAGAATCCTCTTTGGTGACACACCGAAAATGACCAAAGACCTCCCACTAGGCCCCACCTTGTAACGTTTCCAGAACTTTCCAATAGTGCCATGCTGGGGGAGGCCATGATGCATGGGTCTTTGGGGACATTCCAGATCCAAATTAGAGCAGTGACTTCTATCAGGAGGCTGACCCAGTACAGTTGGTATATATTCATGCCCTTAGCAGGTAGAAGAGGCCATTATTTCCCAGAGAAAGACAATATGAGAGTTAACTTTTCCCTGAGTTTCACATTATTTAAAAATAAATGTAGTGACTTTAACAACCCCTTTAAATAGTCCGGAACATTCCATTTGTCTTCCTTTTCGTTTGGGTAAGGAGCAGTTGTGTTTATGTACTCCAATTTCAGATTTTTCTGTTTTCTGTTGCATCTCTCAGCCAGCAAATCCAGACGTCTGTATGATGTGTAGATCACTTTGGATGCAGAATCCAAAGTTAGTGAGTTTGTATTTTCTCTATTAGCAATGTAAATGTGTAGGTCCAACTGCGTTTGAAGGTTCTCCTGGGAGATCTATGAATATATTTGGATCTTAAATTTCAGGTAAATGTTCAACAACGAAATACACAGTATGTTCTTTGGGGGGGGCGGGGAACCAACAAGAGCACACAGAGAGGTCTGTGAGTCTCCCTCACTTCATTCACAACAACAAAATCTGAATGAGACGTTGCCTCTGTTTCCAGAATACTGAGTTAATTTGCACTTTGCTGTTTACAGAGAGTCACTGGAGATGAATTTACATATTGGTGCTATGTGCCCTGAAAGGCCCGTTTCTGTGGCAGAGGAAACAAGACATTAAAGATGGATTGTAAAGGCATTGAGCTCTGAGGACCCCGTGCCCTTGCCTGGCACAGTCTGCCATTATCTAGAGCCGCGAGGGGGCTGGGAGGCCTGCCTGGGGCTCCAGCTGGGCTGTGGCCTGGCCTCTCTGTCCCATAGGCTCTGGCTTGGGTCACAGTATCTCGATGGGCACTGTGAAGTCTTTTTTTTTTTTTTTTTTTTTAAATTTAATTTTCTTTTTAGATTTTGATGACAAATTTTAATTTTGAAATGTTAACTTGAAACTAAGCTGATGTCCTTAAAGCTGACCACCACTGTAATACCACTAACATGTTCAGGTCATTGCTTCAGCTGTGTGGCTAGAACTCCTGAGCTTTCTGGGGATTCTGCCTGTGGAGCCAGGGCTCGGACTTGTCAAAGGACTTGGTGAGGTTGGAAGCCCCATCCTGGGGTCAGGGATGAGGGGTGGCCTCAGAACCAGGGCAAAGGTGACCATTCCTTTTGTTGTGTCTGCATCTGCCCTCAGGGTGGGGGGCTGGGGGCTCCCTTGACAGCTATTCAGCAGTGGTGGCTATTTTGAGTGATTTATTTTTAAAAAATAAATTTTTAGATGTTGATGGACCTTTATTTTATTAATTTATTTTTATGTGGTGCTGAGAATCAAACCCAGTGCCTCACACATGCCCAGCAAATGCTCTGCCACTGAGCCACAACCTCAGCCCTTGAGTGGTCTCTTTTTATCATTACATGGAAATATCATACACTGCCTTCTAATAAGGTGAGAGAAAAAAACTCATGAACCTCCCTTTTAGGATTTGCTTGAGAAATGTGCCCAGTAGAACACTAGGCATGAGTAACAGATTTCTGGGAGTGTAGTTTTGACAGTGTTTATTTAAACTGAGAACTGCTGTCGTCAAAACCCAGCCCTCCTGTTTCTCCTTGATTTTCAACAGAGTGGTTAATACCCTTGTGGTTTGAAAGCGTCTTTTCAATTCTGAGATTTTAAAAAATTTGTGCTTTCTGTTTGTAGCACAACTCTATGGCTGCTTTTTGGTATGTGTCAGACCTAAAAACTGTTGCACCAAAGTCCTGATTTGACAAAGAATGTAAAGCAATGTGGTACGTTAAAAGCAATGGCGTCTAGAAATAGTTTTAGTGGTCATGACTGGGAAGAGGGTGTGACATACAAGTTGAGCATCGAAAATCTGAAAATCTGAAATGCTCCAGCATCTGAAACTTTTTGAGCATTGATGGGATGCTGCAAGTGGGAAATTCCACCCTGACCTTCTGATGATGGGCCACTGTCAATACTCAGGTGCACTAAGATACTGTATGAAATGATCTTCAAAAGCTGGGTTCAGTGAATCCCAGCTACTGGGAAGTCAGAGGCAGGAGAATTGTAAATTCAAACCCAGCCAAAGTAACTTAGCAAGACTTTTTATCAAAATAAAATAAAATGGGGCTGGGGATGTAACTAAGTGGCAGAGGGCTTGCCTAGTATGTGTGAGACCCTGGGTTCAATCCCCAGACCCTGGAGCAGGACTTCGGTTCTGTTGTATAAGCTGTTTATGAAACATCAGTGAATTTGGATTGAATTAGAGTTGAGTCCCATTCCCAAGATGTCTCATTACTTATATGCAAATATTCCAAAATCTGAAATCCAGAAGTTCCAAGCATTTTGGATGAGGGATAGTCAACCCACGCAGAGTGGGCAGAGCTCATGAGTGCTGTTAACCATCTTGCAATGCACAGGACATATAAAAGTTTCATATCTCTGATATGAGAATGTTGATCCATAATGGGGATTGGGGGAGGGTGCATGGGAGGAATAGAGGAACTTTAGATAGGGCAAAGAGATGTGAGGGTATGGCGTTAGGAAAGACGGAGGAATGAGTTGGGCATCATTACCCTAAATACATGTATGAAGACATGAATAGTGTGACTCTACTTTGTGTACAACCAGAGACATGAAAAATTGTGGTCTATATGTGTAATCTGAATTGAAACGCATTCTGCTATTATATGTAACAAGTTAGAATTTTTAAAAAAGTCACTTGAAGTCATGCCTGAAAAATGTGTTATGGTCTCACAATTTTAAAATTCTTTGTGTTTGCAGTTGATGTGCATTGTTTGTATAAGAAAATGAGATCAAAAAGTCTAAGAAGAAGGTTACAGAAATATAAGTCCTGAGGCTAATTCTTTGCATTATGTGCGTTAGGAAGTTCCTTATTTATTTGTACCTTAAATCTCATCTTTTCCTTTAAAACATCTCATCTCATGGGGTCTAGCATAAATCCATGCTGAAAGGTTACATTTAAAAATGTCAATATAATAGTAAATGTTTGTGTCAGTTTTTCTAGATATCGTTCAATGAGTTTTTCTAGATATAATTTTCCGATTCAAATGAAGTTGATTAAAAATAAATTAAAAGTAAACATGCAAAAATCAAAAACAAAAAATGGCTGGGGATGTGGCTCAGTGGCTGAGTGCCCCTGGGTTCAATCCCTCGTACCAAAAAACAAAAACAAAAACAAAAAACCCAAAACAGTTATAATAACGACAAAAATAAAATTAAACCTTAAAAATAAACAAAGCAACACACCCTACCACTAGACAGTGGAGAAGTGTCTAAGGCCTTGCCTGTCATTATACTGGTGAACAAACATGGCTGGGGAGGTGGCCCGTGTGGGGACGATGTGTGGGTTCCAGGGCAGCCTGGCCTGCAGTCGACGCCAGTTCTGCCCCATCTGGCTGCGTGCTTTTGAGCAAATCCCTTGAACCTAGTGAGCGTGAGTTTTCACGCTTGCAAAATGGGGACAGAAATTCCTGCCTGACTTGGATTGTTGTGAGCCATGAGGGAAAGGGGCTGTGAAGTGCCAAGTTCACAGTTGGTCTCCGCGCCTTTCTCTTTCCCTCTGGCGTTGCATGTTGCTTTTCCCCGAGTTCTTTCTGAGAATAAACATTCTCTGACTTCATCTGAACGTAGGAAGCATAAACGAATCTTTCAACTTGGGGAACAAATGACAGTAGACCCCCTGTGCTAACAAGGCAAACCGTTTTGGTTACCTAGACAGAAAGGAGGCTGTTTGCTCTTCCTTGTTCACAGGATGGGAGGCATACTGGGCATGAGTTGCTCTGACAGATGACATATAGATACATATATAGTACACACGTGCCTCCTAGTCATCGTGTTTCTTCAAAAGGGCTCCTTCAAAGACTTTTTTGCCTTAGCTGGCAGAAAACCCCAGCTACTCAGGAGGCCGAGGCAGGAGGATCACAAGTTCAAAGTTAGCCTGGGTAACATAGGTGTTGTCTCAAAAAATTTTTTTTCTTATTCCTGCCCTTTCTTAAGCAGCCACTCTGGGGGCCTCCTGTTTGGTAAGTGCTCTTTGACACCATTTTGAACCTCCACTCTTGGTGACCCTGTTTTAGTGTCTGTGGCTGCCCTCTCTTGGTCCACCCTCTCCCCATGCAAGCTGTATTCTGTTGCTTTTGGGGTGGATTCTCCACCTATCTGCATGTCATCCTCCAGAAATCCTTTTCTAATTCTCTGTTCTCATAAAGATGCTGCAAATTCCATGAGGAAGGCTGTGATGCTTTTGGACTTTCCAGGGGCCACCGATGCCTCAGTCCACCTGTTGGAAATCTCATCATTCTTTCCTAAGTGTAGAGGGGTCCTCAACACGGGCAGGCTCAGGGGGGCACTGGGATGATTTAAGATGGAGGGGAGCCAGCATGTGGGGAAGTGGGACCATTCTGTGGATAACTGCATCTCCATTTCTGCTTCCATGTTCAGCTCCACACACTGAGGAAATGCCAAATTCCTCAATAAAACTGACACTCAGAGGCTGGGGCTGCAGCTCAGTGGCAGAGCACTTGCCTAGCATGTGTGAAGCACTGGGTTTGATCCTCAGCACCACATAAAAATAAACAGATAAAATAAAGGCATTCTGTCCATCTACAACTACAAAAATAAAATAAATTAGTGCCCCAGGGTTGACACTGTGAGAAACATCCCCAGATGGAACAGCGTGAGGGCGGTGCAGATCCATGCATCCTGTGTTGCAGCCCCGAGATGTGCAGCTAGCAGAGCCACAGCAGGCAGAAGCCCCCGTGTCCCCATGTGTCAGTCCCGTCCCTCCCTCTGAAGGGAATGAGGTTTAACAGTTAGACCCCCTAGGGTGTGATGCCCGTACCTGGGTGACTTCACTCCTTCCTAACTACTGGCCGTTGGGTGGGTCAGGGAAACCTGTCTTCTCCATTCGTGGTTTCTGGGAGGGTTTTGGCATACCTGTCCTTGTCCCACTCCTCCCCGCGGCCCAGTGACTGGGTGGGCGGCAATGTCCACAGTGATTGGTGGCATGAGTTCATCTGTCGTGGGTTCTAAGCATCATGGCTTTCTTCCCTCTGGTTTTGGACCAGTGGGAGGTCGCACCCTGGGCACGGTACCTGCCTCCTGGACTCATTTCCTGTGGATGCTGATATGGTTTGAGTATGGCTTTTGCCCTCTGAAACTCAAGTTGAAATTTAATCCCTTTTATAAGACTTTAAAAGGTGGGAACCAGGTGAGGCATTTAAAAGGTGACAAGGCTTCTGCCATCCTGACTGGATTAATGTATTCATGCAATTAATGTGTTAATAAGTTCATGGGTTATCTTGGCAGTGGGTCTGTTAGCAAAGCCAGTTTGGTAGTTCTCTTGTTCCTTCCTCCGTCAGCCTGCCATTCCCTGTTCTGCCTTGAGACTCTGCCAGTAAGAAAGCCATCACCAGGTGCAGCACATGGACTTTGGACCAGAACCATGACCAAAATAAATCTTTTTTTATAACCTACCCAGTCTGTGGTATTGTGAGTGGTTGGCAATTTTAACTGGCAGCCTATTTTGACTCTCGCACTCAGCAATATTGTTCCCTGTGGCCTGTGCCAGTTGCCAAAATGACATTCCATTTTGTCATGGATTTTTATTTCCTAAAGGGTATAAAAGTTGGGTGAGGAAGAGGGGTAATATTTATTGCCCATCCTTTGGAGACTCAAGAGGAACTCTATGACGCAAGTATTACTCCAAATCTATAGCTGAAGAAGCTGAGTCTCAGAGAGATTAAGTAATTTGCCCCTCCAATAGGAAACTGGGGCTGGATCTGACCCAGATCAGTCTGACCCAGGCACTAATCCTGTAGTGCCACATCGAGTACAATCACAGAGACGACTACACATCCAGAGTCCATCCACTGGACTCCACATCTCCGTGGTCTCCCCAGAGGGTGCATCCCTAAGACATTTAGCCTTTTAATATGCACACGGGAGGTCAACCTCCCTGTCTGTCCCACTGGGGCCTGTCATCTAAGTCATGATTATCCACCTCTTCTGGGGGACTGACACCAGGATCAAGTCCCATTCTCAAAGGGGAACTTACCTACTAAAAATGTGAGCTTATTTCTTGCTCACATTTTTGAAACAACACGCACCAGTGAGTATTCCAAACTGCAAGTTACAAAACCAACTCAAGGAGCTTCAGCGAATGATGGGTGGGGTTTGAAAGACAGTGGCCTATCCTGTGGAGTCTAAGGGCTGCAGGGGCTCTGCACCAGTGTGTGTGTGTGTGTGTGTGTGTGTGAAGCCAAGAGGTGTGAAGCTCCAGGGAATCAGCAGGGCTCTCTGCGCCTCATCTCTGCTGTCCTCTCCCCGTCCACATGGTGAGAGGTGGCTGCTCTACATCTCCCAAGTTCATGTCAAGTTTCTGCAGGCAGCCCAGACAGCATAACACCTCTCACAGCTAATTCTGAGTTTCTAAGATATTTGACTCACTTTGTGTCTGTTGTCCATTCTGTTCCCATCTCTGGTTAGAAGTGTGTGTGTGTCATTAGGAGCACTGACTCCTGTTGGGAGAGAGAAGTGGGTGCTCTCATGAGGTAGGCTGATACCCCAGAGTGTCTCCTGCTAAGAAGACATTGCCAAAGGCAGGCATGGATACTGCACTGCAGTGTGTGCATTTCATGAAGAGGGTGTGTTGTCGCCCCACACCTCATTTCAGTGCGAGAACCTCACCGTGTCTTTCAGGATCAGAACGCTGGAGTTATTTTTGCTTCCCTCTCATTCTTTATTCTGTGTTACCAGGTCTGTCATTTGGAAATGGCTTTTGGATCCATTCTGTCCTCTATATCCAGTTCCTACTGCCACTGTCCCCTGTCAGTCCCTAGTCCCCTCTCTTCTGACTGCTCTGCCCTTGAAGCCGTCCTGTGTCCACCAGTTGCTCTGCAGTTCACACGCTCAGTTCCCTGCTCAGCAGCTCCCTGTCCCACCACAGGGAGCTCCGCTGCACAGCCTCCTGGCTTCCGTCCTCTGGCAGAGGCGATGCCTCCTCCTGAATCTCCTCCTCTTCCCCTTCCAGTCCTACTTCATCTCCTTGGTAATTTATGAACTCAGACTTAGAAGAGCTCCTTGCACTTATGCCTTAAGCCCAGTGCTGAATACACTGCAATTAAGAATCCAGGTCTGGCGCTTTCTGCACCCGTGAGGTATCCACCAGTTTCTAGAATGATTGACATAAAGCAGTCAGTAGTTATTGTTTACTGGCTCTCTTTCAAAAGTGGTGCAAGAACATGGCATTTCAAATCCTTGGGGCAGCCCTAGGGTGGACACACATTTAGCTCTACTTTGTGGACGATGAAACTTAAGTGTGGAGATGCTGCTGACTTGGGTCTCAGACCAGAAGAGGTGGGCCTGGAAGACAAAGGAATGAATGATGTTCTTGGTCATCCATAACTGGGGGCTACTTTGTCAACCTGCCCTTATTTATGGGAAGCTGCCGTGAACCAGGATTTGGGGCACACTTGCCCATGTACCAGGCCCATGGTCCTCCCACGGACGGGTATCTCCATCTTCCCTGTTCTAACACTGAACTCCCCTCTTAGTTCATTCCATCCCAAAGCCCTCTTGAGTTCTCTTGAACCTTGCCATTCTCTTGCTCTCGTAGCCAGTCTAGCACTTAGTTCCTCCAGGTGTTCTAAAGGCTGGTCTCCTGAACAAAGAAGACCAACAAGACTCTCTCCCAGCAGGGACTCTGGCTCAGGCTGGCCCACAACATGCCTCTACTTCAAGCTGCTCACTCCTCCCAAGATGTATTTAAAACCTGGTCATATATCCTATATGTGCTGTATCTATCACATGTTTGCACATGAATGAAATGCTCATTTAAAAAACAAAGAAAATGCTGGCTGGGTGGCCTGCGCCTGTGGTCCTAGCGCTTGGGAGGCTGAGGTGGGAGGATCACTGGAGCCCAGGAATTAGAGACCAGCCTAAGCAACATAGGGAGGCAAACAAACCAAACCAAGTACACTGTCATTAAACTGTTTAAAGACAGGTGAAGTCACGTGAATCCAGTAGGTAATTGGCAGGAAGCTCTAGCAAAATGCTTTAAGAATATATAATGAACACACATTTGAGACATACCTCTAAACAAAGAAAATAAAGTAAATTTTGGCTGATGGGAGGTTTGTATTCAGTACTACTGACATTTCTAGGAAAGCCTGTCATGGTGGTAAGGAAGAGAATGAAGACTGTTTCCAGGAAGTGGCGTTCCTGTGGATCCAGCTTCTTACACAAGTCCTGCTGCCTCAGGGAGATGCAGCCCAATGTCCCATGGTTCCTGTGGGTCACGCTGTGGTCAGCACAGACACTATTAGTCTGACCCCAACACCTGCAATTCCAGTTTTATTGGTGTTGACAATTGTTGTGATCTAATTTCAAGATAGCAAGACACCAATTTTGCTGTCACCACTATGGTGGCAATGGTCCCCAGGTAAAAGAATAGATTCATCACCAAAAGTCTTCCTGTTTCTCTCCTCAGGGTCTTTGACTTGAAACTGCCGTAGAGCAAAAGCAACATCCATCCCACTCCTCACATGGACATCAACACAAGAAGCAATTTTCACAAATGGCTCCCTGAAGCACGAAATAAGGGCTACGGAAAGATTGAAAAGTGAAGGTCTTATTGTTTTCAAGAGAGGAGGGCAGCCACTGTCCATATAGATTCTGGGAAAATGCTCAGAAAACAACACAAACCCAAACAAAAAAGACTGCTATATCATCAATCATTGCTTTCTCTACCCGGTTTTTCTAGATCCTTTTGGAACTACTGGTAAACACCAGATTAGCTGTGAGGCAGTTGCCCACTCAAGATGTATGGAGCATTTCCTGGGGGCTGTTCCTTTTGTGTGATAATAAATATCTGCATGAGTTTTGCCAGCTTCATCTATGTGGTCTCAGCAAACGTGCCTATTCCATGATCCACTGCTGTTTATAACCTAGACTCAGTATCTAAGATGCTCCTTAATCTAGAAAGCAAGCAGCAGTCTTTAGTCAGCTGTCCCTTGGTATCCTCAGGGGATCTGTTCCAGGAAGCCCTGTGGATGACAAAATCAGTGATGCTCAAATTCATTATGTAAAATGGCAGAATGTTTGCATAGAACCTGCACACATCTTTCTGTAGAATTCAGCCATCTTATGACTTACAATGACTAATAATGCATACCACAAGTATGTTTAGTATAAACACGATTTTCCCCAATTATTTTTTGGTTGCTAAAATCCATGGATGTGACACCTACAGAGATGGAGGGCTGTACTCCATCTCTAATCTTCTAGTAAGAAGATACTATACCTAACAACAAAAAAAGGGGCTTATTTTGTTATAATATATCCTTGTGCTTTCTACCAACTCAACCTTTACTATGTATTTTATTTTCATTTTTAGAACCATGAGGCCAACATGTAGACCAACTTTCCTCAGCCTCTTAAAAAAATCCGATGACTCCTTTTGCTAAATATAGAAAAATTTCTCCCTATGCTCAAGCCCCCAATCAAACTTGTTACATATAAAAGACTTTTCCTATAGGAAGATGTTTTTTTCCTACTGAGAACTACAGGTAAACATTTCTTCATAATGGTCTTGAGAAGTTATTTTTGTGGATACTTTAAGTGGTAACATGTTGGAGCGTAGCTCTGTGATCGAGTACTTGGCTAACATGCCCAAGGCCTTGGGTTCAATCACCAGCACTGGAAAAACAAAAACAATCAAGAGAAATATTCTTTGGAAATAAAATCAAAGGGCTTGAGGTGTTGGGTGAGGCTGAGGAGGGAGGGGGTTGTGTGACTGCTACTGGGTGGCAGGAGAGTGTACGTAAAACAGTCTATGCCAATCCACATTATCCTTTCAGTTCCACAATCTAGAGAATAAGAGCATTAAAGCAACATAACTATGGGCTTGGCTATATGAGGCTTCCCGAGTCCTAAAGCATCATGGCTTGTCTAGTCCAATGCCATCTTTGAAGTTCCAGAAACGGTTCTGCTCGGCCAATGGTTTTCACCTCAGGAGAGGTGAACTTCTGGTGGTATTTCTCAGTTGCTAATATCTGACACTGAAATTGATCTCGACCCCAGTCTGAACCCCTTCTTCAGAACAGTCATACAAACTGTAGAGTTCTGAGGCTGATGGTGATGGATGGTGCAACCCCCACTCTGCTCCAAACCCTGCAGCTGGGGCCCAGTCTCCACGGACATGGCACTTTATCCAATGCTCTAGACTCAAGCTTGATCCTCTGAATTTGGATAGTACCCAGTTTGAGGCTCTGCCTGCAGACTTACACCTGTAGTGAAGGATCAAGACCTGTTTGGACTTTTTCTGCCATAGAATTCTCCTTCCTATCTTTTTTGCAGATTCCAAATGTGTAATTTTACCTAAGTTATAGACTTGCTCGGTATTATCAAGGCTTTGGGCAAGGTGCAAACCCATTCATGTGTTCATGTGGTTTCATTCACACAAAAGCAACCTGCTGTTAAAGGACTGCAGAAAAATGTTAAGTTTGCTCTGCCTGCCTTTGGAACCAAACCTGGAGGGTAAGTCTCCTTACCTCAGGAGTTGTTCTCCTGCTTGCAATGTGGTACTTTTAGAGGAGAAGGTTGGAGTCTGGACTTAGGTTTCCAAGTAGCAGCTGTTCAAGGAAGTATAAATCAGAAGTGCCATCCACTAACAACACTGCTAGATGAGGTCGTTGGTGAATGACATTGATACAGAGAGGAAGAAGGGCACCAGGGCCACATCTACCATGGCTAGGGACTCTGGCTCACGACGTTCAGCTGAAGGAGAGATCACATTTCCCTCGTTGTCTGTGATCACCCACAGCTATCCTGTTGCAGGTCCACTCTGCTGCAGCTCCCAGGAGGGAACTGTTCAGAGTAACAGATTCGGGACCTACAGTGAGCTTTGTTAGTCTCACGGGTGCATGAGAGTGTATCCTGAAAAAGTTGTGTTGCCAAATAGGAGGGCTACATGCTTCATCTATTTTGAATGCATCATCATAAATATAATCTGCACTGTATGGATGCCATGACACATGTAACTTACAAGGTGACGAGGGTGACAAGGGTGTAGGCCCAGAACTGTTCATGCTTGACTCATGACTAAGAATTAATAAAAGGGTGACACCATCACAGCTATGGCAGGAACTGTAATACCTCTATGAACCTGTTCAAACCATAACACATGAATCTTGAATCCACTTAACACTGTACACAAAGGAGAATGAGAAATCACTCTAACAGGGTCTGGGCCCTGCCTAAGCTCCCCAGAAGTCAAGGAAGTTATTTAATATGCTTCTTCTAGATATGTGGAAAGAATGTATTTTCCATGATAAAAGTGTATAAATGATAATCTTTATTATTTGTAACATACTCAAGGAGCAAGGGTTCCTCAAACTGATTAAACACTGAAAACATTAGATCTTCAAGAATATATATTAACTCGGTCTCACCTCTCATTTACCAAGTTAGAATCTACAGGAAGGGAAGTGGTGAGAGATCTGTTTGATTCTGACGGTCAGCAGGAGCTGGGCCCAGTGCTATTAGCAGTGGTTTCCAGACTCTCCTCAGGGTCCAGGCACCACACTGGGGCCTGTCAGAGGTAAGATTCTGATGCACAAGGGGTGGGGAGGGGTTCTCTGCCAATCCTCACACCACACTCTGATGGGCTGTGAAGTACTCATCTCTGGGTGTAGGTATAAATTATAGGGAGTATCCTGTTCCTCACCACCCTGACCTGCTCTCTACTCCCCATACAAAGGGAGTTTTCAGCTCAAGGTGGGACCTGCTCAGGGGTCTCCACTTCTTCAGGCCTTGCCTCAGCAGGAAGTGAATGTGCATTACTTAATGGGGTTATTTGGCACAAAAGAAAAAGGGAGACACTTTGGTTTATTGTCAAGGACCAAGAAAAACAAAGTCTGTATATGTTCTCTACAAATGGTGAAGAGCTACAAGATGGGATGGGAGGGAGAGGAGACACCATAATACATAGCATTATTCTGAGTGACCTCTAGCCCTTCATTCTAACACTTGAACTGAGAAGGCACAGCCATCCTTTCTCACCAAGGCTGTAACAGAATGGAAACGTGACTCAGTTTTCAGCTCCCACAGGGTAGGCAAAGTGAGAGGCTATTTTCAGCCTGCACACAGAATGGATGCTGAAGGTGGTCCATGGCCCCATCGGTGGCTGGTTCCCAGCTCCCTAGGTCCTTGGCTTCTCTTGATTCTCAATGACAAGCTTGTCAGTTGAATAGAGTTGGCCAATCTGAACCTGAAGGCAAAGAAAAAGCACAGGTCAAGAACCATGGGACTCTCCCAGGTGTGAACCATCAGAAAAAGCCATTTTTTAAACATTTAAGTGCAAATACACTAGCCTCTACATTAAATGGTAGGGTATTCCCTCCTGGAAGGTGTACTGTGGGGCAAAGCGGACCTCCAGAAGTGTCTCCTTGCACCATCCACTTCTCACACCCCCTCCCTGTGAGAACTCAGAGACCCACACGGGCATTCTTGTTTTCCTGAGAGGGCCCCAGGGCCAGCCTTGGTCTGTCCACCAGGCTCCTTGGTTGCTGTCTGGAGGCTGAGCCATCCACATGTGCGCACAGGTTCCCCACCTGATGGGACTTCCTTCAAGACTGCCTCTTGCACCCAGAAAGGCTTTCAGCATTAAGCTGAGGTGTGCCCTTTCTATGCTGGGGCGGAAAAGGTGTTGCATTCTGGGAAATGCAAACACTTAGCTGCTGACCCTAGTGGGCTGAGGGCAGTCTGTGTTCACACATCTCCTGCTGCCCGTCTTTCTTGCCTTCTATTTTAAGTGTCCTTTTCAATTAAGTGTCTCTGTTAGATAAGTGCTCCCACTGTCTCAGACGGATGCCCAGCCATAACTCAGGGCTATGGCCTTTCCTTCCCCCAGAACAAAGGGTCTTTGTCACAATTTTTCTTTAAAGGCAGCTCCTGAGAGATGCTTCTTCTTCTTCTTCTTCTATTTTTTTTTTTTTTTTGGTTTAAGGAATAAGTAGAACTGGTGAAGAAAGGGAGCATTAAGAAATCTGTCTGGAATTCAGAGTAGTGGACCCTCTCTATGGGCAATCCGGGGCACATAACAACTGCTTTTTAAAAATACAGGTGAGAGCTCTCTATATGTGTAATATGAATTGTAATTATTCTGCTATCATAACAAATTAGAATAAAAAAATACAAGTGAGAGAAAGCTCCCAAAGGCCAGAGCTGCCACCCAGAGTGGCCGGGGGTCAGAACCAAGCATCCTCTGTGCTATTCCCCACAGAAGGGGACTATCAGGAGATGCTTGGCTGAGTTTACCACCAAGTTTTGAAGTGGCTAGCAGCAGACACAGTCTATGAGATGGCATGTGGAAGAACACTTTAACAGAGTTGTTCCAAGACAGAATGGAAAAAAAAGACGGGGCATGCAGCTCAGTTGTAGAGTACCTCCCTAGCATGCACAAAGCCCTGAGCTCAATCCCCTGCTGGGTTAAAATAATAATAATAATAATAAAAAGGAAAGGGCTGCCTCAAGAAGCAGTAAATTCTGTCCTTGTGAGAAGCATCAAGCAAGGGTCGAGAAAAAATTCATATGCCAGACAGGTTTGAACCAACTGAGCCCCTTCCAGCTCTCAGTTTCTCTGACTAAAGGCACTGTGCACGTCTCCAGAGTCCATCTCAGGTGCATCTAATAACAGCCATGTGGTCTCTCAATGTCCTAGTGATCTACATCTTCTACCTCTGTCACACTGGAACAAAGGGTGGAGCATCACACCCAGCAAGACAGTCGGGACAAGTGGGCTATAATATGGCTTTGCTACTTGTTGGGTGACACTCTGTTCCTTCTTGTCTCATATGAACACTGCAGCATCCTCATCTGTAAATTCAGAGGCCTGAATATTCCCAGGTGATCTTTACAGTCTCTTGCTGTTCCAACAGACTTTGGATGCTCCCCCCCCAAAACAAAACAAAACAAACAAAAAAACACCAAGAGAAAGTTGTGAGATTCCTGAGCCAATGTGGTGGACTCTATGGTATAAGGTCCTCGAGCAGCTGGTGGGAATCTGGTCAAGGGACAGGCATTGTACACATGGTGAA
The DNA here is from genome assembly GCF_048772815.1 of Callospermophilus lateralis. Lineage (NCBI taxonomy): Eukaryota > Metazoa > Chordata > Mammalia > Rodentia > Sciuridae > Callospermophilus > Callospermophilus lateralis. The sequence goes on from NC_135310.1 coordinate 142,554,528, forward strand.
CATTTAACTGGACTATGTGGCCCAACATATGGCCAGTAGGAGATGTGCCCAAGTTCATGTCTGTCTTCCTCTCTACTGCCCCCAGTGCTTTGGAAGACCCTCAAAGGCAGCAGCAATGACCTATGCATATCTATGCTGCTGGGCCCTCACAGTCCTGGCAGACAACGGTGCTCAGCAGACCACTGAAGTGTGTGCAAGAGAAGGAATGTGAGCCCAAGGACAGCAAGTGGCTATGCAGCAAAGATGGACAGAGAGGCAGGGCTTTTTCTTCCAGTGCTAGGGTGCTCTCCTTCAGCACAACAAACAGGAGTTTGTTGAACAAAAGACCAGCAAGCCCTGGAGGGTAGCCTCGGCCCCAGTCACTCGGCAGACACTGTGCTGAGGGATGTGTGAAGTGTGACTCCTGCCTTTAGGATGTGTAGTGATCAGGAGGGGAGGCAGGCAGGAAATGGGGTACCTGTCCTCAGATGTGGAGAGTGACAGACGAGGGGTGAATACAGGGCTGGAGGAACAGAGAAGGTGTGAGTCAGCCAGAGGGAGTGAGAGGGAGAGGCCCCTCCAAGGGCAGCTGGTGTGGAAGCCCGTGGAGCTCTGAGACTGTCAAAGATAGCAAGGGGCTCTGAGTGTAGATGTGGAGGGTGGAGGGGGAGGAAAAGAGACTAAAAGAGAGGTGGGCTAGACATAGATCAGGGATGCCAAACTGTTATGGTTTAGAGATGAGGTACCCCACCCCCCCAGCTGAGACTCCTATGTTCGTGCAGGACACCTGGAGGTGACTCTCATGATAGAGCGTGAGAGCCCAGGAAGGCATTTCAGCACGCTGCCCAGGTGCTCCGAGGCTGTTGTAGCTGGGATTCAGGGCCCCAGCTACTGTGCGAGCCGGTGGTGGCGCTTGTTTCTCAGGAACACAGAATCCTGGAGTTCGGGTTATGAAGGCTCTCATCAAGTTTTCAAAGGAAGACCTTCGAGACGAGGCAAAGAGTAGAGGGAGTGGAACCCCTTCGGGCTGCCCCTGAGAGGGCGCTGATTGAAGCTGCGAAGGTGAAGCCAAAGTTGGGATGCAGACCGACCCCAGAAATTAAGAGATGCCAGGAACTGTCTGTAGAGAAAAGTTCCTGGCTGAGAGTGCCAGCTAATGTGCCCTGCAACTGGCAAGGCCTGAGGAGAGAACATCTCGCAGCCGCCGCGTGTCCTAGCTGCTGTACCTGGAGCAACAGGACCTGTTCGTCCAGCCGGTTTCAGTCTGGTTTTGGGCTCACCCCTTCTTTCCATGCCCCTTCTCCTCCCTTTTGGAATGGGAACATTTTATATTGGGTATCTGTAACTTGCTTTTGATTTTTACTGTGGCTTATAGCCAAGAGTTTGCCTTCTGTCTTAGATGAGACTTTGGACTTGGGACTTTGGGGCAAATCTGGAACTGTTAAGACTACAGGACTCTTGGAGATGAACTAAATGTATTTTGCGTTGTGAGGTGAACATGAGCTTTTGGAAGCCATACGGTCTGGGTATGCGATATCCCCCTAAATATTAATGCAGGAACAGTCAGAGGTGAAGTGATTACAAGAGCTAGGATCTAATCAGTCCATCCTAGTTTGAATGGACTGATGGGGTGGTAACTTAGGTGGGTGTGGCTGGAGGAGGCAGGTCACTGGGGGTGTGCCCCTTCCCCTCTTTTTCAGTTGAATGAAAGGAGCAGAAATCCCCCACCATGCCCTCTACCATAATGTTCTGTCTCACCTTGGGCCCAGAGCAATGGACTAAACTCCTGGATCAATAAGACAAAATAAATGTTTCCTTCTCTAAATTCTTGTTGGGTATTCTTATCACAACAATGAAAAGTGGACTAACACACAAATCCACCATGAGGGAGATGAGAACCATTAAAATGTGAGAGGAGCCAGGCGTGGTACCGCACGCCTATAATCCCAGTGGCTCGGAAGGCTGAGGCGAGAGGATCGTGAGTTCAAACCAGTCTCAGCAAAAACAAGGCACTAAGCACCTCAGTGAGTCCCTGTCTCTAAATAAAATACAAAATGTGGCTCAGTGGTTGAGTGCCCCTGAGTTCAATCCCCGGTACTGGGAGCAGCGGGTGGAGCATGAGAGGAACAACTGACTCCAAAGACCACTTTATCTCAGTGTCCAGGAACAAGAGCAGCAGAGGCCAGAGCCAGGGGCTCAGTTCAGAGCCCAGCAAGGAGGAAGGTGAGAGAGTACTGCAGCCTGAACTGAGGAAGGGCAGCGGTGTAGGGGGAGCCAGAGAAATGTGAAGTGCAAAAGGGGGAATCAATCACAGCAAGGGCAAGACCCACAGGTGCAAATGCTCCATGTACTAGTGTCCTCATTTTTGGTGAGGAATGGAGGCCCAGTGAAGTCAGAGCCTGAGGAACAAAGACTTGAACTCCATATCTTCCCATCTCTAACCAGTGCTTTTTCCAAAACGGCACTCCTCTGCCAGTTCCCTAAACAATGCTGACTTCTTCATAACATAAAGTACACATCACCAGCCGATGGGTGCAGTGGCACATGCCTGCAATCCCAGCAGCTCTGGAGACTGAGGCAGGAGGATCACAAGTTCAAAACCAGCCTCAGCAAAAGCAAAGTGCTAAGCACTCAGCGAGACCCTGTCTATAAATAAAATACAAAATAGGGCTGAGGATGCGGCTCAGAGGTCAAGTGCCCCTGAATTCAATCCCTGGTATCCCACCAAAAAAGTACACATCACTGTAACACAGTGGCAGTCACGGCAAGACCTATAACCTTATATGATTAAAACTGGAGATAACCACAATAGATAATTGTGAACTCCCTTGTACCCATCTCTCCTTTTCCTTATTGGGGTCAATGTGTGAATTTAGAATTCTACAGTGTCTAGCTCTTCTTGTATCAAGAGGGGACAATGAGATGTCAGATTACATCATGAATGGAAGATATGGTAAACACACATATCAAAACACTGCCCGCCACTTCTCCTTGGAATCTGAAGCAGACGGCTGAGATACCAGCAGCCATTTAGCACTATGTTTAATATGGGAGTCACACAATGAGAATGGGGGACAGAAAGGAGGTGCCTGGATTCTTGATGACCATGAAGCCACCATGCTAGCTCTAGTCACCTAACTGCCAGCTTGCTTAAATATGAGAGAAAAATAAACCGTATCTTTTAAAGCCACTATTATTTGGTTTTTTTGTTACACACAACAAAACCGACTCCTGATTGATTTGAATGCGTACTGTGAATTTTAATTTTGGAGCATATAACTAATGAAGATAAAGGTCAGTGCCAAGAAGGAGGTTTGCTCTTTCTTGTGATAAATGGAAACAATGTCCTTATCACCTGGGAGGTGCCATTAGCAGATAGCATTGAAATTTCAAAAGCTTTAAAAAAAAACTACATAAGAACTTTATGAAGATCTTACTCTTTTTCTCCTTAAACATTTAATTGCTTTATGGGATGTGGCTATGAATACTTTGGTATTCTTCTGCCTAGACTGTAAATTCATATATAAGTTTAAAAGGTTGTGTGTGTGTGAATGCAAACATAAAAATATTTAATTTGCAATTGTATCATCACTTGCTTTTTCTATTGAACCTCATATTATAATCCTTATGCCACTAACTTCTCTGAAAAGGATATTTTCAATGATTGTGTATTTTGTTGTAAAGATGCATAATTTATTTATCATTCTCACATGATGAACACTTACATTGCTTCCATTTAATGCTAGGATAACCACTCACATATATTTTAGTGCATTTAATATATATTTTATAGAAAAGGCTTCTAGAAGAGGAATTACTGGGTAAATAGGTTTGAAGATCTTTAGGGTTCCTAAAGGACCTTGCAAAATTGCTTTCAAAGAGGTTCGCTTGTTTGTCCAATGGATGCTCCTTCTGAAGGTGGCCCATCTGAAGGCTTCAGCAGCACAAGTGTCCTGTGACAAAACAAATATGTCTGTCCCCACACAATATGGTGGGTGGCCTGGGTGTATGAACAGCAACCCTCAGTGCATTGGCTGGAGCAGGAACACAGGATTCTCCCACTGTGTGGCCTCTGTGTGCTCCCATTATGATAGCAAACCTGACATTTACTTCTTAACGTCCACCCTCCTAGAGGACAGGGCCTCTGTAGGAGGTGCATTCCTGCAAGACACAGCTGTGTGTGTGTGGGTGACCTAGGTCCATCAGCCTCCAAAGAAAATCCTGCAGAACAAAGGACTGCAGGACAACCCAAAGAGTCAAGCTGTAGGAAACTTAAGATCACAACAAACCACATTTAAAGTCCACCCTGACTAAAGTATAAATTTGATTTTTAAAAATCCATTCTTATTTATTTGATGTTGGGGACAGAATCTAGGGCCTTGCAATGCTGGGCAAGTGTTCTACCACTAATTTATGCACCTGCTCTTGAAATATCCACTCAGAAACAGGAGTTTTATGGTCTTTGCAGAAAAATATAATAAAATAAAATGAAACAAACAAACAACAACAACAAAAAACAAAGCCAAAAAAACTCACCCGCCCTCTGGGCCAGTGACTGAAGCTTCCTCGTCCCCTCTGCAGAAGGGCTCTTTCCTCCCTGAAATACTTTCTGCACACAAGGGACCTCTCCCATGGTGCTCCCATGGTGCTCCCATGGCCCTGTACTGCCTCGAACTGAGCCTGCCTCATTCCCCTGCATTAAAAATCAGTGATGAGGAGAGGAGGAGGTGAGGGGACGCATCGCTGGCCTTAGCTGCCTTCACAACATAGTTTAGGATGGTGCTTTGCACACAGAAGGTGCACAATAAATAGGGTCATGTGCTACATAATGATGCTTAGTCAATAATGGACTGCAGGTAAGATGGGGGGTCCAACAGATTGTATCACCTAGCAACACTGTAGCTGTCTTAGTTTGTGTAAATATCCCAGGATGTTCCCATGATAATATTGGACTAATGATGCATTTCAGGGACATATATACCTTTATGGTTAAGTAATGTCTGATTATGCTCAATAACTAAAAATATCAGTGTCATAAATGCCATGGGTGTAAGGCTGTCTGCCCACTAATTTTAAAACCTAGACCTATAAGTGATTGCAGAGTGCTTTGGTGATCAGTGCCTGGAGGAAACTGAAGAATGTAAGTCAATAAAAATAGCAATAGGATCATTTACTGCAAGAATGCTCACTGACTGATAAACAGAACCAAATGATCTAAAATTGGCTGAGCAGAGAGTTTAAGGCCATAATCCAGGGCTTTATGGGATTAACCAAGAGCAGTTACAGAGAGGTAAGGGAAACATTCAGTTCACACAGGGAGGAAAAAGTAGGAAGTTATCTCAATGAATGCTGCAAGAGTTGAGGCTGTAAATGTTTGTGTAACAGTTCTGTTGCATTTATTTGGCCTGTAAAATGTGTCAGCACACATCAGGAGGCCAGCTGGGATCAATGCTGCTGTGCTAATGACAGAGCACACTGCTTCCGAGCTGCAGGTGAGAGGTCTGGTCAATGGAAGTGAGGAAGGGCAATTAACAGCTTCAATTTACAGTCCCTCCAGAACCCCAAATTGACTTATATGGCCACATCAGACTGTTACTGTGCATAAATTGCTCATTAAAGCTGATCACACTTTTATTCTATAAAATTTAGGAGCTGGCATTAGAGTCTATTAGAAAAGTACACAGATTATTCAATTGTAAGTAGATGGGAGGCCTTGATGGCCCCCAAACATTATGAGCCCCGAGACTCATTAGATAAAAAACCTGCTGGGGAGGAAGGAAAAGAATTCAAGAAAAAAAAAAGTTGAGCCTAATGTTTCAGGTCTTCATTGCCAACTCTTCTGAAGCAACATGGAGTTAGTTACCTGTTCTAACACATCCCAGGACCTGGGAGTCACAGAAGCTGGGCTAATCAGCAGGGGAGTGGGTGGTGAGGAGGCCTACGAGGGGAATAGACCTGCTCTGGGCTGGGATCTTAATCTGGCCTCTGCTGCTTTCTGCTCATTTCACAGGGTGGCTACGGAAATCAAATGAGGTACTAGACATTAGGAAGATTCACCAACTTCTCCAGCTACAGGGGCCCAAATATGTGAAAGGTCTAAATGCTGCTGGGAGGATTAAATGAGAACAGTGCCAGGCATACAGCAAAGGCTCATTAAATGTTATGTATCTATACAGCATTGTGCATGGCCTGTTTTTGTCAAGATGTGTATCATGGGGTTCCAGACCAGACCGTAGGCATCTCAAAGGCTCCTCACCCTGTAGCTGTTAAGAGTCTAAGAGTCTGTCACAATGAAACCCCCACTGTGGACAGAGAGTGTCAGCGACAACACAGACCACCCCCTGGTTTTGAACATGAGCTTTCTGGGCTGGACTTGAGGGAAGACTGCTGAGTGGATTCTTTCCTTATCTCTGCTCCGGGGGCACTGCTTCCAGTCAGGAGGGGCCATGATGCTCCCAGCTGGTCTGAGCAGCCCATAGTGAGGTGGAGGGGCACCGACAATGGAAAGTTACAAGAGAGGGCTTCGGGCTTTGCTGGCAGAGGCACAGGGTGAACTGTCACTGCTCTCTTTCCTCTTGGAGGCTGGTGAAATCAAGCAGGCGGGGATGCTTCCTGGCCACTTGGGGACAGTGCCAAGTGTTGCTTCTGGCATCATGACTATTAATGAGGATGCAAGTGACATTTAATGAGAATTCACTGTTTACCAGGCACATTTCTAAGTGCTTAACTAATTTAAATATTTCTTTTAGCCCCTCAATAACTTTGTAAAGAAGATACACATTAAATTATTATCATTAATTTATAGTGTTATACAGGCAAATTGTAACTGCCTTACTCTGTTTTAATTTTCATTTTTTCAAAGCACATACTTGTTCTGATGGGCATACTTTTCCATGTCACCCATCAAGAGCCAGCATCTTAGTGAATCACTCTGGACATACAATGAAAAGACAGCAGCAAATCTCACAGCAACAAAAAAATATACCTGGAGAGAATCTTAATCAGAAATATCTGTGATCTTCAGGAAGAAACTAGAATACTTTGAAATTGAAAAGTTTAATGAAATGAGAGACAGACCATGTTCAGGAAAAAGACTGAATTACATGAAATAAAGGTCAATGTTTTGCAAAATAATAACTCCCCCCCCCCCCCCCCCCCCGCCGCCTCAGTGTTGGGGATGGAACCTGGTCATGTGCATGCTGGACAAGTACTCTACCACTGAGCTATCTCCCCAGCCTTTAAGGTATCTCTAACACAATAATTTAAAAAAAAAAAACCCAACAGGATTTTTTGAAATATTTGACAAATGACTTTAAAGCTTATTTGAATGAATAAAAAATCAAGAATAAGAAAGAAAAATTTGAAAAGGAAACTCTTAAAGCATTTTTGAGGTACAATTAAAACACTATGGCCTTGGTCCAAGGCAAGAGAAATCAAGATGAGGAAAGGATTCCAAACTGCACCTTGCTGTGCAGAAGTAGTTAATACACGAAATCATACTTCTGGGAATTAAGCTTAAAGAGACTGATATTTAGAATATTTCTTTGAAGTCTCCTATTGATTCTCATACAGTGTGTTCTGCTCTCTCTATATGTGCTTATTTAATCGAAAAATGTTTCCCAAGTCAGTACATAACCCTGATTCTCCAAGAAGATGCACTGCATTTGTCCTGTGCTCCTGAGTGCCTTCTGATATATGAAGTTTCAGAAGCATTCTTTAATTATATCACTTTCCTAGGATAGCTACACTTAATAGGGGGAAAAAAAAAAGAAGAAGAAAGAAAAAGGCAAAGAAAAAACAATGCAAAACAAAACCTCTGAGTCACCAATATGACTTTTAAAAAATATGAATCTTTTATAGTGGAATTCTAGTTTGTAGCCTCCTGTCAGACAGTGCGTGCTGACTCACCTGCTCCCATTTGCCTGCACCGTGGAAGGTGAGCACAACATGTGTCCCTCTCTGGCTGATAATAATATCAGCTTCTCAAGCTGTCTGCAATTCATGCAGCAATTCCCTCTGGTGGGGTCCCACTGTGGAGTCACCATCACAGCGCTGTCAAGTCACCAGCTACAAAACTTGTTTAGCTTGTTTTCACATTATCATTTTTAATCACACTTCATACTTTCCACTAATTTTCTAAAGCAGCAAACTGAAAGAGGGATAAATGGAATTATACACAATTTTCTCAGCCTTTTCTGTCTAGCAACAAGGAGGTGTTCTGAAACACAAAGATGAACATAGAACACATCTTGGTCCTTTAAAAACAGCTCTCAGGTCACATGAGCTTTTTCCTCCTAGAATCCAATAGACTTGTTTTTCAAAACGTTGACCTATAATGTTATGAGTTTTAATTCTGTCACTGTATGCAAGAAAAGAATGCGTGATCAAAGTGGATCCATGAACCATCCTTCAACCACCAATTAAAGTCCATTTCAAAGAACCCAGGGAGTATGTGTGTATCTCTTGTGTCCCCTCCCCCCAAACATATTCCATCTCCATTTTACCTAGAAGTCTTGAATTTGAGATATATTTGACATTTTGGATATTCTCTTCTTTTAGTACTAGGAATCAAATGTAGGCCCTCATACACTAGGCAAGTGTTCTGCCACTGGCTACATCCCCAGCTCCCTTTAAAAAAAAAACACAAAAAAACAGAATTTCCTCAGTCAAACCGGAACACTTGAGAGTGAAAGAGATCTCTATTAATAATCACTCTGGGACAGCTGGTGTAAACAGGGTAAATGGTCATGCTAATGAGGGGATGCACTCTTGCATCTGGTTTCTATCCTGTCCCTACAAGCACGGATGAAACACATTATTATCTCTTAGAGAGGGTCCAAGTTGCCCCAGTTGGCCTCAAATTTGCTATCCTCTTGCCTCAGTCTCTAGAGCTGCTGGGATTACCAGTGGGTGCCACTGCACCTGACACTGAATATTCTTTATGTGGAGAGAGGTGGTAGAGAATCCACTTCTTATTTTCTGTGTTATTATTGAAAGAGTGATGAACAAATTCATTCCCACCCCCCCACCCCCCACATCTCAATGTCATAGTTAATGTTTCATCCTTATTTGTTAGGGACAAGAGAAAAATCAGATGCAAGAGTACATACCGCCGTTAGCATGACCATACACCTGTCCTGATTATGCCAAATGTCCCACCACGACTGTTAGTAGACAGCTTTCACGCAAGTGTTCCGGGTTGGCTGAGGAATCCCTCAGTTGCCCTCTTACCCACTGGTGGCAGCTTTCTGGGCCATGCTGTTTTTCTGTAACTGAACTTCAGTTAAAAAAATAAGCCCCCCATGCTGTGGTGATGGTCTCTTTTGCATTCTAGGCTATTACAGTAAATAAAATTAAGCCATTTTAATAAATCTCAGAGGTGCCTGTGGCCTCTAAGGTGCCTGGGCCCCGAGATTCATTAGACAAAGAACCTGCTGGGGAGGGAGGAAAAGAATTCAAAAAAAATAAAATAAAATAAAAAATTGAGCCTAATCTAACCATGACCAAGGGCAGTTGGTGGGGGTTCCCATCCCAATAAGTCTACTGATCCTTCCCTCGCAATGAGTCCATTTTGAATGCACACATATGCAAAGGCAGAGATGCCCAACAAGGTCTATGCACCAGAACCACAGGGTCAGCTTTTCAGGACATGTCTGGCCAAGGCCACACTGTGAAGTTTTTTGTTTAGGGAGGGCATGGGGGTAATCCCCTGGGCAGGAGGCCCAGGCAAATCATTACTCTCTTCTCCTGATTGACATCCCTGGATGATGAAATGATAAGACATGCTAATCTAAGGGGATCAGGCCAAACACTTAGGAGGGGCCTTGGATGACTAAAAGAGCTGGACAAGGGCACTGCCTTCGTTCCTCATGGTGCTGCTAGAAGATGCTATCGCCTCGCTCACTGTTAGCAGAGGAGAAGGAAATAACATCTCCCTGTCTTCTGTACATACACATGCTCTTCAGAGAACTAGTGCTTGTGGATGTTTTCATCAGGTCTAGACCCCTGCTCAGGGTGGGAGACTGTGATAAAACAAGGGCAGGCACTTGGTCTCCCAGCATACTCCCCCACCTCTGCTGGGGTAGGGCACAGCTGGCCTCATGGGGACAATGGATACAGACAATGTCAGCTACGAGTCCCCTGGAACCATGCGGAAACACATGTAACTAAGACTCTGTGAGATGAAAGCATCCAAACAGCAGGTGACCCATGTTGCCTATTGGCAGCACTGTGGCCAGTCACCTGGCCCTTGGGGGCACTGGGCAGAACTCAGGACCTGAGCATCACGTTACAGTAAAGCGGAGCACTTCCCCAGGATGATCTCAACAGAGACCAGCCCAAGCGCCAGAGCTAACATCCCAGCAGAGGTCACGCTCCTGCACTCAGGCAGCCACCCAAGCTCAGCAGCACGTCAGCCCCTGGACTCAGTGCTCCAGGCCACCAACGGCACAGCAGCAACAGAGTTCTGACCCCGCTATAATTAGTGACAAGGTGATGCAAATGCTTGGGCTGGGATTTGTGCCCAAGTGAGCCAGTTCCTGGTATTATGTTTGTTCTCTGCTCTGGGAAATATCTTTGGCAAACAATCTGGAACAACTGGGCTCTCTATTTTATTCCTTCAAGGGACACTTTTTTCAAGATCAACCAGCTGTGATTTTTAACAGCTGCTTTGGACAAATATAACCAAAAGCAAGCTCAGTAAAACCCTTTCACAAAAAGACGCGGAGCTAGCTTCTCCTCCACGCTGGACAGTTCATTTCTGGAGACCTGGGGGTGGTCTGTGATCCAGCTGGTTTTGCTTTGTCACCCATGAGGTGAGGACTGACAGCATCTGCTTGGTTACAGAGTACACAGCCTCATCAAACACAATGCTCTGTGTGATTCTACAGATTCTTGATTTTGTGGTCTTCCAGATGCGGGGACAGGATTACTCAAGGCATCGTCACTGTAAAAGACAATATTCGGAGCTCCAAACACAGCAGAACCCTAGTTAAGTTTATTGCTCCAAAGAAGTGACATTCAGTGCTGAAAAAAGCTTCCAGAGGAAGATCCAGAAATCACACTTACATGTTTTTAAATTTAGGTCTGTGAAAAGTGCTGATTTACTGACTTCTTTTAAAAACTGCCCAGGTAAGGGCTGGGGATGTGGCTCAAGCGGTAGCGCGCTCGCCTGGCATGCGTGCGGCCCGGGTTCGATCCTCAGCACCACATACAAAGATGTTGTGTCCGCCGAAAACTAAAAAATAAATATTAAAAATTCTCTCCCGCTCTCTCTTAAAAAAACAAACAAACAAAACAACAACAACAACAACAAAACAATGCCCAGGTAAGTTTGGTGCCCTCCATAAGTTGGCCAGGAATGAAAAAGTCCTCATGAAAGTCAATGATACCCCTCCCTGGCTTCAGTTCCTCTTGAAGACCCAGCATTCTCCAGAAGTTTCTCTTGGACAATCCCACATGACTGTTCCTGACAAGATGCCATGGCTGGTGGTGGCTGACCTGCCTCAACCCTCATGGGCTGACGTCAGTAGGCACAGGCAAGAAATGATGAAAACCAACAAAACAAACAAGAAACGACCGTCCACATAGTCTTCCACAACTTGCTCTTTCTCATGCCCGGCACCCTGAGCAGCCTTCCATGTGGGACACACAGGTCCCCTTCTTTTCTTTCCAACAACCACACTGTATTCTTTAGCTCACAGTCCCACAGGGACTTTAAAACAGGCGCTCAGCAACACCCTCTCACTTTTCCAGTGCTTAGGAGACTTGTGGGAAAGATATCACACCTTAAACAATACTGGGGTCACACATATACCAACACATCTGATTAACCAGGCTCCCTTCTGACTTCTCCTCCAGCAGGCAGGCTGAAGACTGCACGAAAAAGGTCACTGAGAGAAAAACGCCATCTTGAAGCACTAAGAAGCAGGCTTGTGTGGCCTCCAGTCCAGCACACATGTCCCCTCCCAGCCCAGCCATGGAAGACAACACCTCTGCTCCTGGAATCCCATGGAGCTGGTTGTGCAAAGTGCAGAGGTGGGACACTGGATGCCATCAGGGGCAGCATGCAGTGGGCCTTCAATGGATGGCCCTTTGTTAATGTTACCTCTTGCACAACCTCCCCAAATGCTTCCATAGGACCCCAACACACAGGAACCAGAAGTTGATCAGGTCCATGTGTAAGTACTCTTAGGGATTCTCAGAGATGTTTGGTGGAAGAGGACCCTGACCAGGACAAGGCTATGTATACCAGATTTGTTAAAACACTCAACTACTTCCATACCCTTCCTAAACAGCTACTCCCCAGAATCCCTTCCCTTACCACCCTCTGCCTCCTTCCAGATGCCCCTGCCCCAAGAATTCTCATCTAGCTCGTTCTCATCTAGCTCACTGACCCTCTGCCAGGTTCTGCTGCAGTGAGGGACATGTGACTCTCCTGACAGGTTCTGATTCAGCTTGGCCAGCTTTGGGTCGTGCCTCTGTCCTACAGGTGGCTCTCTGTTTTGCACAGCACCCGTACTTTAGAGAAGGCGTTTGAGTTATCTCTGAAAAGGCATCCGTTGTTTTCAGTGACAGTGTGCTGATCACTCCATTCATTTTCTTATTATTTCTTTGTAGGAGAAATAATGTTGGAACATGCAAAACAGCCAAAACATGCTCTGGGAGGTTATTCTACATGAGAGAGGAGTAGGAGCCCCAAATGACAAGCAGAGACGTCTGAGACAAAAAGTGGGGGGCTTCTCTTTTCTGGTGTCAGCCTAGCTGTGTAGCTCTGGGCAGTCCTCAGCTCTCGGGCGAGGAGAGCACAGGGAAGCCTTCTCTCATGCAGAGCTCACGCTGGGTCCCCGGAGCTGGCTTAGTGCTTCCCAGAAGCTCTCACTGATCCTGCCTTCCAATGAAGCATCTGGGGAGAAGAATCAATATCTCAGGAAGAGCAGAATCCTACACTGACCGTCAACACGTGTCTCCTCCTAGCCTGCTGCTGTGCCCTCAACTGTGCTCCACAATGTAGCAGAAGCACAGATTGCTGGGACCTGCCACAGTGTGGGTGCTACCTTCGGGGGATGAAATGACACACAACCTGTGAGGGAACTGTCATTCAAGGAGCCAACTGCCAGTCTGGCTCCCTGATGAAGGAAGAACCAGGTCTCAGAATCACAAGCCATGGTCGACCCTCTGGCAGTGTTCTGCAGCAGTGAGGGACATGTGACTCTCCTGACAGGACCTACTTTCACTTGCCCAGGAAAGGATAGGCTGCAGACATGATGCCTAGGGTCAGCCTTGCTGAGTACCAGAGAGCTAGAGCAGGTGGTCTGGGTCCACCTTCCACCTGCCCTGAGCCCCAGCCAATTTTCCTCTACCCACCTGCGTTGAGGCCACAGTGGAAGAGCCAATTTGCAAATATATACGTCAGGAAAAAAAACTGTCTCTTCAAATACGCTCAATTTTAATTGCCAAGGGGAAAGTGAGAGCAAGTTGATTTACTATTCCACACAATCTTTTGCCACTGCTGATCTTGAACAGGGCCTGTGAGTAGACCTTTTGTTCAATGCTATTTGCTTCAATGAAATCACAGTCTAGTCATTTTATTAAGATTACAACTTCACATACGCCATACTGTAATAATCATAGTAATAACTAACATTTGTCCAGTAGTTGGTAGTTTATGTAATATTTATACACTTCCTGGCTCACCTGATACTTGTAAGGTATGTACAACAGGTATCATCATTGTCGTCATCATCTCTATCTTATAGTTAGAGATCAAGGGTTTAAGAGGTAAATTTATTTCTCCAACTTCAAAGGGTTAATATTTTATTTCTTTGATTTGAAGCAAATCTGTGACTTCATTTAAATCCTTTAGTCTTTATACTAAATTTGGTTAATTTGGAATGTGGTATAGTTTTAAAAAAGTTATGCTAGGTAAAAAAAAAAAAAAATCAGCAATAATCCAATCACCTCAAGTCGACTTCATTTTTCATCACCTGAAACCATTTCTGCTGACCACTATGGCCATATGCTCTCTGGTAATACTAATGCACAATTTGAGTATTACATTCCCCACATTTCTACATGGTCTTCGTGGTAGTACACGGTAGAGGTGATATATCCACACGATGCAATGTTATTCAGCCATACAAAGAAATGAAATCTGTATATATGCCACAAGGGTGGTCTTTGATGACATTATGCTAAATGAAAGAAGCTCAGCATGAGGGGCCACATACTGTGAGTTTGTTTAGATAAAATATTAGGGTCTATAAAATGTGCCCATATACCCTTCACTCTATTTCCTCTAGTGGTTCCACCCTTCAAAAAGGGCAAATCCATAGGCACAGAAGGTAGATTAGTGGTTGGGCAAGTGGGAGACCATGAGGAGTGACTGTGGATAGGTGCAGGGATTCCTTCTGAGGTGCTGGGAATGTTTTAAGGTTGAGCTGGGCATGGTGGTGCATACCTGTAATCCCAGAGGCTCTGGAGGCTGAGGAAGGAGGATCACAGGTTTGAAGTCAGCCTTAGCAACTTAGCAAGGCTATAAGCAACCTAGTGAGACCCTGTTTCAAAATAAATAATAAAAAGGGCTGGGGATGTGGCAAAGAAAAAAGATTTTGATTCTGGCAAGGTTGAACAACTCTGAATATACTAAAAAGAACTGAGTAATACACCTCAAGTGGGTGCATTTTATGATATGGAAATCTCAATAAAGATGTTAAAAAGGATGTTAAAAGATTTTGCAATTATAGTGCCCAGGCCTATACTTGTACTGCTCTATGGGACATGTGGTGATTTAGCACTTGCAATGTGATTAATCCAAACTGAAATGCTCTGTTAGTATAAAATACACAGGGAGTTTCAAAGACTTAATAGAAGAGTATAAAATATCTTACTAATATTTTTTGTACTGATCATATATTGAAATAATATTTTTGACATACTGGGTTAAAGAAAATACATTATTAGAATTAAATTTGCCTGCTTCTTTAAAAAATATGGATATTACACCATTTAAGATCACACAACTGACTTGTTTTTATAGCCTGTTTTATATTTCTAATAAATAGTGCTAATGTATACTATCTTGTTAAACTTTTTAAAATTTTATTTACTTTTACGTTTTAAAGCATGTAGCAAAATACACATTATTTTGTAACATTTGCTTTTGAAATAAATATACATTCACATGAGGTTGCGAAAAGTAATAGGAGGGCCTATGTACCCTTCACCCAATTTCCTCCAATGGTTACATTCTGCAGAAATACAGTACAATATTAAAACTAGAAAACTGATATTTAAAACAGCCTTTACATTTTTTGGTGGAACACTATTAACTCCTGGTGAGAAGAATCTGGGGATGCAATGGAAAATGGTATCTTAAAAGTAGTTGATCCTCTGTAAAATAAAATCGTTCCTCTTGGAATAACAAAAGCTAAGTAGAAATCCAAATGTAGGTTTCTTGCTGCCTACAAAGAAATACTTTATAGAACAATGCACAGAGAACTGCAGTGATTACATTTATAGCCCTGGAAGCAGGACTTCAATCACTGTGGGTTCCCCTGCCTATAACTGAAAGTGGGGGCGCATCATGGACTTGCAAAATAAGGACACCCCACGGTCTCGTAGATGCAAGTCACTTCTCTAGTACAGTAATCACTATCGCTAAATGAAGCTGTCAGGCTTGACAGTGGCTGAGCACACTTCCCATGAGGAAAGTCAAAGTGACAAGGTCACCTGGCTATTGGACAGCAGAGAAAGAGGAGTCACCTTTAACTTTTGTCAGGGAGAGAATGTGTTATCTGATAATTTCAAGGGCCACTGTGACAAACAGACAGTCACAGGTAAGTGGATGCGGAGCTCATGCCACCCTCCCCTCTTCCTTCTTGGCAACCATCTGAAAACTTGTCTTCTGAGCCCTCTTACTGCCCTCTCCGGGTTTCCTTCTTTGTTCACACTTTTCATGGTCTCAGACGACCTTGGGTATGAAGTACTACGTGGGAAATGGTCACGTTTGTCAACACTCCTTTCCTTACACAGTTTGAGGGGGGACCCATCTCACCTGCGTGGTAAGGTGAAGCCGCCAGCATTACGGTAGGAGGACATCCTCCCAGTCAAGGGGCCTGGGGATGCTCTTGTGCAGAGCACGCTGGGGCCCATGCCCTTCAAGGAAGGTTTGGTTTTGCTTGCCCAGAACCTCTGAGGGGCTGCTCACATATGCGCTTGCTCAAAACCCCCTCAATCCCCAAAAAGGACTTGCCTCCATCTTACAGAGATGCCTTCCATGTGAGCGCCATCTCTGAGAGACCAGGGCAGCAAACAGCCACAACCCTGCCCACTCCTGGGGCACGCTGCCAGGTCATCAAGGGTCACTGCTTACATATGTGGTGTGGTCCCAGACTGTCTATCACATTCCTTGTTGGGGCCTGGGGACACAGGTGATAATGGCATCTGAGTCACAGGCTTCCTTAAGACAACCCAGTTGCATCAAAGGATTATCCTCTGAATTATTTCCTCAACATGGGTGGCTTAAAATGATGGAAATTTGTTCCTTATAGTCCTGGAGGCCAGTCGTCAAAGATCTGTTTCACTGGAGAAAAGTCCAGGTATTGACGGGCAGGACGGCTCCTCTGGGAGGCTCTACGGGAGAATCTGTTTCCTTGTCTTTTCGAGGTTCTAGTGGAGATGTGTAACCCTGGTTTGTGGCCCCTTCCTCCACGTTCCGAACACCTCACTCCATTCTGTGCTTCTGTGACACATGGCCTTCTCCTCTGTAGTCAAATCTTATGCATGCCGGTGAAGCCCTCACAAGCCAGTAACAGAGATCAAGTACCATGGAAAAAGGGTGGGAGGGCAGCTGTCCTATGAAAAGGCATTTAGTTCTAAGTTGGTTAAGTATTTGGAATATGCTTTTCTTACAGATTATGATATAAATGTGGATTAGGTTCCTAGCTCAGACTACAAAAACTAATTTAAAATCTTTTAAGAACTACTGAAATGAAGGATTCTGGGAATGTACATCCCTTCACATTTCCAAATCTCATCTCTGCTTCTCTGAGGCAAGTGGAGCAGCTGGTGTGGGCAAGGTCTTGGGCTTGGAGAGGGTGCTGCAGGGAGGGTTCACAGAGCCGTCTTCCTTGAGGATTCACAGAGGGTTCACAGAGCCGTCTTCCTTGAGGCTCAGCAAGGGGATTCTGGGACGAGTATGGCTGGAAGGGATTTATGGAGCCTGGAGATCCAGCCAACACTGGCTTCTCCAAGTGAGCTCTACCAACCGAGAAGGGACTGGAGAACAAGGCCACCACTTCCTGCTCCCAAGGCTGGGATTGTTCAAGGGAACCTGGGAACAGGGAGACCATCACTGCTGCCACTGCTCTATCACTGGTCCTTGGGAGGGAGAAGGGAGTGCTTAGTGCTTCACTTTGATCAGTCTCAGAACTGCAGCTACAGAGGGTCCTCAAACAACCAGATCTGAGTACAGGGCAATGACAAAGAAAAATATCAATATATCTAAGGAAATCTAGGAGCCCAGGAGAAGAAACAACCAACCAGCTGCTTATAAACCAAAACTGCTGAGAGGCAGGTGATGCAATAAGAGCATTTAGATTCAGAAAGAAGAAATGATAAACTTACTCATGAAATATATATAACAGGAGGTCTTGATGGGAAAAATAGATATCCTTTTACAAATAAAAGTAAAAAATGCATGCTTTTAATTATGAGCACCAGGCTACAGAAGACAATCATTAAGGGCACGCAAAGTAGAATAGAATTTCCGATCTAGTATGAGAGGGAGTGGGGTTTGTGTGTGGGGAAGAGTTACTTGTTAAAGCCAGTGAAGGTAAGAAAGGGAACGAGAGAACAAACTAAAATAAACAGAACAAGATGAAAGGAGTAAAATCAACTCCATCAGCCATTTTATGAAATGTGAATGAACTAACTAGGCCAGGTAACAAAATAACACAAAACACTTCAACAAAAGTGATAAAGACTGAACATCAGGGAACGAGTTAGAATACACCAGGTATACTGGGGTGAGGGGTGGAGGAGGAATCCTAGCTTATATTTACATTGGATAAGGCAGATTTGAAAAGCACCAGCATGAATAATGAGTGACATTTACAAAAAAGGTGTCACATTCACATATGAATTCACATATGAATCTAGACATTTACAAAAAAGGTGTCACATTCACATATGTATCAAGATTTACACTACTTAAGTCCTTAGCTTAGGACAGCCATGATTGTGTGATGTTTTGGTCAATGAGAGATCGCAAGTCTGAGGGTGCCCTGTACAGCCAAGGTGAGTATCAGGCTGTGCCATCGGGGTTTGTGTAAGTGCACTCTGATGTTCACACCATGACAAAAATCACCTAAAGATGCAGGTCACAGAATGTATCCTTGTCATTAAGTAACACAACTGTACCTAAATGCCTAAAGTACTGGAAATAAAAGAAGAAACTGATGAAGGTGGAATTCTAGTGAAGAACTCTGATATTAACCTTTCAAGAACTGACAAAGCTAGTACATGAAACAAGGGAATAACAGAGGATTTGAATATAAGCAAATAAACTCAAATACACATCTTACGAATATATTTTTAAAAGACTGGTCTATAAAATATTTAAAACGAAAGCCATTTCTGGAAATTAATCAAACACTTGGCCAAATGAAAGCAGTAAAAAGTTTGAACCAGGAGATAGTTCAGGGGTTGAGGATTTAGCTCAGTGGCAAAGTGTTTGCCTAGCATGCTAAAGGCCCTGAGTTTGGTCCTCAGTCCTGGAAAATATAAAAAACCAAGGTAACAGGAGTTAGTTCGATCTCTTCTGTGATAATTGATCTTTCCACTTCCTAGGTTAATTTTAAATTAGGTTTTCAAATTAATTATGGAGCTGAGATTATTCTTTGCCAGGCCTTGGACGTCCAAATCTATGACTTGACTTGTTTTCACTACAACACACTTTCAGACACTCTTTCAGAAAACAGCCTAAATGGAGAGCTCATGTTACTCAAAGAGAAGAGTCCTCTGGTTCCTTAGTTGGGCTACAAAGGTTGGGAGTGAAATAAAGCAATTTGATTTCCAAGTTTAACTGGAAGGAGCACATCTCAATTTCCGCTGCTTTCAGATTTGGGAGTCTGGGATATTAACCAAGTAATGCTGAGCAAATGAAATCACAAGCCATCCATCTTCTGAATCACATAAGGAGAGTTCTTCTTTGTGAAGCTCCACTGGGAGCGGCAAGCCACTTGCCCAGATTGAGTTTATTTGAATTTGGCCATAAAAAGAAAGTTGGTGGGAGAACTCCCATCCACATTTAACCTATTTGCAACTCTGCCAAAGCTGCAAAGCTGGCAGCATCTGCGGCCTGACCCATGCTCATGGGAAGAGGCCTGCTGAGGAAACGGCACTCTCTTCCTAGGGCAGTGGAGCCTGCTCTGCTGAGACGCTGTAGGAGTGCTGGCAGCACCAACCATTCTGGATTAGAAAGAGGACCAGACACAGTCCCTGAGGAGTCAGAAGTGGTTCCTTTACCTTCTGCTTCTTGGTTTTAAGGTGGTGTGGCCAGGTTAGGCAGAGCTGGTGCCGCATTTGGTGGGATGTGTGCCCATGGGTATGTGCTGGGAAGCCTGAGGGCCACTTGTCTGGTGCTGTCATTTCATGGGTGATGCTCTGCACCGACACTGGTAGTTTCAGTGTTACACACAGCTGGTAGTTCAGAAACAGGAGGACCCTTTCCTCTCCTTGGACCTCCTGTGAAGGAATCCTGGAAGTGGTCTTGATTAATTCATCCTCTACTAGGGATTCCAACCTTGTAGAATATTCTGATGCTTGGGTCACACAATTTATCAGACCTGGGAAATAACTTTAAAATTACAGTAATCTACACATAATAACCACAAATCTACCTTCTGTCTCTATGGAGTTTCCTGTCTTGGGCATTTTATATAAAAGGAATCATCCAATGTGGCCTTTGTCTCAGACCTCTTTTGCGTGGCATAACATTTCCAGATTCATCCAGGTTGTAGGCTGCATCTGTACTTCACTACTTTTAAGACTGACTAGAATATTCTATGATATGGATACACCACATTTTATTTATCCTTTCTTCAGCTGAAGGGCACCTGGGTTGTTTCTGAGCTTGGGTCATTGTAAATAGAGAAGCTATGAACATTTGCATATTTTTTTTTTGGTGTGAACACCTGTTTTCAGTTCTTCTGCAGTGGGACTGCTGGGTCATATATTGATCCTATGTTTCACTTATTTAAGAAGCAACATGCTGTTTTTCCATACATCAGAATTTTAAAAACTCCCCAGGTGAGTGTACCATCTAACCAGGTTGGTTAAGATCCAACTCAAGTTTTATATAGCAGAAGTGACAAAACAAAGATGAAACCAGCAAAAGCCGGAATAACTGATTTCTTTAGCAAACAAATTACAAATAATAATCAAGGAATATAAAAAAAATGAATGGAACCTATGGATTTCTTTTAAAGACATTTTAGAGACATGTAATCCAGAAGCTTATTTGAATCCTAGTTCAAACACTCACATACACAGAGTTGGAAAAATTACATTTGTGAGACAATTCAAAATGTAAAGACTGTGTAGTTGATGATTTGATGATATTAGGGAAATACCTGTTTACTTATGATAATGGTTTTATAGTTATGATTTAAAAAACAATTGTCATCTTTCCAGATTTGTAGTAAAACAGTTTCATTTAAAATGATAGAAATTTCCTCAAAATAACATGGAAGGGTATGTGTATGTATGTATGTGTGTATACATATGTATATATTCACACACATACACAATATATATTATCTCCACATACACATATATACGATAAGTTTACAAACTGTGGCCATGAGTACATAATTGTTAAATGTGGGAAATGGAAACCCCAGGTTTATACTATTCTATCAACTTCAGTGTATATATGTTCAAAATTTTTCATAATATAGTTTCAAAAAAGTTTCACTCATTATAAACCAATGGGGGAAACCGCAACCAAATGTCTATTTAAGAGAACTCACTGCTGTTCGCACTCCTTCCTTCCCTCACTGTGAATAGGGCGCAGGGTCAATTCAGGAATGTTTTTTATGGTAACAGAGTTAGCTCCTGAGGTGGGGTTCATCTGAGTGCCTTTGGCCTTGTCTCCTTCAAAGACAAGAATTTTCTTTTACTTTTTCCTATTTAATCCACTCAAAAGTTTTCTAACTCAAGAATTTGAAAGAAACCTAATACTATTCATGTGTGTGTAAATACAACCTGAAATTGAGCATCGCAACCACTTGTAAGTGTGCACTCAGTGTCATTAAGTATGTTCCTATTGTTATGCAGCCATCATTACGGGGTTTTCATCCTCCCCACCTGAAACGGTCCCCTTAAGCACTACCTCCCCGTTCCCTCTCTCAGTCCCTGGCAGCCACCGTGCTCTTCCTCCATGACCTGGACTACTCTAGATACATCGCAAGTGGCATCGCACAGCATTTATCCTGTTGTGACTGACTGGCTTACTTACTTTGGATAGGGTGTAGGTTCATCTGTTGGGGAGGTGCCAGAATGTCCTTCCTTTTAAAGGCTGGTTAATATTCCGTTGAGTCTAAATACACTTTGTTAACCCATGCATCTGGTGACAGACATCTTTTGGCTACTAATGCTGCTATGATTGTTGATGAGTAAATATGTTTGTGTTTCTGCTTTCAATTTTCTGGGGATATATCCAGATATGGAACTGCTGGATAATGTGGTAATTGTATTCCACATTCTTTTTTTTTTTTTATTTCTTACAAACATGACACATTCTTAAAGTCAATATTCTTCTGAAACATAACTTGCCCTGTTTTCTGCTGACTTCCAGAATGATGCTGGGTTATGGTGGTGAAAGGTGAAAGGGAGGATAACCTAGTAGTTAAGAACCTGAGTTTCATCTATAGACAAAACTAATTTCAATTCTTTATCAGTCACTGGCTCTGAAACCTAGGGTATAATCACCTAACCAGGAATCTTCAGTTTACTCACCTACAGACTGGGACAAGAGAAATTTTATATATAAATTATATGACGTTTATATAATGTCTTGGTACAATGAGATTCAATGAATGTCTTTTAATAGATTACTGCCATTTCAACTGTCCAGGTGTTGGCTAGAAAAGTGGCACTCACAGGTAAGTCCCATAGCATCTCTTAACAGCAGGATGCACTGTCCCAAGAGCAGTGCCTGTGGGAAAACTAGGTGGACTTTGTCCCTTTCTTGTTGTAGAGGACTCTGCCCAGAAAGAATTGTTGCTTCTTCCTGGTGTCTCTTCTATTTTGAGTGTACAACTCAATGGTTTCTGTCATATTCACAGTGTGTATGAATGACCACAATCAATTTTAGAGGATTTTTATTACCTCCAATGAATCATTACACTGATGTCACCTCCCATGGTTTGAATGGGGTTTGTCCCTCCAAACTCATGCAGGTTTTGGTTTAATTGGATTAAGGATGTGGAAACCTAACCAGACTAAGTTTAGAGGCTGGTCTTTTGAGAAGTGGTTAAATTAGATCATTAGGGTGGAGACCCCATGATTGAGTCCTAGTCACTTTGTAGGGAGAGAAACCAAATAGATGGAGATGTACACATGAGCCTGTCAGGATGTGCTGCAGCCTGGCTGGCGGTGGGGACTCCAGCAGAGCCTGTGTCATGCTGTTTGTACCTTAAGAACCTGAGCCAAAATAAACCTGCATTATTTTAAAATAAGGTAGCCTGCCTCAGGTATTTGGTTATAATAACAGCAATCGGAGTCACCCACCCCTCCTCAGGCCTCCTAACATCCCCAGCCACCAGCAACCACTCATCTCTTCCTAATCTATGAATCTGCCTCTTCTGTCCATAAAAAGGATGTCATGTGGTACGTGCCTCCTTGGGCCTGGCTTCTTTCACATGGAATCATGTTTCCAGGAGGCTTCTACACTGAGCTGCAGCATGTGACATCCCTTTATTACTGTTTAATCAGCAAATAATGTTTCATTACATACATTTGTATAAAGAGAAAATGATACTAATTCCTGAAAGAGTTTAAAAATTAGTAGCCATTAAGAATTATGTTTTAAATGTATGATTTCGAGACTGTCACAAGAAACCTAATACAGCATACTGTGACAGCTGTGTATTATACAAAGAGCACTAACTTGTTCCTCACTGAAATTCGAAGAGACACCTAGATGCAACAGGAAACAAACCTGGTACCAGACATGACATTTACTCTATGGCCAAGGGAAGGAAGAGCAAAGGAGATTCGCAGAAAGGAAGAGTTCTTTGGAATTTCAAATAGAAGCAAGTACTAGAGATGTTAAAAGAATAGTTTTAAAAGCTGGAAATGAGTTAAAACCTTTAACACAGAAATTTTGTTCCCTACAATCATGTTAGAACTTTAAAGTCTTAAAGAAATGGTCTTTTGAACAATCAGAGTAGGACTTCAAAGTGGTTGCTACATATAAAGTAAGGGAGAGTTTTATTTCAGAATAATACTAATGTTCATTCAATACCTACTATGTTGCAGGAATTCACATGAGACACTTCAGATCTATAATTGAATTCTGTCCTTGTTAATATTCTCAGTAAATAGGTATTAAAATCTCTGGTGTATGCATACTACATCTTTATCCATCCAGCTGTTGACAGGCACATTATTATCTTGGTTATTGTGAATAGCGCTGCAATAAACATGGGAATGCAGCTATCTCTAAGAAATACTGATTCACTGTTTTTGGGTATGTGCCCAGTACTGGAACACTGGATCATATGGTAGGTCTCCTGCTAGTTATCTGAGGAACTTCTGCATTGTTTCCTGTCATAATTGTCCTTATATGTGTAAATGTTCCCCTTTCTCTGCAAGCTTGTTAGCATTTGTTACTTTTTGTTTTTTCTGATAAAAGCCATTCTGACTGGGGGAAGATGGTATCTCCTTGTGGTTCTGATCTGCATTTCTCCAGTGATTGGTAATGTTGAGCAATTTTTCATATACTTGTTGGACATTTGCATATCCACGATGGAGTATTGTTCATCCATAAAAGAATGAGATCCTGTCATTTGTGGAACACGGATGGAACCAGAGGACACTATGTTGGATGAAATAAACCAGGCACAGAAAGACAAACACCATATATTACCACTCATATGTGGAAACTAAAAAATTGATCTCATATTAGTGGAGAGTCAGTGGTCACTGACTGGAAACAGCAGGGAGATGGGTCAGAGAGAGGGGCTGGATAACCAACACCAAAACAGTGAGGAGCAATATATTTTAGTGTTCTCCAGCATAGCAGGGTAATTATAATTTATCATGAAATTTCAAAATAACTAGAGAAAAGGAGTTTGAAGGTCCTCAACATAAAGAAATGTTAATTATCCTGATTTGTTCATTTTAAAATGAAGACATGTATCAAATCATCACATTATACCTCATAAACATGCACCATTGTGTCTTATTAAGAATTTGAGAAAAAAATACCACTCTGTTGTAGGGACAAGAAGGCAAGGCTTATAGAGGGAAAATAGCCATTATAAATGACAACAGTTGGTGACCTGGCTCAGGAAGAACTACTAGCCCAACACCCATGACCTCTCCAGGCAGCCACTGCACTTTCACCTAATTTAATAGAGTCAAAGTTCAAATCATCTCATCACCAGCAGTTCTAGAAACAGGGAGAACATATCACACCTAAAATGCTGACTGACCGACAAAAGAAAATATCAAGTTCCATTCATGACGTAGGTTATACTTTATTTACAAAAAACACAAACTGGAGTAGTAAACTGAAGAGTATTACTAAATGGTTTAAAACTTTAGCCTTGAATGACACTTTTACTATAATTGTGTCTAATATTGCATAAGATTTTTAGTAAAGCTTGATCAAAATTTGGCAAGACTCATAAAACATTTTGAGGAAGAGGAATTCATCTGTATTTAATGAATATATTCATACTACATAGGTATTAGTATTAGAGGAGACCAAAATACAGGTTTAGACAAAGTAGGATGTGGTCTAAGTAGTTTACAAATCAAAAGTATCTCACTGTGTTTCAAAGGTATTTATAATGTGTAGTTCTAGACCCAGTATCTGGAGTATGGAGTTGGGCTTAGAAAAGCCATTCTGTGCCAATGAGGCCTAGCATTTTCTTTATTGGTCAATTCCTAGATCCTTGTCCATTCAAGAAAAGCATTCTAACAGTATAACACAGACACTTATAAAGATGGTTAAGATGGTAAGTTTTATGTGTATTTTATCACAATTAAAAATAAAAAAGACAACGGATTGAAACCAAAATGTAGAGCCTTTTTCCTGCCTTAAAATTTAGCAAAATTGCCTCCCTCATGCCACCTCCCTCCACCTTTATAATCAACCTCATTGATAAAAAAGCCTACCAGTGTGTTCTTATTTTAAAAGTTCTGGAAGTATTCAAACATTGTTGTTCTCCAAAGAAATAACACTAAGAACCTCTGTGGGTGATCATAATTACCTTTGCTTATAAGTATGTTGGACTTTCAGCTTTTTAATCTAGAGTTTTCATGTCTGAAAATCTATACTTTTATAAAACCTTCTTTTTTCTTCTATTAAAAGGATGATATTGCACAGTGAAGCACGCTGCCCTGGATAATGGGACTTTAGACTGATTTGCTTCTAACTCATCCTCTGACCTTGGGAAAGTCACTAGTCTCTGGGTCTGTTTTCTCAATTAAAGAAAATGGAGTATGATGACTTCCAAGACTCACAGAAAGGAAAAGACTCTTCTCTTTGAGAAGAGTTGGGGTAGGAACTTGTAACCACAGGATTTCTTTGACATTCTCACATATCCACAGTAGCAAAGCAGTTTTGAAATGGATAAAAGGACATTATTAAGACAAAATAATTACTACCATTTGAGGGCTGAAAAAGTTTCACTGGTAATTTAGTAGGCCATCATTTTACAGAGTAAGAAATGGAAACCCCAAAGACGAAGGATTACATTCAAGGTCTCAATGCTCATGGGAAATTGCTCAACATGCAACTGAATCTGTCAGGGTTACTCCAGGTGAAATTGGGTTGGCACAAAATAATTACACACAGAAAATACCTTTTTCTTTGGGTTCTGTGATGGCTCTTGATCTTAGGGGTCCACTGCAAATAGAGAGCACCATCTGAATTCTTTATTCTTATATGGGGAGACACATAAAGAGAGGTTCCATGGAATGTTCTTTCCAAAAAGGTCAGGGGTAGTATTACAAAGGAACAAAAGGCAGCCCATTCCATTGGGTAATGCCCCCTCCCAAAGCTTTGCTCCCCTGCTGAGAGGAGATGGGGATCTACCTGCCTCTGGGTCAGGGAAGCCAGTCTCCACATTTTCATCACTCAAAGCTAGGGAGCGCTCAGCTCCTGTGTGGCAGCTTCCGACAGGAATTGGGGATTAGAGAGGAATTTTAAAGATCATGGAACTCAGAATTCTCAAGGGAAAAAGAGAATACAAAGGAGAGGATATCATTACCCTAAGTACATGTATGATGTCATGAATGGTGTGAATATACTTTTGATACAACCTGAGATATGAAAAATTGTGCTCTATATCTTACACATAACTTCTATATGTGTAATATGAATATGACATTCTGTTGTCATATGTAACAAATTAGAATAATAAACAAAAAAGAATCCCAGGGAGGCTTTCTCAAACTTTTACTGTCCAAGAACTATGAAAAACATGGATGTAAAAAAAAAAAAAAAAAAAAAAAAAGGCTGGGCTGGGTTGTGGCTCAGAGGCAGAGCGCTCACATGGCATGCATGAGGCACTGGGTTCCACCCTCAGCACCACATAAAGTAAAATAAAGACATTGTGTCCACCTATAACTAAAAAATAAATATTAAAAAAAAGGCTAATGATCACTGGTTTACATCTCTTTCTTTTTCTTTTTCTGGTGTTGGAGATGGAGCCCAGTGCCCTACATATTTTAGGCACAGGTTCTGCCACTGAGCTATACCCTTAGTCGGAGCTATACCCAGACTCGTTGTTTTCAGGAAGAAGAAACAGACCCAATGAAGCTAAGAACTGGTCAAACTGAAATTGGGAGAGAAAACCAGAACCAAAGCTGCCCCACCCAGTCATCTGACACAAACCTGTCTGGTGGCCACTGAGGGTCTATGACACGCTCCCTGAGGCTGTATGAGTGTAGCAATGTGATCCAGAGTAATAAATGAAACAAGTGTGGCTGACACTGCCTTTCAAAACAGCCCTGCACCCCACATGCCCATCCCACAATGTGGCTTGACCCTGCTCCATAGACAGGGTTTCAGTTCATTCTCCTTAAGCCTGGACTGGTTCTATGACCTTGACCAGAAGTGATCCTGTACAACTTCTAAGGTTATGTCCTGAAGGCAATATGGCTTCTGCCTGGCTCTTTCTTGGGATTCTGGCTCCAGGAACCCAGCTACCATATTGGGAGGGAGTCCAGGCTTCAGAGAGAGGCTGTGTGAGCATGTTCTGGCTGACAGTCCTGGATAGGCCGGCATCAGTCGCCAGGCAAGTAATGAATGAGATGATTCCAGCCCCTAGCATTCAGGTCTTCTAGCTAAGATTTAGTCACTGTGGAGCAACACGGATCATCCTTGACAAGCATGGTCTGAATTCCTGACCTGGTTCTATAAGTGAGGATTGTTGTTTTTAACTCTCTTAAGAGAAACCTTAGAAGTTGTACAGGATCACTTCTGGTCAAGGTCATAGAGCCTGTCCAGGCTTAAGGAGAATGAACTGAAACCCCTATCTATGGAGGAAAGTCAAGCCACCTTGTGGGATGGGAATGTGGGGTGCAGGGCTGTTTTGAAAGACAGTGTAGGCCACACTTGTTTTCATTGCTGTGTAGCAATGATGGATACACAAGATCCTTGGGTTTACAATCTGTTAGATTTCTTGATTTCCATCTCTATCATTTTATCATTCCAAATACACTTCCATAGTTTAATCAAAGTGACAAGGCCCCCTGCTTTTTAATTTTTCTCTTTAAATTCGAAATGGTGATTATCCCAGTTTTTGGAATGCCTATGCCTCTGCCCATGAAGACTTGAACATCTCTAGTCGTGGCCCTGAAGTCTGCCTGCCTTGCAAGTGTCTCATAGAGGCCACATCCAAGGGTGGTCTCCCATTTTTTGGTCAGCATTCCTGAGTTATGGCCCTACCCTGACTCACTACCTGGATGCATTTTGGATATCCTGGCAGCCTTTCATAAAGCTTCCAGGGGCTGGGATGCCATGTGTTTTGTTTCAGAGGTGGTGAGACCTTGATGCCACCTCAAGTTCAGAATGGCTCAGGGTGACGCTGATAATTCAGTTTAGAAGGCTCAGATGACAGCTGTTGGCACTCCAACATATGGCCTGTAGCCATACGACAGAAGTCAAGAACTGCAGTGCAAGTAGACCTCCAGTTTACAAGAGTCTGATGCCCGGTCAGCATTCCACTATCACTCTTGGTATGGTGGCCATTCTTAAGTAGGTGCCAAATTTGTCTGCTGACTCTAATGATTCACAGAAACTTCTGGGGCAGAATTTTATTACTGGAGACAATCTTTAGGCCTGTAAGTGGGTAAGCCCAGGCTTATTTGTGGGCAGGTTTTACTGGTAATGTAAGAAGTCTCTATTTCTTTGATGTGATATATTGATGATTATAATACAAAGACACTGAAAGGCTGATAATTGCAATGACAGGACCCATTATAAAGACAGACTGAGAACCAAGTCCTGAGCTTTGAGATGCAGGCTGGCATGGAGCCCATGTACAGAGTCCAAGGGGTAAAATTTGCTTTGTCATCTCTCTACCCTGTATTTTCTGCCCTGCACCCCCCCCCCCCACACACACACTGGGATTAAACCCAGAGAGTGGGGGCACCAACCACTGAGCTATAGCCTGAGACCCTTTTTTATTTCGAGATAGGGTCTTGCTGATTTGCTGGGATTACAGGTGTGTGCCACTGTGCCATCTGCTAGCATTTTACGGTGTGAAGGGTCTCTTCTGCAATCTTTAAAAATACAGGGCAATTCAGTGTTGGTGGGACAAATTTTATCCCTCCAAAATGTTAAAGAGGTTGGGGTGCGGGCTGGGAAAAAGGACCAAAAATAGGAACTACCTAGAATTTACCAGAATATAAAATTTGGCCAGCAGATGGCACTAGAGGACTTTGTGAGTGATTCTGGCAGCTAGGTTCTGAAATGCTGCTGGAAGGTACCTCTCAACAGCTATTGTATAAGTGATTTATGTATTTGGATCCTGCTCAATGTTATATATGCATTACTGAATAAAACATTCACAGTGTATTTTCCACCAGCAGCTGAGCTCACATTCCAAGATTCTGAAGCCTAATTCCCAAGGCTCAAAGGAACCCCTAACATCAAATTGCTTTCTTCCCCAAAGAGCTGCTTCGTACCCAGAAAAAGAAATGCTTAGAGAAGATGAGAGATTTGATGTGACCACATCGTCAGAAAGGCTTACCGAATATGTGTGAGAAAAAGCAAATGCCTGTCAGATGGTTCTTCAAGGCCAAGTCATTTGGGGCTTCCCCAGGCTCTGACTGCTGTTCCCTGGATTTCTTCCTTATGGCTATGTCTAGCTCAGAATCACTGCTCTGACATGTAGGTGAGTTTTGGGCTAGAGAGAGGGCTTGCCTCAGCTTGCCCAAGGAAAAGGAACGGCTTATTTGTGAGGAATATCAAGTGAAATTCTCCTGTGGGATATGAAATCACAGTGCTTTTCTTTCCCTCTTTTCCAGAAAATCTTAGCTAGCCATGACGTCGGGGGCTTCACCATTTCAGAACACATAGCTAGAACTGTCTGGAAGCAGGAGCAGGAACAGATGTGTTTGTGGCACTTCAAGGCTCTTTGTGGCCCCTTTCTGGCTGTGTCTCAGCAAGGCCACATGGAGTGTCTTCAGTTTCTTTTAGGTCTGACCTCCTGGGATGTTTTGAGGTTTCACAGTAAGGAGATGCAGGCCACAGAATTTCTAGTATAAGCCCAATGTGTGACTTGCTTAATGGGGTGGTCCCCAAAGAAGGAAATGCCCCCAATGGAGAACATGGAAAGGCATGCAACATCATCTTGTCTGCAGCCAGAAGGTAGTTTCTAGAGAGAGCAGGGAAGACAGGCACAGCCTGGGGTAAATACCAACCCATCATTTCAAACACAACCAGCGTGCTGATATTCTGTCAGATGATCTGAAGTCTGAGGCAAGCCTTTCCTGCTCCTTCTCAGGTATCTTTTGTTTTTGTTTCTCTCTTTTAACAAAGAAAAGAAAATATGGTTATGGTAAGATAATGACATCTACTGACTACTTCTTCTGGGCCAGGCAGAATGCCAACTAGTTTAATCGTATTATCTCATGCACAATGTACAATGGTTCTATAAAGTAAGTACGATTATCCTCATTTTTGCAGGAGAGAAAACTGAGGTTTTTAAAGATTAAGAGACGGGCTTAATTTCACATGGAGCCAGGACTGAAATGAAGCGAGAACCAAGATCCAGCATCTGACTCTCTCCTCATGACTATTCTGTACACAATTGTTGTGCAATGATATGAAACCTTAGGAAGGTCACCAATATGTCTTTGACATCCACTCCCCATGGTCTCACTTACACCATGGTTTCATAACCTATGTTATAATATTGACTGTTAAATCCATATTGCTAGATCACAATTCTCTCTAGAACCTAAACCAGCAAATTTAGCCAGCCATTAAACAATCTTTCAGGTTCTTGTATGCTTTCCATTCCCATGGGCACTCCCTTCTGTCAGAGGGTCGTGTTTGAATTAAATGTTTTACCTGGACACTATGTCTCCATTATCAACTCTCTACAATTACTTCTTATTATTGTAATTCCTTTAATACATACTTACATCTAATTGCTTAAAATATTCTAATCTCCTCGTAATGCATATGGTGGTTATAATGCTGTTTTCAGAACTTCCTAAGCTATTAGGCTGTGGGCTACTGAACCACAGGTTGACTTCCACATATTGGAAGCCTGAACGTTTGGAAGCACTTTAGCAGTATTCTTCCCCTACCCAGTCCTAGTACCTTCATGCCTGTGAATAGAATATACTGTGCGAAGTGCTGAAGGGTCTGCTGTTGATCAGACTTAAGATTAGATCTTACTGGAAACAAGTAACAGGCCCCTGTCTGGCAATTGCATTCAGATTACATTTCACGTCATTTTCTGGGGGAGATATTATTGTCTTCATTTTTTAGCAATGAGAAAACTGTGATGCAGAGAAATTAAATATAGGAACTTGTCCAGGTCACAGAGCTGGTAATGGAGAGCCAGGATTCACAAATGTTTGTTTCACCAATATCACTTGGTAACAGCTGCAGTACTCGTAAGTGCACATTCCGAGGCTCTCTGTAGTGGACTCAGTGTGGCTGAGATTGTCAATAGCCCATCCCGTAGCTGCCCCGTCTCCTCACACCCAACAAAGCCTGGGCAGCATTATATAACACAACTCTGGCCAAGTGACTAATGGGGAGGATGGATGGGGGTCTTCTGGAAAAGGTTTCTTCTCTGTTAAGAAGATTTAACCTTATGTAATGATGCACACCTTTAACTTGGGAGGCTGAGGCAGGAGAATCTCAAGTTTGAGGTCTCAAAAAATAAATAAAATAAGAGGACTGAGGATGTAGCTCAGAGGTAGTGACAACACCCTGAGTTCAGTCTCCAGTACAGGGAGGGGTAGACGAGGAAGAGCCAGGTAAGGTACTTTCATACTTTGAAGGACATTGCCAAAGTGAAGCCAGGAGATCTCTGGGCTACTGAATTAACCCACCCAGACTAGTTAGATTCTGAGGGGGTGGGAAGGGAAGGAGGGGAGTACCTAAAATGGTCATTTTGAATCAATATATAGAAAAGCATAAGAGCACGTGAGAATGTAGCAGGTGGGATGGATAGATAGAATGTTTTGCCAATACCTGTCCTCTCCGAGGCAGGACTTTTCCTACTCGGAAGACAAACCTAAATGGCTGCAGGAAGCCATGACTGCTGGTACTGCTACTTTACTGAATTTGTTTATCAGTTTGGAGACTACTGGTAAATTTGGGATTTTATACTTTAATGATGTTAATTGGGTGACAGGTTAAATTTTGCTGAGATATTTACATTTGAGCTAAAAGTTTTTTTCTTTTTTGTAATTTCAACATACATTTATGTTTTACATATGCTTATTTTATCACCTTAACAACGCAGGCATTTGTTGGGATTTTCTTTCATCAGGTTAACTACTCTAGGAAACAAATGGGTAGTTGAATTCACTGATGTTCTAACATTTTAACTTGGGTTTTGGTACAGAAGTACCTGATTACATTCACAACAAGCAATCATTTCAGGTCTTCATCTAAAATGCTGTGTCCATGAAGTGAATGAGTGTCCCCTTTTGCTCAGAATCAACGTGAGTTCAGGTTTGAAACTGTGGGTTACCCCACAATGTCCAGAAAAATATAATGCCCCATATTAATAAAATATAGCCTGTGATTAACCAAATTTTATTTATGTTCATATGATTGTTTTATTAATGTATTCCTTTAATCTTTGGTTAAAGGAAGACAGGAGACAGAAATAAAGATTACCAGTCACAAGACATTTCAATTTCCTCCTCCCCACTGCTAGCTTCCCTGTGTTTGCGAGCCAAGTCAGGTGCTGTACCCTCTGTCTCACTTTTCTCTCTTTTATTTTCCCAGGGAAATAACAGCATGGTACTTTGTTAGGCCCAATTTTTCTGGAAACAACAGGTCTCATTAACAGCTGCACTGGTGATAGATTATTGTTCAACTTTTCTTTTGTAAATCAGTTGGCAGCTGAGGATAAAGAGACTCCCTCCCATGTGGACCAGGGAAACAATTCCTCTCTTCTTTTGGTTCCTGGAATGGACCAAGTGGTATAGCACTCTGGGTTGCCACACAGACTGTCTCTCCTCAGGCTGCCTGCCCTTTCCCAGGCTTCCCTCCACTTACCTCTACTTGTTGTCAGGTCCCCGACTAACTGCCCCTTGCTCAGAAGACATCCATGCCTGGTGTTCACTGCCATCTCCCAGGCAGCCCTCCCAGTAGCACTTATTACAAATGGCTGGCTGCTGGTTGTGACATTCTCACTGTGTGCTTATGTTAATACCTGACAGTGTAGACCATAACCCCTGGGAGTGGGACGCATCTGCATTACTGACCATTAATGCCTCAACATGTACCGAAAGCATGAAAACAGAGACACAAATGCCTTTACAAGCCCCAAGATGATCAGATGTCTGTAGTATGACAGCATGGTGCTGTGGGGGAGCTAGGACTCTGAGCAACCAAATATGCTTTTATTTTCTTCCTAGAAAGGATTTACTTATTTTTATTAACACATATTAATTGAACAGATAAATGGATTTCACTGTGACATTCCCACGTGTGCATATATCATGTACTGATCATATTTACCCTCACTCTACCTTCTTTTAACTGCCGCCTTGGTCTCCTCTTCATTTCCTGATAACCTGAAAGTAAGTCATCTATTCTTTGTTTCTACATATAAAAAAAAAAAACATGCTGTACTTTTCTGTGTCTTGCTTGTTTTGCTTAACCTTTTGTTCTTCAGTCCTATCCATTTTCTTGCAAATACTATGACTTCATTCTTTATGGTTGAATAATATTCCATTGTGACATATTCAATATTTTCTTATATTCTCACCTGTAGGCTGATTCAATATCTTGTCTATTATGTGCATCAATATGCTGACTTTATTTTCTTTGGATAAATATCCAGAAGTGAATTAGCTGGATCATATGCTAGTTCTCTAGTTTTGTTTTTTTTCAGGACCCTCCATACCATTTACCATACTGCTGTATATTCCCACCAAGAGTGCATAAGGGCTTCTTTTTCTGTATATTCTTACCAGTATTAGTTTTTTTTTTTTTTTTAAATGAAACTCATTCTGACTAAGGAATCTCAATGTTGTTGTGATTTGTATTTCACTGATGGCTAAGAATACTGAGCATATTTTCATACATTTACTGGCCATTTTATTTATTTTTAATTGTGTATGGAGAGCATGCCTTTATTGTTATTTTATGTGGCACTGAGGATCGAACCTCACACATGCTAGGCAAGCACTCTGCCACTGAACTACAGCCCCAGCCCCTGGCCATTTTTATATATTGAACCATTCTTGTAACCTTGGAACGAAAACAACCATTGGTATTTTTTTCTTTTGAGAAGTGTCTGACCAGATCATATACCCATTTTTTGATTAGAATACTTATTCTTTTGATGATTTTTTAAAAAACATTTTTTGGTACTAGGGATTGAACCTAGGGGTGCTCAACCGTTGAGCCACAACCCCAGCCCTTTTTTATATTTTATTTAGAGACAGGGTGTTGCTTAGTTGCTTAGAGCCTCACCATGCTCCTGAGGCTGGCTTTGAACTTGCGATCCTCCTGCCTCCAGAGCTGCTGGGATTACAGGTGTGTGCCACCATGCCCCGCATTGGTGATGTTTTTGAGTTCTTTATATATCATGTTGATTAATATTCTGTTAGATAAATAGCTGGTGAAGAGTGTCTCCCTTTCTGTATGTTGTCTCTTCAGTCTGTTCATTGTTTTCTTTGCTGTGCAGAAGCTTTGCAGTGTAATCCCACCTGTCAATTCTTGCTTCTGTTTCCTGAGCTACTGGAATCCTATCCTTGAACGAGTTGTTAACAACTGTGATGAAGAGTCTAAACCTTTTCATCAAGAGTAGGCGTGACTGATGTTGAACACATTTTTTGGTGTGGTGTCTACAACAGTTATTTGTCTCTGCTCTTGCTGTGGGGATGAGTGACCAAGGGCAGATGGTCTAATACCCTAGATCCATGCCCTCTTGGGAACAGGTCATAGGCTGGGGGCTTTTGTCCCCAGTTTTCTTCTTTTTGGTATCTGAGATTTAACCCAGGGTCATCCCTAGCCCTTTTATATATATATATTTTATTTAGGAACAGGGTCTTGCTGAGTTGCTTAGAGCTTTACTGAGTGATTGAGACTGGCTTTGAACTAACGGTCCTCCTGCCTCAGCCTCCCGAGCCACTGAATGAAGCTGAAGTATTTGCCAAGATTTGAATGGGACGGGGTCATGGCTGGAGCAAGGTATATTTCCTCTCAGCTGATCATTCTCAGCTTCTGAGGTGTCCCTAGCATCCTACCTATGGTCAAAGAGTGACAGACTGCAACAAAGCCAAGAGGGCTTCCCAAAGCAGAAGAGACAGAGCCCAAGAGCTGAGTGACAAGAAGCTAAATGCTAAGAGCAAAATAAGGATAAAAAAGTAAGAAAAATAATGAAAAAGATTTTAATATAAGGAAAGTTTTCAGATTAGATGATGGATAATAATATTTTTCCAGGGAGGAGACATACTTATATACATGTAGACATCATACACATACACACAATGATTTGTAGCAACTAAGGAATCACCTCTCTCAGAGCTGGGTGCAGTGGCACATGCCTGTGGTCTTAGCTACTTGGTTACAGAGGCAGGAGGATTACTTAAGTCCAGGAGTTTGAAACCCAGCCTGGGGCATCAAAACAATACTGTATCTCAAGAACCAAACCAAACTACACCAAAAAGAAAATTAGTTATTCCCAAACTATTTCAACTATAATTGTTAAAGATGATAGCCTCTTATTTGGAATAATTTTCCATTTATATAAAAACATAATGAAAAAAATGCAAATTAAACCTATGAATATATTGATCTATATGGACAGATAAATAGATAAAAGTATACACTAACTGCTTTGCCATTTATAATGAATTTCCAAGTATAAAAGTCAATGTGGAGTTTTGGATTCTTTTTTCCAGAACTCAAGTTTTCATTTCTTGAACACTTTAAAATAGCTCCTTTAACAAAATTTCATTTTTAATATAATGCTTGTTTGATATTTCTAAACTGTACTTTAAGCCTGAAATTTCCCATTAATTATTGTATTTTTAGGGTTGTATGATGACACCATATTTCAGATAAATGAGTAATATTTAGGGAATTTACTTTTTCCGTTCTGAGTGCTCATTAATAATTCCAGAAGCTTCCATTAGTATGTGTGATACTGTTTTTCAAAACTACACATGAAATAGGTACTAATGTGGTAAGGATCATAAAATGAGGACCTGCTAGAAACCACGATATGTAGGGAAAACATGCTAATGAAGAAGTCCTGCAATGGTGAGACTTCCTATGAGAGGCCCTTCAATTGAAGACTCTCATGGTATTCTACAGCCTCAGCTCATTAATTCTTATAGGTCCTGAGGACACAGTTATCAAGGATGGCGTCTGGCTCATTATCTCAGATGCTGAAACTGACTCGAGGGAGACTTTCAGTGGTTAGCCAAGGTCAGATAGTAGCATATTGTAAACCTCAGATGTCTGTTTTCAAAGTCACAGCTCAAACTACTGGTCCTTAGAACTTGTCCAGAGAGACATTCTCCAAACACTACAGTTGGAGAACAACTTAATCTAAAGACCTTGGCATGTCTTCTGGAAAAAAAGGTATCCCTAAAGTCCTTAACAGCTGTGGAGATCAGGATATCATACGGGGTTTTTAAAAGTATGTGGGATAAGTGGCCGGTGCTTCCAGTATACCTTTCCCCTGAACTATGACTGGGAGGCAGAGGCAGGAGGATCATTTGAATTTGAAGCAATTTAAATGTGGTAGATATAAATTATTTAGATCTGGAAAATCAGGTATGCAGTACCTCTTAAATCACACAAGTGCATATGTGTGTGTGCAATGTGTGCATGTGCATGCACGCACAATGAGCAAGCAAAAGCCATTAAGGACATGGTATCCTACTAGCTCATCACTGTACTAACTTTGTCACTCCTATGAAAGATTCTCCACAAGTAAAACATTAACTTTAAAAAAAAAAGTCAAGAAATTCTAGGATAAATGTAAAAAGGGCAAATGTTAAATGTTAATTCTTCATTCATGGAAGCAGTTGAACAGACGCATCATGCCTCTGGTGTGCCTGAGTCCTCGCTGACATTCAGGTGTTCACTCATGTTTCAGGCAAAGAAATATGGGGTATTAAGGGGCAGTAATGCATGGCAGCCATCTGTTCCATAAAGCTCACTATGTAAGCTTTGGGAAAGGCGGTGATTGCTAACGGCAGTGAGCTAATAAGCACACATCATCATTCAAAGCAACTCCACACTCAATCTGTATACTCAGTTTTGAATGGTAAACTAGGAAACAGATAGTCTGACCATATCTGCACTCTTTGCAATTCTGTTTTTCTTTGTGAGTCCCATTTTCCCCTACGGCAGGACCTCATTTCCTTCTTGGTTTAACCAAGCCTGAGGACCTGAAGGTGATCAGACCTGGGCTCACCCTTTTCTAGTTGTGTGACCTTGGTTAAGTTATTTAACTTCAAGCCGGCTCCCTCCTATGTAAAATAGAGGGAATAGTAACACATATCTCCTAGTGACGTGAGGTCTGAGGCACAGTACAATAGGTACTCACTATCTATTAGCATGATTATTATTTGTGTTTTTCCTTTGGCCACCTCAGGAAACACACGCGGTAACAAATGTGAGGGGTACTCTGGGGAGAGCAGAATGCAAAAAATTTATTTCATGGTTTCAGCTCCCTGAAATTGCATGACCCTACATGCTCAGGGCCTGGCACCTTCCAGAGTTCTAGAATTACAGCTGAAGCAACCTCTTGCTTTCAGAGTTACTAAAACCAGAGTTCTCATTGTGTCTCTCAGGTCTGTTCCTGTGCTTAGGAGTGATTTTTCTGATGACACCACTGTATGAGAAACATATGGTTTTCTGTTCCATATCTCCTCTCCTTTCTGATTTCCCATTTCAAATGGCAGCCCCTAGCAGCCCACTCAATCCTTGTCCTTACTAGTACTCCAAGGCTGGCACTGTCAGGCTGCTAGTTCCTGCCCTGTCTGTACCCTTTGTCCCACAACAAATTCCTGCTTCCTCACTGAGTTGACAACTTGCTAATCACCTAGCTCAAGCTAGCGTGCTAATGGGACCCATTCTTGGTGGTGAGACTATCTTCCTGAACCCTCTTCTTTGGGCCAACTCTGCTGATGACTCTTAGGCAGGTCAGAAGGTTCATGTAATCATGTGTCAGAGGGCAATGCTATCCCCTGGCCCATGATGATGAACTTGATGGCACGTGGAGAAAGGTGCTAAGAGTTACACAGTGAAAGAATTTAGATTTTTATTTATCTCCAGACTATGTGACAACTACTGGTATGTCCTTAATAGGATATTTAATACTTCTGGGCCTTCAGGTTTCTAAAATGAAGGGAGTATTCACCTAACTCTGCCTCTTCATGGTCCCACAACTGGCACAATACACTATGTTTTCAATTTTATTTTTGATGATAGTCTTAACAAAGACACCAGGTTATAAAACAGCATGAGCCTTGTGCCTGCCCATCTTAGTGGAGATACTAGACAGTTGGAAGCTAACCTCTTTGAGGTGTGGTCTGGGATCTAACCTTCCACAGCCTCAGTTTCCTTCTCTGTAAAAGATGAGCTTATCAATAACAAATGTAGTATCTTTCTCCTGAAACGAAACCTAACACTCTTGTTAAGAGCTATGGTTTTCAATAGGGGAGAGGTGATCAAAATCATCTCCGAAGTCTTTTTTTTTTTTTTTTGTCTGCTTCATTCTACTATCCTTTTTATCTCCCTAACATCTCTGAAGTCTTAAAGAATGCATTCTGATGCATGGCTAGAATTGAGGGACACTGTTGTATTATATTCAATAATTATAAGGACTTACTGATATTTTTAGGGCCATCCATAAATGCTTGAATGAGATGAACACATACTCTGTGAATATGGAAAGATACAAAGGCAGATTCTAGTAATTCCAAAAGAGAAAACTGCGAGCTTATTCTATAGAACACCCCAGATAAAAATATTAAATTGCAGCAATAAAGCCTCAAATACCCAATACAGGGATACAGAGACTTCTCTGATTCTAAACTACTGGTTCTTCCCTAAATCTAGTAAAGAAAATTACCTGATAAATGTTAATATAACTACTAGGGCAACAATTTTTACCTAAGCTATAGAATAAACCAAGGTGGGGGTGGGAACCCTGAAAATTAGATATTCTAACTCTTTAGGCCACTAATTTTAATCAATATCAGTCTACAAGTTCTAAATGACTTTCTAGTGAACCTCCCCACCCCCATCAAGTAATTATCAGAAATATTGATTTCATTCTGTACATTTGTTCTTACAAGTTCATAAAATATTAGCCTATTAAGTTAACATAAAAATGTAATTTAGTGGAATTAAACAGCAGAGGGAAAATCATATAAGATCTACAAATTGGTCTATATAATGTTGATTTTTACAAATATTTTTTAATTGTAGATGGACATGATACCTTTATTTATTTATTTTTATATGGTGCTGAGGATTGAACAGAGGGCTTCACACATGTGAGGCGAGCACTCTATCACTGGGCCACCACCCCAACCCGATATATAATGTTGATTTTTAATATATTGCTGATACCCTCACTGCAGTCCCTCAGCCCAGGGTGGGTGGAAAAGGATGTTATAAAGGAGGATAACATGATAAAGAATAGCAAGTAGGGACTCAGATCACACAGGGCAAAGATGAAAGCACAAAATAAAACTTGACACCTCATTTTTTATTAAAAAAAGGTCAAATTCATAAAGGTGTAGTAACAGCCTAAATTACATTGTGTCAGAGGGAGGTATCAGAATTCATGTCTCCTTATCTTAGAAGTCCTGTGTGACTTTTCATAAACAATGCCATTCTAACAGGATGGCCAATTGACTAGGCAGAGAGAATGATAGAGAAACCTTGCTTCATTTCTGTGCAGAATCACCAAATTCCCTGCTGTATCTATTGCTCGATTAATTACTAATAAATAAGACACAGGACATTGGATAGGTGTTCATGCTGTACTGGATTATTAGTTAATTTCTCACTTATCAGTATCATACATACAGCATGGAAATTACTGACGCTGGTAAATTCTGTCATTTTTTCATTAACTAGGTTTCAATGGCCTGTGCATGAGGAGGTGGGGAGCAGGTAATGATGCAAACATTTAAATACTTTCTAATGGCCACAGCTTTGAATCAGGGTGCTGAGGGATGTACCAGAAAATGGGGATTCTTTTTCCTTTTGCAATGCTGGGGATCAAACCTAGGGCCTTGTGCATGCTAGGCAGCCACTCTAACACTAAGCTATATTTGCGGCCTAGGACTGGAATTCTGCATTACCTTGTTTCCTAGTGCTGACCTGTTTTCTCAGCAGCAAAAGGTAATATCTGCTTCTCCTTGCTATTTTGAAGGTTAAAATGATAATGCATGGGAGCTTTCTTGGAAAGGTTTAAAGCATTAAGCAAAGCAAATGCTTAACTGGTATTTTATAAGCTCTCAGAATTGTGTGCATTCCCAAATATCATATACAATCCAATCCCTGTGAACACATCAGTTGATTTCTACCACTAAGAAAAAATGGCAGGGAGAAAAACAGTTCATTTTTTCATGCTTGGGTCCCCAGAGGTCACTATGCAGATATTATTATAATTGTGGTTATTCAATAGTGAACTTTTCAATGGCATGGTGTCATCCATCTTCTAGAGCACTTGCTGCAGTAGGAGACAAAGGTAAAGATTGAATGACCTCTTGTCACATCTATGATAGTGAACTATGCCGTTATTACTGAAGATGATGACTATGCTCTAAGCATACAGCCTGAACTCTAAGCGAAAGGCAGCTTCCATAGACCTGAGGCTCAGTCTCTTTTTTTTTTGCAGACAGAGAGCACCCAGACCTGAGTAAGGGTTCTGAAACCACAGGCGTCTGCGAAGGGTCCAGGTTTCTGCAGTGGTGGGAGCCAGAAATTGTGTGTGCGCATGCGCGCCAAGTGTGTGCGTGTGTGTGTGTGTGTGTGTGTGTGTGTGTGTACTCCCCATACTGAACTCAATGAAACAGTTCTTTGAAATAGAGAGGCAGCCAGTTCACTGGTAGCAGAAAGAATACCTTGAATACCTTGACAGAAGACAAGGTGCAGGTACAACTTGATGGAAAGCCAAGTGCCAGTGTTGCTGCAATGTCATAAAGGATTTCCATGCAGGGTGAGTGATGTGCTAATGTGAGGCAAAATGAGCCTTCTTGCTAAGCTGCCTTGTGCTCTAGGTATCTAGAATAAAACCCTATCCCATAACTATGTACAATTATTACGTGCCAATAAAAAGAAAGAAAGAAAGAATAACATGGCCACCAAACTTCCCAAAGCAGCTTTGCAGTGTTCTTAAATCCACAGGGGTTTCAAATGGCAACCCACCCCACTGTACCTCCCACTTCAGCCCAATTCCATCTTTTTTTTTTCTTAAATGTACTTATTTATTCTAATTTTTTATACATGACAGCAGAAAGCATTTCAATTCATAGTACACATATAGAGCACAATTTTTCATGTTTCTGGTTCTACA
The DNA here is from genome assembly GCF_048772815.1 of Callospermophilus lateralis. NCBI lineage: Eukaryota > Metazoa > Chordata > Mammalia > Rodentia > Sciuridae > Callospermophilus > Callospermophilus lateralis. The sequence goes on from NC_135310.1 coordinate 142,596,011, forward strand.
CAAAGTACAGTCACACCATTAGTGTCTTCATACATATACTTAGGGTAATAATGTCCATCTCATTCCACCATCTTTCCTACCCCCAAGCCCCTTCCCTTCCCTTTGCCCTATCCAAAGTTCCTCTACTCCTCCCACACCCCCTTCCCATTATGGATCAGCATCCACTTATCAGAGAAAACATTTGGCCTTTGGTCTTTTGGGATTGGCTTACTTCACTTAGATGATATTCTCTAACCCCATCCATTTACCTGCAAATACCATGATTTTATTCTCTTTTAATGTTGAGTAATATTCCATTGTGTATATATATACCAGTTTCCTATAGTGCAAGAAATAAAATCAAGAATCAATAAATGGGATGGATTCAAATTGAAAAGCTTCTTCTCAGCAAAAGAAACAATCAGTGAGGTGAAAAGAGCCTAGAGAATGAGAGCAAATTTGTACCACATGCACATCAGATAGAGCACTGATCTCTAGGGTACATAAAGAACTCAAAAAAACTTAACACCCAAAAAACAAATAACCCAGTCAATAAGTGGGCCAAAGAACTGAACAGACACTTTTTGGAAGATGATATACAATCAACAAATATATGAAAAATATTCAACATCTCTAGCAGTTACAGAAATGCAAATCAAAACTAGGATTTCATCTCACTCCAGTCAGAATGGCAGCTATTAAGAATACAAACAATAATAAGTGTTGGTGAGGATGTGGGGGAAAAGGCACACTCATACATTGCTGGTGGGACTGAAAATTGGTGCAACCAATCTGGAAAGCAGTATGGAGATTCCTCGGAACTTGGAATGGAACCATCATTTAACCCTGCTATCCCACTCCTCGGTTTATACCCAAGGACTTATAAACAGCATATTATAGTGATGCAGTCACATCAATGTTTATAGCAGCACAATTCACAATAGCCAATTTCATACTTTTGAAAGAAAAATAATAAACCCTCCCCCACCACAGCATTGAATTCTGCCTGGTGAATAAGAGTAAAGCATGTCTCAGCTCACCTCCCAAAATTTCCCCCTTAAACTCAGACAAGCAATAAGATAAGGTCAGTGAGTTTATGACCTTTGCGAAAGAAAAGGATAGCATTTTTCTGTTCTTTAAAAATTATGTGGATATTTGTTCATTTATATATAAATTTTTAGCAAAAGCCATCAACACAGAAAAATGTTTTCCTTAGATCACCAAGAATAAGCTAGTATGGCAAAAATTACCATTTAATGCCTACATTTGTTTTATGACTAATAATTTCCTATAAAAATACACATTTAAATGAATAAGGACTTAGGTATCTGCAATGGGCTCTGGTACACTTCTCTGATGATCAGTGCTTTATTGCCAGGTTCAGATTACGGTTTCTTTTATTTGTGAAAGTAGATCTATAGCATCTGTTTCTCAAACAATTAGATGTTAGCATTCAGTTAATATTATAAAATGGTCTTTGTATGAGCTTTGCAAAAGGAATGGTGTGTAAAGCTTAGAAAACACATGCCACTGAAATTTTATATTTTCAACACTGTGCCTTAACTACAGAAAAAATCATGTAGGTTACTTTAAAATAGAACAACACAGCAAAATTCCCAGAGGTGGCATTTAGAAGTGAGATTTGGTTTTCATTTCACCTGGCTTAATAATGAAAACATGAAAGATGGCTTCCAATTTCTCCAAGATCAACATATTAGTCCATTTAAAGAAATGCCACAGGAGGCTGTTCCTACTTTTCTTTTGAAGATAGATTTCGTTTGTTCTTGCTTAAAATTGAATGTATCTCTCAATTTTAACAGTGCCTGAGCCACAGCGGGGTAACACAAGTTAGATTTAAATGAAGCCTGTAGGCAAAGACTGCAGTGAAAACACCCCAGCCTGCCGCCCACCGCTCAGCACTGTGGGCACTGTCAGCTGACAGGTTCTGCTGCCATCCAGGAGGGCTCGTGAAAAGAGGGTCAGCACTGAACTCCAAGGAGACCAAAAAGAGCACAACTGGATCTGTTTGCTACTGGGACAGAGTCAGACAGAAGGAAAAAAAAAAAAAAGAAGTTACAATATGTATGTATTTATGTATAAATGAGTACATCAGTATGCACATTACACATTCATATATACACGTGCAAGTAGAGGTTTATTTACACATGCATGTGCATACATGTGCACACAGATCTAAGAGTAATAGTGTTCCAAATATTTCAAGATGTATAAGCAAATATGAACAAAAAACCATGGGCAAATCTCCTAGCAATGAAAATGACTCTGAATGTACTGTCAGAAGCCAGCAATGACAACCATATTTTCCAAAGCACTTGCCACAGAGTGAGATAAAACTGGCTACAGGGCAGGTTAATCCCTCTGGCCCATAGTTCTTGAGGTTATGCCTTTCAGGCAGAAGTCTAAAAAGTGATCATCATGCCCTTGCCAGATTAGAAGAGGGACAAATTTAGAAGAAATAAAGATTTCTAAAGACAACCTGGTCATCAGTTTGAGTGGGAATATTCACAGGTTCCTAACTTTACCACCATGCGGCACTTCACGGTGTAGGGGCAAAGAACCTAGACCTCAGCTGGGCCACAGGTGGGAGCAGAAATGTCATTCCATTGGGAAGTCATGGAAGGGTTTCAACAGGGAGGGGCACCACCAATTCTGCATCTGGGCAAGAGCCAGGCTAGTGAGGGGCAGCTGAGAGCAGCTACTGTAGCCTTCCATAGGAAACATCTAGCAGGTAGGAAGGAAGGTCAGCACAGATCTGAGCCTAAGACACATATTTGGGTGTCATGGCCACTTGGGTAGACCTGAAGAAGGTGAGTGGGAGGGGACAGGCCCAGACCTTGGTAAAGCTAGGAAAAGGGGATGTGTAAGGGAAGGGGACTGGGCAATAGTGAGAGGGAAGCTGAGAGTAGGCAGGTTCAAAATCCAGGCAAGAAGGTTTTCAAGACAGGTCAACACAGTGTCAAAAACCAAGAGAGGTCTTGGAAGATATCAGAGCTTTGTGCTTTCACAATTTGACATACTGGAGTTATACAGTCCCGAATTCTTAATTGGTGTGGTAGGACTGAGAAGAAGGCAAGGAAAAGTTGTGTGTAGGGTGGGGGTGGGAGTGGGGACTGCTGGAGACTCTAGGCCCTTCCAGTTTGAAGAGCCTTTTGAGGAGACAGCACTCATCTTGAGTGAGGTGCTCATGGGGTTAAATCAGGAAAGCAGGAAAACCTTTCCTTTTAGAGAATCTGTGAGCCTATTCCTGAAAAGACAGTTTTACCACTTCCTGTTAGTCATTCCCAGGATTTATGATCCCTGGAGAGGACCTATAAAAGGAGTAGAGCCCTTATTCCCCAATCAGTCCCAAACATGAATTAAGCAGCTGAACAGTCATGCTCTGGGGGGTGATGTGATCCTTGTATTTAAGGGGACTCAACTGCCACCCTGGGTGGAAAACTTGCTTGCACATCAAAATCACCCAGGCTGCCCCCAAACCCAGGCACTAGTGCAGCAGTTTCTAAAGCTCTCCGGATGACTCCAGTGAATCAGTACATATTAGAGCAGAACACTTTAACTTGGTCTTCATGTCACTTTTATACCTATATATCTTTAAAAAAATACCAAACCACTAAATCTTCCTGCTTTGTGAAATTTCTAATCAGATTACAGAGAGAGTCCTCCTTATTTCATCTATCCTTGTCACTTATGTGACCTGCAATAGTGATCCTGGTGTGGCTTTGAGTCAGGAATGAGAAATCTATATCTCAGATCTGGTGGGAGAAAGGAGGAGCGAGAGGAGAGAGGGGAGGGAAGGGGAGGGGAGGGGAGGAGAGGTGCAGGTGGTAGGGGAGATCTGTTTGCTCACATTTTATGGTAATGGAAAAGCTAATTTTTTTTCAGGGTTATAAGTATGTGCAAAACCATCTGGTGTGTCCCGCTGTCGTATTCTTTAGATTCTGCATGTTTATATGTCATATGGCACCAAAACATCATGAGCCTAAAACAGCAATATTTAAAGGACATTGCATTTTAATGGAATTGTACATAATACTGATGCTTCATAAACATACTATTTTAGAATGTCAGTAGTAATTAAGTATTTGAATCACATACGTATCCTTTTATAACAAGTAAGGAAAGACAAGTAAGGAGAAAAGACTCCTCCTGTGCTACTTGGCCATCTGGATACTGCCTTTTATAAAGTGAATTTAAGTCTTTTTACCCATTTATAAAGTTTGACTTTTTGAATTTTTTTAAAAAAATTGATTTGTAGAAGGTCTTTATATATTATGGATGTAATCTCTTTAATGTATTTTCTTCTATTCTGCTTTTAACTTTCTTAATAATGGTGTTCTTGACACCATAATTTTAATATGGTTCAATATATTATTTTTTTTGTGTGTCCCGTTTGAGGAAATTTTGCCTGTTCCAAGGTAATTATATTGTTCTTTGTTTTCCTCTATAACTTTGTTTCCATTTAAGTCTACAATCTATTTCATGTGTGGTATGAGGAGGGGGTGATCAAGACACTTTCTCCTCCAAATACCTATGCAACGGGTGGAGACTGTTTAATAAAAAGACATGCCTTTCCAGCTGTACGGCATAGCATTTCTGCCACAAACCAGGTGACTCTATATATGTGTGACTCTTTTTTATTTTCTTCTGTCCTACTCTTCATCTTGCACCAATGCCACACTACCTTAATTACCAGAGATTTAGAATAGTTTTGACATCTGGTAGTGAGAGTACCATAGCTTTCCTCTTTTCCTTTAAGAATGCATTGGATATTCTTGGCCCTTTACATTTTCATATTTTTTTTTTGAATGACTGTCTCAGGTTTCTGCAAAAAAAAAAAAAATGCTACTAATAGACAGGGACTGCATTAAATCTATACAATTTGAAGAACATTAACAACTTTATAATATTGAGTATTCCAATCCAGAAATATAGAATATCCCTCTATCTATAAATATGTGAAAAGGTGCTCATCTTCATGAGTCCTTAGGGAAATTACAATTAAAACCACCGCATCCATTAGAATGGTTAAAAAAAAAAAAAAAAGAAAAAAGAAATATCAAGGATTGAAAGGACATAGAAAAAACGGAATATACTGCTGGCAGAAATGCAAACTCTGGAAAACTGGCAGTATCTTCTAAAGCGGAAAATGCAAAACAGGTGACCTAGCAGTTCTATTCTTAGAATGACAATTCACTAAAAGATAAGTATTTAAAATGGGCCTGAACTAGAAGTGACCAAATGCCTATTGAGACTAGAAAGGCTGAGTAGAGTGTGGCTTATTCACACAATGAGAAAGCAGACAGCTCTGAGGATGGCCCATCCACATTGACATGCAAAAGTATGGCAGACTCTCACGAACTACTGAGCAAGAGTAGACTGGATCTATTTACATAAGGTACAAAAGAGTTTGTATTGCATGAGATTCCATTTATAGAAAGAGCTAAAATAGAAAGACAACCTATGTCATACGTCAGGAAAGTGGTTATTCTTAGAGTACAGTGACTGCAAAGAAATGTGAGGTGTTTCTTGGGTGCTGATGTCTTCAGTATATTAAAAATATACTGAATTGTGCTCTTATGATATTGCAGTTTTGTATGTGTATGTTTTTAACAAAAAGTGTTTGTTAAGAAAAATATAATTTGGTTTCTCATTTAAAAACTGATTTTCTTTGGGATCATCCCTCTACCCTGGCACTTCCCTCCTCTAGAGCATTTATATAGGTTCAATTATCTAAAGAGAAAGGATACATTACTTCCATCAAAAAAGGTCCATAGAAGCTTTTCAAATAGGAAATTGGTTTAGCATGTCAGACTCTTCAAAAGTATCTAATTTTATTTACCTTTTATTTAGAAGAGAAAAATGGAGAAATAAAAGTTATGAGACATTCCTAATTGTGATGAATCTGTCTTAATTTCCCATTCAAATTATCACTTAGTATTCCTGCTGTGGTGATTTATCAATAGCTTTAACAGGGACAGAGTGTATATCTGTGTTTGTTTTTCAAGACACGCAATGTTAAGGGAAAGATGTAGCATCTTTAAGGGTCCTTTCAGTCCTGTTTTTTGCAGATTAGTTATAATAACATCCTTTGTCCTGTATTATTTTTCTATACAGTTTTGTGCTACGATGATAGAATTCCAGGAGATTCATTTTTAGATATGACACCACCCTTTTTCCTAATAAACTTTTAACAAATAATAACTTTATATCCTTTTGGTCTCTTTCTAGGAAATATGCTACTGTGATTGAGCTTCACATGTCTTCAATGCACTAGATTAAAATATGAAATAAAACTAAATTATGAAAAAAGCTGAGACTGTTTGGCAGAAGCAGTATATTGGATGGCTAGATGGATGTTAGTGATTTTTAAAAATTATAAAATTATAATTGTGATTCAAGTTTCAATAAAATAACAAAGAATCCTTATCCTGGAAATAAATTCTCATATACTAAAGTGATAAATGCTATCTGAGGAATATTTTGCTCTGTGTTTGTGTTAACCCGGGTTTTTGATAATGCACTGAAAAAGAGGGGAAAAAGAGTTTTAAAGGAATACATTACAAAGAGATTTGTGGTACTGCTGAAAGTCATTCATGGAAAAACTTTTTAAAACCACATTAAATATTTAGAGTTGCACTTAAGAAAGCATATAAGTCCCCTAATATATCATGATCTAAATAGTGCCTAGCTGAAAAGAATGTTTGATAGTTGTTTTAAAAATCTGTATCAGGATATTTTGGCTTACTTTTAAAGCTGAGTATATCATATAGTTTTTTCTTGATTTTTTCAAAATATGTTAATGACTGTTGATTTTGGGGGTGGGGTAAGAAGTAGAATAGAGAATGCTGTTGGAACTAAGCTTTTCCCCACTTGGCCCTATTTGTTTCAGGGTATCTGTTAGAAACTTCAAAAATCAAGTCATTTTACCCTATAATAACCCATATTGGTTATGTGTACTGCTATCACCACCACCAGATAAAGATACAAGCATAGGTAAAGCAAACATACTTATTTTTGAAGACAGCAAGGAGGTGATATTTAAGTTGCTTAAAATAAGGGGGAATGAAATATTCTTTCAAAAAAGCTCACGTGGATGAATGAGTTACTGAAAATAGGGATCATGTATTCTCGAGTGAACGGAAGTTGAATTATTCTGAGAGTTTGATAATTTTTCCTTCAATATACTACTATATTCAAGAAAGGATAATATATAACAAAACCACCCTCCCTAAAAAACAAAAATGCATCCAAACCAAACCACCTTACAGATGAAAACAGTTAGCCCTCTAGGGGAGAAAGGACAAGGTCACATTTGCACACAGGTAGGTCCTTTTCCATTCTCCACTATGATGACAGTTTGGTCTAAGGAATAAAGGGAATCTACAGCTGAAAGCACCAAGTATTTAAGCACAAATCTAATCACAAAAATTTTGCGGGGGTGGGGGGGCCGGGAAGGGACTGTAGCTTAGCGGCAGGGTGCTTGCCTAGCATATATGAGGCACTAGATTCAATCCTCAGCACCACATAAAAATAAACAAATAAAATAAAGGCATTCTGTCCATATACAACTACAAAATATAAACACATAAATAAATAAATAAGTATTTTTTTTTGGGGGGGCAGGGACATCCTGTCTCCAAATGATATACAATTAGAATTGAACCCAAGGAAGTGATAATTCCAAGATGGTGCCATGATGATACATGTTTAAATGATACATGATCATTTAAACTTTTCTGGTAACTTGAAAATGGCAACGGTAAAATCAGATACCAGTTTTTGAGGAGTGTAACTTCAGAAATGGTGGATCAAAAGAAATTGATCTAAAAAGAGTTCATAAATACTCGTACATATGCCATAACTTACTCAAAAGACATGTCCTAGTGACTGCTTTAAAAAACATATCAGTCTTTTAAAAATAAACTACAAGTAACTAAACTTGATGTTAAAATTTTTTATGACTCTCCTAAATAATGGCAAAGCAACCTTTTGGTGTACGTAGAGATAATTTTTCTGCCAAGTTCATCTTCCTAAAGCAGGCCTGCCTGCTTTTATCACTAGCTTACAGAAGTTCCTGTTATCAGAAGATCAATTCTAATTCACTCTCAGTACCCAACTTATTCTGGGCCTTGAGTTCTTTTATTCAGTTGGCATAGATACACAATTGTTCTAATGTTTCTAACAAGAAAAATCTTTATTAATCATTTTTGGTCAGAATATAAACATGAAGTAAAATATTTAAAAGCTCAGAAGAGCATAAAATAAAAAGGTTTGACTTTCCTTTCTCTCATCCCTTTGGTCCTCTTCCAAAAAAAATAATCAGTATTAACACCCTCTTACTTTGACAATATCCAGTTTTGTTCCTATACAAACACATAGAAACACAGCAATCAGGACTAAGTGCACCTGTGCTTTGACTATATCCTCAATTCTGCTCTGCCCTATCTCTCCTCTATTTACTCCTATACCACTAATAGTTATACCATCATATATTTGCTTTTTATATTTTTCCTGTTTTCCAACTAGTTTCATGTCCTTTTGTCTTTTTAATAGCATCTCCTTTTCTGTCTATAAAAGCAGTTGGTGTACAACGTAAATTATAAAAATATCCGTCTGATAATGATTTTACATTCTGAATTAAAAGTACAATTCACATTCTCTTTTTTGCAATCATGGAAGAGGCATTTCACACACAAACAATGCCGATTTGGATATTTCTTAATAGTCCTCTCTTCAGCAAGAGGAAGTAAGTGCCTGCTTATTTGGGTTATCAGCAGTTGGGCTCTGATCCAGAAATCCATTTCTGTAGAAATACATGGCATTTTATTTTTAGCTATGAATGGAGTCCACCATTCATGTCTGCCTATTTAAAATACGTAGCTCTTCTAAAACACAGCCATGAACAGGACATTACCACGTAACTGCATCCTCTATCATTTTATTGGGAAGAGATGAGGGGGGAAATAAAACTTTGTGGGGCTTGGGTATAGTTTAGTGACAGAGCACTTACCTAGCATGTGAGGTCATGGGTTTGATTCCCAGCATTCCCCAACAAAACCCAACACAACAAACAGAAAAAGCAAAACAATAGTAATGACAACAACAACAAAAAGCTACAAATAAAAACTGTGTCATGCTGGGCCCAGTGGCGCATGCTTGTAATCCCAGGTATGCATGCTTGTAATCCCAGGTACGTGGAAGGCTGAGGCAGGAGGATCAAAAGTTCAAGGCCAGACCCAACAACTTGGTGAGACCCTCAGCAATTTAGTGAGATCCTAACTCAAAGGAAAAAAAAAAAGGTCTACGGATGTAGCTCATGGTAAGTACCCCCAGTACTCACACGCCCCTCACTGTCAAAAAAATCCCCTGTGTCATAAACAAAGAAGGTCCCCAAAGACTGATGGGAGCCATGCCAAAGGGATACAGGAACTGGACTGAAAGGACCTCCGTGGGCAAATCTGGAACAATGTGAATAATGATAGTGATGGATTGTAATACTTGGGAAAAAAAACAAAAAAACCCCCACCTTTATCACTCATGAACTACTTGAATGACATAAGCATTACCATCAATGGATGCTACAACTTGGGCAAAAGACTGGAACAGAGCAGGGTGTTCACCAGGTTCCAGAAGTTACTAATTACAAAAAGAAAGGGGGACCCTCCAGCAAATGCTCACTACTCAAACTTAGCATCACCAAAAATGGGACAAAGAGCAGTCTGTGCCTCCAAATGTGACACAATGGGAAGTACATACCACCATACGGTATACTCAGTGGAAATGGATTGGAATCTGAGACTGGGGACAATGAGACAGGCCCCCCTGCAATGCACTATCTAAGACAAATGGCCTGGACTCCTCAAAATACCAAAAAAGGCAAACAAACAAACAAAACAAACAAAAACCAAGGAGGCGATGAGTCTACACTGAGACAAAAGGAACAGTGAATGAAAGTCAAGAACAGCCAATGGGCTGACCCTTTATTAGATCCTAGTGAGGAATATGGAGAAATTGGTACTGGATTGTATTTTATGGTAATGGCTAGTATTTTTGCATCACTGACAAGTGTCTTGCGTGTGATATTGGTATTGTGGTTTTGCAGAAGAATGTGCTTGTTCTTAGGAGGTATGTGCTAAAGAATTTGAAATAGAGTGTCATTATGTGTGAAACTTACTTTCAAATAGTTCAGGGAAAAGCAAAGTGAGGTAGTGATGGTGGAACAGAGAGAGAGAAGCCAGAGGGCATGCGAGCCGAGAGGGCAAATGTGGTAAATGCCAGCTGCTGTGAGCAGGGGAAGGGGACAGGGGTTCTTACTATGTTTCTTTCTCTCGGTATTCTTGAAATTTCTCAACAAAAAATTAAGGAAAAAAAAAAAAACAGATCAATGTGCTTTTGGTTCTCTCTTGCTTGAACATCAAACCTTATAGAACAGTGCTTACAGGACAGCAGTGGATCTGGCCATTTTGGATATCAATGGGCGAGAATAAAGCAGAAGGAGGTAGCTGACATAGACAACAAAAGCACAAGCAAAACTCCTCTGGGCAAACAAGAGCAGGAAACCTCAATGACTCAGCTGTAAGCACAAATAAGAAAGTGGAACTGAGGAAGGAACTATGTAAGATGAAAGTTCCTGAGTACTGACTTTGAGATTATAAGTATTTGAGTGAGTAGGTGTGTTCACTCAAGAACATATGCAAATAATGATGATCACCTGTGTATTAAATACATGCCTATTTTCATACTTAACACTATTTCTATTTTCCCTGTTAATTGAAACCACAAAAGTGCTTTTTAAGTACAATTCACAATTTGAAATTATATGCTGATTTATTTGTTTGCCTATTTTATTGACGGTTTATTTCAATATTCTGTAAGCCCCACTGAAAAGGACCAGTTCTGTGTTATCCCACCACCATATACTCTGCATCTATTGAATGACTTCTACCAGGTTAGGAGGAGGGAGAGATGGTAAGTGTGGGAGAGAATGCTCCAAAACTAACAAAACCTAACGTAGCTTTGAGATGGACCCTCCAGGGCTAGGGGTTTATCTCTAATGGGAAGAATATGCCACCCCTATATCCTCACTGGAAATATTTGATATAATAGTCCTGGTTAAGACAAAATTCTGAACCAAGCAGGCAGAGTTCAAGTGGAAAGAATAAGAGAGAGACACCAGACAGGAAAAGTAAACAGGATTTGGGGATCAACTGAGTGAAAAGGTTGGGTGTGATGGTTGATTTTATTTGCCAACTTGACTGGGTCATGGGGTCCCTATGCATTTCATCAAAAATTATTCTGGGGATTTCTGTGAGAGTGTTTTTAATTAAAGACATTGAAATCAGTAGGCTAAGTATGGCACATGCTCCCCCAGCCACGTGGGTGGGCATCATCCAATCAATTGAAGGCCCACTAACAAAAATGCTGACTCTCTGAGTCAGAATTCTCCTCCCTAAGAGCCTTCAAACTAAAGCATGGGCTCCTCCTGGGTTCTGGGTCTGCTGGTTATGGCCTCGAACTTCATCATCAGCTCTCTGGGTCTCCACCATGCCAGCTCAACCTGGAGGTCTTGGAACTTGCCAGCTTCTGTAACTGTAAGTCAATCCCATATTCTTTCTCATTTTACACACACACACACACACACACACACACACACACACACACCTTCTATTGGTTCTGTTTCTCTGAAAAATCCCAACTAATACATTGCATAAGGGAGGAGTCAGGTTGAATCTAAGTTTCCACCATGAGTTAAGTGGGAAAAGAATGGAAAAATTAATAGAAATTTGGACGCAAGGAGATGGGACTGTGTGCTTTGAGAGAAAAACGATGAGTCTGGCTTTGGTCAGGCCAAAGGGGCAAGTGGGGTACTGAACTGAATAAAAGTCTCCAAAACAGAGGAAATGCCTGAACAGATGGGGTAGGTGAAGTATAAAATATCACATCCTATATATCTGCAACAGTCTCTCACAAATACTTCAATTAAATCTTTAAAATATTTTTTTCTCATACTGGAGATTGCACTTGGGCATTTTACCACTGAGCTATACTCCCAAACACCTTTTGAGATAGGATCTTGCTAAATTGCCCAGGCTGGCCTTGAACTTCTGTCTTAAACTCCAAAGTTGCTAGAATTACATGGTGTCTGTCACCATGGTGTGGCTCAAATAAACGTTAAATCACTGCCAACTGTTTTTTACTTCTTCTTCTTTTTTTGGGGGGCGCTGGGCAGTGAACCCAGGGTCTTGTGCATGCTGATGCTGAGCTGCACTCCCAGCCCCTTGCTGCCAATTTTTAGCTTAGAGTAGTAGAAGTACTCTCTCTGTACAGAATAATTTCATTCTCAGTATCAACACTATCTTATAAGTCTAATGTAGACTATAAATAAGGGAGTATAAAATATCTACTGGACCGGGACATAAATAATAAATTGACTTCATTTTTTTTTTAGTTGTAAATGGACACAATACCTTTATTTTGTTATTTATTTTTATGTGGTGCTGAGGATTGAACCCAGTGCCTCACACTTGTGAGGCAAGCGCTCTACTGCTGAGCCACAACCCCAGTTCCACTAAATTGACTTCTGGTATGAAGATAATAATTAAAAACAGAAACCAAAAATTAGTAAGTAGTTCTAACTCAAAGACTTAACTGGAGTCCATGGATTAGGTTTAAGAGTTAACAGACCTCTTGAAACTGTATATAGGCCTATGTGCATTTTTTCAAGGGCAGTGTCCAAAGCTCAGTCAGATTCACAAATGTCTGTGACTCAAAATTGGGCATGTAATGAAATCTCTTTGTAATTTGGGTATAAATTTTGACTTGTAAGTTCTATTTTTAGCAATCTACTCTAAACAGTCAGAGAAGGCACCAAAGATATACAATTTACAAAAATGTTCATACAGTGTTGTTTAAAACAGTAAAACCAAGAAATGACCTAACGGTCCAATATGCAGGAACTGATTAAATAAATAATGGTTAGTATAAGAAGAGGAATCCTATGGGATCCCTTTAAAATGATGATGTAGGCATTTTTTTTTCTATTTTTTTTTAGTTGTTGACAGATCTTTATTTTATTAATTTATTATATGTGGTTCCGAGAATCGGATCCAGCGCCTCACACATGCAAGGCAAGTGCTCTATCACTGAGCCACAACCCCAGTCTCTAGGCATATTTTTTACTGACTTGAAAGTTGTTAATTTCAAACTAAGAAGTCACAAGGTAAAACAGCAATGATTGGTAGGATTCCATTCAATTAAGAAGACACATTCACACGTAGCTGTAGAAGTAACATTCTGGAAGGAAACAGATGAAAATAATTACTATTTCATAACCAAAATATTAGGAATAATTTTTTTTGCCATCAAATATTACAAGAATCATGACTTAATTTGTATAATAAAAAAGTAGCACTTTCCTTAAACTAGGCCTCCCAGTGCCAACAAAATCTCTCACCATCCATCAAGATCAGATCCATCTCTAGCTCCTTTCCTGTCAGGAAAAACACTCAAACACTGTTTCATGAGAGTCCTCCATCCCTTCAATTCTTTACCAGTATGAATCACTACAGTCATTTGGCATCTAGTATTTGGAAGATCTATTCTAGTTCACTGTTTACACCGTCTGCCTGTGAACACACCACGTCAAACAAAACATGAATGATGTGTGTGTGGGGGGGCAATGAAGGCTGTGAGACAGGAAATGTTTTTATAATGAGAAGTAAATCAAGAAGTTTAAATTTTCCATAGTTTTGATATGAGAATCAATAAGCAGTTGTTATCGTTTTGCTGATGCTTGTTAACCAACAGTATGAACATTTTTTAAGAGTCCAAAGTGATGACAAAGCATGTCTTTCTGTGGAGGAAACTCTCATGGAACAAACTGAGGGGCTTTTTATGTCACTGTCATTGTAGGTGCTTAGATCAAATGTGGCAGATTTATACAGCATCTTTAAAATTTTTTTATTATTATTTTTAGGTTGAAAGGATAAGGGAAGAATTATGAATGGCGGGAAACCTTCTCAGAGTTCATCAGTTTTTAGTACAGAACACTGTAAATCACCACTGCCATGGAATAGAGTCCATAAACCTGACAGTGATATCCACACAGCCATGCAGGGATGTGGACAGGCCTGCTGTCAGTGTCTGTGGCTCTATCCACATTCAGTAGGAAAGCATTCCTGGTTACAGAAAACACAACACACACACCATGGGCACCACAGGCTGGGTACAGGAACCATTCCCACGCTCGGGAGGTGCTCTGGAGACACACAGAACACCTGATAATAGGCCCACAGTAGGCTGACAGGTGATCTGAAAGGCAACAAGTGGAATGTGCTCTGTGCTCATGCCTTGAACATGCTGGGACAGCATGCTGATATGTGGTCTGCTCCTGTGTGGAAGAGTGTTACCTAAAAAGCAACAATTTCCAGAAAGCCCAGAAAAAGAAAAAGCTGAGTGCAGAGGATTCGACTTTGCATTTCAAAGGCATGGAGGGTCCAAGAGAGACATCCTAAGGAAAGCCTCTCTTCCTAAGGACTAGGTAGCTTGTGATCTGATACCTTGGACCTGCAGGGCTGAAAGGTCCGCTCTGCCAGAGAGGCCCAGTGCATCTGGCCTAAAGGGATCTCCAACACCTCACACAAGCTATGCTGTTCATCACACAGGCATCAAGCCTAGAAAAAAACCCGAATAAACCCTCTGGTTTCACCTGACTCTAGTTACTTGCTGTAATCACTGACTCAATAACCCACTAGTGGCCAGGCATAGTGGCCCATGCCTGTGATCCTAATGGCCTGGGAGCCTGAGGCAGGAACATTGCAAGTTCAAAGTCGGCCTCAGCAACTTAGTGAGGCCCTAAGCCTCATTAAGTCTCTAAATGAAATATAAAAAAGGGGCTGGGGATGTGGCTCGGTGCCCCTGCGTAAGTACCGTAAAATCAACAACAACAAAAAAACCCACCAAATGCTGCTTAGCTAAATCATTAAGTAATAGACCCTACTACAGATAACACCACTGTATAATAACTATTCAAGTTGTTTTTCAGCATTTGAAGTAGCCTTGCCTCGTTAGTTGAAACTAACTGACTTGGGCCTGTGCATGTGATGTCTGATGGGTGATCTTTTGATGTCAGAGGACTCCTCTGAGCATATGGATGTTGCCATTTTCTGGACATGCATCCTACGAAGAACCATGAAGCTTGATTATGCTTGCTCGGTCTGTCAATTACTCCACTTCCCCTTACTGCCAAACTTTTCCCTATGCCTCAACCATCCTGTTTCTCCATCTCATAAATATCCCTGAAGTCTATCCCCAGGGGAGCAGAGTTGAGATTTGAGACATCTCTTCTTGTTTGGCTGCCTTGTGAAAAAACTCTTTTGCAAAACTCATCGCATCAGGATCAGCATCCTGTGTGGGGGACAAAAACTAAAGAGACACGTGAGCACGTGGGAGATTAAAGTCATTCCTGCATAGTTCATAGCTCTATGCGTAGCTGTTTAAAATGGACTTTTGATGCTTTTCAGAGATAATAATTTTGCCCCTTCTCCATGTCCACAAAATATATCAGTAAAGCCACATGGCATCATTTCAGTGACCTAGAGGGCTAACACTTAAATACGTCTTAACTCTTTGGGGTTACATGATTAAAAACAACTTCCATAAATGATCTGGAGTCAAGCTGGATAGAAGTTTCTTTACTGTCAATAAATCCATTTTCTAATTACGCAGAAAGACATGTTTGTCTTTGGCCCTGATTACATTAAAATACCAGAAGTATCATTGCTTTAATGTGCATTATGGAAACATGACTCCCCAAGTGAAGCTGATCCATTAATAACATCTCTTTAACTGCTGTCTAATGATTTTTTGCAGACATGTAATAGAATATTTTACGGCTACTTTCAACCATCTGTCCTTTTTTTTTTTCCCCAATATGAATTTGCGGGAGACGTAATGAAATTTCCTGTGCTTTGTGCCATTACATGTTTGCTAATTCCAACACGCCAATTAGATGTCTTGACACTGACACACATGCTGTATATGGAGCTGAGCGAGCTCTGGGCATTGCTCAAGGAATGAGAACCTTCTGTTTGCAAGATTCTCTCAGGCTCCCTTTGGCTTAACCCAAGGTTCTATCCTGTGCAGCAGCACATTCAGGAACGTTCCCAAGATGTGCAAGGCTAATAAACCGTGAGGTTTGAACCACTTTGTAGAATAACAGAAAATAGTTATTTAGAGATGTCATGCTTTCTTTTTCTTAGGTACTGGGGATTAAACTCATGGGCACTTGGCCACTGAGCCATATCCCCAGCTCGATTTTGTATTATTTTTAGGACAGGGTCTCACTGAGTTACTTAGTGCCTTGCTTTTTTTTTTTTTTTTTTTTTTGCTTTTGCTGAAATTGGCTTTGAACTTGCGATCCTCCTGTCTCAGCCTCCCGAGCTGCTGGGATTATAGGAGTGTGCCACCACACCTGGCTTAGAAATGTCATGCTTTTAAAGAAAATAATTTTTTTAAAAAAGAATAACCTATATTAACACATTTGAAATTCAACTAAATTATGCGATTGAAAAGAATGATTAATGAGTACAATAGTGATCAATAATATATCACTTCATATTTCAGCTTTTTCCATATATAAATGAATTCACTTACTGAGTGCCTATTATGAGTTAATCACCTTTCATGGTCAATCTTTTCACAGAAGTATAGGTCTTACATTTTAATATGTAAGCAAAAAATGCATCCATTTGACAACAGGACATTTTCTTAGAGTAAGTCACCAGCTTTCAAAATATAGCTGTAATGTGCTTTAAGGGAGGTTAGACAGAAGCTATCCCAGAGATAACAGCAGACTCCTGGCAGGACTGGCTGCCTTGCAACATTTAGACCCGAGAAGTTTCGCTGGAAGCTGTAGATCCGGGGGTTGTTTTAAAGCTGGGGTAGACAAGGAGTAAGGGAGGTCGTCCTTGTAAACATTAACGTCCCTTCTGGTCCTGAGCCCCAGGATTCTGAAAGAAGGGAACTGTGGCCTAGGATGCAAACTGCAGATAGTCCCCACCTCCACAGCTCTCTCAGTTCTCTGTGGTCCCTGGACCTGATGTTTTCACTGGAAGCTTTCCTGTTTGGCTTTTAAGGGAGGACTAAAGAGTCACCCACAAGCAGCTGTCTGTGTTTAGATCTAACAATGCATTTGCACTGACAGTGCCACCGAATATCGAACAGTCATTACAATTTCACTGCCACAAAGAAAACCAACTAATTTTACCCCTACAGGGCACCAGCCATTTTACTAAGGATAGTGTCACCTTTAAAATCAATTATTGTGACTAAAATGAGGAATCTATCCATCTTTCTCCACTCCTGGCTTCACCCTGAGGTGATAATGAATAGAACTGGAGGGATGTACGATGACAGGGACGTTTCACAAAGGCTCAAAGTTCCGAAAATGAAAATGAAAATCATTCAGCGTTTCTTTTATCCTATTTGGTGTCACTAAGACATTTGTTCTCAGAGGGAGGGGGTTATTTATAACTTAATGATCAGTTTGAGAAGGGCAGGAAGAAAAATCTTAAAAGATTTCTTGAGTCTTGTCTTGGTTTCTATTAATTCTGTCTACTTCTCTGTAATTTTATTGTTTTTATAGTTATAATTGGCAATAGGAAGGTCCCCAAAACTAAATTAAGGAGTAAATAAAATATTTATTATCCCCCTTCTTTCTTAAACAGATGTTGTCATGCTTAAGATAAATTTGAGTTCTCACAAATGTTGGGAACAATTGGAAATATAAAACAAGCCAAGAGTTTGTTATATAAAACAAGAGTTTCGAAATTGAAACTCTTCTTCAATTTTATGCAGCTAATCATTAAAGGTCTGCTCCTTAGCCAATTAAGCTCGGAGACATCATACACATAATTAATGTAATACAAGGCAGACATTCATGCACAGATGAAGAAAGGATGGCTTCTGCTTATGAGAACCTAGATTCTCAGAGATTTTTTGCAAATACTATTTGAAGTAAGGAGTATTTAATGGAAGAGGGACAACCCAGACCTCAGTGTAGAGATTTCTATGGATAAACATAAATACGTAATCTTAAATATTGTTTTGTTTTATGAGTTCTGGGCCTTAACAGGAGATGCTCAGAGTTAGTGCATAGACAGGAGGGTCCCAAAGGTCAAATGTCTTCGGCCCATGGTTTGCTTTTAAAAACAAGGAAGAAAACAGAACAAAAATAAAAAATTGAGCCAACTTTTAATGACCCAGTTTCAGCTTCAATGGGAAGATCTGGAAACAGTTTTTTAGGGTAGTCCTTCAGTCCAACTAACAGTTGTCACCTTCAAATGTGCGGAAGCATTCCAGTCAGCCACCGTTCCCCTCTGCTTGCATTTTCTACTCATGCTAACCTCTCCCTTCTCTTGACTGTCTGATCCATGGATTTAAGAGGTGATGGGATAAAGGTGGAGCACAGAGGCTCTTATTCTTGAACTAGATGGCAGGGGAACAAGTAAAAAACAAACCATTTTCTGAGGATGCCAGGACTATGAGCCAGTGGAACACTAAAGATCAAGGGCTTGTGATTGTTTTAAATGTTAGCCACAAGGGTTGGGGATGTAGTTCAGTGGTAGAGTGCCTGCCTGGTGTGCCTGGGTTTCATCCCCAGCAGCACAAAAATGAACAAACAAAAACAAACAAACAGAAAAGGCCACAAATTTCATGATACTTCCCCCATGAAAGGCAGGGTGGTGTATGTGCTGATACTCTGGATCTCAGCTTGTTATTGCTTGGAGCAGTGGAATACCAGGAATCATACTATGTCACTTCGAAGGCTATGTTACAAAAGGTCTTCTAGCTGACATCCTGGATCAGAGATAAGTCACCCCAATGCATATTGAGAACTCCTGATGCACAGAATCAGGAGTGTAATAAAAATGGTGATTTTATACTATGAAGATTTTTGACCTACTAGACTGTAGAATACTATGAAATCAACTGAGGTAACTTCTTTCTGTGACCAAGACCACCATTATCTACCTCTGCCAGGTAAGCTTTGCCCGAGGTATTCACACTGAGTACTACCAGTCTGCAGTCTGTCCCTCTTCTCAGGAACCAATGGGAAGGAGGTTACTGAGTCAGTGCTCATAGCCTGTACCCTAATGAGCAACGTGGTTTAGAAATAAACCTTGGCTGTTATTTGCTTTAGGGCTAAGGTGCCAAAGGAATTGGGTTTATGTTATGCCTGACAGATCTGCCTTTGAAAATGCAGTTTCTGTCTTCATCAGGGAAACAAGGCTGTTGACAGCAGATTACTGATTTCTTTCACAGTGGTTAAGAGTTTTGGTGATTGTGAACCTTATAATTCCAAAAGTGGGAGAATATAACTGCCTACATGGAATGAAGGTTCCTGTATGTTTCCCCAAACTTCCCAACACATAATTACATAGGAGCAGTTGCACACAGGAATATACTTTTAATACTCTAAAAAACATGTGAGAAACACTCATTTTTTAAAGGTCCTTGGCTCTTTGAAAATATCTCCACAGATGCCCTACTTTGTAAATATAAATAAAATTTGAGGATGACAGCAGGAAGGGATAATATAGAGAAGTGCTAATTTATTCACTCCACGAATTGCTTCCAAGACCTCTTGACTTCTTCCTGTCTGAACTCTGATCTTACTAAGTGTGACCGCTGCTAAAATCACAGATGAGTTTAGACATTTTTCAATCTAGCATTTCTTTGCTATTGAATATCTTCTCAAGGCTTTCCTCAAATGACAAAGTTTATGTGCTCTTAAGGATGAAAAAAAGATGCTTTCCTAGGAATCCAGTGATTATCACATCCTTGGAAAAGGAGTCCTTCATCTAAACCTTTTAGCTGTATGGTCTTGAATCACCTGAGTAGAAGTCCTACCCTGGCTCTCCACAATGATCCATCCCCAGCACCCACTGCCCCTCTAACAGCAAAACTCAGAGGTGCACAAGCTCCAGGTGCCAACACAATGGTCACCTGAAGGAAGGACACTTGTTTAACTGACTTCTAGACCTGCTCTCCCAGGTTTTCTGGCTTGAACTCACTCTTCTGTCCTGCTGCTGTGGTTTGAGGAATCTTTTAAGCCCTTTCTTTAATCATTTTAGCCACAGATATCAAATATGTCCTGATAGCAGATTATTTCAATAAGTAACAAAAATATAAAATCCAACAAAAATTACAAGATGGTCAGCTTTATTATTTTCTCTGAATAGTTAGAGGGGCTAAAGGACAGGTTATTACACTGTACCAGTGTTTATTTCATACCCCTACAAACAAGTCAGGTCAGATGCCTTTAGAGAGAGATGAGAAATCATTATTAGGAAGTATAAGAGTTTTTTTGAGAAATGTACTAGAGCTCACACATTCCTCAAGGCTGTCACTTGGGGAGATGTTAATGCATTCCAGGGATGATCTTTGTTTCAAACATTCCTGAAAGCTGCTCCTTGTCCTGGGTTCCCACGATACTCACACAAGCCACTGCTTTTTACTATGCAGCTAATTGTTTGTGAAAACCTCTGTCTTCCTCCAAGATTGTCAGCAGCTTAAGAGTAGCAACTGAAATTGTCTTTTCATCTCATCACATCCCTGGTGTCTAGCTGAACACTTGGCAAATTTGCAATATTGATGGAATGAATAACTCAGACATTCTTTTGCAAGCTGTCTCTGTGGCTGGAGTTTCATTCTTTGAGGGTCAATTTACTTTTTGGAAACAGAAGTTATGGGAGTCAAGTATGAATAAAGAGGCCTTAATACTACTCAATGCATGTGTTGAAGGCCATTCTGAAAAAGAAGTTTATAGAGTAAACAAGCAGGTCCCTTAAGGCAAATAATTTAAAGGGTATTGGGAAAATATAGGAATTCTCATATAATAACACTTCATGAAAAAACAAATCTAAAAGTAAGCCATTTTCTGCATTAGTGTATATGAAGGAAAGAAAAGCACGAA
Source organism: Callospermophilus lateralis (assembly GCF_048772815.1). Taxonomy (NCBI): domain Eukaryota; kingdom Metazoa; phylum Chordata; class Mammalia; order Rodentia; family Sciuridae; genus Callospermophilus; species Callospermophilus lateralis. The sequence continues at coordinate 142,616,988 of NC_135310.1, forward strand.
AATCATTTATATAGAATGTTTTTTAAATGGACATTTAAGTATACACGGACTTCATATTCTGGCAATTATGTAATAGCATAAAAGCGCCAAAAAACATTCAGCTTTTCTACTTGGCTTTCTGCTCCATACCTTTCCATTTCTCTACCTTTTAGCCTGAAGCAAATTACTAGTCTAGGCAAAATGAAAAAGAGCCTCAGCTGGGGGCGGGAACATAAACCTGTAACCCTAGGTACTTGGGGGTATAAGTCAGGAGGACAGCAAGTTTGAGGCTAGCCTGGACAACTTAGTGAGAATAACAAATAAAAAAGGCTGGGTGGGGTGCAGCTCAGTGGTGGAGTGCTTCTGGTTCAATCCCAGTACTGGGGAACAAAACAAAACAAAACAACAAACCAAACCCAGCCTCGTTTTTTTCTCTGGTACACATTTTTGCTGTGGTAGTAGTTACAGGTATTGTAATTACTGCTGTAAATGATCTTTTCCCAACATGTACAGAATGCAGAGCTGTGGAGAAATGCAATAATGGGGATAGTTTCAAAAGATAACCTGGATCAGTAAAGAAAAGAGTAATGCTAACACCAGGTTGGAAGATATGCTAAGGATAAGCATCCCTGTGAATTAAACCAGAAGCAGGTGGCCTAGGCCCCGTGTGCCATGTGCTCCTGGTGACCCAACTCCGGGTTGAAGCTTGACCCTTTACATCAGCATTTGTTACTGAATATACTATATTTAATATATTTAAATGTCAACTTTTAATCCAAATAAATATGTGTGCAGAGCTCATCTACCTAGAGTTCCTACCCTCTCTCCTTCCTTTCATGCTGGGAATCAAACCCAGGCCCCTTATGTACCCTAAGCAAGTGAGCAAGTGAGCAAGTGCTCTACTACTGAGCTACATTCCCAGCTCCCCTCTCCTTTTTTTGGACATCAGCAGTGGATCAAAATACTTTTTAAGGGCTCAAAGCAAGTTAATTTCCTTTTCCTAAAACTTCCAAAAGGAAAAAGCAAATGATATCATTTTCAGCATTAATATCAATCATAACAAGAATAAGAAAAATCTAAACAAATGTAATCCCCAAACGATTTTCAGTAATGTCCAAAGAAGTTGAAAATAAAAATAGTTTTTTTAAAAAGATCATGTATAAAAAGTAAGGTTGATTTTATGTAGTTCATGTGAATGGCAAGGACACAAGAATTAATACTGTACACCTGAAAGCAAGTTCTACTCTATATTTAATAAAAAAAGTCTTGAGAGTAGACTTCAAAGACTACTCTGCCAATTGTCTGTCTCTGCTTCTTAACTGCCATGGAACTTGTCACAGTTTGGATCTGGATGTCCTCAAGGCCCATGTAAAGGCTTGGTTGCCAGCCCGTGGCACTACTGGGAGAAGTTGGGACTCTGGAGGTGAGGCCTACAGAAAGGAAGTCAGGTCACTGGGGATGTGCCACCGAAGGGGATATTGGGACCCCAGCCCCTTTCTGTTTCTTGGCTTCCTGGGTGACATGTGCTGAGCAGCCTCCTTTGCAATGTGCTCCTACCATGATGTAATGCATGGCATTGGGCCCAGAAGCAACAGGACCAAGTGACCATGAACTGAAAACCTCTCAAACTGTGAGTCAAATAAACCTTTCTACTTGATCTCAGGTATTTTATCATAGTAATGGAAAGCTGACTAATACAAAAACATTTTTTTAACCCTAAAGACAGCCAATCAATAATCCACTCCAGTTTCTAGAAGCACTGAAACTGATATAGACATTCTTATGCTCAGCCAAGTCAATGCAAGCTTCCTGCCACTTTTCAGTTTTGGTTTTCATGGATTTATCCATCAGATGCTGTCTAATAAATACCTGTATTTCTCTATCCTGCCATGGAAATTTCTGCTGGTGATACTGCTATAATGCCCTTGAGAACCCAGAGGAATCAAACATGCTCAGTTAGGACTTTTATACACGAGGCCTTGGCCAGGACAAGACTGTGTCCATGTGGACATGACACTTCTGGAAGCAGGGATCATTATGCATATTATCTAACACTTATTTAAAACATTCCTGGGGCTAGGGTTGTGGCTCAGTGGTAGAACATTTGCCTTGCATGTGTGAGGCACTGGGTTCAATCCTCAGCACCACATATAAACAATAAAGATACTGTGACCATCTACAACTAAGGGAAAAAAATTTCCCAAATTAAAACTAAGAATCTTATGAGATCTGCTGGCAACCTCTATAGATCCCACAGATCCTGGTTTCTGAGTAATGGCTTACTAACATTTCAACATAGTGAGAATTTAGCTGCAGTTCAGAACAACTCCTCTCTTCATCCCCCATCTTTCTTAAGGACACTGATTGCTATCACTTAGGCATTGTGGCTAAAAGTCCAATAGAGGAGCGAGGCAGGTTAAGGAATAAAATAAGAGCCTAGACAAGGTTGGGAGATCAGATGGTTTTGGCAACAGAAAGGAGGACTGTATTGGCTAGCTCATTATGTTTATTTTATAGCCCAAAGAGGAAAATGGCACTCCCCAAACAGTATAGTGAGCCTATGGCAAAGCTAGGAGAAACTAGGGAGGGACGCTGCAGTCTTTCTGCAGTGTGGTCTCCCTGCCATCTCACTTCTGGGGCTGACCTGTACTGGCTTCTGCTCACAGGTATGCCATCTTAGGAAGTGGTTCTGACCCAAGCTAAGGGGAGTCTAAGACACACTGTAGGAAAGAGAGAAACAAATTCATAGTAACAAAAAGATAACTGTGTGTTCTCTTTCAACTTATAAAGAGAAAAGGCTTCATTTCATGACTGGCTGACTCCGTTGCTTTGGGCCTGGGGCACATCATGGTTGGAGTGTGTAGTGGAGCGAAACCGCTCACCTCAAGGTGGCAGGGAATTGAAAGGAAGGGAAAGACCAGGGCCTCAATCGTCTTCCAGGGCACACCTGCAATGACCCAAAGACTTCCCACTAGTCCCCCCTCTTATTCTTCCTCCTCCCAATAGTGCCCTAACACGTGGGCCTTGGGGAAGACAATTCCAATCATCACAGTGGTATGTCAAATAAATATTTCCTTTTCTATGTTTTCTGCTCAACGGGAGAAAGAACAGGGCCTGTCTGGCCACAGAGGAATGCTGGTCTAGAGGAAAGTTAGGCTTTGACAACACAGCCCATTGGTCAAAGGCTGAAAAACATGTTACCAACCACTGTCCAGATGCCTTACATTTACAGAGAGCTTCATAGTTCAAAAGACTTTACATACATTGCCTTTTTGGACTCAGACAGACATAAGAGATAAAATGAATAAAATGGGTGGGTTCAAAGTTTTCTCTGGTTATACATCCTTCTGACAAAAGAGTAAAATAAAGTGGGGGGGGGCGCTGGAGAAACCAGGGATTGCTTAGCCACTGAACCACAGTCACAGCCCCCATTTTTAATTTTTTTTAGTTTGAAACAGGGTCTTGCTAAGCTGCTTAGGGCTTAGCTAAATTGCAACCCTCCTGCCTCAGCCTCCTGAGCTGCTGGAATTACAGGCAAGCCTCATCACGTAGGGTTCTTTTTTTTGAGGAAGGAGGTTTACTGGCAGTTTAAAAACTTGTTATCTCAAAGCTAAATACAACACACATTTGTATGTATATACAAACATGTGCACGTGGGTGCAAGTTCTTAAGAGAATAGAAAATGATGTGGATACCACGCCTTTATTGATAGACATGTTTTTCTGACTGAAAAGTAAATGCATGATTGAAAAAAAATTAAACCAAAAAGAAAAAGGATAAAACACTCCTCAGTAAATCAAAGTTAGGACTAAGTTGTTTTTTTTCTTTATTGTGATAAAATTTATATAACATAAAATTTACCATTTAAGCTCTTTAAGAATAACTTATTCATGTATTTTTTACATTGTGGTTAATTATAAATCATAGAATTTACTGTTTAAACTATCTACTGCACAGTTCAATGGCATTAAGTTCCCAAACTTTCCACATTGCTCCAGAATTTTTTCCATCATCCAAAACTGAAACTCTGTACTCTTTAAATACAGGCTCCTCACCATCTCCTCCCCCAGCAACCACCACGCTTCTACTTTCTGTCTAAGAATTTGACGATGCTAGGTACCTTATATAAATGGAATAGAGCAGTATCTGTCCTTTTATGATTGGCTTATTTCATTTGGCATAATGTCTTAGAGGTTCATCAACACTGTAGCAAGTGCCAGAATTTCCTTCCTTTTTAAAGCCGAAGTATACAGTTTCATGTTTTTACCCATGTATCCTGGCTACTGCAAAAACATGCTGAACATGATCCTGCTTTTAATTCTTATGGGTCTATATTCAGAAGTGGACCTGCTGGACCATATAGGAATTCTATGTTTAAATTTTTTGAGCAATAGTCCTAGGTTGGTTTTTATAATACTATGGTCCAATACACTTGTAATACACTTCAGGCTATGGCTCTGCTTACCAATAATTTCTTACTGTGCTTAATCATAGGAGATGTGACTATGGCAGATGGAGTCTTATTAGGCTGGCCACACAGGCTAATCAATTTCTTTTATTTCCAGCCACACACCACAGTTTCTCAGGTAGGGGAAAAAAATAAGCTAAATCTCAACATGTGACCATAAATTATGACTTAGTTGAATAAGCAAATTTGCTTACTGGGCTAACCTGAGAATGCTAGCATCTCATAGGAGCTGGTTACCAATGAAATCGGAAGAGCTGCCAATCCTAGAGGCCTCTATAGAACCTCTGGATTCTTCTGAAGTTTATGCCACTTGCTACTCCACGTGCTCTAGTCCTTTCATCTGGGGCTGCCTTGTAGAGTAGCCACATGTATACACTGGAGCAATTCCCATTTGGGGAACTAAATGTGTAGGTGTTATCTACTGACTTCCTTCTCATGATGATTTCAGTACTTTGCTGTTTCTTGACTCATTCTTCCACTAGAATTTAGGCTCTTATGCTGATGATCTTCCCAACACCCTGGCTTATACACAGAATCTAACATACTCAAATCTAATGACTCATAAAGCTTCCCTAATGTCACCTACCCATAAGTATGTTGCAGGTTGGATCTCACTACAATTTAGAACATGTCCAAGCCCAGGATCTTGACTCATCCTTCTGTTTTTCTCAATCTGTTACCAATGGTTTTGTTCTTCCTCCTCAGTGTGACTTCTGGCTCATCACTCATTCCCATTTTCCCAGCCTACAGCCCCTGCCAGCTTCCCAGCTGCTCCACCAACTTGGTTCTGGAACAGCTGATGCCCAGGGTGGCCTTGCTTCATCTGACCCCTGCCGCCGCTCTGTCTTCACACTTCTGGCCCAGGAAAGATGGTGCAAATCTTAGTTCTAAGCTGCTCTTGAATGATGTAAAACAGGACTGACTTATGGTAGTACTGAAGTCTATTATTCAATTTTGTTGTCTATCATTCTAACTTTGTTATCCCTGCTGTATAGCAAGCCTCTACCTGTTTCCGCCCCCCTCCCCCTTTTCTTTTGGTGCTGGGGATTACAAGCACCCAATTGCATGCTAAGCAAGTACTCAACGGCTGAGCTATACCCCAGGCCCCTGAGAACCATTCTTAATGGAGAGCTTCTCATCCTCCTGGCATCTACTACTTTCAAGCAACACATCCCAGGCCTATGACCCAGACTTTAAGCATATTTTTGCTTTCCTAATTTTTTGAAAGGATTTGGACTATTTAAGATGAATTTTTACTTGAAGAGAATCAAAACATAAAATAAAGACACTGATATATTTGGTTACATATTATAAGTCTTAAATCTGTTTTTTTTTTTTTAACAGCTAAAAACAAACTATGTCGAAAAGGCAAGAAAAGAAAATGTTTTCGACTTTTTGTCTCAAATTTGTTCTGTATGTCTTTTAATCTATTCTCTCCCCCCTTTTCTCTGACAGACTTTTAGACTAATTTAGGAAACCATACTTTTCTGGTTGCTCTAGAACCAGGCTCTGTTAATTATTTTTTTATTCTTTATTGTGTTTTCAATGATTTCTTAGGTATTGTCTCCTTCCTCTTCATCAATATGATTACATTTACAACCTTAAAAAATAAAAACCTTCCAGATGGACCCATCTATTTCCTAGGTTCTCAAAACTCACCCTGTTCCTCCAGCTCTTTCCTAACAAACTGTTCCTCTGCCTCCTGACCACACACCTACCCTCTGCCAGGTGAATGCTACAAATGGCCTCCCAGGCATCCTTCCGTTGCTCTCTTTAAGCAAAGGACACGGCCAAATACCGTGCTGTGCCACTCTCCCCTTCCTGCTGCTGACTCTCTCTAGGCAACAGTACCCAGTTCCACTTCCTTTAAGGTGAAGACCCCCTGGTTTTAAGTTTTAATTTTCAACTGCTGTTAGATATACCTAGAAGATGTAGCACTAGCTGGGTGTGGTAGTACACACCTGCAATTCCTGTGTCTGGGAGGCTGAGGCAGGAGGATCGTGAGTTTAAGACCAGCCTCAGCAATTTAGCAAGATCCTATCTTAAAAAAAAAAAAAAAAAAAAAAAAAAAAAAGGCACAGTACTGGCATCATAGACTCCAACTGCCTCTAAGAGAACTTGCCCTTCCTTCACATGGATCTTCCTTGTTCCCTATTGCTGTTAACATCATTCCCTGAACTAGGTGAGACACACCCATAATTTTTGCATTAGTAGAAAAAGAACAAATGTACTCTGCCCATAATGAGGTAGCTCAGACTTGACCAGCCCTCTGCCCAGAAATCAGGTGGTATTATCTCCTGGTCCTATTATTATGGACAATTAAACCCAGATAGGTATTAATAGTGTGACATTTCTGAAATCCTACAATGAAGACTAAAATTAAATAAATGGTGTTAACATTTTAGAATAAACTAAAGTATAAATGTGGTAATTGGGTTTGTAATGACTATTTTTGTATTGTTTTAGCTATTCATTTAGGTGTTTAAAGAGTTTTAAAGAAACAGCTATATTAGATTCATAACTGCTTTGGAAATTGCTTAAGAAAACATAAATGAGCTTATATTCAATGCTTAAATGTTTTTCAGAGATTCATTTTAAAGTTTCTCTCATTATCAAGATGAATAGACCATTGAGAATTGACTTGTGCATGGTCATAAGTCCTCTGGATATTAAAAGCCAATCAATATGTTAGATGTATATAATACATATATCTCTTTTTGTCTTAATAATGGTTAAGAGCCGTGGCTTTAAAGTGTCCAGGAGCTTAGAATTCTGAGCTTGAGCACAGTTATTTACAAAAGGTGTATGACCCTTTTTAAGAATCACTGTTAAGGTTCATCTTTTGATCAGTGTGTACAGTATAATAAGCAGTGTGGCTATGTAAACATTTATATTGCTTGTCAAACATCTCATTTTGCTTGATATTGGTGGATCTTTATGTTCTTTAGTTGAATGCATCAATTTTCAAGGAGACTATAATCCAAGAGTGAGGAATATTTTATGCTATAGGGAGATGTTTATTGTAAAAAAGATTAAATCTGCACAGATGCTTCATTTTACTAATCTAACATTTACCACAAACTGTGGCAGAAACTATAATGAGAGAAAATATCTTAGATTGTAAGTGAGAGAACCTGGCACACCTGTATTATTTTACTACTAAAATTGACTGCTCTCCCGGCTTCCTCCCAGGGCCGAGTCTAGGTGGAGACGGCTGCGGACATTAGGCATTCAAAGATGGGGGCTCTAGCTGGCTAAGCCAGAGCTCATGGGCAAGTGGTTGCAGGGAAAAAGAGAGAGAGAGAGAGAGAGAGAGAGAGAGAGAGAGAGAGAGAGAGAGAGAGAGAGAAAATAAAACATGCAGAGCTATAATTTCTGCCCTTTCTATGATGTAAAAGTGAAAGGTTCCCTGTTCTTTTTACCTCTATGCAGCATTCTCCATCTGCTGCTGGGAAAACAATCTTAGATCCTTAAATGTGCGATTCTGCAGCCTGGAGAGGCATGCACTGTTCTTTTTCAACTTAGAAAACAGGCTGCACACTGTCTGGTGACACAACAAATGGTAATTGTCATTATCACCACAGACACTATATGATGCAGTAAAGGTTCCCCTTCCAAATGGCACCAGCACACACCAATGTTAGTTCTAAGACCCCAGTTGGCAGTTTTGAGAGAATGAATTTCACTTACTACTAAGTAATTCTGCTGTGCCTATACATACAATCTCCTATTTGGAGTTTAACAACAGACCTTATTTCTCTCTACTCCCCCACCTGTCTTCTATTCACATCCATGGAATCAAGGATTGGTACAGAGGTAGCCATTACTTATTTTTTGGCTGTGATATAAACAAAATGAATGCGGGGGGAAGAGCATGATAACTAAATAAGAAACCTTGGATCTTAAAGCTCTGATTGAGTTGTTAGGAATAAGAACCACTGGAGATCTAGTGCACAACACGTAATAATAATGTACTATATATACCTGAAAGTGCCTGAAAAAGTACACAGCAAATGTTCTTCACACACACACACACACACACAAGCGTGAATGACGGATATGGTAACTACACTGATTAAATCATTCCACAGTACATATGTATATCAAAGCACCACACTACACACTGTAGGTATAACCAATTAATATTTGTCAATTTAAAAAAGAAACAGAAGTCATATTTTTTTCTTATGCCTTAAAATTTTTATGTAAGGGACCAAGGGGGTTTTAACATCCATTTTTGTATCTTCAGACTTGCTTCCCTGAAGAAACATGATTTTTCTTGCTGGGATCAAACCCAGAGCCCTAGACATGCTAGAAAAGTGCTATACCTGAGTTACATACCCCTCATATATATTCTTGAAGATAATGATACCAAATGTCCACATTGTAGTGCTATGTATTTTAATAAATAAACCCAAGAAATTTAAAGCAAGGAACAAATTTAGAGTGGTATGTAATTTCACAATAAAGGGGTTCAAAATAATAACCGGACAGTTTTCCTTCCTTTGTTGAAAGAGTTGTTCCTTTAAAAGAAAGCAAAGTGATATTTTCTTTTTTCTGGTGCTTCTGACCTGGTATTCAAATGAAACCTATGACAAAAGACTTATGTGTATAAGATTTTGATTTTGCTCTATGAAGATGCTGTTAAAACCATATAACAACAAGAAGTGCTTGCTCCTATTTTATATAGATCAACCTTATTCACATTTCAATAAACTAATTTAAGCCATGGTGCTTAAAAAATGGATCTTTTTCTCCAAACACAATAACACACAAGATATAAATAGCCCCTGAGTTCATGCTTCTGAGTTGAGGACAAGATTTTTTTGCTTGTAGACTCTGTACTCTGCCTCATTCACCCAGCAAATGCTGAGGCCTACTGTGGATCAGGCATGGTTTTAGGTGCTGGTGCTGAAGAAACAGTCCTAATCTCAAGGCACTTCCAGAAGATGGTAAATGAATAAAGAATTCATACAGATGTCAGTACAGAAAAACAGGGGTCTATGCAAGTATGAAAGAACAAATCTCCACATTTCCAATTAAACCCTGAATGCCCTCCTCTGGAGCAAGCCCAAACATTCCATGGGGTATCTAGCTCTTGCTAGAGGCTTCCCTGAGGCTCCTCTAACAAGCCCTGCCTCTTGTCAGTTATACCCCTGACTTTAGCTTGGCAAATTCCTACTTGCTTCTGAGCTTGTGTTTCTGAAGGTCTCCTCCCTTATCCAGTGTGTTGTCTGGGCCCTGTACTTAACACTACTTCTTTACAATAATCTACTACCTAGTTCCATGTTGTCTCATCACCACTGCATTCCTAATGCCTGAGTTGAAGTCTGGCACAGGGACAAGAATAAATCTTGGTTTGATGAATGAATGAGAAAAGCTGTGTTCAGGGATAAGGAAAGATAGAACACTGACCAATTGAGTGACAGCTCACCTGCATGGTGGAGGGAGAGAACACAGGCATTTTAAATGGTTACAAAGAAAAAATTTCTAAGAGAACAATTTGTTTTTCTGATAGCATACAGCTTCTGGGAGACACACTGGGAAGTGATGGGCTTTGGACTCATATTGCTGAAATGAAAATGGAAGTCAAATATATACCTACTTCATCAGACATGTGTGACATAAAATGTATCAGATAATACCTGACACAAGGCGGGCACTTGATATGGTAGTAAAATCTAGTCTAATAGAAAACACTATCTAGTCTCTGCCCATGGGAAACTATAGTCCAGCAGGAGAGAAAGAACTACATGGAGGCTAAGAGTCACACAGCTGGTCAGTGCCATAGCGGAGATCTGAACCCAAGTTTCCAATTTTCTCATCTGTGCCCTGAACGACCACACTCAGGTGAGATGTCACCACTGGAGATGGTCTTGAATGTCGCCTTGCAGGGGATAGATGTGCCATGATGGTGGATGTGATCATGGAGATGGTCTTATGATGGAAGCTGGGGATATGCTAGATTTGAGAGGAAGAGAGGAGAAGGGTCAGCAAAGGTCACTAGGACAGAAGTGGCAGAAAGAGGCAGGAGTTGGGAGGATCTCTAGGAGTGGCTGGTCATAATGGTCAGACCTGATGACAGGTGGAACTGCACTAGAGTAGGCACGCTGTCCTTAGCAAACAGGACTCTGGGTACCTGTTAAAGGCTGGTTAAGCACAGCAGCTGGGGTAGTCTGGATGACCATGGGCTGGAGTATGAAAGACGAGCAAGTGCAGCTTTTGAGTGCCAACAGGCCTGCAGAAAGAGGTGAGGGTCCAAAGGGCTGGGCAGGGGCTGGACATGGAAGCAAAGAAGCCAAAGGTCTGTTTCTAGATGGGACTGAAGAGAAGGAGAAGGGAAAGTTTAGGACAGCAGACAGAGAAATGAAGGGTGCCTGAGAGTAAGGCAGAACTGCTAAATCCAGGAGGGCAGATGCTTCCCTTTAAAGTAAGATGCAGAGCATTGGCTGGGTCTGATGAAACAAACCTAATTCCAGCTCCTCTAAGGGTTGAGGCAGGAGGATCCCAAGTGTGAGGGCAGCCTACGCAACTTAGCTGAACACTGTCTCAAAATAAAAAGGGTTGAGGATGAAGTTCAGTGGAGGGCACTGGTCTAGCAGTGTGAGGTCCTGGGTTTAATCCCCAGTACTGGTATTGAGGGGGTGGGAGAATGCAGGGAACTGAGGGTCTTGGCATGTCTGACTAAGATAAAAATGTGTACTCATTCAATGAATGGTATTGGAACCAGAGGTTATCATCTCGAAATCTGCTAAGCTGAAACCTTACCTCCATACTTATACCAAAACAGATTCTAAATGTACCAAAACATTAAAAAAAAAAAAAATACAAAAGCATAAGAAAAAGTTTAAGAAAACTTTTATAATCTTGAATAAAGATTTAGAATGACACAAGATAATCTTGGAGGAAAATTTAGAAAGATACCACTCTAAGGCAAAATATAACTACATAAAAATTCAAGTCTTATATAAAAAAGTACACGAGCCCCCCCCCTCCAAAAAGAGAGAGAGAAACAGGAAAATATATTATAACAAATACGAGAAATAAACGAAAACTATAGAAAAAAACATGATGAATATAAAATATCTTTAATGTGACCCATAACTACAGAGATACCATCTTGCACATATTCATACAAGATTGATGCAGATAAAAATGTGTTCTTCTCAGGGCTGAAGACAGGGTAGCCAGGACAGTAAACTGCTCAGTCTACATTCTTAAAATTTGCTATAGGGTAGATCTGGAATGTTCTACAAAGTTCCATGTGTTAAAGGCTTGGTCTCTAGCCTAATGCTAATTGAAAGTGGTAGGGCCTTTAGGAGGCTTAGATAATTGGGGGCATACCCTTGAAGAGGATATTGGGACTCCAGCCCCTTCCTCCTTTCTCTTTGCTTTCTGGCCACCAAGAGATGAGATGAGCAGCTCCTCTGTCTCAGACTCCTGCCATGATGTACTTGTGCAGCCATAAGAGCAGGGCCAAGTGACCATGGACTGACCACGGACCTCTCAAACTGTGAACCAAATTAAATCATTTTCTCTTACAAGTTGATCATTTCAGGTATTTTGTCACAGTTGACAGAAAGCTGACTAACACATTGCTTCTAGCCTGTGACTCAGTTTCCTACCTCCAAGCCCTTATCCTTTAAGAAGACATAGGTACCATGATATTTACTACAGTATTGTTCATAAAAATAAGTTACAGAATATCCACACTGTGGACTACTATCTGGCCATTAAAAAGAAAAAGAAAAATTTATGTTATGATATGGAATAAAGCACAATGTATTTATTGTGTTAGTGGGGGAGGGAGGAAGAGACTGTAAAAAGATCAGTAGTTACACCGTATCCAAAGTTCATTCCTTCTTTCTTTTCTTTTCTGTTTTTTTTTTTTTTTTTTTTTTTTTTTGGTTATCAGGGACTGAATTTAGGGGCACTTGGCCACTGAGCCACATCCCCAGCCCTATTTTGTATTTTATTTAGAGACAGGGTCTCACTGAGTTGCTGAGCCCTTGGTTTTGCTGAGGCTGGCTTTGAACTTGTGATCCTCCTGTCTCAGCCTCCCGAACTGCTGAAATTATAGGTGTGCGCCACCATGCCTGGTCAAAGTTCTCCTTTATATGATATTACCTGTTGTTCACTGAGGTCTAAAAATACTACACAGAAAATTCCAGAAATAAACAATTCTTAAGTTTCAAATTGCACAATTGTTTTACTATCCTGTTCCAACTAGCCCTGGATGTGAATTGTTCCTTTATCTAGTGTGTGCATGTTGTTATACACCACCTATACCTTAGTCACTTGCTAACTATCTCCATTATCAGATTGACTGTCACAACACATTACTTATGTTCAAGTTGTCCTTATTTTAGTTAAGAATGTCTCTAAAGTGCTAGAACAGTAACATGTAAAGTGCTTCCTTTAATTGAAAAGGTGAAAGTTACCAACTTATTTAAAAAACAATGTATTACAGAATAGATAAACAGAGACAAACCCACATAAATGCAGTTACCTCATACTAGACAAAGGCACCAAAAACACACACTGGAGAAAAGATAGCTTGGAAATCCATATGCAGCAAAATGAAACCAAACCCCTAACTTTCACCATGCACAAAACTCAACTCAAAGTGGATCAAGGACCTAGGAATTAAACCAGCGACCCTATGCCTAACAGATGAAAAGGTATGCGGCAGTCTGGCTGGGCACAAAAATAACCGGGAGGTCACGAGCCACTTGTAGGTTCAAACAGGAACTACTTTATTGCCGGAACCCCACCGGAACACCACCCGAACTCTACAGAAACTCCGGGAGAACCAACGGGAACTCAATGGGAACTCTTGGAGAACTCAACGGGAACTCCAAAGTAGCAGGCATCCGAGGTAGCAGGAGCCGCCTTATTGCTGGACAGCAGAGGTTTATATACACAACTGAATACACAGCTTGTTTCAATTTAGCATCATCCAGTTACAGCAATCAGTCATTATCTTAATAATTATACACAGCTTAACTTAATTATCATCATCTTAATGGCTTGCTGGTGTTACTTCTCAACCACTCCTTCTGGCAAAATGCCAGGCACCATCCTGACTCGGTTGTGGCTCGCAACAAAGGTAGGCTCAAACCTTTATGTCCGATTATGCCCTGATTTCTTTAACAATACTCCTAAAGCGCAAGAAATAAAATCAAGAATCAATAAATGGGATGGATTCAAACTAAAAAGCTTCTTCTCAGCAAAAGAAACAATCAATGAGGTGAATAGAGAGCCTACAGTATGGGAGCAAATTTTTTCGACAAGCACGTCAGAGCACTCATCTCCAGGATATATAAAGAACTAAAAAAACTTAACACCAGAAAAACAAACAACCCAATCAATAAATGAGCTAAGGAGCTGAACAGACACTTCTCAGAAGAAGAAATACAATCGATCAACAAAAATATGAAAAAAATGTTCAACATCTCTAGTAATTAGAGAAATGAAAATCAAAACTAAGATTTCATCTCACTCCAGTCAGAATGGCAGTTATCAAGAATACAAGTAACAATAAGTGTTGGTGAGGATGTGGGGGAAAGGTACACTCATACATTGCTGGTGGGACTGCGAATTGGTGCAACCAATCTAGAAGGCAGTATATAGATTCCTTAGAATGGAACCACCATTTGACCCAGTTATCCCACTCCTCGGTCTACACCCTAAAGACTTAGAAACAGAATACTACAGTAACGCAGCCACTTCAATGTTTATAGCAGCACAATTCCCAATTGCTAAACTATGGAAGCAACTGAGATGCCCTTCAATAGATGAATGGATATAGAAACTATATATATATATACACAATGGAATATTACTTAGCATTAAAAGACAATAAAATTATGGCATTTGCAGGTAAATGAAAAGGGTTGGAGAATATCATGCAAAGAAAAGTAAGCCAATCCCTCCAAACCAAAATTGAATATTCTCTCTGATAAGAGGATGCTGACCCATAATGGTGGGGGGAGGCACTGTGAGAACGGAGGAACTTTGATTGGGCGAAGGGGACATAGGGTAGGAAAGATGATGGAATGAGATGACCATTACTCTAGGAACATGTATGACTGCACATGTGGTGTGACTCTACTTTGTATACAGCCAGAGAAATGAAAAGTTGTGCTCCACTTGTGTACAATGAATTGAAATGCATTCTGCTGTCATGTATAACTAACTAGGACAAATAAAAAAAATAAACTGGGTGAAATAAAAAAATGTATTCTGAAGATACTACAATCTATAATAAATTATTGTTTTTAGATTATAAGGCACTATTATCCTATCTCAATTTCACAAAAACCCCATTCTTGTGATGCTTAGAGAAACTGTGTGGTTAGCCTAAGGTCATAGTCTCAGAATTTGAAAGTAGGTCTTGTGAATTCGGGAGGTTCTCCCTCTCCAGTATGCCCATCTGATACCAACAAGCATACTACTCCCCTTATTGTGAAACATACTTAGGTTGATTTCAGAATCCTAGGTATGAAGAACCATAAAGTTCTACATTAACTCTATAGGGACTAAGTAAAATGCTACTTATAACACAATTTTGTTGATAATAATGACTTTCCTTTAAAATACTTTAAATTTTGTAATGGTAATATAAACATTTCAAACAGCAGAAAAGCAAAAGCACAAAAAGTGGCTAAATCATCAAATCAACATATGCTTCATCTAGTCTATGAATCAATCTGTTAACCCCAAATCTAGACACTTTTATTGGAGTACTGTGGTGTCCAATAAATCTTTATATAACAAAGGTTGCCCTGTCCCAAAGAATTTCTTTACTGGTCTAGCAAAGTAGATTGATACTGGTGTCTTCACTTAAAAGGCAAGAGCAAAAATAATTTATGTATTTTTTCTAAAGTTCTTCAGTGATTTAATGATGGGGCAAGATTTGAGTTCACAGCTTCAGACTTTCTAATTTGCCTCAAATAATGCACAAGGGGATTATCTCTACCTTGCTTTAATTTTTTTCATAGGATTTTCCTGGAATCAGTTCTGAGTTTACTTTGGACTAATAAAGTATTACACTAAGCACACAGAGCAGACAGTATTGGAGTCTCAGTAAATTCCTTAATAGACTCAAAGCAATTGATTTCCTTAAGGTTTATTTATTTATTATTTTTTAAAAACCAATATGGCTGAAAGGGAGAATGCTCAACATTTTTTAATAGCTGTGACTCCTAAATGCTTTCTGTATTATAGAGATATATCTTAGCTCAATGTAACTCTCTGCTTGGGGGAGAAGATGATTGAGAAGAAAGTTCACTTGGTATTCTAAAGAGGCACCATATCTGTTCTGAACTATCTTAATGAGAAATCAATTGAATATCATGGCTATAAGAGGCTCCGACACTGAATACTTAAATATTTAACTAAAACCAATCCTATATATACATGCAAACACACACATACACAGAATAACATGACTGTCTTTCATGTGACTCAAAACATTTTAATCCAGAAACCATTACTTTAAACAGTTCACCTTCCTCTGATGTCCTAGGAAGTATCTTGGGTCACATACTATTTCCTGGGATCCAGCGCAGCTAGAATTGTCTATGTGATACCTTAACTGCCCCAAAAATAAATGCTTGGAGAGAAGCAGACCATTTAAAGTAAAATGCTGTTTTACTGGAAAGGTGAAAAGATAGCTATTGATTTGAGTGACCTCAAAATCCCGATCTTTTCCTCAATTGAGGCTGCTGAGAATTTTCTGGCAATATTTTCCATCACCAGCTGAAAAAAGATTAAGAATGTCCAGTTCCAGTTCCTACTGTGTTCCCAGGTTAGAGTGCTAAGAGTCCTAACATGGTTTTCTATTATGGTACACTCTGAGATCTTAAGTATGAAGTGCCTTGGATTGGCCAATCTAAGGTTTTACAATTAGTTTTCAAAATATACAAATTAAATTAAAACATCTGATTTGATATAATGTTGATAAGGGAAATTCCAACCTAAGTGTGATTTTGAAAACTGCCATAAGCCTATAGTTACTAGAGCAAGTATGTGATCTTTTGATTATGAGGGGTGAGGCATTCATCATATAGTCATGATTAGAAGAGAAGTTGCAGAAGCCAATTATGAATATAAAATCTTCCAACTCTACTCTGGAGAAGTAAATATATGACATATGGGAATAATAAATATTTCTTATTGACACCTAAGAGAAGAGTTCCTGTTTCTTTTAGATTTCAACCCAAAACTGTACAGTAGTACGATCAGAGTAAGGCTGAGAGAGTTTTCTAGGAAATTGGTCTTGGATAATTTCAGATTTCAATCTTGCAAATCAAGTTTCTGAATCTGAGTCCAGGAACCTCCAGATCTGTTATTTAAAACTTTGTCTCTATATGCAGGTGTATCTATCTCTGAAGAAAGAATGAAGAATTTTTATCAGATATAAAGCACTATGTTAAAAGCATGCCTCATTCTCCTTAAGAACACATATATTATTTCATCTATTCATTTTAATGATAGAAAATTGCCCTAAGAAAAGTATCAGAGGAGTATATAAAGATATTTATGACAACATTTTAATAGAAGATCAAGTATACTATTCAATAGTTGGGGAACAGAATAAACACATCATGGTAAGCTACACAATGAAATAACAGAAATCATTTAAAAAAAACCCATGAATCAAAGAGAACTGAGTCATATGAGAAATGTTTGCCATGCATTACATAAAATAAAGTTATAAACCCAATGTGCTGGTAAGGATCCCAAAGAGACCAGAAAAGAGAAGGTCTCTATTTTTGTTCTTGTCAGTGATGCAAGCAGGTTGAATGTGTGTCACAGGCAACACGTGCAAGTGATATGAAATTATTCTGATGCCAGCATGACCCAAGCCTCTGCAAGGAAACAATGGAGCCACGTGCTACCTCAGGAAGGCTGTAACTCTGGAAGTCTTCAGAATGGGTTACAGGGTAACATTTTCACAAAAGCATGCATTTGTTGAACTGGAAATGAGAAGTGAGATAGTCTAGTGAGAAATGTACCTGACTATAATTTAGGATCTATTCTCATTAAAGGTGGGCCCCACTAACAATACATAATCGGAGAAAGAGAAAATCACCATTTTGCAACCATTAATTTAAGAATTGATTCAGGCAAAGTTACATTAATGGCTTTGAAAACCATTTGGTGAAAGGCTGTTGGGGAACAGATTTATTAATTACACAGAGAAAAAGGACACTTACAGTGGAAATATCCAGTCAATTCCACTCTTAACAAATGACCAAACTTAGTACCTACCAATAATGGTACAACAGGCATTATGGGTCTCCTGATAAAATGCGATGGGAAGAACACCTTATTACCTAAGCAGGTTCCTTGCCATGTGCTTATTCTCAGTATAACAACAGAAACAATCTAATAAATTTGGATTGTGGAACATTATGGACTAAATATATCAATGTCATGAAAGTTAAAAAAACTGCAGGAGAACACTTCTATGCTTAAGAAGACTAAAGAAACATGACTATAAAATTAATCCTTAATTCTTACATGAATTCTTAATTAGAAAAAATGAATAAATAATAGAACCAAGCTAAAAAACCTATGATCTTAGTTTGCTTAATCAATGATGTAAATTCAATCCTCTGACACTGGGGTTCCCCTGTCCTTTGGGTTTGGCTAAGTTTGTTCCTAAAATGTCAAGGGTCCAAACACAGACTCAGTCTTGAACTTGAGTCCCAGCCCTGAAAGTCACTGTGTTTCTGAGCAAGTCACTCAGCTTATAAAGCCTCCTCACCAAGTTTCCTCTTTTAAAAAACATTTGATACAGTCCCTTCCTCCTGAGAATATTCACTGTGCTTCAGTACTAATTTCCTCTCTTAGTAGAAGCCTCGGCACAGTGCATCTCTCAGAGGAGATACATTTGCATTAATGTGGATGGTGACACTGAACTTTATGGGGACATATTGTACTGGCTTTGGAAATAGCTTTCTTCTATTTCTATTGGAATAATTTGGCTCTTAATTTTATATAGTGATGCTGACTCAATTCTCTGTCTCTTGCTGTACAGTTTCTAAGAAACAGTAAAAAAAATCCACATAAAATAATTTATAATATATCAAAATATTGACAGGCTCTAATGTCTACAGTTATCTGTGGGCATGATTTATTATATGCCTTCCACCATTATAACTTGGCAATTAGGAAATATTGATAAATGCAAACGTATTATTGATGTCAATTAAAAAAGCACAAGATTGATGAGCGTTCCCAGATGCTTTGACACAAGCAGTTAGAGAGTAATACCCATTAACACACATCTAACCACTATAAATGCAAAGAAATCAGGCTGCTAGGAGACAAAGGATGCTTTAGTGTTAAGTTAGATTATTTAAACACAGGTAGTCAACAGGAATATCTAACAGAAACTCAAAGTCCCACAGAAAAAACACAAGAGTCCTCTTTGGTGATTCATGGCAAGACAGGCAAAGAGGTGGAATCTAAGAATTTGACAATCTTGGCTAAAGTGTGGGTCAAGGAACTGCATTGATCAGGTGTTGCCTGATCATATAAGTAAAAAGCATATGCCACACCAGAATCTAAAAAAAAAAAAGGTAATATTTAGGATAGCATCTTAGAATATACTTGAATATTTGTAGGACCTGAACAAAGTCTTACTAACTTACTTTACACGTATAATAATCAAGGTTCCATTCTCTCTGTATAGTGAAGAGGAAGGACTTGGGCCTGGGTTACTGAGAAAATGGATATATTAGGGACTAGGAAGAGAAATCTGTTTAAGCAGGGAAGATAACAATTCAGTTTTGGTCATGATGGGTTTCCAGTGCTGGTAAAACACCATATGCAAATATTTACTAGACATAAAGGCCAGCATTTTGCATGAAACGGACCAAAGATGAAGTTTCAAAGAGGAGATATGGTACAAGAGTTGTAAAGAAGAATCAGAATTCAAAATGACTGACTGGCTTAGTGATGAGGAGGTCTTTCCTTTTATATAGCAGTTGCACTTGTGTAGGGAACAAGCTAGCTTTAAAAAAAATTAACCAACATCTACTGTGTGGGAGAATTCTATGAGGCACCATGAAAGGCAAGGCAGCTTGCCCTTGTCCATCTGGGAAGGTCAGTCTCTCCCATTAAAACCTGGGGAGGGCCACACAGAATAGTAAGAAACAGGATTCTCATTCAGAGCTTCAGATGGAATCAACCCCTGCCTACACAAATCACATTCCTCTCTCTCTCACAAGCAGTGTAAAGTCAGCAAAGAGTTAAACTGGTTCTCAATTCGGAGTGGAGTTTCGGTATAAAGGACTGTCCTAAGGTTCATGTGCCTCTGGTTCCCTCCCTCCCAATTCCCCTGCCAATTCTTAATCTTCCTTAGAATGTTCCAAGAGTAGTTAGGTTAAAGTCAACCTTCTAATGTTATATGGGTTATTCTGACATACTAAAGACACACATTATAATAATTAAAACTATAGATACCAGCAGTGTTTACAAGAATGTGCCAAAATTAGAACTCTTATGCTCTGCTGTTGATAATATAAAATGTTGCACCCGTTTTGAAATAATCTGGTGGCTCCTCGAAGAGTAAAAAGGTAGTCATCACATGACCTGACATTTATACTCCAGAAACTTGTACATAAATGTTTCATGGCAGCAGCATTCATTAGAGCAAATAAGCAGAAACACCCCAAACGTTTATCATGTGATGACAGGTAAATGAAATTCAGTATATACACACTGTGGAATATTACTTGGCATTAAAAAGGAATCAAGTACTGACACATTATTAGAACACAGATGAAACTTGAAGACACTGCACTAAGTGAAAGAAGCCAGTTACAAACAAATTCCATTTATATGCAATGTCCAGAAAAGGCAAATCCATATATAGAGAAAGTAGCTGATGCTTGGCAAGAGATAGTGAAGAGCAGTCTGGGGAGAAATGGGGAGTCCCTGCTATGAGTATGATGTTTCCTTCTGGGGTAATGAAAATGCTCTAAAATTGATTGTGATGATGGATGCATAACTATAAAAATCATTGAACTGTGTACTTTAAGTTGGAAATTTTTATAATATATAAGTTATGTCAATAAAGCCATTATTAAAATTGTAAAATACATGTTCCTGTGAAATTCACACAGTATTGTTCTTCTATCCCCAGCCTGGAATTGTCACAGAGATTTTCTTCAAAGTGCTAGACATTGAGTTCTTGGGGAAAATCAGAGTAGGTAATTACTAGACTATTTTCTAAAGAAAATGTTGTTGCACTGGTCCGGCCAACCCATCCAATTAAGCTCCACACATAAAGTTCCTTTGAAGGCTAGGACATTTGGCTCGGTACATTAGTATTTGTCATAGGGGTGACTCCCCCCAACCATCACTCTGTTCTGCTTCTACAGGTCTCCTGCTCCCAAGACAATCTGAGACTTGATGCTAAGAACAGGCTGTGCTGTTCAAGTCTGCTGACAGTTCCAGAACAGACCAGTATGGAGCATACTTATAACAATCTTGAGCAGATTTTACAAATATCTTTCCTAGTGAAAAATCATTCTTTTCTCTCCATACATTCCCCTGGAAAGGACAGAAAAGTATGTGACCCCCTCGATAATTTCACCTGCACTTGGAATCTGGCTTGGGAAAATTCTTGCTAGCAAGAATATTGTGGATGTTCTTGTTGCCAGTTCTTTCGTGACAAGCCTGTGCTCAGAAATACAGGATGAACAAGCTACACTTTGCACAGGGCAACCCACAGTTGCACTAAAAAACACCTCCCAAAGGACTTTAAATAACTTCTCCCTGGGATGAAAACTCCATTCTTGAGGACATGTCTCTGCCATTCTTTTTTAAAAAAATTTTTTGTAGTCATAGGTGGACACAATACCCATGAGCCATAACCCTAGCCCCTCTGCTATTCTTTCCACACTAATTGTTAATTCTACCTGGCTATTAAGAATGCTGTTTTGCAATATCATCCTGAATCCCAAAGAGGGTCACTGGGAGTCTGCACTCTATCCTGATGAGGGGAAGCACATGGTTATCAAAATTTAATTAATTTATAAGAGAATTTATACACTGATCTCTGTAAAAGTACAACAGAGTAAAAAGAATCACTGGAACAAAAGTTTAGAGAGATTCAGAGATCAGGAATGGTCATCACAAGAATCAAAGACAACCAGCCCACAGAATGGCTCTGGAAGGCATGTACTTTGTTGTGCAGAGCTGAAGGGGGCTCAGTGTACCCAGTAGGGGTCCTTCCCATCTTATGTAAATTACAGGTTCTTAACTGTGGCTGCATCCTGTAATCACCTGGGGAGCTTCAGAAATATTGATGCCTGAGTCCCACTTCCAGAGATTAACATTCAATTGGTCTGGAGTGGCCTGGTTACTGGGATTTGTAAAAGCATCCCAGGTGGTGCTAAAGTAGAGTCAAGGTTGAGAACTGCCAGCATAAGGTGAAATGTTTTTTGTCTTTTGAAAATCTTATTAAAGGTCAGGTAGGCTTTGGTCCTCCCACTAAGACAGTGAAAAAGTCCAGTTGTATAGGACCTGAAGTATCTGAGAGTAAATGAGTTCAACATAGATTTTTGACATGGCATGCACTGGTCCTCACTTAGTTTATTCTTGCTTTCAAGGAA
The DNA here is from genome assembly GCF_048772815.1 of Callospermophilus lateralis. NCBI lineage: Eukaryota > Metazoa > Chordata > Mammalia > Rodentia > Sciuridae > Callospermophilus > Callospermophilus lateralis. The sequence goes on from NC_135310.1 coordinate 142,639,071, forward strand.
AGGGGACAGCAACCAGGCAAGCCCTGGTCTTGCATGCTGAAGAGTCCAGTAGTATAGGTGTGTGGGTGGGCCTCTTTCCTGTGCAGGCCCAAATTTTAGATCCCTGACCATAGCCTGGAAATGAACTAAAGCCTGTAACTGACATCAACTGTGAGTTGAATTGCTCATGCCACAAACTCTCTTCCTTCTGAGTTGGTCATTTGCTGTGGACATAATCCTCTTTGCAGCCTCTGCTCAGCTCTGGGGCTGACCTTCCAGCTTACCTCTTACACTGTGCTGCTCTAGAACGAACATTCTGTCTTTCCCATCCCACTAGTAGCAATCCTCTGAAGCTCTGGGAGTCACTGTACCTCATTTCTTTGGTGTTCCTAAGGATCCAAGACATGGAGACCGGGCAGTCAGGAGTCATGGAGCTGTGGGCACCTTTCTCGGAAATCTATTCTTTGACTGAAGAAGTCACTGGCTCTCAGTTGAAAGTGATTAGCCAAGGTTAGAAAGTATATCTAATTCAAATTTATATGAAATTCTTTCTATTAAAGTGCAATTAAAGCATCTTACTATGAGGCAACATGGCATGGTGATGGTGTCCACAGCTCAAATTTTGGCACTGATCTTTAGTTCCTGTTGAATCTCTAGCTTAACCCCTCTGAGCTGATTTCTAAGCTTTCCTGAGCTTCAGTTTCCCTATCTGTAAAATGAGAAGGGCTTGCAAAATTATATACATGAAATGATCCAGGCCAGCTGCACCTGATGTATAGCAGGTGATCAATGAAAAGTTAATCCCTCTGTGTCCAGAGTCAGGTAGTAGCCATAGGCAGAATTCATTTTTGTAGGCTCTTAATCAACCTCTAATTTAATTTTCTATATAAACCTGAACTTTCATAATCAATTTCTGACATTTCTGAAGTCACACAAATAGGGTTCTTCTATAGGTAAAGGTGAGTAAATTACATTGTGTTGAGGTTTGTTTATTCCACTTATATTCCGTGAAGCTCCAGGGAGGAACTGAGTGGCAAGGGGAGTCTGGTTGAATACACAGTACATGGTTTTTCAACTTGCCTCTGATGCTCTACTCATGGTGGGCAGGCTGATATATCTTAACTTCCAAACTTCCTGTGGCAAGACCTAGGAGGAATATGAACTTTGTATGCCATCCTAATAGGCTGCTGAAAGATGATTTGGGCAATGGAAGAAGGGCCATACAGTCTGACTCAGCAAACTGTATATTTCATTCAGATCTTTGGGCAACAATTACTTGCCAAAACAGGTCTTTCCAAAGTGGCCTTGGCCACCTCATCCTCCTATTTCTCCCCAGTTTTCCCAAGAAAATATGAGCAGATTATGTGTTAGTCAGCTTTCTGTTACTCCTAGGTCAGATATTCAATTTAAAAAGGGTTTATTTTAGTTCTCAATTTTGGAAGTCTTGGTCTATGGTTGTTGACTTGTTGCTTTTGGGCCTGTATTAGAGAAAAACTGCTCACTCAACCAGGAAGGAAAAAAGAAAAAAGAGAAGGGGACAGGGTCCCACAATCCACTTTGGGGACACTCCCTCGAATTAACTTCTTCCCATTAGGCCTTGCCTCTTAAAGGTCTTGCCACCGCCCAACAGCACCAAACTGAGGATCGAGCCTTGAACACGTGGGCCTGTGGGGGACAATCAAGACCCAAAATAAAGCAGATTGACATAAATTTGTATGCATGTCATAGCTGCCAATTGTCTCCAAAGAGAGCACTATTATAATTAGTTATGGTTCTAATTATTGTTCTATGGTATGAATAGAATGTTGTTAGTTTAAGACTTTTCATTTTGCTGATAAAGGTTATTCTTAGATACACTAAATGACAATGAGCTACTACAAAGAAATTCAAGTATGTATAATTCAGTCTTTTGAAATTACAGCATGCAATTTACCTGGAAAAGTTTTCTAAGCACTATCAGTATATAGGGCACTATGATAAGTATGGGGACAGACAGGACAGACCCTTGTCCAAGGAGACAAGGGCATACAACCCTAATGAACCAAGAAGTCAGACAAGAAACTCTCATTATTTGTCTACCTCTGTGGAGGCACGTGTTTAAACATATGCACATGAAACCTGTCCTTCATCTACCAGTCGAAAACAAGTTCCTCAAACACAGACTATTAGCTTCTTCCCCCATGGCCTGGTACAGTCTGCTCTCCATATCCATGGATTCCCCCATCTGTGGATTCAACCAACTGTGGATCAAAAACATTAAAAGAAAAAGAAAAAAAGGAGATTTGTTCTGAAAAGATCAGAATTTCTTGTTGTTATTCGCTAAACAATATAGTCTGACAACTACTGAAATAGCATTTTCATTGTATTTCGTATAATATAGAGATGATTTAAAGTGTACAAGAGAAAGTGTAGAGTCATATGCAAATAATACACCATTTCAGATAAGGGACTTGAACATCCAGTGTTTGGTATCCTTGGCAGGTGGCAATGTCACAGAACCATCCCTGGCAATACCAAGGGACCACTGTTAACATGTTCCGGAGGACATTCTGTGTTGTCTAGGAATGCAGATACAAGCAGAATTTCATCCAAGCTCTGATAAGACACACACTGTTGATCAGATTAGTCTATAGACATGAGGGAGGTGAAAAGATGTGGAATCAGATCTGTCCACCTGTACTGTCTGCTGTTTTGAATAGCTGCTTACGAGGACCATTAATGGTTCCTTGTCTTGCCTCGTCATCACCTGAACTTGAGGATGCCTTGATGAACTTGATGAAGGCATCCTTAGTTTTTAGTTCCAACCACTAGTTTGCTCTACCTGCTGAGATTATTTTCCTATAGCCTTTCCTTCATTTTATTGCCCAGCTGTCTGTAATCTAATGAGAATATTTAAAATAAGAAAGATTATGTGGACTGAATTTCTGCTTGGCCCTCCCAATTGTACTTGATGGATACACTTTTATCAGCGTGTGATAAATATTTCATAGTGAAACTGTTACTTGGAATTTAGGTACCAAAGAGCCTTTGGGAAAGTTGGACCTATATCACATCAAGTGTCCTATGTGGAAAGCCTACAGCTCAGCAGGACAACTATGCAGTACAGAGAAGAATCACCAAAAAACACACTGGCAGGGGCTCCCAACCTGCACATGTAGAGGTCTGAGACCAAACTGGGAATATCTCCATAAGATCGATTTCAGCACTTGAGTTTTAGAAAAATGTACTGAAATAACAGTTTGCAGCACAAAGCTGTGACCGTCTTTCACTTACAGAAAACTTACCAGGGTGCGTCACAAACACAGCCATCCATTCTCCCTCACATCCCTACACAGTGCACAATTATGCCCAATTTACAGAATAGGAAAGTGAGTTCCACACGGTCATTTGAAGGATTAGAAACTACAATCTGACCCTAGTCCTGTGTCTTTCCTGCTTCCCAGTGGGATATGACAAAATACAAAGAAAGAGTTCCACAGGCTCATTGCATCTGGTTGGAATTCACCTCACACCACGTCTGCTTTTCAGTTTATTCGGGTTGTGAGGGGGGTCAATACATTAATTCTAGGAGACGTCCACAGCTTCCGTTCTGGTACCTGAAATGGCTACTTCTTGAGGATAACACTACAGCTTTGCTGTTTTTAGAGGGTGCTGATAGACACAATCCAATCTCACTTGGTGTTCACAAAAATACTAAGTGGACCTTTCCCCCACATTCTTGCCAACATTTATTGTCATTTGTATTTGTGATAATTGCCATTCTGACTAGAGGGAGATGAACTCTTAGTGTAGTTTTAATTTGCATTTCTCTAATTGCTAGTGATGTTGAACATTTTTTCATATATTTATTGACCATTTGTATTTCTTCTGTGAAGTTGCATGGCCAACCAAACTTCCCAGAGCATCTTTACAGCTGTTCCTAAATCCACCGGGTTTCAAATGGCAGCCCTCTCCCTTCCCCTCCCCCAACTTTGTCCTATCCAAAGTTCCTCTATTCCTCCCATGCTCCCCGGTGTCCCCATTATGGACTAGCATCCACATATCAGAGAAAACATTCAGCATTTGTTTTTTAGTAGTTGGCTCGCTTTACTTAGCATTGTATTCTCCAGCTCCATCCATTTACCTGAAAATGCCATGATTTTATTCTCTTTTAATGCTGAGTAACATTCCATTGTGTATACATACCATATTTTCTTTATCCATAATACATCTATTGAAGGGCATCTAAGTTGGTTCCACAATCTAGTGATTGTGAATTGTGCTGCTATAAACATTGATGTGGCTGCATCACTGTAGAATGCTGTTTTTAAGTCCTTTGGGATAAACTGAGAGGTGGGATAGATGTGTTAAATGATGGTTCCATTCTAAGTTTTCTAAGGAATCTCCATACTGCTTTCCAGATTGGCTGCACCAATTTGCAGTCCCACCAGCAATGTATGAGTGTGCACATCCTCACTAACACTTATTGTTGTTTGTCTTCATAATAGCGACCATTCTGACTGGAGTGAGATGAAATCTCAGAGTAGTTTTGATTTGCATTTCTCTAATTGCTAGAGATGTTGAACATTGTTTCCTATATTTATTAATTGTATATCATCTTCTGAGAAGTGTCTGCTCAGTCCTTGGCCCATTTATTGGTTGGGTTATTTGTTTTTTTTGGTGTTCAGTTTTTCGAGTTCTTTATATATTCTAGAGATTAGTGCTCTAGCTGATGTGCATGTGGTAAAACTTTGTTCCCATACTGTAGGCTCTCTATTCACCTCATTGATTGTTTCTTTTGCTGAGAAGAAGCTTTTTAGTTTGAATCCATCCCATTTCTTCATTCTTGATTTCATTTATTGTGCTTTGGGAGTCTTGTTAAGGAATTCAGGGCCTAAACCAATGTAAAAAAGATTTGGGCTTACTTTTTCCTGAATTAGGCACAAGGTCTCTGGTCTAATTCCTAGGTCCTTGATCCACTTTTGAGTTTTGTGCATGGTGAGAGATAGGGATTTATGTTCATTTTGCTGCATATGGATTTCCAGTTTCTCAGCACCATTTGTTGAAGAGGCTATTTCTTCAAGGTATGTTTTCGACCTTTGTCTAATATGAGATAATTGCATTAATGTGGGTTTGTCTCTGTGTATTTTATTCTGTACTCATACATTGCTGGTGGGACTGCAAATTGGTGCAACCACTCTGGAAAGCAGTATGGAGTTTCCTCAGAAAACTTGGAATGGAACCACCTTTTGACCCAGTTATCCCACTCCTCAGCACATACCCAAAGGACTTAAAATAAGCATACTACAGTGATGTGGCTACATCAATGTTCATGGCAGCTCAGTTTATAATAGCTAAGCTATGGAACCAACCTAGGTGCCCTTCAACAGATGAATGGACAAAAAAATGTGGTATATATACGAAATAGAATATTACTCAGCTATAAAGAAGAATGAAATTATGGCATTTGCTGGTAAATGGATAGAACTGGAGATTATCATGCTAAGTGAAATAAGCCAATACCAAAAAAACCAAAGGCTGAATGTTCTCTCTGATATGTGGATGGTGACTCACAATAGGCTGGAGGGAGGAGTGGAGGTTCACCAGATTGGACAGGGGGGAGTAGGGGGAAGAAAGAGGGCATGGGAATGGGACAGTAGAATGATTCAAACATAACTTTCCTATGTTCATGTATGAATACATGACAGTGTAACTCTACATCATGTACCACCACAAGAATGGGAAGTATACCCCATGTATGATATGTCAAAATGCATTCTACTATCCTGAATAACTAAAAGGGACAAACAAAAAAGAGTAGTGGTCCATAGCACAGAACTTTCACACCTCAGAATACTGTGAATAGAAGGGATGAGGATCCTGCTCACATGGCAAGCCACAGCCTCAACTAGAACCAGCCCTGAGCTCCAGTTAGACCCTCTGTTTTCTGTGCCTTCCCACCTAGCAGCTTGCCTTTACCAAGCAGTAATAGAGTGCTTACTTCAACTGAGGCACTGGGAAGCCATGGCAAATGACAAAACAGCCTTGTCTTTCCAGAAGCGGATACACTAAGGGCAAGGATGAGTTAGAAAACAACATGATAAATTCTGTACAGTGAATTCACATTTGATTGCTTTGGTGACCCAGAAAATGAAAAAAATTTCCCCAGGCAAGAAAGGGGGAGGAAAGGAACTGAAGGCCTTTTTTCTAAGGAGTTGGTGAATAGAGAAACGGGTTCATTGGTGTGCAGTGTCCCTCATAGAGTGCTAGGTTGAATGGGTATGGAAGGTCCAGCCTGCAAGGGTCCTGCAGTCAGTTGAAGAAAGGCTCATAGTCATTAAGCAACTGGCAAAGGCTGGGCATACACTATGAGTGCCATGGAACAGGCTACACATGGTCCAGAAACTGATGGGTAGAAGCCACTTCCTTAATGGTTTCCTAAACTGCCCAGGAGGGAAGTGTGGCCATTGTTTTGGAGGAAAACAAATGGACTGAGTTTCAAAAATTATATCCGGTAGGAAAAATAACATTGTGAAAAACATGAGCAGCCATATACTTTAAATAACAGCTAAGAGTTATTTAAAAAGCAAAATACCAGTTTGGCTCTGCTAATAGAAGCTGATTCAAAGCCTCATTCTTTCTCAGAGGCTCCGCTGGATCTTAGGGAAGGAAAGCTCATTAGCAAATGAGCAATCTACGCCCTGTCACCTGAAGGAGAGGGCAGCCCCTGCTTCACAGCCCACAGACTCCCTGAAGTCACCATGATCCTTGTAACATTCTTGCCCTCACTGAGTGTTAAAAGCATTCACAAAGTGTAGCCAAAGGCTTTTTTCAACTAGGCCTTGCTGCTGAGGCTGACTGTGAAAAACCCACATTATATAACTCGGCATTACGTAACCCAGCTACTCCCCCAAGTGCAACACAACAAATTGCCTGTGAACCTGAGCAGTCAGCGATAGAAGTGGCCAGTGACAGAGCTCACCCTTCACCAACACTGCCAGGCGTATTTAAGAAGCATTATTATTCACTTTCAGAATTGGAGAACATCAGGCCTGAAAAGGACCTTTGAGGTCCATGGAGCAAACTTCTCCTGACCCATAGGAAGAAGCTGCCATGTTGGCTGGCAGCCAGTGAATGAGTACTTTTTGAGCCTGTCTGGCATGCCCACGTCGGTGTAGGCAGTTCTGGAAAGCCCTGACTTATGTGCAAAATAGAATAACCTGCTGACAGACACCCAAGTCCAATCTCAGAAGGCAGTGGATACAGTGGATTCAAGAAACAATTCCTGTCTATTAGGGATCCTACTAGAAATCGATGTGCCCAATTCCTTACTTTTTACAGGTGAGGCCTGAGGGCCATGGAGTTCCTGGCTGCTGCTAATCTGTGGTGGGTTTTGAAAGAAAATCCTTCTGACCTGTGGGTTGATGCTATTTTCACTCCACTGAGGAGGTGAGATGGGTGGGAGTGGAGGGAGAGAAGTGTTTCTTGGGCTTTGTGAAGTGAAAATGCTGAGAAATGGAAAATACTTAAAATATTGATTTAATTCTATGCTGGCATTATTTGATAAAACTAAGATCACAATAGAATTTTTAGAGTTCTTTCATTATTCATAACTGACCAATCTAGGAAATGACAGCCTTAATTACCAGACTGGGGAAGACAAAAAAATTTTGAAGCTTCACTTGCCACTGGTATTTCAATAACATACCAAATACAAAATTAACTTAAGAATGGTAGGGCCAGGGGTGCAGCTCAGTGGCATGGTGCTTGTATAGCATGCACGAAACCCCAGGTTTGATTCCCAGCCCTGCAGGTTGGGGTGGAGGGATGGTATTCCTTTGCCTTTAGTAGTAGACCTCAGTGATGATGTTTTTAGAAAGATCATATATCAGGACCAAGCATGGAGAGCTCCTGAAAAGTGTTTAAATTGAGGTACATCTTGCTCAAAATCTTTTTTTCTTTTTTCACCTACCATTCCTATTACATCTGAGAGGCAAAATGCAATCAAACAAGGCAAAAAAAGAATAAAAAACACACCCAGCTTTTTACACTGAGAGATGTATAAAGTAGAAAAATCTTCCCAAATATTATGTAGGAAACTCTGCTGCGCATGTATACAGGTGAAAATCTATCCAGTCGGAACAGAAAATTTAACTGTAGACATCAAGTGCTCAGGAAATTAGCCCATCTCCTCATGTACACTCTGGCATGGAGGTCACTGCCTCCATGCCATCTCTAAGGACCCAGGGCTGAAGCACAAATTAAGGTAAACAAGGGGAGTCCCTTTTACTGCCTTCCTAAATATGTGACACTGCTCCTTTGTCTCTGCATAAGCGTGACTGGAGTCAACTCCAATTACTTGAAAGGACAAGCCAAGCAACGGGGCATCAAAAGGTTTCCATTGAAAGGTACTCGGTGATAGCCTGTCAGGAAAAGCACAATTGGAGCTGCAGCCTTCAGATCTACGGGGAGATTCTGAGCAAAGACTTCTTAAATAGGGTGGCTGAACTTTAAGATTTTCTGAGCGTCGTTTTATTTTCTCTTGATGGCAAGAGTTTTTTGAGAAAGGATAAAGGAGCATGGCCTCTAGAAATCACACTATTCATGAGCCTGCAGAGGGTAAGCTGCTACCTCTAATAAGAGTTCTAAATGAACACTCAGAAAAAAGAAACGCTCATCTTGCCGCCTTCTCTCATCTTCAGGCTCCTGTTTGCCTCTGTCAAGATGAGGCCACCCAGAGTATGACCCTGCTTCTGAGAGCAGCTCACAAGTGCGAATAGATGCGGGCCCACCATTCTCCTAACTGTGCATCCTTGGAGAATTCCTCAAACATGCCTCATCTGAATTCCTCACTTAGAAAATGAGGATAATAGTGTCTTTCTCATAAGGCTGTTGTTAGAGAAACTGTGCAGTACAGCGTCTGTGCATAGACAGGGTACAAGGAAGAAACACTGACATCTATCATTGCCACCACTGCCATCACCATCCTCCTCCTCAACATTAAAACTATGCCTCATGGATATGGTGAATTAGAAATATAAGCACATCACTCGGCTCATGAGGAAAAGCAGTATCTGAGCTGAGATCAACACTTCTGTAGATTCTTTCCTATGAAACCAATGAGCTTTTGGTGCCAGAGGTGATAATATCTAGGTGTTGAAGGTATAGCTCAAAGACAGAGGGCTTGCCTAGCATGAGCAAGGCCCTGGGTTAAATTCTGAGCACCCCCCAAAATAAAAATAAATAAGTAAAAGCAGTAATATCTGTTTCTAGTGTGCTTCAGAAGAATATACCAGTTCTTTACAGCTTTCCAGAAAAAATGTCTGTCATGATGAAATGGCAGACTGATAGATTTCATAATAAAAATTCCCCAATGAAACCTTTGCAAAAATGTTCTATACAGAGTATCACTGTAACTTTCTTCATGATCTCTGCTATACATGGAAATACAGTAAAAAAGTTTTGTAGCCAGATGCAGTAGTGCATGTCTGTAATCCCAGTAATCCAGGCCAAGGCAGGAGGATAGCAAGTTTGAGGCTAGCCTCAGCAACTTAGTGAGATCCTCAACAAGTCAGCAAGATCTTGTCTTGAAATATAAACAGGGTGGGGGGTTGGGGCTGGGATTACAGCTCAGTGGTAGAGTGCTCGCCTTCCACACATGAGGCACTGGGGTTGATCTTCAGCACCACATACAAAATAAATAAATTAATAAAAATAAAGCTACTGTGTCCCATTTACAACTAAAAACAATTATTAAAAGAAAAAAAGGGGGGGGACTGGGCGTGTAGCTCAGTGGAAACGCACCCATGGTGGGTTCAATCTCTAGTACCACAAAAAAAAAAAAAAAAAGAGTATTTTGTACATGAAAGATACAGATGTATGGTATCTTCTAGAAAAGAAATAGAAACTTGTTTTATGCACAACCTTGGAGGAAATAAACAAATTTAATAGACGATTTCCAATCAAATGAGAAGTATCCTTTCTATAGAATTACCAACTGTAGAAATGCTGTTACCCTGCATTTCAGTATTGAGAGGAAGGGAATTAAATTCTAGTATGAAGAGGTCTTTTCATAGCTGCAGTGGAACTACATATTGAACAGACTAAAAAAATGAATGTCAGCCAGGGTGTGGTGGCACATACCTGCAATCCAAGTGACTCAGGAGGCTGAGGCATGAAGACTGAAAATTCAAGGCTAGCCTCAGCAACTTAGTGAGATTTTGTCTCAAAACAAAACAAAAGGGGTGAGAATGTAGCTCAGCGGTAGAGCACCCCTGGGTTCAATCCCCAGTATAATAATAATAATAACAATAATAATAATATTAATAATAATAATAATTTTTTAAATATAAAAAACAATACCCCCCTCAAAAAAAAAAAAAAAAACAAAAAACAAAAAACAAAAACCCAAAAAATCAAAAAACCAAAAAACAAAACCCCAAAGGTCACACACAGGCCAAGCTATGCAACTAACAACCATTCTCAATGCTCTGCTTTCTTAAAAATTTTGAAAGAGGCTAGGAGATTTTTTTATTATTATTGAAAAACTCCATATATAGAAAAGACATAGACTCAATTATGGGGCAACTTAGGCCTTGAGGATTTTTATTGAGGTCCAAGACAGATTTACATCTCTTCTGCCTCTAATTGTTTACTATTACCTCTTAAATACGTAGACTGGTCCTTTGGTTTAATCTTAGTTGATCTATGTAGGCACAGAGGAGAATGCTGCTAAGACTGGCTTCTAAACTCTATTTCTGGTCTATTAGATGAGAGAGTAAAAGGGATCTAGAACCTAAAAGAGCCAAAATGAGAAAAAACTTCTACAAGGTTCTTGTAGAACTCTCAATTCCATCCTAATCCTGCCTCCCAAGAGCTTATCAAGTCAATTCATAATTACATGGCACAGAGTAGGTACTCAAAAAATCTCAAGGGAAAGGTATCACGGGTATGAAACTGCAAGACACACAATGTCTTTGACTGATTTAGTGAAGTGTGTTGAAGGTTGCTCAGAAGTCAGCCAGGGAACAGGGAGAAGTTCAACTAAGAAGAAATGAGTACTAGCATTCACATGGGGCCCAGGAAAGCATTTTAATCCTTCTCTTGCCTGTAAGTTATCACATTACTGTTCTTCAACTACTATTCATTTTGAGAAGAAAATGCTCTGATCAGAAGATGATCTGCTCTAGTACTGGTAACATATTGTCTACCAGGAATGAAGAAGGCTAACAGAGGAAGTGCCAGGAACACGAGAGAAATAATGCAATTTCTTGAATTTCCTGGTAGTTGAAGTGTTGTACTAAGACAAATTTTTGGAATCTATGATAGTATAAATGCTGGCATACAACTTTGCTCATCTATAATAGCCAAAACCCTATATAGTTAAGTTCTTGGTAAAATATGGTCAAGAAAAACTGGGCACAGAGTAATTTATTTGAAAAGCATCAGTAGTTTCTGCAAAGAGGAGAAAAAGGGGACAAATATTTATGAGAATGTTGAACCCCAGATTTTAGAACTGGAAGTAGCTTTAAAAATTAGAGTATGACCCTTTGACTTTTCCCAACAAGAAAACTGAAGACTCACACATAAAAATTCACTAGTTCAAGCTTCAAAATACTTAAGTCTCCTACCCTAAAATACTAGTACATGAAGCATCTAATTTTACTCTTCCCAATTTAAAAAAAAAAAAAGTGACAAGTCATAATTCATTTTGGGAAAAGGGATCTTTTTTTCTTTTTTTTTCCCCCTTCTTGGTACTGGGGATTGAAACTGCAGATGCTTTTACTACTAAGTTACCCCCACTTTTAAAATTTGGCTTATCCTCATTGGACTGAATTCACTGTAATTTCAGCTCCCAGTGCTGAATAATCAAGTGACTAACCTGCTTTGTTTAAAAAAATTTTTTTTTGTGCATTATAGTTATATGTAATAGAAGGGTTCCTTTTGACATACTCATAAATGCATTTATCAAGAGTTTTCACCATTGCAATCCCCAATACTGCCCTCTTCCCTTGCCCTGGTCCCCTTGCTTCTACTCTATTGATCCTCCTTCTCTTTGTTTATTGCATTATAGTTATATATAAAATTGGAATGCATTGGGTGTGTTTATCATGCATCTAGTATAATTTGGTTAACTTCATTCCCCAGTTCTTCCCCTTTCCCTCCCCTTTGGCCCCTTTTCTACTCTACTGATCTTCCTTTTATTTTTGCAAGATCCCCTTAATTTCATTCTGTTTCTAGCTTCCACATTTGAGAGAAAAAAATTCAACCCTTGACTTTAAATCTGGCTTATTTCACTAAGCATGCTCCCTAGTCCTTTTATTTTGAGACAGGGTCTCAACTAAGTTTCTGAAGCTGGGCTTGAATTTTTCATTCTCTTGCCTCAACCTACTGAGTAGCTGGAATCACAGGCATGTACCACATCTAGCTAGGGATATTTTTAGCTGTGAAAAAAATCATACAGATTTCATCATCTCAGTCATTGGTCTTTTTATTTTTTTATTGATACATTATAATTATACACAATCCTGGGATGCATTATGCCATATTTATACGCACATGTAATTTAATCAATATGATTTGCCATCACTTTCCTTTTCCTTCTTCTCCTCCCTCCCACATGTGCTTGTTCTATTCTTCTGATTTGCATCATATCACAATTAATTACTGCACTATAATTATACTGTGTTTCACCACATAATAGTCACCATGGCATAACTGTTGCATCCTGTTTGCTCAGTCCAAAAATTGGTTTATAACCTTTATTGCATAATTGTCACATGATATAATTCTGTTCCTCATGTTGCTTAAAAGGTAACCAGAATATGAATGTATTCATCAGTGGCATGTGGATGTGCATTTGTCTTCTAGGGCACTTTGAACTACAGCCTAGAATTCTCAAGGCATGGGCACTGTGTGTATATTTCTGAAAGCTGACTGGTGTGGTTTTATTACAGCACTGCAGTACTAACAGTAACATCTCTCTCTCTCTCTCTCTCTCTCTCTTTTTTCTTAAAACATATCTCTTATGAATGGTGCTGAAGCTGGCACATCAGATAAAGAAAATAACAATAGCATTGCAAAATCAACATAGAAGATTAAGTTTTGTTAAGTCCATAATTTGCAACACTCTAGTAAATTTTATCAAGTGTAATATTTTATTTATAATGCACAAACCAGTAACAACTAAAGTGTTAACTCTTTTTTTTTTTTCCCCAGACTGGGAAAATGTTGCTTTAACCACCACAAGGAAATGATGTTCATATTCAGACTATTCAATCTGAATGATATTCAGGCATATTCTGCATATTCTCATATTATACCAGTTTAGCAATGAATAATTTTTAAATAATACTGGCAAAGTTCTTTTTTTGTTTTGAAGCTTCACATAATGGTCTCACCCCACTTTTTTGTAATATAGTTTGGCATAAAATCTGCGATGATTGTGTTATGAAATGTGGTATAAAAAGGTGGGAGACGTTGTGCAATCTGTACATGGACAAGCTAATGTGTTCCCTAGTACGTGCCTAGGCCCTCGCCTTCTATCCCCTTCTTCTACTCTGCTGATCTCCCTTCTATTTTTTTCTTTCTTTCTAATCTTAATCATTTTTAATACTGTTAAATATATTCACATTTTTGTGAAACAAATCTCTAGAACTTTTCCATCTTCTGAAACTGAAATTCTGTATCCTCTGAGCAATTTCCCCTTTCCCTCCAGTCCCTGGTAACCATCCTACTTTCCGCTTGTATGAATCTGACAACTTTGGATACCTCATCTAAGTGGAACCACACTGGATTCGTCCTTTTGTATTTGGATTATTTCACTTAGCATAATGCCCTCAAGGTTCATCTGTGGTTAGCATGTAACAAGATCTCTTTCATTTTTAAGTTGAGTGATATTTCGCTTTAAGTATGGAACACATCTTGTTTATCCATTCATCTGTCAATAGACATGTGGGGTGCCTCTACCTTTTGTGAATAGCATATAATTATTTTTATGTGTTTTAGGTGCTGTAACATAGAAATTAACTTTCCTTTATATTCCATCAAAACAATGGCCAAATATATTTTAGAAATGTCCCCAAACTATCAAAATGGTACTTATGTTAAATGTATGCATGTGGAGAGAGAATGCACTCTCTATTTTCCCTACAGGACCTAAAAAAACATACATTTTCCCAGGTTGTTTGAAAAGGACAAGAACAGTGGGGAACACAGCACTTTTGACAGGCTTTAAGCACCATCTAAGGTACTGAAGTGACTGATGGGGCTAGAAGGAGGTCACTGTTCACCAGCTTCTCATTTCACAGCAGCATATTCAGAGAACTACTGGTGGACCCTTCTCTTGAATGGTCTTTTAAAGACTAACTATAAAACACCAAATAAAAGTAAAAACACATATGGTTTCAGAGACTCTCACCTATCACCACTGAAAATACCAATAAACTGGACAAATGATTTTGCTTTTAGCTATTTACAAAAATAATTAAGCATAAGATGAGAAACACTGAAATGGTCCAGCTCATACATACGCAAACTCATTTTAACAAAAATCTTTGTCATGCGGGGTGCAGTGGAGCACACATGAAATCCCAGCCATGTGAAGGCAGGAGGTTCCCAAGTTTAACAAAGGACTAGGGACATAACTCAGTGGTACAACACCCCTGGGTTCAATCCACAGTACAAAAATGAAAACAAAACAAAACAAAAATCCATGATACATGTAATAATATCCATCCCGTCCCCCGTATTTTTAATGGCTGTACTGCTTTTGATCGTTTACAACTACAGGTTCATAATTCTGAACCTAATACCTCCTTGAGTTGCTTAATTACAGAAAGCACTAGCTTCAGAATAGCCACTGCAGTAGAAAATAGTGACCACTGGAAAACTAGTGACGATTGTTATCATGCCAAAACCCTGGCACAGAATCAGAACATAACCAGTTTCTCTTCCTACTGTATAATCACAATATTACAACAATAACAATATATTTCTTTATCCAAATACTTGGGTAAGAGAGAACCTTGTTTTGCAGGATACAGTCCTTTCTATTTTCTATCAAACACATATCTTAGTAGCCTCTTGTCCTTGGTAGTGTAATCAAATATTATTTGGATATAAACAGTGCTAAATTCACTAGCCTACATAATGGCCAGGAACCTTTTCATACAGAGGATTTTTTCTTTTCTAAAGTTTATGAATTCACCTGGCTGACCATACTGTGAAAATGGTCTATGAAGTACACTCTGTCCACCTCTGGCTCACAAAACAACTTCGGTTACCCTAGGTTTGCTGCTATATGAGAACCTGGAAGAACTGAAGGGTCATTTCACTTTTATGACCCCTAGTGGCATCAGATAACTATAAATGCACTTAAACTTTGCACATTATGTTACATGCTGCAGTTGTTCTGAAGACCCTTAGAGGAGCAAGGTACTAGCACAAGGGAAGTATTGATACAAAACAAGGTACACTATGGTGGTTAAAAAACCAAGAAGTGTTAAAAACAAAAACAAAACAAACAAGCAAAAAACTCAAAGAAAAGTGGCAAACTGCAGGGTTGTAATGAATTGGGGTGATTAACTCAACTCACAGCAATTCTAACTAATGCCTGTAAACAGAAGGAATACTCTTAGACAACGAAGCTGAACAAAGGATAAAGACAAGATCTGGTTGGCTTCCTTGCTTCTCTGTCTGATGTGGAAGACCTACAAAGCCTTGCTTCCCATCTCAGGGAGACACCAACTAGACTGCCTAGACTGCTCAAGATCTATTTGCCCAACCACACACAGCCAAGTTACTGTCTGTCCTCATTTGGCCCATATACAAAAGGGTTCCCAACCTTTCTGCTCACAGCTGGAGAACAGATAAGGAATCTAGGTTTAGCAGGGGCTAGTCCAGAATTAGCTTTCAGCAGAGGGGAAAACCCATAAATGCTGACGGGGTCAGCCTGTTTTTCCAGAACCATTTTTTTTTTTTTTTTTGTGGAAATTGTAGCAGCTTATGGAAAGGTAGAAGAATGTCTCCACTGGTCTACTGGGATATGGTGCATGTAACTGGAAGAGATTTGCTACTGACATATCAGACTGTAATGTCCAAGAACATCAAGGAAAGAACAAGTACATGTTTGGTCCTAAGTATGGAGAAAAGCAAAAGAAGGCCGACTTGCTCACTAGGAAAGAAAACCTGCTAGCCATATCATGAAATGAGAGTAATTTTTAGGAGCTGTGCAAAGGCTCACAAGAAATACTGATGCTATCTAGAACTCCTCAGGGCAGCCGATGCAGACTTACCATCTTGCACACTGGGGATATGAAGGAAGCATGAATGACCTTTGAGGAGAGATTAAGCTCCATTGATGAGGTTCTTAAATATCTTGGGGAAAAAAAAAATGGGAGGATGGCTTAAGAATAACTTTATCCTTCAACTTTTACTAACTTAGGAACTTGTGACCTTGAACTTCTGAATCTGCTCCAAGGAATTAGAAGATTTGAGCTCTTGTGGCATTCATTTTTCCTGAACCTGAGCTTCTCTACCCAGAAAACCAGAAGAATGTTTTTGTTCAGAGACTTCTTTAAAAACAGCAAAAATTACCAGGCATGGTGGTACATATCTATAATCCCATTACTTGGGAGGCTGAGGCAAGGGAATTGCAAATTCAAGGACAGCCTGTGCAATGTACAGAGACTCTGATTCAAAAGAAATGTGGATGTAGCTCAGTGTATAGAGCCCCTGGGTTCAAGTTCCAGTACCACAAAAAACAAAAACAAAACAAACCCAAAACAAAACAAAAACTATACCACTGTGCCAGGTTATGGTGGTTTCACACACCAGAGATGTCTCAAGGGACTGAAGAAGCTGTACTTTAAAGCACAAGGAGAAAGCAAAGAGGGCGGTTTCGGTACAGAAGATGGAGGATTTCCGACTACAGCTTTGATGATGTAGGAGTATGGTATGGTAGCTGGATAGTGGCTGCTGGTTTCCTGTTTACAGAAATGTAAAGCTGGGATTGGTCCAAATGCTCCAGCAGAGGAGGGGCTTGATAGGAAGAACTCATAGCTCCTGAAGGTGATAGGTCAGGATCCTCAAGAGATTTCTGTTTCCCTGTCAGTTGATTCCTCCAGGAGGGACTAAGTGACCAAAAAGACACCAGGACTTTGGTGGCACAGTCCCTCTGACTGAAGTATATGACCTCAGGACAACCCTGCCTGTACTCCCTTGAGCATCCAGCACTCTGCAGTTCTAGAGATTATAGATTAATCATAGCAAATACTTGCAAAGTGTACTAGGTGCCACCAATATCATTTTAGGGCTTTTCATACATTAACCTATTTGATCCTTACCACAATTCCCTATCCTTATTTATATTTTTTATTAGGCACTAAGAAATCAAATATTTTGCTCAAGGTCAAATAGCTGAGTCAGGATTGGAACACAAGCCTCACAGCACATGTTTTTGCTCACCAGACCCTTAGATCCCTTCCTTACACCTGCTACTGGGAAAGGGAGAAAATGGATAAGGCGATGAGCAGTAGTGTTTTAGGTACAGATAAGTGTTGTTAGGAAAAGTGATGTAGGGCACAAGAGGGCAGCTGTTTAATTAAGATAGCGTGGTCAGGGAGAGCCAGGCAAGAGTCTTGGGAGCGTCTCCTTCAGGTGAAGAATCTCTGAAGAAGGTTGAGAAGGGATGAGCTGGTTGTGCACCAGGGCCAACAAGAAGTTAATGGACACTGTGTGAGGGAGGGAGAGAGACCAGAGTAATGCAGGGCCTCAGAAGATTTCACAAAGAGTTCAGTTTTTCTTGTCAAGGTGCTATGAAGCCCCTAAAGGGGCTGAGCAGGAGAATGAATTGATTGGATTCTATTATTTTTTTTTTAAAACATCATTCTCGCTATTTATTAACAGAACACAGCAGGGGAAACAGTGAAGCAAGTTAGAAGATAACTACAGAAGTCAGCAGCAAGGACGTTAAACAACATATCTTTGCCTTTGGTCCAGCTCACAGTGAGGTGTCTCAGGAAATCTACCATATCTCACACACTAACTGTGGTAAAATTTGCAGTTACAAGACTTGACGTGAATGGGAAGTGAGTAGAAAACTACCCACCAGCTGAAGTCTAACTGCCTAACTAGTTCTCCCATAGAATGAGGGCTTCTATGAGAAAGTGGTACCTCGCTCCTAGAAGGTCACTCTGGAAACTCTGGGCCTGCAAGTTAGGCAGTGTACATTCCTCTATCAGGAAGGTGCAGTCGCCCCACTGTCCTGGGGAGGGCACCCTCACTCTACTCACTCTCTAGCTGCTGCAACAATGTTTCCATCTGTTTTCAGTGTGGATTCACTGGGGATGTTGGATGATGGCCACAATCTCCACCTCCCCCCCACCCCCAACCCCTGCAGTGCTGGGGATAGAACCAGGGTTTCCTGCACGCTGGGGCAAATGCTACCACTGGGCTATAACTCTTTTTTGTTTGTTTGTTTGTTTTGAAAGAAAAAGAAAGCTTTTCAAACCAAAAAATGACACAGACAATTAGACATAACACAAGAAATGGTGGCACAGATTATTTACAGGCCCCCTTTTCTAAGCAGTTTATATTCTAAGTAATTTTAGACTAAAGATAAAACCAGTCTGTTTTGGAAATGCTTGCCAATTTCTACACAGAGAAAGTGCCAAAGAACTGAATCTTTCTGAGTTTATGTAAAATAGAGACTCAGGCTGCTTGTTTTCCTAAATTTTACTGCTAAAGGATCCCATGAAATTGAACTGCTGGTGACTGGAAAATACCATCGTTCTAGAATTTTCTAATTGGCGACTCACTTATCTGCCATTCTTAAAGTACACATAAATGTGCAGATCAGTCTTTTTCTAACTACCCTATTATCTTTTCATGTCTTCAGTTAATGATCATTTCCCATACTTGTTTGAATGTGGCAAAGTTATTCCAATGCTAGATAACTGCAGACATCAAGGAGGACTACGAGAATCTGAAATGTTATTCCAGAAGGGATTGTTCCATTATGAAGCCAACAGAACCAGACTTAATCTTGTCATAAAATGAAAACTATAGTTTTTAACTCTTGCTTATTTGAATTCTATTTTGAGTTATGCTTGAAGAAGGGTCAAGGAAAGGGAAGAGTCTGATGAAACGTCAGCCAAACACTTTCTAAAACACTAGCAGAACTTAAGAAAATGGTAATGTGTTCCCCCGTACACTGTATAAACACATTTACCACAAGTAAGAGAGAAGTAGGGGTGAAAACGAAGAGATTTATGGTGTGACTATTGCTAAATTAAAGAAAAACAGTGAAAAGGGCAATTTTATTACAGGTTGAGAAAACCAATCAATAGAAGGCTACTTTAACCTTTGACACTCTAATAGTTCTTGAGAAGACAGGCTACCATAAGTGCTCCACCCACCTCATTAACTTTTCTAAAAAAGCAATCCCTACAAGTTGATCCCTGGATCTTGTACAAAATGAAAACAAAAACACCTTCCAGGGTCTTTTATGGGGTCTGTACCCCCACCAGCTGTACTCCATACCTTGTGCACCTGCAGATGCACCTTCCATCTGGCAACGTAATTCAGGTTCATCATCCATTCTATCCATCATGAATTATAATGATAAATACTAGAAAAGGAGATGTTTATACCCTGACATAAGTTCACATATATATCTATAATATATCTTACAAAGACTTTTAATTTTAAAAAAGTTATTATATTGAAATTCATCACACTTCCAACGTTTAGTTAATGAGAGTTTAGTTTTCCAGAAGATGCAGTCCCTGAAAATTTTGAAAAGCTAATGCTTTTATTTTGTCCTTGAATTTGATAATATGATAGCTCATTTTTCTATGCTTGTATTACAAAAAAAGAGGACAGGAAAAAAAAAAAAAGGACAGAGTTTCATGATCCTGAAGTATAAATCATAAACCTAAAAGTGGTGATGTCCAATCAAGGGGGAAATGTCAGAGCTGAAGGCTTTTAATGAAAACAGTATACTGAACCATCTTACCTGTCGACGAATTATTTCAAGGTCTCTTTTGGCTTTATTCACTAGGTTTTGAATTTCTACAGGATCCTTTACATTTTTATTTTCTCTGAAGGCATCTCTTATCCTCCTGACAGCATACATTCTAAATAAATTGAGAAAGAGAAAAAAAAAAAAAAAAAGAAGAAGAAAAGTTGTCAGTATGTCTGGTGTCTGAGGATGTTTAAATTTAAAAGCTTTCCTCTAGAATTAAGTGTCCAATATTCCCCTATAGATAATTCACTTTGATTTTTGCTCATGGGACAGGTCAATGTATTACTATTCGGGATGACTAAGCAAATGAATTTAGGAAAATAAATCTACCCTAAAGAAGTCACATACAAATGGCAAACTGCTACATAAATGCTCTTTAGATTACTGGCTCTTTAGAGTTATTCACTATTGGCTTCCCTCCATTAACACGGATAATTGAACCTCTATTGTACAGAGACAAACCAAGAATTCAGAGGTTAAACGATGCACTGTGTGTGTTTGTATGCTGAGTATGCTGAGCTAGTGATCAGCTTTCCCAATCCCTGATCCCTTTTTTGGCCTCTACTTTTCTTTTTGTAACCTAAAATGTAAGGCTGCAATCCATATCAGGATCCTACTCCAGCTGAAAGTGAAGGATTATGCCAAAAAGGCTTTTCTTCACGAGAGGTCCTCTATCTGCACAAACATATCTCCCACTCCTAGCCAGATAAACCTAGACAGACTTGAGTTTGTATGTTTGCTCCACCTCCTGCTATTCACATCAGCTTGGGAAAGCTTCTTAACATAAGGCCATGTTTCCTCATCTGCCAGAGACACATAATACTGCTCAGTACAGCTAGGAGGATTAAGAATTATTATGTGAGACTGGATTTTGGCAAAAAGCCTGGAACCTAGAAAGACTCAATAAATGAAAGCCATTCTGATTACTATTCTAGTTATACCTTAATGCAATTAGTATTTCCCTCTCCTCATGCATGGCCTCACCTTTGTCTCGTATCTTTAGGGGTACACCAGAGTGTGTGTTTAGAAAGTAAGAGTGCTCTTGATAGTTAGCCAGAGAAGAATCAACAGTCTTAATCAGACTCTCAGAGAACCACAGCCTTAACCCCGATGCACTCCCCATCTACTTTGAATTGGAAGACAAGAGACTAAGGAAAAGTACCCTGAGTTGTACACACCAGACATTGTTTCCATCTCAAATCACTCTTGATTTTTAGCTTTATGAACCAGGAAAAGAATACGTGTGTTACCATTGGTAATATTCAGCAATAAAAGAATGTAAATAGATGCAAAGAAAGGTGAAAAAGTAAATTTCAAAGTCTCTGGGGGATTGAAGGTGAGGTCTAGGAGATGCATATATACTGGGAAATCTTATTTTAGAGAATACAAAGTTTGTTTAGACACATTTTTCTTTTTCTTTTTTAATATCTCTATAATATTTTTGGATGTAGATGCGCACAATACCTTTTATTTTTATTTATATATTTTTACATGAGGATTGAACCCAGTGCCTCACATATATGAGATGAGCGCTCTACTGCTGAGTTACAACCCCAGGCCTAGACACATTTTTCTAAAAAATAAATTTTATACTAACAATGTAAAAGAGTTGTGCACATGGCATGGACTTGTAATCCCAGCAGGTGGGAGACTGAGGCAGGATCACAAGTTCAAAGCCAGCTTCCGCAACTTAGCTAGTCCCTAAACACTTGCTGAGAACTTGTCTCAAAATAAAAAATAAAGGGCTGGGGCTATGGCTCAGTGGTAGAGCGCTTGCCAACAACATTAGAAGCACTGGGTTCCATCCTCAGCAACACATAAAAATAAATTAAAAATAAATAAAAATAATAATAAAAAGGACTAGGGCTGTGGCTCAGTGGTACAGTGTCCTTGGATTCAATCCCCAGTACCAAAAACAAACAAACAAAAAACCAAGACGCAAATGGCAGGTTTTTGTTTTTTTTTTTAAACCCATTTAAAAGTGAGAGTAAAGCTAAACCTTGTAACATTAGGAACCACGAAGAAGAAAGGCAGTTTAGGAACTTGCACTTTCAAAATGGAAGATACCATTGAAACTCTGATCTTAACCCCTTGATAACCAGCTAGAGAATTCGTAAAGAAGCTCCTAAATGTTCAGTATTGATTTCAGGGGCTACTATGATTGGAAAGGGAATCCACATAATACCGGCTGCTAAACAACAATGGAAAACCTTACTAGTAGAATATTATTAAATAAGAGAGTCCTATCATGTGGAGCTTCTAATCTAACAAGATTCTAGTTTGGTCTAATAAGGAGGTTAACGGCCAATTTCTGAAGCCCTTTCTTGCATAGCGTAATTTAACATAGTATCTCTTCTTCCTAATCCGACACTCTTCAAAAGAAATTTCTTTTTTATGATGATGGAAGTGGAAAAAGGGACAAAATAATTTAATACTAACATTGTGATTCACATGGAACATTGTTTTTATAACATAAGTTCACCTCTGGGAGTCATCCTTTTTTTCCTCCTTAGGGAACCCAGGGCCTCCTACATACCAAGTACACACCCCAGCCCCCTTTTCCTGTTTTAATTATTTATTCTGGATGCTGCATGGGTTTTTGGTAAAATATGGGTAATGGTAGTCATCACTACACTCATTTTTCAAGAAGCTAGTGATTAGTTCAGAATAGGTAAAAAGAAAAGAAGCATCCCAAGGAATAGAAAAACAAGCTCTTTAAAGGCAAAGAAAATCGGAAAATAGCTTAAGACTCTCACAATTAATATCAATTAATGTCAGGGTTGAGAATTTAGTGCTGTGACCAGCACGGCTGAACAAGCAGGTTCTGATGAGGGGGTGATGGGAGATTGAAAGAATAAAGTCTTATGTACAGAGATCTTGAAGATAAACAGCTGGGATTGGGTGGAGCGCTGCTCTCTGTTGGAGAAGCAAGTCTGAAGACTTTCACCAGCAATCTTTATTATATACATGTCTTTAATCAGGATTAAAGACTATGTAAGTATTAATCTTTGTATTCATGAACATTATGTAGCTTATTCCTCAGTTACACATTGCAGTAGCAATGTGCAATGTTAGAAGCTTTGTGTAGCTCTCAAGAAAGTCCACTGTTTAAAGGAGCAGGCAGGTTCAGGAGTTGCAGAGCTGGTGAAACACTGTGGTTGTCTAGCAAAAGAGTTCCTTTATTCTCAGGAGCTGTGTGCCTGAGATCAAAGGTTGAAGCTGGTATGACTCTAGCAGAGAGCCTCCTCGTGGAGGGCATTATCACAGCAGCTAGGCATCCTGCACCTCTGCACAGACACTTTCCCAGGCAAAGTATGCACAGCTATAAAGTCATCAGGGACCCCAATTTTAGACACTGCTCTCCCTGTTACTGATTTCCACAGTTCAGAATATCCTGCTGAATGTTCTTATTTGTTTCCTCAATTCTCCAAAGTCGTTACCTATAGAAATGCAGCTTTAGATCCTGGAATTAAACATTTCTAAAGCACTCAAGTGGTTCAAACTCTGGATATACCTTTGAAACAAATGAGGCAAAGGTCCCTCCTCTCTTTTTTGCTCTGCTTCCTCCTGCATCATTTAAGACACAGGATATTATTCTTTGCCCTAAGACACTGGCTCAGAACCAAATAGCCAATACTGCACAGTTAATTTCTCAGTTTCAATTATATTTCAAATGATAATAATTTTGTAAAAGTGAATCTGGGTAAACCCTCACATTTTGTGGGAGAGGGCTAGCCACCAGCTAGTTCATTTCCGATCCTGCCCTGGTTTATATTATTTGCCCCCCCCCCCTTTTTTTAGCCAGCTATTAAGATAAACCATTTATCCTCAAATGCATTCTGGCTATAAGCCTCTTGACTGTATCACTGAGCAAGAACATTTAAAAGAAAAATGTGCAGATGCTCTAATGAAAAGGGTTAGCTGCTATGTAATGCCCTACAGTGGATGATCCTGATACAAGTTAGACGCTGTTTGAAATAAGTCATGAAATATATTAAATACATGCATGTGGCATAGTCCACCCATGTGTCAAAGGTCATTCATAGTTCATTTTAGTCTGTCCTGACTGAAATCACTAGCATTGCAAAAACAAAAACAGAACAGAACAGAACAAAGACACGAAAAACGAACAGAGAAAGGGCAAAGGAACCAAACAGAAGGAAGCAGATATTTCCACAGGAGCAGAAGGGCGGAGCTGCCTACCCCAACACTGCTACCACCTGCCCTCTTGGTGCTTTGAGCTGGAGATTCCCACTGGGCTTTACTTTTCCACCCCAGCCTTAACCCCTCACTTGGTCAGCAAATCTGAAATGTCCACAGGTTTTCCTAACTGGCTGTCCTTTTACCATTGCAAGAACAAAACTCCTTTCTGAGATTCTTCCACTCACTCCAATTTCCTAGTGGGCAAGGCAACACAGCAGGCAGTAACCAGTTCTTTGCACTTGAGGTCTTGCTTCACTTTCCCCTCCCAGAATTACTGGGGATCAAATGCAGGCCATAATCACAGCCTCTAGCACTTGACACTCACATCTGCTTTAGCATCCAAAGTGTGATATGCCTAGCTAATGCAATGCTTCTTGTTTCTGTCATTCTTCATCAGCATCCCAAAAGCTGGTGGCTCCTCTGCTTACCCAACACATAAACACATGGTCCCTCTTCGTGCTCCTCTGCAGCCCCAAGTGAAAGTCAAATATTCCAGTAACCAAACAGCTCAACCTTTAATTCTGTCCTCCTCGGGGCACAATGTTATTTACTGTCTGCTGTTTGGAAGGACTTGTGCTTCTTTGCAGTCACTAGAAGGAAACTGCTTAATTCTAGCATGCTCCCTGGGCAGAAAAGGGAGGGCTGGTATGTTTTCTTGGATTATGCTTCATACCATCTGACTACATCTTATCCCATGCTTCTATGAATCTGATCTGTTTACTTCCGGAGGCCAAGTCTCAAAGATGCATCAAGGCTTATGGACACTCATTGCATACAAAGACCACCAACTAAAAGTAACCCCTCAAATTAGCATTTTTAATAAAAAGAAGAGCTTTAAACCTCAACATTTTTTACAATGACTTAAATGATTTGCATTTGTTTTAGTGCTGCGGATGGAACGCCTTGTGCATTAATCTACCTCTGGGATATACTCAGCCTCATCATTCACAATCTTCTGAGGTATCTATATTTGCTGGACAGGGGATCACCATTGTTTCTCCTCTTGGTCTCTGGATCCACTAGCTACTCCCTCTTAGACTGTGTTTGGGCATACACTGCTCCTTACACACTGTGTTCTTTAGGGCCTACATGTGGACTTCTTTTTATTCAAATCTCTGCCAATAATTATGTCTATGTTCAAGATATCAACTACCTTATATATGACACTAGCTTTCAATACTCTACTAGCCCAGACCTTCCTTCTGAGGTATAAATGCATTATCATCCAATTTGCCTTTTGGACTTTCAATAAAAATACAGTTTTCCAGTGAACACATTCAAAGCTGAAGTTACCACCTTCCTTCTTTTTGTCCCTGAAGGCCAGTATCTCCTTCCAAAGGTAGGAGCATTAACATGCAGCCAACTGCCCAAGTCAGACACTTGAGATTTGTTCTAAGTTCCTTCCTTTCCTATAACTCCCTAAAATTCAGTCAGGCATAAGATCTTACTTATTCAATCATCCACATCCCTTCCGAATTATCGTCCACTTTCTCTAACCCCTCGGCTTTGAACTTGCTCAGGCTCTCTCTCACAGACTGATGCAACAGCTTTGGGATTATGTATGTATGTGCCGTACAATAAGATGGCTCACAGCACCTATAGAGAGAAGGTTCAAGGACCACATGAAGGTAATAAGCATTCTGGGTAGATAACAGAGAGGACAGAACATAAAGCTTCCTTCTTTATAAGTGTGAGGGCCCACCAGAATGCAAGGCCACTTGCAGTCTTTAAACTTTCTTGTTTATCATTATATGTAAGTGCCTGGCACAGAGAAAGGACTCAATAAATATTTACTGAATAAATGACCTTCAAATCATCATGGGCAATAACAAAAATTCCTCTGAGGAAAAAAATACCAATAATCAATGTGGAAGAATAAAACAACAAACTGCCAAAAGAAACAGAATTAAAAAAAAGGGGGGGGGGAATGCAGCCTATAGATTGAAATAAGCTCTGAGAGACCATGATCATAGAATCCACCATTAGGATTCATTCAGTAAACACATACTTTATGTCTATTGTGTCAGCACTGTGCCAGGAGCTAGAGACACAGTGGAGAATAACAAGGGCAATGGCCTCAGGGTCCTGTGGGGATGAGATCTAATATAAGGAGGTGAAATAAGCCCAGAAGCCATTCAAAGTAAACACAAAGATCAAGGAGACTTGGGGCAATGAAGCAGTCCTCCTCTTGATTGGGGTAGTGTTTCCATAGGCCTATATGTCAAAACATTGAACTGCGTACTTAAAATGGACACATTTTTATTGTATACAAATTATTCCTAATGAAGTTGACTTTTAAAAAGGTAAAAAAAGTAAATAATACAGAAACGTTTAGGAAAAGCAACTGAAATAAAACACAAAACAAAGATTGCAATGCTAGAGAATATGTACATAGCTGAAAGAAGAAAAAATTAGCACTAAATTATAGAAAGTAGAAGAGAAACTCAAAATTCACATTAAAACAGAAAAATGAAACAAGCTGGCAATAATGGGCAAGAAAAAAATTAACCTTCAGAATAAGGCAAAGGTATAAAGCCTATGAATAATAAGTGTGAACAAACTGAATGGCATAGGTAATTAAAGTTATAATGAAAGAAAATGTCCCAGAAGTGATTATAAAAAATTGAGAAGACTCATTGAGATTTAACAACCAGAGGACAATGCCAAGATATTTGTAAAACCCTGAACTCCAAGGTCAGAGAAAAGAGTTTAAAGAAGGACAAAGAAAGAACTTTAAAAAGGTAATACAGAATGGAAAACAGATATTTTAAGATTTGTATCTTCCAAAACTCTCACCAAAGTAAAGGACTACTTTTCACAGTCATTTGAAGTGCTGTTTGGAGAGTCCAAAAGGATAACAAAACAACATCAATAATTTATGGTACAGATTATATACATATAATACTGTGCTAAATACATTAAATGTATTATCTCATTTAATCCTCACACCTATGGCTCAGGCTAAAACAATTTAGGCCAAGATCACATGTCTAAAATGTGGTAGAGTTGGGTTCTGAACTCAGCTGACTCCAGAGACTGTAACTTTTCAATCTGGAGCTCTTCTTCTCCCAGAGGTTGATAAACTCTTTTCAATCTCTGATAAGTACTTGGTCTAAGCCAAGCTGTTATTCATTTGAAAAGGCATTAAAAAAATTGTGTCTGGCACCAGCAAAGCTTAAAAAGGTCACTCATCTCTCAACAATGTTTCAAGTATTCCTACAAATAGTTCAAGTTAAGAAATATAAGTGGCTGAGAGCCTTAGTAGGGAAAGAGCTATTGATATAAGCACTAAGAGTGAGATAATTGAGTTTAATTGTTTTAAAATGGAAGATAATGAGGAAGAAGTTGGTGGTGTAAGGAGGGAAAATTATTGAGAGAAAACCCGCTGGGGGTGGGGGAAAAACAAAGCCACTGAGTTTTGGGGCAGTCTTAAACCTATTATGTACTTCCCTGCTTAAAACTCCTCAGTGGCTTTCCATTGTCTTAAGATAAGGGTTGAATGATTAGCAGGGATAGAGGATAGGACCCTTGTTCATCTCTTCTGCTGCATCTAGCATGTGTTCTGACATGGAGCAGCCACACAGGAAGGCTTGCAATTTCCTTGATTCCCTCTTTTAGGTCTGCTGTTTCTCCATATGTGCAGCATCCTTCTCCAGCTGGATTTCTTGGCTAACTCCTACTCATTCTTAAAGTCCTAACTCAGAACACGTATGACAAAAAGATTAATATCCTTAGCATATAAATACTACATATAAATCAAGTAGAGAGACATTAAGGCCACGGTAAATGAATGAGCAAGATGCATGAAACAATAATTCATAAGAGTACCAAAAATGAGTAAGTTTAGAAAGACAGATACAGATATGAATATTTAGTATCAGTCATCATCAAAGAAAATGCAAATTTAAACAAGGTAGCATATTCTGTACATGCAGTTGTGAGAAACAAGAAAGTCCAATGGTCCATTTTCAGAATATGGTATTTAGTCTTAAATATAAAGATCCAAATGAAGCCAAATGAAGATCCAAATGAAGATCCAAATGAAGCCATTTTGAACTTTCCAACTTCTATCCAATACTAGCTATTTTAATTCTAGCCCTTCCTTTCCCCTCCCAATTTTAAAATTAGCCAATCACACAGATTGTAACTCTGAGATTCCTCCTATCAGAACAAGGGGCAGTTCTGCATTAGGGATAAAAACAGGTGGACTGCTTTCCCAAGTGTACTTGCTCGCCAAACTTTGTACCATAGCACACCCTTCCGCAGAAGTAAAGTTTGCCTTGCTTAGTAACTTTCGAGCTTGTGCCTGATTTCTTGCAGCACTGCTGATATTTCTAACATAGTTAACAGAATTTTTTGAAAAGGCAAAGCAACAGGTATCATGGACAACTGGTACTTCCTGTGGGCAACTAACTGGTAATACTACCTGGTAATAAAGTCCATAACCTTTAATCTGCTAACTCTACTTTTAGTGATCTACCCTACAAAAATAATCTGAAATGTCTACAATGTTATATGCAGAGTGATATTCATTTCAGAATTATTTCTAAGAATTAAAAACAGAAGCTGTCTAAATGTTTAACACTGGAGAAATGGCTATCTAAACTATGACATTATTGCAATTTTAAGATCAGTGTTTCCAAAAAAGTTTGGTGACAGGTTCAAAAGTCCAAGTATAAAAAGGTGTAAGGTGAAAAATGCCTCTCTCCTGCTCTTCTTACTCTTGTCTCTTAGACAACACTTCTGACTAAAAGCAATCAAAAATTTCGTGTGCAGCTTCCAAGAGATTTTTGGATTCATATTAAAACTTCTATGTGTACCTGTTCTTCACAAATGGTAGTGTTCACCCTTTTTAAATTAAAAAATCTTATTGCTCATTTGATATCAAATAGAACCGACACACTTTAAAAAATGGTTGTACAGTATTTCATTGCATAGGTATATTAGAATTCATTTAGCTAGGCCTGGCACAGTGATGCAGTCACTATAATTCCAGTCACTTAGGAGGTTGAGGCAGGAGGATGGCAAGTTCGGGGGCTGGGGATATAGCTCAGTGGTAAAGTGCTTCTGGGTCCAATACCCAGTGGCTCCCCCCACCAAGAAAAATTCATTTAGCTAGTACCTTACTAATATTTAGGTTGTTTTAGATTTTGCTCTTCAAATTATGCTGTAATCAACATTCTTATTTACCATAGAATCATACTCATATGTATTTGTGGGATCATTTCTTAAAAATGCAGTCAGTAGGTTAAAGAATATATCTATAGCTTTAAAAAATAAAAAAATTATCAATTTTCTTTCTAATTCTGTAATCACTTCATTCTTCTACCAGCAATGTATAAATGTCCCTGTTCCCACAATACATTTGCCAATAAAACACAACATCAAAGTTTTACATTTTTGCCAATCAATACATGAAAATGGTATCTCATTTTACTTATAATTACATTTTCTTATTATGAATGAAACCATTACGAGTTTTTATAAGTTGCATTTTTCTTTATATAGTTTTTTTTTTTTTTAGTTGACTGACAGGTTTTTCTGATTGGTTTGTAAGACCTATCTAAGTTTCTAGGAAGCTAGCTATTTGACTCTAGGAAGTTGTAATAGTCTTCCTACTTTGTTGTTTATGAATTTTTTGTGTGTGCTTGTCATGTATAAATGTTGTATTTTTATGTAGTAAAATGTTATCTTTTTTTTTTTAATACATCAAAAGCCACTACTGGGCAATTAAAAAAACCCACTTACCCACATATTATTGAGAACATCTATGGTTCAACTGTTCATGTTTAATTCATTGATATTCCTGGTATTTATTTTGGTGAAAAGGGTTGAGTACAAATTTCACCTTACCTTCCAATGTTAACTTCTTAAAGTGAAGGAAACAATTTTATATTCAGGATAACCTCAATTATGGAAAATAGTAGGCAAAGGAAAAATGAGAAGAAAATATGAAAGCATATTAACAAAAATTACTCATGGTTACTGAAGTCTATCCTTTCCCAATTGTTATAATAACCATTATTTCTTAATGATTGTCAAGTTCCTAGTGACATATCATCAGTAATAAACAGTAATAAAGAAAAATCAGTTATTAAAGAGGGCTCAGTTTGTGCAAGAGTCTGGGGAAGGGTATATGATTAGATCAAGACAGAACCAGGGGAGATTTGACAGCGCATCAAGCTACAGAAGTGCCACAGGGAACAGGAGATGAATTAAGTATTTAGTAGATAAAAGCAAGAGGCTCTACAAGTTTATTTTTAGATAGTTTATTTCAGAGCAACAATGGGACTATAGGTAGACATGTATGGTAGGCTACCAGAAAGGTAGCTGTGGAGCTCAGGTGATAAGATTCAGGTTGACAATTCATCTGAAAATCACTGACAAGGAAGTGGGAGGAGACCCAGAGGGGAAAGAAGTTTGTTCTGAGGAAAGCAGTATGTGGAAGAGAAGCTAGCTCTGGATAAATCGTACCAGCATTTAAGACCACATAGAGAAGAGCAAGAGAGAAGCGCACACAGAGAAGGACCTATGGAAGGAAAGGGGAAAAGGGTGAGAGTGAAAGCAGGAAAGCAGAGGCAAGCTCTGCAGGGAGTGGACAAGATTGTCAGGATGGGGCTGAGGATGCAACTCACGGGGAAAGCAGTTGCCTAGTGTGAGCCCCTGGGTTCAATCTGCAGCATTGCCACATTCCCCCTCCCTGCCCACTCCCCCCCCCCAAAGAATCTTTAGGATGTCATGAGTGACTTCCAATAAGAACAACATCAACATGTACTTGGTGACCACAGAGTAATTGGGTCTAGAAGAAAATTCACAATGCAGTAAGCACAGTAAGAAATGCTTTTAAAATAATGGCAAATACAATATGTAAAATCTTTGGAATGTAGTCAAAGTCATACTTAGATGAAAATTCAAGGCTTAAATATCTTTTTCAGTCATAAAATACTAGGTAGATTTACTAGATTAAGCGTATTTCCTTACAATCTCAAAAACAAACAGTACAGTTCCCATGAGAAAATAGGGAACCAAGTATTTAAAATATTTGGTGAACAAATTAAAAACGAAAAGTAGTGGAATTAACTAAAACAACTGAGTTCTTTTTTTTTTAATGTTATGATGATGGCTTAGCTTACACATCAGGAAATGAAATTACAAGGAAAAAAGATTTGCAAGTTTGAAGAGTTTAAAACATTCATTTTACAACTAGCATGAACGGATTCCAGAAATTGCCAAGAATGAGAATAGGCCAATTAAGGTCCGTAACATCAAATATGGAAGAACCAATTTACCAATTGCTTTTATGGCTGTGTTCAGCTGCCTAGGTATACTTAAGGAAAAGACAGATGTGTGAGTAAATCTACAGATGCAGGTTTGATAGATGGGTGCAACGGAAGGGCAAACAGGGAGAGAATTCTTTCTAGGATTTTGGAACAGTGCTATGAAATTTTTCCCTCCATAATCACAAACTTCTCAAACCCCTATTCTTGTGTACAGGCTATTTTTGAACTCAGTCCCCTTTGTAGAAATCAAGCCCTAATCTGATAAAAAAAAAATTCAAAGAAATTATAGTAAATTAGGACTGGAGGTATATATAAATGGTAGATCATGTGCTCAGCATGTAAAGGGCCCTGGGTTTCATCCACAGTAACAAACAACACCCCCCACCCCAAGAATTTTTGCAAATTAATGAAATATCTGTTACACAATAAATGTGAAAATTATATGTCAATAAGAAAAAGTATATTCAAAACAATATACATAAACAACATAAAACCAACTTTATAAAACTGCAGATTTTGTGTAAGTTTCTTTGAGAATCATTTAAAATAACACTCTTAAAATTAATAAAATAGTGGAAAAAAAGTACACCATCCTGTAACAGATGCTCCTCTTTGTCCCTAGGAGAACAGTTTAGAAGCACTTCTGTTTAGGAATCATTTGTTGTGTTTAAAAACATTTAAGATCTTTAACCTATAATTCATCAAAATTAAATTTCTCATTATCACTTGGATCTATCATTATAGCCAGTGACATTTTGTTGCCAATAACATTTTCCAAAATATAAACCAATTGATCAATGTAAAGGCCACCAATAAAATGTGCTTAGCTTGTATGCAATAACGCATACAGATCAAGCGGTGGTGAAGGCCCTGGCTCCTCCTCTTGATTTTAGAGGAGGCTATTTAGAAAGCCTAATACCTGAAAGGTGAAATCCCAGAAGTGGTGGCTATAGCTAAGATCCACAGTTCCCTGATTAAAGGGTGAACATGTGCTTCATTCCTGCAGTCCTATAAACTGTCTTTTTGAGAGGAAAACCAGATAACATTTTCCTATTAACTTTCCTTATATCTATATATCCTTTTCTCATGGAACTGGGCATATTTCTTTGAAAGGTGCTGTGTGACAAGTGGATTTCATGTGGATATGATAAAATTGGGTCTTGTTCTTTGATCTACTCTGACAGTTTGTTTTTAAGCTTGTTTAATTAATTAAATAAATTGATAAATTTCTGTTGGATTAATTAAAATGTTAAAAGAAAATAAAAGTGCTGTGATATAATGGCTCTACTTTCTGGTTTCTTTGTTGCCCTCATCTACCAGACATGAGGTTGACCTAGTACCAGAAAAGCAGGCTCAAGCTTTCATTAGGTATAGGGATTAAACATTAGGTTACAGAATATGATTTTCTCAATTATATTTTAAAATTATAATGTGAACTAGTCAATGTATGACATGACCTTTACATTATTTAGAAATTTATAGAGAATACCTACTTATAATAGGCTATTCAGTGAAATCTATATTTTCCACTTAATAAGGAAAATACAGCATGAACAATGGAAATTCTTCCAGATCAATGAACTTAAAATTTCTTCGTTAAGAAACATTTCTTATCAGTGCTTATAAAAACATCTAATAAAATGTCTTTTCTCTTATCCTTTTCTCTTGTCATTAGTCATTTGCAACCATAAATGAGCAAGGAAGATGTGTGTAAACCATCTACCTTGTGCTTAATAGATTATCCACATTATTCACATGGGAAAAAAATGCAGAATAACTCTCTCTTTCCCTTCCTAGAGTGTGTGAAATAGAATACTTGCTGGGCTATTCAGGAAAAAAATCAAGAACTATATAAAAACTATTTCAGGTATATAGTAATCTCATCCATTTGCAAGAAAGCTAGAAATCAGGGAGTAAACAAAAAAGGGCCTGGGGATTCATGGAGAGTTCAGAGGAGTACAGTCAAAATCTAGTTGAGCTTCTTAATCTGTCTTGATTTTTTTAAAAAATATTTTTGTTATAGATGGACACAATACTTTTATTTTATTTACTTATTTATATGTGGTGATGAGGATCGAACCCAGGGCCTCGCACAGGCTAGGCGGGCGCTCTGCCATTGAGCCCCAGCCCTAGCCCACTGTCTTGATTTTTAAAGGATAGAAAAGTGTATTTCCTTAGTCTTGAATCCTGGGGGCTAAGGTCCTGGATTCAATCCTCAGGATTGTTTTGCCTAATTGGGAGCTGAACTCTATATGATTTATGCAAATATGTTAATATTCTATTCCTGGAGTTACTGAAAAAATCTGGTAGCCCTTTCTCCCTTTGAAGAGCTTTACTTTCACCTTTCATAAAGAGGTATCTTTAAAGTCCTGTGCAGCCTAAAATTCCACAAATTCAAAAATACAGTTGGCTTCTTCATCTCTTGGGATGCCACAGCAGTGGGAGCTCTGGAATACCATGCCAAAGCACTATAACAAAAGGATGGTTATTTTGACCTGTGCCATATTTCCTTTAGTTTACTTACTTGGCTATAATACAATAACTTGTAATTATGTCTTTTTTGCAAGTAGGCTAAAATATTTCAGGCATTATGTAATTTATTTATTTTTAGCATTCCTGTGAACCATCTAGTAGGTATGAAGACTTGAAGACTTGGAGAAAACTGAGGAACTATTTGCATTAAAAAAATTCTATTACTGTTTCTTATACCACTTCATTGTAATACCAACTACATAATAATGAATAACATTGGATATTTATAGGCCAAAACACTAAAAAGTACATGGTAAGTCAAAAATGCTGTCTCAAACTTTGATTAAAACAGACCTAACTCTCCTCATTCTGCCACAGATTAGCAAAAGTCTTTACCTGTGGGAGTCTGACAGCTCTCCCTTCAGAGTATATCCTGCTTGGGGGAACCTGGCCACAGACAGACCCTGCAAACTTCTCTAAGTCTAAGTCACTATAGAGAGCTCCCAAGGCCCAACTTCCTGCTTAGTCAGTAAGCCCAGTTCTTTGGAAACTCTCTTGCAATATGGTGCCACTTTCTTGACATTTAAGAGCACACCTTGTTTAACACAAGGTCTGGACAAGATAGGTAACTGGGTGTCATTACATTGAAAGGAACACTTGATATAGTGTATAGAAATACAGGGAAGAAATTCATTTAATTGCAAATAAAAATCTTTACATATCTCATTGAATTTGTGTGTGTGTGTGTGTGTGTGTGTGTGTGTGTGTTTGTAAAGAAGTACTGAGGAGGAATTCACTTCATTGCAAATAACCCCCCCATATATATATATATATATTTAAATTTGATATTCTTCTAAGTTCTTAGGTCCATGAACCCAGCAACTACTATCTTTGCATGTTGACCATAACTATGTACCAGACTGTAAGTGGTAAAGTATGAATGGATTTACTCCTTGTTCCCCACTTCTATTTGATTCAGCATTAAAAACATAAGGGACCAGAAATCTGCAACATAGTTTCATTCTGAGTAGCATGAAACTTTTATTTCCTGGCTTAAATCCAAGACCAACTTCTCATTATTCACAAATGCTCAGAAAGGGAAGGTATTTGGCCTCCATATTGTCTGTAATTCCGAGAACCAATAAGCCCTGTCCAGAATCAACAAACAGCAGATTTATAGCGGGTGTCCAGCAATCATTTTAATAAAGGCAGACTAATTTAACTGAACTCCTTCTTAACTGCCAAAAAATTTAAATTGTCATTCTTAACATGAATAGCCACATAAGTATGATCTTCGGACTAGTCAAAGCAGATGAAAATCAGATATGACACATGGATCAGCATTTCCCAGCGTGTGTTATATGGGAGGCAGAACAAAGAGTCACAAAAATATTTGCATATTAAAGCAGTGAAAAGTCTGGGAGCAGAAGACAAAATAAGGCACCTGGACTCACTCCCAGAGCCTCTCCCTACCTGCCATACACCCATTTTGGGAAATGCCCACCTGGATGAAACTTCTATGCAGGCAGTGCCTTTAAGGGTCAGAGGCTAGAGCTGATGAGCTTGCCCAAGGGCCTGGAGCAACAGTTCCTACAGGCAAGTCCTGCACATTCACACAAGGCTATTTACAAAGCATCATAACCAACCTCAAACCTCTCCACAACAGGTTCTGATCCAACAGGTTTACTGGGCACCAGGCACATCTTCAACTACTTTGTCTTGTATCTCCTCACTGAACCTTCTAGCCTAAGATGTAATACTTCATTGATGACAGCAGAGCTCAATTTATTCCTTGTCCTTTGTCCCAAAATGTCCTTTCCCAAACAGATTTCAAAGTTGGGTCATGGTGGTCCTGCTTTAAGAAGATGCTGACTCCAGGAGGTGGGGTTTGCTCTTGCCCAAGTCCCTTTATCCTACTTGTGCCAAACCTCTCCCTGCAGCTTGGCCCTTCACTCCTCCACTGGAACCCAGCATTTCACTCTTTTTAAGAAGGAAGATCCAAAATGACTCTAATAGCAAGTTATATTTCTTCAAGTAGTCTATACTATGCATTTTTTTAAATCATGACGTTACGATAAAAGAATGAAATAAAATCTCTGCTGCTTTACTCAATGTAGCGTTTTCTACAGTAAGAATTCACTTTAGGAGAATTGTATTTAAAAAATTCTCTTTGTACCTAGTATCCCTGAGATATACAGAAAACAATGAACCTTTGGGAGACAGCACTAGTGAGTTCATCACCTAAAGGCATGCTACTGGCCCACTCATCTGTCCACTCACACACTGAGCCACTCAGACACCAGTTGTCAAAAGATATTAAAAGGTCAAATGAACAATGAACAAGGCCCTGGTACTGGGAACATATATCACTTGGTCCAATGGCAGTATATACAGAGGTGGCTCTCGGAGAACAGAGAGCAAGCATGGGAGTTTGGGTCTTTCTGGAGAGGCTGATATTTTTGAAAGATGAACTGCAAGTCCAAAGCTTGCCCTGTCTCAAAAAAGAAAAAACATGGGCTGGGGATGTGGCTCGGTGGCTAAGTGCTGCTGGTTCAATCTCCAGTAATAAAAAAACCAAAACCAAAACAACAAAAAAAACCTGTGATCTTATGGTGAACACGAGATTTCAGGAATAAAATTTCAGTTACATTTAGCTAGATCCATATATTTCAATAGAGTAAACTAAAAGCCATCCATCTTTTCACCTAACGATTTTTAATATTCTTATATTTTATCTACTAATTTCATGTTTATATCTTTTCTGCACTATTCATTTAGCAAATATAATTGCAAATTGTTAATATTAGACAACTCTGGGAAATTTTACATATATCTCCAATTTTCCTCACTCTATTTTAACATTGTTATGCTAGCTGTAAGGTATAGTTCATGAACTCTTTGCAATTTTATTCCAGCAATATTAAGGCAATAATAACATGTAAGTTACTCTCAAAATCTCTGAATAGGAAAATAATCTGAAGGTATTAGTCTTCATTTCAAAGCCTGTTCTTTTAACTCTGTCCAAGCTTTACTTAATTACAGAGGCTTCATCAGAAAATATATATTCTGTTTTGACTGTCAATGAAAAAATGTGAAAATATAAACGTTCTCATTAGTTCTGAGATTACTTATACACACACAGTCTAGGATTAAGGGGGGAAAAAAAAACCTGTTACCCCCATCTGAAATGCTAACCTTCATTTTTCCAACACTATTTGACAGAGGGCTATATGTCAACCCAACCATTACTACTCGAAGAAAACAAAATACAGCCAAGTATTTCTCTTCTTGAGCACAGAGGGAAATCACTTCATTATGCAAGTACTGTGGTTTTAACAAAGACAGTGGTCTTAATGTATAATGGCTTTCAGCTCAAAAATGTTTCTTTTTTTTTTGGTATATATTAAGTATACCTATTTGGTTACATAGGGGTTCATTTTATTATTTATTAGAAAGTCTCAACAGAAAGTTATTTTTTAAAAAGACAGACAGGCTGCCCTAAAAATCCTTTTTAAAAAAGTCTCTGAAGTGGGGGATGGGGAGGGCACAATGGTAGAGCACCTGCCTAGTGTGCAGGAAGCCTTAGGTTGGCTGGTCACCACCACCACTATCACCAACACCAAAACAAAAGTCTCTCAGGTACAGAACTGGAGGGATCTAAATTTCCTAGGGGTCTCTTTGGCTCTGTCCACAGCACATTTTCCAGTATAAGGAAAAAGACTGCTTTTCATTCAATCTAGATCTTGTCTGGGAGTTTACTTCATATTCACTGTTGTTTAAAATGAATCAAAACTCAAAAAGGAAATAAATACGATTTATTAAGTACTAACTACAAAGTACTCCAGGGTCATGAATCTTGGTCCCTTGCTACTGTCATTTCATGCCACCAGCCAACATTACAAGACGCCAGAAGAAACTGTCTTTTGAAACAGTTGTACAGTCACATGCTGAATAACAGTTCAAGATGGACCATACATCTAACAAAAGTCCCATAAGATCACACTGCCTAGTAATCAAAGCATCTATCAAAGTGTACTTTATGATGTTCACACAACGACAAAATTGCCTAATGACCCATTTCTCAGAAAGTGTCCCTGATGTTAAGCAATGTATGAGCATATTTTATGCTGAAGATGTTGACCTTTAAAGAAAGAACTAAGAGTTTTTTTTTTTTTTTTTTAAACCAGAAAGATTTGTAATTCTTCTAAGTGTTTGCTTGCTTCCACATCACCATGGCTGCTCTGACTCACCTAATCAATCATGGTCCTGCACAGGCTACTGGAGAGCTCTGGGCCCCAATGGAAGCTGTGATCCTGGCTGCCTTCTAAGCATCCAATTTGCTTACAAACCTCTCATAGGCCTTATTTGGGTTTTTCTAGTCTTATTTTCCTGCTTAAAACACCAACATATAAGCCTGATTTATTGGTTAAAGAGAAAACAAATTAAATTGAGAATAAAGTTAAATGTGGCTTTATTTCAGTTTATATGAGAAAAGATGGGCTTCAACATTTATTTATATTCTTTTTCTGCTTTTTATTTTTATTGCTGGGATTCGAACGTAGGACCTCAG
This sequence comes from Callospermophilus lateralis, assembly GCF_048772815.1. Classification (NCBI taxonomy): domain Eukaryota; kingdom Metazoa; phylum Chordata; class Mammalia; order Rodentia; family Sciuridae; genus Callospermophilus; species Callospermophilus lateralis. The sequence continues at coordinate 142,677,580 of NC_135310.1, forward strand.
GCATGCTAGGTAAATGCTCTACTACTGAGTTATACCCGCCAACTCCCAAATTTCTTACTTGTTAGTTGAAAAGTTGGTACACCACCAAGGCTCCTAAGCAAGTTCAAGGAAATTTACTTTTACCACAATACAGTAATAAGATAGTGTTAAGAGAAGCCAATGTCATTCAAGATGTGTTTTGCAAGGTAATTTTATATTTGTTTTTTAAAAAAGAAATTTTTCTTATTAGAATATTTTTGTTTAAAGAGACATCATCTATTACCCAAACTCATATATAAGATACATAAGTCAACTAATAAATTCATAACATTTAAATAAGGGAAAGTTCAAGGGCCTTGTAAATAATCCATATTTTATTCAGTCAAGTGGACTTGCCCTTTTTCCTTATTAAAAACAAGCAACTTAAGTAATTTAATTCAGTGAGAGTAGGGAAGTGAATATAGATCTTTGAAGAACAATAGCATGTTAATTTTATCGCCCTATTTGTTTTTTTTTTTAAAGAGAGAGAGAGGTAGAGAGAGGTAGAGAGAGAGAATTTTAATATTTATTTTTTAGTTATCGGTGGGCACAACATCTTTGTTTGTATGTGGTGCTGAGGATCGAACCCGGGCCGCACGCATGTCAGGCGGGCGCGCTACCGCTGAGCCACATCCCCAGCCCCGCCCTATTTGTTTTGCTATAGTTTCCTCATCATAGGAAAGAAATCCAAATTTTGACCCAGGGTCAACCCTTAATATTCCCAGCAGCAGAAAAACGAATCCATTAGAATACCTAAAGTAAGGCTGGGTGCAGTGGGGCATGCCTATAATACCAGTGACTTGGGAGGCTGAGGCAGGAGGATCATAAGTTCAAAGCCAGCCTCAGCAAATTAGTCAGGCACTTAGCAACTCAGTGAGACTCTGTCTCTAAATATAATGCAAAAAAGGGCTGGGATGTGGTTCAGTACTTAGCGCCCCTCGGTTGAATCCCTGGCACAAAAACAAAAACAAACAAACAAACAAACAAAAAACCCTAAAGTTTACAGGTGTATTCAACACATTTCACACATGAATATAATGTCTTGGCCATAGTTATTCATAGTCCTAAGTTGTGTACCTTCAACATTTATGCATTTGAATTCCACCTAGTCAAATTTTAGCTTCTGAAGGAAGAATATGCTTCTGTTAACTCTTTGAGTACAGGGAGTGATACAATCAGGTTTGGGATGTAAAAAGATCTTCTGGTGGCAGGGTAGGAAGGTACAACAAAGAAGTGGGGACAGAGAGACAAGTAGGAAGCTGAGCAGTCAAGAAGGCAAGCACTGTGAGGACACAAAGAAGGCGCTGCATGAGGAATATGTGGGACACAAAGAAACACTGAGCACAGGAGAAAGTAAGGCGAGTTCTGATTTAGGCAACTGAGTCTGGGCAGAGAGGGAAGGCTGGAATGGGTTTGGGAGGGGTACGGAGGCAGAGTTTGGATCTGCTCAACTAGAGGTGTTAGTAGCACACCAGAATATGTCCAGGAGGCCCCTGAAGAGACGGGATTGTGCATAGGGGACAAGGATAAGCAGAGAGGGGAGTCATCAGAGCACATAGGAGCAAAGGCCTCATTAGGAAGAGCCTCTGGGGAGGGCAGGAGGAAGGTCAGGATGGAATACAACTGGGCTGCAATATCCAAGGACGATGGGCAGGGGAGGAGTGTTGGTGTGTGGGGAGACCAGGAGATGGGATGTCCTGTGCACCAGGTAAGGAAAACTGTGCCAAAGGCTCAAGCAGACCAAATGGGTGAAAAATAAAAAGTAACAGGAGGAACGTGTTAAGGGAGACTGCAGTGGGTGAGGAGGAAGTAGGTGCTGGCAGCAGGGAGTTTGTGGACCACTCCCACTGCGAGCAGTGTGCTGGTGCCATCAGCTTTCCAAACAGAATAGCTTACGCTGCTCTTTTTTCTAGAGGGTTTCAGGTTCTTTCAGAACCTGTTTTTCTATCCTATGAGGTTCTTTGAGTGTAGCTCCTCTTGAAACATCCTCACTATCCCCAAAAGGACCAGAACCCAGATATGGGACAGAACAGGCGTGAGCAGACAGAAGGCCTGCAGGGAAGCCGATCGCCTCAGCAGGGATGATGCTCACTGAGGGGCCTGTGGTCCAGCACTGCTTCCTTCTATTAAAGTAAACAGGGCCCAGTGACAGTCAAAACACAGTAGGCCCTGGGCGGATTACCATTCTGAAGGCAACCTAACTCTAACAAAGCTCCCTGTACTGTCCTGCTGCAGAGCACTCCCTCTTAGGGTACCTTGCCCTCTCCCGGTCTTCAATTTGCTAGTTTTGATCACAGACAGGTGTGTTCATACATGCACACACACAGACACATACTCTCTCCCTCTAGCAGATAAAATCTTCCTTCCTATCTTTCCTTTTTCTTCATTTTTTTTTGGTTCCCCATTACCATCACCTTATAGAAACATTATTTTTCACTGAAACTGCTCCCACCCTTTTGCTAGTATTTTGGTATATGGCATGTACCCAAGTTAATTTATTTTCAATTTATAATACTGCACACTTGTGCTAATATTGCCTTAGGGTATACATAAACAACACCAAACATTTACTTAGGAATTCTAAAACAGACTAGCAGCTGGGAGCAATATCTATTAAAATATCAACTGTGAAAATGACAGTTTTTAATTATCTGTTTTACCCTCTGTCTTAAAAAGGTGAATACAAGGAAGGGCTACATCAACCTGGGGGACAAGAGTTCTGAGACAAGCTATCTCTGGCCCAGCACTTGGCCTGCCTCACCCGCCTACAGGACTGGAACCTCAGCGGTAGCACTGTTTTCACTATGGGTTTTACCTATCTTTGTGAGCTGGGCCAGGGGAAAGAAGAACTGTCAAGGAAAAGAAAAGAATTACTTAGGAAATAACAACGAAAAAAGTCCAAATTCTGACCTGAATTTTAAGTCAAGGAGTAGAAAGTAGAGCCTGAGATCACATCTGCAGGTTCATCATCTGTAGATGAAATCAGCTATGGATTAAAAATATTCTATCTATTCTGACTACGTGCAGATTTTTTCCTGTTATTCCCCTAAACAATACAGTATGACAGCTTCTTACATAGCAGTTAGTGTATTAGCTATTACAAGTCATCTAGAAATGGTTTAAAGTATACAAGAGGATATATGTAGGTTCTGTGCAAATACTGTGCCATTTTATATAAAGGATATACAGGGATTTCTGATATCCAAGACAGGTCTTGGAATCAATTACCCAGGGATACAGGAAAAGATTCACTGTGATGCTAATAGTGAATAAAAAGTAGGGGTTTTCACAAATAGCCTTCATTGATCACTCAGTGAGATTCCAGAATTCCAGTCTCTTATTTAAAGAAGTACACTCAGTTGGGCGTGATGGCACATACCTGTAATTCTAGTGGCTCAGGAGGCTGAGGCAGGAGGATTGTGAGTTCAAAGCCAGCCTCAGCAAAAGCAAGGCACTAAGTAACTCAATGAGACACTGACTCTTAAAAAACCACCACCACAACAACAAAAAACAAAAACAAAACCAAAAACAAAAACAAAATAGGGCTGGGAATGTGGTTCAGTGGATGAATGCCTGCAAGTTCAATCCCTGCTACTCCCCCCAAGCCCCCAACCCCGCACCCCCGAAAAAAGAAGCATATCCAAAGATGCAGAGGGTGGTGGAATTAAAGTAGGCTCTTTGCCTGAATAAGGTGGAGCACACTGGTGTCCAAGGACTCAGGTGTAAAGCCAGTTCCATACCAGCTACATGATTTTTGGTTCGCTACTTCTGTTGTATGAGTAGCAGCTTCTTCATTTGTAAAATGAAGGAAATTAATAGTGCCCATTAAATGAGATAATTCAAGGAAGGGGTTGGTATGTGAAATGCTAAGCACAAAAAATGCTAAAAAAGAGTTCTTGTTATAATATTTATAAAATGGACTAATACCTGCTTTTAAATGATTCTTAAAGAAGCGAACGTGTATTAAAGTCCGTAAGATAGCGTGCTTGATTATACTATATTACTGTGCTCAACCAATGTTGATTTGATCTGGAGCTATCCTCTCCTCCTTTCTCTCCACCAAAGAGTAGGGGATTTGTGTGAATATGGAAGAGATCCCTATGGCAGAAAATAGCACCACTGCAAGTATAGTTACTACGATAGACTTCAGAATTTGAACGAAACCAACTCTTTCAATATTTTTGATCACTGGAATCAAACTGTAATGTAGCTTCAATACAGTAATAGAATTCTGTACAGCAGAGGTATTTATGAGACTATTACTGCCAGTGGATTTATTAATCCAAAGCATTGGAGTCCTGTTAGAATACAACCTTACTAGAATGCAAGCTCCACAAAAGAAGAAATAGGGTAAATTTTATGACCTGCTGTATCTTCAGTGCATAGATCAGTGGAAACTCAGTAAATATTTATTAACTGAATGAATATAGCTTGCAGGCATATTATTGCTCACACGAATTAGGCAATAGGTACTAGAGGATCATCAGAAGATACTGTGCTGGTGACAGACAACTGACATGCCTTAAGAATTACACATGACATTGGTATGTTTTAGGAGTACTAAGGATTCTGATAGGGACCTTTATTGTCTTTAGTACAGCCATAAAATCAGATTATTTAAACCTAAATAAGAAAACTCCCAAATGCTCCCATCCACATTACTGCTACCTTAATTTAGAGTCTTGCTTTAGAGTACAAGACTTCACAAAATCTTTCACTTATAATTTGCTGGCTTAGACTTCTTATTAGTGCTCCTACTGTATGCAAATCCAGTGGAAGATTAAAAAATACCATGACAGGATTTCAACTCTTAAAGAATTCAAAATATAGCAGGGACCATCAGTTACTGTGAGAGCAAATTCTGCTCAGTCTGCCTACCTGCTAGCTTTACTCACACTTGACCCAGATGTTCTTTCACCACCCCACACTTCCTTTTATTCACACCACTCAGTCACCAAGCCAGACAGTCATGACTCCAGAGATGCTCATGACCTGGTGCATAGCATGCTGCCTTCCAATCTTGCCATTCATGTTTCCCTCTGTCTTGCACATTAAGAGTGTCTGAGAATAGAAAATACATCAGATTCTCTTTTTATCAGATTCCAATATTCTGAACACATTTTTCTCCTTGCTGATAAATGAAAATATAAAGGAAGTGCAAAATGAAACAGGCTGCACGCATGACAATAATTCTTTCCTCCATTCTTGAAGAAAAATGAGAGGACATGGCTAAAATAAACACTGTATTCTTTCTTATTCCCTAGGGTTAGGAGGATGCAGGAAAACGTGTCCCTGTGTTAATAATTACATTCTTGAAATATAGGAACCTTTTCAAGAGACTGTGGATTAAAGCTCATTACTATGGAAACAATACTATTGCCAGATGACTATATATGATAGCAGTAGAGATTATGAAACAAGAAGTAGTTTTTGCATTTTAGTTATTTTTAATGAATTACAACAAAGAGATAATGCAAGTTTTCCCATACATTACCTTACATATTGGTTCTACTGACCTTAGAAAATTGTCAGTGAAACAGATGGTGGCATCTTAATAAAACTTGTCCACAATCACTACAATAACAGGCATTTTCAAGGACAAAGACATTTCCTCTTCCCACACCAGATTTTGCTCATCATCTAAGATGTCTCAATATTTGGGGTTTCTTTGTATTCTTTTTCCTTGTGTTTTTACTTTTTAAAAGGGACAGAATTTTTTTTTTCTTTTAAATTTTGGTGTGGGGATTGAACCTAGGGTCTAGCATGCACTCTACCACTGAATTACAAACTCCAGCTCCAGGAAATTATTCCTAACACATTTTATTTCTTGAATATGGTCTACTTCTTTAAGAGAAACGCTACTGGCATGACATCTCTATAATTGAGCTCCTCATCCATCCCTCCTCCTCCTTTAGGGTACAAACCAAATCTGAAGCCTTCAGGGGATGAAGAACTAAAGGTATGAGAACAGGGGTGTTGAAAAGAAGCGAGACCCCTGTCTGGGAACACAGGAAGAAACAATCCCAAACCCGAGACCCTCCTTTGGGTAAAAGGCAGCCCTGCCCTAGCTTGGGATGGAGGGCTGGGTCTTATTTCCTGTGTTTGAGGCCCTGGAAGGCTACAGCAACAAGGGCAATGTGGATGGGCAGGTCAAAAGCTGCAGTATGCATATGTGGACATTCAAAACCCGAGGCTCAAAGAAGCTGTCTGCAGTGACCTTGGGCTGAAGAACACAAGGTACCAGAATGGTCCCAGATGGATCCTTCACTGAGCATAGCAGCTGAGCCTAGAGCTCTGAGAGAAGAGAGTAGGGTGGGGTGGGTGGTCCTGGCCAAGAGGATCATTCTCTTGGATCCTGCTGCTAAAGCCCTGCTGCCAAGGTCAATGAGGTGCCCTGAAAAACCATCCTATTACTGCATGATTATGTGTTAGCTCTTTGTCAGCCTACATGCTACACTTTGACCCTGTGACAAAGAATCATGCTGACTTCACTTGTGGAAAGAGCTTTTTAATATAACACATAAATTTATGGAAAAGAAGAAAAAAATGCATATAAATATGATTTGAGCAAACTGAATCCTATGTTAAAATATTGCAAGATCCTTCTGTATTTAGATAAGCAATAAGAAGGAAAACAAAATGATGATGTGACTGGGCTGAAAACATGGCTGTCCCCGCAGTTTATCAAAAGTACTTCACTCCTATTGTTAATAAGTCCTTACCCACATACTCGATGTTCACTCCCCCAATATTTTTGTTACAGTGTGCTATCATTGCAGAAAGAAAGTTGACTCAGACATGGTTCCTGTACCCCAACAGATGACATTTTAGTGAAAAAGTGATGGTGTGAGTGGGAAATGCTATGGTGGAACTTTGCACAAGGTGTCTGGCAGATGAGAAAGGAATACCATGAATTCAGTTTATAAGATTGCCACATACTTATCTCTCCTACCCCCAGATATCTGGCATTGATGTTGGTGAAAAACAAACAAACAAACAGACCTTGACATTCTGGAGGAAAGTGGGGACATTACTCAGAAAGTCATAAGATAAATGTCAAACTACAATTGATGTGTCATTATGGAGAAGTGCTCAGGGCTGAGAGTACCCAGAGTTGGGGAGCGTCTTCACCAGGGCCCCCGTGAGTGAGCAGGGAAGGAAGGCCAGGACAGAGGAAAAGCCTGGGAATGGGACCAGAGAAAGTCCAGGGTGACAAGATCTTCCCCCAAATGGGAAGGTCACATGACATAAGGCTAAAGAGGCAGGAAAATGTAGGCCTACTATAGGTGAGGATTTGGAACTTGATACCAAAAGCAGTGAGAAGCCCAATTCTAGTTTCCCCCTTTTTCTTCTTCTTCGAAAAATTTTTAAATTAGGGAACAATGTGGGGTTAGGAGGCTGCAGACAGCTTGCCCAGGACTGACCTATTAGCTGGATTTTGAAAGATGAGCAAAAAATTGCTTTAAGAAGGGAGGAACATGCGTTCCAAACTCAGAGATCAATATATGATCACATAAGGTTTACATAAAAAAGCCACGGGCACCACTAGAACAAGAGAAGGAGTTTGTCTTGGTTGGTGTGAAAAGTAGAAAGAAAGAAGGGGACAGAACAAGACTTGTATGTGAAGCTAACAATGAATTTTATTCCAAGTCATATGGAACCAGTAGCACATTTTAAGAAAGTGGAGAGAGAAGAGGTTTTGAAGTAAAAGTCAAAAGTTTTGGTTCAGGTTCAAATCTGTATTATGCTCCTTGCAAGGTTTTTAAATTGGAGAAATTACTAAAATTCCTCTTCACAAAATATCACCCATTATCACACTTAGCCTGCTGTCACACAGTTCAATAAGTTGCCCTTGCAGTTGAGAATCCTCCTGGTGAGGAGGGCAGGATGCAGAAGGGATCAACTCTAGTATGTGGCTGCAGCTATCTAAGTCATGACGGGCTGAGCTGAGGGAGTGAGGATGAAAAGGAATGGACAGATTTGAGGGGTGTCCACCGGAACAAAAGAACAAACATAGAGTCAATACATAAATAATATCAATGAGGGTAACAGCCATTTATCAAATAAAAAAATAAGTACTCTGAGAACAGATGCCATCAACTGATCAAGTACTTGTAAACATTAACAGGCCAATTAATAAAATTAGCATATAAAAAATACATAATAACTAGAGAAGGAAAAGTGAGAGCAGATATAGAGGGCTGCAGATGAACTACAGATTCAAATACTATATGTGCTATATAATGATATTTGGGTCAGTGACAGATCATATATATGATGGTGGTACATTAGATTAAAACAGAGCCCAAAATTCATAGTGTCTGGGGACAGTGCAGTTGTGATAATGTTGTAGTACAACATCTATTATTCATGTGTTTGTGCTGATGCTGGTGTACGCAAACCGACTGTGCTGGCAGTCATAAGAAAGCATGGCACACACAATTATGTATAGTAGATAATATTTGACAATGACAGTAAATGACTATGTTGGTGGTTTATGTATTAACTGTCATTCTTTTTTGGTTTCCTTCTAGTCACCAAAAGAGTTCACTGTAAAACGATATGCTATGTGACACTGGCAGTATCTCATTCACCTCATGTCTATATTCTTTTGTTTGCATCAAGAGCTTGCACCAAATGATTAACCTATACTATCTAGGCTTGCCTAAATGCACTCCATGGAATCTCAACGAAACTCACCTAACAACACATTTCTCAGAATACATCCTTTGGTTAGGTGAAATATGGCTGCAGATGGTTTAAGATCAGCTGGAAATGTCTCAGTGCGCTCATAAATAATATTACTGTTCACAGGACCTCAGAACATGTTCTTCAATCAAGAAGGCACTGTTCTCTATGCCTGATGCTTTGTTTGGAATCACTTTACTTCTAATTGTATTCTCCCAACAAATTCAAGTTCTTTGGACTGGTACAAAAAAACGGTTCAAAAATTTTAAATGAGCTAATGAAATGACTGTTAACTATGACAAATTTCAAAGGTTCGGGAGTCAGACTAACACTTTAAGAGATAACTCTGTAGAAACTAATCTGTATGATCATCCCTCAGGATCTTTGGGGGTTTGATGCCCTCCTGCCTTCTGGGATATCAATATCCACAAATGTATAAGACTCTTAAATAAAAAGTCAGAGGATTTAAATGAAACCTATGTACAGTCTCCCACATACTTTTCATCATCTCTAGACTACTTATAATATTGAATAAAATGTAAATGCAATGCAAATAATTATTAGAGTACATTATTTAGAAGTTAATGACAAGAAACTCAGTTTGTATGAATTCACTAAAAGAGGTGACTACTGTAGGTTTAACTACATAGTACACATCAGCAGCAAAGTAATTTGCTTTCCAAATATTGCCGTTCCCAGTTGTTTGAATTTGCAGATGTGGGTTTGGTGGACTGGGAGAGCTATCTGCTGAATGCAGAATGTTTTTTTTTTTTTTCCTTTTTTCTGGCAGTATTAGGGATTGAGCCTAGGACCTCCTGAATACTAGACAAGCCCTCTATTACTGAGCTACATCCCCACCCTGGAAGTAATTCTGAAGCACCTATTAGAATACCAAATATTCTGCAAAAAAGTTTTGAAACTGTAATAGCCTTAATATATAGATGACAAACAGGAAATTAAATGATTTATACCAGTCACAAAGTAAAAAAAAATTAGTTGACCCAAAATCCAAACCAAGGTTTCTTAATTTAAAGGCAGGAATCTTTCTAAATCAAGATTGCCTCTTGTGGGCTGATGTAGCTCAGTGGTAGGGCACTTGTCTAGCATGTACAACTCCCTGGGTTTGATTCTCAGAATTGGAAAAAAAAAAAAAAAATAGAGAATTACCTCACTCATGATTCATTCATAATAATCTGAAAATAATCCATAAAATTCAGGAGTCAAAATCTTATCTTTCACAGTTTTCTGCTGCGATATAAAATAGGCTGGGAATTTTGTAAAGGAAATAGGCTTATTTAGCTCACAATTTTCGAGACTGTAAGTTCAAGATCCAGTGGCTTTATCCATTTAAACCTGTAGTGAGGGCCCCCTTGGTTGTGTTGCAAATAGCAGAGAAACAGAGTGGGAACCAGTCACATTTAGAAGGGGGTTAAGTATGGGTAATGATTTCCCTTTATAATACTTCACCCTCAACAAAGAATTAACTCCAAGAGACCAGAATTAATCCCTTCCCAGGTTGATGCCACGTGACCTAATTACTTCCATTAGGTTTCACCTCTGGAAGAATCCACCAACTTTCCACCATTGCCACACTGGGGACCAACCTTCCACAATAGACCTTTGGGGGACACATTCAAACCATATCCAAACCATAACATGGAGAAAGAAAGGCAAGGGGGGAATTCTGTAAAGTCACTGAGGCTTTCATTTTTCTTTTGTCACAAAAGTTCATTCTTAAGTTATTTTTCTTTCCTTAACCTTAAAATATCTGAATTCAAGGAACTACCATACTGTCAAGGAGAATGCTAATGAGGAGGGTCTATGAAGCCATGATTAAGATACCATGATGGTAGCATCATGATGTCATAACCTTGGCAAGTTTTGGTGTAATTCTTAAAAGGAGAACAGAGGTCAGCTGGAGAACCTTATTCCAGGCATCCCTATCAATAATCCAGACAACAGCCAGGAGGACTCAGCTTAGCTTAGCTGAACTTTGCTATATCAAGAAGCTCACAGTTTGGTCTATGTAGCTTATCTAGTTTTATCATTTAATTTGGGTTCTAAAGCTTTGATTTTTCCTAAATTAGCCAGGTACCAGTTAATTTAAAAAAATAAATGCTAAGACAAATGTAAAAATCTATTACTTGATGAAGTGGGATTCAAAGTCAGGAAAGAAGAAATGACACAAAATGCCTTTCACCCTTAACAAAGTGCCTATGGCTATTAATGGGAATCATTAAGAGGCAGTCAATTTTCTATCATGCTTATCACAGTCATTTTCAAGCCGAATGTATTGTCATTATACTTTGCATAAAAGTACTGCAACACAGAATATTTTAAAGATACTTTGGATTAAGGAACATCGTATTAGAATTGCATTTTGTGGCTTTACTCCTTATTTTTGTATCTACCTTTATTTTCTCTTAATTTTGATATTTTCATTTACTATTTTTTAATTAATTGTATGCATGTTAGTACATTTTAAAAGTGCTTGATGGGCCAAGGTGAAAGAGATGGAAAAAGTGCAATCTAGAATCTTTTGTAAACTGAAATTAAAAAAAAAAAATCAGCAATGAAATGAAGATCTAATAATTATTAATACTTCCTTCTATTACCTATAGTAAAAAGAATGTTACTTTTCACCCCCAAATTTAGGCTGCTGAATGTAATTTTCTCAATCTGAATATCATTTTCTTCTAGAAGGAAGTTGTAACAATATTTATTTTTCAAAATCATTATTCAACATGGCAGAACTTTAGCAAGTATCATAGAATTTTTTTTTTTTTTTAAATTCTAAGCATGTTTAGTGGTAATGAACAATCAAGCTTTCAAAAGTGTCAGAAAGTACTTTTAGGCCTATAGGAAGTGCCTCTAGTTGCCTATAGGGCCCTGAAGAGGAGGTCAGATACAATGGTTCTTTCTAACAAAGTGCCAGAGGCTATATATGAGCCCAGCAGTATAAATTCAGAACAAATGAATTCGGACTTAATTTGGGAGGAATTTAGAAAATTTAACAAACAGGTCTTTTGCTCTCTTATTTTTCCTATTATTTACTGTGTTCTTACATATCCTGCAATACAAAAAAAAAAAAAAAAAAGAGCAGTTTTCATAGAGACATCTGATCTCTTCAATATTTCACACATGTAAACTTATTTGGCTGTTTTAAGTAGAATTCTGTGATTTCTTCAATGCCTCAAAATATAGATATACATTAAAAGCATTATTTTAAAATATAAAAAAAGTGATTCTTTTTTTTAAAAACTGGAGGAGGGTACTACTCTAAAAAATATACCAGTGAGCTGGGGGTACAGGTCAGTGGTAGAGTGTGTACTTATCAAATACCTAGTCCCCTAAGTTTGATCCTGAACATGCGCATGTACATGCGTGCACACATACAAGAATATACTAACAAGCAAAATGAAGCATGTAACAACCTGATAGATGTCCCAGATGATGTGTCAGGGTAGTTCTAAACTGAGTTGAGGGACAAAAAGCAAAAAAGAACAGGTGGATGGAATTTCCTATACATCAGCAATTTCAGATTAATGGCAGGATTTAGTTTAACAGCAAAGATTTTTCAGGGAAAGGGAATGAAGGATGTCTTTAAAAGTTTCTAAGTGAGAAAAGATATGTAATACTAAAACTGAAATGAAGACCTAGAGGATCGTGCTCTTTTAATAACAAGTAATGGGTTTCAGGATACACATTTCCTACGTGTATTCCTTGCTGTTAATACTATTCATATTAGGGCTGGTATAATTAACACATTTCCTATGTGTATCCTGAAACCCATTACATTTACAAAACTCTACTATTTGGGAACATATATCAGTTTGCTTGTTTTCTCTTAAGTTTCTTTAGCTGTCTTTAAGCCCAACCATATCACAATCTTTGAACAGCAGGGCCATCTTGTGTTTGTATTCTACTTACTTATAGGTCCTAGTACAGTCCCCACCCCACCCCCATCCCTCCATGTACACTGTGGGTTTTCAAAAAATATTAGGAATAAGTCGATATGTTCAAGGGGGAAAAACATTTCACATAATGCCTTCCAGATAGCGGCCTCTTTTCAGAAAGAGAAAGGTGCTTGCTATTAATATTACTCACATTAGGGCTGGTATAATTAACATTATCATTCTCAGTCAGTGGCATATGGGCAGAAGAGTTAGGAAATTGTTCTCATTTTACAAATTAAGAAATTGTAGGATGGAGAGTGAAGTAGAATTGGCCAGGGTCCCACAGAGTTAGTGGAGCTGCCCACTTCAGTACTGTCATTCCTCAAGCTTCAGATCTGAGATAAACTACTTCTGTTGGGGTCTCAAGGGCCATTCATACATACCCTAAAAATGAGTTCAAAATCTTCTCTCCACACAACCATTTATTTCTGCATCCTCCAATTCATTTAATGGTACACCTTCTCTATCTGCCCTCTGTGCCTCAAGGTAACCTGGACAGTATTCTAGATTGCTTTGATTTCTTCTTCCTTATTCTGCTATCAATCATTAGTGTTCTAACCATTTTATCTTCTAATTATTTATCACATGAATCTTTCATGTCTCCTGTCCTTAGATTTTAATTTCTCCTCTGCACTGTCACAATCTCTATTTAGTGTCTATTTATAGTCCCTCAATATTACCTTATATGTTGCTGATAGTGTGATCTAATATAAAATGCAAACCTGGCATGTCATTTTACAGCTTCAGGCTCTTTAGTGGCTGCATGTTATCTAAGAAAAAAGTCCAAGCTCCTTAGCAAGGACCATAGGTCCTCAAAATATGTGGACCTTTCCAACCTCAGCTGGTACAGTGGCATGTGCCTATAATCCAGCAACTCTGGAGGCTGAGGCAGGAGGACTGAGTTCAAAGTCAGCCTGGGGAAATTAGTGAGATTGTATCTCAAAACAAAAGTATCTAAACTAAGCACATTCAACTCTTCAGTAATATTCTACCTTCTCCTATTATCTGAGCATCTGATGCTGCTTTACGCTTCTGGTCCAGTGTCATCTTCTTGGAGGCCTCCTTGATTCAACTGCTCATATTTTTAACACAGCACTTAATCTGCAAAAACTGTCTCTATGTCCACAGAAGTGTCTAAAACCATTCATGGCAGTCCCTTGCTGAGCCCAAGGCTCTCACCTTCCTATTTCCAGGGCCTGGTACAACAGTGGGCAAAGTAGATTTCAGAAGTTTTGGGGTAGCATTATGTTAAATGAACATCTAGGAATGGGATCTGTTGGGTAGGGGCACAGATAGGGATAGGAGCTGTGAAAAGAGAATTAAAAAAACTTTGTCCAGAGAAAGTGTTGATTAAGCTGAATCTTGAAGAAAGTGGGGAAACAAGGGTGATAAAAGACACACCAGATAGAACAGTATTTGCAAAGGTCAGAACCCCCAGGAGAACCTGGCACATTTAAGAAACTGCAAATGAGGGGCTGAAGTTGTAGCCCAGTGGTAGAGTGTTTGCCTTGCTTTATGTGAGGCACTGGGTTCAATCCTCAGCACCACATAAAAACAAATAAACAAAATAAAGGTATTGTGTCTGTGTACAACTAAAAAAAATAAAAGGAACCGTAACCAAGCCTGAAGCAATGACACATGACTTCAATCCCAGTGACTCAGGAGGCTGAGGCAGGAGGATCACAAATTTGATGTCAGCATCAGCAAAAATAAAAGAGGGCTGGGAATGCAGTTCAGTGGTAAAGTAACCCTGGGTTCAATCCCAAGCACTGCCAAAAAATAAAAAAAATTAAAAAAAAAGGTAAAAATTTAGAAATGAATATGACAGAGGGCAGGATCCATGTGTGAGGGTTGCTGGGCTGGAGATTGGAAAAACAGACAGGGCCCATGCTATTAAAATGTGGCCTACATCTAGATCTTGCAAGAGAATTAAACAAATATTTACTTCATTACTGCCATTACTTAGGTACGACAATCTTCATGCATCCTAATCTACTTTTGATTGCTTATCTGGCATTAGTTGTGTTACTTTTGAGATGTTACCTTTCTGTCTTGTTTGCCTTACTCTCTTATAAAAATAGTACCTACCTCAAAAGGCTGTCTCAAAAACTAATATGTCAATAAATAACATAAAATAGTGGGACACAAAAAGATCAATGGGTATTTTTATGATCTTCCTATACTGACAACTGATGAGATTTGAGAGGACAGAAGGGCTATCCTTGAAACATGCAGGATGTAACAATTTCAGTTTTTATCTTGGGAAATAAAACTAGCAGGAATCTAGGTTTTATGTTCACGATTTCAGGCAGTACTGAAAAGTGACCACCAGATTCCTCTGGATATTTTATATTTGGGTAATAAGTTTAGCTAGAAAGCATATACTCAAAGTATAATCTGACTAATTACTTTTAAAGGTTTATTATGTTATAGTTGCTTATACTGAAGGCCATTTTCAATTTTCTGCCTACTGAGTGCAGCCTTGACTGATTTTCTGAAGTTTACTTCCATTGAATGGCATTTATTCACTTGCAAACTTTTTTCCTTATTGACTCCCAAGTCACTTCCAGCTAGAATTTTAAGAGAAGGGTTCTTAGAAATTGTGTAGTCCATGCATGGTGTTTTCCTAATTTCTGCTAAAAATCTACTAGTATGCCCAATGTCTATAAAATCATTCTCTCCCAAGAAATGTTTCTTTTATTGAACCATTTGACTGGGTGGATTGTGATCTCACTGGTATGGCTTAGATGTTGTTCTAAAATTTGTAAAATGGTTACATCTCCTAGGCAGGCTTATAAGAAAATTTTTGACAGTCAGTGCTTGACAGGTTCAGTGTTCCTGTTTACTGAGGTTGTATTCGGCCTAATGGGCACAAGGCCTACCAGCTCACACTCCTACCTAACCAGTTCTGCTCCAGAGGTGGGCTCTGTTTCTCTGATACACTCTGGAGCCTGGCCAGTCACCTAAAGTGAAGTCTGGTGTAAAGACATGAGCTGAGGGGCTAGGGATGTGGCTCAAGTGGTAGCAGTGCTCACCTGGCATGAGTGAGGCCTTGGGTTGGATTCTCAGCACCACATAAAAACAAAATATTGTGTCCACCTAAAAAACTAAAAAATAAATATTAAAAAAAAAAAAAGAGATGAGCTGATTCAATCAGATTCTTGCTCTTGGGACTATGGCTCAAACTCAGGATTCATATAGTAAAGACAAAGTCTGAAAGAATGCAGAAAGGTAATCCACAAAACATACAGGTATGAGGGATCAGAAGTTATAAGAGAAACTATGAAAGCAGAGGCTCTGAGATAGATAAAAAGCAAGAATAAGGGACTCAAACAGGGGACCAGACAGGGATGGAAAGAGTGGGCTATATAAAAATATGTGTTTATTGCATGAAGAAGTTACACTAGTAAACGTGCCGAAATCTCACGTGGTACCCCATTGATATCTGTAATTTGTTTTTATGTGTAAGTTAAAAAATAATTAAAAAATGTAAAAAGGAGTGCACACTCCATTCTTCTGTTGTTAAAGGTCCTACAGGGGCAATCCCTATTGGTTATCAAGCATAAACTAACATTTCAGCACCTGTAAATGAAACATTTTTCCCTTTACCACTACCTGTGGATCCAAGCTAGGTTCCACACCCCCTAATCCATTCTTAGTACAATGGATTTGCTTCTTGCAACCCCAAAGACTAAGAAACCTGGGAAACAATCGGGAACACTAAAGTGAGCTTTCAGTTCTATGGCCATGTGCGACTGAATGGCCACGTCCATTCTCAAGGGAAGTTTTGCATATGCAACAAACTGGTCCTAACTTTACCACTCGCAGCTTTCATGTCCATCCTTATTTCCTTCAGAAACAAGACGCTAATCAATGCTCCCAGGGCACAAACCAAGGTATCCACCTTGGGGGGAAATGTCACGAGATTCTGAATGTCTTCTCTGGCACAACGAAGGGCAAGCCCTCTGCTCCTCCCCGCCCGAGGTTTCAGAGGACCACACCAATTAGCAGGGACACGTTTTTTGGTGGGGGACCCTCATCACCGTCGAGAGGCAGCCGGCGCCACTCAGAGGTTCCCTGCCCCTGGGAACATTCTGGGGCGCCCGCGCCCGAACCCTCCCGGCCCCGCCGCCCGCCGGGTCACCTGTAATTATAGGCGTTGAAATGCTTGCTCTCTCTCAGCATCGCTCGGTACAGATCTAACACTTGTGCGCGGCTGGAGGCTGCCATTTTGGAAAAAGAACCAAAAAAAAAAAAAAAAAAGTGGGGGGGAGGGAACCCCAAACCCAAAACACCAAAGAAACCCCAAATAGGTCCTGTTTGCGGAAGTCCTGAGTTTAACTCAACCCAAATTTCAGCCTATACAAAAGCTACGAAGAAATAACCGCAGCAACAGTCTTTGCCCGCGGGCGGCCCTCGGCCTAGGTGAGTACAGTAGCGGCAGGCGCCCGGCGTCCCGCGCCTCTCGGAGACGGGCGCAGGCAGGGCTACGGGCAGCTAAGGGGGCGGCGCGGAGAGGGAGGTGCTCGCGCTCCCGCCTCCTCCGGGGAGGCTCCCGGGGTTACGAAAAGCGCCGCTCCTGCGGCCGAACAGGGCAAAGAGGCTGGAAACCTGGGGTGGCCTGTGACCACTTGCCACGCTCCTTGGTGGATGAAGGTCGGAGGCTTGAGCACTGAAAGCGCGCAGCCAGGTCGCCAACCGCCTTAGCGAACCGCCCAGGGGCGTGGCGGAGACATTTGTGTCTCTGAAGCTTGGCTCTTTTTTGCACCTGCCGGAGGCCGCGTTGCCGGGGTTACCGAGCGCGCGCCGCGCCGATGCCCCGCCCTCGACAGCTGTGGCTGCCCTCGGCAGTGCCTGACAGACTAATTGCCATTTCGAGGGTGATTTTACTTTGGCTGAGCCCTGTCGCGGATTGGAGTTTGGGTGCGTTCTCTTGGCTGGGGTTGCCGTGTAATAGGCGCCGTGGTGACCGGCCAGCGTCTTCCTGGTGCTCCGGCCTCGCTCAGGACGACTGTCTCAGGGACCTTTCGTGTAGGACCCGCATTTTGTCAAAATGGCAGCGCCCATCGTGTACTGGTGTCCAAGAAGTGGGAGATTGAGCTGTGGGTGAGAGCGTGCAAGCTCGCCGCGTTTCTGATTTTGAAACATCCCGGGTCTGAGCTCCCTGGAGGACGGTGGGTGTGTGGTGGCCTTGCGGCAGCTTGGGGTGTGACGTAGGTGGTTAATATGGTAGGGAGTTTGCACTTCGCTGTGGATTTTTCCCATTTCCGGGATATTCTTTGAGGCTCTTGAGGTGTAACCAACCCCACCCCACCCGCTCCACGCGTCAAGAGTCCTCAGAATTTTGTGATCTAATATTTAAAATGGCGAGAATTCTGGGTTCTAGATGTCCTGATCAATTAGAGAATCTTTAGGGCTTTAGTGACTCTCAGTATTTGACCGCCAAAGCAAGAAGCTAAATAAGTTGTTTTCCATGGCTTTTCTCAGAAGACTTCGAATTTTTTGAATTACTTTCTTAAAGTGGTGGATAAAGTTTCGCGTTTTGCTCGTTGACCATGGGACTGGGCTCCGGGAAGCCTCATCCAGTTCTGCTTACTGTGTTTGTAAAGCACTTTTGTTTTTGGACTGTTTATGTAACCGACTTTGGAAGAGCCATAGTTTTCTGTCCCAAAACATAGCGAAGTTAAATTTTGTATATAAAAACCAAGTTTGCATTAACATGTATTCTGTTGTTTTATCTGGTTTCGAGACAACCTTTCCTCTATATTGAAACAACTTAGTATTTTCAATAACTCTAAGCACAGAAATCGCTTCTCCGACCTTACCAGGCTTTGTAGTGTAAGTAGAACCTGATGTCCTTGCATCCAAATACTGTAGTCGTGGTGAAATGGCCTTTTAGAAAAGATGTTGAGCAAATGCTTTAATAAAAGCCCCTTTAAACCACCTGTCTGATTTCTTAAGGACTTCTACGTCTATGAATCTCAAAATAGAGTTTTTTTTTTTTGTTTTTTTTTTTTTTAAACAGGGTAGCAGAACTTTTGTTACTCTTGTTGATGGGTCAAGTTATTGTTTCGAGTTTGGTGAAAGTACTTGCAATACTTTTTCCTTTGGGATTTCGTAGCTCCAAGTCCAAGGGAATTACACATGGTTATAGAGCAAGATTCAGAGCTGTTTTAAGATGATACACTGTTAAGTGCTGATGATATAGAATATGTGGCACCTGGAAAAGCAACACAAAAGTAACACAAGTTACAGATAGACAAAGCAATGAGAGTGAAAAGGATGAACAGGAAAATTGTTTTGGTTTGTTTTAAAATAGTGAGAATTAGCCAGGCACTGTTGGGAAGGCCTGTAATCCCAATGACTCTGTGGGGAGACTGAGGCAGGATGGTCACAAATTTAGGACCTGCCTCAGTAATTCAGAGACCCTGTCTCAAAATAAAAATTAAAATTTTTTCTCAGGATTTTGCATTCACCCAAATAAAACAAATAAATAAAAAGGGCCTGGGGTGTAATTCAGTGGTAAAGTACTTCTGAGTTCAATTCCCAGTAAACCCTCCCCCCAAAAGTGGGGATTACATTTTTATTGTATTTTGCTTTCATCTTGAAAGTGAGTAGTTACTGTATACATTATGCCTAAGAAATTTTAATAATTACTGACTGGTTTTTTTCTTAAGCCTAATTATCAAGGAATCTAGTATACATTGATTATAATGTGTCTCAACTTTCTAAACATATATGTAAAGCTAAAGTTGTTTGGGTAGCCTGTTCATCTGTTATTACAATAAATGGTTGAGCTTGAAGTGACAGCGTCCCAGTGTTGGAAGTAAAATTTGTGGGAGGCTGTTATGGTTTGTTTGGATATGAAATATCTCCCAACATCTCATGTCTGAGACAATGCAAGAAAGTTTAGAGAGAAATGATTGGATATAGCCTTAACCTAATTAGTGAATCAATCCCTGATGGGATAAACTGAGTGGTGACTGGACGCTAGTAGGGTGTGGCTATTGGAAGTGGTTCACTGGGGGCATGGCTATGGGGTATATATTTTGTATTTGCAGACTAGAGACTTTCTCTGTCTGCTTTATGATCACCATGATGTGAGCTACTTCCTTCTGCCAGACTTTCCTGCCATGATGTTCAGTCTCACCTGGAGCCCCAAGGAAGGGAGCTGACCTTCTGTGGACTAAGACCTCTGAAACTGTGAGCTCTTAAATAAATTTTTCCTCCTATACCATTATTCTGGTCAGATCTTTTAGTCACGGCAGCAAAAAAGCTGACTAAAACAGTCAATGGATTTGGGCTGGGCACCCACAAGTGGATCCAACAGACCAAACCAGCAAAAAGTTTAATTATAGTAACTTACTGCTGGTTGGTTGCTGGAGGCCCTATAGCCAACTAACCAATTAAATTTTAATCATTTGATTGACTAAGCTGTGGCCAGTTAACATTTCTATGCTTCAGTTTTTCTGTAAATATAGACAATAGCATAATAAATATAGTCAAATAATACTGTTGGTTGGAGTTCTCAGAACCTGCTTGGGTTCTGGGGTTTGTTTCCAAATTCTCAGACTACTTTTGTTTTCTTTGCCCAAAGACACTACTAAATTTAATTGGTTTAAGGAGTTTCCCTTTTAATACTATTTAATGTTAAGTTTTCACAAAAATACCTTTTTTGAAGCAATTTACTAGTGTGCTGAACATCATTGCCTTTAAAAACTAACAAAAAAATTACACTTTCACTGCAGAGATGACTATATATTTTTAAAATATTAACTATTTTAGATTTCGAGTAGAATTGGACTAGAAACTGAAAGTGAATCTCACTGATGTCCTTCAGTATGCATTCTATTCTGTACTGTGTTTTTTCTTAGGTAATAACTATAAACTAGAAGGTACCTACCATCAAGCCCCCAAATGTAAAAATTTCCTTAACATTCTTGCATATATAATTATAAATATAACTTCACAGAAGTTTGCATAGTTTTTTGCCTATATAAAATCATGTATTGTCTTTTATTAAAATTAGGGTTATCAATGAGTAGTTAATGTTTCATAAAGAGACGTTTCTCTTAACATAATAAACAGTAGTTTACTATCTTCATGCTTAATTATCAAATTGATGTGTAAAGAAAATTTTATATAGAAGCCACTCAATATTTAGAAATTATTGTACTCCATATGTAGACACAGATCTTCATTATACATTTTTCTCTCTTTCTCTTTTTTTTAAGAGTATTTCATTTAGAATTTCTTTTAAAAAAATTTTTAGTTTTAAATGTACACAATAAATTTATTTTCTTTTAATATGGTGCTTAGGATCGAACCCAGTACCTTACACATACTAGGCAAGCGCTCTATCTACCACTGAGCCAGAACCCCAGCCCATCATTTGGTGTTACTTGATCCTTCATTCTAAGAGAAAGCGAAACTGGGAGAGACCATAAACATCAAATCAGTGATTTGTAAAGAAGATCAAACTGAAACCCTTCTTTTTTTTCTTTAGCATGAGTGTTTTATGTGTGCCGTATATTATAAAAGGTAGTGCAGTTACAGTGATGAGAGCCCCCTCCTCCTAGAAACCTATAGAGGAATAGACAAAACAGTAATATTTTTACTATAATGTGTTTGAAAGGTGCTGTGATAGGCATAAGAATACCAAATCTTAGAGTAGTACAGAAGTGGGATATTCAACTAGGGACTGTGACCTAAGGGAAGACTGAATATAGCAGAAGATAGTTGCAGAAAGAGTAGCGAAAGCCAGATGATGAATGTGATTAGAGGTTGCAGTGTATATAAGCCATAGAAGCATGAAAGTGAACACCATCTATTTAGGTAACTTTTTGTTTGTTTGTTTTGGATACCAGGGATTGAACTTGGGGGCAGTCAATGAGTGAGCCACAGTCCCAGCCTTATTTTGTATTTTATTTAGAGATGGGTCTCACTGAGTTGTTTAGTGCCTCACTGTTGTTGAGGAGGGCCTTGAACTTGAGATCCTTCTGCCTCAGCCTCCCGAGCTGCTGGAATTACACGCGTGCACCACTGTGCCTGTCATATTTAGGTAACTCTTAAGTGGTGTGGAGTGGTAGGAGGTGAGAAGGGAGGAACATCTAGTGGACTACAGAACTGCTCCCTACCAGCTTCCTTTTAGTGATGCTTACTCTTTTTTTTTGGAGTTAGTCATTTTCCTCCCATGCATTGGCTAAGACATAAGTGAAGTAGAACTTAACAGTTGAGCTTTTGAGATGCAGATTTGTTATCCAGGCTTTTGTTTCAAACCCTGATTTTGAATCCTATGTTGGAGGAGCACTGACATTTCTTTTATCTGTATACTCACTAGAAAGCTGAGCAGGCTGGTACTTGTAACTTGGGGGCCAAAAATCAAATACTGATTCCAGGAGTTTATAGGTATTATGTTTATGCATTTGTCCTCTGAAAGCTCACATGTGAGGCGATGCCAGAAGATTTGTAGGAGAAATGATTGGTTATAGTCTTAGCCTAGTCAATGAGTTGATGGGATTAACTGAAGGGTAGGGTGTGGCTGGAGGAGGCATTGGGTTTGGCTCTGGGTATATATTTGTATCTGGAGAGTGGAGTTTCTCTCTTTGGTCATCATCATCATCATCATTTTCTCATCATCTGGTCACCATCATGGGAGTTGCTTTTCTCTGCTACCCTTTCCCATCATGATATTCAGCCTCACCTCAAGCCCTGAGGAATGGAGCCGGCCTTCTATGGACTAACACCTTTGAAACCGAGCCCTCAAATAAACTTTTCCTCTGCTACAGTTGTTCTACTGAGATCCTTTAGTTGCAGCAGCGAAAAAACTGACTAAAACATATTGGATGAGAAGTGCTGCAAAGTGGAGGGGTCTCAAGGTGAGGAGAGGTCATGTCTGACCCTGATGTTTAGGCAACACTCAGACAAATAGCACAGCTGTTTTAAATTCCCTGGATGATCATAGCTAGAATTGGTAAACATTGATCTATGGACATTGAGGGGTGCTAAAGAGGAAGTAGTGTTTGTGTTGGTCTGGAGGATTCTAGGTTTGATCTGGGCCTTGAGAGCAGTTAGGGGTGTGGTTGCGTTGGTAAGATGGCTACTGCTAGAGGAACACTTACCCTTTACCTTGGGCAGGGGAGAAGAGATACCCTGAGTGCGGGCTGGGGGACAGATAATGGTGTAGTGACTAACTGGAGGGGGCTCTGTCCAGAGGGAAAGGGCTCTGGTGTATCAGCTCTCACAGGTGCAAGGCAGTCCTTTTAAGTTCAGTTAACCCTTTCATGTCCAGGTGGGAGAATGGTTACCTCTGTTAAAGGAAAGCCAAGAAGTTACGTTGCTTATCCAGGAACTAGGAAACAGCTGGGGTTGGAGTTGGCCCAGAATGTTGTGTGTCTGGCTCTGCTGCTACACTGCTTCACAGATGGTCTTCAGTGCTAGCTTCGGGAGTTATATAATTCTTTAATTTTTCTTGTAGAATGTGGGTAAATTTTACTCATTTGAATTTTAATTTATTGGATTCTCACTTATTTGTAAAGCTGTTTTGTATAAGAAATATTATAAGTATTCAGAGACTCTCAAATGTTTTCTTTTTTATTTTAGCTTTTTAGTATTTTGAGATACATTTACACTTTTTTCTATTAACATGTCTTTGAAAAGACTTGATGCCCTTTTAAGGTTATCTCTGTTTGTGTGTGTGTGTGAGAGAGAGAGAGAAAGAAAGAAATTGACATTTCCTTTTGGGATTTTCTAAGACTAACATATCTGTAGATACTCTTTTCAGATAGACTTAGAAAATCTATTTTGAGTAATTTTGGAGAGCCATGGTGTGTTGTGCTTAGGTATTCTAGCTTCATTGATTGGGTTCCCTAATTTCTGGTAGCAACCGTGAAAGTGACACTCGATTTGGGGAAAGTATATAAATTGTTACTTAGTTCTAGAGAATCTTTTATTTATTTATTTATTTAAAAAATTCTTTTACTTTTAAAAGGAAGAAATCATCTTTTCTTGCCACAAGCCTCTACCAGCATGAAAATTCTTCCACACTGTCTGGTAATATCCTGTTAGGGTACCTTCTTTTTATTTATAACTACTTATGAGGGAGAACTATTGTGATTTTATGTTGTGATTTTATGTTATCCATACATTTTAGAATGATTTGTTAGTGAAACTAACTGTGGTGATTCTGGTAACTATTATTCATTTAAGGTTTATTTTCTCTTCTAGGAGTTTACCAGGTACTTTTATCAACATCTCATTTTAGCATTTTATTTATTTATTTATTTATTCATGTTACTTAGTTGTACATGACAGCAGAATGCATTTCAATTCATCATACACAAATGGAGCGCAACATTTCAATTCTCTTGTGTACACAGTGTAGAGACGCACCATTCGTGTAATCATACATATACTAAGGGTAGTGGTGTCCATCTCATTCCACCATCTTTTCTACCCTCATAACCCTCACCACCTTATTTTACTGTTTTTTTCTAAAGACAAATTTGAAGTTCTGATTGTCCTTTCTGAATGGGGATTAGTAGCTGCCATCTCTTGTTTGTTCAGGTAAGTTGGTTGTTTACAGAAAACACTTAGTATTTACAATATTTATACTTTGGGGGGAAATGCTGTTTTTCCAATCACTGGAAAATATTAGGTCATTGTCTTAAGATATACAATACATAGTTCTGATTTCTTGGAAGGACAATATATCTTTGAAATTATACTGGAAACTGTTATTAACAATGAAGCTATACATAGAATTCATGATGTCTTTGCCATTACAGTAAATCCTTTACTTTATATGACTTAATATTTTATAATTTTTTAATCTAAAAATTTATTTCTTGTGCACAGTGGAAACAGATCAGTTTGTCAAGCCTGTCATCTGTATGTGTAATTATGAGCTTGAGTTAACTAATAACATTAAAGAGTAATATGAGCATGACTCATGTGAAATGGATTAAAGTAATATTGGCAGACAGTAAAACAGAATTAGCTTTAGTTAATTAGGATATGTTTATTGGAAGAATTATCTTCATAGAAATTCCTGGAATCTTGAGTGCAGAGGAAAGTAAAATGGAGAAGTTGTGAAATAGGAGGAGGCTAACATGTAGTATATTTTCTTTCCTTGACCATTTTTAGGTAAGGACATTAGCATTTTGTTTCTGTAACAGAATACCTGGGGCAGTCCACTTATAAGCTGGAAAGGTTTATTTTGGCACACAGTTATGGAGGTTTTGGTCCATAACTGATTGGCCCAGTTGTTTTGGGCTTGGGGCAGCACATTATGGCCAGAGTATGTGGCGGAGCAAAGCCACTGATCTCATGGTTGGGACATGAAAAAGGAAGAAAGGCAGGCCTCCCATTAGGCCTACCTTCAAGGTTTTACCATGACCAAGTAGCACCAAGCAAGGGACTAAGCCTTTTATCACACAGGCCTTTGGTTGACATTCTAGTTGCAAACTGTAACAAAGTGGTTATCTATTTCAGATTTTAAGCACTTTGAAGTAAGTGCCTATGCCTGAGCATTTGTAAGTTTAGGTTCAAGAGGAATGTCATTTGCATCCTGGGTGCTGTGCAAGCTAGCTCTGTGGTGGTTATTATGGTAGAGCCTTCCTTTGCAGAGCCCCAGTCTTCAGTCTCTGATAGTCTCTACTTTTGAAAGTCTCCATGTCAACTGTCCCAGATTGATATATTTCAGGATGTTCACGGGGTTCACCAGACCTACCCAAGGAGAATCTTGATGCCCCTACTAAGAACCTTGCAGAGGAGGCACTGTGGATGCCCAGTTGCGGTGTTTCCTTAATGTCCCTTTTTGTGCACTTGAAAGCTATTTGAAAATAAAAAGTTTATTGGAGTCCTGGTCTGTGATGTGTTCTTTAAATGTGTGTGAATTATCAGACAGTAATTTCTGTGCTACTTTTTTTCCCGAAAACCTGTAGCACTTTTTGGATAAAGTCTAAGCTCTGCAGCACACCTTGTAAGACCCTTGAGTGGCCCTATTTTCTTCTCGAGCCGCCTGTCATGCCTTGTTCTTTTTCACCTGTGGCTTTTCAGCTCTTTACTACTTCCTTTTACTCTCCTCTGGGGACCTCTGTGAATCCTACCCAGCTGCTTGGGTAGCTCTTGTTTCCCTTCCTAATTATGCTTCAGATCTCAGTGCTTACTTGAAGGTACCCTCTTTAATGAGCAAATTTTCCTCTTTTATGCTCCTTGGTGAACTGCCTTTCAACTGACAGTGACTTAGAAACAGGAACCCCAAGTTGAATGGGTTTGGGCCACTATGGTGACTTTGTCTCCTGTGCCACAGGAGTTCAGAAACCACGGGGGTCTTACAGTTGGTTGTTTGAGTGAAGTTGCCAAGGCCTGGCTTGCTTCTTTTCTCTACCTTGTCTATTGCATTGTCAACTCCATCCTTAGGCTGGCATCCTCTCTTGTTGGTGTTAGTCCCCAGCAGTTCTAAATTGCAGAAGGTTTCCGGAACCTCAGAAGAGGAAGAGATCTTCTGGACCAGGAGTTTTTAGCATTACTTCCATTCACTACAGTTGGCCCCCATTGAATTCTATCTTCTCCCATCTCTGAATCAATAATTGACCATGGAGAGAATCACTATTGTTTTAGGCCTAATCACTTGCTTAACCCCTAGAGGTCAGGGTGGGGTACTTGATCTCTAGGGTTCAGTGAATCAATCACATAAGCTGTAACTCATTTGTGAAAATTATCAGGTACTGTTAATTGGCTGTCCATATATAGGGCTGTGAAAGGGAATGAGCACATATACATGGGGGTGCACACAATGAATCTGAGGTAGTTACCAAGAGAAAGGGAAGGGATTTGTTGTAAAAGGTAACAGCTCAGTAGAGAATTCTGGCTAGAGTTAAGCATTTCTTGGTGTGATGACTTGGTATCAGCCTGTATATTCCATGAGAATAGGAACTGTGTCTATTTTTGGTTACCATGGTCTCTCCAACACTTTGTTTCTAGCTTTGCATATTGTAGGTGATAAATGAGTATCAGTGGTTCAGTGAATCAATCACATAAGCTGTAACTCATTTGTGAAAATTTTCAGGTACTGTTAATTGGCTATCCATGAACCAACTTCTTCCTGGCCATCAGGACTCTGACTTTGTGTTTGGTTCAACAAATTGTTTGATATGGCCTTAGGCAATCATGTTGATTCAGCTCTTTACCAGATACTTGGTTCTGATAGCCAGGGATAGCCACAAAACACAGCTCTGGTTAATGAGATGAAGGAGAGTTTACTAGGTTTCTGGTAAAGATTTTCCTTTCTATTAAAGGTTGACTATTCACAAAAGAGGGTGTGCTTATGCCATCTCTTCCCTCATGCCTGGGAACTGGTATGACTAATGCCAAAACAGCCCTCTTGCAAATAGCTGTCTTACAACCACTTGGAGAAAAGCATGTGGGAAAGACCAAGAGAGTATGAGGGACTCCCCCTTAACTACTGGCTTTTGTGCCTTGCTGAATGAATCCCGGGAACTGGATTTCTCTAGACTTCTTGTTAAAAAATGTTTTGCCATTTGAAGCCGTATTTGGTTATTTCTGTTAACTTGCAACTCAACTTGCCTTAATATAATGCCAAAATAAAATAGAGATTCCCTGCTTCAGCCTTGCCAGCATTTTAAATTTTAGGCCGTCTTTCCTACTTAAGCAGTTTTGGGATAGTTTTATGTATTTTTTTTTTAAATAAAAATCTTACATGTATACATACACTAATCCTTTTTCACTGAAGGATGTTTGTACATGAAGACCTCTGTCATGAATCATCAATATTCTGTCATATTCTTCAACTGATTCATGAGTACTCAGCTAAATGTCATGTCAGTGAAATATTCCCTTACTCCAATGAAAATTACACCCTTCTGATCTTATTATTTCTTATAATATCTTATTTTTTATCTTAATTTTTTTGTAATTTAAAATTATATATCTGTATAACGTGGGTTATTGGTGTCATCCATTAACAGAGAGAGACTCATGAAGAATAATATTTATTTGGGAGTAAGCAGGAAGCATTGTGGTGTAGAGTACACTGCCCTAGAAACCAGGAGCACATTTGAAAAGGATGGAGTAAAGGGAACATTTTAAAGATAAATGAGGAGGATTGCATAAGTTACTTTTGAACAGTAATCCTTGACCACAAGGATCAATAACAAGATTATTCCAGGATTGAGAACAAGGATGGCGCCCATCCAAGGTTGAACAGAATCCTTGTAGGAGTATTCTTTGTGTAAGGTTCTGATTCTGGCAGAGTTTCTTGTGTTAGTTCTCATCAGGCATCAGTGCATGACATTCTTCCCTGTGTAACCTCCTGGCTTCTTTATTTTTGGTTAGGGCTTGGCACAAGCAGCTTTGTTTTGATCCTCTTCAGCTTTCACATAGATTTAATATTGATTTCTTCCAGTAGTATGTTAATTCCATGAGAGGCAGAATTCCTTGTCCCTATTAATTCCATTGTAGGCATAGTGCGTAGTAGGTACTCGGTACGTATTTGTTGAGTGAGTGAATGAAAGAAAAGCAGCTGAAATCCTTAGATGGCATTTTCCACCCTCTTGCGCCATTTTTAAGCAATATGAGATATTTTGCCGCAGAGGAGATTCTGTTGAACTTGTTCCAATTATATTGCTCCCTGTTGGTCAGAGTTTGGTTTAGATTTTATACCTTTACACTTTAATTCTCTCTTTGCCTCAGTAGAAAATATAATGGGAGTAGCATTGTCGCTTTGGATATTAACAGAACAAGCATCATGGCAATAACCATAGAAGAGTGATAGGTATTTTAAATACTTTTTCCTCTTAGGTTGTGATTTATTTTCCTAGAATTGTGTTATCTTAAAACTGCTTTATTAGCTTTGTTTTTATAATTTGGAGTGAAGAACCTCTGACAGTGAATAAAGTTTTTATTTTATATTTTTTTGGATAACTCTGGAAGCATGGAAATGATCATCATTTTAGCAGATTATTGTGCTTGCTTACTTGGCACATTATTTAGAATTGCATTTGCAATCTCTTTTCAAAGGGTAGCCTCAGAAGGGGTTTTATGAATTATTGACACAAGTTATTGACTTACAATGGAGATATTTTAAAATAAATTTTAGTTTGAGCATGCTACAATCTTAGATTGTTGGTATTAGTTTTACTGTGGGGAGCATTTTTGAAATGAAGGTAGACATTGTATATGTGTGATAGGTAGAAAACTAGACTAGGATTTTTGTTGATTTAGTTGCATTTCACAGCTATATCACATTTTCATACTTTTACAACTTGTATGTCACTTTATCGTACAACTTATGTGATCATATAATTTATTTTCTCAATCAGGGCATTTTTGAGTTCAGTGAAAGAGAGTATTTTTAATAATTATGCTGAGACAACAGGCATAAACCTGAACAGTTTTGGGAACACTATGACATGGTCACCCTATTTGATACACTAATTTATAATGACTGTTAATCTGTATAATACCCTTGTATCTTGGGGACCTTCCAAAATTTAGGGAGACATCCACTATCATGATTAGGTTTGTTTACAAAGAGGAATTGCAAGAATCAAAAATCCGAAGTTCATAAATGGCTTCACTTCCCTTTTATTCCTCCTAGAATGGGCTGCATGCTTGCACACTCTGTCCACTGGTGCAGTTCTTCAATTGTCTGGATTGTTTTGGATCCCCAAACTGCCTTGGCTCCATAGGTGATAGGAGATAAGGGTTGAGGGGCACAAAAAAAGGGAGTTCCTCGATTTAGTGTTGGATTTCTTTGTGTAGGATTAGTTGGCTGTACTAAGGTGTGGGAGGAAGGGAAATATTCTTTTATCATTTCACTTAATGTGGAAATTGTGGCTGCATTGTTGTATCAATTACTGTATTGTTTTGTTTGAGATTCTAAAAGAAAACTTCTGAATATTTAAAACATAAAAAGGCAATCAGGCATTTCAGTAGTGGTGCAACACTGGCACAGTGAGCAGGGATTTACTGAATTTTCAGGTCTTTTTCCCCTTAATAGTTTTTGCAGCATGTGCTTTGGAAGGGGCCTGAAGTCCTGCCTTTTCTGGATTAAGGGAGTCATTGTCTGTTAATTTGGTCTGCCTCTCACAAGAAAAAAAAAAATGGTTATATATCAGCGTGATGTGCTATTAAGCCTCAGTTAGTTATATATCAGTGTGATGTGCTATTAAGCCTCAGGTAAGAATTTCCTTGTTCTACAGACAATATTTAGAAGCTCCCTTATTTTCCCAGATTTTAATTGATTGCCAGGCATTGCAAAGAATATCTGACATATATTTTACTTGATTCTAATACCAGTTGTTATCTATATTTTGCCAAAACCAGAAACAGAACCTTCTCCCCCATAGCTTTAGAGAGTTTGAATCCTGGTCCCATTAAACATGATGGATTTGATGCTTGAACTGTTTGATTTTAAAATGTTTGTGATTTTTGTTGTGCCAAATTTTATTTGGTAGTATGAAACTCAGAAAGCAACCTTGAAAAACTAAAAATTTATATTTGATTCTTATTTTCTGTAGTTAGCATCCTTATACACTGGGTAAGCATTTCCTTCTGGGTAAACATTTATTTTTAAATCCTTAATTGTCCATGACTTGGGTTATTCTGTTTTCTCTTTGGCTCTCTACTTGAGAAAATTCAGTTGGTATGTGGGTGCTTAAATATGCTTATAGTGAATGGTTTTGACTGCATACAGTATGCACTCAATGAATTTGATGAGATCTGAGCTTTGGTTTCATAGTTTTGTTAGAATCCCTCTCAAGCTTTTTTCAATTTCAGAGTATCAGTTTTTGTTCTTGCTGTAATGTACGCTCTGCAATTTTAGGTGGAGAATATGAATTTTAAACAATTCACAGTCCTGACAGCTGAACCAGTTATAACTGTGGTTTTCATACCTGTATGCCGGGAAGGAATAGCTTATGAATCCCTTTGTGTTCCCAACATCATCTGGACATTAAACAAATTTCTGACAGTCTGTCTTCCCATTTTTCAAACACAGGTAATGTAGTGATTGTAAAAATAGTCAAGGATTAGAAGCTATTGTAACTCATTAATTTATCTTTAAGTAACTTTCTTTTTAAAATTAATTAATTTTAATTAGGTATATATGACAGAAGAATGCATTTTGATTCATTGTGCACAATTGCAGCACGATTTTTTCATTTCTCTGGTTGTACACGATGTAACGTTGCACCATAAGTGCAGTCATACATGTACCTAGAGTAATGATGTCCATCCCATTCCACCATCTTTCCTGCTCCCATGTCCTCTTCCCACTTCTCCCTCCCCCTTGCCCAAAGTTCCTTCATTTTTCCCATTCCCCCCACCTCCCTTATGGATCAGCATCCACTTACCAGAGAGAACATTTGGCCTTTGGTTTTTTGGGATTGGCTTACTTTGCTTGGCATGATATTCTCCAACTGCAAACCAGGATAAGTAACTTTCATTTACACAGAGGATATTGAAAGTGTGTAGCTGATCTTGGGGGAAGGGTTGGATAATTTTTCTAAGTTAAAATTTTTCTCAGACTAAATAGTTTGGGAACCCCTGCTCTGGTCATGATCAGACCAGGAGGTTTCTCCCTTGTTAACCATTTGGTTCTCACCCTGTCTGGGACGACAGAGCTTATTCTTACACCACCCCCTCCTGTTCACAAGGTGGAGGTGTCACCCTTGGCTCCCACTCCTTTTTGTAAACATAAGCAGTTGATAATGTTCATCTATTTTACTTTTAATGTTGCTCCAGTTTTATTTGCTGAGGAATATATTGTTAGCTAACAGATACTGAAATAAATTATTACATTGACTAGTCTTTGCATAGGATTCAATAATTATTTACGTAGATTCAATAAATATTTGCTTACTGACTCATCAATAATTTAATGAAATATCCCACTAGTGCTGTAGTTTCATGATTTACTCACACTCCTTATTTTTGTTATTTTTCTTCCCCTCAAAATTGGATTTCTTTCATCCTGCAGAGTTCTTGTATTAGAAGTTGAGTAATATAGACTTTGAAAGGTGTATACTGTGTGCATGTATGAATATATAGCATTTAATTCCACTATTCTGTATAATCCTAATAAACCAATAAGAAGTATATAAATAAATTGAAAATATGTGTGATTCTGGTTGCTCAGTTGTGCTTCTGCTTCACCTCTTTGGCATTCCAGGTTCAAGCCCTCATCAGCTTCCTTCAGTGTTATTGCGACTGTTTGCTTATTAAGTGCTAGGAGTTGGGTAGCTTTGGTGTTAGATTATTTAATACTCATAGTAATCTTGTAGAATGAGGAAACAAATGGTAAGTAGCCTGGTTAGGATTTGGAGTCAAAAGTGTTATTGCCTGAATTTTCTAGAAGTTCTCAAATTTGAATAGTTCTCTTCCTTCTTTCCTGACTTGGCTGACTCCTCTTGTTAAAGTATTTCACTAGAACCCAGTCGTCCACTGGCCTTAGCCCTTCTGCATTGTCATTTCTTGTTCATATTTTTACTTCCCTCCTTGCCTAGCTTAGATTATAAATTCGGTACTTTTTAATATTATCCTAAAGGTCTGTTTTAGACTATACAGTTCTCTTCTCAGTTCAAATTGTTTTCTTAATGTGCATTTAATAGTAGAATTGACTTACGGTGTAAGGAAGAAACCTTGTTGATATGTACTGGCTACTCCCTGCACATTTCTACACTTGACTTGATAAAAATGTGTACGTAACTGAGATGTTGGCATGGTGGATGGAATGCATAACAAATACAGTTTTTTCTCTGTGTCCCTTTAAAATTGTATTCAGTGGGGATAACCTTCTCTTGCTTGTGGTTGAAAACTTACTTCTTCCTTTACTTACGCCCTCTTTAAAAGACCCAGTGATGGTAAGGGTGGTGATAGAGTGCTGTTTTTTCTTTCTCTCTGCTTATTCTTTTCTCCTGAACAACTGTCTACCACCTAGGCCTCTGCTAGAGTAGAATACTGGGCAAAGGAGAGAGAAGGGACACACAGTTCCATGTTAGCTGGGTGGATTGGTCCTCTAGGTGTCTGTGGGCATTTTTCTGCATTGTTTAGAAAGAAGGCCCCCACTGCATAATATGGAATATGTTTACCATATATATATATATATATATATATATATATATATATATATATATATATATATATATTTCTCTATATATCTTATATAATATAATATGTTATATCTTATATAATATACATATTTTATATATCTTATATAATATATAATATATCATACATATTTTATATATCTTATATATATATATCACATATCATATATGATACATATATCACATATATCATATATGATATACATATTTTATATATATATGTTTTATATAATTTTCCTTGAATTAGAGTATTCTTTGACTTGCTTGCTACCCAACCCTTTGCACTTGGGTTTTCTGAGATTCTTCCATAAAAGAAATGTTACTATTGATGCCCTTTCACCCACCTAGATGCTTTGCTGGGAAGACTTAAAATGGTTCCCTGTAGGCCCCATCCCATACTGCCTTCCTCTGGCCCCAGAGACACACCCACTGCTCAGAGGTACTGCTCAGGCTTCCCCAAGGAAGCCCTCTGCTCTTGTCCTCAGCCCTACTGCAGGTTACCAGTGGTTTCCGTTGCCAGGTGGGTGCACATTCATGGTCTCTTTCTGCATGGATACTCATCATCCCCTCTTCCAGAGATGTTGGTTGAAATTACAGTTCCTTGAACTAGTATAAAACCGAAAAGATCACTGTACTTGAGACCAGTCATGGAATGCTAATATTTGGGTCATTAGGATTTTTTTTTTTTTTGAGAGAGAGAGAGAGAATTTTTTTAATATTTATTTTTTAGTTTTCGGCGGACACAACATCTTTGTTTGTATGTGGCGCTGAGGATTGAACCTGGGCCACTGGCATGCCAGGTGAGTGTGCTACTGCTTGAGCCACATCCCCAGCCCTCATTAGGATTTTTTTGACTAAAAGTTTCAGTTTTTGCTGACCTGTATGGTTGATTTGAAAGACAAAAAGAGTCCATTTTCATTTCCTCCCACCTTCCTTCTCTACCCTTTGATTTTTTTGAGCTTTGTGTTTATGTTAAGATCTTTATCTGGAACTTTCTGTTGCCAGTAACTCCAGTGTTTAGCTATTCCCTTTTAAATGGTTTCAGTGCTCATCAAATTCCTTTTATAAGGGTTTCCCATTTTTGGATGTGTATTTTAACCATTTTTTTTTCAAGAAACATTTTATCATTGTAGGGTCCTTGAATTCTCGCATGTTTTATCCTGAAACATTGCCCAGTTTTGAAACTGACTTGAGCAGGGCTTTTCTGTCTGTTGTTTGCTTTTTTCTGCCTAATAATATGGAATGTGTTTACTTTATATATATATATATTTTTTCTCTATATATCTTATATAATATATATTATAGTTGATATATCTTATAATGTATATAATATACAATATGTACATCTTATATATTATAATAGATATATCGTATAATGTATATAATATATAATATGTACATCTTATATATATATATCTTATAATCTCTCTCTTTTCTTGATTGATATATCTTATAATGTATATAATATATAAAATGTACATCTTATATATTATATATATTATAATAGATATATCTTATAATGTATATAATATATAAGATGTACATCTTATATATTACATATATATCTTATAATCTCTCTCTCTTTTCTTTGATTTTAATTATTTTTCCTTGTGCTGGGGGGCTGGAATCCAGGACTTAACACATGCTAAACAAGCTTTCTGCTACTAACCTATACCCCACGCCCTGCAATCTCTTTTTGGTCTTATATGCCTTTTTTGGCTTTCTCCTCCATATGACTACTTTATCTTTTTCTTTAAACTTGATTTTTGATTCCTTAGATTATATAGAACAATTTGTGCAAACACTTTGATTCTTAGGGTACTTTTTTTTTAATGAGCATTTTTCTTTTGCCCATGTGTTAAATGCTTATCCACCTGTGTCTGTGATGATGTTTGATTTAGCCCTTTTTGGATAATTACCCATTTCTGAATTGGTTTCTGTTGAAGAATAGTCACTGTGCATCTTCCATTCTGGTTGGTTATTTCCTTCAGTCTGGGTGCACCTCAGTTTGTGTTAAGATGGATGTGACTTATGTTGAAAGTTCTATCTTGTGACGTAGTGACTACCGCTCTTTCTTTCTGCCTCCATGCCCCAACCCTGTCTCACTGTGGCAATGACTCAGGATAGGTTCTGGATATTAAAGACAGCGTGCCTTTGATGTTTCTCCTTCTTCAATTCTACCTCCCCTGTGAATTCCAGGTGAGGTTTATTATGCATATGTGTGTGATTATATTCCCCTAATTATATAGGGATTTTAACTTTTTCTATAGAATAGAAAAATACGGTCCTTACTTTTCAAAATGTGGCCCCAGCCTCCCTTGTCTTTTTTCCCTTTTTTGGTGGGTACCAGGGATTAAACTCAGGGGCACTAGATCACTGAGCAACATCACCAGCTCTTTTTTGTATTTTATTTAGAGACAGAGTCTTACTGAGTTGCTTAGCGCCTTGCTTTTGCTGAGGCTGGCTTTGAACTCATGATCCTCCTGCCTCAGCCTCTCAATCCTTTGCCTTTCTTACTTATTCTTTACTTCTCCCTCTTTTGTTCTGTAGTTGATTCATCCCAAGCTTGGGACAATATTTGCCAGTTGATTACATATCTGGGCCTTCATATTACTTAGTTGCAAAAGTGCTTCATACAGATTTTCTATATGGATCTCATTATAATTTAACATGATTTGTTTGCTCTTCAGTAATTAATCTGTATTTCGCCTTTTAAACCTAGTCAAATGATAGCAATCTGAAGACTTGGAGGGATATTTCAGTTCATTATATATTAAAGAACATGGAATAAAACTGTGATGTTAGCATTCTCTTTTCCTCAATATTTTTGCAGTAATTTTGAAGTTCAGACACAGAGAATGTTATTGTAGGCCTTGAAGTGAGAATTTATATCTCAATTTGTATCTTCTTCTCTTTCTGGTTTTCCATTTCCAAAAGAGAAACTACCCCCTAAACAATCTCCTTCTAGTTTCTTTTAATTGGGTCATCTGTGAACTTTTACTCTGGGTTTGACAATTATTTGATTCATGAAGAGGAGATGAGATCAAAATGTAGACTGGGCAGGGGAAATGAAACTTGCTTTGCTTTGTATCCATCTTGTACTCTACACCTTACCTACATTCCTACTTTCAGTTTTTAATGGGAAATCTGAGGAAGGGGCCCTGTTTCTAATAAGTAAGTTAAAGCTTACAAGGTGCATGATTTACTGAGGTGTTGAAACTGGACTTTAAACCTGAGGTCACAGGACTCAGCCTCAGGAATGAGTGTGTTCTGAGATTTGGATTCCTTTGCCCTAGCTAAGAATCTCTTTCTCCTCTACATACAGGTGACTCAGGTTCTCCAACATTCCGCCTTTGCTCTGGCATTCAGATTCAACCCTTTGGTGACAGTTTGGATTACTGGCAATAGTGTGTAACACATAAGTTATGATCTTTCCGCATGTCTGTTTCAGAAAATATGGAGATTGTATTGTAGTTTTCACATTTTGAATAATTGTTGATTGGATGCTTCTTGTGTGTAGAGAAATGAGCTAATAGATGCCTCTCTTTATTACTGCCAGCATCTCCCTTGGATTGTCCATGGGTTGACCCAGCTCTCATTTTTAATACCTGCTATGCAGGTTACATCTTATTCATTGAGATCTTGGTAAGATCCTGATGAAATATAGTGAATCCCATTTTACATCTGGGAAATTGAGGCTAAAGGTTGTTCACAAATGGACCAACATTACACAGCTAGTCAGTGGGGAAGTTGGGGTTTGAGGCCTTGTCTGCCTAGCTGTAAGGTCAAGTTCTTCCTTCTGAAAAGCTCTTCTTCTTATATTTCTGTCTACAAGAGAGGATTTGAGTCATTTACCGAGCTTGGAGGGCAGACGCTGCTTCCTGTGATAATATGTCCCTTGAGTTACTCCCAGCCAAGGCTGTGTATAGCATTTTGGTTTCATTTTTGCACAGGTTCTCTACCCTGATCTCATGTTAAATAGCCAGGAAGTGGAGTTGTGATTGTGGCTCAGCAGTAGAGCACCCTTCTAGCATGTGCAAGGTGCTGGGTTTGATCCTCAGCACTGCATAAAAATAAAAACGGGTATTGTTTCCTACACATGAGTAAAAAAAAAAAAAATACTAAAAAATAAAGCCAGGAACCTTTGGAAAAAGCATACCAGTTTTTTCATCAAATCATCAAACAAAATCATCAAATTCTGGGGATTGAGATCAACAATAATGTCTTTAAAAGGCTTAAGGAACTTGGTGCCACCAGGATGGAGGACCACTGTCAGCAGGCCCCTTAGATAGCTGACTGAAATGGCTCAAGACTCACATCTGTGTTCATTGTCCCTGTGCAGGTGTGCCCTTGACATTTCTTATCAGCACTGCTTCACTGAATCCCTGTATTCAGTATGTAAATATCATGAGGAAGAATAACTGTCACGTCCATCTTCTCATGAAAGTGCTCCAGGAACAACTCACATGACTGAGGCTAGGTGGGTTCAGAGCTTCCCTTGGTAAGCCCCTTTGAAACCAGAGAGAAGTTACTTGTAAGGTAAAATAAGTCCTTTACTTGAACTTTCCCTCTCTTGGGCAGTATTCAGAATTGATCCTGTCTATAATCTTGAAATACGTGACAGTTAACATCACACCAAGACTCCTTGCTACCCCATTTAACCAGTCTTCTCATAATGTATGTGCCTCATCCTTTCAAACTGTCTAACAGCAAATCTATAAAGCCAAATCTAATGTTGCATATACAGCAGCCTGAGTTTATATCTTAGCTTGCTATTGAGCTGGTCTTCAACAAAACTTTCTATAGAAAATATGCAGATAATTGAAGGAGTATTTTTGGGAAATGCCCAGTATTTATTATTTCTCACTTCTTTGCAAAATATTCTCATTTTTAAATATAATTTTGACTCACCTCAGTAATTAATTCAAAATGAAATTTTTATATAAAGTAGTATTTTTAATAAAAGTGATATTGGAAAGTCTAGATAATTTAAAGTGATTTTCTGAAGGTGCTTGTAGCCTCTTAAATTATGGTTATAGCTAGTTGAAGTTCAAATTACAGAAATGGATTTTTTGGGAACATAAAGCAGAAAAAGAAATTTGTGGGTAGGACGATTTGTATTTCATGAAGTTCAAGGTTGAATTGAATAATTATGGACAGTTTGAGACCAGTTTGAGGGCTCTTTGGCCTTAACCATGTTGGGAATTTGTGAATTGCAGTGTAGTGCAGTGGTTCTTGATTCTAGCTGCCCAGTGGAATCATTGGGAGCTAATGAAATTACCAACATCTGGGACCCACCTACCCAGTTAAAATCCCTGGAGATGGTGCCTTGACAGATTTTTTTAAATAGCTTCCCAGGTTATTCTGTTCACGGAGGATGGAGAGCCTGCAGGATCCGTGACTCTGACAAAAATCACAGTATTTGTCCATGCATAGTTTTGCAGTCTTGCAAGGCTGAGCCTGTTGAATCTTTGTGGACAAGGACTTCTTCTTACTCTTCTGTTTTTTTCCCCAATAGATGATAGCTCAACACTTCCTTTGAGTGCTCAGTAAAATATTTGCAAATAACTTTACTTGGTTTTAAATTGCAGACAGTCCTTGACTTAGAATGGTTGAAATTATGAAATTGACTTTGTAATGATGCAAAAGTGATACCTATTCAGCAGAAACTGTACTAGCAGTTTTGAATTTAGGTATCTTCCTGGACTAGTGATATGCTGACTGATCTTCTCTTGTGATGCTGGGCAGTTGGCAATGAGTTGCAGCTTCCAGTGAGCCTCACCATCACAGATCACAGGGAGGAACATCCTGTGCTCCACAGTGTACCATTGCTAAGCTGTGATGTTCTGTAGGGTAAGCAGATTAAATGCATTTTCAAATTATGATGTTTTCAATTTTGATGGGTTTATCAGGATATAATCCTATCATGAGTCCAGGAATAGTATTCAAGAATTGAAGTTGCTTCAGACTAATTTTATTTCCCCATATGAGCATAAGACAGTTTATATAAATATTGTTTTTAGGGGTGCAGAGCAGGACAAAAAGACAGTGGCAGTGGCAAGTCAGAGAGCATCAGAGGTTCAGGAGGTGATGGAGCACTGTCCCGATACTCCGAGTCTGGGGAAGACCGGGAAGGGATTCTGTGTGCTTTTAGATCCCAACTCCTTAAAGCAGGCAACACAGGGGTAACTATATGTGATTGTCATACCTAGAAATAAAATTCACCTGTGCCTCCTCAGTGTGGATGCAGTATGCTTCTGAGCCAACCAAAGAATACTGTGGTGCAAGGAGAAATGGATTCCTCCTTGTGGTAGTTAAGCATAATTCAACAGCTGCTCTATAGTTCACCTTTCTGTCATTCATTTATCTAATGGTGACTGAAGAGCTTAGGAACAAGGCACAGGTATTAAATGCAATTTAGTATTACTCCATGCTTTTGCATTTGTAGACAGACTGCTTTACTGTATTTTCTCCAGATTAATTGGTCCTTGTCATGGGTAGATATTTGGCTTTTTGAAAGACTTAAACCAAAACATTAAATAAAGTGGCAGCTTAGAATTGCAAAATGATTTGCTTTTAAAACATGGACTGGGGATGTGGCTCAAGCGGTAGTGCGCTCGCCTGGCATGCGTGTGGCCCGGGTTCGATCCTCAGCACCACATACAAACAAAGATGTTGTGTCCGCCGAAATCTAAAAAATAAATATTAAAAAATTCTCTCTCTCTCTCTCTTTAAAAAAAAAAAAAGGTTAAAAAAAAAAAAAAACAACTAAATTGACCCATGAGGTTTTGGGGAATGACTGTTTTTTCAAATTATCTTTTCGAGGAAACAAAACGGATACCAATTCCAGATGGGTGGTTGTCCTTTTTCTTAAGTTAAATAAAAAATCTATTTATTACAAAGGCAGAAGTTCCAATGTAAAGAAAATACAATAAAAAAGAATGCCCACTTCCAAATCCTTTATACATGTCTTTAAGATATTTATTTTCTGAGTAATCTCTGTAGGATATAGGAGATACTGGAAATATTGAACCTGGAATTTGTTTTTATGTAATAAGATACCAGAAATATCAGGTTTGGCATGGATACAGTTAAATTTGAAAGACTATGGGAGTTTTTTAGTTAAATATTTAAAAAAATTTTTTTGTAGTTGTTGATAGACAGAATGCCTTTATTTTGTTTATTTTTATGTGGTGCTAAGGATCAGACCCAGTGCCTCATACATGCTAGGCAAGTGCTCTGCCACTGAGCTTCAGCACAGTTAATATGGAAGCACATTAACTTTTTTGTTACTTAGTATCCCCTTTTCCCAATGAATTCCTAACATGTTGTCAATATTATCAACCTTTGTTTTAAGGAATTTCATGGTGCCTGACTCACTTTGGATATCCCCACCTAGTAAGTGCAGGATGTGTTGATCAGAATGAGTACTTTTTAGCTGGTATCTGACATCTTTCCTACTCTGTTTGGACTATAATATCAATATTTGAAAATGTTTTCTCAAAATATTGCTTCATCTGTATTATGTTATAACCTGAAAGCAGTAGACTCTTGGTATTTTCACTTATTACCATATGGGCCTGAAGTGCGGGAGTCATGAATGTAGCCCTGAAAGGTAAGACTTCAGAGCTTCTCTAATCTCTGACTAAATTATGTACTCCTACTTTCATCAGTCTGAAATGAAACTGAAATAATCTTTTCTTTCCTTATCTCTAGGGACACTGTAAAGATTAAAAACAGAAATTTGTGCAGAAATGTCTCTACCCAATGGATATTCTGATGTGTGGATATAAAATACATGCCTTAACATTATCTTCAAAAGCTGTTTAATCTTGTTTTTTTTTGTTTGTTTGTTTTGTTTTGTTTAGTTGTTTAGTTGGTTGTTTTGTCTTCATCAAGGCTAAAAAAAAATTCAGAACCTGGCATGAGTAGCATATTTTTCACATTTGACAATTAATTTGCAAGAGATGTAGCATTTTTTTTAATAAGTACTAAACACTTCAGCTCTTTCTAGCAAAAGAGGTTCTATTTTTCTCTCTGAAAAAACTGCAGCTGGAAGGGAAATGCCAAGATGGTTTGCTTCCCTCAGAGGAGAGAGGAAGATAGATGATGTCTTCTGTTCATCCTTAAGAGGACTTGCATGCACAAGAGGACAAATGGCTTCCACTCTCCTTCCTGACCCTCCTGTCTCTGTGTGTTCAGAGGCTTCGGGATGTATCCGACAGATGCCTTTGAATGGAAACTTGGGCTGAAGGTGTTGTGCTATAATGAACAAAGCCAGAGATCTGGTATTAGAAAACAATTTATATTGAAAAAGAAACAAGATTAAAAGACAAGGTATATGTAAACACAGTCAGGTGAGTTGCTGGATATGTTACCTGGTTCTATTCTTAACCCACACATTATGGAAAACTCCCAAGGTCTGCATTTGGCAAACTGGAGACCTGGGAGAGCTGATAGTCTAGGTTCTGGGTTAAGTCCAGAGGCCTGAGAACCAGCAGAGCCAGCAGTGATGTAGGTTTTAGTCAAAGTCTGAAGATCTGAGAACCAGGAGAGTTGGTGGTGTAAGTTCTAGTTCAAGTCCAAAGGCAGGGGAAGATTGTCAAGCAGAGATGGAATTGTTTATTCTTTTTAGGCCTTAATGACTTGGATGAGGAACACATTATTGGGAAGGGCATTCTGCTTTACTCAGTCTACTGGTTCAAATGCTAGTCTCATCCAGGAACACCTTCACAGTTACCCCCAGAATAATGTTTTATCACATATCTGGCCACCCAAAGGCCTAGTCAAGTTGTTATGTAAAATTAACCAGAACACTGGGCAAAGGTATTCAGGTGCTTGAGTTCACACAGAAGCATGGAGCAAGTTCATGCTGTTTTGAGTTTCCCCTCAGTCCTGTCTTTTGAAGGCTGGTGCTATTTTCAGTCCTTCACCTGAGTTGTCTGTGGGGCAGTGACCACACTCTGGAGTCTGTCCATGGTAACCAACAACCTTTTTAGGGAAAGGATCACTCACCCAGTTCGTCATCAGTTCTAGCAGCTGAATGTTGCTGCTCGACTTCCTGTGGATTGCTTGCCTATGAGGTAAATAATGATTATTCCTGTGAATGAAAACTGCTCAACCTGTGATGAAAGTATCTCGATTATCCATGTTAATAGTGGCATAGAACAACAGCTAGTTAAAATTCACAGTAATTCAGAAACTCATTTAAGCCTCTGCTAAGAAGTAACAAAATTAATAGCTCTTTCTGTACCTGCCCACTCAGAAGTTGGTGCCTCAAGAAATGAAATGACAAAAAAGGCAGGTGATTTAGAGGCAGAAGGAGAACTGCCTTGGGTAATATATGGAGTGTTGTCTAAGTTTCCCATTGGAATAGATTTGGATGTCAGCTCAGTGCTCTGCCTGGTGTTTCAAGTTTAATGAGACAGCTGCAGAATGCACTAAAATCAGTTTTAGAACATGCCTCAGCCTTTCCATCTGAATGACTTCAGTTCCCTTCACCTCAGAACTCTGCTTTTGAATGACTGCCTTATCTTTCTAATCTTGGCTTAAACCTTAGTTCCTCTGACAAGCCACCTCTGGCCATCCTTTTTTTTTTTTTTTTTTTTTTTTGGGTAAATCTAGAAATAAGACCTCTGTTTCTATTTTTTAGTTTTCTAATTATCTCTTACTTGTATTACTAGTTTCATTTGCTGGCCTGTGACCTGCAAATAGTTTAGTGCCAGTCACAGGTTAGGAGGTTGGCAAATATTTTTTGAATGAACATTAAGTGCTATGGTTGCTTCAGAAAAAGATAATATCTTGAGTAGCTCTGTCCAGTAGACCATCTGTGGTGTTGGAAGTGTTTCAGATCCACACTATCCAATATGGCAGCCACTATCTGCGTGTCGTTCTTGGATACTTAAAATGTGGCTAGTGTAATTGAGGAATAGAATTCTTTTTTTTTTAATTTTTTTTTTTAGTTAATAGATGGACACAATGTCTTCATTTTGTTTATTCATTTATTTTTTATGTGGTGCTAGGATGGAACCCAATGCCTCACACATTCGAGGTTAAGCGCTCAACCACTGAGCTACAACCCCAGCCTAGAATTCTTAATTATATTTAAAGGTTTAAAAAATATTTTTAGTTGTAGATGGACACAATACCTTTATTTTGTTTATTTGGTTGTATGTGGTGCTGGGCATCTAACCCAGTGCTTCACATGTGCTAAGTAAGTGCTCTATCATTGAACTACAACCCCAGCCCCAGTTTTAACAATTTTAATTAAATTTTACTTACATGTGGCTAGTGGCTACCCTACTGGATTGAATGGATTTTGAGTATGGGACTTTATTAATTTTTGACAATTAAAAATATTGGACTACTATGCCATTATATAGGCAATTTTTGAAGCTGAAAATACCGTCTAAAAGTAGTATTATGTGTATATTGCAGTCTACAATACATAGTAGGTATGTTCTGTTGTTTAGTTGAGAAATATGTAGGGGTGAGAAGATCTTAGGTCCTTTTTCTTCCTGTTTTAAAATTTTATTGGTTTTTGGCAGTACTAGAGATTGAACTCAGGACTTCTTACATGCTAGGCAAATGCCCTACCACTGTTACATACATACCAGTCCATTTAAAAAAATTTTTTTTACATATTTTTTTAGTTATACATGGACAACAAAATCTTTATTTTGTTTGCTTATTTTTATGTGGTGCTGAGGATTGAACCCAGTGCCTCACACATGCAAGGCAAGTGTTCTGCCACTGGGTCACAACCCCAGCCCTAAAATTTTTTTTTTTTTTTTTTGAGGCAGGATCTTGCTAAGTTGTTGAGACTTGCTTTGAACTTATGATCCTTCTGTCTCAGCCTCCTGAATAGCTGGGATTACAGGTGTGCACCACCATGCCCAGCTCTAAATTTTTATTATTTAATATATCAGATTGGGTGTAGACATCCTGGACTTAAGTTTGAGGGACAATTCATTAGGAAAAAAGGGTTAGGTTTACTTTATATTCAGGTCTTCTGCAGGTTTTTTGATGATCATGACTGATCATCATCAGTAGGTATTTATACAATGTTTATCTTATGACTACTTAGCACAGATTGGTCCTAGAAGATAAAAGCTTTTCAAATGAAGACTGGAATTTAAAAAAAAATTTTCATATTAAACTTGAATAATTTATTAGCACTTTCCAATTAAAGGTAAATTTATTTACCTTTAACAAAATAAACTTTAATATATGAGAGCTATCAGACTTAAACTGCTATTTTGTTTGTAGTATTCTACTCAAAATTGTGATTAAAATTGGGAATATAGTTGTATATTTTATTAAAAATAAAATGTTTAAAAGACCTGTTGTATGATTTTTTTGTGAAATATAACATGAAATTTACATTTTAGCTTCTTAATGTGTACAGTTCAGTGACATTAAGTTCATTTATGCTGTTTTGTTACCATCACCCATCTGTCTCCAGACATTTTCATTATCTTAAACTGAAGCCCTGAACCCATGTTAAATGACTCTTCATTTCCCCGTCCCCAGCCTTGGAACCACTATTCTACTTTTTGTGGATTTGATTATGGATTTAAAGATTCCTGTCCTTAATCATTGTCCAAACCAATAAATAGAACTGTTATGGATGTGCTGTCTCTTTTAAAATGACTCTAACATAACTAAATGCATAATTGCCTTATATTGGGAAATGGTGGGTGCTTCTTGTTAAGGACCTAAAACTAATCAAATTTAGTCACTGCTCCTAGCCATCACTAACCTTACATGCTCACCGGAGTCTGATCATTTCTCTCATTTAAGAAAACAATAATTCTAGAAAATTACTTTTAAGTGACAGGTCAGATGGACTTTTTTTGCATATGTTCTTGGTATTCCAGACTTTTTACCAGCCTCCCTGGAGAAAGATAAAAAGGCTTAGTTTTTTAATAGTTTTTGTGTCTTAGCTTATTAATGTAATGTCATTGTGGACACTGGGCAACAATGAAGAACAAGACTATTCAAACTGATAAATTGAAGATGGCTTTTGGTCATT
The DNA here is from genome assembly GCF_048772815.1 of Callospermophilus lateralis. Lineage (NCBI taxonomy): Eukaryota > Metazoa > Chordata > Mammalia > Rodentia > Sciuridae > Callospermophilus > Callospermophilus lateralis. The sequence continues at coordinate 142,722,408 of NC_135310.1, forward strand.
TAAAGAGCAATAGGAATTTTGGAATTTTGAAAGAAAATGTTACCTTCACCAGGTGGCTTGTCTGGATTATAAACTTTGTTTAGGAAATTAAGCAGCAGCAGGAGACACAGCCCATGACCTGTCTGGAAGAGGGCAGCCTGTTCTAAGGGCCCGAGACGAGTACAGTCTATGGCACGTAGAGGAGGAACCCGTGAATCCTCAATGGACACTAAGTGGAGAAAGGTTCTTGAGATCTGTGGTGGCTGCAGTGGTTGTTGAAGGCCACAGGCCATTTAGATAGTGCACATGGAGAAGGAAGTTGCTGTGAAAAGGAGTTGCCTTGGTGGAGGAGGCCACTAGAGTTGGGCTTAGATATGGGGAAGAGCTTAGGGCTTTTCCATTCAGCTGCAGAATGTGATATAGTCTGTGGAGGAGAATAGGGCTTGGGCCCTTGTGCAGCACTTGGATCAACCTAGTGGAACCCTGGCCTTTTGGAAGCTTGATGAACTTGTACTTTTAAAACTTGTTTGGGAATGGTGCATAGGTGAATCAGGGAAGGTAAATTATTTAAGAGTGGTTAAAATAATTTAATTATTTAATGTTGAGATGCCGAGGGTGTCCACATTTACTCAGTTGCAGTTTGAGTGGCCAAAGTGACAAAGAAGTTGTAAATACAGAGGCTGACCCAAATGGGATGAGAAAAAGGTCAGTAGTGACTATAGTGATTAGGTCATGATCTATATAGCATAAATTCTAATATGTACAAATGTACAGATGATGAAAAGTGAGTGCTGTAGTTAAGATCTAGGATGTCCCCCGAAGACCTGTATGTAAAGGGCCTAGTCCCCAGAACGAGGAGGAGGTGGAAACTTTAGGAGGTTGGGCCTAGTTGGAGATCTTTAGGTCATTGGGAGCTCACCCTCAGGGGATTATGGGGCTCAGCCTTTGGTGAGGTAAATGGCTTTGTTCCAGCTCCTGCTTCTTACAAGATGTGTTTAGCCTCCCTTCCAGAAGTATAAAAGTAGTGGGCCCAACTGGATTGAAACCTCTCAAATTTTGAGCTAAAAATAAACCTTTTCTCTATATAAGTTGATTATCTCAGGTATTAGTTACAGTAACACAAAGCTGACTAACAGCCTCTCTCTTGTCTTTGCCCTTTAGTTTCACCCTACCAATATTTACACATTCTGTTATGTTTATGCATAAACTACATTTTTATTTAAAAAGGTCATCCATCCTTCATGTTCACTGATCAATACCTTGTTTATTTTAATCATCTAGCAATGTATTTTGGAGATAGCCTGTATTAATACATGAAGCACTCCTCTATTAGTTTACTTAGCCAGTCCCCAGTTAATAAAAATGTAATTCTTTGGTTGTTACAAGTCATATAGTGAATATGCTTGTTCATATATTCTTTTGCTCACATACTGAGAGGTGTTTATATATGTAGGTTCACATTACTGCAAGTGGTAGTGCTTAATTAATGGTACATGCATTTAAAATGTTGCCCGATTGTCTTCCCATAAGGTTTTACTAGAATTGCCTATTTCTTAGACCCTCATCAACAGCGTATTACTGATTTGAACTTTGCTGGTCTATAGTTTAAAAAAAAATCTCATTGTCATTTATATATATATATATATATATATTTAGTGTAGTTGGACACAACACTTTTATCTATCTATTTATTTATTTATGTGGGCTGAGGATGGAACCCAGTGCTTTGCGCATGCTAGGTGAGTGCTCTATAGCCAAGCCACAACCCAGCCCCTCATTGTCATTTTTAATTAGCATTTTTCTGATGAGTGAGATTAAGCATCTTTTCATAACTTTTAGAGGACTTTGTAAGTTTTTTTGGGGGAAATTTCCTGATACCAGATGGTTTCCTTTTTTTTTGTGCTGGGGAATGGAGCCAGGGCATTCAAGGCAAGCACTCTACCAACCGAGTTATATCCCCAGCCCTGCTGATTTCCATTGTTGAATTTAGATTTTGGACTTATATGGAGTACTTCTAGTGCTTTCTCATAAATCATGATTCTGTAATGTTGGTATAATTAATATTGGAATAATATTAAGGCAACAGTCCACTATTCCTGTTTTATTTAAAGTTGTTTTAATCAAGAGTGAATGCCTCTGGGTGTAGTGGCGTATACCTGCAACCCCAGCTACTCAAGCGGTTGAGGCAGGAGGATTGCAAGTTGAAATTTAACAAGACCAGCTAATGGATTGCAAGCCTTAGCAATTTAGCAAGACCCAGTTTCAAATACTGAAATGAGCTGGGATGTGGCTCTGTGGTACAGTGCCCCTGGGTTTAGTCCCCAGTATAGAAGAATATGAAAGTGAATGTCAGCTTTTTCAGATGCCATTAGAGTGTTTGGGGAACTGATTATATGATTTTTCTGTTTGCTCATAGGATAATTAGAGGAACAGATTTCTTGTCTTTAATTTTTCCCTGTATACTAGTGTGACTGCCACCCACTGCCTGCTCTGGCCCAGGAGTAGTATTCTCCTATGGTTTCTGAGTTTGTCTGTGAATATTTTACATGGGATTTTGTATACAGTAAGAATGCATAGTGAATAAGCGTGAATTTGTGGTTTATATCCTACACTTAACTGAAAACAACTTTTCAGAGATCATTGATAACCTCCTAGTGATTAATACCCCCCATACACAATTTATAGTGTTTCATTCTATTCAACTTATCCGGTATTTCACCCCCTGACCAGTGTTGTTCATTCCATTTTCCCAGTGTGTTCTCCTTCCTCAACGCCTATGAGGCTAGGAGCCGTGCTTCCAGCTCCTTGGTGGACTCTTTGTCTTCTTCCTCTGAGTGTCTTCTGGTAGCCTCCCTCTTTGGCCTCCCCACTTCTAGGATTACATTATCACTAGTGTGGCGTGTGTGCTGTCTCGTTGCGCTAGCTTAGTCCCTCTCTTGGATTAACATGGGTGTGTTCTGCTTTACCTCAAATACAGTGTGCTTGAAATAAACTCATTCTCACCACTCTACCAGGTCACTCTCTGTTTGGCATACCTGCTCCTGTTCCTTGTAACCTCTAAGGTTTTTTTGGTGATCCTGGCTCCAGCATGTATTGAATGCTTGCTGAGGAGCGAGAGGGAAGATGACAACATGGAAGGCAGGCAGCAAATGTACATTTCTTTTTCAAAAAGGTAAATGCAGGGCTTGGTAGTGCACATCTGTAATCGCACCACCTCAGGAAGCTGAGGCAGGAGGATTGCGAATTCAGAACCAGCCTCTGCAAAGTGAGGTTCTAAGCACCTCAGTGAGACCCTGTCTCTAAATAAAATACAAAATAGGGCTGGGGTTGTGGCTCAGTGGTCAAGTGCACCTGAGTTCAATTCCTGGTACCCTGCCCCCTCCAAAATAAATCAACTCAATGGAGTAGAGGAAAAAGTAAGAGTTTATAGAGGTGGGGAGCTTGAGGTAAGCTTGATTTGTTTGAGATGGGAAATGATCAAGAGTGCGAGGTATCAGACGCAAGGATCAACAAGTTAAGGGAACAGTGTGTAGCAGGTGACTAAGGGAATTGCTAAGCCTGAGTCATGTGGTCACCTCAGCTCCTTGGTGGACTCTTTGTCTTCCTTCTTCCTTGAGTCTTCCGGTAGCCTCCCTCTTTGGCCTCCCTACTTCTAGGATTACATTATCACTAGTGTGGCGTGTGTTCTCTCTTGTTGCGCTAGCTTAGGCCCTCTCTTGGATTAACATGGGTATGTTCAGAGGGAGCAAAGATGGAAGGCAAGATCCAAGTGCAGGAACGTGAGGCTTGTGCTAATGGAAGGGTGTGACTTGATTCCTGAGGAGAGTGGATGCTGTAAGTCCTATCAACACTTTCTTTGATGAGTGTTCTCTCTGTATTAGGTGAACTGCTTTCGAGAGACTTTTCAAGTCTGCAGGAGGACCTGGAGCCATCAAGGGCTCTCTCTGCACGTGGTTGGTGCCCACAGTTATTTCTTGAACACAAGGCCACATCAACAGGTACATTGTTTCTCCAGGGAATACTGCTTTTAGTGATATCTCCTTTAGGGGTTTGATATTAGAAGCCAGGTGGATAAGGAATTAACGTCTCTGAATGCTGGTCAGACCACTTAGGCCACGTTGGAGTATCTTTCTTTAGTGATGACTACTGGATAGCAGCAAGCCACACACCCAGTGAGCAGTGCCCTAGTCTCTCCTAAGAGAGGCTGGCTCTTCCTCCTTCCCTTGGGTTCCTGATATTATCCAGATGCAGCCCATTTTCATGGGGCTCCTTCACCCCAATTTGGCCCTGATTGTTAAGAAGTTCACAAATATGGGGAATGTAGTTTGTTTTTCTCTCTCCTTCCTGCCTGTGTTTTCATCTGCCTACCCAGAACACATTTATCCCTCCTCTTGCATGATAGCATTTTAAACATTTCAAACATGGAAGCTCTGCCCATTTGATGTCTTTCTGTCTCCAGCCTAAACCTTCTGATTTTTGTTCTTTTCTAAATACTTAATTTCTGGACATGTACACTTTTCTAGGTATGCTTTAATTTCTGTAGGCTTGCATTTAGTACATTTGATAGGGGGCATTGGAATGATTATCTCTAAGGAGATCACATCATTACCTCTTCCATTGTTCATAAATAGAGTAATAATCTGACGAGTGGGTATAGTAGCACACATAATTCCAGCTATTTGGGAGGCTGAGGCAGGAGGATCGCCAAGTTCAATGCTGGCCTTCACAATTTAATGAGCCCCTGCCTCAAAATTAAAATAAATAAATAAATAAAAAGGGCTTGGGATGTGGCTCAGTGGTAGAATACCTCTGGATTCAATTCCTAGTAACCACCCGCCCCTCCAAGAAAAAAACTATAACTATTTACAGTAATTCATAATGCTTATCATAAAGGCATTAAGAATTGTATGCTTTTGTTCAGAATGTAATGTACTTTTCCTACCCTGTGCCCCTGCTTTGTCATTCTGCATATAAAAAATGTAAATGTGTAGCATATATAATATACATAATTATGTATATATGCATAAGTATATGTACAGCACATAAGGTAGCATATGTAATTATATGAATAATATGTAACCTACATAATTATATATACTTATATGTTTTTTGTAATTATGTGTGTGTGTGTGTGTGAGAGAGAGAGAGAGAGAGAGAGAAGGAATATTTTCCACATCTCATTTTCCAAACTAATTTTAGTATAATTTCAGAATCTTTCAGAGAATGGCCCAGTGTTTTAAAGTTTTAGGTCTCATTTCTTTTCTGTCTTTTTTGTTTGTTTGTTTTGGTGATGGTAGGTAGGGATTGAATCCAGGAGTGTTTTACCTTTGAGCTATACCTCCAGCCATTCTTAAAATTTTGAGACAGGGTCTCACTAAGTTGCCCAAGCTGGCCTTGAACTTGTGATCCTCTTGCCACTGTGCCAGGCACATGCCTCTCTGAATCCTGATACAGAAAGCCTGGCCTGTTGAAACCTAATTCAGAGCCAGGCTGAGGTTGTGGTCCTGGATCTGACCCTGTCTGTGGAGCACAGTTGTCACCCATGACCTGTTCCTGTGTTGGCTTCCATTAAGCTCTAGCAAGGAGGTATCCACAAGTGAAGAGCCTGTCAATGTCTTTTATTACTTGGGAATATTGATTATTTTTTATGTTGAGTTTTTTCCCAAAGGAAAGGAGAACATTTCCTGCATTTGATAAAGTCCTTTAGCGTATGTAGTGGCTTATTTTGTATATTGAGCTCATGACATTCCTTTGCCAAACTTGGCTTCTCCAACAGCTCAGTTTGTCAGGCTGGGTCATCGTCAGTTGCTGTGTACCTTGTGTTAGGTAGTAATGGTATTGGTAAGTGAAGAGAGAAGAAGAGAAATGGTGGAGTCGCACTAATGATTGCACTGCTCTGATCCTCAGAACTGCTTGTGTAAGGGTCCTAAATCCTCCCAAGACGGTTCCTTCCTAGTTGCAGTATTTCCTTCTCTTGCCCTCATTCCCTTCTTGGCACTAGAATGGCCAGTTTTCCTTTGGCTGCTACTTCTTACTCCTGAACCTACAATTAGCTTGCCTCCTGGCCTAGTAGAAGCCCACCAAAGAGAATTTTTAGTTTTCAGTTCTTCTATACTTTCCTTCCACATCTCATCCATCTCCCCTCCTAGATAAAGAGTCTTCCAGAATGGACTTGGCTTGCATTGAGGCTGTGATGTTACTTGGAGGACCTGGAAGTATGCCACAAATTGTGATTCAGCTATAGCTCTGTGTATATGAATGGTTCGATCATGTAAATCTCTTCCAGAAAGAACATGTATTGTCTTGAGCAACTAATAAAAAAAAAAAAAGAACATTATTAGTATCAGTGGAGAAATGTTTAAGACCCTTGAAGCTAACTTCAGTTCATGTTAGCTCTAGGCTTTTTTTTTTCTTTTTCTTTTTTCTCCCAAGAGATAACTTGTCTTTGGGAAACTTAAAAGATGTTCACCCTATAAAAGTCAGTGAATAGGGATGACTGACAAGAGACCACAGAGCCCTCTACTCATTAGAATTTCCAGCTTACCAAGTGTAGATGTCTGACAGCTTCTCCTATAACATCTTCTTTCTCTCATTTTCGTTTTTGTCTTCTTTCTGACTCCCACCCTGCCTGGTCTCAGAGCATTCCTTTGATCTCTCAGGAGATCACTGCTTCCAAGAAGTTCTTTCCCATCACTCATTAGCAATGTCACAGTTTTGACTGGGTAACAAGATTTTATTCTCTAGGTCTTGTTTTCCAACTGTGCTGAGCCAAGTGCTTGTCTGCTGTATCTTGTCCAACCATCTGTCCTGAGTTTTTGCTGTTGTTGTTTTTGATATTTCCAGTTAGTAGTTTGGAGCAGCAGCTTTTGATGTCTTTTTGTGAGGTCAGGGTTATCTTCCCCTTTTATACTCTTAATCTTCTCACCAAATGTTTCCTAATACTGTGGCATTTGATGACAAGTGTTCTAGGACATAGTCATGACCTGTGGTTTTGAATATATGTGGCTGCATTCTCCCAAATTTTCTTAACAAAAACATGTGCTATCAGATGGGGTTTCTAGCTCAGTGGTAGAGTGCTTGCCTAGCCTGTGTGAGGCACTGGGTTTGATTCTCAGCACCACATATCAATAATAAAATAAAGGTGCATTGACAACTAAAAAAATATTTAAAAAATGCTGTGGCGGGCACTGTTCTAGGTGCTGGTGATAGTAGGAGGTGAGGGTTGACGCAGACACAAGTCCCTCCTCTTAGGGAGCTTGCAGTCTTCTTCACAGAATTAAAAAACAAACCTTTTTATTTTTATTTTTTGGAACTGCGGATTAAACATAGGAGTACTCTGAACCCATGAGCCACATACTCATCCCTTTTTTATTTTATTTTCGGACAGGGTCTGTAAGTCACCAAGCATGGCCTCAAACTTGCCATCTTGTTTCTTTGGCCCCCTGATTCTCTAGGTCCACAGTGTGTGTGTGCCATTGCACCTGACTAAAGAATGTACTCTTTAGGGATAAGGAAATATCCTGCTCCAATGACTTTTTCATTTTTAAGGGGTATCGGGGATTAAACTCAGGCACTGAACCACTGAGCCCCATCCCAGCCCTATTTTGTATTTTTTTTAGAGATGTGGTCTCACTGAATTGCTTAGTGCCTCACTTTTGCTGAGGCTGGCTTTGAACTTGGGATCCTCTTGCTTTAGCCTCTAGATTCTCTGGGATCACAGTGTGTGTGCCACTGTACCTTACTGAAGAACATACTCTTAAAAGATAAAGAAAAAATCCTTCTCCATTGACTTAAATTTTTTTTTTTGTAGTTGTAGATGGAAGATATGCCTTTATTTTATTAGTTTATTTTTATATGGTGCTGAGGATCAAACCCAGTGCCTCACATATTGTAGGCAAGTGCTATGTCACTGAGCTACAACCCTTGCCCTCCATTGACTTTTTAATACATAGGTGGGAGAAATTGGTCTGTCATTATTTCACACTCTGATTTTAGGCAATATAGTTATGGAGTCTTTTTTAATTCCATCATCAAAATGATGCTAGGACAGGGGATGCAGCTCAGTGGTACAGTGCTTGTGTGCCATGCATAAGGCCCTGAGTTCCATTTCCATCATTGGTAAAGAGGTGTTTGGCTCCATGGTAGAGTGCTTGCCTAGCATGTACTGGTTTGATCCCCAGCACCTCAAAACAAAGTGGTGGTAATTTTAGGGCAGTTGTGAGATGTGTGCATGTGCGTGCATACACACACACACCACACATGCACACTTCTTTAAGTTAATTACAAGAGTTCCAGATTAATTCAAGGTATACTGCTTTTATAGATTTAAATGAGCCTTTGCATTTGTTCTCTTCTAGAGTAACAAACTGTTTAATTTAGTTTTAAAAGTTGTATACTTTTAAAAATGTTTTTCTTAGTTCAGTATAATTTTACATAACCTTGGGGTTCATTTTGACATATTTAAAGTTGTACACTTTAATTTATGTGTTACCCTTATATAATAATTTTGTATTTCCCCTACATTATAGTAAGTAGCTTTTATGAATGGTGTGAATGGCAATAGGTATTTTATTTATAAGAACAAATTTCGACAGCTTCCCCATAATAGCCTGAAAAGACATGCCTGACACATGAAAATTATTTTCTTAAATCCCATGTATTATGCAAGAGCATCAACTCATTTATTCTAGGTTGAACTTTTAAGATGTTTAACTCTTGACATTAATATTGTAAAGAGTATGTTTCTCCTATGTGCTACATTTTCTTCGGAATTGATAAGCCCTTGGAATGGAAGAATTATGATGGTTGATTGAATTTAACAGCAATAGCTACCATCCTAAAAAATGTAAGAAATGTTGATCAAATACCTTAATGGCACTTTTAATGTATAATATGAATCAACTTCCAAATTTAAGCCAAAATTTATCTTTTTTTATACGTAGGAGTCTGGAACCTTCAACAGAGGTCTTAGGGCCCACGTCATGTACAACCACAAGAATATGATGTTAATTAGAATAAGTTATACTACATATATGAGATGTCAAAATACATTCCAATGTATATCAAAAAAGAATTAAAAAAATGGAAAAAAAGAGAAGTCTTAGGGCCTGATATTTTTTAACCTCCATACCTGCTTTCTACTGACTCATGGCAGATGACTGGATGTGTTGGGGAAGGATTAGTAATACTTACAGGCTTATGTTTTCTCATGCAAAGGTTTCTCTCACATTCTGCACAAAACTGACAGGTTCTGTGCACCTAACTCATGATTCCTTACTCATCGCCTATTTACCACTGGAATTGTGAATTCAATGGGACAAAAGATCATCAAAGTAATTCACATGTCTATTTTTTGACAATTTAAGATACATAATATATTTATTTTTAAATTTTTAAAGTTTAAGACAGCCTAGACAAAATAACTTAAGAGTTTTAGGTCTGGGGTGTGGCTAAGTAGTAGAGCGCTCTCATGCGAGGCACTGGGTTCGATCCTCAGCACCACATAAAAATAAATAAATAAAGGGAAAAAAGTAACATAAGAGTGTTTCAAGTAGAATGTGCTCATGGTGAATGTGGCTCAGTTTTTCTATTTGAAATATAGAAACTCAAGGTTGACATGCCTGTTTTGATGCCTTGTGATTGGTTAAGATAATCAAGATCAACCTTAGCAAGTCCCCCTTTTTATCTCTCTGGGTGTGGGTTTAAACAGTTGCAGAATGGAGGCTGTGTTGTTGTGCTTCTTTTTTTTAAATTTTATTTTTTAATTGTTGATAGACCTTTTTTAAAAAAATATTTATGTGGTGCTGAGAATTGAACCCAGTGCCTCACACATCCTAGGCAAGGTGCCACCACTGAGCCCCAGCCCCAGCCCTGTGCTCTTCTTACATGGAAAATTTCTTTGCAGATATGTTGTCAGAAGCATGTTCCAGGCCTGGGGGGTGTAGCTCAGATGCAGAGTAATTACCTAGCATGTTTGAGGTTTTTTCTCAGTACCTCAAAAAAAGACCCCAAGTAAACCCACGTACCATATATAAATAACCATTTCATATTCTTTTCACTATCAGAAATAGGCATGATTCATATGGTGTGATGTGTATTCACCCTTAGGAAAAGGCTTTGTTAGACGTCTCCTGCCCCTGTACCTATTTATTTTGATTAGTTCATTCTTGCTATTATGGTCTAATATAGGAAACTTGGTTTTATCCGGCCTAGGAATCTTCACTCTCATTCTTAGTTCTTTAATTTGATAAGATTTTAATAGAATACTACTTTTGAATGAGTTTTTCTAATTTTGTTTCAAAATTCAGTACTGCTTCAAGCCATGCTCTGAACGTTGAGTGCCAGAGGGTTGGGAAGGAGGCAGATGAAGAGGCCTGAGAGGCTGGGTGACCCAAATCCCTATAATACTTAATTTGAGAGTAAAAGAAAATCTCCATTGAATTATAATTTCTAAGAAAAAGAAACTTAAGATCTGTCTTTTGAAAAATAACCAATTATTCTTACTAGTACTGCTAATGAGTTAGAGATTTAACTACCCCCCCCATGAATTCTAGGTATTCAATAAGTTTGTATAATAAGGTTTCCTTATGAATATTCATTTATTAATTTCACAAATATGTGCTACTTTTTCATATATGAAGTCTGATGACATATTTCCTCCATTCAATAAGTTCATCATCTCATGGGAGAGATTAATGTATCAACAACTACAACAAAATCTGTTATGTGGAGGATCACTGCTAGATAGGCAGATACGTATGTGCTGTGAGGCAGTTTCCTGATTCTGGAACATCAAAGGTTTTCTCATGGTAGTTGTCAGGATGAGCAGTAGTTAACTGGGCAAAAAGGGTGGGAGGGCTTTCCTTGGCTGAGGAAGTCGTATTTGCATGTGTGTCTGTATGGCTGATATTTGGTGAGAGGTGACTAAAAAGACATGAGCTTTTTTAGATATTCAGGAATGAAGGTAAAGAATTTAGATTTTTCTGAGAGTATTAAGCAGAAAAGTGACCTTATAAGACTTAGATAATTTCTTTTTTTTGCACCAGTGTTTGAATCTAGGGACTTAGTCTACTGAATCACACCCTAAGCCTTCCTGCCTCAGTCTCCTGGGTCACTGGGATTACAGGCCATTACTGCAGTCTGGCTGGGCACAAATGGAGCCACTGAAGCAGGAACAAACTTTATTTCTGAACTCTACCAGCACACTCCACACATGCTCCCTGGGAACTCTACCGATTGCCATGCGGCTCCTCCAGGAACCAGCAACCGGAAATCCCTCCTCCGGCACTTCCACAACCTATGGGAACTCTCCGGGAATCCCCGTGAGAACTCCAAAGTAGCAGGCCGAGGTGGACAGCAGGGGTCTAACATACACAACTCAACAAAACCTTCATCATCCCAATGGCCTGCTGACGTCACCTCTCAACCACTCTGTACTGGTAAAAATGCCATGCGTCATTCGGACTCGGCTATGGCTCTCAGCAGGCCATTACCACACCACCAAATGATTGCCACCATTATTAGTTATGGAAAATGACAAATCCCCCCAATAGTGAGACCTGGGAAAAGGGGAGTGAGAAGGAAAGCCATATATTGAGAGCGTTGATCCTTTCTCAATACATTTTTTCCTGGTGATAAAACAAACCCTGGGCAGAAGGTGTCCATCAAATCTAGAAAGACAGTCTCTGGGAAGAGGCCAAAGCATTAATCCTTCCCTAAACAAGTCCTTTTCAGATACCAACCACTGACCCCAGGCTTTCCATCAAGTCTAGTAAGATAAATCCCAGTGACTGACTGCTGACCCTAGACTCCCTCCCATTTCACCCAGTAAAACAGACCCCAAATTCCTGAGTGCCCAAGCTGACATCCTCATTAATTAAGTCACCTCTCAGTATAACCTACATAAGCTCAGTGCCTTCCTTTGTTCAGTGGCTCATTTTCCACCAGGAAAGTGGGTACATTCCTGTAGGTATAGTCCTGTTCCTGAATAAAGGCTGAAATGATCTGTGAAGTTTGCATCCAGCCTGTCTTTTTGTTCTAACAACCATGCCCAGCTAAGTCTTGATCATTTTACCAGCAACCTGGATTGCTGATCAGAGGCACACATTGATTTTCAGTGGAGAACTGTATGTGTGATCTACGGTGAAGATCTGAGCTAGTGGCATTGGAGGAGACAGAAAGATGGACAAATTCCAGAGAGATGTGGAATTAGAAGCAATAAGGCCTGGCAACTGTCTGGATCTGAGGAATAAAGGAGAAGGAAGACTAGAAGATGCCTCCCACTTTTGGGGAGGGTGGGTAATCAGGTGGTGGTTCGGAGCCTTCATCTATGTAAATGCATGAAATGGTAGTAGCAGATTTTGGATGCATTGGGTGTAAGATGCCCAACGATACCCAAGTTGTGAAGTCCTGCCCAGCAGGGGCATGTATCGCCTGGATCGCCTGAGAGAGACTTGAATTGAGGGAACTTTGTATATGATTGGCAGTTAATGCTGATTATATTTAAAGGTAGATGGAACCAGAACAGGGTATGTAGTAACAGAGCCAGTGATGGAACTGTGAGCTCACTGACTGGTGGTGATGTTGGGAAGACATGGATTCTTGATGGAAATTGAGAATGTTCAGAGAGGTGCAAGGACGGCAGGAAGAGAGGCCTTAAAAACTCAGGGAAGGCAGTTTTGAAGAGGGCGTAACCAATAGCATCAAATGCTGCAGAGAGTTCAAATAACATAAGCTCTGAAAAGAGGCTGTTGATTGTCGTAATAGGTCATTGGCAAGACTTGGAAATGGCTCCCGTGGGGAGTGGAGTAGGCCCTAGCATTCACTGGGTTAAGCCCTAGATGGATGAGAAAGTGAAGACAAGAGGTGTGCGATGTTTAAGTCTCAGTGTTCCTGGGAAAGAGACAGGAGGCCAGGAAACGGGGCTGTGACTGGATGGGGCTGGCAAGAGAGGGAGTGCTTTTTACTTTAGTGGGAGAAATTTGGGCATGTTTATGTGCCCTAGTGACTGAGCCTTGAGGCTTTGGCCTCAGCATGAAGAATACTTCCTCTTCCCTGGGTGAGGGATGAAGCTGGAGAAAGGGAAGCCTATGTAGCTAGGACTGTGTGTGCTAGAAGGGAGGAGGTGGGGTTGGAAGGAATGTCACTCAGCCATTCTGTATATGTGCATAGAGAATGATAACTACTGAAGCCCTAAACTGGGCCATGTGATTTTTGTGATAAAAAGACTGCATGGACAATGTAAAAACTTAGATTATTTATAAGTCTTTAAACCCCAATGGATAAAAAATTATTACTTAATAATATTCACATTTATTTAAAGAATCTTGGTAGAAGAAAAATTAGAGACTTCATTTACCACTTTTTCAGTCTCTTAGAGGGTTTGTTCAAATTATATCCACATTATTGGCATTTTGGAGCTTGCGGACAACAGAGCAGCTACAACATGAATTTTTAGTGCCAATTTTGACCACAGTGAGGTGTCTAGCAAGGCTGAAGGTCAGGAGTTTGATTGATTAGGTGATTAAAATTCCTTTTAAAACAAATTAGAGGTGGCAGGTTTGCCACAGGTGAGAAGTACTACAAGGAAATGAACCTCATTAATGTATGAAACTTCTTGGATCATTAAAAAAAAGTTTAAGTGACACACGTGTGCGTGCAAAGGAATGACTTGTGTATTTTATCACCTAGTGTCTAGAGTAATTTTTTTTGTACATTTATAAATATAATGCACAGGCCCTAGATGAGGTATGTTTTTTATTTTTAATTAGATACTGTAAGACCCTAAGTAGTTCAGTTTAGCCACGTCTTATATTTGCATGAATATTTGGGTTCTTCTAGGTGTCTGGGTGATTAAATTTGTGATTAAGCATTTGAATTTGGAATCCCTGACTTAGGAGGAGGTGGGAAGGGCAAGAAAGAAGCCAGGACAAGTGTGTAGAAGGGGAAGAAGGGACAAAAAAATTTTGAGAAAGGTCAAGAGTGGTAAAATGGTCTTGCTTGTGATAAAACTTGAAACAGGATTAATGAATAGCAAGAGACTTTGTTTCCTCCTCTCACATCTATATGATAGCTTTAACCTATGATTTTTTTTTTTTGTTTTTTGACTAATAGCAAACATTTAGGAAATACAGTGAACCCAGTTGTTTTTCATGTGGTCATCTCAGCTTTATGTATTGTGTGAAGATTCAGCTGAGAAAGTAGATGGCTTCTTCATCTGATGTGAGTGGATGTTTTGTTGCAATGAAGGAGAATTTCTGCTACAAAGAAGCCCAGTGTGGAGAATCTCTTTGTAGAAACCATAGAACTCCCTCAATGAGGTGAAGACACTGCAGTGTGGAATGTAGTGAACCACAGAGGCAGGAAAGCAAGACATGAGCTGATATTTATGAAAGACTTTCATGTGCTAGGCATATGGTACATGCTGCACAGTTTATGGGTGGTTAATCCTTATGACTCTAAGGATAATATATATCTAATCCTTATGACTCTAAGATTATGTATATATAGCCAGATGTGGAGTTAGGTACTATTCTTTCATGAATTTAAATTTTTGTGTTTTGGCCAGATATGGTAATAGTACGTACCTGTAATCCCAGCAACTCTGGAAGGCTGAGACAAGAGGATTGCAAATTTGTGGCCAGCCTTAGCAACTTAGCAAAATCCCTAGTAACTTAGATGCTGTCTCAAAATAAAAGGACTGGAGATGTACTCAGTAGTTAAGTGCTTCTGGGTTCAATCTCCATTATCTGAATAAATGAATAAATAATGCATTTTTGTGTTTTTATTTTGTTAAAATGTACATGGAATAAAAATTCTTACCATTTGTAAGTATATAGTAAATGTATCCCATTGTGGTACAGCTGTCACCACCAGAATGGGTTTTTTTCTTTTAAATATTTATTTATTTATGTATCTTTAGTTCTAGATGGATACATTAGTTTGCTTTTATGAGGTGCTGAGGATTGAACCCAGTACCTCATGCATGCTAGGTGAGCACTCTACCACTGAGCCACTACCCCAGCCCCTAGAATGAGTTTTTTCAAACCAAAACTCTGCACCCATTAAACCCTAACTCTTGTTTCTTTCTCCCTACCTTCAAACCCTGGCAACCACCATTCTGCTTTCTATCTTTATGAATTTAACAACTCTTAAATGCTTTTGTGAGTGGAATCATACAGTATTTGTCTTTCTATCTGGTTTATTTCACTTGACATAGTGTGCTCTAAGTTCATCCATTGTTGTAGCCTGTGTTGAAGTTTTCTTCAACTGAAAAATATTCCACTGCATGTAGAGACTACATTTTGTGTATTTATGTCTCTGTGGACTCTTGGGTTGCTTCCACCTTTTGGCTATTGTGGATAATGCTTCAGTGAACAAGGGTGTGCTGTTACCTATTCTAGTCCTTGCTTTCAGTCTTTATATATATATAGCCAGATGTGGAACTGCTGGATCATATGGTAATTTTATATTTAATTTTTTTTTTAAATTTTATTTTTTAGGGACCTGGGTACTGTTCTCTATAGCTGCTTCATCATTTTGCTTTCTCACCACCAGTGCACAGAGTTCCAGTTTCTCTACGCAGGAGGTGGGTAGTATTCACCTTTTAATGTTACAGAGGCAGAAGGGAGGCACAGAGGGAAGGGAGTGAGCTTCACAGAGGTTAACGGAGGTCACATGTCCAGTTTGCAATTTGAACTCATCAGCTCAACTCCAGAAACTTAATTCCTGTGACATACAGGTAAGATGAAGCACAAAGAGGCTAAGGGACTTGGTTAAGGGCCTCCTGTCTGATAGTGTCCAAGCCTGGATTCAAAGCCTGCTTTCAGAGTTCGTGTTGGGAAGCATTTTTAAAAGTAACCAAAAAGTCATGCTTTTTTTTTTTTTTTTTTTAAATGAAAGTCCTCTTAAAAAGTATTAATCTTTAAATGTCTCTATATAGCTTTTCTCTGCTTTTCTAAATTCATGCTTTAAAATCTTATTATATATAACATTATCTTAAAAAAATGTCTGCAACATGTTTGATTTTCTTTTTGTTTTTCTTGGGTGATGTTTTCTTGGTTTAAAATATTAGAATAAGTATGCATTGATTCCAGTGGAGTTTTAAAATACAGCTCTGCTCTATTCATCCCTGTCATAAGTTTGCTTTTAAATAAAACCAAGGGGAAAGTATCTAAAACTGGATTTAAGTTGGGGAAGTCTGGTGGTAGCAGTGGTAAACATTGAGGACTTGTTTTTATGTAGATAAAGTGAATTTTCTAGCTTTTATCAATAAAGGAGCAATACTCTGAAACTTACGCATTGCTCTACTTAATGTTTTAATAGATTGTTTTTTCTCCCTCAAAACAGCACAGAGGGCTATTCTGAAAGGAGCGCCATCCCTAGGGGTTGTTGGCTCAGCTAGGCCAGTGCCAGTTCATGTCACAGCCTGTCTCTAATGCCTCTCACATTGCTGTCAAGGAGGTGCCTCCTGAAAATAGAGATGGAAGGGCCTCCTGGACCCTGCCTCATCATTGAGCTGGGGAGCCTGGGTGTGCTTGGTTCTCAACATCTCTCCTAGGGTTGAGGGAAGACAAAGACCTCTTGTCCCTGCATGCCAAGGGCTTATAGTCACGTGAAGACAAATTCTCTGATCTGGAAGATACCTTCAAAATAATCTTTAATTCTATGGTTCCCAGCTATGATGACACATTACAGTCTATCTGGGAAGGGACTTTTAAAAATGATAATGCCAACTGACTTAGGATGTAGCTCATTGGTAGAACCCTTGTCCAGCATGTATAAGGCCCTGGGTTCAATCCCCAGCCCTGGAGGGTGGAAGAAAAAAAAAATGCCAGGGTTCCATCTCAGGTATGATTGATCTGATGTATGTGCCACTGCTGAAATTTTTGAAGATTCTGAGATGATTCTGGTATATGGCTTGATGTAGGACCATTTTGCTTTACTACCTTGTTTTAGGTTGTAAGAGTTTTACTGTGAAAAACATGTGAAAATATTGTGTTCTCAGGGTAGCCTTGGTAGCTGATATTGTTAGAATGAGTTCCTCACATTAGAAGGGAACTTCTTCTCCACCTCTTTTTCCTCCTCCTCCCCCTCCTCTTTTTTTATTTGTAGTGGAAAGTTATTTTTCTGTCTTCCTGGAGTGTGTCTTTGTATTTAAACACTTTAGTCCTTACTGCTGTGGAAGATAGACCTATTTACTTTCATTCAGGTATATAGAAGAAGGACAATAATTTGTTCTCCTAGATTTCCGTGGAAGCTCTAGATCACTTTCTGGATTTTGACAATAGTTTCATTTTGTAATCTGAAAACTTTGATGGCATTGTGGTGATAGTTCTGATAGTTCTTGAAGGCTGCTTACTTAACCCTTACCTCCTCTGGTGAAAATAGGTATAGTGCTTTCTACTTTCCTGTAACGTGAACAATCATAACTCAGAAAATCTTGGTGCATGTTTGAGTGAACCACGTAGTCTTATCACGGGAGAAAGTCAAGATGTTCCTAGAAAGAGGGGCCTCAACTCAGATTGAGTGGAGTACTTGACATATGTTGCAGAACTGAACTAAAAGATACATCATTTTAGAGGCCGAAAGATATATTTGGGACAGCAGAGACACATTCAGGGGAGAATGTGGGCCATTTGACAATGAAATGCTTTTGGGGTTCTCAGACTTTTTGTTTCAAAGGAAACTTGATGAATGGTGGGCCTGAGAAGGTATGTGAGGAAGATATCAGTCTGGTGATCTGAAGGCCATTTATGGTTGTGTGGTCAGTGTTAGGATATCTTTAAAGAATGGTGTAGTTCCATTATCTGATCAGTAGATAATGTTGGATCGTACCCTAGGTCATATGTTTCTTAAAATACCATCTCCCTCTTTACTTTGTTACATAGGCTAATTAACAGTGCAGAGGTACTTTTTATAAGTGAGTAAATGGATAATTACTCTAAGATTTACAGATTTCCCAGGAATTTGGGAGTGACAGGCCTGGGAGGAATATTGGCTTTTAGGGTGAAGGCATTTGATCATAAGGCTTTTAGGTTAGAGTTAGTTTCCTTGTCTTTTGTGTCCTTTCTACGTATCTCATTTTCTTCTACCTACCTGAATCTGAGGGTTCTTCAGTGTGGAGGAATACTTTGTCTAAACAAACTGTTAGGGCCCCGGGAGTGTGATGTATCTGGCATTATGCTGCTTTCCCTAAGGTCCCTGGTATGTTGGACTGTGCTTTAAGGTTATTTGCTTGATAGTATATCAGAGCTTGGAGATGAGATTTAGAGCTTGGTAGAAACAATTGTTCTCCTCGCTTTGATTTTGTTTTAATAATGAGTGATTTGCTGTGAAATTAAAAAAAAAAGTCATTATTTTGTTCTCAGTTTGTATATGAGAGCCCTGTCAGTAGTTGGAGGAGGGAAGATGTATATATGTATGTTCTGTATGTGTTAGAGACCTCCCGGAGTTGTAGAAAATGACTGGGTCACTTTAGTATCTGAGGACTAGGACTCTACCCACTCTAAAATCATTTTTGATGTAGCTAGGGCAGAGAGAGAGAGAGAGAGAGAGAGAGAGAGAGAGAGAGAGACAGACAGACAGAGTGAGTCATAGTCATCCCTTACCATGTGTTTGGAAGTTGGTTCCAGGACCACTGCAAATACCAAAATCCACAGATGGTCAAGTTCCTTATGTAAAGTGATGTAGTAGTTGTTTATAACCTGCGCACATCCTGTTGCATACTTTTAATCAGTTCTATGTGACTTATAATAATTAGCTCAATGTAAATGCTATGTAAATAGCTGTTACACTGTATTGTTTAGGGAATAATGACAAGATAAATAAGTCTTTACATGTTTAGTGCAGATGTAACTTTTTTCCCTAAGTACTTTTGACTCATAGTTTGTTGAATCCATGGATGGAACACCCACAGATATGGAGGGGGACTGGACTGTATGTGTATGTGCTTATGTATGCATGTACAAGTACATATATTATAAGCAACTCTAAATGTTGTATCTATTTTTAGGCACATTTGGCTGCTGATTCAGAGTGACATGATGGAAATTCTCTCTCTGATTTATAAGGAAGTCTTAGAAGGGACATTTGCTGCTGATCCTCCTTAGTCTTTTCAAAGAGAAGCACACTGGCTTGGGCATGACATTCCCATTTAGATGATTTCTAACAGTTGTGGGCACTGGGAAGATAACTCTTCTCTTACCCTTGTGCAGATTTCTTTTCTTAGTAAATTACCGAGGTGACAGGTGTGTGTGCAGGTGGGGGGTGGGTAGGGGGCACTGTTGAATGAGAGAGACAGATTGCTTAGATAACAGGCAGGGGCATCTGGTCATTTTGAAGTCTCAGAAAATGAAGACTCTGCTCCCTGGGGAAAACTTCAAGGGGTTCTTGGATCAGTTGGCATGAGTTTTCTAATCTTTGCTCATTTATTTCCTCTACCTCCTTCTCTGTATTTATTCCCAGGTTCTTGACCTCCAGGGGGTGGTTAGTTATGTATGTCACTAAGAAAAACTTGAAGATTATAGAAATGAGGCCCTTTTTTCTGATTTCTTAATTTAGGTTTTAATATTTTAGGAATTTGAAAGGAAAATGGCAGCAAGGTAACAGCAAGTTCTCTCTAAAAACCTAGCCCATTGTTTTTTTGAAGATATTCTGCTAGTCCTTGGTCCCCACCCCATCCTACCTCCTGAGTCTTTCAAAGTCAGAATCACTCATTTATGTGTGAATGCACTGGATTTGAACCTAGGGCCTTGCAAATGTGTGTGTGTGTGTACACACACACACACACACATACATACACATGCACACGCACACGCTTTTTTTTTCTTTGAAAATTGGGAATTTAACCCAGGGGTACTTTGCCACTGAACTACATTCTTAGTTCCTTTTATTTTGTATTTCGAGATATAGTCTTTCTGTGTTACTAAGGCTGGACTAGAATTTGGGATCCTCCTGCCTCAGCCTGCTGAGTTGCTGGGATTAGGGTTATCAGTGTATACCACCATACATATCTCAAAGCCAGCATCATTTCTTTTTTTTGTTGTTGTTTGTTTTTTTGTTTTGGTACCAGGGATTGAACCCAGGGTTGCTTAACCACTGAGCCCCATCTCCAAACCTTTTTATTTTTTTATTTTTTTTTTAAAGAGAGGTGGGGGAAGAGAGAGAGAGAGAGAGAGAGAGAGAGAGAAATTTTTAATATTTATTTTTTAGTTTTCGGCAGACACAACATCTTTGTTTGTAGTGCTGAGGATTGAACCCGGGCCGCACGCATGCCAGGCGAGCGCGCTACCAATTGAGCCACATCCCCAGCCACCCCTTTTTATTTTTTGAGACTGGCTCTTTTTAAGTTGCTGAGGCTGGCTTTGAAGTTGGTATCCTCCTGCCTCAGCCTCCTGACTCCTGGGATTACAGATGCACCACTGCCCAGCATCATTTCTAAGGGAAACAATTCACAGTAGTTTGTATCATCTTCATGTAGGAAGTATAAAGTCACATGTTATGCAGGTTGAGTGTCCCTTATTTGAAATGTTTGGGACCCGTGGTGTTTTAGGTTTCTGATTTTTTCCCCCCCAGATTTTAGAATATTTACATATGCATAATGAGAGATCTTGGGGATGGGACCCAAGTCTAAATATGAGATTTATTTATGTTTTGTGTACACATAAGCTGAAGGTAATTTTGTACAACAATTTTAGTGCACCTTTAGACTGCCACCTGTTACATGAGGTCAGGTGTGGAACTTTCCACCTGGGCTGTCATATTGACACTTGAAAATTTTTAGACTTTGAAAAGTTTTGGGTTTTCAGATTTAGGGATGCTCAACCTATGCTAAGGTAAGGCGGGAGGGGCAACAAATATGAAACAGTTTTGATCTTTTAAAACAAAACAGTTATTCCAGTTTCTTCAAATTGGGGTTAAATTGGTGAACTCCACAAAAATAAAAGGTGGTGTCAGATGATCTCAGTGAACATTTCCTTCGTGTTAAGCATTCATCTGAGAAAACAAAGCTGAATATGGCACATCCCCACTTTGTAGAGTTTACCAAGGAGCTCCTTATACTGCATGCCGTTTATTTTCTTAGGTATGCATTTTTCCACGGTTATCAGTCATGCCCCATCTCCCCTTCTTGTCATTTACAGACTCCAGTTGACAGTCCTATCACATTTGGCACACTTCCTCTTTGGAACTCTCCGGTTAGTTCTTCCAAGTATGGTCTGGGAGCAGCAGGCCCCACGCCAGACCTGTGTTGTTCAACAGGAACCCAGGTTACTGTGTCCGCAGAGTGTTAAGGTGGAGACTTTTGTGCTGTGTCTGGACCGGGATGAGACTCTGCATTTCTAATCAGCCTCCAGATATTGTTGATGCTGGTCTGGGGACTGCTTAGAGGATCACAAGCCTCTGCTCTAGAGAGCCTGTGTCACCTTCATGTTAATACCAAAGCTATTTGGTTATCTTGTGATGTGGGCTGGCAGCTAAGTTCCTCTGGTCTAAATACTCACATATGGAGTTGGAGTTAAAAAAAAAAAAAAGCCAGTGTCCTTTGTGTGAGCCAGTTTTCAGAGCTTCACCAACACACTTACTCCTCAGCCAATCTCGCGAGGGAGACATTGTTATCATCTCTAGTACAAATTGGGAGCTGAGGCACAGAGACTGAACTGTTTGTCCTAAGTCACATGAACATTGAGTGAAAGAGCAGGGCCCTGAGCCCAGCAGTATGGCCCTGGTATCCAGGCTTTGAAATGCTTGCTGTGTGTATCCTCAGTTTGGTGGGCAAGTGGAGCCTCATCACAGTTCCGAAACAGGAATGCCTTGGTTCGGAGAGTGGAGTGCTTCCTGAGGGCAAGCTGAGTTTATGTCTGGTAAGTATGAGGGGAGCTTCATGACAGAGTGGACAGTGCTATTCACGTTTGAGAAATGGGGTGGTGGAGGAAGAAGACACCCAAGATGCCTGCTACTAAGGAAGAGAGGACACAGAATAGCAAACTTTTACTCAGCATTAATAAGGGTTTACATTTATTTCATTTAAACCTTATACTTTGGCATAGGTACAAATTTTCAGAGGAGGAAACAGAGGTTTAGCGAGTTTAGGTAATTTTCCTATGACTGCAGAGCAGAGTAACATAACTTGAATTTTCAATCAGTTCTCTGTGACTTCAAAACTACGTCTGAATCTTTTTGCTTTGCTTCTTCTCTGGGCTCACACCCAGAGATGTTAAGATACACAGGGGACACAAGACCTTAAGTCATGGACACTGGGGTACAGAGGTGCACAGGGATGAGGGTGAGAATGCATGAGCAGCGCCCAAGGCTGGACTGGAGCTCCTTAAGGTCTCCCTGGGTGGGGCTGGTCTCTGGTGGTGGGCACAGGGCTGAATCTCCATGTGGGGATTAACAGCCCCATGGTGAAGTCTGTATCCATCTGATGGGTAATGTTTATTTGGATTGAAGACATGTCCTTACCTGCCAGGTGTTCTACCCTGTGTCAGCCTATGAGAGGCCAGTCCAGCACTGCCATGACTCTTGTTTTACACATTTGCATCATGTGCCAACGCCTCTGCTTCACTGGAAGGAATTTGCAGTTTCTGCTTTCCTAACTGTAGATATTCCTCATTGCTCTCAATGTGAAAATCTGGACCCGTTTCTTTAACCAAATGATTCTGTAGCCCTGTGTGACCCCACATAAATTTTTTAAATGGATAGTTAAGCTGACAGCACGTGAGGTGCACCTGGGGAAATCTCTGCCTTGGGTTGCTCATAACAAAGGGAATTGACTGGGGTGAGCAGATGGACACTGCTCATTTTTTGGCAATCATTGACAGGCACGCAACACCTCCAGGTGGTGTTCCCTGAAACTGCTCTGCGTGTTACAGCCCCCCATGCCCTGAGCTTTGGTGGAATGCTGATGGTCATTTTCGCTCTCTAGGTAAGGTGGTCCCTGGCCTCTTTATTCTTGATATCAGAGGTACACATTAATTATAGAAGATTATTTTTTAATTAAAAAAGCATCAAAACAGTATTACAAGAAGCTTAGAAATAGGGGAAAACTTACATTCACTATCTAAAAACAATCATTATCCGTTTTAAAAATTTCTTCCAATGATTTTTCATAGTTGTATCAATTGTTTGGTATATTTTCCCTATCGCTGCATAATCTCCATAGTTACCATCTTAATGATTGCATAATATTCTGTTGTGATGCTACACCATTAATTATTTAACTCATTATTGACTAGTATGTTGCTTCCAACATTTTTAAATTGTTAATACTATTGTGAGTTATATCTTTATATATGTAGTATTTTCATATTTTGAGTTCTAAAATGTTTCTTGTGTTAGAGTCCCAGGCGTGGCATTAATGGGTCAAGGGTATGAACATTTTTATGGCTTCTAAAACGTATTGCCAGATTCTTTCCAGAAGAGTGGAGCCAATTTACAAGAGCATCACAAAGGCATTTGTTTCCCAGATGACCAGCCAGGGTTAGGGCTGAAGCCGCTCACAGCAGAAGAGGAGGAATTGTGTGTGTGTTTAGAACTAAACCTCTGTGGCACCACGCATTGGGCTTACTAATGTCAAATGTCAATATCATAGTTACCCAATTCTGTTTAGTAGAGTGGTGTGCTAGACATGGGATAAAACAAGTTCTATGTTTTCTGTTTCTCTGGGATTTGTACTTTTGAAAGTCAACAACTATGAAATGACATAGACATTGTGACTAGGTTCTTAGTGCCTCCTTACTTTGGGGGGGGTACCTAATGATTTAGAAGTAGAGGCAGAAGTCAGAGGAGTTTGGTAGGACCAGCAGGGGAAGGCATTGGAAGTACCTCACCACTGTTCAGGAGAGTACCTCACCTAACCTTACATGGTAAGGATAGTGTTTTGATTGCTGAATGGAATGCTTATGTCTACAAGGATTTTGAGGTCATACCTATGTTCAATGGAAGAGGTAGTATGATTAATTAGCAGTTTGTTTTGACTTTTGTCATTGCAGTTTTTTCCTATTTGTTATTCTTCCAATTGGATTGTAAACATTAAGTGCCTTAAAGTAGGGCTTATACCTTCTAAAATTACTAATTTTTTATGCATTACCTATAAAATGTCTAGTGCATTATTTTGGTTATGATGTACACCTGTGGTCATTTTATGTCTCGCCATGAATGAATGGGAAAATTATCATTTCATCCTCATGGTCCTGAACATTCTGCCAAAGCTCTATGGTTAGTAACAGGATCCTGCAGTTCTTGTGCTCACATGCAAAACCTTAAGCAGACTTCATGGGGTAAAGGAAAAAGAAATTTCAGCAGGGGTATTTAGAGAAGGTCATGTGAAAAGACCTCTGACTCATGTATGCAACCTCCCAAGCCATTTGACAAGACTGCCTTGTTTTGCAGATGAGGAAGTTGAGTCCATAAAGATGAAGTATCTTCCTTAAGGTCACATAGATGGCAGGTGACCGAGAAGGATCTCTTGATCTCTAGTTTGGCATCCTTTTCACCATGCGTTTTTGTGATGGTAGTTGAGCTTACACCACACCTACCATGCCCTCCTCTACAGATGTGTATTTTTGGAATTTACTTTGCTGTGTGACCACAGCAAATGAGTTCAGAGATTGTGGTTTTAGTGTCCTAATTAGATAGGGCCCAGAGTGGTACAGGCCTGGAGGTTTGTAGAGTGCCAAGAGACTGTGTGGAATCAAAATTTAATTCCATACAAAATTATAGCTTTGGATTATTTCTGGGTTTGAATGCCAACGTATTCTTTTGTTTTTAAAGGGAGAATGTTGCAGTGTTAGATATGGTACATGATTTGAGTGTGTATTTGCCACAATTGTGATCCTAATAAAAATCTCATTATAATCCATATGCCCAGAGTGGAGATTTAAGGTTGTCAAGGGAGCACTAACTTTGAGCTTCTTGATTTCTCTTGTGTGACTGAAATCTAAACTTTAATATTGCATCTACTCTGTGGTGGTTTTTCTTCCTTTCAACCTCTTACCCCCATTATGATGTGCATGTTTGGTTTTGTAGTTGAAATTCTAAAGCTAAACACATTAATGATGAGGGAAGTTTTCATGGTGAATGTCAAGTGAAACAATTGAGGAGACAAAGCAACAAAGAGAATTAACAGTCTACTGGTTCTTTTAACAGCCCATGTGATGTCTGCCCTGGGATTTGAATGATTTGTAGATGACTGGAACCTGCTCATTTCATTGTAGTTTGAGGCCCCTTGAAATTGATGTTAACCTCGTAAACTGTCAGTAGTTAGAGCTACTGGGTAATCAGGTTTGGAATTTATGGATATTTACATTTCAGGGGGCTTTTACTCTGTTTCTGCAACTTAGGGTTAGAGTCCTTTGTCCTTGGTTTGTCTGACTACCTTTTTTTTTTTTTTTTTTTTTAAATACATGGTGCTAGTGTGTGTAAGCCCGTGAAACACACCCAGGGTGACCTGTTATGTAAGCACTGTCTTTATGGGAAAGCACATAGGTGATCTAGTTCATCCTACTTGTAGTATAGCAAACGTGATGATTTTTCTATGCTTGCCTAAAAATCTAGTTCTGCACTATCTTGTGTAGTAACAGGTAACGTGGTTATTCAGTAAAAAGGTAAGCAGCTTTACTGCCATGCTGTTGATATGTACTCTTCCTTAGCATGCTGGGTACACACCTTTTGACTTTCTTTGGTCTTGAAGGAAATATCATTTTCTTTCATGTTAAGAGAAAGATAAACTTGGTTTAAAACATTTAGAAAATGTGGAAAAATTGAAAGAAAACTTACGTAAGTTCTATTCGAATATAAACCACTTATAACCTATTTTCTTTCATTTTTTGCCTATGTATAATTTAAACATTTACATTTTTAAAACACATATATGTTTGTCTTTGTTATATATAATGTTTTTTTTATAGAAGCTTCAATGTTTATTGAGGGACATTTATTAAAATATTTAGTTAGTTAGGCATGGAGGTGCATGTCTGTTATCCCAGTGACTTGGGAGACTGAGACAGGAGGATTGCAAATTCAAAGCGAGGCTCAGCAACTTAGCAAGGCCCTAAGCAACTTAATGAAGCCCTGTCTCACATTAAAAAATAAAAAGGGGCTGGGGATGGATATATAGCTCAGTGGTAAAGGAATCCCCAGTAAACAGTCCTACCCCCTGCCCCCCAGCTCCAAAAAAAAAAATATATATATATATATATATATATATATATATATATATATATATATATATATATATATATATTTGGACTAGTGGCTTAGTTCTTTCACCTCAGTGGGCTATCAGTGGGCTGTGGTGCCTTCTGTCATTCACCTAGACTGATGGGGTCAGTCAGTCTCCTTCTCAGTCCACAGTGGCCAGACTCCCTGTTTCATTTGAGAGCCATTGATCTGAATATATATCTTTCTGATGATAAATGATCCTCTAGTGAGCCTGTCCTGCATAAACCTCTGTGTGTATTTAAGATTAGTTCTTTTGGGTATTTATATATTATTTAGTTGTAGATGGACACAATACCTTCATTTTATTTTATTTTTCATGTGGTGTGGGGGAACGAACCCAGTGCCCCACACATGTGAAGCAAGTGCTCTACCACTGGCCACAACCCTCTTTTGGGTATTTTCAATATAGTTACCAGCAAATAAAAGGATAAACATTTTTATATTTTACTTATTGGTGTAAGCATGTGTACAGACACATACACACAGACTTACTTGTACAAGTTGATACAAGTAACATCCATGAACATAACCATATACAACATATAATGTTGGGTAGTACTGCCGTTTAACTTTGTTATCTTGAGAGTAAACAGTGGCATTAAGTTTTAAAATTTCTTAGTAGTGAGCTTGTGCATTTCGGCACACATTTATCAACTACCTAATTTCCTGACTTATGACTTATCTCATCTTGGCCTTAGAATTGGTGTAGATGTGAAGGTATGACACCTGTCAGAATCTCTGTGGGGAGTGTGTGGTTAGGATGCAAAGCTACCCTGCAGGCTTGATTCTGACTTGAGGTGACAGGTACCTGCACTACCCCCATTCCCATTGAAAGGGAATTCTGAATTTTGTGTTGTGCCTCTATTTTATCTATTCAAGAAAAGGGGTTTTAAAATAGTTTCCTTGTGACAGTCAAGATAATAGAAAACATGGATAAACTTGACATAAAAAATGTGAAGGTTAGTCTCATGTGGTGGCTCAGGCTTGTAATCTTAGGCCTGTAATTGGGAGACTGAGGCAGGAAGATCACAAGTTTGAGGCCAGGCTTGGCAAACTAGAAAGGCCTTGACTTTAAAAAAAAAAAAAAAAAAAAAAGTGTAGGGATGTAGCTTCATGGGGGAGTGCAGTGGCAATTTTCTAAGTGCCCACGAGGGTTTGGGCAAAGAAGCTCAACACCAAAACAGTGAGGTCCACAGACAGTCTTGCTTTTTACTTTTAAACCACTGATATATCTTGAAGAAATGTTAAGGCTCAATAAACATGTTGAATGAGTGAATGAAAATAATGTCCTTGGTAGAGCAAGTTGAGCAACCACTCTTTTGTGGAATCTGACAGTATCCAAATGCATATGGCCTCTTCTCCTGCAATACAATCATTAAAAAGTTCCCTATTTGTCTGTACTTACAAGGTTGTTAAAGTATGTGAACAGTGATACTCATTTCATCACTGTTTGTCATAGTAGAATTCTGGTAACAGCCTAGCACATCATCAAGACATTAGGCAAATAAGTCATAGCATGTTGAAATGCTTCACTAAATTGCTGCAGCTAGCCTCCAACTTGTGATCCTTCAGCTTCAGCCTCTACATAGCTGGGATTATAAGCTTGTGCTACCACACCCAGCCAGAGAATGGATTTTTTTAAAAAATATTTTGTTTTAGTTGTTGATGGACCTTTATTGTATTTTATTTATATGTGATACTGAGAATTAAACCCAGTGCCTCACACATGCTAGGCAAGCCCTCTACCACTGAGCTACAACCCCAGCCACTCAGAATGGATTTTAAGGCAACTTGTTATTAAGTGAAAACCCAAGTGTGGTTCATAACCCTGTGTGTGTTTAGAATCAAACCGGAGGGGCTGTGGCTATGGCTCCATGGCAGAGCTTGTGCCTAGCACACGTGAGGCGCACTAGGTTTGATCCTTAGCACCACATTAAAAAAAAAAAAAAGTCATGCTGTACATCTACATCTACAAAAAAGTTAAAACATCTCCAGCTTGATTTTTATTTTAATTGATAGATTTAATAGATGTTGCCAGGGATTCCCTTTACCTTGTCCAAAAGGATCACTTGATGGGTCAGGTTGTGGCTCCGTTGTAGAGTGCTTTTGAGGCACTGAGTTCAATCCTTAGCACCACATAGGAAATAAATAAACAGAGCTTAAAAAAAAAAAATTAATGGAAACAGTTTTATTGTGTCTTAACCCTACTGGGCTTATCTGAGTGTAAGATTACAGGACTTGTTCTTTCCTTTTTTTCCCCCTTTGTGTTTAAACATATACACACCTAAAGAAGCCTAATAATTATTACTTGGCAAGAAATTACTACAAAACTTTCAGTTGTGATATTGACCCTTTTTTGGGGTGGGTAGTTTACCAGGGATTGAACTGAAGTGCCAATTGAGTTTAGGGGGGCACTTAACCACTGAGCCACATCCCTAACCCTATTTTTTATTTTATTGGAGACAGGGTCTCACTGAGTTGCTTAGCGTCTTGATAATTTGCTGATCCCCGCCCCTCTCTGCCCCAGCTGCTGGGATTACAGGCATGCACCACCGTGCCCGGCCTTTAGATTTATAAACTCAGTTTTTGACCTTGGTGTTTGAGTTTTGAGTTGAGAAGGCTTTGCTAGAGTGCTTATTAGCATGTTAGAGGCCCTGGGCTCAGTCTGCAGTACTGCAAAATACAACAATAACAAACTGAAAAAGGCTTTGCCCTTCTTTTTAACCATGGGAATAAGGGGTAGGTAAGAACATTATAGTTTGTAAGTGGTAGGAACAAGGAACTCATGTCTGGATCTAGCTGTCAAAAAGTAAGAGACAAAAAGCATCCACAGATTGCTTTGTTCTATAACTATAATGTATTTCTGATTCAGATTGATATATCCATTGTAGTCCCATGTGACTTTACCCATTATGGATTTATTTTGGGGCTATAAGTTAGTTTTTATAGCTTTCCATGCATCATAGAATCTTCTAAATGTTCATGGATTTTATATAATACAAACATTCATCCACAAACTAAATTTATGTACATAAAGCTCCTTGACTTCTAATGAACTTTTTAGATGTGTACAGTGTCTGAAACTTGTAGATAATTTTGAACAAGCACATAACTTGGGACCATCTTCTGGAAGCAATTCAGATTATGAATGAGGCTACAATCTTTCTGAATGCTCCTTTAATTCAAAAGGATGGCGATCTCATTCAGAGCATTCATTTATCCCCAGAAATTAAAATATAAGAATTTCAGTAAGAATTCCTTCTGGGCTTTGCTTACTATTAATCTCTAATAAGTCTCCTAACTTATGTTTGTGTAGCATTTTGTGTGTGTGTGTTTAAGAAGACTTTTTCCATATACTCTCATTAAGTTTTATGACAACCCTGAGAAGTAGACTGGGAATTGTCTTTATTATCTGAGGGCTTATTGTTTGATATTTGAAGACGATATTGCCAACGTAGAAAAGACGTTAACAGTGGTGTAGAATATTAGAGTAAGCTAGCAGGAAAAACAAGGGAATATCAAAGCTTCAAAGATTAACTGGGCTCTGTAGCCACTGGGAGTTTGCTCATCCAGCGCAGTTTTGAAAAATAGGGTTATTCTCAGGATGTGCTAGAAAATCTAGGGCACTCCATTCTTGCCCTCTGTTCTGCGCTGTTTTTCCCTAAAGAATGACTTCTCAGATTTTGAAGACCATGGTTCTAAATATAAATTTCAAACGCTCAATTGCAAGTTCAGCTTGGGCTCAATGACAAATTTAAGTGCCTACTATGTGCCAGAAATACTGAAGTAAGTTCTGGACATCTGGTGTTGAAACAAAGACACAGTTCCTTTTCTGAGGAGCTTCCATCTGGGATTACATCTGGGATTTGTGAGCACCAAGGTGGACATATCCCTGCTCTCAGGCAGCCTTGCTTCCTGGAGTACCATCAAGCCAGTAGGTAGTCCTATCAACTTGGGTTCAGTGCTTTAACAGGTAAAGTTCAAGTTGCCAAGAAAGCAGATTGGTGTGGCCCCTAACAGATTTGAGGATTCTGGTATAGGTGAGTGTGTGTGAGTGTGTTTGAAAGGTGGTAGGAGTGCAACGCCAGGTGATGAAAAAAAGTACAAAGAACCATTCCTCTTGAAATAAACTTCAGTGTTCACCCAGATAATGGTTTATTTAAGTGTCATCTGGGTGTGAGGTTAGAAATTCACCTGCCCCTCCTCATCTGGCTGGGATAGGCCACAGTTCTTCACAAAGGTCTGCTTATCCACTGCGAGCCACACACATCCAGAAAGGCTGTTCTCAGCTAGATCTGGTTTTCTGGATACTTGCTAAATTACCACTGTTTTTTTACTCCCCTCTTTAACTCATCCATGAACGCTTCCTGGATAAAGGCTGGTTGGTACAGGGCAACACTTTATCATTTCACCTGATTCCCAGCTGGATTCACAAGTTGCATATCGCAGCATTCATGACACAGATCTGCATGTATTGCCATTTAGTATGTGTTTTCCTTGTTGGTAACTTGATTTAATTTCCTCCAGCTGGCAGTCTCTGCTAGGGAGCTTTTTAAAAAAACTCTACTGTAGGTGGAGTTGAATTGTTGTGGGAGGTAGATGTGCACTTGCCTCGATGGTGGAGAAGCATTCCAGAGGGAGGGGACAGCGTCCGCAAAGTGTGGCATTCAAGAAAGCATGTGTACTTATTGAAAACAGGAACAGTTATTCTGGTGGATTAGATAATATGGTAAAGGAGTGTAATTGGTGAGTTCAGAGAGATAAATAGTAGTTGGTTCAATGATTCCCAGACTTTGCTGCATATTAGGATCAGCTGGAATAAAAAATTAAAGAATTGAAAATACTAATGCTTGTGTCCCACCCCAAGACATTTTGATTTAATTGGAGTGGGGTATGATCTAGGGCATAGGGAATTGTATGCTCCCCAGGCTTCAGTGTGTAGAAAAGCCTGGAAACCTCTGAGCCTGTTGTAAAGGACCTTATAAATTATACAAACACATTTGGATTTTATCTATAGAGAGATGTATGGCATTGAGGAACCACTGAATGGTTTTAGCTAGCCTCATCATAAAGTAGAAAGATCATTCTGATTGTGTTGGGGAAAGCGCATTGGGGAGGCTAAGGTTGTAAGCAGTCAAGGGTGCCTGGAGATAAAGGTGGCTAATGAAGAGAGTGGCAAGAGAGGTGGAAAGAGGTAGCTGCACCCCTGAGATGTTGAAGAGAAGGATTCAATAAGGATGAGTGGATGGGCACCAAGGAGAGGAGGACTGAGTTGAGCCTGGGGGCTGGGAGCAGGCAGGATCCCTTCCTTGTTTTGGTAGGGGTAGCCCACCAGGCCTGCTGAACCCTGAGGACCAGCTGAGCTAGCTTCTTCTTGCAATATAGCTGAGGAAATCCATCAACTCTTTGCTAAGCACTTACTTTACCTTCTATGATAAACTGTCTAAGATCTAGTCTTCTCCTTAGGGCAGAGCTAATATCTTGTCCCTTCTCAGTTTGATTGGGTATTTTTTTCCTTGAATGCTCAATCATCTTGTGTGTCTCATTTGCACAACTGATCTATGACCCTATTTTAGGGAGATTCTCCTCATACTTGTGATCCTGGAAAGTGTGGTGAACAGGGGGTTACCACTGGCTCAGTGGCACCTAGAGAGCTTCAGTTCCCTTTTCCAAAATAATGAGAAATTATTGAGGAGATATAGATTTTATTATTCTTGCATATGATTAATGTGAAATTTCATATCACTTTTATTTTAAAAGTTTTTGGAGAAATAGGGAATTTTACATAGCAATCTGGAGTCCCTTGAGAAAGAAATACAACCTATATGACAAAAGTTCAGTTGTGTTCTGTTTCTTAAAAGCCCAATATATAAAAACCTAAAGCAGGACCATCCTGGATGGACATAATTGGTCCTTAATGATTTTGCTAATGGAGTCTTGGCTTTGTGCAAAGATGTCCTGAAGGAATCATTTTGTAGAGTAAGGTTTCATTAAATGACTGTGTTCTTTAAATGACTTAGATTTCAGGAATAATCTTTTTGAATAAGTAACAATCTTTCCGGGTTGTATAATCTTCTGTGTATTGGTATGAAGATCCTTGACAAGTATTAGTCAGGATGGAAACCTTTATGTCCCCATAAATGCTGGATTGTGTCAGACAGAGAATCTTCCTTCCCGTGTGTATTGTGTGCAATTTCTTCCTTACTGTGACTTTGGTGTAAAGTTTTTTTTCAGGTTTTTCCTTTGCCTGCAGCACCTGTAGAAACCCTGTAGTGCAATCAAAACTGTGTGGGATATTTTGTTTGTTGCTATGATTCTTTTTTTTTTTTTTAAGATATACATTTTAATTCACTTTTAGAGTGTGATTGTTGCTATGATTTTAAAGACATAGTTAATGAAATTCAGTATAGATTTACCGAGGTGAAAGAGTAAGTTTTGAAGATAATAATCGTAGGGATAAGTGGGAAATTCATTTGATGATGAGAGAAAGGAGCAAAGAGAAATGATCAAAACACAATCTTAAAAAAAAATTCCACCATTGGTCTTTATATTAAATATTTGAAATGAAATAGTATTACTCCCCACCTTTCAAAAAAGAATAATGGGATAGATATCAAAAATAAGACACGTATTTTCGAAAGCACCAAGAATCTTTTTTTGGTAACTTAATATTTTGAGAAGAATTTTTCACTTTGTATTATTTCTAAAGGGTCACTTGATGTTTTTTTTCTTCTTTTTTTTTGAGAAGAGTGGAACAGAGGGCAGCACAGTACCTAACACATTTTCGATGGGCTGATTATAAATACATGTGCAGTGGCAAATGACCATGAGAGACTACCATCTAGGAAACCATTTTATTTAAATGAAGTAATTTTCCTCCTGCTACCTTATAGGGCATCAGCAAATGAGTCTTGCATGTGAGAGAGAGAGAGAGAGAGAGAGAGAGAGAGAGGTTTGAAGACATAGAAATATACTGCTGGTTTTCACTCTGTCATCTCGCAAGGGCTTCATTATGAAGAGGGATGCCGATGGCTATCCAGACGCTTAACTGGCAGCCTTAGCTGACTAATGGAGCCATATTCATGTTGGCTGACATCTGGTTTTAGAAGTTATTTATAAAGGAAGGATCGTTGTAATCAAAACGGCTGGAGAGATTTTAAATGTCAGATGCACTGGGAAAGATTCACCCTGGGTGACTGGTCCTGAAGATTAGCAACTTCCCTAAACATTTTGTATGTTGAACATAAATAGTACTTTCAGATAGCATGTTATAAGCAAATCACTTGAGGCAAACCTGCATTTTTGAACATTATGAGCATTGTAAATATAGAGGACTATAAAATTACCAAAACGAATTAATCAAAAAATTTAAGCAGATAATATGTAAACAGCTTGGAAGTTCATATCCCTGCCCTCACAATGGAAAAAAAAAAAAACAACAAAAAAAGCTCAAACAGCAAAAAAAGGGTGAACAAATTGAAAATCAGTGACTCTTCTTAACCCATCAGAGAGCCAAGGTCACTGAATAAAACCTCTACCCTGAGTAATGGAGAAAGAGGGGATACCTAGAATCATAGTTTACAGAACACTCCCCAAAGCCCCTGCTCCCACCCCAGCACTGGTCGGAACAGTTTAACTGTAATTGATGACTTGCTAGGTTCAGTGTGCACTAGCTTTGTGTTTCACATTCTCAGGGCCCAGTCCTAATGGAGTCTCTACTTTGATTTTACTGCTAGAAGCCCACCTGGGTCTTGGTGGTGGTGGTGGGGGTTTCTCACAGTGGGAGGGAAAAGTAACCACTGTGAAATAAAAGCCCCACAGCATTCTGTTCTCCTTAACAAGAGCCTGCTGTTGAAACTGTTTTACCAAGTCTGACAGACTTGAGTTTTACCTGAGCCTAACTGACCTGGGAGATGGGAAATATCCAACTCCAGCCTCCTCTAGCTTTCCTGTCTCGCCTAAATGGGAAAAGAAAGCAGAGAACCATTTGTGAAGGTCATATCCCATGGGTACAGGCTTACAAAAAGACTGAGACTTACTAATAGACTTGTAAGAGCACCTCCCTGCCCCCACACCCTGGCTTCCTATCAGTCAGGCTCCTGTATAGTAACAAGGGACTGCCAGGGGACCTCAAAAGCAGCAGGAGGCAAAAACAAGGACACCAGAGGGAATGTTAACCTCTGACACCTGCAGCAAATAACACCCCAAATCCTAACTAGATAGACACAAAACCTCACACTAAAAGCCTATTTACCTCAGTTCCTTTTACATAATACAGCATGTACTGCTTTCAGCAAAAGTTTATAAGGCAAGTTTAAATGCATAGTCTGAAGAGAAAGATCAAGCACTGAGCCCAGACACAGATAGGGCAGAGTTTTTTTTTTTTTTTTTTTTTTTTTTAATTATCAGATAAGGAATTTTAAAATAATTAGGATAATATGCTAAAGACTGCTTGCATGGCATATGGATTTGATCACTGCCTACCCTCCCAAAGCTAATGGATAAGTGTATAATACTAGCAAATGTAAGAGATGGAGACTCTATAAAGAATCAGAAGCTAACGATGCCTACAAAAACATTGAAATAATGCCCTTGGTTTTATCAATAGACTGGACACAGCCAAGGAAAGAGTCAGTGAGTTTGAAGATACATTGTTGGTAATCTCCCAAACTGGAAAGTAAAGGGAAAAGTGAATGAAAAAAGCAAGCAGTATTCAAGAACTACAGTGCCCTTACGAAAGGTATGATAAACGCCTAATGGAAGGTACTACATTAAGAAAAAGAAGGAACAGGAAAAAATACTTGAGGTAGTAATGACTGATATTCTCTCAGAACTAATGATAGACACCAAACCATAGATCTAAGAAGCCCAAAGAACATCATACAGGCAAATACCCAAAATACCTATGGTTAGGCATGTCATTAAAACTGCAGGAAAATCAGAGAGAAATTCAAATGTCAAAAGGAAACGACATCTTACCTACTATAGACACAAGGAAAGAATGACATCAGGCTTCTATTCAGAAACTATACAAACAAGAACAAACAAAGCCACCAGCCCACAATCCTGTATCTAGAGAAGTCATCTTTTTTTTTTTTTTTTTTATTGTTGGTTGTTCAAAACTTTACATAGTTCTTGACATATCATATTTCACACTTTGATTCAAGTGGGTTATGAACTCCCATTTTTACCCCGTATACAGATTGCAGAATCACATCAGTTACACTTCCATTGATTTATACATTGTCATACTAGTGTCTGTTGTATTCTGCTGCCTTTCCTATCCTTTACTATCCCCCCTCCCCTCCCCTCCGCTCCCCTCTTCTCTCTCTACCCCCGCTACTGCAGTTCATATCTCCCCCTTGTATTATTTTTCCCTTTCCCCTCGCTTCCTCTTGTATGTAATTTTGTATAACCCTGAGGGTCTCCTTCCATTTCCATGCAATTTCCCTTCTCCCTCCCTTTCCCTCCCACCCCTCATCCCTGTTTAATGTTAATCTACTTCTCATGCTCTTCGTCCCTACTCTGTTCTTAGTTACTCTCCTTATATCAAAGAAGACATTTGGCATTTGTTTTTTAGGGATTGGCTGGCTTCACTTAGCATAATCTGCTCTAATGCCATCCATTTCCCTCCAAATTCTATGATTTTGTCATTTTTTAATGCAGAGTAATACTCCATTGTGTATAAATGCCACATTTTTTTTTATCCATTCGTCTATTGAAGGGCATCTAGGTTGGTTCCACAGTCTTGCTATTGTGAATTGTGCTGCTATGAACATCGATGTAGCAGTGTCCCTGTAGCATGCTCTTTTTAGGTCTTTAGGGAATAGACCGAGAAGGGGAATAGCTGGGTCAAATGGTGGTTCCATTCCCAGCTTTCCAAGAAATCTCCATACTGCTTTCCAGATTGGCTGCACCAATTTGCAGTCCCACCAACAATGAACAAGTGTACCCTTTTCCCCACATCCTTGCCAGCACATGTTGTTGTTTGACTTCCTAATGGCTGCCAATCTTACTGGAGTGAGATGGTATCTTAGGGTGGTTTTGATTTGCATTTCTCTGACTGCTAGAGATGGTGAGCATTTTTTCATGTACTTGTTGATTGATTGTATGTCCTCCTCTGAGAAATGTCTGTTCAGGTCCTTGGCCCATTTGTTGATTGGGTTATTTGTTATCTTGTTGTCTAATTTTTTGAGTTCTTTGTATACTCTGGATATTAGGGCTCTATCTGAAGTGTGAGGAGTAAAGATTTGTTCCCAGGATGTAGGCTCCCTATTTACCTCTCTTATTGTTTCTTTTGCTGAGAAAAAACTTTTTAGTTTGAGTAAGTCCCATTTGTTGATTCTAGTTATTAACTCTTGTGCTATGGGTGTCCTATTGAGGAATTTGGAACCTGAACCCACAGTATGTAGATCGTAGCCAACTTTTTCTTCTATCAGACGCCGTGTCTCTGATTTGATATCAAGCTCCTTGATCCATTTTGAGTTAACTTTTGTGCATGGCGAGAGAAAGGGATTCAGTTTCATTTTGTTGCATATGGATTTCCAGTTTTCCCAGCACCATTTGTTGAAGATGCTATCCTTCCTGCATTGCATGCCTTTAGCTCTTTTATCAAATATAAGATAGTTGTAGTTTTGTGGATTGGTCTCTGTGTCCTCTATTCTGTACCATTGGTCCACCCGCCTGTTTTGGTACCATTACCATGCTGTTTTTGTTACTATTGCTCTGTAGTATAGTTTGAAGTCTGGTATCGCTATACCGCCTGAATCACACTTCCTGCTTAGCATTGTTTTTGCTATTCTGGGTCTTTTATTTTTCCATATGAATTTCATGATTGCTTTCTCTATTTCTATAAGAAATGCCATTGGGATTTTGATTGGCATTGCATTAAACCTATAGAGAACTTTTGGTAATATCGCCATTTTGATGATGTTAGTTCTGCCTATCCATGAACAGGGTATATTTTTCCATCTT
Organism: Callospermophilus lateralis; assembly: GCF_048772815.1. Lineage (NCBI taxonomy): Eukaryota > Metazoa > Chordata > Mammalia > Rodentia > Sciuridae > Callospermophilus > Callospermophilus lateralis. The sequence continues at coordinate 142,759,581 of NC_135310.1, forward strand.
CTAAGATCTTCTTCTATTTCTCTCTTTAGGGTTCTGTAGTTTTCATTGTATAAGTCTTTCACCTCTTTTGTTAGATTGATTCCCAAGTATTTTATTTTTTTTGAGGATATTGTGAATGGAGTGGTTGTCCTCATTTCCATTTCAGAGGATTTGTCGCTGATATACAGGAATGCCTTTGATTTATACGTGTTGATTTATATCCTGCCACTTTGCTGAATTCATTTATTAGCTCTAGTAGTTTCTTTGTAGAGCCTTTTGGGTCTGCTAGGTATAGAATCATGTCATCTGCAAATAGTGATAATTTAAGTTCTTCTTTTCCTATTTTTATGCCTTCAATTTCTTTCATCTGTCTAATTGCTCTGGCCAGTGTTTCGAGAATTATGTTGAACAGAAGTGGTGAGAGAGGGCATCCCTGTCTTGTTCCAGATTTTAGAGGGAATGCCTTCAATTTTTCTCCATTCAGAATGATGCTAGCCTGAGGCTTAGCATAGATTGCTTTTACAATGTTGAGGTACGTTCCTGTTATCCCTAGGTTTTCTAGCGTTTTGAACATAAAGGGATGCTGTACTTTGTTGAATGCTTTTTCTGCATCTATCGAGATGATCATATGGTTCTTATTTTTAAGTCTATTGATGTGGTGAATAACATTTATTGATTTCCGTATATTGAACCAGCCTTGCATCCCAGGGATGAATGCTACTTGATCATGGTGCACAATTTTTTTGATATGTTTTTGAATCCGATTCGCCAGAATTTTATTGAGGATTTTTGCATCTAGGTTCATTAGATATATTGGTCTGTAGTTTTCTTTCTTCGAAGTGTCTTTGTCTGGTTTAGGAATCAGGGTGATGTTGGCCTCATAGAATGAATTTGGAAGTTCTCCCTCTTTTTCTATTTCCTGAAATAGCTTGAAAAGTATTGGTATTAGTTCCTCTTTAAAGGTTTTGTAAAACTCTGCTGTATACCCATCCGGTCCTGGGCTTTTCTTAGTTGGTAGTCTTTTGATGGTTTCTTCTATTTCCTCAATTGATATTGGTCTGTTTAGGTTGTCAATATCCTCCTGACTCAATCTGGGCAGGTCATATGACTTAAGAAATTTATCGACACCTTCACTATCTTCTATTTTATTGGAGTATAAGGATTCAAAATAGTTTCTGATTATCTTCTGTATTTCTGAAGTGTCTATTGTGATATTGCCTTTTTCATCCCGTATGCTAGTAATTTGATTTCTCTCTCTTCTTCTCTTCATTAGCATGGCTAAGGGTCTGTTGATTTTATTTATTTTTTCAAAGAACCAACTTTTAGTTTTGTCAATCTTTTCAATTGTTTCTTTTGTTTCAATTTCATTAATTTCAGCTCTGATTTTAATTATTTCTTGCCTTCTACTTCTTTTGCTATTGTTTTGCTCTTCTTTTTTTAGGATTTTGAGATGAAGTATGAGATCATTTATTTGTTGGTTTTTTCTTTTTTTAAGGAATGAACTCCAAGCAATGAATTTTCCTCTTAGAACTGCTTTCAATGTGTCCCATAGATTCCGATATGTTGTGTCTGTGTTTTCATTTATCTCTTAGGAATTTTTTAATTTCCTCCTTGATGTCTTCTATAACCCATTGATCATTCAGTATCCTATTGTTCATTCTCCAAGTGATGCATGATTTTTCCTTACTTCTTTTATCGTTGATTTTCAGTTTCATTCCATTATGATCAGATAAGATTCATGGTATTATCTCTACTCCTTTATATTGTCTAAGAGTTGCCCTGTGACATAATATATGATCTATTTTTGAGAAGGATCCATGTGCTGCTGAGAAAAAAGTGTAACTGCTTGATGTTGGGTGGTATATTCTATATATATCAATTAAGTCTAGGTTATTAATTGTGTTATTGAGTTCTATACTTTCCTTATTCAACTTTTGTTTGGAAGATCTGTCCAGTGTTGAGAGAGGTGTGTTGAAGTCTCCCATGATTATTGTATGGTGGTCTATTAGACTCTTAAACTTGAGAAGAGTTTGCTTGATGAACATAGCTGCACCATTGTTTGGGGCATATATATTTATGATTGTTATGTCTTGTTGGTGTATAGTTCCCTTGAGCAGTATGTAGTGTCCCTCTTTATCCCTTTTGATTAACTTTGGCTTGAAATCTATTTTATTTGATATGAGTATGGACACTCCTGCTTGGTTCCGAAGTCCATATGAGTGATATGATTTTTCCCAATCTTTCACCGTCAGTCTGTGTATGTCTTTTCCTATCAAATGCGTCTCCTGTAGGCAGCATATTGTTGGGTCTTGTTTTGTGATCCATTCTACTAGCCTGTGTCTCTTAATTGGTGAGTTTAAGCCATTAACATTTAGGGTTATTATTGAGATATGGGTTGTTCTTCCAGCCATATTTGTTTATTTATGTTACTAAACATGGTTTGTTTTCCTTTTTGATTATTTTCCCCCCTTTACTGTCTTACCTCCCACTGTTGGTTTTCATTGTTATTTTCCATTTCCTCTTCCTGTAATGTTTTCCCGAGGATGTTTTGAAGACATGGTTTTCTAGCTGCAAATTCTTTTAACTTTTGTTTATCATGGAAGGTTTTAATTTCATCTTTCATCCTGAAGCTTAATTTCGCTGGATACACGATTCTTGGTTGGAACCCATTTTCTTTCAGTGTTTGAAATATGGTATTCCAGGATCTTCTAGCTTTCAGCATCTGTGTTGAAAGATTAGCTGTTATCCTGATTGGTTTACCCCTAAATGTAATCTGCTTCCTTTCTCTTGTAGCTTTTAAAATTCTCTCCTTATTCTGTATGTTGGGCATCTTTATTATAATGTGTCTAGGTGTGGATCTCTTATGATTTTGCACATTCGGTGTCCTGTAGGCTTCTAGGATTTGGGATTCTGTCTCATTCTTCAAGTCTGGGAAGTTTTCTTGTATTATTTCATTGAATAGATTGCTCATTCCTTTGGTTTGGACCTCTATACCTTCCTGTATCCCAATGACTCTTAAGTTTGGTCTCTTTATATTATCCCATATTTGTTGGATGTTCTGCTCATGATTTCTTAACAGTCTTGCTGAGCTGTCTATGTTCTTTTCAAGTTGAAATACTTTGTCTTCATTGTCTGATGTTCTATCTTCTAAGTGTTCTACTCTGCTGGTAGTATTCTCAATTGAGTTTTTAAGTTGGTTTATTGCTTCCTGCATTTCTAGGATTTCTGTTTGTTTGTTTTTTATTACCTCTATCTCCCTGTATAGTTGATCTTTTGCTTCTTGGATTTGTTTGTGTAATACATTGTCGAAGTGGTCGAAGTGATCTTTCATTGTCTGATTTTGCTGTCTAATGTCTTCCTTGAGACTCCAGATCATCTGCAGCATGTATATCCTGAATTCCTTATCTGACATTCCATCTGCTGCAGCTATTACCTCTTCTAAAGTTGAGTTGACCTGCATTGCTTGTGGTCCTTTCTTTCCTTGTCTTTTCATATTGCTCGTGTTTCTTTCTGCTTGGTGAAACTGTTGTGTTTTTGAAATTTTCCCCCTATATATTTATATTGCTCTTGTATAGTTGAAAAGTCTCCCTTGCAGGGGCGGGTGGCGGTTCTGCTCCTCCTCCAATTGGGGTGATCTGTTTACCACGCTGGCGGGCCACTGGGACTGTTCTGCCAGTCGCAGGTCTGCCTACCTTGAAGGCACGGACCGCGGTTCTGCTCTGTCCCTCCTCCAATTGGTGTGACGTGTCTACCATGCCCGCGAACCCCTGGGCCTGTTCTGCCAGTCCGTCGCAGGTCTGCTTACCTTGCAGGCGCGGGCGGCGGCTCTGCTCTGCCCCTACTCCAATTGTTGTGACGTGTCTACCACTCCCGCGAACCCCTGGGCCTGTTCTGCTGGTCCGTCGCAGGTCTGCCTACCTTGCAGTTGCGGGAGGCGACTCTGCTCTGCCCCTACTCCAATTGGGGTGTCGTGACTACCACGCCGGCAGGTCGCTGGAGCTGTTCCATGCGCGGGCGGCGGCTCTGCTCTGTCCCTACTCCAATTGGGGTAACGTGTCTACCACACCAGCAGGCCGCTTGGCCTGATCCGCCGGTCGGTCACAGGTCTGCCTACCTTGCAGGCACGGGTGGCGGCTCTACTCTGCCCCTACTCCAATTGGGGTGACGTGACTACCACCCCAGTGGGTCGTTGGGCCTGTTCCTGATGCGGGCGGCGGGTCTGCTCTGCCCCTACTCCAATTTCGGTGACGTGACTGCCATGCCGGCGGGCATGGCACTGGTAGCCCGCTGGGCCTGTTCCGCCGGTCCGTCGCGTGTCTGTCTACCTTGCAGGCTTGGGCTGCGGCTCTGCTCTGCCCCTACTCCAAATGGGGTGACATAACTGCCACGCTGGCGGGTCGCTGGGCCTGTTCTGGGCGCAGGCGGCGGCTCTGTTCGGCCCTCACTCCAGTTAGGGTGACGTGATACCACGTCGGCGGGTCCCTGGGCCTGTTCCGGGCGCGGTCGGCGGCTCTGCTCCGCCCCTCTGGCCTCAACAGTATTCAGCAGGACCTGGCCCGAGAAGCAGTTTCCGCGGGTTCTTTATCCCTGGGCCAGAGCAGTTCCGGGAGCCAGAATTCGGCCTCTCCGGGCTTGGTGCATGCTCTGACAGGAGCAGGCTCCAAGGAGCAGTTTTCGCGGGTTCTATAGCCCTGGGCCAGAGCAGCTCCGGGAGCCAGAACTCGGCCGCTCCGGGCTCGGTGCGTGTTCCGATAGGAGCAGGCTCCAAGAAGCAGTTTCCGCGGGTTATTTAGCACTAAGTCTGAGCAATTTGTCTGCGAGACGCAGACAAATGTCAGCCTGAAATTACCTGTTCTATAGCTGAAAGAGCTGCGATCAGTCGAAAACAAGGATGGTGACGTCAGCTCTCCAAGATGGTGGCCGAGAACTCATCTTTTAAAAGGGCAGAATTGAAGGAATTTGTCACCAATAGAGTTGCCTGTCAAGAAATGTTTAGAGAGATTCTTCAGAGTGAAGGAAATAATGGAGGTCAGATGCTCAGATCTACATAGGGGAAGGAAACATGTTAAAGAAGGAGTGAGTGAAGCGGATTTTTGGTTCCTTCCCCTGAGGTACTTGTGACATGCCATTATGAATGGAGCACGGCTGAAACCTCTATATTTAAGGATAATTGAAATTGTCATAGTGAGTTCTCTGGCCTATGGGAGGAAATAATTCACTCCAGAGCAGCTGGGCAAAATCAATGAGAATATGATGAAAGCTACCTTCCCCTCAGTTACAGAGATAACGTGTACTTTACTATCTGTAGGCTAACAAAACATTTCCACTGTAGTATCATAATGTCAGTTAGATTCTGGCATCATTTGGAGACTAATTCAAGAGTTTAAGTGTAGATATTAAAAGTCTTAAAACAATTTTAACAGTTTTTCTAACTAGAAACAAAAAGGTGTCTGAAGCATTCTACAGGTTTTATTTTCTAAGAGGGTAAATATTAATTGTTTTAACCCATATAAAAAGTACTTTTTGGTTTCTGACCCCAATGTTTGACTGAGAAAAGAGGTCTTTGAGACTGAAAATGAAGAAACCACTATGAATTATTATCCCAGGCCTTGATTGGTCCTCATAGACATACTTTTTGCTAAGACCTCATATAAAACCATTGTTTAGAAGTTTCCAGTGCCTTATAAGTCCTTCAGTAGGCCTTCAAGTTTGATCTTTGCAATCCAGGACATTGATCATGATATAGCTTTTTTTTTTCCTCTTTGGCTTTTTGTCTATTTTGATTTTGGTTTCTCTATTTTTTTTTTAAATTTGTTTTCTTTTTCTATTATTTTTCTCCCAATTTTTATTTGCTCATATTTATTTTTAGTTTTTTAGTCTTTTTTTATTGTTCTCAACTCTTATTTCAGCTGTTTTTCATTTTCATTTTTTATCTTTTTTTTTGCCCCTATGTATTTCTATCACACTCTTTTTTCGGGGGGGTACTGGGGAATTTAACCCCACAGTGTGTTTTACCCTTGAGTTATGTCCTCAACATTTTTAATTTTTAATTTTGAGACAGGGTCTTGCTGAGTTGTTTAGGGCCTTGTTAAATTGTTGAGGCTGGCCTTGAACTTGTGATTCTCTTGTCTCAGCCTCCCTAGTTACTTGGAATTATAGTTGTGCGTGTCACCATGCTCAGCTTCATATTTTTCTTTTTATTTGTTGTTATTATTTATGATATTGAGCATGGAGCCCAGGGGTGCTCTACCACTTAGCTACCTCCCCAACCCTTTTTCATCTTTTGAGACAAAGTTATTGAGGCTGGCCTCAAACTTGTGATCCTTCTGCCTCATCCTCCTGAGTAGCTAGGATTAAAGGTGTGTGCTGCTGTGACTCTTTTTTTTCCTCTTCATATTTAATTTGTTATGGTTAAAATGAAATCAAGATATAAAGACAAGTCTCCAATAAAGGAACTTTTGGGGAGAATAAAGAATTATAATCCAGGACACTTGAGGCTGGGGTGATATCTGGTATATCTGCAAAAAAAAAAAAAAGAAAAAAAAGGAGAGGCTAGGAGTTTTTCTTAGGACAGAGGAGTCTGTGCAAATGATTTTACATTTGGTTGGTGTTTTTGATACTTGAGGGAGCTGGTGATATCTGATTGGTAAGGTGGCAGTTACTACGTGAAGCTAATCTTAAGGTCAAAGGTGGCTGTTCCATCCTCAGTTGATAGGTGAAAACAGTCTCAAGGATAGGGCAGTCTGTTTCATTGGATTGTTTTATATGTTAGTTCCTGGAGCAGGTGTTCTTGACTATTTCCGATTCTTTTCTGTGGCCTCTCTTTTCCAATTGATTGGGGCATGAAAGAAATGCCTCCATTTTGTATAATGAATTTTCACATTATTGTAGTTAGCAGGTCACTTGCAGCTGGCCTCATAACCATCCCTACGGGGGAGCAGACTCCTATCAACAGCTTCTGGCTCTTCAGGACCACTTCAGTGAACAGGGCAAACTCTGAAGTAAGGTGGGACTGAGATGGCTGTGAGGGCCATACAGTCAGAACTCTAGCCTCCAGAGACCATCCCCAGAGTCCAGATCACTCTGCCATTCTGAAAATGAGATAATAGAGGCCTAGGAAACCCTGCACCTGGTCATGAACTGTGCTGGTGGAGATGTTCCATTACCTCCTGAGACTATAAGAGAGAAGACTGAGACACAGTCTGCTAGAGAGTGCTGCTGCTCAGGACTGCCATAAGAAGGGAGGTTGTTTATAAAGATCCAAAGCTAAGAACTTTTTTTGGATGCTGAGCTGAATATCTGTCTTTAAGGTTATAGACTTTGGCTTCAGCAGTGAGTTTCTGTCTGGCACACAAGCTGGTTACCTTCTAGTACAGTTTCCCTTTTTTTTGCCTTAAAACTCATGACTGCCTTGTGGAGGAGATGGGTAGCCTGAGTGTCATTCTGTATATCATGGTCACTGGTTCTTTGCCTTTTGTTGGAGAAAACTTCTGGGAGCAGTGGGGGTAGGTATTATGCAAAATATACCACATTTCTTTCTTTATGTCTGTAGGGTCCAAAAACTCATGGAAGAAATTCCTTACTTTCAATCCCAGTGAGAGAGGTACTTTCAAGGAAATCCTAAGGGACCCTGAGGATAAACATGAGTCATGTGATACCTTATATTTTAGCTACTTTCTCACGGCTCTGACTCCTATCCAAATGAGAATGAGTTGGTGCCGTTCATTGGCTATGAAAGGAATGAGATTCAGGACTTACCAGTGGGCCAGGAGTAAGATGAAGCAGTGAATCCAGCTCTCAAGTCTTGGGCTGTGACACCCCAGGTAGAGGGCCACACCTTCACCGTGGAGCCCCAGCTTTCAGCTTACCCCACTTGCTATAGTCCTTCCTTATTTTTTAGGTGGAATCTAGGTTCACTGCCAGCTTTAATGACCTTTGTTTTTTAATAGGAGATCTGCATTGTGGGGAGTAGCAGGAGTTGGAGCAGAAAGGAAACTGAACAAAGTGCCTGTTATTCCCCCTCCTGGCCTGGAGACTAATGTCACTTTCCTTCAGCTTAGACCCCCAGGGAGACTTTGTGACCTCCTCCTCCCCCCACAGCACCAGCAACACTGGGGGAGCACAGACAGAACCAACTGCTTTCAAAGGGATCGTCCCTCTATGTTGGGACCAAAATAATGTGTTGGCAGGTATGACCTTAATAGCCAGGGTCAGCCACGGGAAAGTTTCTTATCTTCGTCCGCATGCACCTGTGCTTCAAGTGAGCTGGGTAGGATTCAGCATGTAGTTCCAGAGTGGAGCCATAAAATGTCTTTTGATTGCCCTCCAAGCCAAGAGTAAATGTCGGGAGGGGAGGCTCCTGCTCCCTGCACTTTACGTGGATCAGGGAGATCTTGAGCTCACGAAGCCAAAGGACATGGTACAGAAGAGTGGTTAGGTGCAGGAGGCAGGCGGGAGGGGTAGATCCCTGCATGAGATCCATGCTGTGTAAGTGTGCGGGTTCCCCCTGCCCAGAGGATGGCTTTTTTTTTTCTTTCCCCTTTGTTTCTTGTGTTTGTGTTTGTGGTACTTAGGATCCACCCCAGGTCCACTCTACCACTGAGCTGCATTGTCCTTACCCCACTGCCCTTTTTTGTTTTTATTTTGAGACAGGGTCCCATGAAGTTGCCCAGGCTGGACTCAAATGTGTGATCCTCCTGTCTCAGGTTCTCTTGTTACTGGGATTATAGATATGTGTGCTGTGCCTGGCCTGAGTTCTCTCCATGGGTACAATTTAATAGGCTATCTGGCTCCTCTGTGACATTAAAACCCAACATGGCCCAAAACAGCTGGCCTTGAATGTAAACCACTGGGAGGAGCTACCTGGGACTTTAGATGGGACATTGCAGGTCCTCTACATAGGTGGGTCTTACCATCCTCATCTGGGGAAACTTCAGACACTGTGCTATTCTTCCTGGGGCTCTTTCCCCACTTCTGTGTTTCTGAGGAGGGCAGGTGGTTCACTAAAATAAACACAATAAAAAAGTTAATGTTAGCTGGGTGCTGTGGTCATGTCTATAATCCCAGATACTTGGGAGGCCAAGGCTGGAGGATTGCAAGTTGGAGGCCCATTTGTATGACATAGTGAGACCCTTACTCAGAAGAAAAAAATGGATAAGTGATTACAACTTATTTTCTGAGTTGCTTATGATGAGGGATTGTGGAAGATAATCTGATATAGTGGGTCTCATTTATGATTTGTTACTTCCTTGAGCAGTTTGCTGACAATTATATTAATGTCAGCTAATAACAGTGGCGTTTGCTTTTGGCCAAAGACTTTCTGTATCATTCTAATTCATTTTAACCACAAATGCCCATTTAACAGATTGAAGAATGAACACTGGAAGAGATTAATTTGTTGAAAGTCACCAAGCTGGTGAGTGGCAGAACTATGTTGTGAGCATGTGCTATCACCCCCAGTAATGTCCAGTCTCCCTATGCTTAGGCCTGTAAGCCTTTAGAGTCCTGGTTTTGACATTCTTTTGAGTTTGGCTATAGGATCGGCCCTATGTATGTGTGGGTTCTGCAACTGTGGATTCAACCAACCTAGGATCAAAAACATCTGAAAAACAAATTATATTTGAAGTAAAGATGTACAGACCTATATCCTTGTCAGAATTCCCTAACAATACAGTAAAACAACTATTGACAACTGTTCACACGGCATTTATGTTGTATTAAGTGTTATGAGTCATTATAGATGCTTTAAAGTACAGTCTTGTGTTGCTTAAGAAGAGGGATATGGTCTGAGAAATGCTTCCTCAGGCAATTTTATTACTATGGGACCATTGTAAAACATGGTTACTCAAATTAAGATGGCTGTGATGTCATTAGGTGGTGACATTTTGTGGGACCACCACTGAATGTTTGGTCCATTCTTGAATCTTGTGCTGCATCACTGTTTATGGGAGGAGGTGTGCAGTGTATGTGAAGATACCGCATGAATTCATACAGTCTTTGCAATCCAAGGTTTTTGTCATCCAAGGGTCTTGGAACTAATCCTCCATGGATATTGAAAGTCTTCTGTAACCATTTCTTAAATCAGATAACTCAGTCAAATGAGAAATGACACAGAATTCACTTTTTTTTTGGTGTAAGTTTTTGGTTCTTGAGGTGAAATAATTTTTCCTACGTTTCCTTAAGTTCTTCACTGCTTGAACAGGACACGGTCCTCAACTACAAATTCTACATTGGAAACATGAAAGAAAAATGAAGTTGTTCAGAATGCTGGAAAGGAAATACCTATGGATATATGGAACTCTGGGGACAGTGACTTGCAGACCTTGTTTGACCCCCTGTTGTTACAGTTTTAGGAGGAAAAGCATTATCCCTATGCTTTCTTATGAATCTTAAAACTAATTTATCCAATTATAACTTGAATAATATTTTGACTCTTGAGAAGGTGTTAGAAATTTTATTTGGCTATAGTATGTAGTAGAAGTATTTTCTAAAGAAATGTGTTTATTTTGATGCTACTACATATTCTTCTATAGTGTTAGAATTAAAAGATTGAGTAAAATACAGTATTGGTCCTGGAGGATCAAACATACTAGTTGGAGATTAATTCACAAGTATTTATGAAAGATTTTATATGCCCAGGACCAAGTAAGTAATAAAAAGTTCCTCTTTACTTTGATTTCTTGGTGGATATAAGTATGTTGGCAGGGCACTTAACCTGTCCTGTGGCAGTGAAGTGTCTTAGTTTATTTGAGATGCTATAATAATAATACCATAAACTGGATGGCTTATAAACTATGGAAATTTGTTTATGAATTTATTTATAATTGAGAGGTTGGGACATTCAACATTAGATTAGATTTCTGGTGAAGGTCCATTTCTCATTAATAATATCTTATAATTGTGTCCTCACATGGTGGAGGGGACAAGTTATATTTCAGGGTCATCTTTTATCAGAGCACTAATCCAATTTGTGGAGTCTCTGCCCTCACAACCTTGTCAGCCCGCAGAAGGTCCACTTCCTAACATTATCAGCTTAGGTGTTTAGATCTCAACATGGGAAAGTTTGGGGAGACCTAGACAAGTACAACCCACGTTTTTCAGTGAAGCCTACGTAAGTCCTCTGCCATCCAAACTGAAAATTCTAGTGAGAATTTACCAGGGAGAGCCAGTTATTTAGAAAAGATGTGACCTTATCTTGGACATCAAAGGAATCTAAAAGCTGTGAATTTCTTCTGATTTCACAGTTTCTGCTCTTCTCTCCTAATGTTTTTTTTTTTTTTAATTCTTTTTAGTTGTTAATGGACCTTTATTCTATTTTATTTATATGTGGTACTGAGAATAGAACCCAGGGCCTCACACATGCTAGGCAAGCACTCTACCACTGAACCACGACCCCAGCCCACCTAATGTCATTATGCATCTCCCAAGTGTTAATTTAAATAAAATAATTGATCAGCATTTTCATGATGCTCATAGACTTTTAAAATTATGCAAGTAAAAACATTTTTTACAGACTCTGTCATTGTTTTGGATTTCATGTGTTAATTCCAATTTTTTTTTGTTGTTGTTGTTGTAGAAGTAGGCTTTATGGTGTGTCTAGGATGGATTAATCTTGAATATGAGAAGAGAGCAGGAAACAGGGTCAAGAGCGGGCGTTGGAATGTAGGCTGTGTTGAGGTGGGAAGTTCTTGTGTTATCTTTCCTTTTTAGAATGGCTATGGACTCTGTGGTACTAGACAAGGTTAGGGCTTTGGGGGAGTGAAGAGATGAGAGTGTTCAGATAGGGAATGTATGGGGAGCAAAATCTTGTATTGAGTTTTGTGGTATTGACTTCATCCCCATTTGGTACATCTCTTCTGTGTTTGAGTCATTTTTGTGTCTATCCAGAAATCTGTTACATTGCTTAGTTTTGGGAAGTTTTTGTTGTCTCTTAAGTAAAATCTGGCTGGATCTTTGAACCTCCAGCCGCGACCTTCTCAGAAGATGCACACTGAAGTTCTTTTTGGCAATTGAGGAGAGTCAGGTGACTCCCTACTGAGAACAGATCATAATATCTCCTTTGTCACCTCCCAGCCTCCTGAGATTGTCACATTGAGAAACATGTCTTCTTGCTGCAGGAAATAGTTTGTTAGCAAGTGCTTGCAAACATCTGTTTTCTCTTACTTCCTCTGTACCTCACAGTTGTAGATTTTGAAAAACCTAATCATTTATCAAAAGTGTCTTTCACTGTTGAAAATGTGCCTTTTTCGTCCAGTTGAATCTTTTTCGTTAAAAATGTTTGCGCATTGCTTGGCTGCTCTACAGAGATGTAGCATAGTAGTTCTTTTTGGATACTTCATCCTCTTCCAAACTGGCATCTCTGGTCGTTGCTTTTCAAATCTCTTTCCTTTTCTTCAGTCAAAATGGAGGGGAATTGCTGATAAACTGTGCGTCAGAACCCCTGAAGCAAATCTATTTCCATCTTGAACAGCACAGCCAAGGAAATTGCCAGAGAGATGCATTATTAATTTTGCTCCCTGATGCCACATGTACTTAGTGTGTATGCTGCATCCTGCCCTCTCTGACATCCATGGGTGGGAAAGGACAGGGCTGGTTCCTGCTGCTGAGCCTGCCTGAGTTGCCTATCTGTGTAGGGACCCATTTTAGCTGTGTGTAGCCTCTGAGCTTCAAGAGTGCCAGAAGAAGAAAAAAAAAAAAAAAGATTAAGCTTCTGAAGAGCAGGCATTCTGAGCATGTCTGGTAGTTTATTGAAGGGTGCAGTCACCAGTTTCTGAATAGTATCAGTCAGTGCTACTTGTGTACATTATGAAGCTAGCTGTGAAAATAAATGGTTTACTTATTTATGAAAGAGCCATTTTTTATGGTCTTTGATGAAAATTTTAAGTGATTACTTTTCTTAATTATTAGGTACTATAAGGAATGCAAATGCAAAGACTGAAATGCAAATCACCCATGTTTGCAATGTTTACAGTACATATAACAGATAAATTAGCAAGAAAATAATCAATATCCTAGTACTAAATGTTAAGAATTGTCATTCAGTACGAAGGAAGAATCAAAGCTTAACAAGTATTTGAAGCATCATTAATATTATGAAAGTATTCATTTTTAAGCATCAGATTGGCAGAGAAGGAAAAATATCATGCTAGCTATATCATGTCAGTAAGGGACTCAAAATGTGCCTTCTCATATGTTATTGACAGACACATTCATAGGGACAATGTTTACTATGTAAGGCTTGTCATTATATAATGATAATTTAAAATATGCATATATACACCTTTTCCAATAGGACAATACCCTACTTCCTGTCTCTTCCTCACATAGTAGGACTAACCCATAGGGGGTTGGCCCAGGTCACTCAGTGCAGTGTTATTTTTTGTGGTGTCCATCTGGGGAGTGCACTTGGCCTCCCCTTCCTGCTGTGTGGCTCCCTGCAGTCAGGGCTTAAGCTTTGCTCTAAAGGGAGCCCAAGGTACCTGACAGTGACTGAAGGGACATTTCTTTTGGTCTGAATAGGGTGATGTGTGTTCTGGATCTGGTCCCTGACACTTGCTCAGGAGGAGCCACTTTCTATTTTCCTGAAGCAAGTGATTAGCATTGTGCTGAGGCCATTGTAGCAGCTTTCCCTCAAGTGGCTGCTGTGTGACCCATTTGTAGGTCCTTATCTAGGGTAGGTGGGAGCTCACTTACCCTAACTGGCACCAGCAGGGATAGAGGTTGAGTGGGCTTGGGGCTTTCTTACAATTGCTGAAGTTTCCACAGCAGCCTTGTCCTGCCTTCCTTTAGAGCCTGTTGTCTTCATGGCGACCCCGAGGGTGTTCTGTCTGCAGCAGAGTAGGTTTTCTCTTGATTCACAGCATCTCCTTGTGCAGGAGGCATTGGATGGTAATGTGGGGAGCACGTAGTTGTGTATTTGTTTTTTCCTGGAGGCAACATTTAGAATTAGAAACCTGTTTACATACAGTTGACATTCAGTTTTGTGGTGGCTACCTTCAAATAGTCTTCTATGAATTTAACTAATTAATGCAGTTAACCACTATTGTAGCCCAACCCACTCTGAAGGACATTACATGCATTAATTATTGAGTAGACTGGTAAAAATATCCTGATACTGGTGTATCAGCTTCTACCATGCGGCCAGCGCAATGGTTTCATTAATGAGGTTCTTGGCATAAAAGTTAGCTAGTGAGATCGAAATAAACACACAGACTCAGTTACCTTTTTCTATGACCAGGTCCAAGACGGCTCCCCTCTCTGGTTCCCTCCTCTAACCGCCCGGCAGGGCAGCAAGGGTTACTCAGGGCTAGCAGGAGAGAGAGAGAGCGAGCACGCCAGGGAGTAGCCTTTTATTGGGGAGCAAGAAACTCAGGAGATAATTCCATCCAACGAAGGTTGAAGGGGGGGCCGCACTCCAAGGTCAGGGTCAGTGATTGGGCCTCCGGGGTCAGTGGTCAGTTACACCCCCACACGGACAGGTTCTCTCAACAGGAGAGGGCCGGGAAAGCTCCGACACAGCCAGAGCGCCTCAGACCCTGACCGGTAGTCACCCAGTCACGTGTGAGAATGGCTCCCGACATCAGCTTAGGCTGCTCACACATGCAGCTGGCAGTAGCTGCTCCTTGGCCCTGATTCCTCATGTGGAGTGGTGTCCCAGTGACCAAATTCCAGAGAAAGTGTGCCTTTGTAACGCTGAATTAACCCACCCCTGTCCCCTGAAAAAGAAGAAACTGATATTAATTTACACCCATTCATTTTATAAGCACTGTGCTAATGTTGGCACTGTTATTATTCCACATTTACACTCTTATTAATAAGAAATCTGTGTTGTCTGTCAGTTTTGTTCATAAAGAACCAAAACATATAGAAAACTTTACATTGTAGATTGACGATTGTTGTTAGACTTTGCAGTGTAGCACCTGTGTAATATAGACTGCTATTCTGATTTTACTTTCTCCTCCTCTCCCTCCTTGTCCCTGGTCCTGGAGGGACCACACTGTGTGATCTGCCTTGCTGGAGAATAGATAGTATGGGGAGCTGGCAGCTAAACGCTCACTGCCACCCATTTTGTGATGTTTCCCACTTAATGGCTTCTGCTGGGCAATTATATTGTCCTGGGCTTTACTGAAATAAAGTACTGACCACTGGTTGTTTAGCTTTCAGTAGCCTTTGGGGAAATTGTACATGCTTCAGGGAATTGGTTTCAGCGATAGGATAGGAGGATCTGGTCTAAATAGTAAAAAGTGCTTGCAGTTTTTGCTCTTCTCTGTAATCCCCTTGCACAATGCCTTTTCTAGATCTTTTTTTTCTTTAATATTTTTTTAGTTATAGATGGACACGATATCTTTATTTATTTATTATGTGGTGCTAGGGATCGAAACCATTGCCTCATGTGTGCTAGGCAAAAACTCTACCACCAAGCCTGGACCTCAGCCCATACTAGATCTTAAAATGACTGTATACCTTTTATTTTTGTTGTTTTAAAACCAGCTATTCTAGATTCCAACAGAGTTTAGCATTAATAAGTGCCCATCTTTTCCATTAAATTGTATAAAAATATACTGAGAAAATGCTGTATATTAGCTATTTTCATTTCTAAGGACATGACAGGAGAATATTTTAGTTTTAGCCAGAGACTCCTGTCCTCCTCTTCCCCCAGTCTACTATGGACCATAGTGTTGGTTGAAGCTTTAAGGAATTGTAGTATGGTCTTTTGGAACAATCCTATTTCTCTGTGAATTTTGAACATGAATTATTTAAAGATATGAGGTCTCCCCTGCTTTTTTTCCTTATCCTTGAAAAACATTGGAGCCTTGAATTAGCCTCTTTGTTCACAGTGTCAAGCAGGCCAGATAAATAGCTTGAGATTCAGGAGTTCCAGGTTCTGGCTAAGCTGTTCCCCAGACCTCTTATATGACAAGAATTATCTTTTCCTCCATTTCCTCAGATGACCCCTGTGGCTGTCACACCTCTGAAATACATTAAGTCTACATTTTCTTCGTGATTGAGTGTATTTCTGGGTCTTGATGTTTCCTGTTTTATCTCTGTTGTTTTGCAAGATATGATGGCATATTGAGAGAGGAATCTTCCCAGTTAGGAAATATTGTAGACCATTCTCTTGGTGCATACCTTTTCCATTGCATCCTGAAAGTCTAGAAAATTATGATATGAACCTTCTTACCTGTAGTGGAGACTTTTACTTAGATGTGCCCAGTTCTGTGATTAAGTGCTCTTTTTTCCCCACTCCTGTTTCCAGACATGGTTGTATACACCTCCACCAGCCAACCTTTGCTGTTGAGGGCATCCTGGTGAAAGTCATCATTTTTGGAAAGGGGGCCTGGCTGAGAAGTTTGAGGGAGGACTTGTGTTTTGTTTGTATCCCTTTCCAGAGTGGGACTGTCCTATGTGGTGGGTAAATTCTGGGTAAGAGAATGATGTTTTAGTGACACCGTGGCCTGTTGTATTTCTAAACTTTCTGCTAATCATTCTTCCTATGAAAATATATGTGGCTACCTGCCATCTTATAAACAAGTTTGTAGGGGATAATTCTTTTGTAATTTGATGTAGCTGCACATGATGCATTATTTTAAAGTCAGTTATATGCTTTATTCAGTTTCTCCCAACGTTTGGTGATGGTTCAAAATTATGAATGTGCTTGAAATCCAGGGTGATTGTCTTGTGTTTCTGAATTGACTATACTTATTGCCTTGCTATGACTGATGTGCCTTCAAGCTGTCTTTTTCATAACACTTGTAATACCTCATGTGCAGGTTTTTGTCCCATGTCAACCAATTATCCAGCTCTCTAGATATCAACTATATGTCCTAAGTTCACATAGACCCCAAAGGTTAAAGGGTCCATCCTTTAAAACTGCTCTTACTTCAGCCTTCAGCAGCAAGTCCCATGGTGCCATCTGTACTTCTGGCCATCCAGCTGTAAATTGGGATGTCCTTGACCCCTTCTGTGATTCAATAATTTGCTAGAATAGCTCCCATGAGTCAGAAAAGCACTTTACCTGCTATTACTGGTTTATTATAAAGGCTACATAGAGCTCAGGAAAAGCTTAATGGAATTGATATGTAGGGCAAGGCACTGGTGTGAGGTGCCATTCCTCACTACTCCATGCCCTCTCTGGGCATACCCCCTCTCAGCTCCTTGATGTGCTTACAGCTGGGAAGCTCTCCGAATCCTGTGATCTAGGAATTTTTATCAAAGTGTGTGTATGTAGACATGGTTGATTAAGGCAGTCACCAACAGCCAGTGATTTCATCTCCAGCCCTTTTTCCCTTCTGGAAGTCAGGGGATAGAGTTAAAGATTCCAGCTTCCCATATTGCCTACATCTTCCTGGAGATAGGCCCCAGCCCCTAGCTCTGTAGAGGCTATCATAAGTGGCCTCATTAGAACAAAGCACACTCTTATTTCTGTGAAATTTCCAAGAATTAGGAACTCTATATCAGGAACAGGGAACAAAGGCCAAGAAAAAGATACTCTGGTCAACCCTGTCACTGAAGGCAATACAGGGTTTTAGGAGCTCCTTGTCAGGAACTCAGGACTATTTGTTTGTATTTTTCATTATATCACAGTGGTTTGTGTTCTCAACAAATCTTATCTACCCGTTTCACCTTTTCTAAATCTTATCCATCCTCACGGTTTTTCTTTTGTGATTTTACCTTTTTCAACATTTTTGGACCTACTCAAGTAGGTACTGCCTAGCCATGTAGAGTTTGTTGTATCTTAAAGTGGGTTTTACATTCTATGAGGAAGGAGATATATCTTATGCCCGTTTTGCACTGGTAGCTCTTTTGGCTCAATGTTACTCACACAGTAAGCTGTGTTTCTTAAGCTGGATCCGAGGTACACCCCGCCCAAGGCGGGGCATTCAGATCAGGGTGTGGTGTATGACCTCCCTTATAGCATAGTGCAGCATGGTTGGATAGCTATGATACATGTTCATTGAAATTTTTATTTTATCTTATCAATTCTGGAGATGAACCCAGGGGTGCTCTACCACTAAGCAGTACCCCAAACTGCCCCCACCTCGCCTTTTTTTTTTCAAGTTGAGACAGGGTCTTGCTAAGTTTCCAGGTTGGACTTGAACTTGTGATTCTCCTGCCTCAGCCTGCCAAGTTATTGGGATTATAGGCATGAGCCACTGTGCTCAGCTTGAATTTTAATTCCACTCAAATCTTTGGAGGAAATTGTTTATATTAAAACAAAAAAATAGGAATATTATGAAGTGGAAAATAATAATGAAATTTCATGTTCATTCATAGGTACTTTTGAATTAGGATTCCAGGTTTCTCCAGAAATATATTTACTCACTCTACTCTGATTGGGTGGTTAGCACATTATGCATGTATTTAAGTGTATTTTGTAGTCTCTAAAGGACTGCATGTTACTGTAGTAGATATTAAGTCCATAATTCTTGATTAATAATCTTCTGCATTTAAAAAAATCTTATTTTTGTGGATATTGTTGTTTTTAGATTTATGGTTATATGAGCTTTGATTAAAAAGTTCAGTTTTTAATTTGGCTTGAATGTCTTCAGTGTGACTTCATTTTCATCTCTCCCTTTTTTAGATCAATGCACATTTTAGTAATTAAAGTATATATGTTCTTTTCATCTTCTATAATTAATTTTTTATTGTTCTTTTTAGATATACTTGACAGAGCATATTTTGACATACTGTACATACATGGATTATGCTAATTAGGATCTCATTCTTTTGGTTGTACATGATATGGAGTTATACTGGTCGTGTATTCATATGTAAGTATGGATAGGAAGGTTATGTCTGATTCCTTCTACTGTATTCCCTATTCCCATTCCTCTTTTTCCTTCATTCCCTTCTGTCTAATACAGTGAACTTCTAATTTTTCCCTCCCTATCTTCCCTTGTTGTTAGTATCCACATTATCAGAGAGAACATTTAACTTTGTTTTTGGGGGACTGGCTTATTTCCCTTGAAATTCTCCAGTTCCATTCACGTACTAGCAAAATGCCATAAGTTTACTCTTCTTTATGCCTGAATAGTCTTCCACTGTGTATATATACTACATTTTCTTTATCCATTCATCTGTTGTAGGGCACCTAGTTTGGTTCCATAACTTGAGTATTGTGAATTGAGCTGCTGTAAACATCGATGTGGATGCGTTGTTGTAAGTATGCTGATTTTAAGTCTTCTGGGTATATAACGAGGAGTGGGATAACTGGGTCAAATGGTGATTCCATTCCAAGTTTCTCAGGAGTCTCCATACTGCTTCCATAATGGTTGCACCAATATGCTATTTCACCAGCAATGTATGAGTGTGCCTTTATCCCCCATATCCTCACCAACATTTATTGTTGTTTGTATTCTTGATAATTGCCATGTTGTCGGGAGTAAAAAAGTAGGTTCAACTCTTCACCATGTCAGCTTAGGAACCTACTTCCTCAATAAGACTTATAAAGCTCACGACATAAAATCAAGAATCAATAAATGGGGTGGTATCAAACTAAAAGGCTTCTTCACAGCAAAGGAAACATTCAAGAACACGGAGAACCTACAGAATGGGAGAAAATCTTTACACCTGCACCTCAGAACATTAATCTCCATGATATATTAATCTCATTTCTTTCAAAGTATTTTCACCTGAGTAATGAGTTGTAGTTTTAGGGATTTGTATATTTAGATGCTCATAATGAGAGATTGACCAGAGCCTGTTTACACATCTCTAGGAGAATTCAGATGTCTCCATACCTGCTATGTCCAGGCTGATTGGTTTTACCCATTAGGATTTCGTGGTCCCAGAGAAGGGCTCCAATAACAGTTGTGCTGTAGATGGCTGGGATTTTCTCTTATTTGACCATGTAACTTATCTGGCATCTTGTTCACATTGCTGTCTCCTTCCCTTTATCATATCAGGTGCCTAGTGTAATAACAAATGTTACACACTGGGAAGGACATGTAGGAGGTAGTAATGCCATTAGCTGGCCTGGGACTCACCCCAGGTGGGAATGTTACTCGGTCATCTAGGGTTAAGTCCAAAAGCCAGAATGAGATCAGCACTGATGAAATTGAACCATCACCAAGGTGTGGGAAATTATATCAATTAATTGTTATTTGAGATAGGATCTTGCTAAGTTGTTCAGGCTGGACTTGAACTTTTGATCCTCCTGTCTCAGCTTCCCGAGTGTTGGAATAGCAGGCGTGTGCCATTGTGCCCGGCAGTGTGGGAAATACCCAGTGTGGTCATAGCAATTTCCAGAGTGTGTCTATTTTTCTGTAGGGCCTAGGGCCACCCTTATACAAGTATAAGTCTTAACATGGCATTGCTTTTAACCCATTACCTGAATTTTTTTAAAGATAGCATCTTGTTGTGTTGTTTAGATTGGCCTGAAACTCTGAAATAGTTACACTACTCCCCCCCCCCCTGCCCCGCAGAGGTACAGATTTAGGAAACCAGATACACATTTAAGAGAGAATGCATGATTTTTCAAGGGAGAAAGATCTTTTGAGGTAAAGTAAGAAATACAGGGGTAGGGTTGTGACTCAGTGGTAGAGTGCTTTCTGGCATATGTGAGGCACTGGGTTTGATCTTCAGAACATAAAAAATAAATAAAAGTATTTAAAAAAGAGAAATACACATTCATACACATTCAAGGGAGAATACAGTCCATCTTGGAAGTAAGAAGCTTTTGTGGTAAAGCTGGGGATACATTCAGGGGAGAATGTAGGTCATCTCCAGAGGAAGAGACAGCTAAATAGATATTATTTTAAAAATTTATTCTTTTTAGTTACATATGGCAGTAGAATCCATTTTGACATAATTATAAATGCGTGGAATATATCTTGTTCTAATTCAGTCCCCAGTACTTCTCCTTCCCTTCCTTTCCCTTACCCCTTGTTCCCTTTCCTCTACTGGTCTTTCTGCCATTTACCCATAGTTTTTTTTTTTTTTCCCCATTAATTTCTTGTGGATGTACACAATGGTGAGATTCACTGTGGTATATGTTAGGAAAGTTAGGTTCAATTCATTCCACTGTCTTTCCTTTTGTTGTCCCCCCTCCCTTCTCTTTATTCCCCTTTGTCTGTTCTACTGAACTTCTACTCTTCAAACAGATATTCTTTTTTTTTTTTTTACATGTACATGTTCATTTTTATTAAGGTATAGTGAAATACATCTATTTTTGTAATATACTTTTGTTCATGAAAGCATCATAAATATTATTATCAAATATTATTGTAGCTGCACAAAATTAAAAATCCAAATTTTACATATTTCAGTAAATAAATGGCTTTTCTTTTTTTTATTGGTTGTTCAAAATATTACAAAGCTCCTGACATATCATATTTCATACATTAGATTCAAGTGGTTTATGAACTCCCATTTTTACCCCAAATACAGATTGCAGAATCACATCAGTTACACATCCACATTTTTACATAATGCCATATTAGTAACTGTTGTATTCTGCTACCTTTTCTATCCTCTACTATACCCCCTACTATACCCCCTCCCCTCCCCTTTCATCTTCTCTCTCTACCCCATCTACTGTAATTCATTTCTCTCCTTGTTTTTTTTCTCATTCCCCTCACAATCTTTTATATGTAATTTTGTATAACAATGAGGGTCTCCTTCTATTTCCATGCAATTTCCCTTTTCTCTCCCTTTTCCTCCCACCTCATGTCTCTGTTTAATGTTAATCTTTTCCTCCTGCTCTTCCTTCCTGCTCTGTTCTTAGTTGCTCTCATTATATCAAAGAAGACATTTGGCATTTGTTTTTTAGGGATTGGCTAGCTTCACTTAGCATAATCTGCTCTAATGCCATCCATTTCCCTGTAAATTCCATGATTTTGTCATTTTTTAGTGCAGAGTAATACTCCATTGTGTATAAATGCCACATTTTTTTAATCCATTCATCTATTGAAGGGCATCTGGGTTGGTTCCACAGTCTAGCTATTGTGAATTGTGCTGCTATGAACATCGATGTGGCAGTATCCCTGTAGTACGCTCTTTTAAGGTCTTCGGGGAATAGTCCGAGAAGGGCAATAGCTGGGTCAAATGGTGGTTCCATTCCCAGCTTTCCCAGTAATCTCCATACTACTTTCCAAATTGGCTGCACCAGTTTGCAGTCCCGCCAGCAATGTACAAGTGTACCCTTTTCCCCACATCCTCGCCAGCACTTGTTGTTGTTTGACTTCATAATGGCTGCCAATCTTACTGGAGTGAGATGTTATCTTAGGGTGGTTTTGATTTGCATTTCTCTGACTGCTAGAGATGGTGAGCATTTTTTCATGTACTTGTTGATTGATTGTATGTCTTCCTCTGAGAAGTGTCTGTTCAGGTCCTTGGCCCATTTGTTGATTGGGTTAACCCTGTTCATGGATAGGCAGAACTAACATCATCAAAATGGCGATATTGCCAAAAGTTCCCTATATGTTTAATGCAATGCCAATCAAAATCCCAATGGCATTTCTTGTAGAAATACATAAATCCACAAAGTTGCAACTATCTTATATTTGATAAAGGGGCTAAAAGCATGCAATGGGGGAAGGATAGCATCTTCAACATATGGTGCTGGGAAAACTGGAAATCCATATGCAACAAAATGAAACTGAATCCCTTTCTCTCGCCATGCACAAAAGTTAACTCAAAATAGATCAAGGAGCTTGATATCAAATCAGAGACTCTGCGTCTAATCGGAGAAAAAGTTGGCTCCGATCTACATATTGTGGGGTGGGACTCCAAATTCCTTAATAGGACACCCATAGCACAAGAGTTAATAACAAGAATCAACAAATGGGACTTACTTAAACTAAAAAGTATTTTCTCAGCAAAAGAAACAATAAGAGAGGTAAATAGGGAGCCTACATCATGGGAACAAATTTTTACTCCTCACACTTCAGATAGAGCCCTAATATCCAGAGTATACAAAGAACTCAAAAAAGTAAACAAACAGATATTCTTTATCCCACTTTTTTAGATTAGAAACTCCATCTATGATTGGCTCAGCCTCCAATTAGATTTGGAAAATACATGAGCTTAGATTCAAACGCAAGACTATGTGACTTTGGAAACTTGCTTTCCTCTCATTCCTTGACTGACACTGAGCACCTCATATGCAGCAAGCGTTGAGTGGGGTGCTGGAGATACAAAGAAGGATGAAGCCACCCACACTCCTGAAGCATCACTCATCCTCTTCATCAGAATGCTAAGGAGGTTCCAGAATGACTCAATTGAAAGCACTGCATAAATGCATGATATTAGGCTGGCACTGGTTTCCTGCCAATATATGAAGTGCTAAGAATCAATAGGAAGAAGTATATGGTTATAAAAAAAGAAATGAGCAGAGCCATAGAAAGGCTAATTGAAAGCAAAGAGTGTTAAGAAACTAGCAGATTTATTTATGTGTTGTTTGGAAGATGCTACTCTAGCAGTTAGGGGCTGATTTTGATGATTGATGATATAACTCAAGTACCTGAGCTACTCATATTAACATCAGTTGTTTTATTTGAAACCATGCTCACTAAGAGAATCTTACTTTTAATGCACCTAAAGGTATCCACCTATATTATATCAGGTATAAGGCTTTATAGAATCAGAGAAGGAACAAAACAAGGGCAATATTATGTAGTTTCAAATCCAGTTGTTAATTTATCACCTATGATACCGTGCCTGATCAGAAAGTCTGCTCATATGGAAGGGGGATTAGAATCAGGAGTAGAGAAGTGCATATCCCAGGAATTTGTTTTTATTCAGCAGAATGGATTATTATTAGCTTTATAGGTGAAGGCTTGAGTGTTTATACTAATATTTACTTTTTAAATGATCTTTTGAGTTTAATCCAAATTCTTTTTCTTGGATTGATACCCTGCGAAGTGTATCGTTCTTTCTGAATTGTCTTTGCACTTTGATCACCAAATACTTTTTAATTGTTTCGGTGGAGTTATGTCAGAGAAATTAGAGAATTAAGTAATGCTAAGTATTTGGGTCTTACTTGAAACAGATGGGACAGGAAGGGACTTGTGTATAGACATTATGTGTCAGTCATGCTCCTGCATGTTTACACATGTGATCTCATTTACCTGAATAGCATTAATCACCGTTTTGAAATAAGGAGATTGTGGTTTCAATAGCTTACTTGACTTTCCAGGTTAAAATGGGGCCAGATTTTTAAGGTAGGACTTTTTGTTTCAAAACTTGCCTTTATTGGAATGTGCTGCTGTCTCTGGTTTGAAATGATTTAACTGCAGTAATAATCAATGTAAATAAAACAGTAAGTGGAAAAGGTATAATTTGCTTGTGCTTTACTTATTTTAAGCAGCTTGATCATTTTAAGTAGATGTTTTCATGAGGAAGGTCTTGCCTCTGGAGAATGACCATTCTGTTGGATGTATCACCTAGGGCAGAGGTATGTGTCTGTTAATTGATTGCCTCTGAGTATTCTTGGTTTTTCTAGACATTCTTTTTTGCTAATGTTACTGTGAAGCTGTGCTTTTTGGTCCTTGATTGGTGTGTCTTGTCTGATTAGCCTGTGGGTATTTTGAGCAGTCCCTAGCCAGGTTAGATTAGGTGTGTGCTATGTGATGTCTGTCCTGACTTTGACCTCTACCATTGCTTATCTTGTCTATACACCACCTACTGTATGTTCCTCTTCATTTTGGGCTCTTCAGACTGGACTCATCATTGAACATCTAGTTGGAGTTTCACCTCTTCCATGAATGTGCTGGCTGGTATTCTCTGCCTTTGCTGACCCTCTAAGAAACTTGATGACTATCCTCTCGTTAATCACGTGCTCTTTTAGAAATGTATTTATATGTTTCCCCAGGAAATTCAAGTCTCTTCCACCTCAGACATTTTACACTTTTTGTATTCAGGGATGGTGATACTATTTTGCACACAATGGGACTTTTATTTTTAAAGTTGTCTCACACATTATTTCATGTAATTCTCTTTTTTATAAAACTACCTGGCAGTGTAGAGGTAAAATAAGTTGATCATCTGTGGTGTTTCAAAGTACATAGGGAGTGTGGGGCTTGTATAGAGTTGGTGGGGGACCTAACCATTGAAATTCCTCTTGGGCCATACATTTAACTCTGTTTGTTAAAATTTAAAATGTAAACCATCTGACTACCAATTCAGCTTTGAGGAGGGTATATGTCTGCATAGAGAGATGTGTAAATATGCCTTTATAAAAGGTATATTTTAATCATTTTAACAAAATAGTGGAAACAACTTGTTTCTTCAATAGGGAAATGACAATAAGTTTGTGGGGGTTTTATGTGATGAGATACTTTGGACCATTTAATAGTGTGAGGTAGATCTGTATGCTTTGTTACATTACCATGGAAAGCAACCAACATAATTTTTTTTTTTTTTGGCACTGGGGAGTGGAATCCAGGGGTGCTTAACCACTGAGCCACATCCCCAGCTCTTTTTTGTATTTTATTTAGAGACAGGGGCTCATTGAGTTACTTAGGGCCTCACTAAGTTGCTGAGGCTGGCTTTGAACTCAGGATCCTCCTGCCTCAGCCTCCCCCTGCCTCAGCCTCCCCATCCACTGAGTTTACAGGCATGCTCTACCATGCCTGGCCCAACATAAATTCTTTTTTTTTTTTATATTTTATTTTTTAGTTTTTAGATGGACACAATGTCTTTATTTTATTTTTATGTGATGCTGAGAATTGAAACCAGTGCTTCAAGCATGCTAGTTGAGCACGCTACTACTTGAGCCACATCCCCAGCCCCTCAACATAAATTCTTAACAGAGAAGAGGAGATTCAGAGCAGTATGCTAACATACTTTAAAATTAGATATGTGAGTGAGTATGTGACACATGTGCAGTTACAAGGCATGGAACTATGTCTATAAAGAGGTGAAGGAGGCAGTGATTCACTTTTTTAATTTATGTTTTCATTTAAGATTTATAGACATGCATATAATTTATCTTTGAAAGGTATGAGATTAATGTTTTAAAGTCTTATAAGCAGTGAGTTAAATTTTCCAAGTCTGTAGACTTTGCAATGGGTAGATGAGATAATAAATGTAAAGAGCTTAGCATAGTCCTAGATTTTCAGTGAGTATTCAGTAAATGCTATGAGTGATGGTCATGGTGGTTAACAGTGGTGGATCAGTGAATGATCGTGTCAGGACTTCACCCTGAAGAACCCCAAATAGCAAAGAATAGTGACTGTTCCAACCCACATCTACCCCATCCTGGGTATCTGAGCAATCTTAAAGATGATGGTCTAAAGTGTAAAATGTTTAATAGTTCTTGTACTTTGAACTAAAAATTACAATTTTGTTTTTGTTTTACTCTGTAATATATTCCTATTTGTTTTTAAAATAAAATAAAATTTTAGTAACTCACTTATCAGGGAAACAGTTAAAAAACATTTTCCTGGAACTGGGGTTGTGACTCAGCAGTAGAGCGCTTGCTTCGACATGTCCAAGGCCCTGGGTTCCATCCTCAGCACCATATAAAAATAAATAAATAAAGTCATTAAAAGAAAAAAAAAACACACAACATTTTCTCAAGAGAGAATGAAAAAAAAAAAAAAACCCAGTCCAAATTGGTTCTCTTGGCAGATGAGCCATGTTTGCCTCTTGGTGATGTGGAATCCCCATCCACTGCTTCCTGGTTCTAAGGGAATGCAAGTCTTGTTTGGAGAAGCTAGGCTCTTTTTTTTTTTTTTTTTCCTCCCCCCTGTAAATTAAAGTTAGGATCTGATTATGCCTTTTGATGATTTCTGTGAAGGTGATGAACTGAATTTGCTTGTCAGGCATGTGAACACCTGTTGACATTTGACTTGTGAAAGCATTGGTTCCCTGACATGTATGCCCACATTCCAGTAAGGTGTAACAGTCCTGAGTTCCTACTATCAAGCTAGTGTCCTTGCTTCAGTGATTTTTATTGCTTTAAATGACATGTATTTGCAAGGTCCTTGTGTATTTTAGTTTCTCTCCCTTTGATACTTGTGATCTGTTAGCTTCGGCCTGATAGAGACATAGGCACTCTCCTGGAGAACTGGGGAGAAGGTAAAAGGGAACTATACTAGTGCTTTATGTTGATGTTCCTCTTCAGTGCTAAAAGCTTTCTGGATGGATGGACTATATCTATGAAGCTATTAATAGATGTGTTTTTATTC
Source organism: Callospermophilus lateralis (assembly GCF_048772815.1). Classification (NCBI taxonomy): domain Eukaryota; kingdom Metazoa; phylum Chordata; class Mammalia; order Rodentia; family Sciuridae; genus Callospermophilus; species Callospermophilus lateralis. Next base: position 142,786,691 of record NC_135310.1, read on the forward strand.
TTTGTGTCTTGCACTTACGTATTGATGATATTTTTTGAATAGTGTTGAAATCTAGAATTGATTTAATTAAATGCTCAGATGTCATTCAGATAGAAACTGTTTCAGATACTTTTCAACAGATATTCTTAAGTGAAAATTTGTTATTGAGCAACTAGTAATTGGTTGTAACAAACCATTTATTTTTCTGTTATATTTTTATTGCGGTTATGTGAAATCAAATTAGTTCAGGTATGTAAAATATCATAAACAAGTTTTTTGCTATTATTTATGGATACTTACTTTTTTGGAAGTTGTGTGACCAGTAATCCAAGGGCATATGAATCTTAGTGAAGTAGAAAGGGAGCATTGTTAGCATTTGCTATACAAAGACCTCATTTAATTTAGTCATATTGTTGAATACTAGTGCTAGTACTTATTTGCACAATTATTTATATGGATAGCAGATATCTATGCTTTTTACTCTATTCCTATTGTACTTATGGGGCATATATTTTGCCTTTTCTATAGGATAAGAGAGGGACAGGAATATATTTTATTTGGGAGACCTATGCTGACCTCAGAGGTCATCTCAGAGGTGTTGTCCCAATTGCCTGATATTGTCTTAGGGCAGACTTAGAGGAGCACCTGTCCTTGAGCACAACATTCTTGTAAGACTTAAGCAGAGTTGCACAGTGTGCATGTGATTCTCCCATTAATTTTTAGCTTTTTATCTTTTTTGTGTTTTATTTTTATTTATTAATATTATACATTGGCATTAAAACAAACCAAGAGCTAAGATTGTTTTTAGGTAAGAATGCTCTGAGAGGAGAGGGCAACCTAAGACTCGAAAATACCAGTTTGAAGTTATAAAATAAAGACAGGCTGTTTCTCCAGAAAAACAAAGACATGGCATCTTGCGCTAAACACCTCAGGGCCTTTTTCAAGCCCTCGTAACTGAAAGCTGAGTCTTTTCAAAGAGTTATTAAAACTGAAAATATTTATTTGCATATATGGGATCTCATAAGACTTTGGACAAATAGAACTGTTTTCAAAAGTCTAGATTTGTTTTTGAAATAAATTATATGTGTGTGTTTCCCAGATCTTAATTGAAAATGCTGCTGAGAACTGTTTATATGGTATAGTATGTTGAAGAGGCTGCCAGCATTTCATGAGATTTTTGTCCCAGAGCTTACATAACTGGTGGCTGAATCTGTCATTCACTACATATATTGTCCCTCTTTCTTTTATACCCTTTCAGTTTTTTTATGTTTATGAGCAGCAAAATTTTAAACTTTGATGAGGTAAAATCTATACATTTTTTGACTTTGTTTATTTCTTTTGTATTTATTTGGAAATACAAAATAGAGAATAGGTTAGAATAGGCGTTCCTAACCCAAAATCAGTTAAAGAATTACCCCTACATTTTCTCTTTTTTCCCCCTTTTGGTTTGAATTTAGAATTTTCTGCAGTCTGTTTGACACATGACATGAAGTGAAGATTAACCTTGTTTTCCCCCCCAAATACATTTTTGTTTTAAGTACTGTGGATTTTACCCAGGAGCACTGACCCACTTCTCCAGCCCTTTTTATATTTTATTTTGAGACAGGGTCTTGCTAAGTTGCTTAGGGCCTTGCTAAATTCCTGAGGCTGACCTTGACTCAGCCTCCTAAATTGCTGGGATTACAGGTGTGTTCCACTGTACTCTGCTACCCAAATACTTAAGTCAATTTCTCAATATTATATGTTATCTTACATTGGTTTATGAGATTTTATCTGTCCATCTATATATTTACACATGTGTGTGTGGGTGTGTGTGCACATTTTTATTTTTGGTACCGGGAATTGACTTCTCCAGTTCTTTTTTAAATATTTTGGTTTGAGATAGTGTCTTGTTGAATTGCTAAGTCTGGCCTTGAATTCTCAATCCCTGGCCTCACCTTCTGAGACTCTGGGATTATAGGTCTTTGCAACTGTGCCAGCATATACGTTTTTAAATATATTTCTGAGTCTCTTTGTTGTGTTAGTTTTTGTGCCAATTTTCATTATTATTTTCTTGTATTTAAAAACAATTCTTAGCTCTTGTCAGTTGTTTAATCTTTCAAATGAACTTGGAGATCATTTTTACAGAGTACTCCCCTTTATCTTCTTTCTCTCTGTGTAAAAATTTCCAGTGGAAATTACATGAAATTAGTTTGGGTAGAGCTAGCATTTTGTACTATTTAGTTTTCCCATACAAGGAAAATTTTTTTTTTTTATATTTATTCAGATCTTACTTACTTCTTGGCTTTTTAGTAAATTTTATGACTTGCTTTGCATTGGCTCACTATATATCTATTATTATAAAATATGCCTTTTGTTTCATGTTTATTTCCTATTGGTTATTTCTGGGATTTAAAAATGCTATTGATCTTTTTCAAAACTTTGAATTCATTCCTTTTTCCAAGATGCTATTTATTCTAATAGTTTGTCAGTTGATTCATTTGAGCTTTCTAGGTACACACTTGTGGCGTGATTAATAACAATATTTTGGTTTCTTCTTTCCAGTAGATATGTTCCATTACATCTGGGCTTACCTTCTTAACTTGGCTAAAGTACTAAAAACTTAGTAGTTGGTCATAAAAGTATCTGCTTCTGTAGGTAGGATGTGTAAACTCACCCAGAGATTGCAGGTTCCTGTGAAGAGAGGCTTCTGGAAAATCATCACTTCTATTTGTTAAATGTCAATCATATCTCTACATATTTTTGGTAGGACAATTAGAATTTTAAGGAAAACTCTTGATAGTAGTGTTGAATACTTACTTAAAACTTATTTTAAAATAAATTATTGGCTATTTTTGTCCTTTTAATATTTCTGCATGGAAATTTGATGACATTGAGAAAGAGAATAGTTTAAAGATGAACTTAGTGCTTCTAAAGTTAAGTTCATCTTATGGATTATTGTTTTAGCAGACATTGTTATGTAGAATAAAATAGCTTGAATTTTCTTATTAGATTCAGGAAGAAATTCTTTTTAGATTATTTCTGAAACTTTTTTACTAATTGACTTGCTTTCTGCTGTGCTGTTTTCTATCCCACAAATGGCATATTGTTCTTTGTTCCTGTAATAAAAGAAAGCACAGACATCCTCCAAATGCTCCAAGTGTTCTGTATGTTCACATGGATGTATATATTTGTCTCCTTTATTTTCTCCTCAGAAATCTTCTGCAGAACCTTTCAAATGTTCTCTGGTCCTAAGCAGAACCCAAGTGGAATGGGTAGGAGCTTTGCCCACCAGGCTCCTGCAGCAGACTCTTTTCTCATGCTCTGTCCTTTGCTCTAAAATGTCCCCCTCCATCCCACCTCCCTATCCCACTTGCTCAGAAGGTTGCTTTTTTGATGATGCTTTCTGTGATCATCTCGGGCCACCAATTCCTGATCTGCAAGGCAGTTTGTGGTATTGTTTATGGTATTTGGCACTCTGTAGCTTGCATTCTTTGTATTTTAAACACACATTTACTTTGTAATTGTTGGTGTTGTTTTTTCTTGGGTAGATCAGGTTTCCCACAAATCCCCAGGACTCAGCACTGCTCTTATTTGTTGAGAAAAGAGTGCAGAGCTACCTGGACTTTGGTGCTCAGTTCCCTGGAACATGCAATTTCCCAAGTAGTTCCCAACTTCTCAAGCTTCCCTAAATATGCTGTTACTTTCAAAAATATTATCTAAGCAGTGATCTTGATATATGTACCTATATTGTTCTTTCCAATTAGGTTTGGATGTTGCTATTGTAAAAATGACTTGGAATGAAAGTTGATTTTTTCAAAATGGCTTTTATATTAAGAAATTTTACATAACTCTAAAAAGTTTTAAATCACTCTGAAAGTATAACAAAGGGGATGGTGGGGGAAGAGGATAAGAAAACATTTGTGGCCAAAGCCAGGCCTTTGTGATGAGTAGCGTGACTACTCCCTGTCAATATTTTACATTTTCTAATGAAAAATATTATACTAGTGTCATTTTGTAACTATTTTTTAAAGGAACTATCTAGTAAGTGAGAAATTATCATCTCAGGAAAAAAATCATTGAATTATTCCTGGCACATATTCCTAGTCAGCTCAATCATAATAATAGTATATTAATCTTGAGTAATAATGGTGATGATAAAAAGTGAAATAAGGTCATGTTGAATTTTATTTGTTTGTTTGTTTGTTTCCAGGGATTGAACCAGGGGAATCAACATTAAAGCTACATACATCCCCAATCCTTTATTTTTTTTGAGACAAGGGTCTCGCCCAGTTTCTTAGTGCCTTGCTAAATTGTTGACCGCTGACTTTGAACTTGAGATCCTCTTGCCTTAGCCTCCCAACCTGCTGGGTTTACAGTGAGTGCTACTGTACCTGGCTCAAGTTAGAAAAATTTTAAAGTTTTTGTGCATATAAAAAAGTTAATGAACTGGGAGACTTCAGACTGATAGCTCAATTTTCAGCAGTTTCAGCAGATTATAAAAGCTGAGTGAGGGAAGTATATTGATCTCAAGTAAAGTTCTTTTTAGGATAAATGGAATTATCTATGCTTATTTGCCTGTAAGGTCCAGTTTTATGATGCCAACAAAGAAGAAAAGCTTAAGTTTCTTTGATGACCAGAAATAGTATTAAGGAATATTGGGATACTTAAGTTTAGGTTATATCACTATGGGTAGTTGGCCTAAGGGAATATTCCCATTGTCCCCTCCCGTTGATTTTCCTCTAGTAACAATATTAATAATATTAATAATAATAGCTAACAACTTTTTATTCATCACAACTATTGAGTCTCTTTGCTGTTTGAAGGTGAGGCAACACTTTTTGATGAGATATTTTGTTCTGGTAGTTGCGTATGAGATGTTTTTGCATGTGGCCTTGTCAAATAAACACCCCAGGCTTCCAGGCAGCAGGCATGGGCTGTCAGTGTAGATCGCAGGGGGTTGAGTGTTACAGTTTAGAAGTACCCCAGGCTCATTGATTACTTTTCACTAAGTCAGGTAGAAAATCCAGACTGATGTCTATTCTTGGTGGAAGATTCATTCTACTGTGTGTTTATTTCTAAGATCTTAGAATGCTTTATAGGTATTCTCATTTTTTTCTTTATCCCTGTGATTTTCATGAAAATAAATGGGCCTATTTCATTTGATACTCTAAAAGTAAAGTCAGAATTTTCTGTTTACTATTTGTGGCTAGCATAAGAGACCATTAGGGAACCAACAGTGCCATGTCCTTATAGGAAAGGTGGAAGTGGGCCTTGGGGAAATGGCTATGTCCAGCCTCTTCTGTTCTTTCATCAGGAACCTGGGATGAGGTCTTGGGCATTAGGGTCATTCCCTGTGAGCTCCCTGTTATTTCAAGTCAAGCTAAGCCACTGTGCATTCTTCCTGTCTGGGTGTTGCCATGGTGGTAAATTAATGGGACACTGGGTAGGGAAGGCTGCTTGGGAGCTTGTGGGAAGAGAGTACACAAAATGGAGAGAGATTCAATTTCATATGTGCACATTGCTTCACTTCCATTTGTTTGCTATGTGGCCATGAGGAGAGATTTTCTGTGCTGAGAGAAGAGTAGTGAGAAGCTTTGCCTGGGAGACAGTTTGGCTCTCTGCTAGAGTTGTTCCCAAAGCCTAAACAGACTCTGATGCTGTTACTTGTAATTCTCATTTTCCTGTCAAGGGTGTCTTGTACACTGATATCTCAAAATTCATTTGTTTTATTCTGTGGACTTTATTATCATCTTTGTATGTGTAACCTCTACTGAGCATGACATATTAGGTACTCTAACAGGAATAAGTCATTTAAACAAGGCAGACTATTTTAAAAACTCTAAAAATGCATCAGGGAAGTTTTCTTCCCTTATTTAGTGTCACATCAACTCTTTAGACTGATAAAATTTTTCCTTTAAAAAAATGACATTATAATGCAGTTGTTTCTGTATACTCATTTAGAATATTCTGAGAGTGCTACATAAATAAAAAAATAAGGAGCCCTCTAATTCTCTTTTTCATCTGAAATTTGGTTTTCATTACCATGTGCTATGTGATTAAAACAATTACAATGCCCCTTTCCATTGCTTTATTTTTTAGAATACTATATATATGAATGGGAGAAATGATAACCTTTTAGTTGGATAATCTGAAATTTCAGTTGTGTTGCGAACTTTGATACATGTAGCTTTTAGTATTCAAAGCACCTAATGTGAATGGCAAACCATTTGTTCAACAGTATTTCTAGACCATACACCCTGCTGCTAGGTAGTAATAATACAAACTTGACAGCTGAGCACAACTGTGTTCCCCAGCTTCTATAGGTGTTCAACCTCAGCTCAGTCGAGTTTTCTCTTGAGGGTCTTAACAAGGCTGAAATCAAGGTGTTGACTGGGCTGAAGCGTTGTCTGGAACTCAGGATCCTGGTTTAATCTCAACATGGTGGCTGGCACAATTCAGTTCTTTGGACTATAGAATGAAGGTCCTCAGCTCCTAGAGGCTTCCCTCAGTCTTTTTGCAAACAGGCCATTCCATAGGTGGTTCACGTTGTAGCTCTTTGTTTTTTCAGGGCCAGCTGGAGAATCTCTGAAGTCCTCAGTCTCTGAGACCAGGGAAACACGATTGAGCCATACCCACACAGGATCATCTCCTTTTTGATTTGTTCATAGTCAATTGATTCAGGTCCTTAAGTACATCTGCAGAACTCTTTAACCTCTGCCAGTCACAGCAGTGATAGCCATCATATTCTCAGTCAAAGGGTGGGAATGATACAAGGATCACTAGGAATCCTTTTATAATTCTGCCTCTTCAGGGTGTTGGAAGAGATTTGGAAATTGAATATATTTAATAGGTCTTAAGAGGACCACTCTTGTAACTGATCACAAATTATAATATAGTTGAGTAAGGATACAAACAGGGAGATCAGTTAGGTGGCAATTGTAAAAATTTGGGTGAGAAGTTATTGATGTTTTAGATCAGAGTGGTAGCAGTAGATATAAGGGAAGAAGTAGGAGCCAAGGTATCTGCTCATGGGTTAAATATGGAGTATGAGCAAACAAGGAACCAAAGATGACTCCATGGTTTCTGACTTGACCCATCCGAAGAGTAAGATGGGGGAAGAGAAATTGGGAGAGGCTGTGTAAAACAAGAGCTTAGTGTTGAGTGTGTTAGGTTTGAAATGCTTTCTGAATATCCCAGGAGAAATGCTGCTAATAGTTCAAAAAATAAGAACACTGATATCTACCATGAGGATACTAATGTGGATGTTGTTGCTGACCTAGACAAATTTTCTTGGTGGGCTGGGAAGAAATTTCTCATTGGAATGAGCCTGGGATAGAACAGAGAAGGATTGGAGGCATCAATATAGACTACTTTGGAGATTTGTAGTGAAAGGATACAGGTGAACCAAGAGAAGTATTGTTTTTTTAGAGATAGAAAATATTATAGCAATCTGTGTGACTGTGTGATCCTATAGCTTAAGTAGCTCACTGCGTAAGATAGCAGAAAAGTGCAAGTCTAGTTCCCCAGTCAACCAAAAGAGAAAGATGGTGATGAAAATTTACATTTTTACCTTTTACTTGTTAGCCATATTGTTGATATTACTGACTTCAATTTATTTATTTAAGTAAAACAGTCTTATTTATTTTTTTGGCATCTATACAGTTCCAACAATTGTTTTGAAGGAAAAATTCCATCACCTTCCTCCTGTTTTCCTCTTTTCTTGCAGTTAGGCGCTTACAAGTAAGCCTGACAGTGGCTGTGATTATTTGTTGTTGATTTATTTCCTTCTCCGCCTCATGAATTTTTGTTTATGATTCAAAACTAATTTTCTTGGTTCTACTTTAATTAAAAAAGTAATTGAAAGTGGAGTGGCCTTCAGCCATTTTTTCTCATGGTAGGGATGGAGTGAGTGGAAGAAGCCTAGCCTATCAGGATACCACATTTTTATATCCTTAGCAACCCAGAACGCTGTGCCAATAACTGAGCGACCAAAAATAGCTTCTGGGTAGTCAGTGCAGGCATCAGAAAGTCCATGCAGTCGTCTCCTAGGAGTTGACCTTGCAGAAGAAACATGAGTGATGTCCAGTCCTGGAGTGTAAGCTTCAAGTCCTTTCTCTGTCACCAAATTCTGTCCTCCACGTTCAGTTCAAATGCATTCCTGGAAAAGTTGATGACAATTTAATGTAAGGAAACTAAACATTTGGTTTATTTGTTCCTGCAGAACTAAAAAAGTGTAAAATTTCTAAATATAAATGTATAGTTTTTTTGTCAAAGTCTTTTGCAAGATTTTATAAGAGCTGAAGCAGGAATGTGTAAGGTAGATTTTGATGCTATCTTTTTTTTTTTTTTTTCTTCCCCTTTTTGTCTTGTAAGGCAGTAGCTACTGTCTTCTGAGTGTGCCATATGGCTAGGGAATAGACCCATGAGCTCCTTTTCTGTATTTGAGTGAGTGGAATGTTGTGATGTTAGTTTTCATTTCTTTTTTTTTTTTTTTAAAGGAAATCACAGGATAGTATTTCTTTCTTTTTTTTTTAAAATATTTATTTTTTAGTTTTCGGCGGACACAACATCTTTGTTTGTATGTGGTGTTGAGGATCGAACCCGGGCCGCACGCATGCCAGGCGAGCGCGCTACCGCTTGAGCCACGTCCCCAGCCCAGTTTTCATTTCTTGAATGTGATTTTTTTCTAAATTTTCTCTCACTTCCCTCATTGAATGGAAGATATTTAGGCATTGTAGTCTTGGTATTTGGAATATGTTTAATTCTTATTTTTTCTCAATTTTGCCTACTGTTATGGTTTAGACATTAGTTGTCTCCCAAAAGCTATTTGTGTGAGACAATAAAAGAAAATTTAGAGGTGAAATGATTGTATCATGAGAGCATTAACCTAATCAATGCATTAATCCACTATTAGAGATTAACTGGGTGGTAACTGTATGCATGTAGGGTGTGGCTGGCAGAGGTGGGTTCTTGGAGGTGTGCCTTTGGGGTGTATATTTTGTTTTTGGTGTGTGAAGTCTCTCTCTTTCCCATGAGGCTCTACCTCACCCCTGGTGTTAAGTAGTGGAGCTGGCCATCTATGGACTGACACCTCTGAAGCCATGAGTCCCAAATAAACGTTTGCTCCTTTAAAATTGTTCTTGTCAGGTCTTTTGGTTATAGCATGAAAACAGTAACTAGACCCACTGACCTGATGTCCTATAATTGTTCTGTTGATCCTTAGTCTCACACTTTTGTGTACTTAGTTTTGTCCATCTTTGTCTTAGGTTGTGTTGTTATTATCAACACTTATATTTTTCCATTTCCACTCATTTTTAGAAACTAATATAAATAAATGGACTGCATTATTCACATTATTGTGCAAATAAACATTTCTTAGCAAAGTAGAACTTTTGGTTTTTGTGTTTGTTCATCAGCTGATAATGGATGGAAGTCCCAGGGAAGCCTAGGAAGGTTGTTTAAGGATGTCCGCTTTGGTTGTTGTGTTATTTGTGGTATTGGGGAGTAAGCCCTGGTTGTTTTTTTTTGAGATAGGATCTTGTTGCCCATGGTGGCCTTAAACTTGAAATCCTTCTGCCTCAGCCTCCTGAGTTACTTGGAATTATATGCATATGCCAGTGTACCTGGGGAGGATATCCCCTTTTTATCTTTGAAAGTGCCAATTACATGAAAGTTATGCTGTAAAGTTGTGGAGTGCCATAAATAGCTAGCATTATAAATTGTAAGTCGAATCTTTCAAGATCTTGCTTTCATCTTTTGCAAGATGACCAAATTGTTCTTTAGGTCCTTTAAGATGCTTTCTTTGCATTATGATCATGTGATTCCAGTTGGACTATTCGGATCCTTATGCCAAAACTGAGTATTTTTCTTGTCACATAATTTGAGCAGGTTTATTTTATTTATCTAATTTTTCCAGCCTCATACAGATAAGAGGCTAGTATTATTGTTTATTTTTTAACTTTCCTCTTAACCTAAATAATTATAGGCAACTTGAGTCCAGAACATAAAATTATGATAAAAGTAATCCAAGTAGGGAAATAGAAATTAAATGAAAGCATTCCCAAGATGATGAAGGACATAAGCAAATCGAGAGAGACAGGGACTCTTAAGTGAAGGAAGGAGTGAGTTGTGATGGGAGCTAGTGTTATGGGGGCTGTTTCCTGTGGGAGGGGGAGAGCCTTTCTACCCTGCACATCCTCATGCCTCACTGCTTGCTATTTTTTGGTACTGGGGACTGAACCCAGGGGCACTCAACCACTGAGCCACATCCCTAGCCCCGCCCCCCTTTTTTTTGTTTTTTATTTAGAGACAGGATCTCACTGAGTTGCTTAGTGCTTCACTAAGTTGCTGAGGCTGGCTTTGAACCCATAATCCTCTTGCCTCAGCCTCCCAAGCCTCTGGGATTACATTACAGACATCCCTATTGTGTCCAACTTCACTGCTTACTTTTGATGCCTGAGTTGTCCCCCTTAAAATTTTCAAAAATGAAAATTGTCTCCTCAATTCTGTTAAAAGAATAAAAATCCACTTATTTTGCCAGGTGCGGTGACACACGCTTGTAATCCCAGTGGCTTGAGAGACTGAGGCAGGAGGAGAGGGAGTTCAAAGCCAGCCTCATCAATTTAGCAAGGTGCTAAGCAACTCAGTGAGACCCTGTCTCTAAATAAAATATAAAAATGGGCTGGAGATGTGGCCCAGTGGTTGAGTGCCCCTGAGTTCAATCCCTGGTAGCCCCTCCCCCCCCCACAAAGCCATTTATTGGCCTCAAATACTAAACACATTCACAACTGGTCCTCCTGGTGCTGGCTAAGAGCGACCATTGCTCTAAGTGCCCTCTTTTTCTGTGCTGTGAGCCAGGTGACAGGTGTGTCTTCCATGCCTTCTTTTCAGAGATCACCATGCTGCTTGTTTTGAGGTGTGTGGTCACCTAAATTGATATGTCTTTTCACCTCACCCAGATGTCACAGAAGCCACTTCAAAGCAAGCAGCCTGTGGGCCCAGTTTATCTGAGTCTCAAGTCTTGATCCTGAAAGGCCACTGCAGCTGCTTGCTGTGGATAGGCTGTCTGCTGTTGTGATCGAGTACCTTGTTTCCTTTGAAGGCCTTTGCTGGTGACCACATTTGCTGCACAGGAGCTGGTTCATGCAGGTGGAGGCAGTAAGGGACATGTGACAGTCCAAACTGACCAGAAGGAAGGCCCTTAGAGCCATAACCAGTCTCATTTTCACATTCGGGGTGGCAGGTGGTCCTTTTTATGCATGGCAATCTGTAATTTCTCTTGAATGCACTGTTCCTCCCTGATCTGCGGGACTGAAAGGCCAAGGGTAGGCTGTTGAGCAGGTGGTGCAGAGAGGAGGCCATGTATTATTAGAGTGAGCAACTGTGTCTCTTGGCTGCCTCCGTCTGTACTAGAGAACACATTGCCCCAGTCAATAAGCTCTGCTGGAGCAGTCAGCGGCAGGGAAATGCGAGTGAGCAGACTTGGCCTGAATAACTGAAATTTATCCATCACCCAAAATCTATGCAGAAAGGTTGGGTTTTGGAGTTAGATTTGGGCTTAAAATTCTTGCCAGTCCCACATTTTTTTGCTATGTGATTTATAGAGCCTTGTTTTCTTTTTCTATAAAATAGTATTAGTCTTGAATTTTGGTTCTGAGTAAATGAAATAATATATGTGAAATGCTTAGTGACACAAGCGATGATGATTTGATGATAAAAAATTAAAATCATGCCATTATTACTGTTTTTATTACTCATCTGTTCTTCTACCAGACCTTTTGCTGCAGGTGATAATTAACAAGGTGACAGCCTTTTAGAGATGTTCTTTGATCTGTTGTAGAGGTAAAAAATGTTAAAGGAAGCAACTGTTTTGATGTTGAAAGACATCAGAGAGATCCAGAAATGCATAGATGGTAAGACTGATAGCCACTGTGGTTTGGATGTGGTTTGAAGGTCCCCGAGGGTTCCTGTGTTGGGATTAACCCCTATTATGAGGTATTAAAAGGGTGGAAACTTAATCTGAATATGGTGTGTTTAAAGGTGGAGGCTTTGGTAGTGATGAGGATTAGACAAGGTCAGCAGGGTGGAACCTTGAAGAATGACTACTGGTGGCTTTTATGAGACATGCAGACATACTGGAAGAGCTACTCATGCTCCCTGTCCCTTGTCCTGTGGTGCTCAGAGCTATTTTGAGATTTTGCCAATAAGAAGACCATCACCAGATATGGGCCTTTGGACCTCCAGAACTGTGAGCCTCCTTTCGTTATTGTTAGGGAGCCTGAAGTATTTTTTTATGGTAATACAGAATGAATGAAAACAGATTACGGGAGGATGGTTGACGGGATGTCACCTCATTCCAAGGTAGATTAAATTAAGAGAGCTGTCTTGGTTACAGGGAAAGATTAAGTCTAGGGTTCCTTTGAGTAGCAATTTACCCCACTGTTTCTCAGACACATGTATAAAATAAGGTTCATGTGCTCTTTTTTAGAACTGGTAATAGACCTATAGTAGAGGGATTTCAGCTTAGTGTTTGAATTTTGTGTTTGAGAATTGAAGACAGCTAAATGCTGTAAATAGCATAGGAAAGTGGCTTGAACTTTAAAAACATTCCTTTTCCTTTGTTCTCTCATTTACCTTGAGATTTTCACATTTATATTAATTATCTCTATAACTCACATTAGGTTATACTAAAGAATCTGAATTTCAAATAAATGCCAAAATCCAAAAATAGGCCTGTAGTCTTTCATAGGCAGTTATGAATAAAATGGACTTTCTGTTTTTGAAACATTTTGTCATAGGAAGCACAGACCTTCATTGTTCAAATGCCTTGTCACCAAAATAAGGAGAAAAATCTCATTAAAAGACTCCTCAGGGGTGCTGGAGATGGCAGTAGGCCATGTTGGTATGCAGTCTAGCCCAGGGCCTGCTGCGCCTCTGGAGCCTGGGCACCATGTCTGCCTCCTTCTGATCCCTGGGACAAACAGTCCTCGGAAGTCTCTTCCCTTGCTGAACCCAACTTTCTCATCTGCAAAGTCAAGATTTTAAACCAGTTGATCTTTAATGTCCTTTCTTTGCTAACTCTATGAGTGTATGTATGAGAGGCACCACTTTGTATGTTACTCAACTATTTCTGAAAAAGACATGCATATTTTGTTATGAGGCCCATGGGATTTATGTGGATAACATTATCATTACCTTCTGCAGTGATTTTTCTGTGTGTGTGTGTGTGTGTGTGTGTGTGTGTGTGTGTTGCTTTGCTTTGCATTTTTGGAGCCTATAAGAATTTTTCATGAAATGCCACCTTGTGAAGTATATCAAATAGAGCTGATTTGGTTTCCATCAGGGTCTGGGCCCCATTTTTCTGTGGTTTTTCACCCTGAGCCACTTCTATAAATCCCTACAATTTGAAATCTACACATACAGATCAGGCTCCATACTCTTGAGTGTACTGTTGTATTCTCGATCTAAATCTGTACCTTCTTTTCCCACCAACATTTTTAAATTAAAGTTTTTAAACCTTCAGAGCAAGTTGAAAAACATGTTATGGTAAACCTCCACATAGCCACCATGGAGACTCTACAATAAATGTGCTATATGACACTTGACTTATTACGTACTCACACTTCTCTTGCCCTCTATTTGTCTATAATCCATCTATTTTGGGGAGAGGTTTAAATTGCAGATTTTTTCCTAAATGTGGATCACTATCTAGAGCTTAGTATTAGTATACAACTATTGTTTTCTTCAGGTAAAATTTACATACAATGAATATATAGATATTAAATATCATTCATTGAGTTCTGACAATTGTTTTCATCCACATAATTCAAACCTGTCAGGGTTCTAAACATTATTATCTTCCCAAGAAGTCCTCCCTGTGATACTTTCCAGTCAGTCTTCACCAGTACCTGTCAGAAGAATATATTGCTCCGATGTTTTTCACCCACAATTAGTTTTTTTTTTTTTTCTTTTTCTTATTTTTTTTTTCTTTTATTTTTTTATTGGTTATTCAAAACATTACAAAGATTGCAGAATCACATCGGTTACACATCCACATTTTTACATAATACCATAATAGTAACTGTTGTATTCTGCTACCTTTCCTATCCTCTACTATCCCCCCTCCCCTCCCCTCCCATCTTCTCTCTCTACCCCATCTACTGTAATTCATTTCTCTCCTTATTTTTTTCCCATTCCCCTCACAAACTCTTATATGTAATTTTGTATAACAATGAGGGTCTCCTTCCATTTCCAAGCAATTTCCCTTTTCTCTCCCTTTCCCTCCCACTTCATGACTCTGCTTAATGTTAATCTTTTCCTCCTGCTCTTCCTCCCTGCTCTGTTCTTGGTTGCTCTCATTATATCAAAGAAGACATTTGGCATTTGTTTTTTAGGGATTGGCTAGCTTCACTTAGCATAATCTGCTCTAGTGCCATCCATTTCCCTGCAAATTCCATGATTTTGTCATTTCTTAGTGCTGCGTAGTACTCCATTGTGTATAAATGCCACATTTTTTTTATCCATTCATCTATTGAGGGGCATGGGGGTTGGTTCCACAGTCTAGCTATTGTGAATTGTGCTGCTATGAACATCGATGTGGCAGTATCCCTGTAGTACGCTCTTTTGAGGTCTTCAGGGAATAGTCCGAGAAGGGCAATAGCTGGGTCAAATGGTGGTTCCATTCCCAGCTTTCCCAGGAATCTCCATACTGCTTTCCATATTGGCCTCACCATTTTGCAGTCCCACCAGCAATGTATAAGAGTACCCTTTTCCCCACATCCTCGCCAGCACTTGTTATTGTTCGACTTCATAATGGCTGCCAATCTTACTGGAGTGAGGTGGTATCTTAGGGTGGTTTTGATTTGCATTTCTCTGACTGCTAGAGATGGTGAGCATTTTTTCATGTACTTGTTGATTGATTGTATGTCCTCCTCTGAGAAGTGTCTGTTCAGGTCTTTGGCCCATTTGTTGATTGGGTTATTTGTTTTCTTATTGTTTAATTTTTTGAGTTCTTTGTATACTCTGGATATTAGGGCTCTATCTGAAGTGTGAGGAGTAAAAATTTGTTCCCATGATGTAGGCTCCCTATTTACCTCTCTTATTGTTTCTCTTGCTGAGAAAAAACTTTTTAGTTTAAGTAAGTCCCATTTGTTGATTCTTGTTTTTAACTCTTGTGCTATGGGTGTCCTATTAAGGAATTTGGAGCCCGACCCCACAATATGTAGATCGGAGCCAACCTTTTCATCTATCAGACGCATAGTCTCTGATTTGATATCAAGCTCCTTGACCCATTTTGAGTTAACTTTTGTGCATGGCGAGAGGAGGGGATTCAGTTTCATTTTATTGCATATGGATTTCCAGTTTTCCCAGCACCATTTGTTGAAGATGCTATCCTTCCTCCATCGCATGCTTTTAGCCCCTTTATCGAATATAAGATAGTTGTAATTTTGTGGATTGGTTTCTGTGTCCTCTATTCTATACCATTGGTCCACCCGCCTGTTTTGGTACCAGTACCATGCTGTTTTTGTTACTATTGCTTTGTAGTAGAGTTTGAAATCTGGTATCGCCACACCTCCTGATTCACACTTCCTGCTTAGAATTGCTTTTGCTATTCTGGGTCTTTTATTTTTCCATATGAATTTCATGATTGCTTTATCTATTTCTACAAGAAATGCCATTGGGATTTTGATTGGCATTGCATTGAACCTATAGAGAACTTTTGGTAATATTGCCATTTTGATGATGTTAGTTCTGCCTATCCATGAACAGGGTATATTTTTCCATCTTCTGAGATCTTCTTCTATTTCTCTCTTTAGGGTTCTGTAGTTTTCATTGTATAAATCTTTCACCTCTTTTGTTAGGTTGATTCCCAAGTATTTTATTTTTTTTGAGGATATTGTGAATGGGGTAGATGTCCTCATTTCCAGTTCAGAAGATTTGTCGCTGATATACAGGAATGCCTTTGATTTATGCGTGTTGATTTTATATCCAGCCACTTTGCTGAATTCATTTATTAGCTCTAGTAGTTTCTTTGTAGACCCTTTTGTGTCTTCTAGGTATAGGATCATATCATCCGCAAATAGTGATAATTTAAGTTCTTCTTTTCCTATTTTTATGCCTTTAATTTCTTTCGTCTGTCTAATTGCTCTGGCCAGTGTTTCGAGAACTATATTGAATAGAAGTGGTGAGAGAGGGCATCCCTGTCTTGTTCCAGATTTTAGAGGGAATGCCTTCAGTTTTTTTCCATTTAGAATGATGCTAGCCTGAGGCTTAGCATATATAGCTACGTTTTTATCTTTTCATTTTGCTTTACTTAAAGAGAATCATATAGCATCTAATCTTTAGTGACTGTATTATTGCACAGAACAGCAGTGGATTTTCCCAAAAGACAATTATTTTTAATGAGAAAAGTTTAAATTGTGTTTACATTTTCTGATTAGTATAGTAACATTTCTACATGTAGTGACATTTCTATGCTAGAGGTTCCAAAAGTTTAGTTGGCAGCTGAATCAGCCTAGTGGGTTCCTTGGGTCAGACTGCCTGCCCTGGAGTTCCTGTTTCATGGGTCTGGGGTGAAGCTCAGGTAGCAGCTTCTGCTGATGTCGATGGTCTTGAGATTATACTTTGAGAACCATTATTTTATACAAAATCATTTTAAATGTTGTGTAAAACGTGTCGCCATGTGTGTTTGTGCTGCTTTGCCTCATTGGCATTTATTTTTCCATAAAATGTCATATAAAGCTGTTTTTATGATCGTTACTTTTAAAAGCAATCTCATTTTGTATCCCACTTGCTGTGGCTCTGTCCTTTGGTGGGAACTGAGAGTTCATGATCATTGGATTCTTTGCTTTTAGGTCATTTTCTGTGCTATTCCCTCCCGTGAGAGTGTGCTCACAGTTTCCTCAGTGTGGAGGTTCCAAATATTATGATTTTTCTACTTTGAATAATTAATTTTTTTCTACTTAATTTTGTTGCCTTTTTGTATTTGAATCCAAAGTTCAATATTTAGTTTTTTAGATTACTTATATGTTTATTGCTGTTTTCACAGAGCATAGGATCATAAAATTCATATGCATACCTCAAAATTCAAAGGATAAAAGTTGTATTATAAAACATAAATTTCTTTTTCTCCTCTATCTCCCTTCTCTGGAGGTATATGCTATTATTAATTTTTTTTTCCTTTTTGGTACTGGGGATTGAACTCAGGGGCACTGAACCACTGAGCCACATTCCCAGCCCTATTTTGTATTTTATTTAGAGATAGGGTCTCACTGAGTTGCTTAGCACCTTGCTTTTGTTGAGGCTTGCTATGAACTTGGGATCTTCCCCCTCTCCTCCAAAGCTGCTGGAATTACAGGCGTGTGCCACCGTGCTTGGCTTAATTTTTTGATATACATTCAATCATAATTATTCATGTATTCTGTGTTTTTGAAATGCTTCTTTTCAGCACTTATTTGTACTAAAATCAATACTGGAGTTGCTTCTATTCCTGTGTAAATGTGCAGAACAGGGGAAAACCTTTGACCTGCCTGACGTGCACATTCCCAGCCAGTTGAGGTTGAATTAGGTGGCATTCTGCCTTCATGTCTCATCTTTCACACTGAGCAAGTACCCTGGTTGTGGACTTTTTAGTGTCGTGTTTCACAAAGTTTTACCTTTTTTTGTTGGTGATTTTGCTATTTAAAATGGCCCCCAAGCTTAGTGTTGAAGAGCTTTCTCTAGTCTAGAAGGGCAGGGAGGTTGTGAGGTGCAACAGAGAAACCCGTGTTGGAAGCTCCATTCAAACCTGCGAAATACTGCTTTCGGCTGTGAGTTCAGTGTTAATGTATTTGTAGTGTATATTGAATAAAATCTGTTTCAACAGAAGTACTCGTGCAAGGTTATGTATTGATCAGTTGACAAAAAATGATGTGGATAATTTATTATGTTGTTATTACCCAAGTATGGAATATATAGGATTATAGTTCAATTATGCTCTCCCAGGAAAGTAACACTATATTTCTTGTAAGAGCATTGCTATAGTATTTGCTAATTTAAGGACCACAGCAACGTTATAGAACATAATACTACAACATAAATACTACAAATAATGAAAATATGTATCCTGTTGATGAACTTCACAGTTTCAATTAAATACTTTCATGTACTACCTAATTGGGGTGGTGGAGTCCTGATATGTGGGCCGAAATTCTACCCTTGTGCCATCTTGCTGCTATATTCAGAATATAATTTACCATGTATATAACAACTTTTTCTGATTTATGAATTTAAAAAGTTGTTTGATTTCCATCTTTTTCTATGGCTTGCTAAATAAACTATTTTTTGTTTTCTTTGAATCTGCTGTGGAGAATGGATGGAACTTTGAAAGTGTCCATGTGAATGAAATGGTGATATCTTTTCTCAGATAAATAGTTATTTGGAAGTATAGAGAATTAGATGTTCTTAATTGGGTTTACTCTGTTTGACATGGAAAGAAATTTCTTCTAAAGAACAAAACATCGTCCTTGTCCTTAAGTAGATTAAGATCTGATACACTAGAGCCTTACATACAACTTCAATGAATGTTTTATGCGCCTAGAGTGAAGTGTGATTGGAAAACAGGTGTGAAGGAGGAGGAGCCAGCTCAGTTCTCCCTGAGGAGAGAGTGAAGGCTACTGATGAAGCGTATAGACATAAAACATCTCTGGGATTATGAATCATAGCAATGGGAAGACGTGTTTCAATGTGAAAAGAAATTTCATAGAGTACTTGTTAGAAACTGTCTGTTGGTAAGAGCGAGGTAGGTTGTCGCTGCCTGGAGAGGGCAGGCAACAGAGATTGCAGGTGGACGGGACCTAGGAAGAGCCAGGACCTGAAGCTTGCTCTTGCAGCAGTCACCATCAGACACGATTGCAAATTATTCAATGTCTTTCATTGCCCCAGTCTGGCTGGGCACAAATCAGGAGCCACTCAAGCAGGAACAAACTTTATTTTCCGAACTCCCGCGAATGCCACCCACGCTGCCCTTCCAGGAACACCACACACCAAACGGAACTCTCTCCACCGGAACTCCACCAACTAACGCAAACTCTTCAGGAATCCCTGAGAGAGCTCAACCGGAACTCAATGGGAACTTCGGGAGAACTCAAAAGTCATCATCTTAATGGCTCGCTGGTGTCACCTCTCAACCACTACTTCTGGCAAAAT
Organism: Callospermophilus lateralis; assembly: GCF_048772815.1. Classification (NCBI taxonomy): domain Eukaryota; kingdom Metazoa; phylum Chordata; class Mammalia; order Rodentia; family Sciuridae; genus Callospermophilus; species Callospermophilus lateralis. The sequence continues at coordinate 142,805,837 of NC_135310.1, forward strand.
GCCAGGGGCCATTCCGACTCGGCTGTGGCTCTCAGTATTTCATTGTGTTGTTATGAGTATTAAATGAAAGAAAAAATTAAGTAAAGAAGAAGAAAAGGCTTCATAGGGAAGATGATGTCACATCACCATCTGTGGGTAGGAAGCCAGGTCAGGATGTTAGGCTCCACTTGATACTGTGGGCTGAAGAGCTGGCAGAGCCTGTGTCTACTGTAGTTTCCTCTTTTCTTCATTATAGCCAAGACTCCAGGATTTTAAATGCAATGCTTTTATTTGAAGACTCTTAGATAAAACTGTTTATTTATAGTACTTAGGAGAAGATAATTTTTAACCAGGAGGCTATTTTTTTCCCCTGTGTAGCAGTTACATTTATAATTCCTTAAAATCGTGTTCATATCCAATTAGTTGATTTAAAATAATTTTTAATTGTATTTGTTGTTATGCTTGCTAAGTTTTTTCTGAATGAAAACCTTATTTTTCATCAGCTGAATATTTATTTTTTATCAGTTAATAATATATATATATATATATATATATATATATATATACATATACATACATATATATGTATCTTGCTAGTATATAGCAAGATACATACACTAGCAAGATTACTTTAAACTTTTTCTGAATGCTGAATTCTGTGGATAAATAATTACATTTTTATTCCCCAAATTTGGAATACATACCAGTACAGTTCAGTTAATACCTATTGCTAAAAACAAAAATGATGAATAATAGGTATATTTAAGTTGAGGTCAACTAACATTTTTGATGCTTCATATTGACTTTCTTGAGATGCTGATGCTAAAGAACATGAGGATAATTTTCGTTTTCTTTCTTTTTTTTTTTTTTAATTTTGTACAGGGAATTGAACCCAACTATGTGTAACCACTGAGCCACATCCTCAGACCTTTTTAGTTTTTATTTTGAGACAGGGTCTCACTAAGTTGCTTAGGGCCTTGCTATGTTTCTGATTCTGGTTTTAAACTTGCGATCCTCCTGCCTCACCCTTCTGAGCCCCGAAGGGATTACAGATGTGTGCCACCACACCTAGCTAAGTATTTATTTATTTTTAATACCATGTTTCTCAATTAAACTTTTTCCTTTTCTTTAAATATCTTTATTTAGTTTTATGTGGTGCTGAGGCTGGAACCCAGTGCTTCACACATGCAAGGTAGGTGCTCTACCACTGAGCGACAGCCCCAGCCCCCAGCTAAGTATTTTTGTTTTGCAGTGTGTATTTATTATTTCTTTCCTTATGCAGTGAGAGGAATTTTTCCGCTGGCATATTTATTAAAGCACCCAAACTAATGGATATTGATAACATGACCTTAATAAGTGATGATACTTTTTAAAGTGAAAAATAGTGGAAGTGATTAGGAATCTCTTCAATACCATATGTGGAAAAAATCTTTAGACACTTATTAATAAGTATTCAGATTAGTTTTGTACAGTCTTTGGTCTGCAGTCATTCCCTTATGCTTTCATTTAATTACAGATTTTAACCTTTTGACTTATGATAGCAAAACTGATTTCTCTTGAAACTGAGTACTGTGATTTGTGTTTAAGGAAAAAAAAATCAGCCTTTCAAAAAGTGTATCTTCCATTTGTTTCTGCATGTAGCTTAAGATACTTTTTCTTAGGAGTACTTCTCTATTCTTAAATAATTAAGAAGTTTCCAGTGTGACAGGACAGCTTCAAAACTCTCCTTATTGAAAATATGGCATTTATTAACAAAGAATCATGTTGACAGTCATTTCTCCACTGATTTACAGTGATGAAGAGAAATGTCTTCTGAATGCACAAATGGCATTGTATATTCAGATAATAATTTTTTAATAATTGCTTTTCCCATGACTTTTTTATTCCTTAGGGTGATTTATTTATTTTTTTAAAAAGACATTATCTACACAAAAAGACAATATTGCTAAAAACTGAAGCGTCAAGGGATTTGTTGATCTCTCTGATCCATATGCCCTGGCACTCTCTCTCTCATAGGGCTTGTCTGCTTTGTCCAGCTGCCAAATTCATGCATAATTGTCCTGACAAATGGCATGCTCATTAATATTGTAATGCGCTTTTGCCAACCAGTGTAAACCATGTGCCCCAGGCAGCAAAGTCTAGTGCCAATTTCTTGCTGATAGTTATACCATGCCTTAAATACATTGTTAAGACCAATTATGGGTAAAGATATAACCATTTTTCTAAAAATTACTTACATTTCTTCATGCACTTGGGAATATCAAGGGACTGCTGATATTCCTGAACTTTAGACCCTCATATATCTTAGAGCTGTACTCTCCTGCCTTGGAGGGTCCTCTTTTGTCACCTACATGCTCCGGAATCAATCAGAAAAGCACATGGTGATGAATTGTTTCAAAAAGAGTGTATTTACTTCATGTTTGTGAAGGCTATTATAGTGCTCAGGGTAGAAGCAACTTCCTTGTTAATCAGAACCTGCAGTCATTTCCAGGAATTAGGTACACGAGTCTGTGAAAAAGATTAATTGATCCTAAGTAGATAAAATTCTAGGGAAGGTTATGGGTTGCTGTCCTTACAAGCATATGTGAAAATGCCCTTCCAGGGATTTCATGTTACTGCAATTCAATAATTTTAAAATGTGTTGTCCATTTGACTCTGTGTGGCTGAGTGTTCCTATTGTGCAGCTTGTTTTTTCTTGAACTCACTGAAAGCAATTGTGTGAGCCTGTGGTGTGTTCATTCCTAGAACAAGAACTTCCTTTATGGAATAAGCACTTTGTGCAGGTCCTTTGTGTGTCTGACTGTGTCTAGAAATGATGAAAGAAATTAATCCTGGCTGCAAAAGTTTATTTTCTAATGGAGAGAGATTTATTTCCACAAGTAATTGCTACTTGGGTCATTTGACATGAAAAGTATGAATATTTCTATGTTAAACATGGAGATATAGAAATATAAACTTATATTTATATTGATTTCAACCAAGGCAGCAGGAGGTGAGTTTCCCTGGTGCCCAGTTATTTCTAGAATTTTACACCTTGCGTACTGTGTTGTTATGCATCTTGGTCATCTTATTCTTTGTGCCTCTCAAAAATCTCCTCCCAGAATAAACCCCATTATTCTCCAAGGGAGATGTCTATATATCAATGTATGGCCTTATCTCTAATGATTGACTTCATTTGCATGTGGCCTTTTTTTCTGTACAGCCTCCCTCTCAAAAAGAAGCTCTGGCCATGTGACCAGCACAAGGAACTGGGGTTTTGATGTTTGATCTTTAAGGTCTTTCTCCTCTATGACCAAGTTTCATCTGTGCACTTGGCTTCTCTGTCTTTTTTGGTTCAGGTAATTTAGTGATTCTGTGGCCTGATCTTGTCACTTTCTCTAAATGTCATTTGATTACTGGCATTGTATTTTATTGAATGCTTGTGTGAAATTACATTTCCCTTTTAATTAATGTTGATTATCAGGTGAGGTGAAATCACTTTCATTGAGACCTATTACCACATAATTCAAATTCGAATATAGCTGTTAATATATTCATGTTGATACATAGAATTAAAGAAAATATTACTTATAGAGGAACTCAAAATTTTGACATCTTTCCCTTAACACGTAGGTGCTGACAAGTGAAATGTATGTGTTTTGAGAAAGTATCCAAGAGGAGGAGGCAGGAAAGGAAGTTTGAATTGGGCCATTAAAAATCCATATTTAAACTGGGGACTTCCAGGGATTTCCTAGCAGAGAAGTTATATGGTCACATTTGTGTTTTTGAAGGGCCTCTTGGAGTGCCTAATATGGGATGGTGGTGAAGGAGGAAAAGCCAAGTAAGGGACAGGGCCAGATTAGGGGCCAGTTGGCATGACGTAGTACAATTAGGACCAAGGGAAATCTGGACCCATCGTTTCTTATTTGCAATTTTAAAATCTGAAAAAGTGCTGAAAACAAAATTTTCAAAAATAAATATGAGTGCCAAAACTTATTTTGGTGTAAGATTTGAACTGATTTGACTTGTGAATTGTATCCCTGCTGGTAATGGTCATGCTGATTTCTACTGTTTTTTAATTTTTTTTAAATGTTTTTAGTTACACATGGACACAATATCTTTATTTTGTTTATTTTTATGTGGTGTTGAGGATGAAACCAGTGCCTCACATGTGCGAGACAAGCTCTCTACCACTGAGTCACAACCCCAGCCCCTGTTTTTTGATATATATATAACTTTGAATTTGCAGTGTGACTTTGAATTTATTTGCATTATGAAAATGTAGAAAGAGCTATAACCTGTGGGTAAAAGTCAAAAGAGGACTGGAAAAATCTGTAATTATTAGAAATGTAGAAGATAGAATAGTATACAGAACAGACTTGTTATAAACCTAAGGAATTAGAAAGACAAGTTATGGAATATGTACAGTAACATTGATGACTAGGAGCTAATGAAAAGTAGGAAAATATCACATAGTGAAAAAGTAAAGATGGTGACTGTGTACAAATAGAGAGGATTGGTTAGTGAAGAATTGAAAGTGTACCTGTTTGTGGCGTATGCTTTATGGTATAACTGAGAACATATCAGATACAACTGAATGTCAAAAATGAATAAAGAATATTCTGAGATCAAAGAAATTTAACAAGCTCATAGTATAAGATTTCAACAAATCTATGGTAAAAGCTTTGCTTATAAAAATCTAACCAAAAATCTCATTGATGAGATGAAGATATTTATAGGAAACTGCAGTTTTAAATATAATAAATTTGCCAGATGAAATAGCTTTGTATTGGTACTTGTTTTTTAGAAGACTTAATGATGATTAATGAAAAGGTACCAGTTAGTTTTAAGCATGTTATCCCTCAGTTGAATGTTCTTGGATATACTGGTGTTGCAGGCATACTGAAGTTCCCAGAAAATGGGATAGAACACCTCCTTCAAGATGCTTGAAAGAGACATGCAATTTATTTAGCCTTCATTATTAAATAAGAAAGGATATGTGGCTTAAGAAAAATTTTCTGACTTGTTCAGTCCAATGTTGTAGCAGAAACACAAACTCACTAAGAGAAGCTGGACTGGAAGACAAGTGTAATTAGTCATTCTTAGGCTCCATTCAGCTACTTTTCAACTTTTGTGAAAAGCAACTTTTTGGGTATTAGATTTCATAAAAACGTGACCTGTATAATTCAGCTTGATAACCAAGGAATTTTATGTTCCCTGAAGAACAAGTCTGCTTACCTTAAAAACCAATTTTGATGACGTGGCTCATGCTTGTAATCTCAGCTACTCAGGAGGCTGAGACATGAGAATCACAAGTTTGTGATGAGTCAGGGCAATTCAGTGAGACCTTGTCTCGAAATCAAGTAAAATATAAAATAAAATACCTGGGCTGTAGCTCAGTGGTAGATGACTTGTCTAGAATGCGTAAATTCTTTGATTGAATCTTTAGCACCTCAAAACAAACTCAACAAACAAAAAACAAATAACAAAAAAAAAAATCCTGTTTTTTCTATAATTAGATTCCTTTGGTTTCAAGACCACTTGAAATGTTTTAGCCTTAAAAATGCTATTTATGAGTGAGATGAAATGTTAGAGTGGTTTTGATTTGCATTTCTCTGATTGTTAGTGATGATGAACATTTTTTCATGTGATTGTTGATTGGTTGTGCATCATCTTCTGAGAAGTGTCTCTTCAGGTCCTTTGCCCATTTATTGATTGGATTATTTATTTATTTATTTGGTGTTTAGCTTTTTGAGTTCTTTATATACTCTAGAGATTAGTGCTCTATTTGACTTGTGACAGGTAAAGATTTGCTCCCAAGATACAGGCTCTCTACTCACCTCACAGATTGTTTCTTTTGATGAGAAGAAACTTTTTAGTTTAAGTTCATCCCATTTATTGATTCTTGATTTTAATTTTTGCACCACAAGAGTCTTATTAAGAACGTTGGGGCCTAATCCCACATAATGGAGATTAGGGCCTACTTTTTCTTCTATTAGACGCAGGGTCTGTGGTTGTATTCCCAAGTCCTTGATCCATTTTGAGTTAGTTTTGTGCATGGTGAGAGACAGGGGTTTAAATTTCATTTTGTTGCATATGGATTTCCAGTTTTCCCAGCATCATTTGTTGAAGAGGCTATCTTTTCTCCAATGTATGTTCTTGGCACCCTTGCTAATATAAGATAATTGTAGTTTTGTGGGTTAGTTTCTGTGTCCTCTGTTCTGTACCATTGGTCTACCAGTCTGTTTTGGTGCCAATACCGTGCTGTTTTTGTTACTATTGCTCTGTAGGATAGTTTAAGTTCTGGTATAGTGATTCCACCTGCTTCACTCTTCCTGCTAAGGATTGCTTTAGCTATTCTGGGTCTCTTATTTTTCCAGATGAATTTCATGATTGCTTTTTCTATGTCTATGAGGAATGTCATTGGAATTTTGGTTGTAATTGCATTAAATCTGTATAGTGCTTTTGGAAGTATGATCATTTTGATAATATTAATTCTGCCTATCCAAGAGCAAGGTAGATCTTTTCATCTTCTAAGGTCTTCTTTGATTTCATTCTTTAGGTTTCATTATGCATACAAACAACAATAAGTTTGGTGAGGATGTGGGGGAAAAAAGTATACTTATACACTGCTGGTGGGACTGCAAATTGGTGCAGTATGGAAATTCTGCAGTATAGAAAGCAGTATGGAGATTACTTGGAAAATTGGGAATGGAACCACCATTTGACCCAGCTGTTCCTCTCCTCAGCCTATAACCATAGAAGTAAAAACAGCATACTACAGGGACACAGCCACATCAATGTTTATAGCAGCACAATTCACACTAGCTAAACTGTGGAACCAACCTAGATGCCCTTCAATAGATGAATGGATAAAAAAAAAATGTGGTATATATACACAATGGAATATTACTCAGCAATAAAAGAGAATAAAATCATGGCATTTGCAGATAAATGAATGGAGTTAGAGAACATAATGCTACGTGAAGTTAGCCAATCCCAAAACACCAAATGCTGAATGTTTTGATATAAGGAGGCTGATTCATAATGGGATAGGGAGTGGGAGCATGAGCGGAATATGCGAACTTTAGATAGGGCAGAGGGGTTGGAGGGGAAGGAAGGTGGCCTGGGATATTAATGATGGTGAAATGTGATGATCATTACTATTAAAGTACATGTATAAAGACACAAATTTGTGTTCATATACTATGTATACAACCAGAGATATGAAAAATTGTACTCTGTATATGTAATAAGAATTGTAATGCATTCTGATGTTATATATATATATAAAAAATTACATAAAAATGAAATAAAACACAGGAAAATGCTATTTATGCAATTACTAATGCGTGAAATGAGGCTTATAAATCAACTAATATTTCATACTGACTTCATGTTACAGTGATGTTTGAAAGTGAACTTGTGAAAAAGACATTGAAGGGTTTCATGTCACTAATGAAAAGGTGTCTCATTTCTCTTATGCTAAATGTTCATCAGTCAAAATAATGAGTTGGATAAATGCTGAACTTTATAATAATCTACTTCTTATATGTGCCTTGAATGATAGGGAAATTGCTGAAATGTTATGAAGTTCAGGTAAGTAGGAGGAGACTGGTGATAATGATGACCATCACATCATGAATACAAATGAAAAATACCCCCACGCTATACAGAGGAATATGTTGTCACTCAAGTACTGACCTTGGACAGTGTGCAGTGATAGTGTGCAAGAGATTACTCAATTCAGAAGATGCTGTTTGGATAGAAAACTGAGTTCAAGAGGTAGAAGACTAGAATAAGCCTTTTAAAAGACCATCTCTATCAAAGGCCTGGCTTATCATATGATCAGGGTGTACTTAGACCGTCATTAGAAGTCCAGAATGAGGCCAATGAGTACCACTATGCTAGCAATACCAGTGTTCTGCTTCTCTAATGAACCACATGTATAGCATAGGTAAAGTTTGAACGAAGTTTTAATAACATATTCATTAGAGATAGTTCCTTTGTACTAAATCGTAATATATCATTTTAGTTTTGACATGTATTAAAGACTTCTTCTATGGATATTATTGAGATACATATATTTGGAATAGAAGAAGGTATTATCAATTTTCTATATCTTCAAAAACACAGCATTGGACTAATTGGCACTGTGCTTATGACAGTTGATTTATAATTAGGGAAAGAGAATTGGAAAGGCTAAGAAGTTTTGTATGCCAACCATTCCACCTGCATTCTTACAAAAAATAATTGCTTAGCTGGTTGTTGAATACAATTAATTAAACTCCCTTTAGCAAAGTTGTATTTATATGGGCATTTTTTCTTGATATGAATAGTTTTAATTTAGGCATCAGAATGTGTAGAGCTCAACCTGGCAGATATTTTGAAATATCTTTTTCTTATAATGGTAATTCTGTGTTTTTAAAATAAAAAATTTAACATGTAAGACATCTCTTACAGCATTTGGTGTTTTGGAATTGGCTAACTTCACTTAGCATTATGTTCTTTAGATAAAAGTAAATAGTAGGAAAAAAAGGTATAGGGATAATTTCTATTATTTTGAAGAGATAATCGCTGGGGCTGGGGATGTGGCTCAAGCGGTAGCGCGCTTGCCTGGCATGAGTGCGGCCCGGGTTTGATCCTCAGCACCACGTACAAACAAAGATGTTGTGTCCACGGAGAACTAAATAAATATCAAAAAATTCTCTCTGTCTCTCTCTGTCTCTCCCACTTTCTCTTTAAAAAAAAAAGAGATAATTGCTATCAATTAATTATTTCATAGTTCTTCCCACAGTTTCTATATAGAATATGTGTTTGCTTAGACTGATATATAAGGTCATATTATAATTACATATCCTTTTTATCACAAGTATATAATTTTATTATTAAAATTGTTTGGAATCATATTTTATGATGTTGTACTATTTTATTATATGTTTGTAAAACTTGCTATAATTTTCTTAATAATTTTCTTTTTTGGGGACATTTATATTTTTTATAATTTTTTTCTATCATAAGTATTCTGAAATGAAACTTCCTTTTGTTTACCTGGACTTCATTTAAATTATTTCATTGTGATAAATTCCTAGAAGTGTCATTATCCTTCAAAAGTGTATGAACAGTTTTAAGTCTCTTGATAGTGCTTAATTGCTTCTTAGAAAGGTTATGCCAGTGAAACTTTATCACTAATAATCAACGAAGCTGTCTGTTTATAGACATTTTCTTTGTATTTATGCTAGTCAGCAGGAACAGAAACACATGTTCAGTTTGCCTTTTTATGAGGAAAATTTAATGAAAGTTGGCCATTTTCCCACCATCTTTTAGTAGAGTAAAATGCATTAGTGTGTGTTGTCTCAGCCAAGCTTCATTTTTTTTTTTTTTTTTCTTAATGGAAACCAGTGAAGTACTGCATCTGAGGTTTTGGAACATGTTTGATCACTTTTATGTCGTGACCTAATGTGGGTCATGATGGCTTACCATTGACTCTCTGCAATAAGGTACTTGTGCTCCAAACAAGCTGCCAGTCCAGTAAAGTTCATGTATTGCTTAGTTTTTCCTTTATGCCCAAGAGTGAAGGAGGTTGAGAGAACTGTTGAAACCATTATAGAATTCATCCATTCTAACAACAAACGTTTATTCTGTGTTTTACCAGTTCTAGTCACTATTCTAGATTTATAGGTGTAAATAAAGTTTAACAGCATTCTCAATTTTGCCCAAACCCAAACTACCAAAAGAATCTAAGTGTCATCCATGACCATAACAGATGCATCATATACCATTTTGAATATTACTTCTTAAAAACAGCCTTGTAGACAAGTGCACCTGAGCTCCATACCCACTGTTTGGACATTCTAGACAGCTGACTTCAATAATCACCTCTCATGTTCCTTCAAGATATGTGTCATGTCCTTCACATTCATTTCAAATGATGTAAAATAGATGTTATTTTCATTTTGAGAATTAGAGAGGAATCAAGTTTCAGAGAATGTAAACAATTTACAGAAGAACACAGCTTCCAGTTGACAAGATGGGGTTTGACAAGATGGACTCCTAGCACTCATGCCATTTCCCTCGTATCATAAATCTTTGCCTAATGGATGTGAAGAGTGATAAAATAGTTAAAGTTTGGAAGGGTGGTACTAATGATGCCAGTCAAAGCATGGGAGTTAAGAAAACACTGCTCACTTCACTGTGGAGAAGGTATGTAGCAACCCTTTCATGGAGGCAGTGTGGTCTTGACTTTCTCTTCACCTCTTAGTCTTAGTCATTATTGTACAAGGTGATTCAGGGAGTTGATGTCCAGTGTGCTTGAGTGAATTTAGTAGTGATTGTAGCTGTCATTTATGGAGTGCCTATTATGTGCCCGCTCTGTTTTAGGGGCTTACATCTGTTTACCCACTTAATCCTCACAGTGGCCTAATGAGGTCCTTTTACTGGTTTGAAGATGACAAAACTCTGCTAGTTTGTGGTGGAGTCAGGAAGAGTATGTAGTAGTGACTTGGAAGGGAAAGAACATTTATCTGGGAAGCAGGCTACACCTCTGACTGTAATTGGCTACATGTTCTTGGGAATAACATCTATCTTCTTCTTTTTTTCAATGTACAAAATATTAGCTTTGTATTAAATGACTTCTGATTCTTCATTTTTTTGTTTCTCTTATTTTTTTATTCTGCTGAACACTGAATATCTTTTCTATTAATATAAAAGGTGCACTCTATATGTGATTTTCAGAAGTTAGTTTGTACATTAAAAGTCTCAGGAATCATTTTTTGGTTGTATTGAATGTAGACTTTCTATTTTTCTTTTACAAATTATATTCTCATGAACAGCATACAAGGGTTTCCTTTTTCCATATACTAACAGTTTCTAATCTTTTGTCTTTGATAATAACACAGATGTGAGATAATATCTCATTGTGGTTTTGATTTGCATTTCTCTGATGACTAGTGATTTTGAACATTTTTTCATACATTTGCTGGGTAGCTATAAGTCTTCTGAGAATTGGCTATTTAGATCCTTTTCCCATTTCTTTAACTTGAGGTATTTGTTTTCTTATTATTGAATTGTTGGAGGGTTTTTTTTGTATGTATTTTTGCTATTAACCTCTATCATGTATGTATTTTCATGACCTTTTTGTCCCCCAACTCTTAGGTTATCTTTTTACTCTGTGAATTGTTTAAGTAGCTCTTTACTTTGGGTCTTTGTCTCTTTTGACCTTGCTGACCAGTTTTCCTTCATTTCTTCCTCTTCTTCCTCCTCTTTGTCTGCTTCTACTCATTGGGTAGTGCTAAGTATGTAGAATGTGAAGACCCAGAGGTGCATGCGTTTGCATTGCATGCTCTACTCTCTGGAACCAGAAAATCTAGCAGGAAGACAGGTAGTTAATAATAATAATAATAATAATAATAATAATAATAATAATAATAACAACAACAACAGATGTTAAATATTTTACATAGAGAGTATCTACTTTCAGAAAAAACAGAAAGCCTTGGTTTTCTATTAGACATTCTCTTTAAATGTTTTGTGATAATGGTAAGCCTTCTGTTCTTCAATATCTTACTATTCATATACTTTCCCCTTAAATTTGATGATTTCCAAGCGCTCTGTCTTTTGCTCATTTCTGTTTTTCTCCTAACCTTCCTATGCATTCTTATGACATTAACTCTTCTTTATACAGATTGCTTCCTAGGTTTACATTTCTAGAACTCTTTTCTTACCTCATTTTCAAACCATACTTCTGAGTGTCTCATGTAAATGACAACCTGGCTGTCTCATGTATTGCTAACTTTCTTAAATCCAATCCATCTGCAACTGCAAACATAGAAAATTATCTGAACAAACAAAATATCCATATTGAGTTTACTCTTAGTGAACAGCGATGTAATTTTTTATGTTATCTGATCTCTAGAAATGTCTGGGTCACTTTTAACTCTTAATTCAACTGATCTCTTATATGCTGGGTAATGAGTTAAGTATCTTATGGATAGGATCTACTTTAATCCTTTCACTATTAGTTAGGTATTTTTTTCTTAATTTATAGGTAAAAGAATTTATTTTACAAAAAGATCAAATTATGTATCCACATAGCACCAAAGAGGTTTGCCTTGGGATCAAACCTGAATGTGTGTCTGCAAAATTGAGGTTCATTCATACCTCTCTTTGAAGTTTGTTTTACATTTTCTCTGCATGAGATATTTCTTTTAAATATTTGTGATAGTACTAATTTAGTAGTAGAAATTCTTTTAATTTATACTTATTATATAAGGATTTTATTTTACCTTCAATTCTGAAAGATACGTTTGTGGATAGAGCAATTTGGTTGGCAATTGTTACCTATCAAAGCTTGGTATATATTATTCCAAGCCCTCCTGGTTTTTAAAATCTTGGATGAGGGATTAGTGATGATTCTTATTTGTTTGCTTCTAAATTTGGCCTGCTGTTTTTTTTTTCTTCCAGTTCCTAAAATTATATCCTTGTTCTGTATATTACACATTTTAATTATAGTGTGTCTTGGAATGTATATTTTTTTTATTTGTCTGTTTGGAGTCTAAATGGCTTCTGTATATGAATATCCATCTCATTCCCAAGGTGTCAGAAAATTGTCTGATATGTCATTAAAACGGTTATGCATACCTTTAGCTTACATCTCACTTCTTTTCCTTCATGCCAGTGAGCCTTAGATTTGGTCTCTTCATGTTGGCCCATGTTTCCTGAACATTCTCTTCATGGGCTCTTACCATCTTTATTGCTAAATTTTCAAGATTATGTACTTTGTCTTTGTAGCCTGCAAATGTGTCTTCTGCATGGTCTAATAAGTTGTTCATACTTTGAATTGAAATTTTAACTTAATTTATTGATTGTTATCTTCTAAATATCTGTTTGGTTCTTTTTATGAATTTCTCTGTCTTTATTGAGATGATTGAGCTTTTACTTCCTATACTTTCTTAGTTTGTTTCTTATAGCTTCTTTTAGCTCCTTGATGATTTTAACTATTAACTTTTTGAATTCTTTGGCATTTTGTCCACTTTAATTTCTGAGGATTCAGTGACTTTTAGATGCATTTAATTTCCCTGCTTTCTCATGTTTCCTCTGTTTCTGTGTTGAGATTTGCCAGTCTGCTGCATTGTATCTTCCTCCCACTATTGACTAGAAGACTTTTGAGTAGAATGCTTTCACTTGTCTATGTGTTCCAATATCTGTCAGAGGGTCTGGGTTCTCTGTGTTTTGATCAGTCATTTACTACCTTTTAAGGGGAGCTGATTATCACTTGTAAACATTTAAGAGCAAACCATATACTAATAAATTCTAACACCTGTTAAAACTTTTTCTACCACTCTGGTGCATCCAATGTGGAATAAGGAAGGGGTGATAGATTGGTATTTAAAAAGTGGAATTTTTATTGTATTCTACATGGAGCATGCAAATCAAAGAGAAAGACGAGGCTTGTGAAAACAGAAAGAAAATATAAGGAAGAGAGTCAAGATGAAAAAATTGAGAGTTGTTGAAAAAAAGTGTGTGAGGTAATAGAGAATAGAAGGAAGAAAAGATATAATGTGTAAATCTGATTGATACAGTATCTTAAAGAAGATACCAATGAACTCCCCATTAAAAATAAAAAAAAAACAAAAATTATCCTAGCTACTGTAAATAAAAAAAAACAAAGTAGAACATAAAGAGCTAAGCAGCACACAAAATAATAGGAAAAATGAATAAATCTCAAGGAAAGCATAAATTAAAAAACATAGAAATCTAAACAAACCAGCAAAAAAATATAGAAACCTAAATAAACCAGCAAAAGAAAAACCAAATTAAAAAACAGAATGCACTTATACATACCTGCAAGAAATAAAAATCACATCAAGTCATGTTCACACACATTAAAAACAACCCCAGAAAAAACAAAAATAATTCAGGGTCATAAGAGGGCAGGGTTAGAGGCAAAAAAAAAAAAAAAAAAAAAAAAAAAAAAAGGAGAATCAATGAATAAGAAGGGAGAGTGTGAGAGTATAAAATAATGTTGAAGAGAGAAAGAAGCAAACACAATGGATCGGTCCAATCAGTACAAAACTTTACTACATTAAAAAAAAAAAAAAAAAGCCAGGCATAACACACCTATTTGGAACTTCAGATTTTTGAGGGCTTAGGTGTTCTGCACAGAAGGAGGAATGTTTCAGGTACCTGGATTGAGCCTGTCTCAGCACTAAAAGCAGAAGGGGATGGTGTTGTGACTCAGTGACTGTGCCCCCATGTTCAATTCCCATCTCCACAGCAACCAAAATGAAACAAAACACAATTATTTTGAAGCAGCTACAGAGGAAAATATAAATTTTAAAAAAGGGTGGAGTTGGGAATGAGGGTATAAAGGAGAGATACTGGCAAGAATAGAAGGGGAGAAAAGAAGGAAAAGACTACAATCAAAATACAGAATGGTAGCATGGATAGTTCCGGTTGAGACATTATAATATATTTGATAAAAACAATGCAGAAGAGTACACTGGAGAATACAATTTCCAATCAAGTGGGGGAGATCCATCAAATCAATACATAAAATTTTATCAGTAGAATAACAAAGGCTGACATTAAAGTGTCAAAAATTATTCTTTCTGATGTTTCTGAGATGCAGGGAGCTATTAGAGTTCTTATTTTGGATTACATCTAAAATTGGGAGGCAGAATTGACATTTTAGGCTCCACAGTGTAACCTCATAGTGCCTCTGAATTTGGTAGCAAATTTCACAGGTCCAGTCCACTGTATATTTATTATGAGACATTTCTAGATCAGACTTTTGCTTCAAAGGTGTCTCTACACTCAAATTCTTGCACTTCTCCAAGATGGCTTCCACCTGTCTGCCTCTGGTATGTGCTATGGGGCTACAGAATTTTTACTGAAAGCTTTTAGTATGGTTTGATGGGATCTCCTGAGTGTCTTTTCCTTGTTACATGTTCTTTCCCAGGCTGGAAAAGCAACTTGTTGTTCCCAGTGAAATAGCTTGTCCCAGGGCTAATTGTAAATAACTTCCCTTTTCCTACTTGTGGGTGTTCTGCTGCATGTGAGAGACCCACCTGGTTGACTTTCCTCAATTGTGGATGATGCCCGGCACTTCTGGAAATAGGGCTTGGGTTGGGCTTGTTGGGAAAAAACCTAGTAAATCCCATCAGGTTCTGGGAATGTGCTTAGTAGCTCCCAGTGCAAACAGCCTGCTGATATGATCCTGTTAGCCCCAGGTCACAATTCCTTACCACTGGGCCTTGCCTTGCTCTCCTGCTTTGGGCATTAGAGTGGGCCTGAAAGACTCCAGTGCTTAATCTCCAGCCATGGTGGCTGGTGCCTTGCCATGGGACGGACTGTTATATAAACTCTGCTTCTGTGGTAGATGTCCCAGGGTAGGCCGGCCATGAAAATCCCAAATTATGAATAGCTGTGACTACAATGACTTAATAACAGTTCTCACTGCCTCTGTCTCTTTCCCAAGTAGCAAATATGGGTCTGAGAGTCCCAGGAGAATTTCTCCCGCTCAAATTCTGGACCTTTCAAACTGGTAAATTATGACTGCTAAAGCATCCATTTCTGCGATCCTGTCATCAGCTTTTTTGTCTCTTATAATCCAGAGTTGCCAGTGGGGCTGTGCCACAGACAGCCCTGTGCAGACTGGTTTTAGGCTAGGCCCCTGAGATTCCAGTGAAAGAGAAAGCGGGGAGGGATGGGGGAAAAAAGAGAAAAAAAGGTGGAAATTATTGGATCTTGTGAATGTTGAAAATAGGATATTAATAATATTAATAGGCCAAAACATGGAGATCCCAGCTCTTTCAAGTACACAGAGGTGCCCCTCTTAGAGGGTTCCTTGTCCTACTCTTATGTCTTCTGTGGGAAGTCCAGGTCTGGCCCTGAGTCACACTGGTTGTTGCACTGTATTTAAGTTTCTTTTGCTTACCCAGTTTATCTAATGGTAATATCAGAAGTTCTTGAGATCTTTATGATTCCTCTTTTTTCGCCCTTATGTATGAGCTTTGTGTAACCAGTGCTGTAGAATACTGTTTGTTAGATCAGGCAAGGTGGGCATCCACCAAAGGAGGCAGATTTAAAAAGGCCAGCAAATGGGGCTGTATTTGAGATATCACTCCCGACCCACAGAGCGGACAGGAGAAGGGTCTGAGGAGAAACCCGTAGGAATTCGACCTTGTGAGAGCTCCACCGGACTTGGATTTTATGGGGCTTAGGCAGGAAGGGAATGGCTTGAGACAGGAAAAGGTGTTTTTAGAGTCCCCTGACTGTTGAAGTTGTTGGGGGGGGGGGTTGCGGGCTGGCTGAACTCCTGGATTAGCCAGGGGGTCCTGATGATTGATAGGCAGTAGTCAGGAGGTCCTGCTGATTGATAGGCCTTTCTGTCAGTGCCTGATTGATGTTTCTTTCCTGCACTGACTGCTTTGTCCTAGAGTCACTGCCACCAACCTGACACTATTGTCCCCACCCCCCAAACTTTTTATTTTTCTGAAAACAAATAATCACCAAACACTGCTGTTCCTGTGCTTCTCTGAGTTGGTATCATCTCCTCTCCCAGCAGTCTGACACCTGTTGATCTGATTCAAGCAGGGAGCAGGCAGTACGCAGGGATTGGTACTCATCTGCCTGTTTCCTCTTTTTTTTTCACTCCTCTTGTTGGCTTCACCCTGGCCAGGGTTCAGGATGGAGAATTCTTTCTGATTTTATGCCTAGTAACCAAATTCCAAGTCCTTCCAACTTTCAAGTCTTTTTTCTTTGACACCCACTTTCTTGGTCAGCTATTCTTTCACTATTTTGATTGTGGTCTTTTCTTAGACTACTTTGATTGAGGGTGGCTGCCTAGATCTGCTCTGCCATCTTTCTTTGACCCTGACATGTTTTTTTTTTAACCTTCATTTTATTTATTTATTTTTATGTGGTGCTGAGGATCAAACACAAGTGCTAGGTGAGCACTCTACTGCTCAGCCCCAGCCCCAGCCCCATTTTTCTTAAATGATAGGTAACAGACAGATGTGAGCTTTAAGAACTGAGGTTAAGAGGTTCATTCTATAAACTGGACCTACATGCTTTCCTCACATGCTTTCTTTTAAAAAGCACTTTACTGGATTGGGGATGTAGCTCAGTGGTAAAATACTTGCCTCACCGGCATTTTGGGGGCCCTGGGTTTTATCCCCAGCACCCCCCCCCCACAACCCCCCACCAAATGCAGTTTGCCTTCAGCCTTACCCTGGCATTAGTCAACAGGATATGTTACATTCCTTAGTAAGCAACCTGTTACCTGCAAAACAGACACAGGCCCAAAAGGCTCTTTCTTGCTTAAAAGAACACAAGGTACCCTGAGGGACTGAGACTTTTGTGACCTTTACATAGATTGCAGTACTCAAGGAGACAGGATAATTAGAAGCAAAACCCCATAACCATAAAATCTTTTAATAACAGGTTCCAATTAGGACCAGTCAGGATAGGCCAAGGTGACTCAGGATTGCCTTGGATCTTTGGCATATCATTTCAATAGAAAATTCTTTCCTCCTTTGGTTAAGACTGTATGGTGGGAACTTGAATGTTTGATGCAATCCTACTGTCTATCAGAATTCAAGAGGTGGACCTTGGCAGGACTCTGGAAACTTCCCTGGGATCTGTGATAAAACTAAAGGGCAGGAGAGGTGTGCTATCCTCATCCTTTCAGAGGGGACCACTTCCTCTCCCTCTTTCCTTTTTCTAGTCTCTTCTAATAAGCTTGCCTGCTGCCATGCACAACTCCTCTGAAATCCATCCATCATTTCACGAGAACCCGTGACTGGACCTCCGCAGTTGCTGTAGCTCCACAGATGGCCTTGCTCTGTAACAGAAAGAACTTGGCTTCTCATATACCAGTGGAAAAGCTATCCTTTTCATTAATCTTTCTGTGTAAAAGATGATAACTGAAAGAACAAGTAATTTTTTGGGTGAGAATGGACTGTGGGAGATGTAAGCATGACTGAGCAGATACAGACTAAGAATGAGGACAAGAAAATTAAACTTTTGTGGGCACGCCAGAGATGATGTGAGGAGATCAGTGAAATGGCATGAAGGAGGGTCACATGTTTGATATCCTAGAAGTAGGTCTGGGTGTATGAGGAGCTAGAAACTGAGAAGGAGAAGCATAGACAGCCACTACAGATATCTCCAAAACACCTTTTCCAGAACAATTTTGAACTTTGTATAACAGCATCTGTCTTTGGAACGAAGTTCTTTCTTATGTCTGTTAGGGTGCTGAGTTGGGTACCCACCAATATACAGTGTGCGCTAAGGTCCATACATGTAATATGCATATTTAAAATTCACGTCCACTGCAGTGATAAGTCACTGAGTAGTGGAGATGGGAAGACAGACTTCAGTTGATGCCTAACCCCGTTTGAAGCAACTTGGACAGAATAGAATAATGGCTCCAGATGAATAAAAATCCAGAGTTTTGGGGTATCTTTGGAAACTTCTCATATGATGATACTCTTAGACAAAAGTGCTATGTATAGGCTTCAAAAAGCACTCACACACAAGCACAGCAATTTAACTTGGAGCTAAGTATTCTCAGTTTCAATTTGAATCCGGTGAATAGTGCTGCTCAGGTACACGCTAGGTGAGCTTTTGATGGTCACTTGAAGCAAAGTAGTGCTCCCCGATGCAGCTTAATACCATGAAGTGTTTTTTTATTATGATTGCATCGCCCTTGTAGTAAAATAACCACATAATTGTATATTTTAAAGTAGCTCAGTAGATAAAAATTCCAAATTTTAGAAGATACATTTGAGTAATTTAGGTTTATGAACTTAAATTATTTATGAATATTGGAATATGACATGTAATGATTCTCATTACTGAGATCCCTGAGGGAACTGAAAACTTTTCTGTGGGGAAAGAACATTGTATTAGTGGTCCAGAATCCTTTGCTGTGGTCTTAACTTTCTTGTTACCAGTTGCAGGGTTTGGTCGTCTATATCTAGGTATTTGTCACCTCCTCTTAGTCATTAAGTCTCTGTGTTAGTCTGTTTTCTGCCATATCAGAATACCAGACAGGGTTATTTATTTATGATGAAAAGAAATTTATTGCTTACAGTTGTAAAGTCTGGGCAGTCCAAAATCAAGGTGCTGGCATGAGGTGTGGGCTTCCTTGGGTAATGATCTGTGGTGGAGGAGAGAGGATAGAGTCTGCGGTTATCTTTCTATTTGGATCCCATTTCCACCATAAGGAACCCACTCTTGTTATATTAGAATTATCCCATTCACAAGGCAGAACTCTTACGACCTATTCATCTATTAAAGGTCCCATGTTAATACTGTCACAACGGCAATTAAATTTCAACAGGAGTTTTTTTGGGGGATTTTTCTAAACATAGCAGCTTCTGCCATCATAATTTCTTAACTGATCTTCCTGCTGTGTAGAGGGGACAGTGGGGAAGGGTACATGTCTTTAGGAAAGTGGGGAACTGGTGGGAGACACAAAGGGCACACTTTAATCTCCAGAGAGTGAAAGCTGACTTGGGCTATGCATGTGTGCTCTTTCCAGAATCTGTGAGGAGTTTCTATGATGGTTTGTTCAGCTCTCAGGAGGGCTGCCCATGCACACGTCTGCCTGGTGAGGAAGATCAGTACTGTCAGCAGAAGCCATCAGCATCAAGTGTGGGGCTCCAGGCCGGCTGCGTCAGAGTTTGTTGCCCACGGAGCTCCAGGCAGTGTCACAGAGTTGCTGGGCAAGTCCTACCCTCAGGATGACCATACCAACCTCACCCAGAAGGTCCTGTCCAGGGTTGGCAGGAACCTGCACAACCAGCAGCACCACCCTCTGTGGCTTATCAAGGAGAGAGTGAAGGAGCACTTCTACAAGCAATATGTGGGCCGCTCTGGGACACCACTATTCTCGGTCTATGACGACCTTTGTCCAGTGGTCACCACCTGGCAGAACTTTGATAGCCTGCTCATCCCAGCTCACCACCCCAGCAGGAAGAAGGGGGACAATTACTACCTGAATCGAACTCACATGCTGAGAGCACACACTTCTGCACACCAGTGGGACTTGGTGCATGCAGGACTGGATGCCTTCCTGGTGGTGGGTGACGTCTACCGGCGTGACCAGATTGACTCCCAGCACTACCCAGTTTTCCATCAGTTGGAGGGTGTTCGGCTCTTCTCCCAGCATGAGGTGAGTCTTGAGATGTTTCTCATCTCTGAAGGACATCATTTGCATTTTGTGCTAATGTCAACAAAGGTTATCTCAGTAAAGTTGGTAGAATCATTCTTTTTTTTTTTCCACTTTTTTTTTTATTGGTTATTCAAAACATTACAAAGATTGCAGGTAGAATCATTCTTGATTTTTATTTTGCTATAGTGAAGCATCCATTTTTTTATACCTTTATTTCTTTTATTGATTTTTATGTGATACTGAGGATTGAACTCAGTGATTCACATATGCTAGGCAAGCGCTCTACCACTGAGCTACAACCCTAGCCTGAAGCATCCATTTTTCATGATGTCTTTTGTACATGGTTTCTCACCCTCCATTGTACATGGCAGATTGGTTATTAATATAACTTCAGAAATCAGATATTGTTTTCTCTTGTCTGACCTTATCCTTTCTCTCAATACTCACCTGCCTTTCTCCAAGTTACTGCTTGTGAACGGATAGTCTGTGGCTCAAATTCACTCTTAATCCAGATTGACTAAAGATACAACACTGAAACCTGTGGTCAGGTTATTTCAGTTCTCAGTTAGTAGAAGTTAATTATGTTTTCATGCTGTTAGAGATAATGAACTTCTTATATACCTTAGGGGATTGGAGATGTATTGGCTTCAACTCTAAACTGTGTTCTCATTCCTAAGCTCTTTCCTTACTCTCATTCAAATGATGATTTGGAATGTCTTAATTGTTGTTGTTTTTGAAGTGTGTGTTTGACATAAAACTTTTTTAGTCAAGAAGTCAAATACTCTGGCCATTCTCAGAAACACTCAACTCCTTGCTTCTGTTATATTGTTAGTGTAATATATTAGATGCATTTTTGCAGATTACAAAAATTCCTAAATAGCTCGAGTCCATTTCCTAAAGAAGTCCATCATTTATCCTTAATTCGTATGTTAATTCGTATGGCTCCATTTTCATTGTGAGAAAGAAGTAGAATTAAAGTAGGCTCAGGAAGTATTTCATTTACTCTTCTGGCAATCTCCTTCCAAATATTGCTCATTGGAACAGGAGGAATTATTATGGTCACAAAACTCCCTTCTGCAAACACAAGCTAAATTGACTGTAAATATGAAAATAAATAGTATAGGAACCTTAGGCTAATAAATAACCATTGTTGTATTGTAGTAACTAAGTCATTAGCTGGGGAGGACTGGATGAGACTGTCTCTTCATTCTCTTTTCTTTCTCTTGATTCCGAAGGTGAATCCTGTGAATCTATGATAATACAACAACGGGTTAGCCTTCCACAAAAGGCCATCAGAGCCGTCTCTGGGGAGCTTAGAGTGGTCTTACTTTTTGGAATAGTTGACTGTTTTCTAAATTAGGAATAATAACTATTAAAAAGAATGTGGATGTATTAGGAAACTAAAAGAAATGAACAAAGACAGGTCAGAGTCTGGGAAATATGACCAAGTGATAGAATGTCACTTACAATTAATCTGCAAGAGGGGCTGTGATGCCGGTAATGTGATGTACAGGTCACAGCATTGGACAGGTATGCAGTGCAGCTTACCTCATTAGAGAAATAAAACAGGAAAGTGCACACTGATGTTTATAAGCCTGCCTGCCGTGGCAGAGGCAATGACGGCTATGAAGTCTATGAGATGCACACTAGTATTTTAATGGAGGGAAAATCCAGGCTACCACAGAAGATGGAAAAATAGGAGGAGGGTGGTGAAATAGCCCTTTCCTTGGTTCATGTTTGTTTGGGTTCAGTCCAATTTAGCAGGGAACATGCATGGCTAATCTAGTCAGATAAAGTTACTGTGTGTTCTGATTTATAGTTTAAAAATTACTGCACACAGGAGCATGTGAGTCTGATTTCCTTATAATTTGATAAGGTGCTTTCAGTTCATTGTTTCATTTACTGCTCTTAATAAAAATTGTGTGAGGTAGATTATTTCCACTTCAATATAAGGAATCTGAGGTCTCAAAAGGTTTAATGTCTTGCACAAGGGTGTGCAGCCAGTCAGCAGCAGAGCGAAATCTGGAACATGAGTCTTCTGAATTCATTGCCTAATTTACTGTATTTTCTTGATTTCCATGGAACTGCTTTGTAAGGGGCACCTGCTTAAGACCCAAGGGGAGCTTTTCTTTCATCAGTGGGAGTGGGGAGGAGAGAGACGTAGTGGTTTCAGAATTTCTGTTCTCAAAGTATTGGTTCTAAGTCTGATCTAATCTTAACCCTCAAGAAAATCTTTTTTTATTTTCCTGTGGATAGGAATTTTATATATGTACATACATATACAGGTACATATACAGAATTTTATATACATACATGCACACATATATAGATGCACACACATATACATACATATACATGTACATACATACTGGGGATTGAACTTGCCAGTGCTCTGCGATTGAACTGCATCCCCATCCCTTGTACTTTTTATTCTGAGGCAGAGTCTCATTAAGTTGCCCAGGCTGGCCTCGGACTTGCAGTCCTCCTCCCTCATCCTCCTATAAATGTCTGCCACCATACCTGTCTATTTCTTATTATAAAGCTTTCCTGTAATTAAATAATCTTTGTAATCATTTAAATATAATATGTAATTCAGCAAGAAGAAAATTGTAGAATTACAGGGCCAAAGAAACAATGATGCACATAGAAAGGAAATGAACTATGACAAAACATTGTTTTATCTCAACATGGGGGAAAAACCCTTTTGTGTTTTGAAAAAAAGATAAAATGAAAACTACAAATGACGCTAACAAATTGGAAGGGGCAATGAATAAGTAAAGTCTGCTAAAGTTTTCACATTAAGGGAAAGGATACTGAGTGAACTCCATGCCTTCCATACTGATACAGTGAAAAAATAATAGTTTAGAAAGCTTTGTCAGTTTAAAAGAAGTCAGCATAAAGGAAATAAAAGGAAGATGGTAAATATAGGCATAAATTCAAATATATCAGTATTTACAAATTAAAATGGGTTAAACTTAGCAATTAAAGAAACTCATTACTAGATTAAATATTTAGAGAAATCTGAAACAAAGGACCCCTAATGTTGAAAATAAAGGATGGGAAAGTGATATATGCAGCAAATGCTTACCAAAAGAAGATGGGTACAGCAGTACTGTTCTTAGGTAATGTAGAATTTATAGAAATAATGATAAATAGGGTATAATATATCAACCAACAACCCTAATAAATTATGAACTTTTATGTATGCAATATTTTAACCTTAATACATAAAGCGAGACTGAAGAATTAAAAGTTGAATTTGCCAAGTTCTTGATTATGATAGAAAATTTTACTTTTGTTAAAAAAAAAAAAAAGCAAAACAGCAACAACAAAAAACCCACCACCACTGTGGATTAAGCAGAAAAAATGAGTAATGATAAAGGATATCTGAAAACCATGATTAAAAAGCTCGATTCGTTTTATTTTTAAAATATGAAACTGTATCTATGTGAGTGCATATTAATTCTGTTGTTTTTATAAATGTTTTGTGTCTATATATGGATGTCCATTTATATTCTGTACCCAGGAGTCAAATCTATATAATTTTTCGGAATATTTAAAATAAATTGCCCATTATTAGTTGATAGGTGAAGTCTAAACAAATGTGAAAGAATCTATAACATGGATCTATGCTTGCCTGACTATATTGTAGTTTGTAGTTAGAAAGCAATTTTAAAGAATGATGAAAATTTTCATGGCCTCAGAAATGTAAGAAATTCAACTCTAGATTCATGAGTAGAGAAATATTATATTAAATTGCGTATTACTTACCACTCACCAACAATGAAAATACTCATTTCATATTGCTCATATGTTGGGAGAGATTGTCACTTTACGATGGAGAATATTGCTAGACTCTACTTACACCATACAGTCATAGCATTAAAAAGGCAAAACTAATGAGATATTGATAACAGGGTATTTTTGGCATATTTAGCTTTAAATGTGTTTACTTAAAAACATTGGAACCTCTGAAAATCAATGAATTCAATGTTTACTTTAAGATGCTACAAGGAATTTTTTTTTTTTTTAATCCTAGGAGACAGGTTGGTATGCCTGTTAATAATATCCCTAGTGTTTCCAAGTGATACATCAGCTGAAACAGTGAAACGAAAAAGTGCAGATAACATCTACAACACAACTAGGTGAAAGGATCTTCACAAAAGGATGGGAAGTTAAAACTTACAGCTAGAAGTTCTGTACTGTTAGTAATTGAGGTCATAGAGCGACACAGTGGTACCTGAGAGAAGGACATCTTCCTAAGGGATATTTTCAAATAATAAGCATTGGGCACCAAATTTACTAGTGACATTTTGACAAAACGTGTTAATTTTGTGTTCATTAATGAGTACTAATATCTCAAAAATGGGGTCAGTCTCACTTCTGTGTCTCTGATGGAACAATATGATACCAACAGCAAAGACTTGCCTGAAAAGTTGGAGTTGTTGAAGTTATAGATTCAGCTCCCACATTTATAGGACATATAGAGGACAGATAAACAGCTGAAATCACATAGAGATGTAAAGATCTAAATCTAGACTATGGAAAATTTATATCAGTGTTGCTCAAAATGAGATATGCAGAATATAATACGAACGAAAAGTAAATAGTTGTATATCTTACTCTAATTAGGTTCCTAGTCTTGGGGGTGTACAGGATGTTGAGCTTGTATAAATATATCAAAATACATTCTACTGTCATGTTTAACTAAAAAGAACAAAAATCTTAAGAAAATCTATAAAAAAATTTTAAAAAGAAAGTAAATAGTAGAAATGTTTAAGCACTGCAGAGTGTTTACAAATGTGCAAGTTGTCCTCCTCCAGCATGTTCGTGCACTTTTGTGTTAGCATGTAGATGGTTTCAGATGTTCTTAAATGTTCTTTGTGAGTTGCATGAGTGTAGTTTGTGTACCTGTTGTGTGTAGTAGGCCCACATCTCAGTTCATGACCAATTGGAAAAATAAAAATGTCCCTTTGTCAGTTCGAGAAGCTTTGTTCTGCATTAGTGACCCAATATCTTTAAGTAAATTCACAAAAACAAGAAGAAATGGCACCTAGAAATTAAAAGAAAGATCAGGTAATCACAATGTGTAGATCTTATTAACATAAAATATTTTTAATCAGAACACAACAGTTACTAATATGGCATTATGTAAAAATGTGGATGTGTAACCGATGTGATTCTGCAATCTGTATTTGGGGTAAAAATGGGAGTTCATAACCCACTTGAATCTAATGTAAGAAATATGATATGTCAAGAGCTTTGTAATGTTTTGAACAACCAATAAAAAAAATAAAAGAAAAAAAAAGAAAAAGAAAACATTTGAGGCCATTAGGAATTCAAACACGAACTGAATGTTTTAAAATAACTATGCTTTTTTTGTTTTGGTACTGGGGATTAAACTCAGGAGCACTGGACCGCTGAGCCCCATCTCCAGCCCTTTTTTGTATTTTATTTAGAGACAAGGTCTCACTGAGTTGCTTAGAACCTTGCTTCTACTGAAGCTGGTTTTGAACTTGAAACCCTCCTGCCTCAGCCTCTGGAGACGCTGGGATTACAGGCATGTGCATTGTACCTGGCTAAGGAGTTTTTTTCTTTTTCTTTCTTTTTTTTTTTTCCCACTTTTTTCAGCTGTGATGATAATATTACATTTCTATAAAGTTTTATCTTTTAGGGAAGTGTATTGAAATTTCTGTGGGCAAAGTGCTGCTATGTCTCTTTTTTCTCACAATATTTTGGGATGGGGGATTTGGCATTTGAGGATGGATGAAATGTTGTGAATTATAAATCAGCTGGGAGTTTTACACATAAGGATTCATTATACTTTTTATGTTTGCATGTGTTTGAAATTTTCCTAATATAAGTTTAGGAACAAAACAAGATTGAAGAAGGAAAGCACTTGGGCCTGTCTGACAAAAAACCTGACTTGAGCATGTACCATCCCTGCTTTCATAGGGCAGACAAATATCAGGAATTCCTAAAAACGTAGGACATATGAAGAGAAGAGCACCAATTGCACACAGCAGAAAACTAAAAACAATTATATCTAGAATTAGTAGCATCTTCTCCATCAGTTTCAGATAATTTTACACTAGTTTTTACCAAAATTGTGAAAGATTTGTATAGTCTGTATCATAAAATAGAAATGGACATCTATTTAAATTCATTTTATGAGGTTAGATGCATTAATGTCCAAAGCAGTTTAAGAAGGTGTTAGAGGGTTGATCTTATCAATTATCAGTCCTTCTCTTTTTTAATGAACATGTAAATAATTAGATGAAATATCTGCAAATTGTGCCCTACTCATTATTATGCATATATTACATTCTGCCATATTAATTATACAAGAGAAAAAGCATTTTATTATTTCAGTAGATATAGAAAAAATAATTTTTTGACACTTAATTATCCTATGGCATTAAAAAAGCATTGCATGACATTAATGCCTCAGAATAAAAACTTTTGCCAACTAGAAATAGAAAGGAACTTGTTGAACTTTCTAAATGATATCTGTCAAACACTGACAGCAAACATCCTAATAGTGAATCATTATAAACATTTCTATCAAAATTAACTACCAGTTAGAATCACCTGCTGTCATTGCTCCTTTTCGTCATTGTGTGGGAAATTTTAGTTTGTGTGGTATAATAGAGAAATTCAATTTTATAAGCATTGAAAAACATCAGTGAAGACTGCATTATTTGCATAAGTTTTGATGGTTTACCCAGAAAATTAATAGAATATCCAGATCAATCATCATAATTAAATGATAGTTCAGAATTATTAGATGTAAGAATATGGAAAAAAATTAGTGTTTCTTTTCTGTTGGTAATAACCAATTAGAAAATAGAATAGAATAAAGATTTCATTTATAGTTGTTACTAAAATTTTGAAGTGCCCAGTGTGAATTATATAAGATGCTGAAGGTACGTATGGATAAAATTATCAAATATTACTGGAGATGTAACTTAAAGGCGGAGTGCTTATTCTACCACTAACGAGGCCCTTGGTTTGATTCTTAGTACTACAAAATAAATAAATTAAAAATCAATAAATGTTATTAAAATGCAGAGAAGAAAGAGGTACATACCAGGCTTTTAGATTAATGGGTATAATATAATAAAGGAAATAATATAATAAAGATTGTAATTTTGTAAAATTAATCTGTTCATTTTGTGTAAGACTGATCAAATTGCTTAGTGGATAATTTAGAAAAATTGAAGGATCAATTTTAAAACTCAAAGGCAGAGCACAAGTATAAGGAGACATGCCTTATTCAGGTATTAGGATTTATAGTTTTGTAGTTATTAAGATACTTTAGCAGTGGCAAAAGGTTAATCAGATAGAGTATATTGAAACACTTCTTAGAGTTGGGAACTTATTATAAAATAGAAGTGATGTTAAGTAAGTGGGGGATGATGGGTTCTGTATCATTTGTTCTCAATCATCTAGGGAAAATTCATTGTCTACCTCATACCAAATGCAAAATTTATTTTTGAATAAATTAGTTCATTTCTTGAAAGGAAGACCCTAAAATTCTGGGAGATAACATAGGAAATTTTCATTATCACCTTGATAGAATATAATATCTGAAATGTGAGAATGTATAAGTACAAAAATCCTTGAGGGGAAAAGTGTTAAAGTTGACTGCATTAATGTAAACTTGCCTAATGACAGACTCCATAAATGAAGTTGAGACAAGCTGAAGTAAATACATAAATAAAAATATGGACAAGCTACATGTTGAATGAAAATTTGCTTTTTGTATAATTGACAGAAGACCTGTGTTGAATATTCAAAAATTCCCGGTCTTTAAAATAGAATCCAGTAGCTAAATGTCTGAAAATACTAAGGATGAGTGAATATATGGAACCATGGAATGCCCTGGGATGTACAAAAACCCCCACCTCAGGTGGCCAAGAAATATGTGGAAAAAATGTTCAACATTTCTAGCAGTCAGGGAAATGCAAATCAAATGTACACTAAGGTTTCACCTCACTTCAGTTAGAATGGCAATTATCAAGAGCATGAAGAATAATAAATACTTGTGAGGATATGGGGAGAAAAGTACACTCATAGATTGTTGGTGGGATTGCAAAATTCTTCAAAAAATTAGGAATGGAGCTACCATGTGATTCAACTTCGCACTCCTAGTTATTTATGTAGAAGAACTAAAATCGGCCTATTACAGGGATAACAGCCACTCCAATGTTTATGGCAGCATGATTCACAATAGCCTAATCAACCCAGATGCCTGTCGGTAGGTAAATAGATCAAGAAAACGTGTTATATATATCCACATTGGAATATTTATTATTTCATTTTATGGCAGAAGACCATAAAAAAGAATGAAATAATGGCATCTGCTGGTAAATGGAAGTGGAGAAAATTATGCCGAGTGAAACAAGCCAGACCAGAAAAATCAGGGTTGAATGATTTCTCTCATATGTAGAAGCTAAAGTAAAATAAAGGAAAGAAGGTGGTTTTGGAGGGGATCAGGTATCATGAAGATGCAGGGAAGATTGGTGGGCTAGACGAAAGATAGGAAGGATGGGAAATGTGAAGAAATATGGAATGAATTTAACAAAACCATGTTATACTCATATCAAGGTTTTCACCTTTATTTGTAGAAGAAATGAAGTTTGGTAGAGTGGGGGAAGGAAGAGGGGAGGAAAAGTGAGGGAGGGAAGGGGATTGAAGTCAAATTCCTTTGCATGTATGATTTTTTCCAGAATGAACTCAAATACTATGTATATGTTGTGATTAAAAAAATAAGCACATAAGGTGGTCGATATGTTAATTAGCTTGATTTAATCATTTGATCATTATATATGTGTATATGTAATTAAAACATCACATTGAAATATATATACATTATGTGTCAATTAAAATGAAATATATACAAATATATACATTATGTGTCAATTAAAATGAAATCTTTTTCAAAAGTAAATAAAAAGAAGAAAACTACACCTGAAATCCTGTTCTCATGTTTAGACTTTGGAGACATTCTTGAGTGTGTCTCATCTATCAGGAAATAAATGAGAATGTTTCTTAACACTGTTAATGTTAGCCTCAAACTGGAACAACTTCATATGGTGGTATGTAGTGTTACATATCTGTGGAAGTAAATCACAACTACATGGTTCAACATGAGTGAATATAAAAAGCAGCGTTGAGCAATGAAAGAAAGCTACAGATGCTTGACATTGTATAATTACATTTGTATAGAGATGAAAATGTGGGCCAAAATGGCTCATGTAGTAGGATTGCATGTATATGTGGAACAGTTGTGAAAGGAAAGCAAGGGAACAGTGAGTAACAAATTTAGTTGTTACCCTGTGAAGAGTGACCTAGTGTGATCTGGTATGTGCATGAAAGGACTTTCTAGTTTTCAGTACTGTTCCTGCTGGAAAGGGATGCGGGTGTTAACCACCCATGTAGGTGTTTTTATTTTTCTTTAAACATCACATTCGTTTTCATTTTGTTTTGTTTAATGAAGGAAAAGTGGTCAAACATTGTAAGTGACCTGTTGATAGAAGAAGGTAATACATGATTGGCAGGTAAATAAGGATCAGCTGATCAGTAAACAAGGCAGTGCAAATTAAAACAACCAAATGTTATTTCAAACCTATCAGAGTAGCAAATTTAATAATCTGGAAAACTGAAATGTCTAGAGGACCCCCAAATTTTATACCCTTCTGTTGGGAATATCCATTATTACCACGACTTTGCAGTGTAATTTGGCAGTTTCTAATGAAAACAAAATTGTGTACTCTGGGATGTTGTATTTAAAACTAGAAAAGAGAAAAAAAAGAAACTAATGTGCATTGATAGGAGCAAGGGTAAGTAAAATGAACTCTGTATATTGAATAATTTATAATAGTTAACGAACGTAAACTCGAGGTACAAATGTCAACAAGGATTAGGTTTTAATGTTGTATTCAGGGAGCTAAATTATCTTTCTAAATCAATATTAAAAATGTGCTCAACAACAAAGTAAACCTAGCCATGCGTGTTCTTATGTACTTCATTGTGCTTTCTGTCCCCCTGTTTATGTGCACAGGTATCCAGTTTTTCAATTAGAGAATTATGTAAGTAGGTATGAAAAAAATGCATGGGACTGCCAAACAACAAAGTCACAATAATGTTTACCCTTGAGGTGTAAGGAGGGTGAGTGGTATCATATTCTTTGCAAATTATACAAAATGTTATGATTGTTTGGCGTATAGAAGAAAATTTTGAGATTTGAAACCCACTGTTCTACGGCTTCAGTACTAAATGAAAGAAAACATTTATTGAGACATTTATTTTTCAAAGAATGGCAGCTAACATGTATTTGGCAGACCCAGCAGAGTGAGCCCACACAAATTCTGTGTCTATTTAATGTGATTAAAATTTGTAATTAAAAAGTGCACACCTGGACCAGTGCTCAGAGAAGCTGTTTTCCTGTTGTGCCTAGAGATCCTATTTTAGCAGTTGCGCTCATCCGTGGTCCCTGTAGGTGAAGTGAGGAGTTGTGTCGGAATCAGATGTTCTGCAGTTTCTTGTCAGTCCTGACTTCAGAGTCCTTGTTTCCCTAGTTTGTTCTCAGTCTCCTTTGGTTACATCCTGTGGGTCACCTCTCTTTGGACTCTCTGTGTCCTGTACATTCATGCACTAGCACTTTGTCTTGAAGCTAAGGTGATTCATAATCAGCCTTCCTTCCTGTTTCTGTCTTCATTATTATTTAAAAAATCCATTTTCTAAATGCCTCTTCTTTTTAAAATTTTTATGTAAGAATGTGTGTGTCTGTTTAGTTTCTTCTCTTCCTGGGTAGTGCTTTTCAAACTTGCATAGATTACCTAGTCCTGGTCCATGATCACATTTTTTTTTTTTTTTTTTTTTTTTTTTTTTAGTTTCTAGGAAAACTGAAAATACAAAAGCAATGTAGCAAGTTTTATAAATGTCTTTCTTCATTTTAAAGGAGTCTCCTTTGTCTTGAGATGCTTTCCTTGCACTTTCTTGGGTGTTAAAATACTCTTTCTTTCATGGAATGATGGAGATTTTAAATACATGACTGCATTTGGCAAATTAAATCACTGCTTATTCATTAACACAGATTTGCTTAATCTAGTCCCTAGACCTTTATTGAAATTTTTACTAGTCTATGAAATACAGAACTTTAGATTCTTATAAATGAACACATAGTTAGGAAGACATTCTAAATATTACATGGTAAATATATAATTCATGAATATTTACACAGAAACAAAGACAAGTGGATTTACAGAAGAGTGATAAGAGAATGGAGAAAAAAGCTTTCAATATAATTTTGATTACACTACATTACTGAAATGGTACTTCAGACACTTGGGTTTAACCACTGCCCCCTTTTAAAAAAATTGTCATGATCACTCTTTTTTTGTGTAGGAGTGGGGGAAGGGCTTCTCATCTTGGCTGTGCCCCTTGCCTGTAGTGATTGCTAGTAGAGTGGGCATCCTTCATTTTGAACAAGCCCTTTGGCATTCTTTGTGGTTTCCTTATCAGAAACTGCTCTTATTTATCATTAGAAAATTTCACTTTTGCTCCCTTTGATGTTCTCTCCCACTTTCCAGATGGTTCATTAGAACCCTCCTGCTCCTGGGCTTCTCGTTTGAGCTTCCCCACTGTTACTCTTATGGTGAGCCAAAGGTAGTCTCTTTATTCCTGCATTCAGCCCTGAATCACTTTTTCTGTCTTTCCGTGATGACAGGGTTTTATTCTTCACCATGTGGTTATTGGGTTTCCTTAATAGCCTCATGTGGAGGGGCTTTATTGAGGGCATTTTAATTTGGCCTTGATAGATTATAGTCACCATGTTTCTCTAATCTCTTCTTTAAAAATCTTTTAGGCAGAACTCCCCCTGTCAGACACACTTGAATTGAAACAGATTTCCTTTATTTTTTTCTCCCTCTGCCCAAATGTTTACTTAGTTCTACCTGAACAGTGAAGTAAAAGGTAACTGGTCATAGCAGGAGTCCAGGGTCCATTGGATTTGAGTATTTGAGTAATACCTCATTATTGCAGGACAAATGGAGATTTGGATGACCATTTGAAGAGTAGCCCTCTTCTCTGTCGCACAGGGCTTTTGCAGATAATTAATTCTTGCTTAGGATAAGAAAGATGTATAGTGATACATTTCAACCTGAGATCCATTATTACCCTATACATTATTTCCTGTAACTATCACTGTTGCTTTTGCAGCTCACTGCTTTGAAGTTTATATATCTCCAGTGTCTCCATCTGGTTAGTTGTTCCTTTAGGGTGCCATGCCATCTTCTTTGTGCTTCCTCTATATGACCCAAGACCCTGCACAGAGTGGCAGTTAATAGATGCACTAGGATGTCTTCTCCATTTTGGACTGCCAGCTCAAGCTCTGCAAAAAATGGCAACTGAGACATGTAACTGCATAGTAATTTACCTGTCTGCTTTTGTGGTCTGAACTTCTCAGCACTCTTAGATCTAGTTTTCTTGCTTCAGTAAGGGCCCAAGCACCAGGCAGAAATCACACTGTAGCTGGATCAGGGAAAGTAAAATATTAAGATTTCCAGGTGTGGTTGCACATGCCTGTAATTGCAGCAACTTCAGAGGCTGAAGCAGGAGGATCAGAAGTTAAAAGGCAGCCTTAGCAATATAGGGAGGCCCTAAGCAACTTAGCAAGACTTTGTACTGAAATAAAAAATGGGCTGGGGAGGTGGTTCAGGACTCCTGGGTTCAATTTCTTTTACCAAAAAAAATTATTAAAATAGTTCAGAAGTAGCGGTGGTAGGCTGGTGGAACTGCTGGAACAACACCTTGAAATTTTATGATAATATGCCTTCTAGGTGCTGGCAAAGGATGTTTGGTGAGAAGTGTCTTGTAGGAAGCACAGTGGTATGAAAGTAACCCAAAGGAAGAGCTGGCCTTTCTGGGAACTCCTTGGGAGCTGAGTACTGCAGCCTGCACTGCAGGGCTGGACACTGGAGCCCAGAGGACTCAGCACAAAGTCCTTCCTTTGCAACATCTCTGCAGTGACCTCTATTGACAGAGCCTAACATTGTGTCAGCTGGCAAAGGAAAAATATTTCAGGGGTTAACTCAGTTTCCACAAAGTAGGCCTTGATTTGTGGCTTAGAAGCAACAAATTAAAAAGTGGTAGAGTCAGCTTTCAATCTGTTCTGAATGTCTAGAAGCCTTTAGGGAGATAGGCTGTTATTCATCCAATAAATGGGTTGCCAAGGGAAGTCATATTTAAGGAGGGAAAGATAATTGTTCTTAATTCTGATTTGATATGTCTGAATATAATTTGGTAGTGGAGAAGCTTTCTAGTTATTAATTCTTAGTTTATAGAACAACTAAAGGAGAGAGGATGTTCTGAAGGGTAAAATCCTATATTCCTGAACCAGCTATAGCATTGGAAGAGAAACACATGAATATCCTTTATATTCCTTTCTTCCAGGATCTCAAGAAAATTCCTGCTTTTTACATTCTACATTTGCTGTTGAAAGCTAAGAGGGCCTCATTAGGTTTTACTGAATTCACATAATTACAGTAACAATGTCTTTTTTACTAGCCTAAGTGATATGTGAAAGTAGCAGAAATATTTTCACAACAATATTATGCTCTTTCACAGACTTTGCACCTTTCCAGGGACAGCATTTCTTTGCCTGGTGCATATTACTGAATGCTTCTTCTCTGGATAGAGTGGCATAATTTCATATTTTCAGCCTGGTAGGTGCAGGTTGGTAGTAGGTGAGAGGCATTATCAGCCAACCTCAGAACCACCCATGATGCAGCCCTTTAAACTGTATGTTCAGATCACCAAATCTATTCCTAGATATAAAAAATGGTTTTCCTGCTGATTGACTTATAATGTACCCTTTACCAGGTCCTTTTGGTGTTTTCTTAGAGTTCTTCTCTCTCTCTCTCTCTCTCTCTCTCTCTCTCTCTGTACCAGGGATTGAACATGGGGTGCTTACCCACTGAGCCACATCCACAGCGCTTTTTTTATATTTTATTTAGGGACAAGGTCTTGCTGAGTTGCTTAGAGTCTTGCTAAGTTACTGAGGCTGACTTTGAACTTGCAATCCTCCTGCCTCAGTCTCCTTATCCTCTGGGATTATAGGCATGTGCCATTCACCTGACTCTTCTGAATTCTTGTCCTGGACTTTCTAATGCCATTGTCTTGCCTTGACTTACCCCAGAGTGGATCTCTGTGAAATCATAAACTCTTTTTTAATCCAACAGATTTCAGAGATTTAAAAAAAAAATTTCTTAAATTAGATATACCTTTTTAACACAATGTTATTTTTCAGCTATATTTTTCAGTGATGAGACCTTGTAATTTTGAATGGGATTGAGAGCATTCCATCATAGCAATGATTTCTATGATTTCCAATTATTGCTATTATTTCTAACCACCTCTCGTCATTTTAGAATCCAGTGAGAGCTATGGGCAGTCCCCAAATATATACCCACATGAATATATACATGGAGGGTTTTGTGTGTAGTTTAAGGTTTTTTCCAGGCTTCTGGATTAGATTATGTAATTTGAAGTCAGTGTCAATGTCAAAGAGATAGTTTCAACCTCTAAGTGAATAATTCCCATGGTAAATCTGTCTGTAAACTGGAAAAACCATTTTTTCTCTCCCTACTTACAGGATGGCAGAGAATGCTGCTAAATTTGAGAATGACCTGCTGAGATGATTTGAGAATCGGGATCCAAAACAGGAGTTAAGACTCAGTGGTGTATAGGAACGGGGGATGAGTTGAGTGTGTTTGGGAAAGCCAAGAAAATAGTTTCTGAAAGGCATTATACATTAATATATGCTATCGGGTTTATCATATATCCCATATCATTTCTTCCCTATAGCAAGGATCTTTCCTAAGTAGTAGCCATTTCACAATGAAGAAATAGAAATAGTTGGCCAGTGAAGACAGAGCTACCTGGAAATCAGACTCAGATACAGAGTTGGGTAGCATGAATCCTGTGGGGAATAGGTCCTACTACACATCCAGTAAAAGTTGACCCTTGGAGTTCTGTTATATGTTGGAGTTTAAATAATTTGTTGTATTTTGTGTAGTTTGAGTTAAGCTTACATCAAAACAGAGAAGGTTTTATGTTAGCCAAAAGAAATAATAACTTTCTAACCATAAGGATTCTGAGAGAGAGAGAACAAATTTTAAGGGAACTTGGGTTTACCTTCTTCAAATTGATGGTTCTCAGTTTTCATTTTTTTTTTTTTTTTTTTTTAGGTCACAGACTTTTAGATAAGGTGCCCTGATTTTTTTTCTACTTTCAGGCAAAAGAAACTCAGTGACAACAATGATATATCACTTGTTGGGGAATTTTGTGGTAGGTCTATATGGTATATGTATTCATCTGCTTTGGCATTAGTGCTAGAAATGATTCTTATTTCAACTATAATTTTAAAATCTAGTTAATATATTGATTTCATTATACATTAATATATTCTGTTGGATTTATCATATATCCCAATGGATTAGATAATAAATTCATCCATAATGAGGCATCTATAACAACAATGATTTAATATAAGAGACTATCAGGCTGAGCATGATTGTGACTGCCTGTAATCCTGGTGACAAGGGAGGTTGAGGCAGGAGGATCACAAGTATGGGGCCAGCCTGGGAAATTCATAAAACCCTGCCTCAATATAAAAAAATAAAAAGGACCTCATTCATCTCCAATTAAGTTCAGTGGTAGAATGCCCTTGAGTTCAGTCCCGTATTGTAAACAAACAACAAACAAAAACCCCTTAACTGTACCAGCATTTGATCTACAACCAATCCAGGATATCATCGAAGATCTGATAGTTTCCTTTGGAAGAACTGTGATTATCCCAGCTTTTCAAATGCGTTTCAGGTTTTTGGAGCTTTTTGATGTTATCTGTTTTTTATTAGGGTTCTTCAGAGGAACAGAACCAATTAAGACACACAAAAGATCTATTAAAAGGAATGACTCACATGGTTTTGGAATCTGTAGTTCCATCTTGAGCCCAAAGGTCCAACAATCAGCCAAGCCAATGGTGTGAGTTCCAGTTTGAGTCTGAGAACCTGGAGACTCTTTGTCAATTTCAGCCCAAATCCAAGTCTGGGACCAAGAGAAGACCTCTGTGCCAATTTGGAAAGAAGTAGAGAGAAAATTCTTTCTTCCTCTTCCTTTAATTGTATTCAGGTGTTCAATGGATTAGGCAAAACTACCACATTGAGGCAGTGTGCTTCACTTATTCTGCCAAATCAAGCCTTATTCTCATCCAGAAACACCCTCAACAGACACCTAGAGTAATGTTTCACCTAATTTCAGCATTCTGAGGCCCAGATGACACATGGCATGAATCGTCACACTGTTCTTGGACATCTGTCACCATGGGGGAATATGGAGCAGCCCCAGTCAGTTCTACAAACTACTAAATTCTGTTCTGTAAATGCCTCTTTTTAGTAACTCCTGACACATCACTTGGTCAGTTACTTAGTAAAGAGTCTTTATCTGTACATGAAGGTGTAAAAATATGGAATTATGCCATTTTTGGCCTTTAAGACTGAATAAAGTTGAACTTTTGGTTGTTGGCTCTTGGTATGTGTCTGTGGGATTCAACATTATCTCTTGAAAATGCTTGTTTCTAAGAGTGGCGGTGTTATGCAGGGAAAAACACCAGCTTTTGACCTGGTGAGAGGGCTGACAAGTCCTGGCTCTCTAACTCACTCCGGTGACCTTAGGTTAATTCACCTGGTTAGTTCTTAGTTTCCTTCACTAAGATGAGGACAACTCCTGACTGACAGTGAAACCTCTAGTGTGCTGCCTGAGAGGAGTGGGACATGTTCAGCAAATGGTACCTACCCATCTCTGTGTGTTTATCTTAAAAACAGATGTCTCCTTTTTCTGTGTCAATTAAGGTACATCTAGTGTGGTGTGATGGCACACACCTATAATCACAGACAGAGGCAGGAGGATAATAAGTTTGAGGGTAACTTCATCAACTTAGCAAGACCGTGTCTCAAAGAAAAGGTGGGTGGCAATATAGCTCAGTGGTAAAGTGGCCCTGAGTTCAATTCCCAGTTTAAAAAAAAAAAAAAAAGTGCACATCTACTCTACTTGAATATTGCTAGTCATTCAGATATCTGGCCTTTTTTTAGTTCTGATCTACTTTTATTGTTTTGAAGCCATTGCTATTTTTCCTATTCCTTCCCATGTTGACAGATTATTATCTTTTCTCTTGGCTTCTTTTAGAGTAGGTGATAGAATTTAGATGGGGCCCTGGTCCTGTTATATTTCATCCACTGGCATCATGAATGAGCTGTTTAGCCACCTGAAGAAGAAAATGCAATCTCTCTCTGTTTTATCTGTCATCATGGCTGGGAAGATGATGACTAGAGATCATAATTTTGAACAGACAGTAGAATGGATGAAGTTTTCTCCTCCTGAAAATGGTGATTGTCATGAGAAACAATTCACACCAGGACAGGGTGCTTTTTGTTTTTGCCATTGTTGTTCTTTTCCTGGACATGACCAGCCATTTAATCTCTTGTGTATTTTGTGTACAGTTCCATGCAGTTTTCTTGCTTTGATGGATTGAAGTTTCTAGTGTTTTCTCTGTTTAGGTGAGAGCTTGGCAGAATATTAACCCAATCTCTTCTTCTGTTGGTATCCCCCAGAGAACCCTTCAGAGAAATGCTGAAAGTGTACTTGTCGTGATATGTCAGGGTTAATAAAGCAGACAGAACAACTCACCTGATTTTCGAAAAACCCAGATGCATTTGGTTGTATCTTTAGGGATTCCAGGGGTTCAGGTGGCTGCCAGGAGCTGTCCACTAACAGTGCAGTGGAGGGCAGCACAGCTCATGCCAAGAGGACAGCAGCATGGGGGCGTTTGGATGGGACTAGCCTCCTTGAGGCTTTTGTTGACCCTGATTTCTTGGGAATGTGTTTGGGTCACAAAGCAAGAATCTCAGTAGCCCCTGTAATATATTCAACCTGGTTTGTAATATCTTCAACTTGAGTTTTTTTTTTTTTTTTCTTTTTTTCTACAAGGCTGGGAGACTTGGACAGACGTTGTAATCCAGCGAGTTCCTGTTTGAATTTGAAAATGAAGGTCCTGGGCCTGGGGTTGTAGCTCAGTGGTACAGTGCTTGCCTAGCATGTGTGAGGCATTGGGTTTGATCCTCAGCACCACATAAAAATGAATAAATAAGGAATCATGTCCATCTACAACTATTTTAAAAAATTAAAAATAAAAAATAGAAGAAAATGAAGGTCATTTCAAGTGAAGATGTGTTCCCTGACAAAGCTTAGATCAAAATATGTTCATTGGAAGCTCAGGCATCTCATCTAGTACTGCATCCTGACTACCAATATTTTGTTCAGCTGCCTGGCAGAAGTTGCTTCTCAGTCACCAATGTATTTTGTAGCATCTTTCCCCACAGAATATTTCAGATTTCTTCCCATTACTCCACTGGCACAAAGTCTCATTGCAAGGAGAGGAAATGAGACAAGCAGCAGGGAGAAAATAAAGTCTGCTTCCTGCAGAACACAGCTTTAATGCATTCCCTCCCCTCTGCTAATCTCTGTAACTTGATTAATTGGCATGTGGTGCGTTACAGAAAATCTAGGGAATGACAAAGATAGTTCAATATCAATTAGCTAAAACAGGAATGGACTTCCCACAGAGACCCTAGGACAGAGTTGTATTTAACTGGGCCCTTTCAAGCACAAGCCTTCCCCAATGATGAGCAGTAGAAAATCCCACTTAGGGCCCAGTTGTTTAAAGAAATTAAAAACTGTGGAAATTAGCAGCTGAAATCCACTTGGATGAATCTCCTATCCCTTTAATATGTCTGTCTATTCATCTCACTAAGACATCACAATCCTTCCTCCAAAGTGATTTGAATACTTAATATTTGTTGAAATGCCTTAGTTGGATTTGAATAGTATAATTGAATTTGCTTGCTGTGTTCATGGGAAATGAAAGCTTGGGAGTTCCTCTGGTAAGCTATGTGAATGTACTCATGTTTCCAAGAGATTTATATTTCTCTGTTTGTGAACCAAGTATTAATAAGCAATGAGTCTGTCACATATATAAACCAGTGTTCATCAGTGTTGCAGGCTGTATTTATCACTCTCCAGATGACTGGCCTGTCCCTAGGGCTCAGAGGTCACATATTTAGGTTTGGTTGAGCTGAGGTGAATATAGATCATGACTGGATGCTGTGTGTTCTTGGGAACCTCATCCTAAACATGCTAGTTTATCCTGACTAAATGTTGTTCCTTTTATTTATAGCCTACTGAGAGAGACAGATAAATAAACTGCAAACTCTGCTCAGCATGGTTAGCATAGTGAGAGAGAGCTGACCAACACCCAGAAGGAGAAATCATGTTCGTAGTTAGTAATAGAAGGTCTCACAGAGTCTTGAACAAAATGTGGTTATGCAGGGAGAAGGGAGACTATGTTTCAGGCAGTGCGTGTAGCAGATTCTGAGGGCACTAAGGTGTAAAAGAGCGTGACAAATTCTTAGAATATGTATTGTGAAGTCAGTGGCATATGGGAAGGTGATGGGAGGTGACTGTAGAGAGGGAGGCACAAACTGCTCATGAAGGGCTACCTGGGTAATTTATTTTGGCTTTTCAACTTTAGTTGAAAAAGAATGAGGAGACTTTAATAAGAATAGGAGCGATATAATCAAATGGCATTTTAGAATAATAATTCCATAAACTAGCATGTGGAATAGCAGTGCCATGTGAGATTGGAGCTGCAGGACAAGTCAGAATGACTGATTATCCAAGAGGGAACATTGTGGGCCAAACCACAGAGATGGCAAAATGACAGATCAAACAGCATAGGAAGGAGGTAGCACAGGGGAATGTGAGCCAAGGGAAGAGCAGCTAGCACTAACTTTAAGTTGCTTTGTTTGTGTGGTGCTGGGGATTGAGCCCAGGGCCTTTCTCATGCTAGGCCAGCTCTGTCCACTAAGCCACAGCCCTAGCCCTTGGTTACTCTCTGGGGATATCATTCATGGAGTTAGGTATCAAAGGAGGGGCTAGTAATGTCTAGAGCCTGAGCAGAGCAAGGTGTGTTGTCTTTGGGGGTCTTCTTCCTCTTTATTTAGACCAAGGTGGGTGTGAATAATTGAAACTTGGCTGCAGCAAAGATAAATATGTTTATAAAAGGAACAGACTAGAATTTGGGAGGCTTTTTATTGAATGGCTTTTCTGTTCTCAGTAAGGAAGAAAGCAAAGCCAATATTTTTCCCAAGTGAATGCAATGTGTGTGGGAATAGATATTTTTAAGGAGCGAGATACATGATTAGTGTTGTATCTGAAGTTAATTGGAGGGAACAGTTAATACTTCCTACTCCAAAATTTGGTTCTCAACTCAGCATGTGCTTATTGAGGCAGTTGTAAATTAATCAAGTAATTAGGAAAGAGAGCATGAAGTGTCTGCAGTGTTCAAGGCGCTCTGTGATGGTTTCTACTCTGGAGGTCGTCTGGTACCCAGAGCCCTTTCCCCATGCTCTTAAGTTAGTTAAAAATCGTGATCATATGTTTTCTCTCACCATAAGAGTTTGTTATTGCTCTTAGGACTTAGTCTTCCTGTAGCCAACCTCAGTCAGAGGAGTACATAGTCCCCATATTCAATTTTGTAACACCCATCTATTTTAGAATAGTTTTAGATTTATAGAAAAATGGCAGACAAGTTTCTTAAATAACCACACCCAGTTTCCCCTATTGTTAACATCTTACACTATATGTCACATTTGTAACAATTTGTTAATGTGGCAGTCAGCTTTCCTTAACTATAACAAATCCCAGAGATAAATCAACTTTCAGGGAAAGGTTTACTTCTTCTTGTAGTTTGAGAGGTTTTAGTCCATGGTTGCTTGGCCCCTACCTTTGGGCCTGTGGAGAAGCCTTGGATGGGGAGCAGTCAGGGGGAGGAGGGGAGGGCATGTGTTTCAGGAGTTTCTCACCTCATGACAGCAAGAAGCAGAGAGGGTGAGGGGAGGGAGAGAAAGAAGAGAGAAGAGAGATGATGTCCCACTATCCTCTAAGGACCTTTCAAGGACATGCCCCCAGGGAGGACCTAACTTCCTTGCACTAGGCTTCACCAAGCCTTTAATGCGTGAGCCTTGGTGGACATTGAAGATCTGAATCATAGTGGTAAACCAGATTTCCCCACTTCCTTTTTTTTTTTTATTTCCAACCCCTCTTCATTTTTTGAGATGGAGTCTTGCCCATGCTGGTCTTGAACTCTGGAACATACATCATTTCTGACTTGAAACCAGCTTGATACTTACAAGAGTTCAAGACCAGCACATTCTTATTTCCAAATATTACCTTTTGCCTTTTCAGTGATTTTTGCCTGTGTAAGGAGCTGTTCATTTCAGAAGCCATATTTAAACCAATAATTTTGATTGTCTTTGGTATTCTCTAATATGAAGTCTTGCCCTTTTAGAAATCATACAGTTGAGGGGGGAATAAGTACAAGGGCTAGGGATGTAGCTCAGTGGTAGCCTACCATGTCTAAGACTCTGGGTTTGATTCTCTAGCCCAAGAAAGAAGAAAAGCAAACATAAAAAATATATATTAGTTGGGATTTGATCAACTTAATATAATCCTAGTATCAGTTTTATGTATTCTTTAATTTAAAAGAAAAATTGTTATCTTATAAGTGCGGTTTGTTAAACATAAATCTTTTTTTTTTTTTTTAATGGGAATTATGTGTCTAAATCTTTGATCCACTTTGAGTTCATTTTTGTGCAGGGTGAGAGAGAGAGGTTTAATTTCATTTTGGTACGTATGGATTTCCGGTTTACCCTGCACCTAATCAAAGGAAAAATAGGCCCAAATCTTTATTATGTTGGCCTAGGATCTGACATTCTTAACAAGATTCCTAAAGCACAAGAAGTAGAATCAAGAATCAGTAAATGGGATGGATTCAAATTAAAAGCTCTTCTTAGCAAATGAAAGAATGTATAATGTGAATAGAGAGCCTACAGATTGTGAGAAAATCTTTATCACATGCATCTCTTATAAAGCATTAATCTCTTGGATATATAAAGAACTCAAAAAACTTAACACCAAAAAAAAAAAAAAAACACCAAATAATCGGTAAATAGACTAAGGAACTGAATAGACACTTCATAGAAGAAGAAATACAGCTGATCAACAAATATATGAAAAAGTGTTCAACATCTCTAGCAGTTAGAGAATTAGGAGTTAGCAAATCAAAATTAAGATTTTATTTCATTCCTGTCAGAATGGCAGTCATCAAGAATACAGGCATTTTACAATAAATGTTGGTGAGAATGTGGTGAAAATGTACATTCATACATTGCTGGTTGGACTGCAAATTGGTGCAACCAATCTGGAAAGCAGTATGGAGATTCCTCGAAAAGCTGGGAATGGAACCACCATTTGACCTAGCTATCCCACTCCTTAGTTTATACCCAAAAAACTTAAAATCAGCATACTATAGTGACACAGCCACATCAATGTTTATAGCAGCTCAGTTCACAATAGCTAAACTATGGAACCTACCTAAGTGTCCCTCAATAGATGAATGGATAAAGAAAATGTGGTATACATATGTTTAATGGATTATTACTCCACTTTAAAGAAGTGTGAAATTATGGCATTTGCTAGTTAATGGTTGGAGTTGGAGAATATAAAGTTAAGCGAAATAAGCCAATCCCACAAAACCAAAGGCTGAATGTTTTCTCTAATGTGCAGATGCTAATTCACAGTAAGGCAGGGGGCACTAGGGGAGAATAGCTTTACCTTAGATTAGGTAGAGGGAAGTGATGGGAGGGAGGGGCTTTGGGGATAGGAAAGATAGTAGAATGAAACAGACATTATTACTGTATGTATATATGTGACTACATGACCAAAATGATTCTGCAATGCACACTCAGAAAAATGAAATTATATTCCATCTATGTATGATATATCAAAGTGCATAAATGCATTCTACTGTCATGTATAACTAAAACAAATAAAAAAATTTAAAAATGGGATTCATGGAGTATAAATAATAAAATTAGTTTTTTTTTGGTTTTTTTTGGCAGCGTGTCTTGCACTATGGCCAGCTATAAAATAGTCCTCGTCTTCTCTGCCTCTAGATGGCACTGATTTTATACTGGCCTGTGAATTTTAAGCAATATAATTTGGAAATGAAAGATCTTTTCTGGTTGACATTTTGTCTGTTAACTTGTGCACCCTGTTTTCACTTCCCTCTCAAACCTTGTTAAATTTCCTGTCATTACGAAATCATGAATG
The DNA here is from genome assembly GCF_048772815.1 of Callospermophilus lateralis. Classification (NCBI taxonomy): domain Eukaryota; kingdom Metazoa; phylum Chordata; class Mammalia; order Rodentia; family Sciuridae; genus Callospermophilus; species Callospermophilus lateralis. Next base: position 142,849,269 of record NC_135310.1, read on the forward strand.
AGTGGTGGAGAACTGGCTGATGATTTTGTAAGATGAATGAACCCTTGGAGTCATGTAACCTACAATGAGAACATTCTGGAAAATGTGTAATAGCTCTCTCTGTTGTCTCCCAAGTTCCGTTTTGTCAGTGCATAGTGTTCAAAGCCATTTTTCTAGGTAGAACTTAGTTCTCTGGCACTCATTTCCCAGGCCTAACAATTTCAAAATCCTTATAAAAAACCTCTTTTTCATTCCTAACTATTTATCAACTCTTTTATATTCCCTGGGCATCTTTGGGCTTTTACTGCCAACACAACAATTCATTATTTTCCCCCAAAGCTTCTTTGTGTTTCTTGTTGCCAAAGAACTCACCCTACTTGTTAATCAGAGGAATACCCACCCTGCCCCATTATGATGTTGTTCTTTTCAGTCACATCCTTTCTAACAGGATCATATAGCTAAGTTAAGTGTTTAAACAAAACGGCTTGCAGAAGTGTCTTAAGACATGGACAAAGCGCATTATCTGACCAAAATGAAAATATCACTTGAGTACTGTAGTGGAGTTTTTACAGTGGCTCCTCCTCCTCTCCTTCTCTTCCTCCTCTGCTTGCCTCTCTTCCCCTCACCCCGTTAGTACAGTGCTGCTTTGTATAACCAGGATGCATCCTATGGCCTCATTTCTTTTCTACTCAGTTGGTCTACTCACACTATTTTGTTTGATTGTGTCACCCAGCCATTAGCAGCATCTTGGATCATCTCTTCGTTTGTCATGTCAGTTTTACTTGCATTTGATCGTGTGCAGAACAAGAGTGCTGTGTGGTCTGTTCAATAAGACTTTAGCCTTTTTGCTTTATTACCTTAGGCAAAGATTGACTTACAAACCTGAAATTAACAATGGTGATATAGTCGTGGCCGACTGACTTAGCAACTGCTTAAAATGTTCAAATGTGATTTAAATGATTGTAAGGTTATACGATAGAAGTGCCTTGTAGTTTGAAAAGTGTTACATCTGTTTTTTATTTTCCTCCCCTGAACATTGTTTTAACTCTGCTGCTTCCTTTATCATCTGTGTTAGTGTCATTTATTTTCTCAACTCACACACATTTCTTTCCTCCATTTCTCATGTTCTTGATTCTCTTCTATTTAGGAGGAAAGGGCTATTATTAATTGGTGTCAAGTGCTGGAGTCAGAATAGGTGCCTTCCTGTATTCCACCCTGCTTGGATGTTCATGTGGTCTGTAAACACAGAGTGCCTTCATGGAAATAATGGATACCAGGAGCATTATTGTACCTAACATTTGCCTGTGAAACACTCCTCCTTGAGTGATCCAAGAGGGTTTTCACACCAAAGCAGGTACACATGTGCTGAGTGCACTCGAGACAAATCTTAATCTGTCATCTTTTGAGGAATTTAGTGGTCCTTGTCCAATAAACATGATTTAATTAGGGCAAACTGTCTCTAGTTTATGCAGGATGCCTAAAGCAGTGCAAGTGTGTAGTGCCACTACAGCTCATATCAGTTTGTATTTTATGTCTAGTTTTTAATTCCTCTCTAATCCTTTCTACATTGAAGCTGAAGGGAGTGGTAATATATATGCCACCATGGGAGTATTCATGGAGTCTAGAAGGTAGGCTGGCAAGTCAAAGGTTTTGGGTTGAATTCAGGCTCCACTACTTACAATGTAACGGTTCATGCAGCTTCAAGTGTTTAACCTTCCTGCTTCCTATTTGAGCTATGGGGCAGTACTAAGGATTGTGAGGATTAGATGAAACCATGTAGTAGGTAAAATAAGAACAGATAAGATAAGCACAGATTAGATAGCAAAGATCTGTTACTCTTAGCCAGTAGTAGTATAAGCAGTAACAATGTTTATTATAGGGTCATTTCTTCCCTCACAGATACTCAGAGAAGCAGGATTGGTAAGTAGCATTGCTGTGTAAGGCACACTGTGTAGACGAAACCAGTGATAAATGGAAAGAAAAATGACTACTTTGGAACCATAGACTAGTCCTAAGTAATATCTTGAAATTCTGCTGTTGTGCAAGCCCCATTTTTCCGTGCCAACTCATATAATCTGCAGTATTTATTTACATTATTTTTGTGATGGTTTGCTTTTTCATTTGCTTTTGAGATGTGTGTTTAAAATCTGGGCCTTTTTGAAGAATTCTTTTGACTTTCTAACTTTTAAATTTAATTGACTTTCACAATCCACTTTTATTTTTAAGCTCAATTAGAATTAATTTCCTGCAGCCTCTTTTCTCATTTCTGAACTACTATTCATGGTTTCTGGAGTCAGGGTAGAATTTGTGTTCTGGGTCATTTGAGTTTGTATAGGACACTTAAGAAAATGTCAGAAATAGAAGAAGTTCTAGTGGAAAAACAAATGACACAGCCTATTGTGGGCAGTTAATGGAAATCTAATTTAATTTAATCAACACTGCGGTGTCTCTCAAACATAAAACCGAGAGACAATCATTTAAAAGTTCCTGGTACCAAGGTGATGTCATTGTTTTGGTCCTTGATTGATGTCTAGTTGCCTAAGTGATCTTATCCTCTTTGGATATTCGCCTCTCTGAATTTTATTTTAGATTTTATTTCCTTATTTGGAATTGGCTTAATATATCTTTAAAGTACCTTTCTTTAATATTATATTTTCATTAGAAATAACAGCTGACTTTGAATAGATGGACTTATTTTTCTTTGTTGTGTTATGCAGATGGTTTTACATGTTATTGCATATTATTTCATAGTTTTCCAGACTTTAGTGCATGTACACATGTTTGGTCATACTCATGCTGCATGTTATCAGTAGATCATAGCAATTTCTTAAAAATAGCCTTAGAATGACTTATTATTGTTGTAAGCTATTGTATCTGTGGGTTTGTTATGGGAATTATATACTTTCCTAGTACACATTAAAGTTAATATATAGTTATTAAAATACCCTAAATCTTCTTAATGGAGTGTGTGCCTCATTTTGAGAATCATTGATGAGTTTTGGATTTGTTGCTTCAACCATTCCTAAACCTCCTAATATTTTTGGCATGTTTCAGATACCTAACAGATAGTGCTTCGGATTGTTTTTTTGGAACCTCGTTTGGTCACAGTCTGAAATTGAGTCCTATAGTACACAACTGGACTCCTGGGATCCTGGAAGACACACACATTTATGAGAGTGGTGGTATCTGTAGCAGCAGTGAGAGGCTCTGGTTTGACAGTGGGGAGGAAAGTACTTTTGAATTAATGATAAGCTTTATTATTAATTAGAGGTGTTAATTAGAGGTATTATTAATTAGAGGCCAAGCCTGTCATGTTTGAAGAAAGGCACCTTGGATGACCAAGGGTATGAGAACAGTTTGCCTTGGGTATAAACTGAGAAATGCCTTAATGGTTACTTCTCACCTCCTGGCTTCTGTGTTTATTTTTAGTTTTGTTTGTTTTTTTGGTATTGGGGATTGAACTCATTGTACATGCTCTATCCTCTGAGCAAAATCCCCAGCCCCTCTGTGTTGGTTTAGGAAAGGGCAAAATGAATGAGGCTTTTTCCAGCATTGTTAGGCTTTTAGTCTGAAAGAGTATTGTGGCCCTCAATTTTGGCTCAGCAAAGTACTTTTAAGCTCTGACTTGAGGTTTTTTTTTTTTGGTTTTGTTTTGTTTTGGTACCAGGGATTGAACCCAGGGATGCTTAACTACTGTGGCACATCCCCAGCCCCCTTTATAATATTTTGTTTAGAGACAGGGTCTCTCTAAGTTGCTTAGGGCCTCACTAAGTTGCTGAGGCTGGCTTTGAACTCCTGATCCTCCTGCCTCAGCCTCCTGATCCACTGGGATTATAGGTGTTTGCCTCTGGGTCCTGCTAAGGCTCCGACTTTTTAAATGATCAGATTTTTTTTTTTTTTTTTTTTGCTTGAGTGCAAATTTGAGAGATCTGAGCATTTCTCGCTGCTAACAAAATAATAACATTGGTGCCAAGGAAGCATCAGAATGCAGAGGAACATAATGCTGATTTAGTAATTTACATATGTGTGTGTGAATGTGTGTATGTGTATATTTGTATGCATACACAGAGATTGCAGTAGACTCATAAAGATTTTATTGTTTTTATAGGATGTTCGATTTTCAGTGTCCAATTAGGAAATATCTAATTGGGTAGCATCTGATGGGAAATCTGTTGTTTTTTCTTGTGCTTTGTGTACATTACATGGAATAGGTGCTGTTTATTTTCACTACTGAGTGTCACTTTGAAATATCCATGTTGTTGGGGCTGGGGATGTGGCTCAAGCGGTAGCGCATTCGCCTGGCATGCATGCGGCCCGGGTTCGATCCTCAGCACCACATACAAACAAAGATGTTGTGTCCACTGCAAACTAAAAATTAAATATTAAAAAAATTCTCTCTCTCATTAAAAAAAAGATATCCATGTTGTTAATAAGTGGCAGCTTTTATTTTTTAACACTCAATGTCTTTACATACTAACCATGTAGAAGGATTCCTCTGTGTGTGTGTGTGTGTGTGTGTGTGTGTGTGTATTTACTTTTCACATGATACTCCTTTTGCAGTGGCATAAGAACTATATTCCATTGTTTAAAATAGGGTGTTCTGCATTTTCTGAAGTAGAGTGGGACTGTCACTCTGCAGGTTTTCTTGTTATCTCTTTTGGTTAAAACCAGGATTATTTTTCAAGACCCTGTTTCTAGTTGCTGATCTTTAATATTTTGCTGATTTAACTTTTAATGTATAATGATGAGACTATGATTCTTTTGTATTATCAAGCTAGATCATGTAGTAGAACTTCAGTTTTTTCTTCTTTACAAAGGATGCTCTAGGACTCTTGGGCCGTTATGGTTCTGAACAGTTATTACATTGTTAGGGATGGCACTTTCTATCTGGAGCCACATTTTGACTACTTTCCTTGTACTACTACTGAGGAAATGTTCCCTTCTATTCCATCCTACTAGTTTACCTCCCCTTATTTTCCACTAATTAACATGACTTGGAAGTGGTTCCCATTCCAGGAGAAATCAGTTATGTCTTTAAGAATATCAAAACATAGCCAGGCACTGTGGCACATAACTGTAATCCTAGTGGCTTGGAGGCAAGACAGGAGGATTGAGTTCAAAGCTAGCCTCAACAACTTAGCCAGGCCCTAAGCAACTCAGTGAGACTCTGTATCTAAATTAAAAAATATAAAAAAAGACCTGGGGATGTGTCTCATTGGTTAAGTGCCCTGGCTTCAATCCCTGGTAACTCCACTTCTTTATCTACCCAAATTAAAACACCATATGCTGTAACAACTTGAAGTTGGCCACTGTATTTTTTTGTATTAGGAGATACAGACATTTGAATTATTTCCTATTCCCCCCTTTGTCCTTCAAACGTTCATTGTTTTTTTCCTATAACTTTAGATAGAATCCTGCTTATTGGGATAATGTATAAATACTACAAGAAAAGAAAAATTATGAGTATTTCTGAGATGATAAAGTCTTCCAGTGTTATTGTTCTGTTTTAAATCTTAACATTTTAATGTGAATGCTATGACCGAAAACCTTTCTAATAATGAAATAGTGTTATTTTTACATATAACTGTTCTTATAAATAAAAATGGATATCATTTGCAAATTTAATCGTTACATAGTTACTAATTTCATTGCCATTTAAGAAGAAGAATGTTCATGAAACCTGGATTTATATAGGCTCTTTCCCAGGAACTTAAATATTACATGTTCATTATGTTTAAAAGAAAGATATTGAGAATCCTTTTTAAAAAGTAGACGTTCTAATTAAAACTATTATTATGTTTCAGTTAATTTCCTCAAGACACATTAATTCCACCAATGATAAAATTGTTCAAAATATTTTTAGTGTCATTTTTAGAATGTTGAGTGATCAAGCAGTGAATAACTTTTTTTAATTAGTACCCTGGTATAGCATGTGCAGAGTTTTGAGTTCAGTCTCCAACACCACATACACGTACATAACCACGCACACACACCCTAAAACCCCACAAGGTATAAGTATAAAGGATTTTCATCTCCTGATGAATTTATAATATGATTCTGAACGGAGTTTGTAAAGTTAAGTTCCAAAAACTTCTATTACTTTAGCAGACTAGGTATGCTGCCTGGGGAGAGGGGGACAATATAATAATTTTGCTAACCCTTTTTAGGCTTAGAGAAAATGGGAGAACTCCTCAAGAAAAGGAGTAAGTGAACTGAATTGAGTGCCTGGAACGGGAAGTACACATGAATTGTGGGGAGTGTCTGCAGGCATGTGCCCTCATCAGCAGGGCAACCTGGACACCAGGCTTTGTGGCACTGACAAGTTGGGCAAGCCAAACCTGTGACTCATCTTACACTGTGGAAGAGAACCAAATAGGTCCTAGGGCTATCTGGGCTCTGGCTACACACAATCTTTGAAGGAATGCACCCTCAGCCTGGATCCTGATGTTTCCCAGCGAGAAACCAATCTAAGATCACCAGACACGAGGAAGCAGAATACTGAGTGCGAAATTTCAGCAGAAATGACACTCAGTTGCTTCAGCTATTGAAATTCTTGGCCATAGAGAATAAAATAACTGGGTGAAATGTTTAAAGAAGTAACGGATGAAATCTCAAAAATGTATAAACAGTAAAAATATTTTATTCAAAAAGACTGCACATGAGCCATGAAGCCATGAAAAGCATGGAGGAAACTTAAATGTGGATTACCAAGTAAAAGAGGCCAACTGGAAATATACTCTCAATTTTAACTGTATGGCATTCTGGAGAATGCAAAACTGTGGAGACAGGGAAAAGATTAGTGGTTGGCAGAGGTTATGAAGGAGAGAGGGTTGACTAGGCAGAGCACAGATGATTTGTAGGGCAGTGAAACTACTCTGTATGACATTATGATGTGGATACATGTCACTATATATCTGTCAAAAGCTGCAGAAAGTACAACTCCAAGAGTGAACCCTAATGTAAACTATGGTCTTTGATTTTAATGTGTCAATGTAGGGATATTAATTGTATAGATGTACCACTGTGGTGGGAAGTGCAGTTGATAGGGAAAGCTGTGTTTGTGGCGAGGCAGTGGGTGTAGATTATCTCTGTCCTTTCTCAATTTTGCTGGGAACCTAAAACTGCTGTGAAAATGAGCTTTTTTTTAAAAACACACACACACACACACACACACACATTTGAGATGTAACGAAAAAGAACATGTCAAAAAAATGTTTTGACTGAAATTTAATTTTTTTTTCTGGATCAGAATTCAGTCCATTATCACAAATAGATTTGTCATGACTCTACTTCTTTTATTAAACCAGGACAGTTTCTGAGTCATCTTTTGCCCATCACAACCTTCAACACTTTTAGAGATTACTGGCCAGATATTTTTTAGGATGCTCCTGAATTTTACATTTTCTGATGTTTTCTCATGGTCAGAATCGGGTTATTCATTTTTGGCCAAAGTATAATGGAAATGAATGCTTTGTCCTTATTAGTGTGTTATTTCACAAGGCAACATGGTGTTGATATGTGTCATTTTTGGTTATGTTGAGTTCTTTGATAGTCAAACACAGCATTTATTATGTTTCTCTGCCATAAAGTTGTTATTTTCCCCTTTGTAAGTATTAAGTTTCTTGTGGGAAGCTGTGTTGAGGCTATGTGAATATCCTGTTTCTTATCATATTTTGCTCCGCTAACTTTATAATTCATTCATTTATTACTGTGGTGTTTTCTCAGTAGTTATTCTCTGTATCCATCATTTTGTCTAAAGTAATTAGAATACAATAAGGATGACCTTTAACTTCTCTCCACATATTTAGTCAGTCATCTGTATCAATATGGCTTCATGGATATTTATTTATATGGATTATAATCCATTGGTAAACACATATTTTGGATCCATATTTGGCCTAGAGAAGCCCCATCACATGACTCTTGTGCCTTTTGGTATCTTTTTTGGCTCAGCTGAATATCCAGATTTATCTTTTATTTTCCTTGTTGCAGTCCTAGAATCAGTTATTTCTCAAAGGAATTCTCCTTTTATGTAAGGATGGTATTTAGAAACCCAAACTTATTACTATAGGGAATGTCATTACTTTAAGGACCTATCCCCGCACCAAATAGACAGAGTAAGGGAATCAGTGTATCTCTGTTTCCATTTATGTTGTGACCTATTTATCTATACACATGTGTTAAAAATATGAATTCATATGAGTATGTCCAGTTCCAAGCCAGCACCAAATAAATGGCTTGGTCTAGGGGTCCCCATTGCCTTTGACAATGATAGTGAGAAACCTGGTCCTTTGCTGGGTTCGGTGGCCCACACCTGCAAACTAGCAACTTAAGAGGCTCAGGCAAACTTTGATGCCAGCCAGGGTTACATATTGGGACCCTATCTCAAAATAAAAAAAGGTCTTGGGATGTAGATCAGTGATAAAACACCCCTGAGTTTTACCCACAGTTCCACAAATAAAACAACAACAACAACAACAACAAATAAGAAACTTGGTTCTTACCCAAAATTTATTTGCTGGTTTGATCATCTATATAGTAACCATACAAGGTACTTTCAGAACTATTAACATGTATCTTGGGGGGAAAAATAATTACTAATTTTTTGCAGTATTTGCTATTGTGATTTTCACTGTAGAAAAACTCATTAAAATTCTGTTTTTCAAATTAAATTCTTTGCTTTTTTCAGTGTGGCTTTGTCATTTATTTAAAATAATGTTGTACACACTGTTACCCTTTGTATTTCATTTTGGGTTCCAGCCACCTCTGGATGGATTTTATTTTTTGGTGTTTTGAGTTACTAGAGTAACATGATTCTGTAAGTCAGAAGTATAAAAAAGTTTACACAGAGAATGTCACTCTCCTACCCTGATCTTTTTACTCCATTCTCATTCACCTTTTTTTTTCATCCTGTTTCCACCCATTTTCTTGCAGGTAATTCATTTTTTCAATTTTTGTTTTATGCTTTAGTTTTTTGTTTTTCTTTTGCATGAATAAAAAAACTTATATGTATTTTATTATTTTATTCCCTACACAAAACGTGGCATATAATAATATCTATTTCGCACTTTGCTTTTTTCACTTCCCAATTTATCTTGGAAATTATTCAACATTCATTCTGAGAGCTCTTGTTTGTTATACCTATCATTGGTGCTCTATTATATAGGCAGTTCATAGTTTATTCACCATGTCTCTAATAGTGCACGATTTTTGTTTCTAATATTTTGCGGTTTCAAAAAAATGCTATGAAAACCTTGGAAAAATACATTACTTTGGGAGGTATACCTTTGGGATAAATAGCTGGAAACTGGAGTAGTGGGTCAGGAGATGAATAGTAAGTGTAATTTTGTAGGATGTTGCCAGATTTACTTTAACAAGAATTCTTCCAGTCTCCATTACCACCAACCATGTATAAAAAGTACATGTTTTCTGAAGTCTCCCCTAAAGAATATGTTGTTAGCTTTTTGATTTGTGCCAGCATCATAGGTTAGGAATAATATGTCAGTGGTTAATTTGCATTTCACTGATTTTTTTTTTTGTATATTTAAGGGTGATTTTCACTGATTGTTTGAGGATAAATTGTCTGTTCATGTATTTTTCTCTGTTTAAAATTGATGATTTGCCTTTTCTTTAGTTTTTAAAAGTCCTTTATGTTAGAGATTGTATCTCTTTGTGGTGTATGTTGCTTAATTTTTTTTCCCTTAAATTCTAGTTTTATATCAGGTTTGCCATGGGTTTTTTAAAAAATTATTTTTATTTTCCTATTTTTATCTATTTATTCCTTTGTATTTAGCATTGTTTTAGGTATTTTTCTTGAATCTAGTATGTAGCTGGGTCATGCTAAGTGTCCAAATTTAACATCGTTTTTCCCCTTTAAATGTTATTCCGAATTAAGTACATTTATTGCTACAATGGCAGTTTGATCTCAACTTGTCATAATATTTTGTGGCTGTGCATTAGTTTATATTGGTTGAGTATTTTTTTATAAGATATAGGTTATTTTGCTGTTTAATTAAACTTTTTGTTGCTATTCAGAAAGGTTATATTTTTGTTTTAATGATTGCTTTTATACTTACACCTTTTAAATACCTTATTACACTGCTTTCTTAACTTTTTATAGCCTAGTTTGTTTTTAAGATATTGTCTAACTATTGTCTACATGATAATCAATGATTGTTTTCTACATTCTGATTTTTAGTTACATTATTTCTACTTTGTTGAATCATGTCACATGTAATAATTGTGTATTAGTTGTCCAACTGAATCTCCAGCTTTGTAATAGTCAAATCTGTAATTTTATTTTGTTATCTCTCTTTTTAAAAAAATTTTTTTTAGTTGTACTTATTTATTTTTATGAGGTGCTGAGGATCGAACCCAGTACCTAACACATGCAAGGCAAGTGCTCTACTGCTGAGCTACAGTCCCAGCCCCCCCCCACTCTCTTTTTTCTTTTGCTGAAAAATTCTCATTTATTTTTTGCTTACATGAAGTTCTTGCATTGGTAAATTTTCAGAAAGATGTCCCTAATAATGTAACATCCCTGTGCCCTTAGGCTTTTTCTGTACCCTTGATCCTTTAAGGACAACATTGATGGATATAAAATTCTTGGTGCATACAGTTTTAAATTGAATTGTTTGATAATGTGGCTCCACTGTTGCCTTGTGGTTTTTGTTTTAATTTATTTTAGTTGTAGTTGGATGCAATACCTTTATTTATTTATTTTTTTGGTGATGCTGAGGATCCAACCCAGCGCCTTGCATGTGATTAGGAGCGCTTACTGCTCAGCCCCAGCCCCAGCCCCAGCCCCAGCCGCCTTTTTTTGTTTGTTACTTTTGAAGAATTTCCCTTGTCCCTGAAATTCTTATTTATTTTATTTTATTTTAGTTTTCCTAGAGGCCATGAAGGCTTTTCCATTGTTATCTTTTCAGTTTAATGGGGTAACTATTCAGTTCTCCTTGACTTATTTTCTCAAGTTCTGTCTTTTCCCATCAGTGACATTCCATCATGCGACTTTTCTCTTCTGGGGACTCCAGTTATATAAACACTGTCCCTTCTTTGCTTCTCTTCCATTTCTGCTACTTATTCTCTTCCTGCTGTACATTTTAAAATTTTGAATTGTCTCTTCTCTTCATTGCTTTTCTGCTTTTCTTCAATGTTCCTTATTAAATATCCATTGACTCCATTGTCTCTTTTGTACTTACAATTTGAACTTGAGTTTTGAGAAGATTTAATTTCTTCTGTTTTATTCCTGAGTCTGATCAATTCTCCTTGCAATTCTCTTTTTCACTCATATATTTGTTGTTAATTTTTGAGATTGGACTCAAGAGTGACTTACTGTAATGAATAACTGCTGATGTTAGATCAGCCTTACCACCTCACTTTTTTCTCTCTTCTTTCTTTCCTTCGGTTTTCCTCAGCTTGCACTTGATTTCCTCAAAGGCTCCTAGTGGATTAAGAATGGCATTGTTCCCTCCCTGGGTACCTTTTTATATAGTTATTTTGATGCTCAGAAATTCTATTTTTCATGTTATGCTGAGGGAATGGTATTTAATTTTTTCATTTGTTCTTTTGTTGTGACAAGACTTTGGCACTTGTCATTGTATTTGATGCCTGTGGACAGGATCTTTTTCTGAAATTTATTTATTTATTTTTAGCAGGGATTGAACTCAGGGGCACTTAAACTCTGAGCCAATTCCCCAACCCTATTTTGTAAACAATTTTTTTTCTGGGCATTTAAAGGAACTGCCAGTCTTGGTTTGGCTTAATCCATTTTCACAGCCTGAGACTCTCCCTATTGCCCAGGGAATGACACCTACCTGCAGGTATAGACAAAGACTAGGTTGTGTTCTTCCTTATGATGAGGATGATTCCTTTAGGGCTGTTTGTTTCAGACACTCTGACTTGGTCAGACGCTGGGTTTCACTTTTGTCTCACTTGCTATTTTAAGTTGTCACAACCAATGTTCAGTTTTTCAGTTGATATGTTGGGTAGGCAAGATATTCCCAGTGGCTTTGTGATAGGCCTTTTTTCCTGGTTTTATACTTTCTTATAGAGTTTTGTTTAGTAATTTCTATTTTATTACTTTTTCAATGCTCTTGCCAATTTTTTAGTAGCATTTATCAGGAGAATTGATTCTAATAATTGAACTCAACATTATTAGAAATGTCAGTTGATTAATTCTTTAAATAAAAACATTTGTTATTTTTTATTTCCTGGGACTTCTGGTGGGAAGGATGATAGATTCATATACACAATTCTCTTTCTTACTCAAACTCCCAGCTCAGGTAGAGACCTACTTTTTTACCACAGATGGGCAAAAAAGTAGGTCTTTACCTACTTTTATTGGTAAAGCAACTTTTGACTACTAGTAGCTATGATTGTTAGTGATGATGATAATGATGATAATGAGGAAAATTTATTTTGCCATTGCACTATGCCAAGTACTCTGTATTTTCATGTATTATTTTATTTATCATAAAGTGTGTTGAGTGTTATCTCATTTTATAGATCATTACCAGAGGCATATCTACCAGATTTCTTGCATGTGTTCACATGGATGGTAAGTGGCAGAAATGTGGGGCAGTTCCTGTCCTGGGCTTTGGAAATAAAAGAGTAGCAAATTTCAGCATGCTTCCTGCCTTCGTGGACTTCACAGGATTTGATTCCCAGACAATACTTTCTTACCTAGTCCCAGGTCACACTACAGGGACATTGTGGGATAGTTGGGGATATCATTTTTGAGTCTGAAAGCCTGATTCATTTGTGTTCTCACTAGAATTGAGGATACTGTCTCTAACTTGGAAATGACTATAACTTTACACAAATGTAAAACAGAGGGATATCAGCAAAGATGAGAACAGTCTCTTGATTCCCTAGACTCTCTGCACCATGTAGCATAGAGCTTTACTCAAAGTTGCTTCTAAGTGGATGTTAATTTTGGTGTTTTTATTAAGTATGAGATATAGTTTTTATTGCATATTATAACAGATTAAATTTTGTGTTTTACCTGGATTTCTATATTATTTCTACTGGCTTTATGTATTTATTCTTTTCCTTTTGGTTTACAGTTATTTGCTGATATAAAGGATGGAGACTGCCTGAAGCTCTTTGAACAAAGTTCTCGCTCTGCTCATAAGCAAGAGACACATACCATGGAGGCCTTGAAGCTTGTAGAGTTTGACCTTAAGCAAACTCTCACCAGGCTTGTGACACACCTGTTTGGAGATGGTAGGTACTCAAATGTCTTTGTGTTAGGCTTAGATGTCCAGTAATTACCATCTTCCAAGTCATAAAGGTTGAATCTAGATATTTTGTTTACATGGTGGGATAATGGTTTCAGTTCTACTGGGATACAACCCATGAATTTCTTGGTTTATCCCATTTAAACTCAAGAGGATATGAAAGTAGAATTAAGTAGAGAAGAAAAATGTTTATAACCTTCAATAAGAAAGACGATGGCTTAGGATCAGTGTAATCAGTGGAGAGAGAGCATACTAGCTAATTAGTGTTATTAGGATATTATTATTAGATCAGACTTTAAATGTGACTGAGCCCAATGGAAAATTTTATATGGTATTATGTGATTACTACTATCAACAACAAAAATATTAATGGTGAATTTCCTGTTGGTGGACCAATATTGTTAACATCTGGACTCTCACTTTAGTCATCATTATGCCTATTGTCAAATGCATAATTCATGTAATATTTAAGAAATCACTAAACAATCATAGAAATTCTTTATATACACACAATGTTAAAAATAGCAAATCAATTTTAGGATAATATCTTTTCTAGGAGATGGGGAATCGTATTAAGGGGTAGAAACCAGGCTTCAAGTGTGTTAATAATTGTTTTATTTTTTTAAAAAATATGAAGTTAAATATGACAAAATGTTATGATTTGATAAACTGAATATGGGTGTGTGGATGGTTGCTATTTTCTACCCCTGCCTCTAGTTGTGAAATATTTCATATTAAAGTAGTATAATGCAACAGTAAAAAGGGTTTCAGGTAGAGAGTTTTGATGTGAAAATTCTATTATAGCCAACTTCTCTTTACTTTCATGACAAAAGAAAGGAATTGTTATATTTTTAACAGTAATATCATCTAACACTGAAATACAGAGAGATGGATTATAGTGTTCACACCATTTTAGAGGAAGGTTGGGATAGGAGGGATTCTAGTACTTTTAGGAGATACTATTCTGTCTCAAGTAGCTATACAGAGTCAGGCTCATCTGAATTTTTCCCTTGTCAAACTATGGAAAGAGATTTTTAGAATCCTCCTTTTTTTATGCATTCCTACACATTTCTGCAATCACAGTTTGTTAATCTCACAATTTAGTATTTGTGAGATTAACAAACTGGATTTTCAAGGAGTTGCAGGCATCATGGTATATAATAAGCTAGATATAATCCTTGTCTTCAAGAAGCCACAGATCTTAAATCCTCTGCTAAGAAACATTAAGTGTTCTGTGGGCACAGGGGAGAGAGGCCTCCTCCAGGGCAGAGTATGCACTCAGAAGGGTTCCTGGTGGAGGACAGCCCCACTAACACTTTGAGGATAAGTAAGAATTAGCCAGTGGAGGTGCTGGTTACTAAACAAGAAGAGGTGGAGGAAGAAAAGAAGACAATATAACAAAGTAGGTGAGATACAAATGCTAGTCCTTGAAAACACACATAAAACAGAATAGCATTAAGGAAAGAAAAAAAATAAGAGGAGAGAGAGGAAGATGATTGACAGCAAGTCTTATGCCCACTGACAGATGGTATTGTGGAATCAGGTGAAAATGAAGTTCTCTACTATCCACTTATTCTGAAATATTGAACAGGTCATTTACTGGTTTAGCCCTCAGTTCTCTAACTTCAAAGTTGAGGCAATACTTATTTCATGTGAGAATAAAATGAGATAAACATGTGAAAGGTGCTTTATAAGTTAAAGATTTTAAATCAATTTGAAAATATGTAAAAATGACAAAAGTAAAGGAAAATCAAGGCAATAAAAGCAGAAACTGTGAGGAAGGAGAAATGTAATCAAAGAGGGATAATTGTGGTTGCTTTATCTCCATTGCTGCTCATGGAAATGGAAACAGCCCTGTGGCCCAGCTGTCATGATGTGGAGGTTGGCTTTAACATCCTTACTGAGTACTAGCAAATATTTTAAAAAGAAACACTGTGCTAGACCCTGTGCAGATTGAGGATATACATTTCTCCAAATGTGATTCTTTACTCTTCTTCGTGTTATTATTGTTAACATTTGGATTTGTATAGCTTTCAAAACTGTGCACTGAGGTGAAAATTTCCAGAGAGCAGATGTTTGTATAAAAAATATTTCTGCAATATGTGATTTTTCTGACTCTGATGGCTGTCTTGACATGGTAGGCAGGCTCATGGCAAAGAATTAGGAATTTTACATTTTGAAACAACAATGAAGTGGTAGCTTCTCTTTTTCAGGCATATATTTACCTTATTGTTTTAAAAATGTTGTTAACCCACACTTTTCAGCGTCAGATTTCATTACAGATAGGTGTTGCTATTATAAAATCTTCAGATTCAGTCTTTGTTTGTGTTAGCAGAATCGAGGAATGGAATTCAAGTAAAAAATCCACCTTGGACAACATGTGGTGTTCATGTGTCCTAAAGTCTATCAGTGAAAAAAGCCTTGTAATCTTTTGTTTTCTTGCAGCCATGATCAGTTTTACTTCCAATCACACAATAACTCTATGCCCTGAAAATGCTGAGAACCTCTGCCCACACAGCTTTGCTCTCATGCTGAGAGCCTTGGTTGGAAGAGCTTGTCCCTGGGTTTGCCAGGCTTGTCACGTCTGCTGTGCTGCTTCTTCAGGGACATGCTGAGCAGGGTGAGAAGGTGACCTGATCCCAGACCCAGTTCATGAACTACAAGAGTGAGAGGGTCTGTGTCACAGAAAACAAATAGTGCTGTGTGTTTTCTTAGTGTTCATACTGAATAGTAATAATCTCCTCAAGATTCTTGGCTGTTTCTCTTGACCCTAAAGAAATATGATTGTTCCTATTTTAGGGATTTCAGAGGCATCACTTAATTGTGGACTTTTGTTGTTACTTCTTTGGTCTGTGTTTGGGTACATGTGTCTGTGTATGTGTTTTGCAATCTTATGAAGAATATTTTTGGCCCCATGAATCTGAATTCATTTGATCAACAATAGAAGAAAAATAAATATTAATAAAAAAGAAATAATAATGATGATAATAACAACAATAGCGATGATAGTTAGCACTTTTAAATCCTGGGCTGAGCACTTTTACAAAATTGTTTTTCTTTGGTCTGATTCTGTGATTCCCATTTTTCACCTGAGGGGAACTGGCACAGAGAATTCCACATGGGGATCACCTGCTGCTAAGTGTTGTGGGCAGTTTTAGCCTGTGCAGTTTTATTTCTGAGCCCATTGTTGATTTTTGCATTTATGAAAGGACAGAAAGCAATCACTGAATAATATTTCTTAGCCTATGAAAACCATGATGTTAAAACAACCTGGTGAGAATCGGGCCTCTCTCTAGGAACTGCCTTCTGACCCCTGCTTTCTTTCCTCTGTTGTTTTGGCTTGTGGTACCCAGCTTGTGGTAAAGCCTGTGTTTGCTGCATCATATCCAATTACATTTTGGATACCAAGGATTGCTTAAAAACTTCACTCTTTCTATAGTTAGTTAATCAGTGGGGACTGCTTTGCAAGCCTTGGAAATACTCAGCAATTCTTTTTATATTTGTTTTTATGGTCTAGGTTTTTCACCTTTATTATATTATTGGATTCCTTTGTTCTTGAAAAAGCAAAATTAAAAATTAGAACACACTATTTCCTTGTGGCAATTTGTTGTTATTACAGTTGCTTTAGTTTCAGGTTTTTTTTTTTTTTTTCTTTCTGCAAATGTGTTTTATTATTTTCTGCTAACATTTCAATTGTACCAGCATCCTAAGGCAATTATAAGAGAGGTTATCATTTCAGAATTAGAAGGAAATAAAAGAACCCTTTAGACTGTCTTTATGCTTGTGTAATTCATTGTCGTTTTTCATATTTCTCAATTGTTTTCATTTTGTACCATGTTTGGCAATCATTTCTTTCAGAGCAACTGCAACGGGGGTTTAGGATTCTTAACATTTTATTTAATTTCTCTTTCTGTCCTTTGGGTTTACAGCCCTTCTTTTGTACAGTCTCTTTGCTAAACACTGGAGTTTCCCTTTATAATGCATTGGCCTCACAGTCCAGTTTAGATCAGCAGGTCTAAAGGAGAGATGGATTGTGCTACTGTGCTGCTGATTAGATATGTTGCCATGGGGCCATTGTGTCTTTACCTGCGTAAAATCAAAAAGGCCCATGGCGGTCATTGAGATGCACTTCCCATCACCCTGCTAAGGAATCTCTGCTGATGGGAATTCAGGAAGCTTCTAGCCATCTTCTTCTTAGGGGGACAGCCTCAGCTGCCGAGAGTCTCCTTGCCCTAGGATGTGCCCATTCCAGGACTGCCCACATCCAAAGATTGAAGGTGGCAGGAGCATAAAGGCTTTTCAAGGGCCAATTCCGATGGGCTGTCTATCTCAGACCTTTGGCAAGGATCAGGCTTTGTTGGGCCTGATTGCTGTGGTTGACTTATCCCTCTGCCCAACCTGATGCCACCACCTTCCTTTCACAGGTGTTGATTTCACCCAAACCTGCTTGCCAACCCAACTTTTAGAGGGACCCACATCTGGTGGCACTCAACCAAAACATTCTAGGCCCCTGCCTTGTGAATGATGTCCTGCTCAGGAGGGAGGTCCTGTGGCCATGGTAATGAGGATCTTATGCATTTCATATCATTTTGTATTTTTTCTATTCCTGAATTTTTGTTAGTGTAACTGAATGAAAGCAGTTGGGATTAATGTTTATGATTATAAATGTTAGCTCTACTTTGCTCCTAAAGTTAAAATACTTCTAAGATTATCACTTTTAATAGTTTTTACATGAGCTCTCTTGGCTGGCTGGTGCCACCTGATTTGGAGAGTGTTATCTTTCTCTCTAGTGCTCCTAGACAGTGATGTAACAAAGCAGTCATTTCATTCAACTGGTACCGAGTTGCCTGGTGAGAATCAGGCCTCTCTCTAGGAACTGCCTTCTGACCCCTGCTTTCTTTCCTCTGTTGTTTTGGCTTGTGGTACCCAGCTTCACTCTTTAGCCTGATCCTTGGAACTTTATAAAATGGGGATGTGAAGTGTCTTGCTTTGTGCCAGTAGAGGTGCTCAGTGGAAATAGGGCTTCCCCTTAGGAATCAGTTGGACAGAGAATCCGATATGTTCTAAAACTCCCCTTCTTTGGGGACTCCAATTACATGTGTATTTGGCCACTTGAAACTTTTCCTTTTTATTTCTCCGATGCTCTTCCTTTTTATTCTCATTTTAGGTTCAGATTTTAACCTCTGATCATTTTGATAGTTTCTGTTACAGTCTTTTTCTGCAATGTCTCATTGCTGTTAACCCGATGCTCTGTATTTATCTCATGCATGTGCTTCAGTTAGTCTTTTATATTGTCCCTATCTATACATAACATTCTTGTAGCTTTCTGAACATAGTGAGTATCATTATAATATGTATTTTAATATCTTTTTCCTAGATATTGTCTGTTATCTCTTGATAAATTGCTATTAATTTTCCTTTACTTAATATCTCTCTTCTATTTTGCATGTCTGGATCTATAGGATCTAACATTGTAAATTTTACCTTGTGATGCATTTGAATGGTTTTGTTTTCCTGATAACATTTAGGAACTTTGTTCTGGAAATATTTACAAGGACTTTGACCCTTTTATGTCTTCTTTTTAAGCCTTCTCAGGTAGGACCAATGTAGTGTTTAGTGAGGAGCTAGTACTAAAGGAGCAATACGTTTCCTAGTACTGTAGTTGATAACTTAAGAATTGTGATGTTTTCCACTTGGCTTTTGGGAACCAGCACTATTCCTGATCCTGTGTGAGCATGATACTCTTCCCTCCTTTCTTATGGCTTGTTTCCTGGCCACAGTTGGTTTCTAGAACACTCAGGCATAGGTTAGTATTCCTTTGAATACTGCAGGGGCTCTTCTGCAGATCTCCTGAGCTCTGTGTATCGACCTTTTTTCCTTATTCTAACTGTTATACTCCAGTCACCCTGATTTGTCCAGACTCCTAGCTCTTCCTCTTCAGCTTTGGGAGATAGCTGGGTTCTTCTGTTTTCTCCTTTCTTCCTGAAGCGATATTAGTTTTCTTCCCTTA
Organism: Callospermophilus lateralis; assembly: GCF_048772815.1. Lineage (NCBI taxonomy): Eukaryota > Metazoa > Chordata > Mammalia > Rodentia > Sciuridae > Callospermophilus > Callospermophilus lateralis. Next base: position 142,868,499 of record NC_135310.1, read on the forward strand.
GTGTTAAGTGTCCTTGGTGACCTGGAGTCCTATGTCTTGAGTGGCATCATTTCATATCTTCTGGCCCTTTAAATTCATGGGCTCTACTTCTGCAAATTCAACCAACCTTGAATCAAAAATATTTAAAACAAGGAGTCTGTTCTGAATACTTACAGAGTTCTCTTCTTGTTACTGTTCCCTAATCAATACAATCTAACAGCTGTTGAGATAGTATATTGTAAGTAATCGGGAGCGGATTTAATGTATCCAAGACAATATGTGCTGGTTTTATGCCAATATTGTGCTATTTTATAGAAAGCTTCGTGAGGCTTTATTGAGTGTCCCCACCAGCACTGGTACATATGCCAGGGGTTATAGCTGATCCAGTGCAAATGGCCAGACTCCCTAAGTCTTCAGCCTTTTAGGGGTACAGCCCCAGGTTGCATTTGGAGGACACATTTTGTCATTTCGTCTTGCACCAGCTTGGAGTTTATCCCATCCCAGCCTCAGGTCTCGGGCTTCCAGCCTCCATAGGCCCTCATCCAGCAGTGTGTTGCCCTGCAGCTGATGGCTCCTATATTCTGCTTTGGTTATGGGCCCAGAGTCCAGCAAACCTGTTTTATTTTCTCACTGCACTGCATTCATGTTCTGTTTCTGGCTCATGGAAGTGTTCCTCTTATCTGTGAACTTCACTGTACCTTGTTTTTTTTTCTTTTTTCCCTTGTGGGTGTGTGTGTTAAACTAGGTTTCTGGCCAGGCCATCTTGGTCTTCTGAGTGCACTTTGCAAGGGAGCCAAGATAATGTCACGTTCACCATCTCTGCCAGTGGAGGGCAGCCTGGGGCTCTGCTTTTGGACACACCTGGCTCTGATCTTAGAAAATACTGACTTGACTTGAAATTTAGATTAGATACGTAATCGGTCTGAGCCACATTTCCTTCATCTGTAAAGTGGAAATAATAATTATGGTGCAGTGAGTCTGCCAGCCTTACATCCGTGTAAGTGTTCAGTGAGAGAAGGCATCGACATACTTCACACAGTACCTAGTACATCGTAAATGAACCCCAAATATCAGTTACCTTAGGAACACAATTTAGAAATGTCTGGGTTTTTTTTTCCACATTTTATAAAAGGATGAGGTTTTTTCTTTTTAAGATTATTCTAATTTCTATGTCATTCAATTTAAAAATCACCCATTGAGTATTTATTACATGCCAGGTACTTTGCTACATTGTTTGCAAAATTCTGCAAGATAAATTTTTACTAAAGTTCTGTGAGGTGAGTATTATTCTTAAACAAAATTGAGCCCCTGAGACATTAACTTGCCCAAGATCACTTGAGTAAAAGTGGTAGTTCTGTGACAGTTTTTTGGATCCATGATGTCCCACCCATCCAAGTCTCTAAAACCAGCTCCCTGAAGGCTGTGGTGTGAGTCTATAAGGCGTCTCTATGTAATCTGCTCAGAATATCATTTCCTTAGGGCCTGTATTAGGGAGAAGGATTGGGAACCAAAAGGCCTATGTTCTGGCTCACTCCAAAAGTGTGATGCTATTAGACTGCTGCTTGTTAAAGAACAGGGTCTGTCACTTGTCCTAGTGCCTTAACCCCATACCTAGATTTTAGATGAGGGGCCCTATTAAATTGAATTGTACTCCATTTCTAATCTCATTATAAGGTGCAGAAATGATACCAACGTCTTAAAATCCAAGCCCTAAATAAGAGGATTCCAATATAGAGGGGTCCAAGGGCAATAAATAGCTTGAGACACTTTAACACACTGGTCTTTCTACCAAGTAGGAAACTTATAGCTGTAGGATCAGTTACACCATTGCCAGTGGTGGGAGAAATTGCTACCTTTTATTTTTCCCTTATTACTTTGTATATGTTTTAGCACAGTGAGTCATTGTGGCTGAAAGACTACTAACATCTTCTAGTGTGTGTTTGGGAGGTCCCACACCAGAGGATTTTATTACCCTCTGTGACAAGGAGAAGGTGGTGTTTACTGTTAACTTTGTAGTTGGAATGATTTTACTCCATTTAGCAGAGTGTAGCACTGGTCTCCTGGGTACATGTCTGTGTGGTCATGTAGGATATATATGGCACACTAAAGAGTCACAGTGTTGGCATTGCTGTGTTTGTAAGGCCCTAGATGGAGATGAAGTGTAAGCCATGAATGACTTCATGCTGCTTGTGAGGTGGGCTTTGGAAGTGGAATCAATGTTCATATTCCCACATGGATGCTTCAGGCCTCAAATGTGCCTCCTCTTCCTCATAACTGCCAGTCACATGGTTGCTTGGTCCAGAAGATACTGTTTTCCTTTGTGAAGGGAGAGACAAGAGATGCAGAGAGTTAACAAGGGACAAGGCAGGCAGCAGGAACCTGAGAATCTTGTCCAGAGCACTCAGCTGTTACATTAGCTAAGTGGCAGCTGCCTAAGGGGATCAAGCTGGTGGTCTTTTATCAGCAGAGCCCTGAATTTCATCTGGGACCTGAGCTCTAATATGACTCTTTCACTAATTATTACCTTGGCCTCGGTGGAAAGTATTGAGCTAATGTTAGTGCAGGATGTGACATAACACCTAGAGTGGACAATTTGGCAGTACTTATTACAATTATAAAAGCATTTTCTGTTTGGCCCAACAGGGTATTTTGTTGCAGCATTGCTTTCAATAACAAAGAACTGGATTTGCTCCAAGTATCTATCCATCAGGGACATCTGTAAATGTGGGCGAGCCACACAGTGGAACACTTTTCAGGAGTCAGAAAAAGAAAAAGGAAATGCTCTGTGTTTGCATAGAGAGGCCTCCAGACGTATCATTAAGTGAAAAAGCATGATGTGGAATTATGTGCATAGTATTCTGTTTTTCATATAAGAGGAAAAATAGAAATAGATATTGGTTTATGCTTATGTACAATGATAAAGTATAAACCTTATAAGTTTACTACAAGGATTCAGGAGAGTGGGGAGAGACAAGGACAGGGTTACAAGTGAGACTGCTCACTGATAACCTGCTATATAGTGAGATGTATTTTTTTTTTTTTTTTGGAGTATTTTGACTTTGGTTCCTGTTAACTTTTTACCTATTGATATATATTTTTTGTAAAACAAATCTTTTTTTAAGAGTAGAGCAACATTGATAAATTAGAAAATAAATGAAATCAGAAAATAAGCACATTTTCAGTTTTAAGGGCTCATGGTCCTAAACAGAAGCCAATGAGATGGAATTGTGAAGTGCCTTCGACAGTGTCAGCTGGGTAATGGTCCTGTTAGATTCATGTGTGTCAGCTTTTCAAGATGTTTTTTTCCAGCCAGAGCATACCTTCTTTCATTTTTCTCTCCACCTTTTTTTCCTTTGTTGGATACAAACTCTATCCTGTTCAGAAAGCGGGAGGAGTGCCGCAGTCTGGCTGGGCACAATTCAGGAACCACACACGCCAAATAAAACAGCTCCTCAGGAAAAAACCCTCAGAGCCCAACTGCCACCACTGGCTTCCCACAAGCCCCTCTCACCACCACCAGCCTCCCGCTCTTGAGGCCAATTGGCTGGGTCACGTGGGCGGAGCCAAAAAAGTCCCCCAATGAGCAGCTCTGTGGCCTGAAAGGGCAGGGAAACAGCCCAATGAGCATCACCACAGAGGAGCCAATCAGCTAGATGTTGCTGGGGCCGCTGTGAGCCAATCATCAGCTGGCAGTCTGAAAGTTTTCTGGGGCCCCTTCCACTGTGGCTCTCAACAGAGGAGTAACCCTGGTGTTGCTGCATTCTGCTCTCCCTCTGGTACCAACTAAGGGAAAAGAAACCTATTGAAAAATTAATGCCAAACAGCAGTGATTAATTGCATATTTGTGTAGTCAATTTTAAAAATTATTTGCATCAATGGAGGGTAGCATTGGTAGGATGTAGAAAATCACTGGTGTGTGTTTTAGTTTGGACCATCCACCTTTCAAGATTTAGATTGTACTTCCCTGGAAGGTAGTTTTGATGACAGTCTCATCTCTATAAGGAGTTTGAAGAAACAGGTCAAGAATCCTTTTAATTAACTTTAAATCAGGGAAGTGTTTACTAAGTATGAGATCTCTTATGAAGGTGGGTTGGAGGTGGTAGGAGATGATGTCTATTTAATATTTATAGTACTTCAGGCAGACCGTTCAGGAGGCATTGCACAGGAGGTAAAAGATTGATGAGAAATGATCACCACCACCACCACCCTGAATTTTGTCCCCTGATGGTCTTGCCAAGGATGCAGAAGTTGGGAAGCTGGTACACTGTGTGGGTGGGCAAGATGCTGTGCAGCCTTCCCCATGCCCTTTGTCCTCATGGTGGGGCTGCCAGAGTTGAGAAGGAATCAGAGTTCTTGCTGCACATCTTCTGTTTGGGTGCATATCACTGTCGTGAAGAAATGTCTACTTGCCACCTTAGAGGTCCTGCTTTAGGGGTTGCTTTTAGAGATTGGGGCCTACTTATCCTTGAACAAACTCAGCATCTCCATTTAGAAGTGAAATCAGGTCTCTGCAAGGTCTTGCCTCTTAGGTAAACCTGTTTTCCTGCAGGGTCCTTTCTGAAATCACTGTGTGAAGTAGCTGTCATTATATACAGCATAGGGGTAAGGCAGCTGGGGTCCTCATAATTTCACAGGAAAAATGGTGGAAATCTGAGACTTGAATTTATATTTGGATTTTCTTCTCCCTGACCCTAGGCTGAAAATTGAAATAGAAAGCCTTGAGCTCATTTGTAAATGTGATTTGCTCATTTGTTAAAGTGTGTTTCTCCTCCTCCCCCCAAAAAGAAGTAAAAAGAAAAAACTTCAGCCTTATTTTTCACTAGATATATAATACATGTGTTTAATTTTCCTCTCTAACCCCCAAAAGAGATTAGCCTAATGAATAATGAATTCATATGATGTGGACAAGCTTACTAAATTTTCCCTTTATCAATATGAAACACAAATACATAATTTTTTATGGACATTTTACCGAATCCTGATACTTGACATGGGAAATAAGTCACAATTTTGAGATATTTACTTAGTATAGTATAGTTTAATGCCAAAAGCATGTTAAGATGCCATTTTAAGCAGATATAGTAAGACATTAATTTTGAGGTCCTGCCGCAAAAAACAAAAGGAAAAGTTATTTGGGGGCTATTCAATGAATGATTACACTGTAGTGATTTAAAAAATGACCACCATTAATGTGTCAATATCATGGAAATTTAAATAGAATACATAAAAGAATATAGTATTTTTGCCTAAATTACACATTAACTGATATAATTTGCTTCCAAATGATTACTGTTTTTTTGAAGTAGAGCCATTAGACTGCTCAAAAATGGTGTTTGGCAGTTTAGGCTTTTGCCTGTTTATATAAAGGAAGTAAAACTGAAGAAGTTCTTAACATAGTGGATCAAAGGAAATGAATAGTGTATGGATTTGGCATTCTTTGTAGGGTTATGTGGACTTTAAAAAGGAAATTTAACAAAGGATCTGAGGGGGTGAAATTAATTAAAAACCACCCAGTCTCACAATACACAACATTGGACAATCTGTGTTTTCCTTTTTTATTTTTATTTTATTATCAATGGGTTCTGTTCCATATTATCATTAATATTTATCATCTTCCCTGGTCCTGAAATACTTGGCTCGCTTCCCTGCCTTATCATGCTATGCTATGTGTAGTTTTCACTATGGAGCAATTATTTTCATTGCTCTGAAGAGACACCTGTAGGATGACCGAGCCCAAAGAAACCGAGGGCTGTGGTAGCCAACGTCTTAAACCAGAAGTGCAATGGTCGATGCAATATATGGACATTTTGTCATTAGAATTTATTCAACATTGCAGACAATTTCAGCCCAAAATTACAGTTTGTTTCCTAATCATAGAAGCAATAAAGCAAAAGCCCTCAGTAAAAGACATTAAGAAAAGTGTCTGGAGAGGGGAAGAGGCCTCATATCACTTTCTAGTTCATCCTTAAGCTGTTGTGTCCCATCAGCACCAGCACAGACGTTGTGTAAATAGGATCCTGTCTCTGTGGAGACCTCACTTCCCATGAGACAGTATTCAGCAGGTATTCAGCACTTAAAATGATTGATCATGGAATGACTTTAATCAGTACATGAAATGATGATGATGATGATGATGATGATGATGATGATTTGGGTACCAGGAATTGAATCCAGGGGTGCTTAACTACTGAGCCATATCCCCAGCCCTTCTTATTTTTTGAGACAAGGTCTCGCTAAGTTGCTTGGGGCCTTGCTAAGTTGCTAAGACTGGCTTTGAACTTGTGATCCTCCTGCCTCAGCCTCCCCAGCTGCTGCTGCGATTACAGGCGTGCATCACTATCACTGCTCCCAGCTTCAACAAATGACTATTTTGAGTGCCTACTAATGTCTTGAAAATTTTTCTTCCATACTTGGGGGAACCTAAGATGTTATTAGTGTGAGATATAAAGTTATATAAACTGAACTCTATTTAGCCTATTTGAAGGAATTTTAAAAATTTGATACAGGGAAATTAACTGGTGCAGAATGCACTTACTCTATTCTGAGCCCTTAGATATTTAATGATATGATGAAGAAATTATGATATTATTCCTTAGTGCTGTTGCTATTTTTGGCAAAAGCCAAACCAGTATAAAAAGCTACATGATAGAATTTGTTTTTCTGAACTCTTTTCATAAAATAATTTGATACTTGCCAGGAGTTACAAAAAAGAATATTCAAAATTGTTTTGTCTCCTGGTCCTTCTGCTCTCGGCTTTATATCCTAAGGCTTCACACATTTCTGTTTGCTAGCAGGATTGTCTCTGGTGCTTTTATGAAAATATTGATAGGGGACTGTTGGTCCCACAGAAGGGCAGACACCCAGGTGTACAAATACCTTCTCAAATATAGCTGCAAATAAACAACTGCTCTTCATGTATGAGCTTCACACAGAAAAGTCTGGACTGCCTGGGTAACTTGTGGACTTTGCCTAAGTAGCCAGCAACTGGGTCATCTTTTTTTCCAGTTGAAAAAAATATTTGCAAAGTGTACTCAGCAATAACAAGCAAGGAATCATTGCTTTATGCAACATGGGTGAATCTTAAAATATACAGAGTGAAAGAAGATGGACAAAAGACCATTACATTCTGTGTGATTTCCTTTTTAATAAAATTCTAGGGAATGCGAGCTTGACTATAGCAACAGAAGAGATCTGTGGTTTCTTGGGAGTTTGGGAGGCCTGGAGAATATGTGGGGATTGCAGTTGGGTGCTGAGGATTACAGAGGGGCATAGGAAACTTTTGAGGGTGATAGATATGGGCATTATCCTGATTATGGTGACAGTTTTATGAATGTATATGTTTATCAACATTTATCAAATTCTGTACTTTTCACATGTGCAATTTAATGTTTATTATACTCGTATATAATAAAAAGAAAATATTTTACTATTATAAACTAAAATGCTTGCCATAGATAGCAGGTAGCTAGGAAAATAAATGCAACTAAAACTAAATAAGTGCAACTGAAAAGAAAAAAGAAATCAACCTTCTTCTTTGGAATTTGGGGCACAGGAAAAGACCTGTGTCTCATAATTCTACTCTCATCTGAATTTTGATTCATAGAGGCAGAGAGTTACTTTTTAATTGTCAGCATCTGGATTTTGGAAGTGGACAGACCTGGACTTAGCCAGTTGTCTGCTAGTTTTGTGACTTTGAGTGAGATTCTTAACCTCTCTAATTTTGCCCCCATCTGTGAAATGGGATGGTAAAGGCTCAATAAATAGAAGCGATTTTATTATTATTTTTGTTCATTTCACATTCTAATTTCCATAGGATAGTCTTGACTGAGAACATGTGGAATTTTAGATTCCTATGGGAGGGTATGTTACCCTTGAAAATTGGATCCTTTATCAAGGCCTTAGAATTGCCTGAAAAAGAAAGCCCTGCCACTAAGGGCAAGGAGCATAATGATTTGCAAATGCTCACTTTCTGTGTTCTGGAATGTGGGCATGGAGCTGCAAGATGACCTCTCACATGGTTTTTTGGCATTTAAGTGACATCTGATCTTTGCAGACTTCCACTGTTTTAAGTGAACTAGTATTTTTTTTTATTAAATAAAAAGAATTTTTTTTTGCTAATAATAATAATACCATTGCAGATGCTAACCAGAAAAAAGGACCAGATCCTGGAATAATTTCCTAAAACTACCAAAAATAGGGCTAGATGGCAGCTGGAAATAAGTCCTGTGGACCAGAGCTATGAGTGTTCTTTTTTTTTTTTTTTTTTTTTTTTTAAATCAAGTGGATTTGAGTAAGGAAGATATTTGTCATTTACATTGAACTGAGAAAGCTTTGGGATTATAGGGCAGTCCATAGGAGAAGTAACCATTGCTTCTGCTTGAGTGGGGGTTGAGAGTCCAGAAAATTTAAATGTGCAATTTAATGTTTATTATACTTACTAAAACAGAGTGCAGGGGACCAGGAGCCCTGGTGGTTGGCCAGGATGGGATTTAAGTCAAGACTTTAGTGTACATTCAGGCAAATGGAACAGTCTGTTTTGCTTTCACCTGCAAATGTTAACAGATTAACTTCTCTTATCTCTACCCATACCCCATCTGTTGGCCCTTGTAAGTAAGTATAGTGTATCTCATAATTTTTCTTACATCAGTGGGTATGCATGTTTGGAGGATAGTATAGCAAAAATATAGTTGTTTTAAAAACTCTGAAATGGTGTCACTTTCATTTCTAGAAATTAGAGAGAATTGCGTGCTTTCTCATGATCTGAACTTAATTTTGTCCTTTGCCACATGGTTTTCGAAATTGACAAGTGATTGATTTGGTTTTAGAGGGTCCCAGAACTACACAAAGTGCTTTTCATATCTGGAAAGACATGCCTAGTTATTCACAAGTTATAAGATTTATTGCCTCACCCTAACATGTTGCAAATTAGTTTGTTTGCTATTTATTTTACTCAGAATGTAGTAATTGATGTCGTTTGCTGAAGGGCAGACTTGATCCCAAGAAAGGGTAGACTGCCTCATGAGGCTCTTTCTTTTTTCTTTGTCATCTCTGCAGGGTTGGAGATAAGATGGGTGGACTGCTACTTTCCTTTTACTCATCCTTCCTTCGAGATGGAGATCAACTTCCACGGAGAATGGCTAGAAGTTCTTGGCTGTGGGGTGATGGAACAGCAACTGGTCAATTCAGGTAGAAAATAATCTCACATGTTACTGAAAGGCTCTCTAAAGGAACCTTCTCTCCTCAAGTAACCTCGTAGTCATTTGCAGTCATTTCCGTAGTATTCCTCCATTGCTATCTTTCTCTCCGTGGTGCCCACTAGACATATCTGACACCAACTTTCTCATATCTCATTTTGCAGAAGCTTCTTTGGAGATCTTTCTTGTCAGAACGTGGCTGCTGGTTTGTACCTTGATTTTGTGTTTGTTGATATGTTGCTTTCTGATTGCCTCAGAGGCAATTAAATGCATGTCATACTCGAGCAGTTTGTCTTCTAAACTGACTTCCTTCCAAGCCCATGGGTAAGCAGTAAGCTCTAAATGGAGATTGTCCTGGGTTCCTTTTCCCTGCTCCTATAGAAGGGCATTTGCTGTGTGCCTTGGAGGGCAGTTGTGGCTCCAGGTTGGTCAGATTTTCCATTGGTTTCACTCTTAGGTCCCCTTCCTTGTAGGGGTGTGGACTTAAAGGGCTCACAAATTCTTCTCCAGGTTGGTCATGGGGCCTTCAGCAGAATGGAGAAGACCAATCTTCCTGGGTGACTAAGAAATGTGGGTAAAGATGGACTTAGAAGATGAGGTGATTCTGAAGAGATAGGGTGCATGAAGTATTTGCTGGGAAACTGGATGTCTGGCCATCCCTCTTACCCTTCTTATATTATGGTTTAGATGTGAGGTGTCCCTTAGAAGCTCATGTGTGAGAAGGTTTAGAGAAGAAATGATTGGGTTATGACAGCCTTAACCCAATCAGTGAATTAGTCACCTGATGGGATTAATTGAGTGGTGGCTAAAGGCAGGAAGGGCATGGCTGGAGGAGGTGGGAAATTGGGGGCGTGGCTTTGGGGTATATATTTTGTATCTGGGAAGTGGAGTTCTCTCTGTTTTCTTTTTCTTTCTTTCTTTCTTTTTTAACTGATCATCATGTGAGCTGCTTCCCTCTGTCACATTTTTCCTCCATGATGTTCAGCCTCACCTTGAGCCCTGAGGAATGGAGTCTGCTGTCTATGGATTGAGACCTCTGTAACTGTGAGCCCCTAAATAAACATTTTCTCTCCTAAAATTATTCTGGATCTTTTAGTTGTAGCAGCAAAAAAGCTAACTAGAACATGTTACCAAGTGAGCCCCATTTTGCCCACTGCACAGAATGCCAATCACTGAAATGACAAGTTTGGCAAAAGAGAGTTTATTCACATGGTGCCTATGCTGAGGAAGTGGGAGCCCCAAATCTCAAATCTACCTCCCTTGGATAGGGCTCAGGGGTATTTATGGGATAAAGAAGCAGGATGGTTTGAGGTGTCAGAGAAGGTGACTGGAGGCAAAGAAAGATTCATTGGTCAGCTGCTTGTGTATTGTTAAAACTTTGTGGCTCCTTAGAAGCACATTCAGAAAATGGCAGAGTTAGCATGATCAGTGCGTGGGGTTTTTGGCCCTCTGAAGTCAAAAGGTTCTCACCCATCAGACAACTGTTGTAGGCTTCAGTAAATGGTTGGCAATTTCAACTGGTTTAAGAAAGATTTAAGTAGCCTCCATGTAAAAACTGCTTAAACAATTGTTACCATAGTGACCATCCATCAGAGGAGCTTCTGATAGCAAAGCTGATGGGATTATTCTGCTTAGCTGTGTGACCTGTAAAATTGGTCATCAAAACAAGTAACTAAAAGCAAATGGAACTAGTGGGTTCATTCAGATTTCCCCTTGGTTTTACTCTGAGGTCTCTCTATGTAGGGGTGTGGACTTAATAAGCTCACAGATTCTTCTCCATTCTACTGAGGAAGGTGGTGGAAGGCCCAGTGGAGGGCAGTGCTTCACAGGCAGTTTTTGAGTATTTGAAGGGCCATCCTAGAGGAGAATGGTGACAGAAATCAAAATTCAGGCCTGTAACAATTGTGAGGCCAGCACTTGGGTAAACCCCGGGGTTTTGTTACAGCTCTCTCAATTAATAACTGTGTCTCTTCAGGCAAGTTACTTATTACCTATGATCTTTGGTTTTTTCCAAAGTTAAAGTGGACACGGTGACCCCATCTTCAAAGTTTTGTTATGAAGATTAATTGAGATGATATTTATAATGTTCTTATTAGCAAAGGATTCAGCACACAGCATTCATTCAGTTGAAATTAATTGATGATGTTATAATATTTAAAGATTTTTCTCATGGTTAGAGCTATTTACCAACAGGAAATACTTTTAAAAGGCTATCTTGCATGTTGTAGATCAATTTCTAACTAAGTGGAATTAGTTATCTCTTTGATCTATACCCATCTCTATCTGTGAGTCTAAATTTGAGTTTTGGATTTTAGAGGGAAAAGAAAGTAATAGAAAACTGAAAGAAAGGGAAAATCAGCCTGTAGATGTGTGTGCATTTCAGTAGAAGACACAGAATACTGGGAGTAACATTTAATCTGTCCTTGAGTAGGAGCTGACTTCAAATATCCCTGTGGTCTTTTGTTTTTTAGACAAAAGATTTGAAGGACTCCTAGGCTTCCTTCTAGAAGGGCCTATTGTCAGGAGGCCAGAGCTAATAAAGCTAGGAAGGGAGATCAACTTACATATCAGTTGTCCCTTGGATTTGTGCCTTCTTATATTTCCTTCATGGTTTGTACTAGGTTTATTCACACAATAACTGGCTGAATATAGTTATCTGAAACAACTTTCCAATTTATTATTGATCATTGATGAAACTGCTGTTCTACAATTAAATCAGCCATGTTAGGTATTCTTGAAGGGAATGGCAAAGTAAAAAGAAAAAGACACCCAACAGTATTGGTAGGATGTGCTTCAAGTCATTGGGAAATTGTATGCATGAAATTTAAATATCTTGCCAGGGAGGGACAATAAAGAAATAGAAGAGGTGACTTTTATAAAAGAAACTATATAGGTTTTGCTATTTGAACTTTAAGTTATTGTGACAAAGTTCTGCTCTGTTTTTAGACTTGAATATGTTTTGACTTCTCTAGTTGAAGATTTTAAACGATTTGTCTGGCAGTTTCTAACTACAGACATTATTTGCAAGAACAGTTGGTTTTCTGTTTTCGAAGTTCCTAGAACCTGAAGAAAGACAGGCTACCTGTATATCATTCCTCTATTTTAATCTTTTCTCCTGCATTTTCTTTTCTCTCCTTTTCTCCCTTCTCTCAACTTCCTTTCTCCTCCCCATTTCCTTCTCTTTTTCAAAGAGAACTTCTAAGAGACAAATTGGTTCTAAATTCTCCTTCTTTAAGGTTCTTAACTCTATTAGGTTAAGTTCTAAAAGTCAGAAACCAACGATGTTGGAGCAATGGTAGCAGCAGACATCATTTGAGCCCTTCCTGTAGGCTAGTATCTTAGAAAGCATGCTTTTTTGGGGGAGGGGGAGAGTACCAGGGATTGAACTTGGGGGTACTTGAACACTGAGCCACATCCCCAGCCCGATATTTTGTATTTTATTTAGAGTCAGGGTCTCACTGAGTTGCTTATTGCCTCACTTTTGTTGAGGTTGAACTCATGATCCTCCTGCCTCATCCTCCTGAGCTGCTGGATTTACAAAAAAGTATGCTTTTTATGCTTTCTTCCATTTCACCTTAATGAAAGGGTTCTATGATAGGTGCTATTATTCCCTGCATTTTATAAAGCCTGAGAAAGATGATCTGGATCAAATGGCTAGATTGCTAGTGAGGCTTGGCTAAGTCATTTTTTTAATTTGGGGGTGGGTGGGTGTTAGTACTGGGGATTGAACTCAGAGGCACTCAACCACTGAGCCACATCACCAGGCCCTCCTCCCCCCGCCCTTTTTTTAAAAAAATAGTATTAGAGAGAGGGTCTTACTGAATTGCTTAGCACCTCACCATTGCTGAGATTAACTTTGAACTTGCCATCCTGCTGCCTTAGCCTCCTAAGTTGCTGGGATGACAGGTGTGTGCCACCATACCTGCTGGTCACGTCCTTTTGATAACAGTTAACTATGATATGATGGTACCCAAATTGTGGATTGCATTATTGGGAATGATAAAATTGATTTTAGATAAGTTGTTTGAAGTAGTATTGATTGAAAAACTGAAACAATGAGTCAGACTGCAAATAAAACTTCACTTGTTTTGTAATCTGTTACCTCTGAAGGGCTCTGCTGCTTGGGTCACCTTCTGTGATAGAGTGATTTATTTAGAGCATGAAGTTAGATTGCTCACTTAAACAGTGTCAACATTTTCTCACATGTTGAAGTTGACGGTGGCCTATGTATGTTTTTGTGCATGGAATGAGGCTCCTCCTAAGGGCTTGTGGAATCTTACTTTATTTCTTCTTCCTTAAGTTGCAGAATCTTCCCCATTACTTTCAGATTCCTTAGAGTTAGTATTTGTGATGAATAGTGACCATTTTCTTGTGTTTTTCCTCTGGGATGTGTTACGAGGACAGTACTGAGCCAGGTCCCCACATATTAACCCTTACTTCTCACTGGACTGACTGAGGCTGGTTCTGCCCTTTCATGTGGTATGTGGAGTACAAATATCTAAAGCCATCCCAGTGAGGACTATGGGCCGTGCTTGTGCCAGGAAGGAATTTACCACTTACTGAGCCCCTGTAAAGTTTAGAAGATTTTAAGTAGGCCAAGGGGGGAGAAAAAGCTGTGTAGTAGAACATAACTTACAAAATGAGTCCAGTTCCCTACATCCTCATTAAAATTTCAAACATGACATTTTGGGGAAAGATGCATGAAAAGTTTCCAGCCTTAAACAGTCATTATTTGTTCATTCATTCATCACATATTTCCTGAAGTCCTTCTAAGTCTGTGGAAAATAGAATAAGTACTGTCTTTACCTTTGAGAACATCACACAGACATAAAATACACATATTTGCAGTAGAGGAACAGTGGGCAGAGTGACAGGGAGGGGCAGGGATTAGAGAAGACTGTGTCAGAACTTTGTGCAGGTGACATTCAGGCTGGGTAGAGACAGTACAGGTCTTTGTAACAGGCATTTCAGAACACGTTTAGTTTCCTCTTCCCAGGGAGTTCTTTACTTTGTCTTTCCTTGGTTGCACACTTGGCATGTACAACAGTGCATTTCCTTTTCTGAGTGTGAATCTCTTTCCAGTTTAGTCCTCTCGTTGATATCTGCTCTCTCCAAACTCAACATGCACATATATGGTTTAGTATTATTAGTCTAAGATGGCAGACTTTCAAATGGCAAGGGCCAAGACTAAACAAGGCATGGCTAGATACAAGCAGACATACTCTTAATATATTTAGCATCTCTTTTTGGAAGGCAGTATGCTATACATAGAGGAAGCTACAAAAAAATGGATGTCTTTTTGCCTGTGAAAACTTACAAAGGTGGTAGGGTGCTACTCTAGTTTAGATTTGGAATCCCCTCAAATGCTATTTATTAAAGGTTGATCCTTAGCTTTGTGCTGTTGGGAGGTGGTAGAACCATTAAGAGGTGGAAGTAAGTTAGATCATTGGGGGCATGTCCTTGAAGGGAATATTGGGACCTTGGCCCCTTCTTGTTTTTTTCTCTCTGCTTTCTGGCCACCATTATTGTGAGCAGCTTCCTCTATCGCATGCTCCCATCAGAACTGCCTTACCAAGGCCCAAAGACAATGAATCAATCTGTATAGACTCAGACCTTTAACTGGGAGCCAGAATGAACTTTTTATTTTAGAAGTTGATTATCTCAGGTATTTTGTGACAGTAATGGAAAGCTGACAAACACAAGCAGGTGAGATTATATCAATTTTACGTAAGTTCCAGTTTTGAGAGCAAGCTTTGTGAGATGAAAAGAGGTAATTATGTTAGTTGAATTACTGGAGACTTCTGAGGGGAGATGGCCTTTGAATTGGGCCGTAAATAGTGTTTTTTCAGATATGTGATTAGTAATCAGTTGGTGAGCTTATATAACTTGTCTGCTCATAGGATATCAGAGTCTGTAGTTTTGCGTGGGGATTGGGATGAACGGTTTAAACTATCCCATGTAATTCTTGTGAAGGACCCACACTCAAAACTTTATACCCCCCCTTGTCTTTAGGATAGGTTGAATATTTTCCCTAATTTTATTGTGGTATAAAGTATAATGAAATACACATTTTAAAGGTATACAGTTTTATCCGTTTTCGACTTATTTTTATATACCTGTGAAGCCATCACCACAATCAAAATAATGAACATTTTTATCAGGGATGTATGTATCCTTGTGCTCTTTTGCAATTTGCCACTTCCTCCGGCCCTGTCTTCAGGCGGGTATAACTGCTGTCATTTCAGATTAGTTTGCTTTTTCTTGTATATTATACAAGTAGAATTGTAGTATGTATCAGTTCACTACATTTTGAGTACTGTTTCATTGTATAGACAACTCCAATTTGTTTATCCTTTCTTTTGTTGGTGGACATTTGGGTTGTTTTCAGTTTGGGGCAATTCAGTGTGAAAGTGATATAAATATTTGCATAAAAGCCTTTGCGAGGACATGTTTGCATTTCTCTTGAGAAGAAACTTATGAGTCGAAAGTTCTGTAAATGTCATTTACATCAAAGTAATTGCCTAGTGTTGCTCAGCTCTTCTGTGCCTACAGTTTTTTTTTTTTTCTTTCAGTATTCTGTCAGTTGCTCAGGAAAGTATTTTCTACTATGATTATGGAGTTGTCTATTTTGCCCTTTTATTCTGTCATTTTTCTTCGTGTTTTTTTGAAGCTATATTATTAGGTGCATGCCTTTTTTATAGCTGTTATGTTTTTTTGGAGGAATTACTCCTTTTATCTTTATGAAATCTATCTTTATATTTGATTCTCTTTTACTTGATGTCTGTTTTATTTACATTAAAATATCAATCCCAGCCTTATTTTCCTCCCTCCCTAGGTATAGTTACATATGTTACATCAGCGTATGTTGAAAACCTCATCTAGTGTGAACACGGTTTTCTTTAAATAGTCATATGCTTTTTAAAGTACTTAATACCAAAATAGTATTCTTTTGTTTTTATCTGGCTATTTACCATTTTTCTTGCTCTTCCTTCACTTTCAAAGATTCTTATTTTCTTCTAATAGTTTTTCCCTTTGGTATGAAAAATTCTGGTTGGCATTTCTTATAGACTCTGTGCTGGTGATGAATTCATTAGTGATCCTCTGCCTGAGCATGAATCCATTTCCTCTTTATCTTGAAGGATATTTTTATGGAATTTAGAATACTGGATTGATGGATTTTTTTTCCTCTTAGTTATTTAATGATTTTCTTCATTGTCTTCTATGATTTCTAAAGGAAAAAACATATTTTTTTATCATTATTCACCTGTGTATACTCTATTATATTTCTGTAGTTACTTTCATGAGTTTTTTCTCTGTCTGTGGTTTCAGCAGTGTGATTTTGATATTTTGAAGTATTGTTTTCTTTGATTTTCTTTAATACTCATGTTAAATCTTTTATTTTGCTCTAGGATATCCTGAGATTCTATTCACTTTTCCTGCTCTTTTACTCTCTGTTTTTCAGACCAGGTAGTTTCTGTGGATCCATGTTCATATTGTCCCCAGTGTCCTCTTTTGTCTCCGTTCTGCTGCCTTGTAAGTTTCTTCTTTTCCTTTTTTAAAATATTTAAATCTACCAGTATGTATTTACACTCAATATCAAAATTTAGCCTAAAAAGTCAGTAGGGTTAGAGGTAAATGTACCATTGATGACTTCTCTGAAATAAGTTTCTTATTTCAAATCTTGTTC
The DNA here is from genome assembly GCF_048772815.1 of Callospermophilus lateralis. Classification (NCBI taxonomy): domain Eukaryota; kingdom Metazoa; phylum Chordata; class Mammalia; order Rodentia; family Sciuridae; genus Callospermophilus; species Callospermophilus lateralis. The sequence continues at coordinate 142,885,359 of NC_135310.1, forward strand.
ATTTTAAAAATGGCATTTGGTTTTGTTTCACAGTTTCTATTTTTCATTGCTATCAAGCATATTTTTCTTCACTCAGAGCAAAGTTAAATAGTTGCTTTAAAGAATCTGATAATTTCAACAAGTGGTCGTTTTAAGATTGACTTCTATGGAAAGCTGATCACATCTTCTTGATTCTTTGTCAAATAATGCTGTATTATGTGCTGGATCTTGCAGATGGTGAGTTGGGGACACACTGGGCCCTGCTATGATCCTGTGGTCACTGTTAATGAGCAACCTGGTGAGGCTCAGGCCTTGCTTTCTACGGACAGTGATTCAGATTGCACTGGTAGAACTGTGCTGCAATGATTTGTGTCCATCCTGTATGTGGTTGCTTTGGGGATTGGTTTGAAACTTGTGGCAGTGGTTTGAGTTTGTGCCTTGTGTTGTCGGCGGGGATAGAATTATGGCCTCTCTTTCTGGTCTCTGTCCATTCCAAGATTTTCCCCTTTATTTCCAGCTCGAGAAGCACTTTACCCTGTATATAGAGAAATAAGCTTCTCTCTGAGGTTTAATTGCCTGTGGTGTGAAGCAGCTCCACAACTGTGACCCACCTTTGGGGCAAAATCATGTTAGCTCCCCCGGTCCCCCCTTCACCCCTCCCCCCGCAAAAAAAAAAAACCCACTCAGAAAATGAAATAGAAAATTCACGCTGTGGTGTTACCTCTCCCGGTTTTGCCTCTTCTTCACCATTTTCCTACTTGTTTACTTTCTAGAGTTCTCTATTTCTGTTTGTGGCTTGCCCAGAGCTTTTAGTTCTAACCACAGGGAGGCTTACACCCCATTACTGTGAACCAAACTACAGGGTGCATTGTGCAGACACCCAGGGTGAGAGGACTTTTGTGACACAACCATGTGTCATGGAAACTCTGCTGTACTGGTGTCACTGGTCTATTTCATCCCTCAACTTTATTAATCAGAATTAATCCTAGTGCAGTTTTGAGGCAAAGCAAATGGAGGCTAAGATCTGTCAGAGTCGGCTCCCTCCCTTGCTCCTCCCATCTCCTTTTCTCTCACCTTCCTCACTTGCCTTCCTTCCTCTCAATCAGTCTGGACCCTTCTATTGCCCTTTTAAAAAAGGAAACACATGTGTCAACCTCGTGTATAGGTTCTGTCTTGGAGTTCTTCCTTGTGATGTATTTTCAAGCTGTCAGAATAGAGATGTCTTTTCAAATATTGTAAATTTGTCCTTTTTCCTCTTTCCAATTGATAATAAGTTGGTGAGAATGTCTTCTGATGTGAAATTAGTCTGCATTAATTTAAAAAATTAAGGAGAAGTAATTTCACGATCACTTATCACATTTTACAATTCATAAAAGTATATATAATGATCACATATAACTATGTGGAGAAATCATATATATTTATAAAAACAGAATCACACTTTTAACTGTTTTATTATGTTTCACAGGGACTGTAACATGATTGTGCTTTGATATTACCAGAAATCCATCTGCATTGTCATTTAAAAAAATTTTTTTAGTTGTAGGTGGACATAATAACTTTATTTTACTTATTCATTTTTTAAATGTGATCCTGAGGATCAAACCCAATGTCTCACATGTGCTAGGCAAGCACTGTACCACCGAGCCCCAGCCCCAGCCCTGCATTATTGTTGCTAACGGCCCCGCAGCCATCTTGCCAACCCCTCCCATGTTGGTGTATTGTTGATGGTAGGTCTAGAAAGAGGAGCACATGCCTTAGTATTTTCCTGGGATAAGATTATGAAAGTGGAATTATGGCCACATGCATTATGGAAATATGATGTACTCTGGGAAAAATTACCTGCTTTGTTTGAAAGTACTTCTTTATCCACAATCTCATGAACAACACCGAACGCCTTCCATCTCTTTACTCTTTACATTTAACAGGAAAGACATTTTGTACTGGTGTTGTTTCAATTTATTTTTTTCTGGTCACTAGTGTAATTGGACATGTTTCCAGAAGTTTTTGCTCTGTCTGCTTTCTAATGGCACTTGAAAGTGTGCTAAACATATTCTGCATGTTTTCTTTGTAGTCTTCCTCTCCAAATGCTAACTTTATTGTCATCTCTGTTGAAGTCCCCCATGTATCTCCTCTGGCAATATCTTCACTCTTTTCTTCTCACCACTTACCTTTGAACAGTTTTGGTTCTGAATTTTGTGTCATTATCTTGACTTTCATAATAGTTTTACTGGCTGTATTATATAACAAGTTAACTTATCTGCGTGTCTATTGTTTAACAAATGGAATCACACTGTCAGTAATTTGCAGCTTATTTTTCATGTGACATTATGAAATCATTCAGTTCATTTGTTTTTCAGTAAGTTCTTTTGGATGAATGAATATGCCATAGTTTATTCATTCATTCTTTTTATTTTTTTATATTTAATTGTTTCCAATTTATCTACTCCTGTTGAACATTTTTGTACATCTAGACAATAGGTATAAGAGTTTCTCTGAGGTATATTTTATCTAGCAGTGGAATTGCTAAGTCAGTACCTCTGAGCATCTCTGACTTTATTGGATATCACCAAATTGTTTCCTGAAGTTCCATTCCTTATTGACCCAGCCGTGAACCTCTCTGTGAAAGTTCTCATTGTCTATGTTGTTTTGAACACTTGACCTTGTTCAACTTATTTTTGCCAGTCTGGTGTAACTTACTGCAGTTTTCATTTGTTTTTGCCTGATTTCTCTTGAGGTCAAACACATTTGACATTTATTTTACATTTCATTTATTTGAAATTACTTCATTTTCTATTAGGGCTTATTTTTCTGTTTTTTTTTTTTAACTAATTGGTAGGAATCTACATTTACATTGGATGTTAATTATTTGTCATTTGTATGTATTACAATTATATGCTCCAGTTGTGTGGCTTTTCTTGTCACTTTTTCAAAAAAGAAAAAAAAATGTATTTTTCTCTTGGCTAGCTGTAGATTTCTTTATATCATATCATTCTCCCAAAAAGGTACTTTGTCTGGAAATATGAGTGGGTGTAAGTTGACAAGTTCCGTGAAGATAACCCCCCACTTGTCATGCTTGATTCTGGTAGTTTAAGTCTCTGATAGTATTGCTATATCATTCATATTTCCAGCATCGGGATTCTAAATATTTTATGACTTTCAGGCATTCACCGTCTCTCTCCCAGTATTTTGTCAGATTTGGTCTCCACCCTATGTGACAGTTTCTCTTGGCTGGGAAGCGTATTCTAGGATGCCCTTGTTTGACTAGGAAATGTAGCTCCAAGCTTGCCTCGGGACCTCAATTATACTATTTTCACAGAGTTGGATTTATTTCCTGGAATATTTTCTAGTTCTCCCTAATCCTCCTTCTAATCTATGTCACCCCTCAAATATTTCTATTCCTGTAATAAACGGTTTTCGCAACTAGATTGAAGTTGTGGTATGTGTCTACTCTTCTGATGTTTTACAGCTGTTAGGATATGTGTCGCATACTGTTGGCAGCATAATTTTTGGAAAGCAGAGAGATTCTACCCTCTGAGAAGAGTGTTCTTTTCAAAGTCTAAAGTTTTGTATATTTGGCACTGTATAAAGTCATTGCCATTTAATCTTCCAGTCTGTCTCCATCCAGGAGGAAGCTGTTCTTTTTCCTTTTATCCCCAGCATACCTGAAAGTGTGACCCCCGTGACTCAGTTCAACCATTGGCTTTTTATATTCTGCAGTTGGTAAGGTAGATTGTGAGTGTCTAAGTAAGAGGCATGCACATTTGGCCCTTTGTATTGTTGAATATGGTCATTTCTTTCATTAGGCTCCATTATTTTTCCCGGTTCTTCACTTCTCCCTTTCCATGACTTTGAAGTGCTTTCTGCTGTGGGAGAATTTTACTTCTCTGCCCGGTTGATGTGGGGTTTGGTCCTGTGACTTCTTTGGCTAATAGGGTATTAGCAGATGTGATCTGTAGTGAGGCTTGGAATGTAATTGGCAGTGATTTTTGCCTTTTTTCACTTCTTCATGAGGTGAGCAAGCCCTGTGTCACCTGGTGGTTTCAGTGCTGAGAAGCATGTGGACTGCTCCTGACCTGAGCCCTAACCTGAGCCCAGCCAGGCTGGAGCAGCTGGGTTCCAGCCCCAGCCACTGAGGTTTGGTAGTGGTTGCTGATCAGCTGTAGCTGACTGATAAAATGTGTGCTGTGGTTGTCATATGTCTACTTCCTCACTTTTACCAAGGGCTTATTGTCTGCTTGAGATTCTCTTGTTTGATATCATTTCACAGAAAATTCTGTTGAATTCATTCACTTATTTCAGATATTTCCTCTCTACTTCTCTGAGGAGTGTGGTTGAAAAATCTTGACCTTTTCTACTTCTCTTTCTCTGGATAGAGGCCATTGTATAGTTCTCAGAGTATTTTAGAATGGTATGTGATAGTCTCCTAAACCAGTCAGGAATTTTAGGGATAGGGTTTATCTGGAAAGTTCCCGAAGTTCGTGTGTGTACCTGTGTGTGTGTCCATGTGGATGGATCTTGTGTGTGCTAGGGTTTGGATAAGTGTGTCCCAAAGACCAATGTTTTTCAAGGCTTTGTTCCCAGCCCTTGGTACTATTGGGAGGTGGAGGAACCTTTACAAGGTAGAGCTTTTGGGGAAGTTTTCTGGCCACTGGGGGCAAGCTCTTGAAGGGGATATTGGGACCCCTCCCCGCTGGTCTTTATTTTCACTTCCTGGCTGACAGGAGGTGAGAAGCTTCCTTTGCTTTGTGCTCTGCATCATGGTGCCACATGGCCCTAAAGCAATGGGGCCAACTAATCATGGGCCGAAACCTGCTTACTGTGGGTCAGAATAAACCTTTCCTCTTTTAAAGTTTTTATTGCAGGTATTTGTTTTGGTAATGGAACACCAGCTAACATATTGTATTTCAGATATAGCCTTTTTAAAGTTTTAGTGCCAGGTGTCTAAATTTAACCATCTCAGGTAGAAGATTATGACTCAATAGAATGTAACCTTATTGGGATGGGGATTTTGGGGGTTTGATCATTCTTTTGTTTCCATTTCCTTGAACAATGCCTGCCTAGGGTATACAGGTAGTCAGTACACATACATAAACTAAATATTTAGCTGCATATACCCCCGTCCCGCCCTTCCAGTGTTTATTCTTCTTTCTGCAGGATCATAGAAACAGTACAGTGTTGAGGAAAACTGACCTACTTTTCTATGCTGGCTCTTGGCTTTTTCTACCCTCAGCAGCTCTGCAGTTCCCAGTTAACAAAGCTGGTGTGGTGGGAAGCACCTGGGCCTTGAAGTTAAGATGTAGCTCATAGGCCTGACCATTAGCTGGGCTGGAGATTTGGTCAAGTCCTGTGGGTCTCAGTTTATTCATCTATAAAATGAGTGGCCTGAAAGATAATTTTCAGATTTATTTTTAACTCTCAAATCCTAAGCTTTATTCTCTTAAACATCCCAGAGATTTTTTTTTTTTTTTTTAATATTAATCAAACCCATAGGGGACTGTGTTTTGTTTTATAGCACCACAAGGAAAATTGCATACCAGCAGGATTTTGGTATGTGTAGTTAATCAGGTTTTTTGTCCCCCTTAAAGAAATTCTCAGAGATATTCCCACCCCCCCCCCCAATAAAGAAAGAAAAAGTGATGTTCATGTAATTGAATTTTATTTAAACTATTTATGGAACTTTTGCTTTATGGGATCACTGTAGCTTTGCAAGCAGGTAGTGATGTGTTCCCAGTAGCTCAATTTTATTTTCTCCCCTGCAAAAAGGCAATTTAGAAGTTTAGGAATTATTTATGGTACTGTGGGGATAAACACAATCTGCTAAGTTATTTTTCTTGTGTCATTTTTTTCAAGGTTCATTTCTATTTTTTAGGCTGGAAGCAATGTCTTTCTGCAATGGCCACATTTTTATGTCCATGGGGAAAAAAATGAAGTAATGTCATTAGACATAATTTATGCCAGATTGTGACTTTCAATTGGCATAATTCAGGAATTGAATACTATTAGGTTCTATGTGTGCATACACACATGCACACCCAATATTCCATAGTCAACCAGGTGTGGAATATGGTAGGGTGAAAAAGTTGGATGCTTTCTTTGCTAGAAAGTATTTGAGTTAGGAAGAGGTAGATCCAAGTGAGAGTACAGAGCCATTCTCAAATGTACTTGACCATAGAACTCTTTAACGAAATAAACTCTTTTGTTGAGCATGTCCCAGGATGGAGACTTAGTAAAGTGCTCATCCTTTGGCTGCAGGGGTTGACAATGAAGTAAGAGGTTAAAAGAAGTGTAATTTGGGAAAGTAGTGACTACCTATAAGGAGAAATTTTAAAATTTTATCTGAGAGGCATCTTCAGTGTAAGGCAAGCTGCTGACATCAACACATGAAAAGAACATCTATTTTGCTCAGGCATGGTGGCGCATGCCTGTAATCTGAGTGGCTTGAGAGTCTGAAGCAGAGAATGGGAAGTTCAAGGCCAGTCTCAGCAACTTAGCAAGGTCCTAAACAACTTAGTGAGATCCTTTGTCAAAAAATCAGATGGGGACATGACTCAGTGGTTAAACACCCCTGAGATCAGTCTCAGGTACCAAAATAAAGGAATAAATAAATAAATAAAGTTAAAGTTCTTATTAAGAAACTAACAAGGGGCTGGGGATGTGGCTCAAGCGGTAGCGTGCTCGCCTGGCGTGCGGGTGGCCCGGGTTTGATCCTCAGCACCACATACAAACAAAGATATTGTGTCCGCCGAAAAATTAAAAAATAAATATTAGAAAATTCTCTCTCTCTCTCTCTCTCTCTCTCTCTCTCTCTTTAAAAAAAAAAAAACAAACAAACAAAACTCCAACACCTATTTTCCATTTTAGACTGTCTTTGGAGTTCTGGCAATTGCAGATTTATGGGGTTTGAAGGCTCAGGAAAGAAAAGTCCTCAAAATTCATTATGCATATTTCAAACTTATTACAAATGTCAGCCTTTCCTCTTACTTTTGATTCCTTCATCAATCCTTTATGAAATGTCTGTGTGGCAGGCTCTGTGCTAAGTGCTGTGGATATGGGAGTGATTTCTGCCTTGAGGGACTCACAGTCCAGTGGTGGAGACTGACAGGTCAGCTGCTGTGTCCAAGGTTCTGTGGTAACAGTTGAAGGAGGAAGCAGTTCTCAAGAGTCTGAGGCGTCACTGGAATGTCATACTTGAATTTAGTAATAAAGGTTGAGTAAGTCGGATGATAGAGGAAAGAGAAGATGTTTTACTTGTACATAGGGATGCATGGAGTGGAGGGTTCTCAATGTGTTCTGGGAAGATTGACTTGTGTGGACTGCTGGAACACGCCAGGAGTCTTGGGAATCATGTCAAGGAGGTCTAGCTGGGTATGATGGAGCACACCTGTAATCCCAGCAACTCTGGAGATTGAAGTGGGAGATTGATGAGTTTGAGGCCAGCTTGGGCAACTTAGTGAGACAGTCTGAAAATTAAAAATAAAGGCCTAAGAATGTAGTTCAGTGGTAAAAGTATTCATAGGTTCACTTTCCACTACCACAGATTGATAGATAATTTCTGAAGGGTTTGTAATACAAAATAAAAGACCTTCAATCTCAGTCTTCCAAGAGTACTGAGCCATTGAAAGATTTTAAGTAGGAGAATGATGTGATTAGATTGACCTATGAGAAACTGACATTTGTGGACTTATGGAATAATTGCAGTTCAGAGGCTAGGAGACCATGTGAGCACTCTAGAATCCACATGATGAGACCAGGAGCTGAAGCTGTGGGGATGGGGAGAAAGAAGGACCAGATGGTAGTGACTTTGAGCCATGATCACCAGACTTTGTAAGGTGGGCACATCGTGGTATAATGAAGATAATGTCAATTGAGGGATCATTTCATCTGCTTGCAGGTTTCCCAGTGTACACAAGCTCTTGGAAGTTACTTCACATTTCATCAACTTTGTAAACTTCCTGAAATTATGTCATATACCTTTTGCATATATTGTGTAGGGACATTTTTTAGGAGGGGAGCAGAGAATAGAGTAATCATAGTTTCTATTAGATTCTCTAAGGATCTTATGTTTTAAAAAATGTCAGAAACCACCAAACTAGTCTGTTTATTCAGCTAATGAGAAATTAGAATTTTAGAACTATCTCTGAGATAACCAAATGAAGGACATGATGAGAATATCACTGAATAATTTTCTGACTAATGAGAATATCTACTTTAAGGACTTTATTCAGAAAGTGCAGTCTATAGGTGAATGCACTTTGTAATACATGAAAAGATAAAATATATCTAATGTTTTTCAGTAAAGGGTTGGGCAGGTCAGATAGCATATGTTGGCAAGGTGGATGCTTTGCAAATGCCTTAGTTGTTTTGGGCTGTAGTAATAGAATACCAGACACTGGGTAATGTATAAAGAAAAGAAGTTTATTTGGCTTCCATTCCAGTGACTGGACAGGCTCAACATGGTGTCACTATCTGGCTGTGTCACAACATGGCAGAGAATTGGAAAGAACTGGCTCTGTGTAGAAGGGGCATGTGGGGTAACAAAGAAACAAGAGAATGTAAGAGGACCAGACTCAGATTGAAGGTCTTTTATTTTGCATTACAAACCCTTCAGAAATTTGAAGGTATTCAAGGTTTTCTACATTGTCTGAGTTTTTCTTTCTTTCTTTTGTTTGTTTTTTGTTTTTGCTTTGCTTTGTTTTCTCCTGTCACAAGACATGACCCACTCCTGCAAGATAGCATCAATCCATTCATGAGGGTGATCTGCTGTGACCTAATTACCTTCTTTCCACTTGGTCCCACCTCTTAAAGGTTTCAGCACTGCAATATCACCACACAGGGAAGTATAGCTGCAAGTAAAGGTAAATAAGGCCAAACTCCTGCCCTCAAGGAACTAATGAGAGAGACAGTCACACAAATAGCCACATTAGCAGATAAGTTATCATATCAGGTGACAAGTGAGTTCATGGGAGCCAGGGACATTGCAACATGAAGAGATGTTATTTTACCTTGATCTTGAAGAATGCATAGGAATTTGCCAGGGCAGAAGGGATAGGACTTCTAGGCAGAAGATATAGCACCTTGAAAAATATGGAATTCCAAAAGATCTGGAGTGTTTGAGGACAGAGAACTTCAATATAGTTAGGGTAGTGTGGGGGCAGTTAGAGAGCAATGGTGGGGGAGAGAGAGATCTTGAGAAACCTGGAGTGTGAATGGCTTTGTAGGCAGAGCTTGAGAGTGTGGACTCAGTGCTATGGTTACTGCAGCTAGTAGGGATTTCCTTGGGCAGATAAGAGGATGATAGAATAGGAGGAAGACATCCCCTGCTTGTATTGTATAAATTTATTTTCTAGGTAACGTGTTCTTCTGGCTATGTGTATATGTGACTGTGTATATTATATTCTTCCTTCCTCTGCCTTTGCTGCTTCTGTTGGAGATTTATAGTATTTTTGTATACTTCAATTTTTTAAATGCAAATATAGTATGTCTCTTTCTAAAAAACAAAGACAAACTTAGTATGTTCTTTACGTCTTTTTTACCTGACTTTTGGTGTATTTTAGAGATGTTTGAATGTTAGAAGGCCTAACATATTTATTGCTATTCACAGGTACATGGTGCTTCCTTGTGTATATACTTAACTAGTGCCCAGTTGATAAGCCTGTTACGTTGATTTCAGTCTTTTCTTCTTGAAAAGAGGGTTTGGGTAGCCATTTACATATGTCACATTTCAAACGCATGTGTATCCATGGCATTCATTTCTTACAGTGGAATTACTATAGGTCATAGTAATTTATTTACAAAGTATATGGACATCATGCCTAACTAGTAGACCTGAGGTGAAGCAGCCATATTTGATGTGTGGGTTGAAAGGAGGTTATGTATGAACAAAAGGCAGGTGTAGAGGACAGCGCCAAGTGTAGCGTTGGAGAGTCAGGCTGCCTTTGGACAAGATGGAGACAGAAGGGTATGTAGGTTGCACCCAAGCTTTGGGCTTCTTAAATCTGAGTATTCATAAGACATCCTAGGTAGGAATTTCTAGAAGATAGTAGGGCATGAAAAATCCGAGAGTGTAAGAGAGCTCTACCAAAGATTTTTGGAGTCATCCGTATACTTAAAAGTCATGAAATTAAAATAATGTAGGAAAAATCATCAGAGAAGGAAGAGGAGGGCCAAGGAGTATAAAGTTTTTTTAAGCTTCCTTTATCTATTGAATGTGTTGAAATTCATTGGCGTAAGGAGAAAGTTCTGTATGGTTCTGGTCTTTACCTCATTCACTCATCTAGCACTTAATAGATACATGGTACTGCTAAGTAGTGATAGAAGGCTTCAGAGATGGTCCCTGGGCTCCTGGACCTCACAGTCATGGACAGGCTAAGGTGCAGGGGCAGTGTGGTGCAGGCCTGCTGTGAGGAGGGCAGTACAGATGCTGTGCAAACAGTAGGAAGTGGCATCTGGTAACTTGGGGGAGTTTGCAGAGAGGCCTCCTAATCTCAGAGTTGAAGAATGAGTGAAGATTGGTGAAGGGAGTGGAGAAGGTGAAGTGTGTTCTGGGCCAGCTGTAGGCAAACTTGTTTGGCAAAGAGCTGGCTTATAAGCACTTGAAGCAGGGCCAGCCCTCTGATCTCTGTAGCAATGACTCTGCAGAGTAGCCATAGACACAGGTGACCACATGAGTGTGACTGGGCTGCAGTAACTATTTATAGACTCAGAAAATATCATATAATTTTCATGTTTCATGAACTACTATTCTTTTTTCGATATTTTTCAACTATTTAAAAATGTAAGATTCATTCCTAGCTTGCATGCTGTACACAAACAGAGAGGCCAGGGACCCGGATTGGCTTGTGGGTTATAATTTGCTGATTCCTGTTCTAGGCAAGAGGACAGCGAGTCATGATAGAGAAGTGAGATTAAGCACATTTGGCTTCTGTAACAACCTTTTCTTAATGATCTCCTTGCCTCTAGGACTTCCTACTTCCATCTCTCCTATGATCAGTCATTCCATCTGTGTTCTTAGGCCACCTCTTCCAACTTTTCTGAAAGGCCTTTGGTGATTGAAGGTATTCAAGGTCTCCTACATTGTCTGTGTTTTTCTTTCTTTCTTTTTTTTTTTTTTTTGCCTCAATTTCCCTTTTGGAAGGATTTTGGGGAAGAATTTGCCCAACTGCTGGGAACATAGTGTTTAGATATGATTGGAGTTGGTATAAACATTTCAGGGCTTTCTAGGTCACTGCTCATTTCTGTGTATGCATATTTAGTTTACTTTCATTCTGAGCTTTTTGTACATTTCCTGGAAGAGTTACTTTTGGATTAATTTACATATTAAAGTCCTATATTTTAATCTCATTTTTATCCTGCCATTTCAGGTATAGGGAAATAAATGAAAAAGTCGTCAAATGTTGACTTCCACGGCTTTATTACCTCAGACAGCTTCATTATGCTTGTGGAAATCTAGTGTGCTTTGAAGGAATTAATCTAGCCTTGCTTGCAATCTGTATATGTTTACATAGAATGAACAAACATTGCATTGCATTTCCTGAAAATTCAATTATTCCTGTCTCCAGGAAACATGTTCTGCTTAGTATTTAATTCTCAAGTAAGTCAGTATGATGGTTCTTGAACTGTCATGAGAATTAAGGATTTCGAGTGTACTATATACTTTTGTAATTAATGGATAAATGGCCAGTGAGACTTTTCATCATGATGACCCTGACCCTGTATTTGAGGTTATGGGAGACATCGGCCTCAGAACGTACTGATTTAAAGTTCTCTATAGATTTTTCTTGGAATTAAGAGACATAATGTTAAGGTAACGTTCTGCATAATTAATATTTTATTTTGGAATTTACTTTGCTTTGTATATGGTTTATTTGTTCAGCAGGCATTTTTTGAGTTTCTACTATAAAGTACATAAAAGACAGAAATGACTGCAATACGATTGGTATTTGTTATCTGTTCTGATTGGTTGGACCCTTGATAACCAGCAAGGATTAATTTAAATGTTACCTTTCTTTTGAAACATAATCTCTTTCTGTATACAACCCCAACAACTGACCTCCCATCATATATTTTTATTGCAATTAAGTAATTATTTTATAGAAGTGCCTATCACATATTACTACCATATCTTTTAGAGTTAAATGTTATTCAGCTCAACCTTTTTCTTCTTCAAGGCTCTAAACTCCTTGAGGGTAGGAAACATAATTCATACTTATTGATTGTGGTGTTAAAATATAAGGAAGAAAGCTGGATTTGGAGTTTAAGAATCAGTGATGTGAATGAGACTGGGCACCCAGTGATCAAGGAGGACAATTTGAGTCAGGTTGAGGGCATGAACTGCTTGTAATCTTTGAGAAGTGTGATGCAGTGAAGTGTGGCACTGTACTAGGAATTGAGAATGGATTGGAAAGCTACATGGGGAGCTGGATTTGGAGGCACTGAGGCCATACATAAGGATTTGGATTGGGTCACAAGTGAAGGTTTCTAAATAGAAGTCATGTGGTGAGATCAGTGTGACCTGTCAGGTCCTTCCTGCCCAGACCTCCACCTCTTGCACTCTCTTTCTCACACTTGCTATAGTTAATCCATGCTCCAAGGAGGTTTTATTTTTATTTTTTGTACTGGGGATTAAACCCCAGAACCCTCTACCATGGAACTGCATCCTCTCTCTCTCCCTCCCTTCTTTCTTTTTTTTCCTCTTTTTTTTTTTTTTTTTTTTCTCTTTTGAGATAGGGTCTCCTGAAGTTGATAGACTGGCAGTCTTCCTGACTCAGCCTCCTGGGTCACCAGTATTAGAGGTGTGCACCACCAGCCTGGCCAAGGAGCTCTTGAATGTATCTTGCACACTGTTCAGTGTTTCCTGACTGGAACCTAGGCATTCCTAGCATTGTTTTTCAAACTGTGCAGTAATAATTAATTTCTTATTTTGCTTTTGTACTATTTAGGAGCTATGTTAGGGAGGAGATGGGTTTCTTTGTTTCTTTTTTGTTGTTGTTGTTGCCAGGGCTTCACACACTATAAGTACCTAACTTATAGTAGGTACTCAGTTGATATTTATTGAATACATGGATGGATGCATGCATTTTGGCACAAAAACTCTACTTCTGTACTGAAAGATAGATTGGATGAAACAGAGTTGGGATGTGGAGAGATTGGCAAGGAGCATCCTCCAAAAGCTTAGGAAAGAAATGATGAGAACTTGAATTATGGCTCTGGCAGGAGAAATTTATAAGAGGAAATAGGTTCTAGAGACCTGGAGAAATGGAACTGACACGACCCAGCGATCAGCAGATAAAGTGCATGTTGTGAAGGACAGAGGGAAACAGAAAAGTTGAAGAATAGGCTCCTGAAGTCACCTGATCTGTCACTGTCCAGAAACTTTGTTGGGGCATAGTGAAGCTAGTCCCTGTATGTATGGAAAATCAGATTAACCCATTTTATCCTATCATCCCTAATGTAGCATACCTACAAAAATGTTAATTGAGACATAAAAATACCACTTAAGGTAACTTTCAAATAATATTTTAATATTTATTATGTTTACAGAATTGAAAATTTGAGGCATAGAACTGAGGCCTTGGTTTATAGCAGAGTTTACAATAAAGTAAATAGGGAAACATTCTATGCCTGTTTATTTACAGATTTATTTTAGGACACTCTTCAACAAAGGCTGCAAGCTAGTGGTATCTGTTGATACGGATACATCTGGGCAAAATGAGAGGCAGAAGGTAAAGGCAAAATAAGAATAGCAAAATAATAAAAGCTAGGCTAAGGTTGTAACAAATAAAGATAAATTTCTCACAGTTGCTCCAAAGAGATGTAGATTTGATTATCAGCTCCCTAATGGAGAGAGAGAGAGAGAGAGAGAGAGACATAATCATGTATGAGTATCTACAATGTCTGCACGATAAAACATGCTAATTTATTTCTTTCAGGGATTACTAAATATGCTTGTCACACCCCCCCCCCCCCCCCGCTGCCCCAGTAGTATGGATTGAACCTGGGGTGATTTACCACTAAGCTATATCCCCAGCCCTTTTAAATATTTTTTGTTTTGAGACAAGGTCTACCTAAGTTGCTAAGTTGTTGAGATTGGCCTTGAACTTGAGATCCTGCTGCCTCAGACTCCTGAGTCATAGGATTATAGGTATGCACTAGCATGCCTGGCATAAATGCAGTATATTGATACGGAAAGCTAAGAGGAAATTCCCTCTCATCTCTGAGGCAGAACCTCTTAAAAAAAATAAATAAGGTTGAATTTGAAAATATTCCTTCTGACATTCCTTAGCCTCTTTTTACTAGTGTAACAGAATTTGATTTGCCTTAGTTAGCACATGATGAAGTTAATTGTAAAACATCTCTATGAGCCAACTCTGCAAATTATTTCCAAACACCACTGTCTCTTACCTCTTGCTCCCTTGGTGAGTGAGTACCCGAGGAGTCTTATGTATATGACAGATTGCCAGGTGCTCCAGGTACCACCAAACTGTGTAAGAATTTTCAAAGGAGCCTACAGCCTCACTGGGCAGTCTAGGCATAAAGAAATGGAAGGAAGTTATATGCAAGAGTTGAGTAATTAGATAACCATATAGGGATGCTGGTGGAGAGCCTGATTCACTGCTTTGTATGAACTTAGACATTAGATGATCAGACCAGTGTGGGCTGCATGGCCCAGAGAGGTTTGAGAGGAGAAATACTTTAGGATTTGTTTTGTATGTGTGTATGTACACACACACTCACACACACACACACACGCGCGTGCACACACACATATATGTGTATATTTTTAATGGCAGCATCAATATTTTTGTTATACAGGTTATTAGATCATTCTTTTAACACATCTTGAATTTTAGCACAATTATTAAGATTACTATTTGCAAAGAATGGTACCTATTAATTTTATTGGTACTATTTGGGGTTACTAATTATGCCCTTCATTCCTTGGACCCACGGATGTGTTTCCTGCTGTTAATCCTGAATGCCAAACTATCAAATAATCCTTATATCCTAATTTACTTTCTTTTGTTTCAAGCTATTTGTAGTGTTCTAAAAGCATAAAATACTTACTTTTCAGGGAATGGTCTTTCACCAGTCACTTGTCATGATCAGTTCTATATAATCTTTGAATTCTCATTGTTCTGAGAATGAAGTTCAATATCCTTAATATGCCCTTGGAGTTGTGCCAGTTCTGCGGTGGTCCTGACCTCCGAAGCCACACATGCCAGCCATCTTCCTAGCTCTGGTGCTCCCACTGTGCAGGCCTTTCAGTATTCCCTTCCTTCTGCTGGGATTGCCTGGGTGGGTCAGGTGACGCCGCTCCATAGCACCTCTTACCCCTCCCCACCTTGGTTTGCACCACCAGGTAACAACTTACTGAGGTTACCACTTTATTTACTGTCTCTCATTCTGGCCTCCGTTTCCCAAGACTGGAAGTGCTATGAGGACAAGGCCCTTGTTGGGACTTCACCATTGACCTGGCGGTCAGAAACACTTGTTTTTGAACAAGGGCATCATTGCGAGGAGGTTCGCTTCGCCGTTCTTCATTCAAAACTGTCTTGGTTATTGCTTATTTGTTGTTTGTTTCTTACCCTGCAGATGGTTACCAAGCAGCTTTTTGATTTTTACATCTTTGCAGAATATTCCAAAAAGCTATTCCAAAGATGACATGAGCCTCTATTTATTGCCTTTCAAAATATATACACTTTTAGTGCCAAGGGAAGATTTTTGAAGCTTGGGTATGTGTTAGTCTCCAGGGAGCTAGCAGGGAAGGCCAGACTGTGAGAGTGTTAGTCTAGTAATGTCTGATGTAGTTTACTGAGCAATTTCAAAGCAGAGTAATGGTGGTAATCTCAGAAATTCTAAGCAGCAGCGTTGTAAAAGTACAGAGTGTGGCTTTCATTTCATTGACCTGAAATCAGGTTGGTTCTCTTATCCTCCTCCCAATTTGTTTTTATTACCTCAATACTATATGTTGTGGAGGTGTTAAACATTTTTAGAATGACATTCTTTGTGGATCTATAAACTTCTGCCTTCTAATTTTATTGCTATTAATTATAGGTCACTGAAAATACAAAATTCAGAGAGAATGTAGAATAGTAAAAAGAGCTTTAAATGCAGCATTAGGAAACCTACCTGGACAACAAATTTTCAACACACTGATAAACTGTCTGGCTGCCATTGTGACCCTAGTGTAATCTTGTGACATCTTTGATGCTCAATCTCTCATCTATACAAGGAAGCAAGTAGAGATGGCATGTCAGATTGCTTATAGTCTCACTTTATGCTCACCTCCTTACATCTAGCTTCGTTGATTTAACAAGTATTTATTGCATGCCTTCTGTGTGCCTGGTTCTATCCCACATCTTTGAGATACAGCAGAGTGTGAACAAATGTACATTCTTGCCCTACTAGCTTCTTGGGAGATTTGAAAGGTTTAATAGTATTTAGTCATACCAGTTTTATTTAAAGTTCTGTGATTAAAATGGTGTGGCTACAACAGATGAATGGATAAAGAAAATGTGGTGTTTACAAACACACACACACACACACACACACACACACACAAACAAAATGAACTACTACTCAGCCATAAACAAGAATATAATTATGGTATTTGCCAGATGGAACTGGAGACTATCGTGCTAAGTGAAATAAGCCAGTCCTTCTAAACTGAAGACTGAATATTGTCTCTGATGTGCAGATACTAACACACAATAAGGCAGGGTTAGAGGTAAGAATAGAAGTTCACTAGATTAGATAAATTGGAATGAAGGGAAGGGAGGGAGGATGGGAATAGGGAAGACAGTAGAATGAATTGGGCATTACTATCCTATGGTTGTATATGAGTACATGACCAATGTAACTCCTCATCATGTTCAACCACAAAAAATGGGAAGTTAGACTCCATGAATTATGCAATATGTCAAAATACACTCTAATGTATATCTAAAAAGAACAAATTTAAAATGGTGTGGCTGGAGAAGACGATGAGTGAAGAGATGGCAGGAATATTAGTAGGACCTATTGGAATGTGGCAAGTGGGAATGGCTCCCTCTAGGACCTTTCTCATGGCCCTGAGAGAGGATCCAATGTTTCTAATCCCTATCCCTTTCCCTATCTCTATCCCTATCCCTATCCCTATCCCTGTCTGTCCCCAATTCCTGGTGTGTGTACTACTAGCACAAAAGCTGAGAAAGGAAGCCTGAGGGTGACCTGCCTGCTTGGCTTTGATCAGAGTCTTCCTTGCTATTGGGTTTAGCTTCTAGTTGTAACATTCCAAATGTTCATATGCCTCTCTGTCTCCCAGACAAAAGTTCAAACTCCTGCTCTTCCACCAAGACGGAATCTTTCTCTCTTTCCTCTATATGTGCTAACCCCAGTGGACTGGATGACAGCTCATTGTGATGATCCCCCTCCCCATCAGGGGATGTGCACATTAAATGCCTGTGTCATCAGAAATGGCTGCACACTTTGCTGTACACTTGACTACTAGAATCTAGAAATTTCATTTTTCTCCTTGAACCTCTGTAATCCCTACTGTTTTGTCCACTCCTGGAGAGAAAGGGATGACTAGCTTTTATTGACCTAATAGTTCATGCTGAACACACCCGGCATATTACCAGATGCACTGAAATAGCTGAGTGGGCTGTTGCCATAATCGCCTGCAATATTGACTGTATTTTACATTGGGGTTTGATATTTGAGGATTATTTTCTAACTCTCTTGATCAGAGCTCCTTGACAGCAGGCCTGTGTATTATTAATTTATTTGTTAATCCCCTGAAGCACCTGGTTCTGGACTCCATGAATGTTTAATGCATTGAAATAAAATGAATCTTGGATATTTGAATTTGTGAGATGGAAATAAGTATATGGTTTTCATTTCTTGTTTTTTAGGGAAGGGGGAAACTGAGTCATAAGAGCTGTTGTCTTACTTAAGGCTAAAAATTAAGGGATATAGCCAACAGACTGGAGTAGTAAACGAGCATTGTTAATTTTGAAAAGCTACCAGTCTTTCCCTTTCTTCAGAAGCATGTCCTACCTTTCACATACAGATCTGTCATGCAAACTGTGCTTTGTGTGCTGGAAAGCCTCCCCAAGCTAGATGGGTTTGCTTGGGTATCAGCAGAGGCCATGACTGGTCATAGATATGGGACACGTGGCTGCTGAGGATCCTCTGCCCATCCCTGACCTGTGCAGGCAGTCAGCTCCAGGGCACAGCTTGTGAGTCTATTCCTGTGGCCAAGTCCCTTTGGCTACCTTCCCCTTGGCTCCTATTGGCTTGACTCTGCCTTCTGCTCCTAGAGTCTGTCTAGGTTTGGTCTTTTGTAGTCATTTAGAGCCAGGCCTGACCATGTCTGAAAATGTAGCCCTGGCTTGGTGGGAAAGGGCTTTGGGCAACAACTGTGTGTACCATGTCTAGAACACCTGAGGCCCTATCATGGCTAGGATTGCTAGGAGTCTGGGTGGGCAAGCTGGCCTTCCTGCCCCAGGGCTAAGGAATGCTGCAGCCCAAAAGGGAATCTTCTCCAGTCCCTTGGCCAGCCAGCTATCACCTCTGAAGCCTAAAACTGCACATTAATTCACAAATGGAAAGACAGAAGGTGATCTGCCCCCACCATATCCGTTAAAGTTAAATCATTAAGAGCATTAAATCAGGACCTTGTTTTCCATGTAGAGATCAAACCCATAAGGCCTGCAGAGTTACATAACCCACCTAGGACATGTGGATACTATTGAGGCTGGCACTTCAACCAGAAACCTCCTAAGTGAGGACATTTTTATTGTTTCTTCTATCTCGTCAAAGTGTCTGTTGTTTCTTATTCCTAAGAATGGCAGGGAGTAAAGGATTATTTATTTCCCTTGATATTTTTCATTTCAGGAATCAACATGGGCAGATTTATAGTGTTCACAAAACATGCTGGTAGCAATTTGATTGCAGGAAGAATGAAATTTTGCTCAGGCAAGTGCAAATTTATCTGTTATGGTGAGAAAGGCCAGGCCTGTATAAATGGTGTGATTCTATCCTAAAGATAAATTTTAGCAGGAATGGTAGTAGGAGTTTTTTTTCTCCTTTTGTTCTCTCAGATGCATTTGATTAAAAATTAAAGCATGGAATATATTAATTTGACCACATGGAGTTTCCATGTGATGTGTTGTTTTATAAAATTTTAACGTTGAAACTCATTACCCGTGATGTTTAGCAGAACTGTTGACACTGGTCTTTGTGGACAGCATGGAGGAAGATGGGATTGATTAAGATTGGCTGATGAATTCGATTTTTAGGCCTACACTGCCTTTAAGACAAACAGGTTCATATATTTCTGAAAATGGTGACTCTGGGATACTTTAGAAACAAATGTGAATTCAGGCAATCTAATTAGCCTTTGGCACTAAATATTGGTGTTTTCACTACTGATTTAAATATAGACAGTTGTTAGTGGTGACTGCAAACTTATTTCAGACCTTATCTCAGAAAACCAATCTGTGATTTTTTTCTTACATGACACATTCCTGCTCTACTCTATTAGAGTGTTACTTTCTGATCTTGGATCATTTAGAAATAGTGTTTTGAAGCTTCTTTTGTCTGTTGTGGCCTTGGTGCACAGTGACACAGCCACCATTACAGAGATTAGGAAGCGCCCGCTTGTGTTCTGCCTGTATTGGGGTGCTGTTTTAGTCAGTTTTTTTGTCACTGTGACTAAAAGATCTATCTGTCTGGAACAATTTTAGAGGAAGGAAAGTTAATTTAAGGGCTCACAGTTTCACAGGGCTCAAGGTGAGGCTGAACATCATGTGGGAACACTGTGGTGGAGGGAAGCAGCTCACATTATGATGGGGGGGAGGGAGGGAGGGAGGGAGTGGTTGGGAGGGAGGGAGTGGGTGGGAGGGAGGGAGGGAGAGAGGATATCTCCACTTGCCAGATACAAATGTATACCCAAAAGCCACCCCCCAATTCCCACCTCCTCCAGTTACACCCTCCCTCTTCGGTTACCACTCAGTTAATCCCTATTAGGGGATTAATTTACTGATTAGGCTAAGACTCTCACAACCCAATTATGTCTCCTCTGGAGCTTAAGGGCAGGGGTGACTCTGTCCAGAGAACTTTGGCCTCAGGATGATTTTTAGGATTTTTGTCACCGCCTTGTTTTCTTTAAACCCCACCCACTCCTAGTTCTGGGGATCAAACCCAGGGCCTGGCAAATTGGCACATGCAAGGCAAACACTACCTCTGAACCATATTTATTTATTTTCATTTTGAGACAGGGTCTCATTAAGTTACCCAGACTGATATTCCTTCAAAAAAAATAAATAAATAAAAGTGAAAGCTCAGGCTGGCCTTGAACTTGAGATTCTTCCATCTCATCCTCCTTAGTGGATTATAGGTATGTGCCACCACACCTGGCTCTTTTGTTTTTTTCCAAAGAATTTTTCTTTTTGTTAAATTTTATTCACAGTATAATTTAAAGAGCCAAACAGTTCTGTGAGTTTAATATTAAACCCCAACATTCTTCTTTATATCCCTCCTACCCCTCCACTCCCTGCCTTACTGTCTCCAGCTTTCTGGGGACAACAAGTTTCAACACCTATAGCAGACTCTGACCCCACTCTCTGTTTTCTAAGTAATATGCTAATGAGCTCATATTCATACTTCTTGGTTTCTTTCCATTTTGCATATTCTGCTTTGAGTAGGAAATATGAAATATGAGGATTTAGCCATTTCTTCTTTATTCTAGGATTAGAACACACCAAAGACCCCCTTTTCATTTTCCTAACTTCCCTTTAGTAATCGGATAACTTGGGATATTATTTTGACCAAATGCTGTCCACAGGTAAAATATTTAGTAAAATGTCTTGCTCCTGCATATCTATTCTGTATGATTCTCTCTGATTCAAAACCATACCCTTCAAATTGTCTGAACCTCCTCTCAGTCCATTCACATGCATCAGTCTATCCAGTGGATCTTACATGCCTGTCTCCCGTCTGACCTACTCCTGTCTGGGCAGGTTCATCTCTTCATTGGGCACTCAGCTATTATCTTGGTGTCTCTCTTAGCCATACTCTTAGAAATGTCCTTTACTAGTCTTTTATGTGGGATATGTAGTATGTTATTCGGCAGTTCAGTTGAAGGGACAGAAATCATACTAGCTATTTTAAATAGGAAGGGACTTAAAACAGAGATCAGGTGCCTTCCAGATAATCAGGGGAACCCTTACCCTATGCCATGCTGACCAGCAGAGAGGCAAAGCTGCAAAAGGATGGCTCCGCTTCCATGTTCCAAGTCTCTCATTCATTCGGTCCATCCAACTGGAGGAAGCTATTTCCTAAAGAATACGGTTGTCAAGAAGGCCAGGAAGTGCTTTCCATGCTCTGTCTTGTGGAAAAGCAGAGAAGATTGAAATGAATTTTGAGTGCCATTCCACCCTGCACACTCCACCGGGCATTTGTGCATATGTGAGAGTGTGAGAGTATGTGTGTGTGTGTGTTTTCTCTTGTTTTGATGAGCCTTATCCTCCAGTGTCTTTCTGGGAAAGGATACACAGGGTGCAATTTCCTTGAGTCCTTGCATGTGTGAAAGTAATTTACTCCATCCTGACATCTGCACAATAACTTGTCTGCATATAACCTTTTTGTGTGTGAAAATCTTTTTCTTTTAAAATGTTGAACATCACCATATAGATTCCCGTTTTCTTCTTTAGAATTCTGAAGAGATTTTAATTTCTGATCATTTATTTGTTTTGTCTCCTTGAGACTTAATTTTTTTGACAGCTATATCAAGGAATAATTTTCATAACATAAAATTTATCCATTCTAAGTATACACTTCGTGGCTTATTTAGTAAATTTGTAGTTTTGCAACCATCGCTACAGTTCACTTTTAGAACATTCTTGTTACCCAAGAAAGTTTTCTCGTGACCATCTACAGCCAGTCATTTTTCTGGCCCCCATGTCTCCAGCCCCAGGCAAGCACACTCTACTTTCTGTCTTCATAGGTTTGTCTTTTCCAGACATCATACTTCATGCAATCATCCGCACATGACTTTATTCACAGAGCATGATATTTTGTAGCTCATCCTATGTCTCAGGAGCTGGTTTGTTACTATTGATGCATACTAGCCTACTTATTTTGCTTACCCCTTGATGGGCATTTAGTATGATCTGTTATGAATAATTCTGTTGTCAACATTTGTCTTTGTGTGGAAATGTGATTTCAGTTCTCTTGGGTAACTGTATATCCCTATCAATAAATGGGCAAATGAACCAGGTGCAGTGGCACACACCTGTAATCCCAGTAGTTCCAAAGCTGAGGCAGGAGGATGGCGAGTTGAAAGCCAGCCTCAGCACTCAGTAAGACCCTATCTTTGAATAAAATATAAAAAAGGGCTGGCAATGTGGCTCAGTGGTTAAGTGCCCCTGGATTCAATTCCCAGTACCAAAAAATAAATAAATGGACAAACGAACTAAAGAGACATTTCTGGAAAAAAAGATGTACAAATGGCCAAGAAATAAATGAAGAAATGTTGAACATCTTTATCAGTCAGGGGAATGCAAATCAAAACCACACTGAGATTTCATCTTGATCCAATTTGAATGGCATCAAGAATACAAATATAAATGTTGAAGAGGATACAGGTAAAAGAGAACACTGGTTCACTGTTGGTGGGATTCTAAATTAATACCACTGCTATGGAAATCTCAAAAGGATCCATTGTGTGATCCAGCTATATCACTCCTTGGCACTTTGTGGGGGGGTATGTGGGGTACTGGGGATTGAACTCAAGGTCACTCTGCCACTGAGCTGCACCCCATCCAACACATTTTATTTTATTTTACTTTATTTTGAGACAGCATCTTCTTGAGTTGCCTAGTCTCTCCTCAAACTTGTGATTCTCTTGCCTCAGCCTCCCAAATTGCTGAGAGTATAGGCATATGCCATGGTGCCTGGCTATTCCTTGATATTTATCCTAAAGAATTATAGTCAGCATAATATAGTAGTGCATGCATTCTCATTTTTATAGCAACAGAATTTATAATAGCCAAGTTATGGAACCAGCCTAGGTGTTCATCAAGGCACCTGGGGTGAGTGGGTAAAGAAAATGTGGTATATCAACACAGTGCAGTTTTATTCAGCTGTAAAGAAAAATGAAGTTATTGCATTTGCAGGAAAATGAATGAAAATTGACAGCATTAAGTGAAATAAGCCAACTTAGAAAGTCAAGGGCCATACCTTTTCTTTCATAGGTGGAAGCTAGAGAGTGAAATGGAAAAATAGTGTGTGTCGGGGGGGTCTTCTTGAAAATAGGGGGAAGACCAGAGAATAGAGGAAGAAGATCAGGGGGAAGGAGGAGGGAAGGAAAGGAGGAGATACTGAAGAATGAAAATTACCAAAGTGTATTGTTCTATAATGTGCATGTACAAATATGTAATAATGAAACTCCACTATTATGTGTAATGATAATGCACCAGTAAAAAATGTTGTAAAAAATTTAAAAATGGATGATGTTAATCATTTTTTTCACATGCTGATTAGCTTTTTGTATATATTCCCTGATAAAATGTCTATTTAAATATTTTGTTTAGTTTTTAAAAATTTTCTTTTTGTGGTATTTGGGATTGAACCTGGGGTGCTCTACCATTAAAATACAAAATCCTCAGCCCTCCCCAACCATTTTTGTATTTTAAAACCTAATTTTAAAAACTAGTTTTTTAGTTTTTATTTTAAACCAGTTAGCTAAGTTGCCTAGACTGGACTTGAACTTGAATTCCTCTTGCCTCATCCTACTTAATCTCTTTGGTTATAGGTGTGTACCACCATGCCTGGCTTGCCATTTTTAATTGGGTTGTTTGTTTTATTATTTAGTTGTAAGAGTTCTTTATAAACTCTGAGTATACAGCCTTCATTGTATATAAGATTTGCACATTTATTCTCCTAATTTGTGGCTTGTGTTTATGTATCAAAGTATAATAGTTTTTAAATTTGATAAAATTCAGCTTATCAATTTTTTCCTTTGCAGATCATGTTTTTGTTGTACTAAGAATCTTTGACTAACCCAAGTCACAAAGATTTTCTGCTGTATTTTCTTCTAAACGTTTATTGTGTTTGGCTGTATGATTCATTTTGATTTAAATTTTGTCTGGTTAAAGAAAAGGTTCTAATTCATCTTTTTGAATGGGTGCATCTATTTGTTCCGTAGCCACTTATTGGGGACACTATTTCTTCCCCATTGAATTGTCTTGGTGTCTTTGTTAAAAATCTGTGTACTGTGTACCATGAACTTTTGGTTATAGCCTTTCAGCGGGTTTTTAAATTGAGTAGTATAAGTTCACAAACTTATTCTTTTTTTTCAACATTACTCTGGCTAGTCTAAGCTTCTATGTGTTGCCCTCCAAATTTTGTAATCAGCTTGCCTATTTTAGCAGGGGGGGGAAATTGTTTGGGATTTCTATATGAAATGCCTTGAATCTGAAGATCATTTTGGGGAGAATTGCCACCTTAATAGCCTTAAGTTAACACGGATTGTCTCTACATTATTAACATCAGAGGTTGCTAAACATTCTTAAAGGACTAGGGTATTGAATATTTCATCCTTGTAAGTCATACTGACAGTCGTATCACAACGGTTTAGCTCTGTGTGATATAGCATGGCTGATGAGTGAGTTGTTACTGTGCTCCAGTAACAGCTTTATTTGCAGAAACTGGAGGCTGGACCATTGAACTTCTGGCTTGATCATTTGTATCATTCAGCTTTTTATAACGGTTACGAAAATACCTGACCAGAATAATTTAAGAGGAGAAAAAGTTTATTTTGAGCTTACAGTTTCAGAGGTCCGTGGTGGGCCAACTTCATTGATCTGGGCATGAGGTGAGCCAGAGCATCATGAATGAAGGGGACAGGGGAGGAAAGCTACTCACCAAGAAGCAGAGAGAGGGATGAGCCAGGGAAATGAGATATAAAAGCCAAGGGCACGCCTCAAGTCACCTTCTTCCTCCTGCCACACCCCACCTGTGTACAGTTACCACCTAGTTAGTCCATTCAGATTATTAAAGCATCAATGGGTTGATCCACTGATTAGGTTTTAGCTCTCATAATTTATTGACTTCACCTCTCTATATTCCTGCATTAACATAGAAGCTTTGGAGGGATACCTTATATCCAGACCATAACATCATCTTTCATTTCTGTCATTTGTTTTGTAGTTTTCAGAGTATAGGTCTTACATCTACCTATCTTATGAAATTTACTTCTAAGTATTTTATTCTTTTTAGTAGTATTGTGAGTAGAATTCTTTTTAAAATTTATTTTGAGGCTGTTCATATAAATATGATTGATTTTTTTTTAACATATTGATCTTGTATTGATACTATGACCTTGCCAGATTTGTTTATTAGTTCTAGAAGGTTTTGTGGATTCCTGGGAAATTTTAGGAACCTTGTTTTTTCCCCTACTTCTGAAACCTCATATCATATGCCTTGGCATGGGTCCACTTTATCCATTGTGTTGGGCTGACTTCTTTTTTCAATCTTCCATAAGAAAACTGACAAAGGAATTCTTTTCTTGAGTTAGAGGGTTTGTTTCCTTGTTATATGTTTGTGTTGTTACAGCTTTACCAAAAATATTAAAGGAAAAATTTACAAACAATAATAGGTGTGATAAAACTTTAATAATAATACAGATTATCTGTAGATTTCATTTCTTGGTGCCTGTGGCATAAATACATAAACATTGTTTGCAGAGGTTGCTTAGGTATGTGCTATTTATAAGCAAATTTGTTTTCTAAAACATGCTGAATTAAGGCACACCACACATGTCATTTTGGTGCTGTGCTCATAAACTGTGTTAGTGATTCTGCATGATTGAGTCCCTTAATAGCATGTTTCAACCCTACATGTTTTTAAGTCTTCCTTGGGTTTGTATAACTCATTTCCTCCTAGTAAAGCCAATTGTGTAAGACCTTATTAAAGAGAAGGAATAAAAAGTGTTTTCTAAGATATTGCAGACATGCCAGTACCTTCAGGTACAAGGGTTTCATAAGGGGTTGTTCTAGTACAGGGAATTTCTGCCCAGCTCTGTGGAGCGGGCCAAGATTCAGCATCTGACTGTGAGCATGCACATCTGGTTGCTGTTTCCCATCTTCCCATAGAAGAGTGTGATAGTAAATCAGCCTAAATAGATTTTTTAGAAGATTACTGATTGTTTGAGTGATTGTTGTTCATCTGTTCACTCATTAACTAGATAACCAATTTAGTCATGTACTCAGCAACGTTTATTAAGCATCCTATGCATGCTTTTCCCTAGAAATGCAAAGGAAAGTTAGTCCCGTTTAGGGGCCAGGTTTCCATTTGGGATAGACAAAAATAGTTTCTTATGCTGCTACCCTATGGAGCTGGAGGAACAGGCTGTGACTCAGCTGAGCAGCTGGCATGGCCAGCAGCTGGTTCCACCATATGTGCAGGCTTCACTTGCCCCTGGATGGACAGTCATGACCTTGACTGGCTGTCAGGCTGATGTCTTCATGTCCAGTAGGGCAATCTGGGTGGAGTCACTGGGAGACCTGAACTGTCTTATAACATATCCTTGGGTCCTGCTCATTTTGGGGACTATGATAGCGGGGAAAAGAGCCTTTCCAAAATCAGGCTTTGCCAAAGAAAGATTGCTTTGTCACTTTGTACTTTCTCTTTTTGAAACCCTTTGTACTTTATTTTATTGCCATTGATAAGAACATTCCTTAATAGTGCTCAACCTTTTCCCCCTCTTTCATTTATAAGCTCTTATAATTCTAGGACTGTATGAACTGTGTGAATTTTTCATGTAACTGTGAGCTCAGCATCAGGACCAGCATCCCTTACCTCTTTAAGATACTTGAAAAGTTTCAAAATGCACTCTGACCCGAAGCCAGAGAAAAGTACTTCTACAGACTAAAAGAAAAGAAAAGCCACTTTGTTTCAGAGAGATCAATGACTTAACCATGCGTTTACATGGGTTAGCCTGAACATACTGAAAATAACAAAATGACCATCTTCCTTTAAAGACACTCCTTTTGAGTGTCCTTGAAGATGTAACTAGAAGAATCATGCAGGAAGACCCTCCAGCCTTTGGAGGTTTGGGAAGACTGAATTGAGGTACTAGGAAGAGTAGATCCAACCTTATAATTTTAGTGAATAGGTTTTCATCTCTTGGTAGTAATTTTAAATCTAGTCCTCTCAAAGGGAACAGATAGGTGGAACATCCTTGGACAGGTCCATTCTTACCTAAGTATCATTCAGATCTATTTATTTAGATGTAAAATGCGAGGCAAGGGAGATGTTAAGTAGAGAATATTTTTCGGTTGTGTTAGGATACACACTGAACGTGTCATTTTCATGTGCAGTGACAGTTTCAGTTAAACCTCTGTCATTTGAAAATGTAGAAGCAATGGAAAGAATTCTGAGGGAACAGAGCTAGTGATTGGCATACATATGTGCTTTGTTTGCTTCTGTGTTTTATGTTAACTGATATTTGGTTAAGGTTAACTTGGTCTGGACACCACTGATTCTACTTTATTCGTGATTTTGTTTATTGGTTTCCAACTGAAACTATTCAACCTCCACACCTTGTTGCTATAGCAGAACCCCGATAAAGCTCAGACTACATCCCCAGTTGATTTTTCTCTTCTTATTTATGACTTTTTAAAGAGCCCTTGTGCATCCTTCCATTGATATGTTCCATCCTTATCAGCTGCACAGATGGACACCCATCTAGTTCTCAACCCACGTTCCCTTCTGCAGCCCTCTCAGCATAAGTGCTTTGGAAAACCAGCCCTTTAGCCTTTTGTATTTGACAGAAATCATTTCAGAAGCATGAGGAGATGTCTTTTTTTCTCTCTCATTAGTCGAACTGAACCTTACTGAGTGGTTTTTAATGGCTTTTTTCTTTTTCACTTTTAACTTATTTTTCTTAAGGACCTTTTCATAGCTATATTTTTTTGTTGTTGTTAAAAAAGAATATTAAGTTCTTGTCTCAATTCTCCCCTTATCTAAAATTCTTTTATTATATAGGCATCAATTTTATTCTTATTTACCATATCTGCATCAAGTTACCCTTAATGGGATACACCTGCCTGTTTTTCCAAACCCTGCATACTTATGCCTTTTGTTTTCTTAAAGAGATAGGGTCTCAATATTGTACCCAGGCTGACCAGCAAGTCCTGGGCTCGGGTGATCCAGTTTCCTAGCCTCCAGAGCAGCTGGAACTGCAGGTGTGTGCCACTGCGCTTCAGCCTTTTGCCTCCTGGACCATGTAGTTCTGTCCTTTCAAGGATGACAGATAATAGGCAGCTCCCTGCTTTTCGTTCTTTGCCTCTGTAACACACAGTCCAATCTGTCAGCCTGCCGTCCTCTTTCCCTTCCTCCTTAATTTCTATTCATAATTTAGGATTTAACCTGCTAAGTCTTCTTTCATTTTTATTTCTGTCCCCACTTCAGGCTAAGATGAGGCCTTTCTTTGTATTTCCTAGGAATTTCTCCAAGGCCACCTGAATGATAATGAGTTTCTCCCCCTGCCTCCCCAGTCCAGGATTTTGAGCTCCTTATCTTAGTCAGCTCTGTGCCCCCAGGCTTAGCTCTGGAAACCAGATCAGCAAATGCTTGGTGGAAACCTCCTGGGAGGTTTTGTTTGCTCTTCTCCAGGTTTCTTTCAGTTTCACATCAACCCAGAGGACTTGTGACTTCCTAATGGTCCTGAGGGCACCCACCTATTCAGGGAGAGCTCATTCTCAAGCCTGCTGGTGAAGTGACTCAACCATTAGCATGGTCATTCTCAAACCTGAGGGGCTGGATGAAGATGCAGATCCCTGCAAAGATTCCCACGTGTGGAGTTTCTGGGATCCACAGTCCTAAGCAGTGCCTGTCCCTGGTGATTCTAGTGCAAGGGAGTTTTCTCCCAGAAGCACTGCATTTGGGAATGGAGCCACTTGGAGCCAGCACAAGCTGCTGGCTCCTCTCTGGGTTCTTGGAGCCCATAAACGCGTAGACACCGCAGCCATATGCTACAGCGACCTCTTTCTTACCAGCACAGCCTGTGACCTTCTTGGCAGGAATGGTGAGAGGCACATGTTGTTCAGTTCTTGCAACAGATGTCTTCTTGAAAAGTTGAATACAAATGAAAGTTTTATAAAGGGACAGTGGGACACTAGTAATGAGTTCATTTATAAGTGGAATTGTTAATTCCCAGTTTATTGGTTGTAAGGCCAACATTTTAAAGAACCAGTTTAAATTAAATGCTTTTGTACGTGGTGTATGTTTTTTTTTGAATGTATGGATTTAATAAGGATTCTTTTGCACTGACAGTCACCCATTATCAATCAATCCTTAAATGGTTATTTTAAGCTTTAAGTAACAATATTTTACCACAGTTGAAGAATTGCTTTTGTACTCTCAGAAGCCCTAATTCAGGCTATTCCATTTCTGAGAAGCTGTAGCCCAAGTAGTTTTTTATTGTAATATGGGCAAGTTTTGCACACTTGTGAGCTAATAGTATTTGCCCACAAAGAAGTCTTAGATGCTGAGGTAAGACAATAGTTCTGAGATGTTAATAAAATATTTCTCAGCAATCTACTACTTCCTCAATTGTCTTTACTGGATATTCTTTCTGTGCCAACTCCTCAAAATGTGGGGTTTTGATTCTGATGGCCCCTCCCATGTTATATACTGATGCTAAAAAATTTAATTTTTCCAGTGGCTTTCCCTTTCCCTTGTGGAGGTACCTAGCAAATCATTTTACTATCCAGGGGTCAAGTTTTCCCATCAAAAGATACTGAGAGTAAAAACTGCCATCTATTTTTATTTTGGAGACTGTGAATATTCTTAGGGTATGTTTGGCTCAGTAAGATAGAACAGAAGAAGAAAAAGGTATCTTCATTGTATGTAAAATAGTAGTTTTCAGACAAGAGTTTCCCCTTTCTCCCTTTCTGCCTTCTAAGCCCAGACCTGTGGATGAGTCACTCTATAACTCTGGTGGCCATTGAGGCCCAGATTCTCCCTAATTTTAGAGAATGCTTCCAATGTGAGGTTAGTGTCCATGTTTGTAGGACTTACTGTCTCAGCTTTCTCTAGACTTTCAGCGTCCCTGGATGGGTTTCATCTTAGCTCCTTATGCTGAGGACAGTTTTCTGAAGGGCATTGTGCCTGTCTTAAATCTCTTTGTTCCTCTAATACCAGGTACAGAGAAGATGCTGAAAATAAGACATGGTAACTCTGAAATATGTACTTTTGTGTTTGTTAGTAATACACATTTAACTGTATCTACATCAACTTATTTGGAAAGACGTTTTTTTCATGGTTTCAGGTGGATCTGTGAAGTCAGAATGCTAGATTCTAAATATATGCTTTGTCACTTGGCATCTGAATAAAGTTGGCATTATGATGTGGATATAAGGTGCCCCCCCATTCCTATTAATGCAGTAGGCGAAATGATCAGATTATGAGAGTGGTAACCTAATCAGTGGTTGAATCCATTTGATGGATTAATAATTTTGCAAGGACTGCTGTACTAGGTGGTAATTACATTAGGTGGGGGATGGCTTGAGGAGGTAAGTCACTTGAGGGCATGCCCTTGGGGATTATGTCTTACCCCCCTGGCTCCTCCTTCTCATTTACTGCTTCCTGGCTGACATGAAGTGAATAGCTTTCTGCCGCCAATCCCTTCTGCCATGATGTTCTGCCTCACCTTATGTCCAGGGACATGGAACCAGCTGACCATGGACTGAACCTCTGAAACTGTGAGCCAAAGTAAAATTTTCCTCCTCTATGTTGCTCTTATTGGATATTTTGGTCACAGTGATGAAAAGCTGACTGAAACAGTTGCACAAATTATTTAACCTTTTTAGTTGCCTTGATTTTCGTATGTGGTCACATGGTGATAGTAATACAGCATTTCTCTCTTAGTTCTTATAAAACACTCAAAATAGTTTTGGGCACATAATTACCTTTTGGTAAATATTAGTTTAATATTTATAATATGAATGTCATTTTTGTTATCATTATTATATTTCTCTGATCCTTTGTTTCCTCATCAGTGAGATACATAGGGTTAGACTAAAGATTTATTTCTAAGAAATCTAGGATTTTGACATTTCATGATTCTGATTGTCTATATATACTTTGATGTCTTTAGGCATTTATTATCTTAAAATTATCAGAAGGAACAATGAGTCATATTTCAAAAGTTTAATATATTAATAATACCGTAAATTTCAGAATGTCCCTATAGCCATCAAATATCACAGCTGGAAGGAACCTGAGGGAGGTCAGGGGAGAGATACAGACAGACAGACATACAGATGCATGTGCACGTGTGCACACCCCCACCCCCCATCCCTCTCACTAAATTAGAGAGGCCATGTCTAAGAACAAAAATAAAAAGGACTGGGGATGTAGATCAGTACTAGAATGCCCCTGGATTCAGTCCTCCATTGGGGAGGGGGCTAAACGTTTCTAAATGGCGTTCTTTATCCTGCAGTGTCCTGCAAAATAATATTCCTAAGGGGAGAAAAATGCACGTCTGAGTACCAGGGTTAGTTTAAGATTGCAGAGATGCCAAGTAGATCCTTTTCCCCTTGACTGGAGAAAGAAGAAGAAACAAAAAATAACTATACAATGAGATCAAAGGAGGATTTGTGTGATGGTGAAATGATGTTATTATCTAATTAGAATAATTGAATTCCCTTTCATATTCTCTTCCAGTGCTTCCTCTTTAAAGAGAGAACTATTAAGGAGAATCAATAATATTGTAGAAAAAATGCTTATTTTCTAAAATATAGTTTGACCAGAGAGGACCATTTACTCATAAAACATAATGAGACCATTCTGAATTTCAGTGTTTGACCTGTCATCTTTTCCCTGTATCTGTGAACTATGTTACAGAGTCCCTGCGTAATTGGCAGTCCATTTCATTTCCAAACGATTAGTCAACTATTCACACTTTTCACAAGAATGGGATACCTAGGATCTGTAGTCAGTTCTAGGTCTTATAAAGGAAAATAAGAGTAAGATAAGTGTGAAAAGATAATTTCCTTTGTCCTTCTAGGGTAATGTATAGGAGATGTACCTATCAGAATAATTAGAGTTCAGGATTTCTATGTCTGGAATGTGTACCTGTAAAATATAGATGTGTGCCTGGTTTGGCATCCCATAACACCCTTTTCCAGCTCTTGTGGGACAGAAAATATTGGAAAATCTGTCTTCCTGCCATATCAGTTTTTTGTATTCAAGTCATTTTAAGCCTGATTTGAGTCATTTCAGGACCAACATGAGCCCCTCACACATTGTCCCAAAGGTCTTCAGCCTTCGCTACTCTCACTGTGACCATTTCTTGGAGTCTCTCAGTGGCAGGCTCAAAGCCAGCTAGTATCTCTTTCGTGTTCCCACCAGGGCTCCTCTTGTCCCTAACTGCGCAGTCCTGAGTCCACTCTCTGCCCTCTGGCTCATGGTAGGACCACTCCTCCTCCTCATGAAGCCCCAGGCACACTTTAGCTCCTGCTTTGCCTCCCTCCTGGTAACAGCTGAAGAGACTCTAGGGTAGCAGGTGACAGTAGCTAATCCGTCCACTGAGTGCTTTCTTGGCCTTCTCCCTAGACAACTGCTCCGATCTGAGAAAACCCCTTCTCACCCCAGCATGTCAGAATCCAGCAGCTAGCTGCTAATTGCTGCTCCAGCCACTCACAGACCATCTGCCAGGCTCTGGAATTCAGTCATGTAGAATATTCTGTACACTGACCATGGCGTCCCTTTATGGAGTAGGATTTCTGTTAGTGACATTGATTCAGAGACATTAACTCAAGGATAAATAATAGTACCCCTTGAAAAAATTAAAGGTGATAGAAAAATGCGTGGTGTTTGCCTCTAAACAGATAAGATTTGGGTTTGGAGGAGGAAGTATATAAGATAAACAGAACTTTCACAGTTTTTTGTTTTTATTTTAAAGGAAGTAGATTCCATGATCAGTGTCCCTTGACTCTGATCTTCTGGGAAATGGACTCTTACTGTGCTCTTCAACGTATCTGAGAGGCTCACTGTGTGGAGTAGGAATTTAGATGGCCTGTATTTGGATTCTGGTTTTGACTGTTGTCAGTTATGTGATCTTATACCAGAAATGTGCCTGAGTCTCATTCTTCTTAACTCCAAAATGGAGACTGATATTGGTACTAACCTCCAAGAGTTACGAAAATTAAAGAATGATGCCTATAGCACTTAGAACAATTTCTGACACAGACTAAGCCTTCAACATGTGTTCGAACTTCATAAATTGTTTAGAATGTTATTATTACCATTATCAACACCTTTACAAAAGAAATTAATTTTTAGTAAAGAAGCAGAATTTTTTTAAACATACTTGTTTAATTCCACCTGTAAACTGAATTTTTACTTACAGTTTTTAAAATGCTGTTTGTTACCACATATGTAATACAGAAAAAGATAAATGTTCTGGTTGCTTTATTTCCTCCTTTGTATAATTTTTTATGATAGCTCATAAGTATCTGTAGACTCAAAAGTTAGGTTGTTTTTCCTGTGTAGTTTGTTTTGTGTAATTCTGTATATTATGGATCAGGATTTGCTCAAACTAAACTCAAAAACAAAGTTGAGAACTAGGCTGTGATTGTTAAAAATGCTAAGAAAAAATTTTTTTCCCCAGTCCTGTAAGTATCCTGGAAGAATGTGAATGGAAAATAAGAGTCTATTTTTTAAAAAATTATTTAATCTACATTCATGATTCAAATTGTACACACTAATTTTGCCTGACCTTTCCACTTTGCTGTAAACAACCTCAGGTAATTTGAGTAGTCTTGGTACAGGAGTATTCTATTTATAACATATACTCTACTGTTTTCTGCTTCTCTTCACAGCCCTTGCTGCTTTCTTCCTGCTCTTAAGATCAGTAAATGACTCCTATGTGAGAGTTTGAGTGTCTTTGGTGGCCATAAGTGAACCCCAGCATGGGTTTCCAGGCACTGAGAGACTGAACGAGAAGCAGCAGTAGAGGGCGCTGTGGCCTTCATTTCATAGTAATTGAGCCTGCACCAAACATCTTTCATTTGAGCAGCTAAAAACGAATTCCCCATATTAATTAAGTCTTGCTGAGGCCTTGTTTAGTGATCCAGTGCTAAGTGCCTGAAATAAGTATATCTTATTTTAATCTTGGGGAAACTGGGTATTAGGGAATTTCCTGAGACTCCATAGGAAGTGTCAGAATTTCAGTAAAATCCCACAGATTCTTCTCTTATCTTTCCATATTCTGGCTGATATCCCAAATGTCCCTTCATTTAGGAAGAGCTAGAAGGAAACCCCAGGAGTTTTAATTTCCTCTCGAATAGTTCCTTTAATGAAAGGAATATGAAATGTATGCTTAAATAAATTGGTTACTCACAACACTACCACCTACTTTAAAATTAATCCTTTTTATTAGACAGCTGTTCTATTGCTCTTTGCTTTTAACCAACAAAGACCCGTAAGAAAAGGAAAATGAAAAATAAATAGCATTCCTGGAATCCTACAGCCTGGTGCAGGCAGATCATCTTCTGTGTGATCTTGTTCCCTCATATTATGTGGTGATTAGAGTAGGGCTTCAATCAGCTGGAGGATTCCCCAAGGCAGGGTCTCATCCCACCAGTGCATGTGGCACGCCCCGTCTGACACCAGGGCAACTTGAGAATTGAGCCAGAGAAACTGCAGTGTTGTGCAGCAGATGCGCACTGGTGGTTGCCATGGAGATTGCTAATACTGCTGAAACTCAAAGAAAGGGCACTTGCCGCAGCTCAGGAGCCTGCCTGAAAATGAATGAGAAACAAGCAGAATTCAGAATAGGCCCTCAGCTACTTGTCCCACATGGAGTTTTAATTTCCCTTTCCTTTCCTTCCCTCTTCCTTCTTCAAAGATTAGATTGAAAACAAGGCAATGTTATAAAGCATGCTCAGACCCCTCCGACCTCACTGCAGCCTGACATATCCCTGGGATAGATGTATATTAATGACAATGCATGACTAATAGGATTGGGGTTGGGGGCTGGGGTGAGGCCTGTGTTGGCCCTTCTGGAGACTGTGGGCTGCTTGCCACTGGGGTTTAGTAGGTACCTTGGGATTTGTCTGCAGCATATGCGCTGCTGTTAATGATTGAAAAATTACCACAACAATTAGTCATGGATCGCTGAAGGCAGAGCCCCCAAATGTGATGGACAATGTGATTAAATCCATGTATGTGACAATTAACTCTCCTGCAGGTTTATCCACCAAGGAGAGTGCCCTCGGGTGAGAGCAAAGGGGAATGAGAAGAAGGAAAAACAGGAGAACAAAAAGGAACAGGAGAGAATAATGCTGCAGAATGGGTCTGATACAGCTGGCACTGTTGGCTTTAATCTGATCCTGAATTAATCACAGTTTGATTAATCCTTGTTTTATCACACCTTTATATTGCCCATTTATTTATATCTTCCTTAATTTTATGGAGGCATGACTGATTAAATTCTGCCCATTTCATGTTTTTTAAATTTTAAAATCAGGTCTCTCCATTTAATGTGATGTTCTAGGTGGTCCAAAGTGCAATTATCTCGTAAATGCTAAGCAGGCACCAGACATAGCATGTCATGAATCCCCTTATGTATTACAGCTGAGTAATCCAGAATAAATATTTGTTTGCTCAATATTCTGCTGAAGCAAAAAAAAAAGCCTTGTGATCTCAATCTGCTTGTTTACTTGGGTGGAATAAATAAGAATACATACACACCCAACTTTGTTAAGTAGGAGGGACACAAATTCAATTTGTGTCGCACAAAACTTGGTGCACAAGGAAAAATAATATTATCATTTGGATGAACAGCCTGAAAATATATATCCATAACATAAAAGGATTCTGTTTACAGCCCATAGATAATGTTCATCTATAGAATTGTTTTTAACCAGTGCATACTGCTCTTATTTTTGTTTTAGGTGTTATTTTTGGTGTTCTCCATATTTGACTACAAAACAGTGCATTCAAATAATGCCAGGGAGTTTGTGACACAAACTAGCACAAGCAAAGACTCATGCTTTGTATCCCATGCACTTTGGATGCACTGTGTGGGTGAAGAATTCCCCACTCCTAATTTATGAGAGGGTGACCAAAGCTTTATAGAACATTGATTAATGTGCACACCTGTAATCCCAGCTACTGAGGAGGTTGAGGCAGGAGGATTTTAAGTCTGAGATCAGCCCCAGCAAGCAAGACCCTGTTTGAAAAATAAATAAATAAATAAGAAGGTCTGGGAATATAGCTCAGCTGCAGAGTATACCTGGATTCAATGCCCAGTAATTAAGTGGGAACAATATTGAAATATATATGCATATATGATTTTTCTTCTTTCAGAATTCCTTAAGCTATCCTGTTGCTCTTGTTGAAACTGAATTTGATAGAAGAGTGAGTTTTTTTTTTTTTTTTTTGCCGATTAATTTGGATTATCTTTGTTAACTTCCATTCCAGCTTGATCTACCCAGGCATATGAAGGTAGAGGATTTGTTTCTGATGTTGGCATAGTACAAGAAAAGACAAGAAAATAATGAGTGCCAGCAAAGATTTCACTGCATAGGTGGCACAAAATGGATGCTGCTCTGTGAGATTTCTCCAGAGACTTGCCTCCCTAACTGCTGATATCACCACTTTTTACAGTACTGAATAAGAAACCCAGTCTAGCTGCAGATGATTTGGGAACTTCAGTGTCCCTCCCACTGACCTTGTTACCAAATGTTCTTCTATAAGCCTCCCAATAACCAACCTTTCAGTTCTGCCTGGGATTAAGATGAAGAGTGGAAAACATTTCATTTGTGAAATATTCTTCATTACCTCCAAACTCAAGTAACTGCATATCTTTGAGCTACCATTACATTTTTCTATTTCCTAATGGCACATGCCACTATCTGCCTATGTTAATATCTGCCAGACTTTAATGATCAGGACCACTCAACACTGTTCATTTGCTTGTTTGCTAATGCATTATTTAATTTTTATTTACTGAATGAGTAACATATACGGGGCAGTAAGCTTGGAACTTGGAGTGGAGATGAAGACAGAAGATGGACACTTGTATTTTATGCTGAAGGAATATTGCAGAAATCAAACAGACAAAAAGAGCTGTGTTCAAGGTGGAAATTGGCAGGTGCCACAAGGAGAAAACTCTATGAAAGGATATGATTGTTAGTAGATAGGAGAAATGACATCTTGACCAATTTGGGGGAAGATTTTGTGGTATTTGACTTAAGTCTTTGAAGAGGGTCCTGATTTACTCATAGCCAATGGCCAGAGACTAAATTTCTTATTCTTGACAAGAAGTATATAATGAACACCAGCAAAGATTTCACTGCATAGGTGGCACAAAATGGATGCTGCACGTGCAAGAATGTGGCCTCAGCACTGCTGTGGACATGACAGAAAAGAAAAAATTAGTTGGAATGTATGATGTAGAAACAGCCATGGAGTCAGGTCTCAAAGGACTTGAAATGCTTAGCTGAAGAGATTGGACTTAATTTCATTCCTCTAAAGTGAAGCTTTAGGTAGAATCCCACCTCCAGCCCATGGCCTTCAAGGCTCTATACAGTGGCCTCTGGCTCCTGCTCTGAGAGCACTGGCCACCCACGCCTTCCATGATTCCCAGTAGTCGCACTGTTTTCTGTTTCTTGAGCAGGCTGACCTTCTTTGGGCCAGAGTCTCTGTTTTTATCTGGCCTCTATAGCTGAGACCCTCCTTCCTACGTATTTGCATGAACACCTCTTCCTCATTACTCAGGTGCAACACAGAGAGTCCCTCTCCCACAGGTGGCTTCTCTCCCGACCTCCAGTTTTCCTCTCTCCATCCTGGACAAGGTGGTGTGCTGCCATGGACATTGGTGGTTGCTCCTTTGGTTTTGTTTCTCTTCTCATTTTCCTCAAGTGGCCCCTCTGATCCTGGAAACTCAAGGGAACGTCTCTTATTCTTCGTTCAGGAGCAGATCATGATTAATCTAAGCACAGTAATTCTCTCCTTATCAGTGGTTGATTTGGTCATGGGCCTGTGACCCAACACTGGGCCAAGGGGACATAAGAGGCAGTCGTCCTGGGGCTTCTGGAAAGGTAGACTCACTCTGAGAAAGTGCCACAGGGAAAGGTGACCTCTTCTTCATTCCCTAGAAGTTGAAAATCAGGAGATATTCGGATTTGCAGCCTAAGGATAAAGCCAGTGCCTGAGGAAGGCAGCCCTGGGAGGACTGCAAAGAGCCAGGCTCCTGAGGGAGCCCGCCCAGAACCCTCTCCCAGTCTGTTTGTTTTGGGAGATGTTATTTCCTCCTGAGGAAATAACTTTATATTATTTCATAATCTGATTTTTTTTTGCCTAAATCAAAAGCATTTGAATTGATTTTTAAAAAAAATATTGCCTTGCTCTGTTTCCTTTGTTAATTATCAATCTGTGAATTATCCTATTTTTTAAAAAATTTCTATTTATTGTCTGTCTTCTTTACTAGAATTTAAGCTTCAGTTGGGCAAGCACTTATCCATCTGTTGACTCTTGAATCCACAACTTCTGGCACAGTGTGAAGGTGTGAGTCGGTGATCAGTAAACATGTAGTTGAGTGAATGAATGGAGTGATTGAGGGAGGTTAATGTGGCCTTGTATGAAATATCACAGGGGAGGCTGGAGAGAGCCGGTGGAAGTTAGTTGCTACTGCAGAGAAGTTCATAAAGAGGCAGTAAAAATGGTGGGGGCCAGTGCAGCAGAGGGGAGCCGGGAGGAGAGCTGGGATTTACCACCGAGGCTGGTACCCATGGTTATGGAGAAGAATGGGGGACTTGGGAGGAAGAGCATTGCGATTTCTTGAAGAGAAGTGAATTTTTAAAATGTAGAACATCAGTTGCTGGTTACACATCAGCAGAGAGCTCTGGTTGCTAGTCGAAAATGCAGGAATGAAGATGGACCACTTTTACAGTCAGAAGGAAATATCCTTGTCTTTCTTTGTAGAGATAATTAGGCCTGGCAATAGATGCTTTTCTTTCCTGGTTATTACACATGACTTGAAAGCAGCAGGGTCTGTATCCAATTCAACTTTATATGTACTGAGCTCCTATTGCATGTACCTATCCTAACACTTTATATAGTTTCATAATTAAGGCAAAACAAAAAATGAAGACCTAGACTGTCCTTGGTTCTAACAGGGCTAAACAGAACTAATGTCTAAAGAGCTGTAGGAACTAGTTTCTGCACAGTGACAGTCCAGAACAGACCTCCTGCAGATGCTCCCTATCTCATTACCTATCTTATTTTCTTCCTGACATTTATCACTTTCCTGAAATATCCCTTTTATCTTGAATCCATGAAAACAGGCCCCCTGGCTTGTCTTGGTTTAGTGTCTACAGAACATGTAATATAGTGATTCGGAACATGGACTATGGAGTGAGACTGCCTGAGTTTGAATCTTATCTCACTAGCTGGGTGACCTTGGACAAATTGTCTAACCTCTCTGAGCCTCAATTTCTTAGATACTGTAATTAATTAATATTGTGTGCACATGCATAATTAACTAGTATCTTTTGAGGATTAAGTGAATAAAGCCTCTAGAAAATACACTGGCAGCGCTTGTTATATATAAAGTGCAGTGTCAGTATTGAGCTGGTATATGAAGGCACTCAGTAAATATGCATGGAACCCAATTGAAAGAACACAGATTGATGTGGCTGCAATGGTGGCTTCAGATAATCTCCTTAGCCTGATCTGGGACCAGTTATTGACCTGTGTGTTCATTGGTAGTAGTGAATCTCTTGATGATGATTCTCTAGATGATGATAAAATCTCTTATGTCGTGTTTTATAGATTATTTTCTCATGATATGATCCCAGTCCAATAGCCAACTTTGGGAACAAACAGCAAATATCATTTCCATTTCATGAAAGAAGCAGCTTAGGCACAAAAGTTAAATATCCTGAATAACTAATGGCAGAAACATGAGTAGAACATGAGCCTCCTATTTCCCAACCTTTGGCTCAAGCTACCTATCTGTTCATCCCAGTTTGTGCTACCAGTAAAAGTAGGATAAATGACCCATGGTAAGATAAGAGTGTTTAAACCACTGTGGCTCCTTTAAGTGGGCTGAACACCCTCAACTTGCAAGTTGCAACACCATCATTAAAATGGTTGGATTTGGTGGCAAAGTAGTTCACCCACGGTAGTTTCTCTAGCTTCCTCCAAATTGGAGCTAGCTTGGGCCATCTCATGTACAGTGACCCAATGGTGGCTTGCTCCTTTTGGAAGATATGATTTGCTTCCCAGATTTGTCCCTCTTCTCCCTCTGAGGTAAGGAGAGGGTGTTGAGCCTCAAGGGTGAGTAACACAGAGCCCTAAATTCTTGGTGCAATTGCAAGTATTTTTAGAAGCCTTCTATTTTTTCTTGACTATAAAATATGCAAATTGTTGACTCCATCATATGTTCATGTTTATTTTAATATATAAAAGCACTTAAATTATTTGTCATGTGAACTCCATTATACTGAAACTGTGCATCTGCTTCCTGGATGTGCGGCACTGTGTACTCAGTCCCGAGTTGATCATACCCAGGTTTAGGGTCTGCTCATCTGGGGCATGTTTGGTCCTCTGGATGCAGGCCTTTGTTTGGCATTCCTTGCTGGGGCTACACCATTTAGCCTGTTGTCTACAAAATGTATTGGATTTATTTGCTCTTTCTTGTTGGTGTGGTTATGTTCTACTCATTCTACTCAAAATCTGTTATATCCTATTTCAGGAAATACCACCATAAACAAGGTAGCATGACCTAGAAGATGTTTAAGGAGACTGGACTAGGAATTGAGCTTGACTTTCCTCTGTGTGGCCCAGAAGCAGTCTTTCCTTCAAAACCCAGAAGTAGGAGAGTCTCCAGATAGTCATCTGGTCTTGTCTCCCAGCAAGAGAAAGCCATTTCTAATATGTAGTTGTTTATTTTTTTCAGTTCTATCACTGTCTGAGTGCTAGCTTCAACTTATGCATAATATGTCTATAGAAGTTATAGGTTATAGCTTATAGAAAAACTGGTAGAGCTCAAATCTGTGCATATAAAAACAATTGCCAAACCCCTGTGCAGTGACCCATGACCCAGTTCAGGTAGTATTATATACTTAAAATTGCAGAATGGTTTTTAAGAATCACTGTGTTCTGAACCATACTATTGGATACATTTCACCTTAATTTTTAAGGTTAAGTTACAACTTTAAGGCAGTTAAACAAAAACCTGTACAGCCACATCTGCATTTACCAGTCACAGGGAGAGGACATCAGGTAGCCATATTGAAGCATCTCGTTCTAGTGAAGTGCTCTCCTTTTTATGAGCCTGCAAAGGGCAGGGCAGTTGGAAGAGTCAGGGATCAAAAGTCACATTCACCCAGCCAGGCACAGTGGCACACACCTGTAATCCCAGAGGCTCAGAAGCTGAGGTAGAAGGATTGTGAGTTCAAAGTCAGCTCAGCAAAAGTGAGGTGCTAAGCAACTCAGTGAGAACCTATCTCCAGATAAAATACAAAATAGGGCTGGGGATGTGGCTCAGTGGCTGAGTGCCCATGAGTTCAATCCCTGGTACCAAAAAAAAAAAAAAAAAAGTCATTCTCTCACATCTGTGTCTGGATCTTCCACCTCCCCACGTAGTAGGTACACAGACACTGACACAGGACATACACTGATGTGAGCACACACACACACATGCATATTCTCATACTTTATTGAAATTTCCTTGTTCTTGAAGGTTAGGTTTCACCTAAAACCTAAAGAAGGGACTGGGCTGAGGAAGGACAAGTAGTGGTTTGTGTAGACTTTATGAGGGCCTGTCACTGGGCCCTCCCATGACAACTTCCTCCTTTTACAGATAAGTTGATTGACATGCCTGAAGACACATGATGTTCGTGGGGACACAGAGCACTTCCCGAAAACTCTAGGTACATGCCTCTGAGCCTCAGTCCAGTGCCCCTTCTTTCCAGCAAAGTGTCTTAAGCCCACAGGGAAGAAGACGTTGGCAAGGGTCAGATATTAGGCTTTCACTGCTTGAGGAAGATTCTTTAATTGCAGGTTTTATATTTGGTTTATTTCTAAAGATAAAATCTCAGGTTTCTAACCCACTAACATGTAAACCTCTGGTACACAGATCATATGAGCCATGGGATTCTCATTCCCTGATGTAGAGAACAAGAATTTCTGGTAAGAAGGAAAGGTGGGTGTGAACTACTGTAGTCTTTCTTTCCTTCAGTTTTGTTTTCCACACTTTCAGCTACTTATGGTCAATGTGTTGTGAAAATATTTAATTGAAAATTCCAGTATAAACACATTATGAATTTAAGTTGTATGCCACCCTCAGTAGCATGATGAGATCTCTAGTAGTCCTGCCTTGTCCCACCTGAGATGTGAATCATCCCTTTGCTCAGCTTGTCCTCAGTGTGTATGCTACTAGCCTGTGAAGTCACTTAGTAGTGATCTTGCTAAATAGGCATTGTCACTTTAGATCAGTCATCAGGACAGTGAGAGTACAATACGAGAGAAAGAAGTCACATTCACATAACTTTATTACAGTA
The DNA here is from genome assembly GCF_048772815.1 of Callospermophilus lateralis. Taxonomy (NCBI): domain Eukaryota; kingdom Metazoa; phylum Chordata; class Mammalia; order Rodentia; family Sciuridae; genus Callospermophilus; species Callospermophilus lateralis. The sequence goes on from NC_135310.1 coordinate 142,927,910, forward strand.
TATTGTTATAATTGTTCTTTTTAACTATTATTGTTCATCTCTTATTGTGCCTAATTTTAAAATTAGACTTTATCATAGGTGTGTATGTACAGGAAAAAAACAGCATAGGATTCTGTACTGTCCACAGTTAGAGGCATCCATGGGGGTCCTGGAACATGTCCCCATTGGTGGGGGATGTCTGTATTTCTTGGGACTGGGACATGCTGGTGGAGCATATGGCTTGTCATAGCCATAGTGTTCTCAAGACTTGGCTGAAAACTACCATCTCCCCTCTACAGGTGAACTCAGCTCAGTGCCATAATTTATCTAACAAAAGATAGTACATTGTACGTGTGGACATTCACAAGGCATCTGATAAAATCTCCCCAGAGGCCTTTGCAAGCAACATGGAGAAACATGGGCTGGGTAGAAAGAAGAGTAAGACATTTAGTTATATTTGTCTTCATTTCAACAGATCTTCCCAGAGTGCAGATTATTGACTTAATATTAACCTGAAGGAATATTTCTAGCAGAATGATGCAGAGCCCTGTCCTCAGACTTGTCTTGTTCATGATTTTTATCAATGACTTTGATGAAGATATGTTTATCAAATTGACAGTTGATCCTAGCCTGGGAGGGATAGCTAATATGATTAGTGTCTTGATCTATGTCAAGAAAATCTTGATAGTCAAAAATGATGCACCAGAAATAACTCAGTGAAGAATAGTGAAGTTAAATATAAAATCTTCAAATTAGGTTTAAAAAATTAATTGCACAACTCCAGGGTGGGGAGAAATGGAGGATGTAATTTGTCACAAATTCAATTTGAGTTAACTTATGGTAAGGCCATTGAAAAATGTAGGTAATATTATTAGAATTACATATGCAGTTCAAGAAAAGTAATAACACCAAGCAGACCACATTTGGATTATTGTCTTGAATGTTGCTTTTTCAGCTCCTTACCTGAGACATACTAAAATCCAGAGATTACCAATGGCACATCTATTTTAATGAGTTAAGTGAAAATATTCTAATTTGCAAGTTGAGATATCTCATTTATGAATAAATTCTTTGAAATGGAAATTTCATTTTAAAAAACATTTTTGGAAATTGTTGAAGCTCTGGAGCAAGTCCTGCTTTTTGTTGTCTCCCTCCTCCCTCTGTCACTCCAGGCCCCACTTCTGTTCTCTCTTCTACTTAAAGCCCACAAATGAGCATCTTCTTTCTGAGTTGACTAAAATCCTTTTCCCTCATCCTGTGTTAAATGCATGGTGAATTTAATGTGTATAATGCTTCTTTCTGTAAAATGGATTCTATAGGATCAATGGAAGACTCTGAAAATGAGAACGGTACTGCTGGCTCTGTGTGTACAAGAATATGTTTGTGTGTGTGTGCTAGTTGAATCCTTTTTTGCAAAATGAAAAATGAGAACACTCTTTAAATCTCTCTGCAGTTAGCCTGCAGGACAGAGTTTACTGGCAGCAGGAAAAGGCAGCCAGTCCTTTTTGTGCGTCTTACACCTCCTTTTCAATTCCCCATCTCTTCCCCCTGGAAAGAGAAATATTCTGGCACCAGCATCTTTTCGTCTCGGTTCAGAACGGGTACCACCTGCCTCCAGAGCCCAGGGGAGCCCTCTGTGTGTTCCTCCCAGGCACACCACATGGAAGCTTGGACATGGTGCCAGGCCGATGTGCAAAGAGGCAGGGCGGGAAGGGAGGGGGGGTGCTGGAGCCCTGTGAAGCTTTTAGCGACTGCCGAACCTGTGAGCTAGTCAAGGCTGCCCTGCGGGTGTGAGAGGGACTGAAAGGCATGGGCCATATTGCAAGCTGTCAGTTGGACACAGACCAAGTCGTACTACCTTATAGTTTCTTTTTCCTCTGCTTTGGGTGCCCCTGAATCCAGTATTCCTGTTTTGGGAAGGGGGGAAGCTATCTCCAGCCATTCGTTACCAGCAGTCCACAATTTGTACTTCTTTAGTTGACTCTTCAAGAATAAAATCATACAAACAAATAAATACGATGTGATTTCGTATCATCGGACCCGTTCTTTCAGAACCAGTCTTGTTGTTTGCTTGTTTTTGCCACTCATGGTTTCATCATAAGAACTTCCTTTTAAATTTCTCATGGTCATTTGAACTTACCAAAGCATTTTTCCTGGGGAATTTGGGGCGTCTGTCAGTCCACATTCTGACAGGGAAGTTTAGGCAGGGCTGGAATGGTAGGATGGGTTAAAAAGACTCCCGTGCTTCCAAATGCACACTCCTGGTCTGCTCCATGGTTCCTTTGTTTGCCTCCTTGGAGTTCTAGCCCTGGTGATGGCCTCCATGCCTCTGTGACCGTCAGTGGGTATCCCTGGAAGACTGCCTTTGGAAGGTCCTTTACACCATGGAAGAGTTCATCAGATGCTTTCTTTGTTTGTTGTTGTTGTTGTTGTTTTTTGGGGGGTATACCAGAAATTGAACTCAGGGGCACTCAACCACTGAGCCACATCTCTAGCTCTTGTATTTTATTTAGAGACAGGGTCTCACTGAGTTTCTTAGCCCCTTGCTATTGCTGAGGCTGGCTTTGAACTCACCCATCCTCCTGTCTCAGTCTCCCAAGCTGCTGGGATTACAGATGCATTCTTGAGTGGAGGTCTTGTCAGTGGTGACTGAGCCTCATAAAGTGGGAGGGAGGAAAGCCAGAGACGCACGGACTAGCTTCCTTCTGAACCTAGTTTCTTGTTGGGAAAGTGAGTCATAATGCTTGCCTCATTGGATTACCACCCTAAGTCTTTTTGTAAAATCAAGTGGGAAATATTACATTTCAAAAATTCTAGGAAGTATAGGTAGCCCCCCCCCATTTTTTTATTTCTGATATCAATATAATCAGTGACATTTCAGATTTGATGGAATATGACTGTATTGACCAGGATCCTTGCTGGATTGACTGTAGTAAGATGAGACAGGCAGAATTCTGCAAATGCCTATTTCATGTCATTGGGTCTGGGCCCCTTAGCCTATGATCCATCTTACATAAATAAGGACAGAGATAGGAATCCTCACTTAGTCCATGTCTAGGGACGCTCAGGTTCTTCTTTTCTGCCTTCACTGATGAACAAACATTGAGCTTCGGCTGTGCCAGGCAGTATGCCTGGTGTGTGTGTGTGTATGTGTGTGTGTGTGTGTGTGTTGGTGGTGAGGGTAGGGGTTCTGGAGTGACAGTCCTTACCCCCAGAGGGTTTAGTGTCCAGTGGAGACAGAATAGTACACAAATGTGTCTGTGATGAATTGATGAATTCCAAGGTGCAGAGGAAAGGAGAGAGAACGCCCAGCTCCATGGGGTTGTACAATGGGAAAAGCTTCAAGAGGGATTATTCAGGCAGAGTCCTCAGGTTAGCTAGGGAAGTCCAAAGATGGCACTTTGAAGAAATTGGTCATGAAAATCATGCATGGTGTTCTCATTCGTAGAGAAATTTGCCTTGGGCACCTGGGTTTCCGCCTCTCAACTCTGCTCTGTTTTCGGCCACAGCTGTGGTAGAAGGAGTCGCACAGGCTCACCTTTGCTGCTGCCTTATTCTGTCACTCTCCCTGCCCCTTTACTCCCTTCTCCTGGGGTCAACTCCCCAAAAGACCCATCTGCGACAGTCCTTGTTTCAAGCTCTGCTTTTGGAGCAACTCAAACTAATTCACGGGGAGATTTAGAACATGCTAGAAAATTGGCTCAAGAAAGTGGGCCTAGGAGATGGAGATGGAGAAAGGGATGGTCAGCCCAGGAAAGCATTAAGACAAAGACAACCAGGAGCTGACTAGATAGAAGGTAGATCTACACAAAAGTGTCTAAGCTGGCATGGTTTATATAGTAATGTACAATTGGAACTGATTCAGTGCAGTTCACCAAGGCCAGAATATTCCAGATAAGAAATAGGATTTGGAACTTTAAAATTCCAAGTAAAAGTTACAGGCAAAGGGGAATGTAGAGAAAACAGTATTCAAATACTAATCATGACAGTTGAATTTATACTGTGAATTAATTCATAATAAATTGTAATTTGGTAATGATTAGGTGGCATTGATGTATTCCCCTTCAGAAGTTAAAAGGAAAGCATGATCTTCCACATTATATATTTATATCTGAACAGGATTAAATTTCTGATTGTGGACCAGCTTTCCATTGCTGTGACAAAATGCCTTATAAGGAGAAGAGTTTTATTTTGGCTCATGGTTTCAGTGTATGGTTGGCTGGCTCCATTGCTTTTAGGCCTATGATAAGGCAAACATTGTGGTGAGGCAGAACATTGTGGCAGTTAACATGTGATGGGGCACAGTTGTTTACCCACCTGGCAGCTTGCAAGCAAATTAAGAGTAAGGGACTAGGGACAAAATCTTCATTTCAAGAGTATGCTGCCAACACCGTACTTTCTCCCAGTAGGCCCCACCTGTAATTTCTACTACCCTCACTAGCCCATCATGCTACGAATTCATCAATGGGTTAGCCCACTGATGAGGTTAGAGCCCTCATGATGCACTCACCTTCCAGAAGCCCCACCCACTCCTGGACAGGGCTGCACCATGGAACAGGCCTTCAATATATGAGCTTTTGGAGGACATCTAAGATCCAGACTGTACTGGTTGCAACACAGTCCAGGAGAACTTGCAGTGATGATAGAAATGCTCTGTATCCATGCTGTTCATATGGCAGCCGCCGACCACTTGTGGCCAATGAGCATGAGTTGCATGTGGGTGCAATAGCAGAACTAGATTTTTAATATTGCTTATTTAGATTAAATTTAAATAGCTACATACAGTTACTTGCCACTTTCTTAAGACTGTGTGGTTTAGAGCATAAGTAAAGGATACAAAATACTAAGGGCTCGTGTAACTTTGAGGAACAGTCAGGGGTCCCAGCACAATAAAGGATAGTTCACTTTACAGCATAAGTCCCAGCAGGTCCTCACATCCTGGAAATAACAGGAGTGCCATGGAGGGTGTTAGAAGACTTGCCAGCTGTTTTGAAGGCTACAGTGAGTTTCCAAAGGATCTCAGTTGCTCACATAATGAGGGGTATGGACTCCTGGGAACTGTGTTCCTTTTGATTTTGATGAACCCCTGTGAAAAGTCACCCTAGCCTGAGAGTTGACCAGTGTTCTGAAACTGGAAGTAGCGCTGGAGGAGCTCTGCCCACCTCTCCCTCTGCATGCTTACTTGATGGAGACAGGGAGAAAACCTGTGGCCTTTGCTATTTGTGCTTAAGTCAGTTGAACTTACTGGGTCCTCATGTGACCCTGTGGTTTGCACCATGTCCTTCAGTTTCTGCAGAAATCTCATTTCATGAGTGCATCAGTGAAGTTGGAGGTGCCAATCCTTCAATATAGCCTTGAGCACTGTGTCTCATGTTTTTTCTCTGTGAAATGAGTATACAGCACATGAAGTTGTTTGAAATAAAACATGAGATAATGAATGCAAAAGCAATTCATAAATGTGAAGTGTTATTTTGGTGCTGACCGTACAGAACTTAATTAGGGCATATCTTGGTCAGCAATTTTTTTGCCTTTGCTTAGGCTTAAATCACTTAAATATTTTAATAGAAACTAGGGAAAGGCTCACGTTACCACATTCTTGTCATACTCATATTGTTAAGATTGAAAAGGAGACATAATTTGAATTTCTTTTCCTGGAAGCAGTGATTATACCATAGCTCTTGGGCGAGGCTCAGCAGGGCCGAATAGTAAACAAGTTTATCTTTGTAGGCTCTCTACTTTCTGCTGTTGGTACTGCTGGAGCATCTGCTTTTTTTTTTTTTTTTTCCTTCCTCTCTTTTAAAAAATACAGAAATCAGAAGCTGGAGTTGCAGCTTGGTGGTAGTGAACTTGCCTTGCGTGTGTGAAGCTGCAGGTTCAATTCACTACTGGATAATAAATAAAAATAAAGTATATAAAAATATGTGGATAATATACATACATGTATGTATGTGTACATGTGTATGCATATGTGCGTGTGTGTGTGTGTATGTATATGCACACATTTTCAGCTCACAACCATGCAAAAGCAGTATTTTGACCTCGAGACCATAGTTTGCCAATAGCTGCTCTGCAGTGCTCCGTCCAGGTCCAGCATCATGGCCATTACCCATACGTGGCTGTGTAAATTTTAATTAGAATTAAATAGACATGAAATTCAGTTCCATAGTCATATTAGCCACACTTTGAATGCCCAGTGGCCATATATGGCTGACAGACACTGAATTGGATAGCACAGATACAGAGCCTTTCCAGAACACAAAGTCCTACTAGAAAGCCCTGCTCTGGAGTTGGGTGGAATCTTTACTTTCTCCCACTAAGTAACATGGTGAATTTAGACTGATTATTTATTTTTTCTGAGGCTTTGTTCCCTGAACTGTAAAATGGAAATTATTGCATTACCTCTCTCAAGGATGTGGTCAGGATTTAATGAGTATAAATTACTTAATATAGAGCCATTTACACTCAGTAAATGTTAGCTATTAATATTATAGAAGCAGATGGATTTCTGTTACTGTTAATTCTAGTAAAGCTTAACTTAAAATGTTACATTTGGATAAAGAGATCATCATGCTTTTCAATTGGACATTTGTGAAGTAAGAGATTACATCCTGGCTTTGGTTTTCAGTCGCTAACCAGTGAAAGAGAAGTATTCCTATAAACCCTGACCTTTGATCTGACTCGGAATGGGAACATTGTTGTTGTCTGTCATTGCTACAACTTGTTTTCATCTTAACCTTCTATTCAGGTGAGTTCTCACCCCATGGTAATTCCATGTAAAATCCATGATAAATATTAGTTCAGCTTAGTGGTAGACTAGAGATAAAGGTTATCTCACAAGGGAGAACACACTGCAATCAGAATTTTAGAGTCAACTATTGTTTTACTTTTGCTTATGAAGGATTCACAGCCAGCATTGTATTGATTGGTTTCTTCTTTGATGCTGAGCAAACAGACTTTTTTTTATATGTAATGAGGCAAATGTGATGTCAGTTGGCTAACGTGTGGGGTTGTGGCCTCTTAAGCTCGGTGTTGCTTTCCCCCATTCCTCTGTGGCTAGCTGTCAACTCTGTTTGCATCATGTGAATGTATGAGCAGGCCACCAGGAGCTTTCTAGGCAAGTGATCTACCTCCACCCTTGTTAGAAACAGATCATGGTTTTTAAATGCTAATGATAACAGTTGATGATGACAATATTATTAGGAATCCCAAATGAACTTTTACCATTGAATTTCATGATTTTTACTCTCAAGTCATGTGTTTTTTTTCATGGTGTATACATCATACCTTTAGAATTCTCGAAAGACCCCGCTGTTGATGAAAATGAATGTGATTAGGCTTCTTGTGTTCCAGAGTATTATTTCAAGGAAAGTACAATGTGAGGTGTATTTATAAAGACAGAACTCAGCAGAAATAACACTGCATCTACAGAAAACACCTTTTGTTTGTTTTTTAGTTTGCACATACAGGTGTTTTGTTATTTCCTCTCTGAGAGGTTCCTGGGTCTGTGGGTTCATCATACAGATGGATTCTTGTTGTTGTGAGCTGGCAGAGACCAAGGGGCCCCCACTGGAGCCTTTCCAGCCTCTGAGTCAGTAGGTGGTACCTGGTGCCTTGTGAGCATCCATGGAGTACCAAGTGTCAGCAGCTGAGAGGTGAAGAATGGCCTCTGGTACGTGGGCACCTCTGTAGTGCCTGAAACTTTTGGAACAAGCTTTCTAGATTGGAAGGCTCATAAGGTGAGTTCAGCCCTGGAATTTAGTGACTCCTCCTCCTGGAACAATATTGGAAAGAACCAGTCTCAAGTAACCATGGCAAAACAGAACCAGAGTGGTAATAACAACTGAACTGTAATTCCTGAGCAACCAGGACCCAGGAACCAAGGTGAAAAACACACTTCCATGATCTCCCTTAAAACTTAGCACAGCCTTATATGTACATTGGTACTATTGCTGCTGTTCCCATTTTACTGATGAGGTAGCAGAGGCTTGGAAGGTAACTTGCCCAAAGTCACAAGTTTGACTCCGTGGCAGAGCTGGATTCCACTCAGAGGGTCTGTTGGCAGATCCTGTGGTCTTGCCCATGTATGTGGGGCGCTTTTCCTGTCTCTGCCACTCACTCACTGCTAACAGAGCATGCGACTCTACTCTCTGAGTCTCTGCTGGGAAACGAGGGCTTTGACTAGAAATCTCCAAAGTCCCCTCAGTTATTGACATGCCATGATGTTTTTTTAAATCCTGGAATCATCCACCTCCCCTTAGCACCATTACCTGTTTACAGCAGTTGAGTTTCCTCAGGGAACATGCAGTGCGGTCAGACTCCATAAATATCAAATGAGCAATCTGAACTCCATGTTGTTCCACACTCTCAGGGGCATGGGAGCTAGCCTCAGGGCGGCGCCTGTTCTGGTGACCATTCTCTCCTTGAAGAAGTACCCTTCATTTAGGGGTGATTTCTTTAGGAATTTTATTCTTTAGCACAAAGTGTGGGTTGTGGTCAGCTATGCCTCAGTCAAATGTATTTTCCTAGAGCTAAATCTTTTACTTTTGCATTATACCCTGACCCTGTTTTGACCTCTGTTCCTCTGAGTCTTTTTCCAGCCCTCCCTTGAACAACAGTGATCAAAATACTCAACCTTCAAGGAAGAAAGTGCAGACATGCATTTGTGAGAATGTCCTGAAGGCTGTCTTTGGTCAGCTTGCTGTTCTGTTCTTTTGCAGAACTTTGTCATTGCTCCTGTAGGTATTTCTGTGATTACTCTCAGGCTTGAGGGTTTATTTAGTAGGGTTGGTGTGTGCTGTGGAACTGCCTGCGTGTTCCTAACCTTGGGGACTTACATTGGATTGTGTGGACAGAATTATTTGCTCTGTAATGATATTTGACAGTACACAAAGTCATCATCCTAACATGTTCTTAATGGCCTATTGAGTGAAGTACAGCACTGAAGAAAGTGGAGAGTTCTGTTCATTTGCCACAGATCCCTTTGTAAAAAGAACACGTTTAATAGAGCTTAAGAATTTAGTCGTGGATTTGTTGAATTTGAGGTACCTCTTGGAGATCTCGTGTCTTTGCAGAATTTCAGTCATTATCCTTAGGAACATCACCAACGCCGCCTTCTTTTTTTGAAAATTTTGATTTGTTTTGTATGACAACAGAATGCATTACAATTCATGTTACACATAAAGAGCACAATTTTTCATAGCTCTGGTTATACACAAAGTAGAGTCACATCCTTTGTGTCTTCTTACGAGTACTTAGGGTAATGATGACCATTGCATTCCAGCATGTTTCCTACCCCCATGTCCCCTTCCTTTCCCTCCCTCCCCTTTTCCCTATCTAGAATTCATTTAATCCTCCCATCACTGCCCCCCCCACACTACAGCATATTATGGATCAGCATTCTTAAATCAGAGAAATCATTCAGCATTTGGTTTTGGGGGGAATGCTAAGTGAAATTAGCTAATATATTCTCCATCTTCATCGATTTACCTGCAAATGCCATGATTTCATTCTCTTTTAATGCTGAATAATATTCCATTGTGTATATATACCACATTTTCTTTAACTATTCATCTACTGAAGGGCATCTAGATTGGTTTTATAGTTTAGCTATTGTGAATTATGCTGCTATAAACATTGATGTGGCTGTGTCCCTGTAGTATGCTGTTTTTAAGTCTTTTGGATATAGACCAAAGGAGTGGGATAGCAGAGTCAAATGGTGGTTCCCATTCCCAGTTTTCCAAGGATTCTTCATACTGCTTTCCATATTGGTTACACCAATTTGCAGTATGAGTGTGCCTTTTCCTCCACATCCTCACCAACACTTATTGTTGTTTGTGTTCTTGATAGTTGCCATTCTGATAGGAGTGAGATGAAATCTTAGAGTAGTTTTGATTTGCATTTCTTCTATTGTAGCCTCTGGCCCTTCTTTAGCTGCTAAATACTTCACAGTATGTATATCTGAATCTGAACCTAGCATTTCTTCCTAAACTAACTGTCTCTGTCTCTGTCTCTGTTTCTCTCTCTCTCTCTCTCTCTCTCTCTCTCTCTCTCTCTCTCATGCACACACATATGCACACATAGTTTTTCCTGATCTTACAACTTGCTATCATTTGATTCACTTAGTAAATATTTATTGAGCTCTTCTTATGTGCCTGGAACTTCTTGAGGCACTGGGAATTCAGTGACAAGTAAAATAGAACAAACTATATCTTTCTGGAACTCATAGTCTCGTGGGGTCAAACAATTAACAAAGTAAATGATTAAGTTTTATTATCTAGTGTCATAAGATCATAAGTGATATAGTGAAAAATGAAGCAGGGAAAGAGGATAGGAAGTTCTGAGTGTGAAGGAGTGACTGAGGATGTTTCAGTTTTAAATTTAGCAATCAGCAGATGCCTCACTGGGAAGGTGACATTTGATGTTTCAATGGTATCATGATATTTGAATTTCTCCTTTGATTCTCATTCATCTCCAATCAGTTGACAAATCTAATCAGTTCAACCTGTATAAATTGGCTTCATCTACTCCCTTTTCTCCATTCACAGAGCCATTACTTCTAGTTCAGGGTTTTATCGTTCTTCCTCTGCAGGTGTATTAGTCTCTAGATGGATCTTCTGGTCATTAGTCTCTTTGACATTTGATTGTCTTGATTATTCACTGCTGTTATACAGAAATCTTTTGTGTTTTATCTATCAGTGAACTTATATTTGAGTAAATAGATTATAAAAGTTTTATACATTTTTAATAGATTTTCATCATACTTGGAGTTGAGAAGCATACGGTAATGTTATGCACATAATGTAATTTTTTATTAAAATATTATTTATGTAAAATAAAATTCCACTGCAAATGTGAAGTGTGATGAATTTTGCTAGCAAACACTATAGTGACATAGCCACAACAGTCAAGATATAGAAAGTTCTCTCACCCTAAGAAGCTTCCTGGTAGCCCTTGAACCGTCTCCCTTCCCCACCTCAGCCTCAGTCATCCTGTTGTTTCCTATCATTACAATTTGCTTTTTCTAGAATTTCATGCAAATGGACTCATGAAGTATAAAGACTTGTTTCCTTTCTTTCACTTACAAAATATTTTTGAGATTCACCCATTTAATGCATATTAATATTTTTATAATAGCTGAGTATTATAGTATGATATAGTGACATTATAGTATGGTAGTATGAATGTATCATAATTTGTTTACTCATTCCTCTGCTGGTGGACATTTGGATTACTCTCCTTTGGGGCTTTTATGTATAATGCTGCTATAAATATTCATACACATCTTTGTGAGGATATTTTTTTTCTTTGGTATAATTACTTAGGAGTAGGAGTGAAGGATCATTTAGGACTTGTTCTGATTTGTCCCCTTCAAAACTTGTATTGGAATTTAAGTCCCATTGTAAGCTATTGATAGAGTAGAAACCTAATCAGATAATGGTGTTAATATGTGGTGCCTTTGGGAGGATTGAATGCTGGTGGTTGTGTGAGAAGAGGGAGAGGGAAGCCAGAGGAGTACACTCATGCAGGTACACACACATACACACACACACACACACACACACATACACACACACACACACATACACACACTCAGCTTCTCACCATACAGTGCCTAGTGCCATCTTAGTGTTCTGCCAGGAAGAAGGCCATTACCAGCTATGGCCCTCGGCATGGGACTGTATGTTTAATTTTATTAAATGTTATGTTATATTATTTTTCAAAATGATTGCATAATTTTTTATTTTCACCAATGATTAAAATGGAGGTAGTAACCAGCTTATAAAGATATTCTCAAGTAATCCCTGTTTTCTGGGATTTTTTCTAAGTTCGGGGGATAATTTATTTAACATCAATCAACAAGTTATACAGTGAGTTCCACTTTGTCATTCTTGACAACATTTGATATTATTAGTTCTTTTAAGTTTAGTGATTCTAATAGAGGTGTAATAGTATCTCACTGTATTTTAAGTTTGTATTTCTCTGATGGCTAGAGATATTGAACCTGTTCATGCTTTTAATGATCATTTGTATGTGTTCTTTTGGCGAGTCTCTGTTAAAATCTTTTGCTCATTAAAACCATTGGGTAATGTTTTTTACTTTATTTTCACTGAAAATATGTTGCATCATCCATAGGATCCCATCCTTACCAGACATGGCCTCCATAGTTGTTGCTGAGCAGAATTAAATAAGCTTGGCAATGACATTTTTAGCAGTTTTGATTGTCCTTAGACCTAAGTGCTCAATCTCTCTACCTTTTCCTTAAGTGACATAGAGTTAATAATTATGCACCATTGATGCTAGTTTTCTAGCCATTTCTCAAAGCTTTTCCACATCATTCATTAGTCATGACTCCTTGTCTCTTGCCAATTACTGAGAGTTGTGTGCTCACAGTACTTTCCTTGTTGTCTGAGTCCTTCTCTACCCTTAGAACTTTTCCTCCTAGCATCTGCTTCATTCTACACACATATGCAACATCTGTTTCAAACCTGTTCCATATTTTACAGTCATTCCTAATTTTTGCCTCTATCATAATCTTATTGTCTTTTTCACCAGTCTCTTTAACAGTCACTGCTTTTTTACTTACCAGATGCCACAAGGCTAATATTATTCTTACAACATCTCACAAATAAGTGCAAATCACAAGTGATACTCAGATTAGCAGAATATTTATCCTCTCAGGATTTTAAAAAAATTTTAGTATGATAGTGTATATCTTTACTGTCCTGACTCCAGTGATGAGTTTTAAAAGACTCCCAAAAAAGTATATGTTACTCTTTACTGCTGGTTTTGTTAAAATAACTATTTCCTTACAGCTTACTTTTACAGACTAAGAATTTGTAATCATACTAGCAAATATTGAGTATCTGCTTTGTGTTAAGCATTGATGTAGACTTGCAAATGTTGGTGGTAGTTGGCATATTTTCTATGAATTTTAGTGTATTTTGTACTCAATAAGTATATATCTATAACCATGTTCTGGCTAAAGTATTATGCAGGGGACATGGAGAATGAGTACACCAAGGATCTTACAGACTAGGAGGTCCCAGTTAGACCACCAGCCACAGAGCCTGGTGATGCCCATGTGGCTGTGCTGGACACAGCAGGAACTGTTCCTGCAAAGCACAGAGCTGGCTTCTGGGGCACCAGGTTGGGTCCTCCCTGGGAGTGCTAGTAGAGGCTTCCTGGAAGAGTAACACTGGGCAGCATTTTGAAGATCTCGTAGATGTTTATCAGATGGTCAGGACAAGGAAAGGATGTTTCAGAGGGTGTAGGATGAGGCAGGACACAGAGGAATCTTTTAGACTATAAAGTACAGCAAGTTTTTGTATGTTTTTTCATCCATTTTGTAGAAGACAGGGTGCTGCTGGAGTCAAAACCTCACAGATTGTGGAGAGACAAAACTATATCTAATATTGTCCTATTTTATTTTTATGACTGCTCTCTGTAGCTCAACATTTTCCCAAGCTATTTGTGTTAACTTTATTAGCGCTTTTGCTTCTTTTGTGGTGATTATGAAATGCATTTGTCACTATATAATTTGATTATGTCAATATCTTTGTTATGTAACTTATAACATATTAATGTTGCCTAAAAAGATACTTTAACTTGATAAATTCAGTATTGCTCAACCAATTTGTTCTTTCCCCTGCAACCTTTTGCTTATGTCATTTCCTTAGTGACTACAGCCAGGTGGTACTGCACTGGACTTGGTAGATCCTGCTCCTGTCGAGCTGCTCATGTTTTAAGGGTTTCAGTTTTAAAAGTGTGCCTCCATGCCGTGATGCCAATGCCTGCTTCTCATCTTCCTGTAATATGGACTCAGTGGTTCTCAAAGGCGTGTTCAGATTCCTTTTTGAACTTTTTTTCTGTGGGCCTGGATTCTGTGTATTTCTTGTTTAAAAATGAGCCACCTCTTTTACTACGGTCATTTCCCTATTCTGTGGTTCTGCTCTGTACTTCCAGTTACTTTCAGTCAATTGAGGTCCAAATAGTTCTTGCGTTTTAAACTGTGACTGTTCTGAGTAATGTGATGAAATCTCTTTTACAGTGCATTGTCGTGATTGTTCTATTGTATGTTGTTGTTCAGAATCTCTTACTGTGCTTCATCTATGCATTACACTGAATCATGGGTGTACATCATAATGTATTGGAGTTTGGTACTCTGCGATTTCAGACATCCAGTGGGGGTCTTGGAATGTATCTGCCATGGATAAGTGGTGACTGTTGCTCCCTGGTTATTTAGCTTTGGATGTTCCTTTTAATTCTCATTTGTTTCTCCTCACTACAGTTAGAATTTTATATTTTTGAAAGGATGTTCATGTCTCTTAGCACAGCACTTGGTAGAGAACATTTTAAAAATACTATCTTAAGTGAAAAAAGGGTCTGACCAGATGTTGAAAGAGCACATTTTTTGTTGTTGTTGTGTGACTAGATCAAAGTTTGCCTAGACTGACCTTTGAGGGGCATGAGGGTCAAGGCCAGATTTCCATAGAGGACCTTATGTTCCCACCAATGTGGTTGGGGCCTGATTTTAAAAGGCCATTTGATGTCTCCTAACCTCTGTCTTCATCTATAGAGTGATGATAATATTAGTTATCTATACAGTTATTTTGAGAATTAAAAGAAGTACTTCGTAGAAAGCACATAGAATAAATATCTCTTATATAATAGGTGCTCACAACATTTAAAGTCATTTCCAACATTTTTATGAAGTAATAAGAATGAAATAATATCAGTTAAATTACTTCCTAAAGTACAAAGTGTTACACAAATATTTTATTGTCATTTACTTTTATTTTGTCTCTTGTGTTAGTGACATATATTTCAGTTTGAAGACACGAGTGGCTGGTGTTGGGATTCGATGGCAGCGAGACTGGCCAGAGTGCCTGGCAGGGGTGGTATTATTGGAATTCTTTTCAACAGATTTATCTTGAGGCACATTGGGGTCATTTTAATACTCCTTGCTCTGCTTCTTTATTCCTAGTTCCTGTTTTCTGTTTCTCTTTTTTCTTTTTCTGAGGTCTCAGGTAGGCTTTGTGAGGATGGTTTAGTTTAGGATACATACTTAAGTAATTAGTGATTACTTATTGAGGTGGGTTTGGCTTTTCAAAGTAAAATCCTTGATTTGGGTACCAAAGGAAAGAAGAATCCTAGGCCATACAGCTCAGCCATTCTGAATTTGACAAATGACGCTCAGAAGTTCAAGAAGCTTGCGGAGGTTGCCCAGTGGCCCGTTTGGCATCCTGGTCAGTGTTGACCTGTGTTCCAGCTGCTTCACTTCTCAGTGGCCTCACAGATCAAAAAATTGCTCCAGTTAGGTGTCCTGGGCATGTTCCATGCCCTTTGTGCCTTGCCTGTACTGACTCGAGTGAAGTACTTTAGTGTATACTGTGGAGACTTCCTTCGTATTTTGGGGAGGGTGGTCCCCTGGTGGTTGGGGACCTCCATCCTTAGCCCTGCGCCTGCTGATCCTCTGCTCCCCACCGGCCCCCATCCTTCCTACCTCAGGCCTTCTGTTTTGTCTTTGACATTTTTATCTCCTTTATCTTTCCTCTGTCTCCCTTTCCATATCACCTGCATGGGCTCATGTGCTTGGTGAGTGAATTTCAAACAGAGCATACACTGAGAGGCTTTTTTCCTCCTGTCTTACCCCCAGAGCTAGTTCAAGTTGTCCTGAGAGTCTAAATGGTTAAAACTAGATGAGGAAAAAGCAATGGAAAATAACTCCATTACACCTTTCCTGACAGTTCCCATCAATCTCTTTTTGACCCCTTTCAGACCAGTGCACACGTTGGCCCATCTACAAGGATAATTGCTCTTCTCTTGAGAACCTGCTCCCAAAATGCCCAGCTGGGCAAGGTTGTGTGTTCTGGGTGGCGCAGGCCAGTCCGAGCGGGGGCTCTGTTGTTTCCCCTGCCTCTCCTCACTTGCTTTTCTTACTGGCTCAAATAATAAATTCCATTTCCTGCTACAGAAACTAGAGAGGTCAATAGTGTGACTTGGGTTAAAACCAGTGAAAGTTCATAGCTGCCTTAAATTAGAATACACATTTTTTCTTTTTTTGGCTTTTGAACCTAGGTCCTGTGCCAGCTGGAAGATGTAAATTTGTCATTATTTTCTGCCTTTGTTTCATCTTTTCTTTCCCTTCCTGCTTTGTCATAATCTCAAAGTTTATTGTTTTTCTGTTATTCTCTCCCCTTGGTAAGCCCCTGTCCTCCCAGTGGAACCAGAAGAAATTGTACATGGGGCTTTGGTATTTTGCCAACTGTTTTCTATAATTAAAAGTGAATTGGAAATGGGAATGCTGCCTCTGTTCTGCTGATGCTTCTGGGGTGTAGTCTAATAGAATCAGGAAAAGGTGCAAAGATAGAATTGGGAGGTAAGCAGAGAGGAAGGAAGCCTGTTATTCGGGGCAAAGGGTTCCTAATGGAACATAAAATCTTAAGCCTTCGGGTTGTCTCCTCCAAATTTGCTCTTTTATTTGGATCAGAAGATCATCAGTTATGTTTTATCTAAAATTAAACCAATAATACTGGGGTGGTAGTTCAGGCAGCTGGTAACTGACTTGATCCACACTAATTATCTTCCAAGTTGAAGTAATCAAGAGCAGAGACCATAATAGAACAATTTGGAATCTGAGAGAGATTTTTATTTAAATTCTCATGCTCTGAGCAGGAATAGTAAATAGATTACAACTCCTGGATCAGCCCTAATTGACTGGTTGCCCGGAGTGCAGGGCTGAGAAATAGGACTAGACTGGCAATCCTATTAAAATATTGCAGCATTGTGAGGCCCCGCCTGAGTACCAACCAGCCCTTCACTGTCAGCACAAGGCAGAAAACCTGCCTCATTAAAATCAGACCAAATTACTATGACCTGCTTTTCCACTAGTTTCTTGTTTCCCCCTCCCCAGCTAATTCTTCTGCTAACTTTCTTCCCAATTACTTTGGCTACATAAGACCATATATTTCCTTTCCTTCATCCCTTTTCTTTGGGCGGGGGTGAGTATTCGGTTTTTGAATGTATCACATGTTTCTCTAGATGCTCTAGCATGTTGCTCAAGTGGGTCATTCTCCCTTTGTTGTTTTAAGTGATAACTCGAATGATGGTATCAGAGAAGTGAGCACAGGATTATTTAAAGTGAGACCTTAGGAGATGTTCAGCTTTTAGAATATCTGTTAGCAAGATACGGAGGAAATTTGCTCTGCCGAACAGCTGGGCATCTGGGTAGAGCATGCAGGAAATTGGGTGTATATATGTGTTAATCTGCTCAGGCTGCTATAACAAATATACAGACTGAGGGGCCTTAAGTGGCAGAATGTTATTTTCTTATAGTTTTGAACATTAGAAGTCTAAGATCAAAGAGTCAGTAGGGCTGATTTATTCTGATGCCTCTGTCCTGGGCTCCTCTATGTTCATCTTTTCCATGCGGCCTCACATGGCCTTTCCCCGTGTGTGTGTCTATATCCTAACAAGCCCAGCCTAGTGACCTCACTTCAAGAATTACTTCTGTAAGGCCCTGCCTCCAAATACAGTCATATTCTCAAGCATTGTGGGTTACAACTTCAATATATGTGAGTTTTAAGGGGGCACAATTTAGCCAATAACAAGGGGCAAATAAGCTCTAATCATGTGACTGAAAAACATTCAGTGGGAAAATAAGACTAAGAATAACCTCTTTATAAGATGGCAGTGAGACTTAAATGAAATTTTGTCTGTGAAGATCCCTGTGTATGAGAATGGTGGCATCATTATGTAATACATAAATAGTAAATATAATGATTAGTATAATCTAAAAGTAATAGTGTCGTTTGAAATGAATGGGCCCACGTAAGGAAAGAAAGGGTCTGAATTTTATGTTTGTTCCCAGAGTCCCGAGAAACTGGTCCATCTAGAGAAGGACATCTGCGTTGGTACTGGGCAAGCAGCTGGCACAC
This sequence comes from Callospermophilus lateralis, assembly GCF_048772815.1. Taxonomy (NCBI): domain Eukaryota; kingdom Metazoa; phylum Chordata; class Mammalia; order Rodentia; family Sciuridae; genus Callospermophilus; species Callospermophilus lateralis. The sequence continues at coordinate 142,945,825 of NC_135310.1, forward strand.
TGAAGATAGAGCAGTTTTAAGAGCAGCTCTTTCAGCCAGACCTGTTGAGAATGAACGTTTAATGTGTGACAGATGACATGCTGAACAGTGTCTGAAATGGCTGCCACTCATGGGTTAAAATGTCAGGAAAACGAAAGGAACATTGTGTGTTTATTTTATTAATAATAGAAATCAAAATGTTTCACCAAACATCATTTCATGCCTTCGGTTAAAAGCCTGTATTAGCTATTATTGTGGCAAAAAGAAAAAAAGGAATTACTTGGAAAATGAATGCCAGTATTATCATTCAGACTTCTTATAGTTCCCTAAAAAATTTTAAATATTTTCTTCAATGTTGTTCTGGTTGAGAGCTAGAAATGTGGGTCATTTTATCATTCACAGATTCATATTAGGTAGAGTTTTCACCAATGTCTATTTTAAAAATATAATCCCTGAATTTATTATCTTCTAACGTAAATTAGTCATTCATTAACCTTTCATTGTAACATTAGCTGGAGAATCTGAACGCAATTAAATGTTACATTATCGTCCATTGTGAATAAACAAATAATTTTCAGCCCTCTTTTCCCAGACTGCTATAATTTAGTGATTGTAGCTAATTATACAGCTCTAGAGCGAGTTTTGAGAAGGATAAATATTACGCCCAAACAGCTCTGCTTTAGTTGCTGGGGCTGGGTACTCTGGAGGACAAGAGGTCTCTCTGGGGGTATTTAGGACTTACATATTTGTTGAGTTAGGCAATTTAATGCTACTTGTAGGTTCACTAAGTGGAATCTAGGACAAATCTTAAAAAAAATAGAAAATGATTAATTTTTTGATATTTCAGAGTTCTAAATTGGAAACGCTACTTCCTCTGATGATAAAATAGTCAATTCTAAATTATCTTAGAAGATATGTTTATTTAGGGGATGGAATTTTCAAGCTTTTTTATTTTTTTCCTCTTGTCCTTGTCACCAGGTCTTTGGCTACTTTAATTTTTTAGAGCCTTTGTTCTAGAGCTTCAGGAGAGAAAAGAAATGCCAAGGTGAATGAGATCAGCCACGTCACCTGATTGGCAGTGAGAAGTCTGATGTAGCTTATTTTACTTATCACAAAGCTCAAAGCATGTAGCTCTTCTTTCTTTTATGGTTTCCCTCTAGATCTTGCACTGCTTGAGGGAGAAAATCTGTTCCTTGCTGTGTCCCTAACACCATCAGAGTGACGACATGCACCATGCACTCAGTAGATGTTGGCTGAGGCGTTGAAATAGATTTAAGAACCATCTCTTTTTTATTTTTAGTTTTCACAAAGAGTAGAGTTGGCTTTATCTTGCCTGTGACTAACTCCTCCAAACTTCCAAAAAGCAGCTATCACTTTACCATCAGCATTTAGTCACTTTTCAGATTGAATCCCTCTCTCTTCACAGTAGGATAACAGCATGAAGAGAAGGTCAAGGTTGCTGAGGTAAGAAGAGGCATCTCTAGATGGAATTGAGAGAACCCGCAACCTACATGAACCAGGTGCTGGGAATCAAAATGTGGCCATTGCCTTTCCATTGAACAAATAGGGCCTGTTTCTCACTGAAGGACTCTTATATTCATTAAGGCTGCATCCCACTTTTCATTGGCAGTTCTCTAGCCGCAGTCTGCCAAAGTGTACCTCAAGGAACCCAGTAGCTTGGAACAAACACCTTTTGTCAGAGTGAAGTGTTTGGGGAGTGGAGAGAAGGGAAGCAAGTCAGCAGTGCGGTATGTCCTTGGTGGTTTTATAGGGAGTCCCATCGCGTCTTTACTTCATGAGATGAAGACTGCACTTCAGTGTCCTTCAGCCCAAGAACATGCATCAATTCTTGCAGCATGGTAAAAAAGAAGAATGGTGAGGATGAGTCAGATTTCTAATCTTTGATCTACTGCTAAGTGGGTCTGTGACCTTGGTACAAGTTATTTACTCTCTCTGGGCCTCACCAGGTTCATCCATGAAATGAGTCAGTTAATAGTTTGATGGCTGATGATTGCTGCTTTCCTTTGTATTCATTTGCAAAATTCAGAGTTCACTGAAGTTCCCCACAGAGTTCTCACTGTGTGCTGTAGTTTAAGCTGTGGGATCATTTTCTCCCAGTTTGCTTCCCTTTGCCTTGTTAATGTCATTGCATGCAGAAATAGAAAACTGGTACAAAGCCACTTATCCAGTGCTGTGTGCCAGAATATCTTTGATGAGATCATATGTTGCTCTTTTACTTTTTAAAACTAAATCTGACTCAAATAGTAGCCACTAACTACTTAAACTTTGGGTATGGCAGTGGCCTACATTTCCTGCTCCTTTGGTGTTGGTATTCAACTTTCCCTTTGTGATTGCTTCCTTTTCAATAACTTCTCTCTTCCTTATAAATTAACATAAGGGGCATCCAGAATGTTGGCAGAAGCAAATGCCAGTTGTACCAAGCTGAAGGAGCAGTTCTAGGGCCAGTATCCTTGCAAATGTGTTGTTTTATGAAGATATAATTTTTACCTGGTTCTTTGCATCAGCAGTTTTGCCCCTTGACATTGTTTAAGAAGCTTGTATAGTATCTGATCCAGTTCTCTGTTATTCACTTGTATTCTCTCCCTCTTTCTCTCCCCAGGAAACTTTATTTTCTCTAGCTTGGAAAAGTGTGTGTGGTACAGTGAGAAATTCTGGTAACTTGGGTACCACGTTTTCTTCAGCATCTTGAGAAAAAGGCTGACATGGAGACAGGGAAAATATTCACAGAAATGCTGCTTTTCTCAAGGCTGCTATTAGCTGCCTGAGAGTCTGTTGAGGCAAAGTGTAGTCTAACTAAGAGGAGGAGGGTATCTCTCCTGCATAACCTAAAGGAAGTCAAGGCAGATGAACCAGGGGAGGATGGGACAAAGACTGGGGCTTCTGATGGAGGTTTGTGGAGGAGAGGTCTGCCCTGTGGTCTACACTGGTCCTCCAGTGTTTTTCCCACTAGAGTTAGGTGAGGTAGAGGCCTGTCTGGACCCAGAGCATGGCTAAGGAAGACGCCTGATTGCCATGTTTAAGGGCACGGACTCTGGAGCCAGACAGACCTGGGTTAAGAAGGAGTCGGGGTGCTTTGGTTGTAAGCCTTGGAAACCCAGCTGTGGAAAACTTAAATTGGTTAAAAAAAAGTGGGGGGGAGGAAGTGGATTAAAAGCTTACTGAGTAATTCAGAGAACTGGTAAAGGAGTTGAATCATTCGGCCTCAGAAAAAATGAGAACCAGGATAGTTCTGTTTTTCTGGGACAGTCACTTCAAGGTGGTGCCGTAGGAATGACTTGGAACTGAATGTTTTCTGTCTTTGTGACATTTCATTCAAGATCCAGATCCCTAAGAAAGAAATGATTGATTTGGCCTTGTTCTTTTGGAGGAAGGTAGGGAATAGGAAGCAGGGAACCTGCTTTTTGACAAACATAAAGTTAGATCGCTCAAAGAAACTGGGCTGCCCTTATGAAGAGAAGGGGTTGGGATGTCTGGGAAGACCAGAACAATGGCTGAATATGACACCAATTAATATGGTACTTGGCATTTTAATATTTAAACCTCAAGGACTTTTTTCCCCTTGGTAAAGGGACTGAACCCAGGGACACTTTACCAGTGAACTACATTCCCACCAGCCCTTTTTAAAATTTAATTTGAGACAAGATCTTGTTAAATTCCTTAAGATCTGGATAAATTGCCGAGGCTGGCCTTGTACCCAAGATCCTCCTCCCTCAGCCTTCTGAGTCACTGGAATTACAGGTGTGCACCACCACGCCCAGCTAAACCTTAAGGAGTTTGAGTAATAGCATTCAGAATCTCACGTTTGTACTGGAGAACACCAAAGGACTAAGTAAGTCTACTGAGGAAATAATACCCATTTTATAGATGTGCTCACTGGAGGCATTGAAAAAGAGAGAGCTTGTAAAGCTCTTGGCATATGCCTAGTAGCTGGTGAGCCCAGGATGATCTTTAGCTATGTTCATTATGTTCTCCTAGCAGTGTTATTAACTGATAGGGTGAGTGACCACACTGCCAAATTCCAGTTAATGACTTTATTCCTTCCAAGTTAGCCTTGTCTTGGATTCTTGGATTTCTCATATATATTTATTTATTTATAATTTGTTTTAATTAGTTATACATGACAGTAGAATGCATTTATGCACTTTGAAATATCATACATAGATGGAATATAATTTCTCATTTTTCTGAGTGTACATGTTGCAGAATCATATTGCTCATACCGTCACATATATACTTACAGTAAAAATGTCTGTTTCATTCTACTGTCTTTCCTATCCCTATATCCCCTCCCCTCCTCTCCCATAAAGTAAAGTATCATTGTTACTAATTTCATTATTATAAATAAGTCAAGTGGGCTTGATAGGCCTTCACTACAGATGTATGTGCAGTGAAATCTAAATCTGCACAACAATAACTTTCCTCTTTCCCCAAAGCTTTCGGGGTGCTGTTGAACCACTGCCTCCTTGAGTGTTAGCATGCAGGTGCCCCAGATAAAGCAGAGTGTGGTAAAACCCCAGAGCTGGGGCAGTTAACATCCTTCATCCAGTCGGTGTGGGAGAAGTGTTTGATATAGCCAGCCCTTTCAGCCATCAGCCAGCTGTGCCATGAGCCCTTCCTGACCTTCCAGGGTATCCTAGCCACTGGCCTTCAATAGGCTGTGAACCTGAGAATTGTAACAAATTACAGGTTGAAATACGTATGAGAAAGGGCAAGCAGCTCTGCAGGAGAGGCTGTAGATTCCACACACAGCTGACCTGCTCTTGCTATGGGGGTTTGTCACATTTTGTAGGGTATACATCTAAAGCTATTCATTTGTTTTATTTTTTGGTAATTTTTTTATTTTTAATAAACCCTCTTGGTATCAATTATCCTTCCCCAAGAGTACCTTTCTAAAGAAAAATGAATTATTGTTTATCTTAAGAAAGTTGATATTAAATATGTAACCTTTCAACATTTCCTGTTCACACAACCGCCAGAGTAGTACCACTGACCATGTTTCCAAAGAAAATAAATCTGTTGAAGAATAATTAGCACCTATCTCAACATTCCCAAATATGAAGGTTTTTTGCATATTGCAACATTTCTAAGTGTTGTTTTTCCCCCATAAAATACTCTTTACTTTTGTCTTTTGTTAGTATAGTATGTGGGGTTTGTTTTCACAAAATCATATATGCACCGAATTTTATTTACTCCATTTCAGACCCAGTGGCCCCAGTTTTTCTCCCCTTCTCTCTTCTTCCATTCTCCTTCCTCCATTGGTATCCTTTCATTTATTTATTTATCTATTTATCCACTTATTTCTTTATGATTGCTGCTTTATAGGTATACATAAAGGTGGAATTTGCTTTGGTATATTTTTATGCACACACAGCATGATTTTGTTAAATTTATTCCACGTTTTCTCGCCTGTCACATCCTCTCTCCCTCCCTCCCCCTCAGTCTCCTACTATACTGATCTTCCCTATATGTTTATGAGATTCACTCCTTCCCACTTTTCCCCTAATTTTGCTGTAACTTCCACATACCAGATAAAACATTCAACTGTTGACCTTTCTGAGTCTGGCTTATTTCACTAGGCATGAGGTTCTCTAGTTCCATCTATTTCTCAGCAGATGCCATAATTTCATTCTTCTTTATGGCTGAGTAAAACTCCATTGTGTATGTGCATATGTATACATGTTTTCTCTGTCCATTCAGCTATTGACAAGCATCTGTACTGGTTCCATAATTTGGCTATTATGAATTGTGGTGCTATAAACTAAGTATTGTTTTTTAATAATGGCTTTTCATATAGATGAAATAATTGCATTCCAAGTTTACTTTTTCTTTTGGGAGAGGGGGAGCTCAGCTTAGGACCAGTGGGGTTCTTGGCATCATGATGGAAAAGAATTTTGGCAGGAGCCAGACATAGGCATAGACTGATCTTTATTTAGGAAGGTAGATGCACATTTAAGGGAAATTGTAGGCCATCTCAAGAGTGAGAAGCCCACTTGACTTGGGCTAAGGGTCCAATATTTACAGAAGGGTTGTGTTATGGACTGGACTAGAGGTGGAGCCAAGGTGGTGTTGCGCAATTTTGTGTCAGTTTTCCATGCATTTGCATATTACCCTCATTTTACAAGGGTACCAGCCAAGGGCATGTTGCTCAAGATTTACAGTTGTGCTTTCTGCATCTCAGTGACTTGTGGGCATTTCCTTTCAGATACAGTATTTCTCTCTCTTTATCCTAAATCCCTATTTCAGCTCCATAAGCAAAAGAACTATGCACACAGTTAAGCAATAGTACAAATTTTCTATCCTGATCATCTTAGTTGCTTTCAATTAGAAAATTATTTAAATTAATTTTAATATTTTTTTTCATTTTTTTCCATTTAATTCACAGGATCAAAGGAAAACTTTTGGAAGTTTATTCTGTCAGACATAACACAATCAACATTATTGTATCCATTATTGTAAAAATAGTAAAAAAGTTAAACATTTATGATCGAACTGTTTTTCAACAATATACAAAATTTTTTTGTGGAAGCAAGTGTTTTATTGAAGACAAACTTCTTACTAAATTAAGAAAAATATCTCATGGGATATACTTTTTATGATTAAGACATATAATTAACATTTAAAAAATATAATAGTTGAGTAAAATATTAAATGTTATGTGAATATAATTGATATAAGATGTGAATTTAATATAAAATAAATTTATGAAGATATATTTTATAACATGTACTATATATATAAAACTTATAATTACATCAAATAAGCTATAATGTTGTACTACTAGAATTAGGATCATTAGTTGTAAGAACTGAAAAATATTTACATATCTACATAGAGTAATTTAATTACACAATTGTTGTGACAGGGCTGAAGCTGAATACAGAGAAGTGCCTCAGTATGCAAGAACATGCTTGCTTTCCCTGCTGCCTGAAATCAGTGAAGTTCAGAAATGTGTCAAACTGAAAAACTCCTTTGCATCTCACTCTAGCTCTCCTGCAATGTTATCGAGTGTATGAGTAAATTTTGGCTTTCCCCCCCCCAAAAAAAAATCAGTTGGAGATCTTAAGCCAGCATATTCAATTACTGAAGTACCCAAAACTTCAGCAAAGATAGCTTTTTAGAGCATTGCAATGATTAAAAACAAAAGCTGCAAACCTGAATGAATGGTGATATATCATCACAGAAGCAGCCAATAACATGACAAGGATCCAGTGATTGGTGTACCAAGTTTAATTCCAAAATTCCATAATTCTGCTTTAGAATAGCCACAGTATAGAAAGATATTTTTTATTGTAACATCTCTATTTAATTGGATAGATTTTATTCTGAAGCACAGTGGATTAAAATTGAGAAAGTTATATATTACACCATCCAAATTTGGTAAGACATTGAAAAGAATCATAGAGACAATTTATATGAAGAGCTTATTCTTGTTAAAGCATTTGTTTAAGACCTGTATTCTGAATGGAAGCAAAAAAGATATTTCTTTAAAAATATCGGGGCTGAAATACTTATGCATTTCAGTAAAAAATAGAATCATGAATTTTTTCCATATGGCAGGACTGTTTTTCAGCATATCAAACTCTCAGGTGTTTTCAAAAAATGAAAATAATGTGGTCTTAACAGAAAATCCTTTCAAAAGTATCAATAATTTCAAATTGCTCCAAATGTAATTTTAACAAAGGTTATAAGCAATGTCATGACAAAAGTTAAAGCCAACAAGATTATTTTATAAACATACTTTTAGCAAAATACTAGGGACTAAATTAAAGACAGAGTTATAAAGCTGATCAATATAAATAAGTATATGCCAAGACCAATTATTTTCTACATTACTTTTAAATGTTTATAAAATTAATGTAGTCAAAGAAACTCTATTTTGCTTTAATTTATATAGACTTTTTTAGCATGGGTTTTAAAAAATAGTTTCTAAATAAAATGATTCTTCAGAATCAAGATAGGAGAACCAGTTTGCTAGTTGGTAAGAAAATATTTTTAAAAGTAATATAATTTTAGTTATTTGTAGCACATTCACACTCAAAATTGTCTGAGTTTGAAGAATAAATTATGTGGGTATTTTATTCATTGATAGTTTTGGTGAGTCTTTAGCGTCATAATAAGTCACAATTAAAAGCGTTGAGATCAGACCATAGAGAGTTTGGTAGCCTGGAAACTCATTCCCTAGGGGTTCACTCTCCCACCATCCCAGACTTGTATTCAAAGTCTGGTCGTACCTTCACTATTTCTCTGCATCATGACCCCCATTCCTTAATTGATTATCTCCACTCCATCCTAGACCATTGATTGACTCTCTAGGATTGGGACCCTGATCCAGGCTGGGGCAATCATAATTTTTGCCCAGGAGTTTGGATTTAAGTCATGAAATAGTGCTGTTTTTCTTCAGTGTCTAAAGTGATTAGATATAACTGAGAGCAGTTGATGTCATTTGTATCTCATCTTTGGACTTGGAAGCAGAAATAGCCAGTCTGCAGGCAGGGAGAAGAAAAGGATTCTGGAGTGAGAGGCAGCATGTGTTTGATTTCCTGGATGGAATTTTTCATGAAGTTTCCCTTCGGTTCCACCAGTCACCTAAACAGCTTTATAATAATTTAACATTTTTCTATTGAAAATTTGATTCTACTTGCTGTCCTTTACAACCAGAGGAGTGTTTTGTATTAAAGGAAATTAAGACAGACCCATGGAAGTAAGTGAAGGAAAGAGAATGTGAATTTTATTTCTCCTAAACTGATTGGATCTTATGGATTTACATCTCCAACCAAGAGGTCTGTTGTCACTTTCCATAACCCTGTCCCCTCCTCTTCTGACCACCTGAGGGAAAGATGGTTCTGCCTAAAAGACATAGTCCCTCATTTGTCCAAGGTAGACAGCATGGGGATAAAAACAGGTTTTCTGTTGTTTGAGTTTTTTTTTAATAGGGCATCTTTCACCTCATGCAGAAATATGGACCCATCCAGTAACTGACTCCTCCCAGTGGGGCAAGGTAAAAGATGAAACAAGTCACTCTCCTTGACCTTTTTCTACAAATGGAAACACAGGCCAGCACAAGGCAGTTCACCCCACCACAAGTCCAACTCTCCTGATTTTAGACCCTCAAAATTGGAAAATGTCCTGCTGTTGGTCCAATCCATGCAACATTCAGATGGACAGCTAGCGTGTGGGGGGTCTGGGGGCAACCAGTCCAGCCAAGCCCTGGTGTGGGAACAATCTTAAGAACCGCTGTTTTCTGTTCTCTGTTCTGCTACTTCTCTTTATGTTTTTGTTGGGATCAGCAAATAAGCTTCCCTGGTTGATTGCTAGCATCTCCCTCCACTGCCTGGGATTCCCAGTATTTATTACCCTCCTCAAGACTAGTGTTTAAAATGTTTATACCAATATTTATGATGCTTTGGGCCTGATAAGGATCTACTTTGGGAGAACAAAGCAGATTTAGCTTACAGACATGGTTATTGTCAAGAAAAGTCTTGTGCTACAGTGGTTGATCATTTAGGCATTTCTGAAAACTGCTAGGTAGAAAGTCACTCTGAAAGTTCATGAACAATAAGATTACAGGGGACATCTGACTATGACAATAAATCTTCAATGTTGTTCTTGGCGATCCAGAGTTTTCCACAGAGAGAGGCTAAAAGGCTAACTATATATTTAAAGACTGTCCCCTTTCTTAGATGTGTGTGTACTGTAAAGGGCTTTGATTTTCCAACACAGGATGACTTTTTTCCAGACTTGCACATTTGAGTGCATACATACTGCTGTCTGGGGTTTCAGATCTTTCTAAAAACTGATTCACAGGAACACCTAACCTCTCCAACCCCTTCCTGCCACCTGCCTTCTCTGTGAATACAGTGCTCACAGCCTTTCAAAGACAGAGGTTTCAGAATTTGGCAGCATAAAATAGATGGCTCCTAACACATTAACACCTCGGTGGACAATTGCAGTTACTTAACTCTGCCTTGTCTGACTAGCTTCCCCATTGTTCCATGTGTTCCTGTTGGCTAACATTTACCGGGACTTGGATACACAACTTAATTTTTTATGCTCACAAACCATTTGGGGTTTGAGGAATCATTCCTATATAGGTTGTACCTGTCCTTAAAAAAAAAAAAAAAAAGTGAAAGCTCTTTTTTCTTCCAAAGTCTGATATTTAGTGTCTTTTGACTTATAATGGTTGAGAATGAGTTGGTAGCTTATTTTTCCATCTCCTTTCACCTATTAAATTTTAGTCCTTCATGCTTGCAAAAGCTTTAAAAGTGAAAGTTTCCAGATGTGAGTAATTGACAGGCTGGGGTAGAAGGCTGGGACTCACAGTGGTTTAAAAGGGGAGGGCAGAGGTATTAATTGTCAATGATAATAGCTTTCAGGAGAGGCAGAGATTGTAACATGAGCTTATGTGGCTCATTTTCAGTGGTTCACTACAGCAGTCAGTGCCTCCTGGATGACAGGTCAGACTGCAGGGGGAGACTGGCAGACCATGATGGCACCTGGAAAGAAGACCAAAGAGAGAGCAAAGGCAAAGTGGAAAGTAGGGGGGCAGAATTCCTCTCCAACCCCTAGTTTCTTAGGCATTTTACAGCAAGGTTTTGTTATTTTGTTCCATGTACAGAAGTTCATCTACAAATGTGCAGTCTGTTAAGACCTCACCATCCAGATGGGTGTCTGGGTCCAGAGCATATGCCCCACTGTAAAGAATAATTATTTTTTCTTTCCCAGTGCAGTGAGTTTGGCTACCAAAGTGATTAGGATTTCTGGGTTTCCATACACAGATTTGGAAATTAAACAAGTTATTAGCTTTTACTAAAGTACTGTATATGTTTATACCCCACAATTAGTTACTTTTGTAGTTTCTCTAATTACTTGGCAGTGTGATATATATCACATATTCCAGTAGAGACTAATTAACTCTTTGAAATGTGAAGTATCTTGAACACTGTTGAGTCTGTGATATAAAGCGCAAACGCAGTGTGTACCGCGACAGAGCCTTTGCCTGGAGAGAAGGTGGTCCACGTGTGGAGATCTAATATAGTTTTGGATACTGCATCTAAGAAGGGATCAGCTTGAAAATGAATTCCCCTCAGCAGAATCACTCTTGTAGTCTTCCTAATTTATTTTTGTCACCATTGGAATCTGTAAGGTGAACAGATAATCTAGTAAGAAATGATTGATGAAGGATGAGTGCTCGGCAGAATGTGGAGAGTAAAGTAGGGGATCTGTGCATGTGGAGCCCAGCTGGGCTGGGGCAGGGCAGGGGAGGGGGAAAAGCAGGGCAGCAGCAGAGGGAACTTGAGGTGTGAACAGAGGTGAGGGCACCAGCCAGATGGGGCCAAGGGCAGAGAGAGAGTCTGAATGAAGCATCCTAGATTTAAGAAATTGGCTTTGGTTGCTAGTGAGAGCATGTAAATTCTCACTCATAGGTTTGAGAAGACTCTAAGTGAAGGCAGGCAGACACAGGGTGGATTGAGCAGGATGTGTGCCCCTGCAGCGTGGTGGAGAACTTTCCACAGTAGTACTGTCATTGGAAACGAGGGGCATTGAGAATCTGCAACTTTGCGGGAAAAGAAATGACAGTGTTCAGTGATAAATATAAGGCCGGGGCCAGCTAACAGTTTCTGTAAAGGGACAGACAATAAATATTTTCAGCTTTGTGGGACAGTCTTTAGCTGGTCCTTGTTGCTACTCAGCTCTGCCATGGCAGTGTGTGTGAAAGCTGTGGACGACACATACAGGAATGGGCATGGTGTGCCAACCCCAATCGCAGGGATGGAAAAATACTTTGACCCTGAGGAATAGAAGTGGACATTAGGTAGAGACTGGTAATTGCATAACCAAGCTTTTATTTTATCCCCAATCCAAATCACCATGCCCACTTTATTCTGGAGCTGATAAGCATCAGGCATTATCAGTTCCAGCTGCTTGAGCCGTCACCAGTATGGGACCCCACAGTGCCCCACTGGGGCCTTCAGCTGGACCTCTGTCTGATAAATGGCTCCTCACTTATATTATGCAGCTGACGAAATGTCACACAGAAACCCCCACAAACACAATGGGGAAATGAGCTGATCATGGTAGAACAGAATGGGCCCAGGGTTTTACAATCTCCCTGCAGCTCAGAGAATGAGGGACAGACTCGGAGGATGCTGGTGCAGGGGAAATGGGACCTTACTAGGGAAGGCGTGAAGTCCCAGTCTCTTCTGAGCGAATTACTTTTTCAGGGTGTAAATAGTGAGTGAGAAAAGGATGTCAGGATAAGTCAAGCTTGAGGGTGGATGGAAGAGCCGTGGGAGGCCAGATAGAACATCAGGACTGTGGTCTGCTCAGAACGTGGGCGGTTTCTTTCTGTGAGTAACTGCTGGAGTGTGTTAACCGTTTTAAAAAACAGGTTACTGGGGAGAGCATTACCCACTACACAGCATCTGTATGTCTCAACACTTAATATATGTATATCCCTTTATGCTTTTATATATACACATGGTTTCTGGTTTGTTTTTCCTTTACTCAAAATACATTATGTCTCCCAATTTTGTTTTCTAATTTAATGTGGAGCCCTGTGTTGTGGTGGTAAGTGTAATTTCAGCTTTATATTTGGTGAGGCCTATTAGTGTTGGCCTGGAGATTAAAGAGATCTTCATCCAGACACATGACAAGAAGAAGGGGCAATAATCAAAAGATTATTATGAAAAAAGACTAGCATTGGGGTTTTCTTTGTTTGGCTTGTTTGTTGTTTTCTGTTTTTGTTTTCTCCTTCCAAAGCTATATTATGTTATAGAAATCTGATTAATTAGCAGAGATTTAAAAAAATGATTAGAAATAAGTAATTCAGATGTACACGTGCAGAAATGATACTGAAATTAAAGAATGTGTGACTTTAACATCAGTACAGAGATCTTTTGCTTCCCACTCTCCAAATCAGAGGGTTTCTTTATCTTTCTTCGGTAACAGAACTAACAGCATCTGGAAATTTCCTCAGTGGGTCTTTGTCTGAATGGAAATCCTTTGGTGTATTAAGGTGACTTTCTGGTAACGTTGGCTTAAGGGATTGTTCAGTGGGTTTGGACTTTCCTCCTTGAGAGGAACTCATCTTTCTTCCTTCATGAATGACATGGAAGAGAGGTGGCTGGGCAGCAACCAAGCTCCCAGGCCAGCTGGATAAGGTCATGTCTTTGACTGCTGCAGTGCCTACTGCTCCCTTTTCTTTTGGAAAGATTTGACCTCATATTCGATATTTTTCTGGTGATAATCATACTTTTTTTTTTTTTTTTGGTGATTCAGTGACTTTCTACAGAGTAAAAACATTATCATTCTGGCTTTGCTGATGGCAGATAAGTTAGGTGGTCACTGAGTGACCTCCACTAGGTTTCTTTACCTTCTCGCTACAGGACATTATGTTGTCCAGCTTCCTTCCAGGAAATCCTGGCCCAGCTGTAGAGTGCAGCAATTTCTCCCCCTTCGTTTTGGCAAGTATGACCTACCTTTCCTCTTAGTCTTTATGCTCCCAAAGGCCCCAATGCAGTGTGCCCAGGGGCCTTGCACATCATGGACACATGTATGCTCTTGCATGCCTGAAGAGACATTGAACTTTATACAGAACCTGTGTCTTCATAATCCCTGTGCCAAGTAGAGGACCTAGCACACTAATCAGTGTTTCCCCACTGAGCAAATGAACATGCGAATGAGGAAACAAAGCATGTAGTTTCACAGCATAGTAGAATGGGTTCCATGTATTGTCCCTAAGCTCCACCACAATCCTCTTGTCCTTTGGGGGATTCACTGCTGGGGATCTCAACTCACAAAACGCAGATGAGAGATGAGCTGCTTTTCATTTGGCTGGGCCCGTGTCCAGTGACCTCTCTGTCTGCAGGGCTTTGTGATACCCAGAGCTGGAGCTCGCCATTGGGGCTAGAATCCAAGATGAGCTCTCCTCCTCCCTCTCGATCATCAGGGCTACAGAGGGCATGAGAGTCAGAGCCACAGCTGCCCCCTGGGCACTGAGGGGACTGAGAGTCCCATCACTGAGGACACAGCAGGAAAATGAGAAGCCAGACAGTGCAAGTGACATGTAGTCCTGTCCCAAATTGACTAGACTTTCAGTCTAACTGACAAATAAGAAGGAAAGTAGAGAGACGGAAGCAATAAGCAGAAGGAATAATAGACACCAAGATGAAGATTTTGTACATGAGAAGGGATTTGAGAAATATTGAGATTTCCCTGTGGGTAAAAATGAGCAGAAAGCAGGGTGTGCTGATGAGAAATTACTTATAAAGTATACTATTGTTAAATAACTTCCAAAATAAATATAAATCATAGTTACATAAAATCATTTTGATTTCATTATGGTAATGTTAATAAATTTTAATTTTCAGGTGTACATGCCTAAAGGCCTCAAGGATCTTAAACACAAAATAATCAAAAAGCTAATTAATCACAAATGGGCAACTTTCCCAAAGAACTGTAGGAACAGTTAAAATTAAGAAATAATACCCTACCCACCAAGCAGAATAAAAATACACACATAGACAAGAAACTTCATTATAAGTCATAAAAACCAAAAATAAAAATAGAAAGATCGCCATTTCTCGAGCTACCTAATTTTCTTTAGTATATTTGGGGGGAAATAGGGTAAGGGTCATTTCTGAGGCCTGTGCCTGTCTTTGTTATTAAACTAATCCTCTATGGTCAGGGCATTAAGTTTTCACTCATGCATCTATTAACTATTTTCCCATCTGTTTTTAGAGATCTAGAAATCTGATAAGCACATCTTTATTTCTCCAAGTGCTGGCTGAGACCTGAATAGAAGAGGGGCAGTTTTAGGTAGGTGCCTATAGGATGACATAAGTTTTAGCTCCATCAAGTTTCCACAGGTTTCAGATCCATCTTAGTGAAAAACTCAGTGATCTTCTCCTTTTGTGAATATATTATAGAGACTTCAGCCAAGTTCTCTGCTATAATCAAAATATACACATCTACGGCATTTGAGGTTTCTCCACACATCATGCTCACATAGGAGACCATAAGAATGTTAGTCAGCACTCTGAGACCATAAAAATGGGATGTAAGTCAGGATTCTTTGAGTTTTAAGACGTGAAACCCAACTAAAGCAAAAAAAAAAAAAAAAAAAAAAAAAAAAAAAAAATCCAAGGTAAAGCGTGGGGGACGGTCCTCAATTGCTCACATAAGTAGGAGGAGGTCCATGAAGTATGTTGGTTTCTGATACATTTGGATCCGGGTCACACAGCTAATTAGGGCAAAAACCAGTACTAGAATATAATCTGGGTCCTCTGACTCCCAAGGCAATTCTTTTTCTATTTCATGGTGCTAGCTTTATGCTACCTCAATCAATATCAGCCAAATTAAAAAGCAAAATGAAACAAGAAGGGCATGTCCCCTCCATGGTTCATTGTGGTAATTTATTCTGATTTTTACCCCTTAGTACCTGTGCAGTTTATATTCTTTTTTTTATTTTTTTTTTAATTTTTATTGTTGGTTGTTCAAAACATTACATAGTTCTTGATAGATCATATTTCACACTTTGATTCAAGTGGGTTATGAACTCCCATTTTTACCCCATATACAGATTGCAGAATCACATCGGTTACACATCCACTGATTTACATATTGCCATACTACTGTCTGTTGTATTCTGCTGCCTTTCCTATCCTCTGCTATCCCCCCTCCCCTCCCTTCCATTTCCATGCAATTTCCCATCTCTCTCCCTTTTCCTCCCACCTCTCATCCCTGTTTAATGTTAATCTTCTTCTCATGCTCTTCCTCCCTACTCTGTTCTTAGTTACTCTCCTTATATCAAAGAAGACATTTGGCATTTGTTTTTTAGGGATTGGCTAGCTTTACTTAGCATAATCTGCTCTAATGCCATCCATTTCCCTGCAATTTCTATGATTTTGTCATTTTTTAATGCAGAGTAATACTCCATTGTGTATAAATGCCACATTTTTTTTTATCCATTCGTCTATTGAAGGGCATCTGGGTTGGTTCCACAGTCTTGCTATTGTGAATTGTGCTGCTATGAACATCGATGTAGCAGTGTCCCTGTAGTATGCTCTTTTTAGGTCTTTAGGGAATAGACCAAGAAGGGGAATAGCTGCGTCAAATGGTGGTTCCATTCCCAGCTTTCCAAGGAATCTCCATACTGCTTTCCAAATTGGCCGCACCAATTTGCAGTCCCACCAGCAATGTACAAGTGAACCCTTTTCCCCACATCCTCGCCAGCACTTGTTGTTTGACTTCCTAATGGCTGCCAATCTGACTGGAGTGAGATGATATCTTAGGGTGGTTTTGATTTGCATTTCTCTGACTGCTAGAGATGGTGAGCATTTTTTCATGTACTTGTTGATTGATTGTATCTCCTCCCCTGAGAAGTGTCTGTTCAGGTCAATGGCCCATTTGTTGATTGGGTTATTTGTTTTCTTATTGTTTAATTTTTTGAGTTCTTTGAATACTCTGGATATTAGGGCTTTATCTGAAGTGTGAGGAGTAAAGATTTGTTCCTAGGATGTAGGCTCCCTATTTACCTCTCTTATTGTTTCTTTTGCTGAGAAAAAAAACTTTTTAGTTTGAGTAAGTCCCATTTGTTGATTCTAGTTATTAACTCTTGTTCTATGGGTGTCCTATTGAGGAATTTGGAGCCCGACCCCACAGTATGTAGATCGTAGCCAAGTTTTTATTCTTTCAGATGTCGTGTCTCTGATTTGATATCAAGCTCCTTGATCCATTTTGAGTTAACTTTTGTGCATGGCGCGAGAAAGGGATTCAGTTTTATTTTGTTGCATATGGATTTCCAGTTTTCCCAGCACCATTTGTTGAAGATGCTATCCTTCCTCCATTGCATGCTTTTAGCCCCTTTATCAAATATAAGATAGTTGTAATTTAGTGGATTGGTTTCTGTGTCCTCTATTCTGTACCATTGGTCCACCCGCCTGTTTTGGTACCAGTACCATGCTGTTTTTGTTACTATTGCTCTGTAGTATATTTTGAAGTCTGGAATTGCTATACCACCTGATTCACACTTCCTGCTTAGAGTTGTTTTTGCTATTCTGGGTCTTTTATTTTTCCATATGAATTTCATGATTGCTTTATCTATTTCTACAAGAAATGCCATTGGGATTTTGATTGGCATTGCATTAAACCTATAGAGAACTTTTGGTAATATCGCCATTTTGATGATGTTAGTTCTGCCTATCCATGAACAGGGTATATTTTTCCATCTTCTAAGATCTTCTTCTACTTCTCTATTTAGGGTTCTGTAGTTTTCATTGTATAAGTCTTTCACCTCTTTTTTTAGGTTGATTCCCAAGTGTTTTATTTATTTATTTTTTTTTTGAGGATATTGTGAATGGAGTGGTTGTCCTCATTTCCATTTCAGAGGATTTATCACTGATATACAGGAATGCCTTTGATTTATGCGTGTTGATTTTATATCCTGCCACTTTGCTGAATTCATTTATTAGCTCTAATAGTTTCTTTGTAGACCCTTTTGGGTCTCCTAGGTATAGACTTATGTCATCTGCAAATAGTGACAATTCAAGTTCTTCTTTTCCTATTTTTATACCTTTATTTTCTTTCATCTGTCTAATTGCTCTGGCCAGTGTTTTGAGAACTATGTTGAACAGAAGTGGTGAGAGAGGGCTTGTTCCCGATTTTAGAGGGAATGCCTTCAATTTTTCTCCGTTCAGAATGATGCTAGACTGAAGCTTAGCATAGATAGCTTTTACAATATTGAGGTATGTTCCTGTAATCCCTAGTTTTTCTAGAGTTTTGAACATAAAGGGATGCTGTACTTTGTTGAATGCTTTTTCTGCATCTATCAAGATGATCATATGATTCTTATCTTTAAGTCTATTGATGTGGTGAATAACATTTTTTGATTTCCGTATATTGAACCAGCCTTGCATCCCAGGGATGAATCCTACTTGATCATGGTGCACAATTTTTTTGATATGTTTTTGTATCCGATTCGCCAGAATTTTATTGAGGATTTTTGCATCTAGATTCATTAGAGATATTGGTCTGTAGTTTTCTTTCTTTGAATTGTCTTTGTCTGGTTTAGGAATCAGGGTGATGTTGGCCTCGTAGAATGAATTTGGAAGTTCTCCCTCTTTTTCTATTTCCTGGAATAGCTTTAAAAGTGTTGGTATTAGTTCTTCTTTAACGGTTTTGTAAAACTCTGCTATATACCCATCCGGTCCTGGGCTTTTCTTAGTTGGTAGTCTTTTGATGGCTTCTTCTATTTCCTCAATTGATATTGGTTTGTTTAGGTTTTCTGTATCCTCCTGAGTCAATCTGGGTAGATCATATGACTTAAGAAATTTATTGATGCCCTCACTATCTTCTATTTTATTGGAATATAAAGATTCAAAATAATTTCTAATTATCTTCTGTATTTCTGAAGTGTCTGAAATATGTTGTTCCAGGATCTTCTAGCTTTCAGAGTCTGTGTTGAAAGATCAGCTGTTATCCTAAATGTAATCTGCTTCCTTTCTCTTGAAGCTTTTAAAATTCTCTCCTTATTCTGTATGTTGGGCATCTTCATTATAATGTGTCTAGGTGTGGATCTCTTATGCTTTTGCACATTTGGCGTCCTGTAGGCTTCTAGGATTTGGGATTCTGTCTCATTCTTCAAGTCTGGGAAGTTTTTCCTATTTTTTCGTTGAACAGATTGCTCATTCCTTTGGTTTGGACCTCTATACCTTCCTGTATTTCAATGATTCTTAAGTTTGGTCTCTTTATATTATCCCATATTTCTTGGATGTTCTGCTCATGGTTTCTTAAGAGTCTCGCTGAGCTGTCTATGTTCTTTTCAAGTTGAAATACTTTGTCTTCATTGTCTGATGTTCTATATTCTAAGTGTTCTACTCTGCTTGTAGTATTCTCCTTTGAGTTTCAAAGTTGGTTTATTGCTTCCTGCATTTCTAGGATTTCTGTTTGTTTGTTTTTTATAACCTCTATCTCCCTGTATAATTGATCTTTTGCTTCTTGGATTTGTTTATGTAATTCATTGTCGAAGTGATCTTTCATTGTCTGATTTTGCTGTCTAATGTCTTCCTTGAGACTCCAGATCATCTGAAGCATGTAAATCCTGAATTCTTTATCTGACATTCCATCTGCTGCAGCTATTACCTCTTCTAAAGTTGAGTTGACCTGTATTGCTAGTGGTCCTTTCTTTCCTTGTCTTTTCATACTGCTCGCGTTTCTTTTTGCTTGGTGAAACTGTTGTGTTATTGAATTTTCCCCCTAAATATTTATATTGCTCTTATTTAGTTGCAAAGTCTCCCTTACAGGGGCGGGCGGTGGCTGTGCTCCTCCTCCAATTGGGGTCATCTGTCTATCACGCCGGCAGGCCGCTGGACCCCTTCTCCAGATCGTGTGGTCTGCCTACCTTGCGGGCAACGGTTGGGCCCCTCCTCAAATAGGGGTCATCTGTCTACCATGCTGGCAGGCCACTGGGCCTGTTCTCCAGGTTGCAGTTCTGCCTACCTTGCAGGCGCGGGCGGCGACTGTGCCCCTCCTCCAATTGGGGTCATCCTTCAACTAGGCCGGCTGGCCGCTGGGCCCCTTCTCCAGATCGTGTGGTCTGCCTACCTTGCGGGCAACGGCTGGGCCCCTCCTCAAAAAGGGGTGATCTGTCTACCATGCTGGCGGGCCGCTGGGCCTGTTCTCCAGGTTGCAGGTCTGCCTACTTTGCAGGTGCGGGCAGCGGCTCTGCTCTGCCCCTCCTCCAATTGGGTTGACGTGTCTACCACGTCGGTGGGCCGCTGGGCCTACTCTGCGGGTCGGTCCCAGGTCTGACTACCTTGCAGCCGCGGGCAACGGCTCTCAGTTTATATTCTTAAGAAAACTAAAAAATGCTTTTGGGCTTCTTTATGAAGAAGCAAATGGTTGCTTTCTACCTACTTGTATTATATTTTTGTGCCCTCAGCTAAGGTAGAAAATTTGTTTTTCAGTCATTTGCCCATCCATTTATTCTGAGAACTTTATTTGGTATTTCCTAGGTTACATATAATGTGGTAGGCAGGCATTTTGGATGCAAATGTGATGAAGACATTGACAATTGTAGATAGTGATAAATTGAAGTAGAAGGCATAGAAAATAGAAAAAGAAATACCTTCATTTGTTCATTTTTTAAAGCAACAGATATGTATTAGGCACATAGTAGGTGTTAGGAACTGTGGTAGGTATCAGTGGTGGGCATAAAAAGTAGAATTATGTGAAGAACTGCAAATAATTCAGTATGACAGAAGTGTAGGGTACATACGGGCACCAGGTAGAAAACAAAGGCCCTGTGCCATCATTAGACATGGTGGCGAGGGATCATAGGCTGGTTTTATGCAAGTAGCCACCATGATACCATTTTCATTCCTGGAGCTCTAGTTGTAGGTATGTAGCCTGGGTGGAGACTGGAGAATATCAGAGGTTTGGGGGATTTTCCTGGATGTGGAGGGAGACAGTACTAAGCATTGGTTAGAGAATTCTGAGTTCAAAATGAGTAAGACTTAATTACTCATTTAAAGTGAGGGATGAGAGATTCCAGGCATCTGGGTGAACAGTGAGATCCTCAGCTTAGACTGGAGACCTCTGAGGAAAGGAGTAGACTTTTGTTTGTGTTGTGTTCACATTACTTCCCTGGAACAGCGCATGACACAGAGGAATGTTGTTGAGTAAGTACTTAAATTTTACAAAAAGAGTGGTACAAAGTTTGAGGAAGCACTGGTGAGGGAATTCATTCTAATCCAGAAGGTCATGGAGGGCCTCCCCCAGGAGGTGATCTTCAGCCAAGGTTGAAGTTAGGGAGGGAAGATGGAGTAGAAGCTTGCAGTGTGTTCGTATACAACTGAAATTCTACCCAGGGGCCCTGTTTTTCCACTGTGGGTGCTACCTCCGCCTCCTCTCCACTCTGGCTTTGCCTCTTGGCCTTCTGTTCCAGAATCTCTTCTGTGTATCTAGGGAGGCAGCTGGTTGGGGTCGTTATAGTAACTAGTGTTCATTAAGCAGTTTTGCTGGTCTCTTTAGCAGCCTCCAGCCTTAAAAAATGAACACTAGGTCCTTGGGGTTTGCTGCTGTCTAAGGCAGAATGTAGCCTCCGGTAAGGGTCTTATCAGGTTTCCAGCATACAGAAGGCTTATACACACTGCAAATTTCAAGAGTTACTGAAAAAAAAAATCATTTATGGGACACCTTTTAGATTTTTTGAAAAAAAATAATTTAGACTTTGTTTAAAGTGTTGTTTTATCCCCTTCATTGATTGTTAGTGTTTTTCTGTGGTACACAGAATATGAGAGTCCTTGCAGGAATGTACAATAAAGAAAGTAGAAAATTAATGTAAAAATCAGGACAGGAAAAAAATATAAAATAAATCATGGATGTCCCAGGTATGTTGTGCTTTTTAAAACAATTCTGTATGTGGCAAATTCATAATTATTTGAACCCTTAAAGGAAGCACAAGCTGTCTGCCAGTCATCTAGTTAAAATGAGTTCTATAAGTTTATAGTGAAGTTCTTTCCAACCAAGTACACATTTTAATGGAAGGAGATGTACTTTAGAGGAACATTAAAAAAAAAAAAAAACAACAAAATTCTTGATTGTTTCAGAGATGTGGGGAGCCTTGTCTTGCACATTCTGTAATAGTAATCAGGAATTGCATAGTTTATTCCATTATTTAGGGAGGGTTGGCCACACTTAAAAGTCTAAATATCTATTAAAAATCTATTCTAAATGGCTGAAAGTTTTTCAATGTGCATTTTAATTTTGGACAATTTGGACTCAGAGAATTCATCCCATAGTTGCCTAAAAGTATTGTTACTGAAACACAAAGTAATCATGCAATCAATTTGCAAAATCCCTGTTGCTGTGAGCAGCTCTACCTGGTGAAGAATATTTTCACTAAAATCAACACCAGTTCTAACTCTTTCCAAATGTTCCAATGCCATTTTTTAGTGACATCTCTGTTTCTATGGTCATGGGATTTAAAGTGTACATCCTTGATCCTCCCCAAAACGGCATCTATGGTTTTTAGTTAATATATTATGTGTATTGTGATATATGTATAGGTAGGGAAATACTTTGCAATTAGCAAAACTTATAGAGGTACATCTGACAAAATAACAGAAACTTTTGCAGTTTCAGAAATCGGGTACTGGGGCAGTGCTACTCCTAGAGGATAAGTGGAGCCTGTTTAGGATTCCTTGATGCTCTTGTCAATAGGAATTTCTCATAGAGTGAAACCTTCATGTGGAAAGAAACTCTTGAGTCCTACATTGAGACAGTGGTAAGGTATATCCATGTTATGGGGGTATTACCAATTTTCAAAACGTGACTCAGCATATGATTTTATCCGTGTTTTCTACATTTACAGTTTAAGTCTTTAACCAGATTTTTCACCTGGGACAGCTTAAATTTAATGTATAGGTCAGCATGCAATTTTAACTTAAAAGTAGTGTAGACAATATTTTAAAGTGGGTTTGTATTTCATAATTTGAGTCATAATAATTACATTTGGCACAGTACTCCATTTGGAGATGCACAGCCTTATGTATATAATTTAGTTTGCTGTGTATGTTAGTATGGGTAATTAAGCATGAGCTGCTTCAATAGGAAAAAATAACACCTTCAAGATCTCAGATACGTAGCACAACAAAAGTTTGTCTTGTTCTTGTAAATGGTAGATAAGTAAGCAAGGGACAAGACCTCCATTTGGCAAGTCAGCTTAGCAGGTCTCTTGTAGTTTGTGACAGTGCCATCAGAGTCCTGGTACTGGGACCAAAGAGGACAAGCATGGAAGTGTCACATCAGCTTTGTGCCTCATCCCAGAAGTGACACATGTCACTTTCACATATTTCATTGGCTAGAAATAGTCATATGGCCCCATGTAACTCTAGGAGGATCACAGTGTGTAGTTCTGGTAATATTTGTGGGCAATACTTTCTCTGCCATGCTATTTTGGAAGGGGTTGACAGCAAAAATAACAAGAAAAAATGTTTTCTCTAATTTTAAAATGGATTCATTTTTGTTATTTAATTAACCTATATAATTGACACAACCATTGAAACAGAACAGTGTGATGAAAGCTGTGGGAACTTGGGCATCTCGTTATGATGCTATTCCATGTTCACTAATTTTGTAAATCAGTTATTCATCACTTAAATTGTTTCCCCAGTTTTCTCCTCATGTGTATGACTAGATCATGTCTAAGATGCTTTATAACTCCAAAATTTGCATCTCTTTATTTTACTCAGGCTGTAACCATAGGTACAAAATGTATCTGTACGTAGGCTCTGCCTTGAAACAGAACCTATAAAAGGATCGTGTATGTTTATATAGAACTTTACATTCTTTGATTAATCATGGATATCAAATTTCACTTAGGAATTTGAAAATTAAACATAGAACTCTGATTTCAGTGGTGCATGTGCTACCCTGATCCTTTTGAGCAAAGTTTATTTGCTGCTGTGCACAGGAGTTTGCAAGATCAAGATGCTTGTGGTACAAACATGAATAATTCGGATGTGATTTTGTTCTGGATAAACTAGAATTCTAGCATTGGAGATATATCTAGATGGAGAAATTCTTTGTGCTCTGGGAGGTATGATGGTGGCAGTATGCACAAGCATGATTGGAATATTGAGTCTCTGGGCTTGACACATCTTGGAGGTCAGAAGGACTGACTAAGCTGAATCTGAATCTGAATCTCCAAGGATGAAATTGAGCAAGTTTGAAAAAAAGAACAAAGGCATAAAAGAACACAGTACACAGGGAGACGCATCAAGCACTGTTGTTAGAGCTTACTGTCCAGCCCTGAAGCCACCAGCCACAGTGCCTGTTGAGCACTTGAAATAGGTCTTGTTTAAATTGGTACTTTTAAAATAAAAATACACAACATATTTCAAAGTAGTTTAAAAAAGGAATGTAAGCTATCTCATTTGTAATTTTCATGTTGATTTCATAGTGAAATGAATATTTTAGATTAGGGCTAATAAAATTTATTAAGAATTAATTTCAATATGCACAAAGTATATACTTAAATAAAATGAGTAATATAAATGGCAAAAAAAGAAAAAAAATCAATCTCACTCATTTTTAGTAGAAATTTAAAATATATGTATGACTCGCATTCTATTTTTGCTTGCCTGGACCATGCCAGAATGTAACTTGTAAGGGAAGATATCGTAGGAGCTGATGGTACAGAGGGTGGCAGAAATCAGGACAGTTTGGGGGGTTGTCCTCTAAGCAGTTTGGTCTCAGAGTAGTGGGGTCAGATTTGCATTTTAGTTAGCTCTGGGCTATATGGATGATGGTGTTTGAGGCCCTAGAATGGAGGCTGAGATATATTGGTCTGAAAGTTAATGCAGTATCCAGGGAACAAATATGAAGGGTTGCAGAACAGCAGTGCACCATGGTGATGTGGTGTTGAACTTTGGAGAAAAAATAGTTAAAGATGACCATTGGGTGACTGGTATACAGATGTGAGTTCTGGAGAAGCAGGTTTTGCACTGGGGAAGAAAACTGAGCTCCCCTTTGGGAATGTTGGTATGACTTGATTGTGGCACATTCAAGAGAATTAGGGGAGATGAATCTGAATCTCTGGAAAGAGGTCAGAGCTAGATAAATATATTTGGAAGTGGTCAGGTAGTGGTGAGAACAATGGGATTCTACATGATTACTCAGAGAGAACATTGTGTAAGAAACATAAAATTAAAATGATTGCCCGAGAAACATCAATATTTCAGGAAGAGCCAAAAAAATATATGAATATATAAGACTGATTCCATCAAGGATCACTAATTTTTATTATAATTAATGCAAAACAGTTATTTTCTGGTCAAATTTTATGTCTAAAATATAATATTTGATATAGTGCATTAGTAACCAGAATTCCTTATTCAAAAATCATGAGGGGACAATTTTTCCAAAGCTATGAATAGTTAGTTGGTTCTATTCTTGAATAAACAAAAGAAATTAGTTAGCATTTCTACATGAGCTATAGCTTGCCTATGCCAAACCAAAGGAGTAGAGCTGTCAGTTATCAGAAGCAACAAACTAGCTATGAGATGGGCTCTTAGAGGCAACTTTGGTTTGGCTAGGGGATTTTAACAATATTTATGAAAGTAATTTCAATAGAATGGTGTGGTAGAAGCCAGATTGTAATTAAATTTATTTGTACTGAGGAGTGAATGGAAGTTGAGAATGTGCAACTATGCGCATAGGCTGCTCTTTCAAGAAGATTGTTTAGAAGGAAAGTGAAATGAGGGGTAGCTGGGTGTGTAGCTCAGTGGTAGAGAGCCCTGGGGTTCAATCCCTATACCCCCCCAAAAAAAGAAGAAATAAATATATGTATGTTAATGTTATTATTTGTAGGTTTAAAAAGAGATTAGTTACAGCTGGTGTCCAGATAGTCATACTTGCTGTTTTGATTCTGATTCTTGCTGGAAATAGTCACATGCTGTTCAAAGCTGCCCAGTGACTGGGCATTAGCCCTGACAAAGTGCTAACAGGTCTTGCTTTCTTAGACCGAACTTATATAGTTATTTGTATTTGGCAGCAGGTGAAGTTAAGTGACCTGTCACCACTGCCTTTGTAGGGCTCATTTTAAAAAATGTCAAGCATTCCACAAAGTATAGAGCATATTATAATAGACATCTAGTTCGCAGCTTTCCAAAAGAAGGTGCCAATACTGCTGCTGCCTGCCATGCATCCCTTCTTGCCCCTGGTAGCAATTTATGAAAGGCTACCTTCTTGCCGATATTTTTCACTGTCAAACTGAAACATTTGCCAATCGGATGAGTGAAAAATGATGGAGCCATACTTTTCAAATTGCCCTTGGAGTTTGTGAGAATAGATATCATGTGGAGGATAAGAAATAAGGTTGATTCAGGTTCACGATAAATGTATTAAAATTGAAGATAAGAGAATATCAACATGTCTGAATGTATGTTAGTGAGTCAGAGTATTTTGAATATCCTGTTGGTATTTGATTGGTCACCCAACAATGGATTTGGCTGCTGCCTCCACAGGAATTAGGGTAGGCTTCTTTTGACAGGTGTTATTTAACAATAAGAGCAATGATCCTGTACCTGTCTCTTTTCTGATGAAAATCTTGCTAAAAATAAGCTCCTCATCTTAGAAGCTTGCTCACATATTTGGAGGCATTTTCAGATATCCTTACTTTCCCTTTTAATTAGTTTTGGTTTTTTATTTGCTTTTTTTCTCTTTTTTAACTTTTAAGATACTAATTTCTGAAATGACTGAGACCTAGAGCCTTGAAGAAGATCCAGATGATTTCTTTGGGGCTGTTGTTTAAGACTTGGGTTTTGTGCTAACAGGCAGTGGGAAGTTGTCTGTGCATTGACATTTGGTAACATTTGGTATTCAGAGTAACAGTTGGCGGTTGACATGAAGTTGAGAAGCAATGTTCAATATATGATATTGGCCTTGCCTACCACAAAAAGTAAATGTGGGGATAATGCTGAAGCCACTTGACCATGAATTTATGAATGGAAAGGTGAGGTCTCTTTATTCTCTGTTGTACCCTTACATTTGTGCACTGGTGCCATACTTAGTACACTAAGTAGCTGTCACAGATGAATGCATACCAGAATCCCCTTGATTGTCTTCCTGTAACTGAAAGCCACAGCTTGAACAAAGACTTGAAGCTCTTTGGGTATTCTGACCAAGACCAAGAGCCCTGGTTCGGCAAAGAACTAAGTGACCTGTCACTTGATCACAACTAAAATTGTGATCCAGACAAGGCTGGGTGATTATCAGCCTTGATTATAGATCCTTTCCAAACTCATGATTGCACAACCTCCCTGGGTAATCTGTTTCAGAGCACAGTTTTAGTCATTGAGGGATTTCTTTTGTTTTGTCCTAATTCTTGCTTATTGAACCATTTCACAGTTGAGAGACATATTTTTAATAACTATTTATAAGTGGTTGAGTCTCTCAAATCTCCACAACAGTTTAAACAGTTTACAGTAAGTTAGCAAAAATTATTTGCAATAAGACAAGGATAAAGTGGCATTGATCTTAAGAACTTGGTACCATTCAGAGGTTATGCAATTTTTCATGACCCAAGGTTCTAATGTACCACAATGAAATGGCTGATTAATAGTCAGGATAGGTTAGGCTGTTCCTGTGCTAGCAGATACTCACCTTGAAATTGAAGTGACTTAATTCATTGAAAGGGGGTGACCTGTGTGGTATTCTCCACCCATGCTCACAACATCTGGAGCATTTGGCACAGGTCCCCAAAGTAAGAGAAAGGAGATAAAGAGGGTCTCCAAGGGACAGGTCTGAGAGAGGCTCACATCCTGTCTGCTTAGATCTTGATAATAAGACAACAGTGACATGGCCTGAAGCTGCTTGCAAGAGCAGTTGGGACATACAGCTGCCCTTGTCTCAGGAAGGGTAGAATGAAGCAAGGTCTGGTTTTCACATAGTAGATGATTATTACTGGCATAAGTATGATTTGACAAAGTTTGTTGATGAAAAGGAATGATATGCATCATTGTTCCACAGATTAAACTTTACCAATTTGGTTGGCCTGATTAACACATTTTGTTTCAGAAGTTTCATGTATTCAGACTGGCGGAAATGTGTTTTTGGCTTTGCCAACTGATAACTTATTTTTATCTAACTCCATTCCAATGTCCTTTTAAATTCCCCCTCCATCTGCTTTCCCTCTTATATTCCATATCCATGGACTTGCTTGGAAAGAGTGAACTATTTTCTTGAGTAAATGGATGAATTTTTGGCAAGATTTAACATTAGAAAAAAAGGAGTAAGAACAGAGAAATGGGACCCATTTAACCCCCACTCTTCATTTCCTTTTCCTCCTCTCATCATTTCTACTCAGTTTACCATGTGTTTCTAATTTGGGCCAGGAGAAAAACACTTAAATATTCCAAGCCTTTATTTGTTGCCAAGTGGCATGGGGGGGGATAGGCAAGACTGGGGGGCAGAGGAGGCAGAACAGAAGAGAGAACTGATTGCGGCCATTTGGGATGAGGCCTGGGGAAGGGAAGGTTAAAGTGAAGCACATTTATAACATTGCACTCAGTGAACTGGACCAGTGGAGGTAGAATAATTTTATTTTTCACACCATTGTCTTCAACAAGTTCTGTCAAAGTCTTCCTCATGCACAACGAAATCTCAAGGGATCCTGGGGCTTCCCTGATCATTTTCAGATACAGTCCAGTCTAATGGCAAAGCCTCCCTCTTCCATTCGATTTAAAGCTTCTTTGCCTCCCTTGATTCAGAACTGGGCACAAGTGTGGACGCTGGAAGTGCAGTCAGGTGGAGCAGGGAGCCAGGGTTTAAGAGGGTTCATTGGGTAGAAGAGAAGTGAGGCAAGGGGCAACAAAGTAAAGTTGGAATCTGGCTTAGTGACTTCTAGGTATGACTGATATCCAGATACCATTGCTTTCTTTTGTCATTTTTTTTTCCTCTGGGGTGGTTTTGTGGATTCCTTGGAGATTGCCCAGTGGTAACTTTTCAAGGCCCAGGAATGTGGTGTCTGTCCAGTTATAGCTGGTGGTTTGTCCCACATGGGGTCTCTGTTCAGAGGTCTTTCTGTAGGCTCTTTGGGCTGGGATCAGCTCATCCACTGCAGAACACCTCTTGGATAGGACACTTTTTGTGTCAACTCACACAGCTACTTTCTATGCAGGTGCCCATCTGGGCTACAACAAATGAACAAGACTCCTGTTAGCCAGCGTAAACTCTTTTTCAGCCCTGCTGTGATTGACTTTTCCATTGCATTGTGGGCCGTTAGAATTTTTTAAGTGTGGATAAGGAGCAGTCTCTACAATCCACGGAGACCCATGCCAAGTTCTCTAGATAGCTCCATAGACACCCACTTGTTTGATGGGGCAGCGAGAAAGGAGGGAAAGACAGTTATCTAATAATGACTCCTCAGTGAGGCCATTTCAAGAACCCAGTGAAGTTTCAGCTTTTACTCATCCAGCATGAAGGTGGGTAACCTGCCCCCTGGGCCCACTGTCTCAGCATGTTGTTAGGTTTGGCCTGTCCCTTGAGGCCCGTGTGTTAACAGGTTTGATTCCAGAGTGGTGCTTTAAGGAGGTGGTGAGACCTTCAAGAGGTGGGGGCTTGTGGCTTGTGGGAGGGTATGTGGGGCTCCAGCCCCTTCACGACCATGAGGTGAGTGGTTTTTTCCCACCATGCATCCCACCATCATATGTTGTCTTGCCATTGGCCTAAGCATTGGGGCCAATCATTTATGGACTGAAACCTCTAAAACCTTAAGGAAAATAAGTCTTTAAATATGTATTTTCTCCTTCTCCTCCTTCCCCACCTCCTTCCCCTCTTCCTACCACCCTCTCTATTTTTGTGATGCTGCAAATTGAACCTAAGCCCTTGCACTTGCTACACAAGTGCTCTACCACTTAGTTACATCCTTAGTATTTTTTATTTTATTTTGGGGCAGAGTCTTACTAAGTTGCTGAGGCTGGCCTTGCACTTGCTGGTCCTCCTGCCTCAGCCTTCTGAGTAGCTAGCATCACAGGATCACACCACTGTGCCTGACAGCCTTTTTTTTTTTTTTTTTTTTAAGGTTAGTTATCTCAATTATTACTGTGGTAAAAAGCTGACTAGTGTACATAATCCCACATTTGTTTTTCTTAGCTGTTTGGACCTTCACTGACAATAGGAAAAGTTCCATTTAATACTCTACTTCATATTCATGTCTTTTGAAAGGTCAGTGATACCCACAGAAAGAAAAGACTTCAGAGCAACCCACAATTGTGACATTGGAGCAGGGAGACCAGGAGAGGAGGATGGGGGAAGAGCGTGTGCGTGTGTTTCAAGGATAGAAGGGCACATGCAGGAGGGGGAGGACAAGCGCAGACCACTGCTAGGCGGCGGGGAGGAACCCTTGATTTCATGGGGAGAGGAAGCCACAGAGAATCCTCGAATCCCTCACACTGAATAGAAGGAGCTATGTGAGCATGAGAGGGCTTATTATTGTATGAGATGAACTCTTTGTTTACAGTGAGAGGTCAGAGACAAATTCAGTACAGCTTATTCATGTCTACTCTGTCAGTTTCTACCTACCCCGAACTGGTATTTTTGTTTCTTTGTTTCATGGTGGTAGGGATTGAATCTAGGAGCATTCTGCCTCTGAGTTCTATCTGCAGCCCTTTTTAAATTTTATTTTGAGTCAGGGTGTTACTAAAATGCCCATGTTGACCTTGAACTTTTGATCCTCCTGTCAGCCTCCAGAGTCGCTGGGGTTATAGACATACCTGGCTACCCAGAACTACTTAATTATATTATAGGCACCATTATAATCCTTCCTTTGTCCCAGACCTTCTCTTACACCATTTCCTTGTAATTAATTACTCATTTAGGGTTCACAATAGCTTTACCAAGTAGGTACTGTTACTCATCTTCACTTTGAGATGGGGAATTTGAATCAGAGATTAAATAACTCTCCTAGATTACCAGCTAGTAAATAGTTTTTTTGTTGGCCTGTCTACTCTTTAGACAGGCTAATAGCTTATGATTAATCTAACTGTATACTTGTGCTTATAGGATAGAAAACTTGTCAGCTTGCTTAAAGCCTAGTTTTTCTTTCAGTAAGAAAATGAGCCCTGGTCAGTGGACAGTAACTTTCTTTCGCTGGCCTGAGGTTTCCATGCACTTCTGAGGAGAAGGAACAGTCACCAAACAATCCTTTTGGATTGCTCCTCCTTTGCTTGGGAAATTTCTGGAAAAGGAATGGCTTTAATACCTGCCCTCCGCTTACCCAGAACTGTGTCTTTGCTCAGCCTCCGTGTTCTTCCCAGGCAGCATAGCTCTCTGTAAGACAGTTCTCTAGCCCCTTTAGAGAGGTGCTACTCTAATTTAAAAAATGGAGGTCTCCCTGCCTATCTTCTCTTCTGAGCTCTGTTCTGAGAGTCCAGAAATGTCCAGAAAGGAGGGGAGCTCATTTATACATTGGGAAAAAGACAGAAAAATCTCTTCATTCAGGAATCTAGTCACTACCATCTATCAAATTTAAACCTGCTCATTTATAATACATTAGTAATTCATGGATGTAGAAAGAATAGTTGGTCAAGATCTGAGTTGTGTTTAATAGGAAGGGGACACTGATAAAGAGGAGGAAGGAAAGAAGCATACACAGTGCTCTAACAGCTCTTTGCCAGACGGGTTGCAAGCCTCAGGCCCTGGAGAATGAATTTCTCAATTCTCCTTGTTAGGAGACTTACCAGACACCATGATGGGATGGGGTAGTTTTGCAGTGGTAATAACTCACAAAAATAGAGGAACCATGTCACACCAGGTTGTTGACATTGATCTAATTCATTGATCTTATGACTTATAAGATCTTAAGACTTACCCAGTTTTGCTGGAATTATTGTGTGTGTGTTTAGTTCTTTAGTGTTTTATCACATGCAGGCTTATGTATTTACCTCTAATGTCAAGATGCACAGCAGTTCCATCACCACATGATCCTTCTCTTTATGAGCATGGCCACCCCTTCCCCTATCAGCTCTACCTAACAGTTACTGATCTGTTCTTCATTTCTAAAACTGCTGTTTCAAGATGTTATGGAAATGGAACTACACAATATGTAGCTTAATTCTACCCATAAAACTGAGTTGATGTAGACAAAATGTTGATAGAAAAAAATTCATTTGGTGTATTTTAATACATTAGTTATTATTAATACATTAGTTATTATTACAGTCAAATTTCTGTTATATCCTTGGCTTTCCTATATTGGGGAGCCAGAATACTAGCTAATATTTTGTAACATTGCTGGCTTTGCGCTTACACATTTAATTACAGAGTGAATGGGAAATGTATCTTTAAGACTGTGTGTGGACATTCCATGTATTTTCAGGTTTTATTGTGAATAGTTGCATACAACTAAGTGACTCAGGCCCTGGAGAATTAATTCAAGGATCATATTGTCCACAAATCTTCCTATCAACTCCTGATTACTTTGGCTTTGTAAGGAATGTTCCCTCTGGTAACAAACACTCTGTTAGTTAAGTTCTTTTTTTTTTAAAAAAAAAAAAAAAAAAGGAGAGTGTTGATGAAAGGAACAGAAATCAGTGCATTATGTTTTAAAAATAAGGAGGGAAAAGAGGTTCACAGAGTTTGCCAAGAAATTTCTTGTTTCTTGATGTTAAAATATTTGGGAATAGATTGGATCAAGCTGTTTGGCTTTTGCTCGGAAATTTTGCTTATTGTCAATTAACTTTGCCTTAGCCAAGGAGTTGTGGAGGCCACTGAATTTGGTGTTTGGGTCAACCCTGCAGGATGCCTTTTCTCCTGTATAGAGAGTGCTGAAGCAGATGGTCTCACAGGAGGAGCACCAGTATATAACAACGTATTTTAGAATGCTGGAGTGGACCATGGAGGAAACAGAGTCTTTACAAAATACTCCTATTGATTCATTTTCTTTTGGAAAGGTCAAAGAATATTTCTACAGCAGTGAAACAACACAATGAATATCTATCCAATAACATTCATTGATAATTTTATCCAGCATTTCTCATATTGACAAGCCATTTTGATGCTCTGGGGAGGCTGCAGCAGCACTTGAGGCAGAGGCAGAGGTGAGGTTGTCTCCAAAACTCCTCAGCTTCAAGTGGAAGGCAAGTGTTGTTTCTCAGTTAGTTTTCCTTGGGGAGTAGGATGTAGTTTAATATTTTTAAGGTTTGTTTTTAAATGTCATCTTTTAATTATATTTTGGATAATGATGAAGAGAGGTGCAATTTGGTTATGGAATAAATCTTAAAAGACTCAGTGACTCCTTTATCTACTGCTTAAAACAACTCCCACTAGTAAAGAGTGTTTCATTAATTGTCATTACTTGGGAATTATAGAATTAGAACAGCTGACATTCCTTTTATCATTCATATATTTAAATGACAGTGGCATTACTTACTCTAAATTAAGTTCCTTCCCTGGTTAAAAAAATTATAAGGATGTGACAAAAATAGAGCACAATTAACTTATTTTAGAAGGCAGTTTTTCTAATTGACATATAAAAGAAACAATTATTGCTAGGTTTTAACACAAAGACATATATACATATAACAGTACTTCAGAAATTTTAGCAATGGGTTAAAATGTTAAAAAGTACATTAGTGGGTTTTCATGTTTTCCACACTGAGAAAGGAATAAAGATTCTCCTAATACACACACACACCCCCACACATGCACATACCCTTTCTCTTTTCTTCTCCCTCCCTCCTCCTCTTCCTTCTTCTACCCCTCCTTCAGAGAGAGAGAGAGAGAGGGAGAGGGAGAGGGAGAGGGAGGGAAGGGGGGAGATGGATGGATGGATAGATGGATGAATAATCTTATTCAAGTACATCAGCCACTGTGTTTTCCTCTGGCACATTTCATTTTATTTATTATCTTACATTTTATTTTCATTGGTCAGCAAAAGGCTGGGCCAGATGATTCAAGTTGGAGCTGATTCTATAAATCTGTTTTGTGGAAATGAAATCAGAGTAAGCAGAGGCTGTGGTATCTGACCTGCCACTCACAGGCATGCCTCTAGGGGTCTAGGTGTCCCAATATCTTGAGCCCGGGGATTAACTGAATCTCTTACATCTCTAGTCTCTATGTCCTAGAACACTTCTTTTTCCCAGAGTGAACTGGCTTGATTCTAGTCACCTTTCTGCTTGTGGCCCATTTTTACTAAGGAAACCTAATGATACCTCTGAAATAAATGAAGACATTTCTCAGCACTGATGGCTTTATAGTGCCGGACAGTGTTTCCTCATGGATAATACTTCCTTATGAAAATGGGCATGTGAAGAGCTCACATTTAGTTGGAAGTAATTATTTAATTAGTGATTATCTTAGAGTACTTAAAATATGATTTCAGTTTTAAAAAATCTCACCTGCAAATTTGGGGGAGATATTATTACCTGAAGCATCACGTATGATTCAATGCATTACAAATAAAACACAACCAATTAAAAATCAAACAAAAATAGCTTCTATCTAAAAAATAGAGAATGTCCAAACATATTAAACTGTTAAATAAACCAAAAGAAAAATGTTATTTGCAAGGCTTTACTTAACAATACTTAATTCATTTGTGTTCTAGGATCTTAGATTGAAATTTGAGAGAAAAGGGATAAAGATAAATATTCTATTTGGAGGTTATATCCATGTATAAGGAGTGTGAGTCTTTGGTTAACTATATGCATGTGAATGTATTTAGCCTTTGATTCTTAATAAGTGCTAAGCACTAAGCAGGGCATCACTATTTCCTTCATGTTTTCTGAAGGATCTGAATTACCCTGTATCTAGCCGGTTTCATCAGCTCACCTTCTTTTCTTGTTTCTACCTTCACATGTTTATTTTTACTCTTCTGGTCTTGTTGGAAGACCTTTGTATTTTAAAACTCTTCCATCACTTAAGACCATTCCTGACTCACCTTCCCCAATTCCTTCTTGAGGCACTCTTAAGTGGCCCTTCTTCCTCTGGAGCCCCACAAAGCCTCCTTTCTGTCACATGGCACTTACCACTTATGCTCTCCTGGGCTTACAGGTCTCTCTCTGCGGTGCAAGTCTGCATCCCTCAGGGCCTCGGCTCTGGGAGCTGCACATCCTGGATCTAGCACTTGGCAGCTGTTGGTTGGCTGACCCCAGAGCCATGCCCAGCCCCATTTGTCCATGTCTGTGTTTCTAACTCAGTGTTAGAGGAGCCAACCTATCTTGCTCCTCACATTCTTTAAATCTGGGGTGCCCAAACAATCCAGTCTGGGCAATGAAGTGTAAGATGTGTGTGGACCTTCAGGGAAGCCTTTGTGTCCCATAAAAGCTATAAAGTCGGGTCTGGAGACAACTGACAAAATTTAAATATGGATTCTGGATTAGATGAGATTTATTGCATTTGTGTGAAATTCTGAATTTGGTAATGTGCTATGAATATATAAATAAATATCTTTATTCCAGGCTACTGTTAATGAGCATAAACTTCAAAAAATGTTATTTTCTTAAACTGCAGAAACCTAAACTCTAGGATCCAGGAAGGAAGGGGATGGTTCAAAGAGAGCTTTTTTAAAAAATATTTTTATTAGTTGTTGATGGATCTTTATTTTATTTATTTATTTACTTATTTATATGTGGTGCTGAGGATCGAACCCAGTGCCTCACACATGGTAGGCAAGCACTCAACCACTCATCCATGACCCCAGGCCTCAAAGAGAGCTTTTTAAGTGAATGTTCAAAGTTTCTTTTCTACAAGTTGATTAGAATGCATTCTAGCTCAGATTGTATTAAGGATCACAGTTGTCACAGCCTATAGAATCTAATCCACAGTCTGCTCCATACCATGGAAAACTTCTTTTAAAAGAAAGGTCTGCCTTTGTATCGTGTGAAGGACTTATTGACAGAAGTGTGTGGGTCCAAGGATATATACAACTAGAGAAATTTTTTAGGCAGGAGATCGATCTTTGGGCTCAGCTTGAAAAGTCAATCATCCAGTAGCAAGTCTCTAAGGAAACAGTTCAGAAATTGCTACTGGTACATATATGAATATACCACAGTGAATTCTACCATTATGTGTATCTATAAAATCACCAATTAAAAGATAATAGTGAGTAGAAAGAAGACCTGTAGAATAAAGGAAGGGGAATGGGGGTGTGAAGAGGGGAGGGAAAGAAGTATTGGGGAGTAAAAATGGAGCAAATTATATTCCATTTATGTATGATTATATCAAAATTAACGCAGGTATTATGTGTCACTGTAACGCACTAGTGAAAACATGAAAAAGAATTGCAGCTGGAAAGTAGGGGTTTGAACTCTAGTCCATGGCAAGAAGAGAAGAAATCAGAATTTTTGTAGCTTTTCTGGACTTTTCTAGGCCTCCTCCAGATGTGCAGCCTTCCACTGGGGTACTGTGGTGCTCTTATTACTGTGTGATCATAATTAATGATCAAGGGAAGTGGAAGCTTTTGCCCAGTGCTAGTATTTAATGCTAGTCTATCAGTTCACTCAGTAAGTCTGTGTATTTTATGGAAAAACCAAGTGAGAAAGATGTTTCTGGAGTGACTAAGCCCAGCATTCAGAAGAGAAGTCTGTGGACACATTTGAGCCCCTCCTTATGCAAGTCATTTTACTGACTTTCATGAAATATGATAAAGTCAACTGGAATTTAAATAATTAGAAAATGTGTAGATATAAATGAAGGTTTTGGGTTAGGATGTGGGGGGAAATGTATACTTATATATTGTTGGTGGAATCGCAAATTAGTACAACCACTTTGAAAAGCAGTATTGACAAGATTCCTCAAAGGACTAGGAATGGAACCACTATGTGACCCAGTCTGCTTACTCCTTGGTATTTATTCAAAAGAACTAAAATCAGCATACTGTAGTGTTAACATGCATACTGGTGTTTATAGCAACTCAATTCACAATAGCCAAGTTATAGAACCAGCCCAGTTGCCTATCAACAGATGAATGGATAAAGAAAATGCTGTACACATATACAATTGAGTTTTATTCAGCCATAAAGAAGAATGAAATTATGTCATTTGCTGCTAAATGGATGGAACTGGAGAATATCATGCTAAATGAAATAAGTCAGACTCAAAGTGAAGAGTGGAAGTGTTTCTCTCATTTGTGGAAACTAGAGAGAGATTTTCTTAAAACCGGGGAGATTGCATGAAAATAGACAGGGGATTAATGGAGCAGAGGAAAGATATAGAAAAAGAGAGAAGGGTGGGGATGGGGGGACTGAGGAGCAAAATCCACCAAATTACGTTATGTCTGTGTACAAATATACCACAATGAACACACACACACACACACACACACACACACACATATATAATTGTGCACTAATTAAAATGATGACAATAATTATAATAGAAGGGAGGTTGGTAGAGTAGAACAAGCAGATCAGGGGAAAGAAGAGATGAGGATTAGGGAAGGTTCTGGGGAATGACATTAATCAAATTATGTGCATCTACAAATATGGTATAATGAACCCCACCTTTATGCAAAATTATAATGCACTAATAAAAAGGAAAAATAAAACAATATTATATTTTTACACATAATAAAGTATATTTTGAAATATATACATAGAATAAGTGTAACTTGTTCCAGTTAGGATCCCATTGTTGTGATTGTAGGTGATGTGGTTTTATATTGCTCATATATTTATATATGAGGATAGGAAAGTTGTTTTCTGATTCATTCTACTGTCTTTCCTTTTACTATCCCTCTCCCTTCCCTTCATTCCCCTTTGTCTAATCCAGTAAACTCTGTCTCCCCCTCCTTTGTTGTTGGTTAGCATACACACATCAGAAAGGATGTTTTGCCTGTGTTTTGGGGGACTGGCATATTAAAAAAATAAATGGAGCTTTCTGGTGTTTTGAAATAACTCAGACATAGACTAAGTTAATGTTTAAGCATGAATATGAGGAAACAGTCACAGGATGTGTGTACTGGAAGTCAAAATGTAGAGATTTCAATCTCAGTGTCTATTAAATATAGATGAATGTTAGCCTGACAGTCCCACAAGGTCATCATGAGGATGGAAATCAGAATCATCTAGGTGAAATGCCCTGTAATTAATTGATAGAGTTCCATAAAATATGGGAATGCTAATAGGTTGTTTCAGGGTTACATATAACAATTATTTGGGGAACATGCCAGTTTATTAAGTTGAATAATTCCTAGAAATCAGACCCTTTTGATGAGGAAGAAAAAATATACTTAATATAATATGAAATCTTTTTTTTTCAATATGTAATAAACTTTTCACTTGACCCTTGGCATTCTAAGAAAGCAATTTATGAGGAAACCCCGCAGGATGCAGGGTCTGTTTACCTTTCCATAATCCAGCCACTGAGAAAGAAAATAAAATGGAAAGGTGAAATATTAAAGCAGATGGGTGATGGGGTCCCAGCTCTCAGGAAGCTTTGACCTATGCCCGTTGGTGCATTCTGTACAGTGCAGCCCAGCCAAGCTGAGCGCCAGAAGGAAGGGGCAGATGAGGAGGATATTCAGTTTTTTCTCTTGCTTCTTTTTTGTGTTTCACTTTTCTCCTTTGTGAGGTGTTTTCAGAAATGGCATCTGTAAAATTTCTAGTCAGGCATGTGGCATGTGCATGTAGTTCCAGCTACTTGGGAGATTGAGGCAGGAAGTTCACTTAAGCCCAGGATTTTGATGCCGGCCTGAGCAATGTAGTGAGAACCCCACCTCAAATGTGTGTGTGTGTGTGTGTGTGTGTAATTGACTCATTATTAAAGAATTGACTTCTATTAAAATATCACCATATGGTATGACAGATAAAAATCTCTCACAGATACAGTATCAAAATTACTGTTTGGTTTGGGGTTGTGACTCAGTGGTAAAGTACTTGCCTAACATGCATGAGACACTGGGTTTGATCCCCAACACATAAAAAAAACTAAATAAACAAAAGTACAAATCACAAATTTAATCTATTACTTATCTTAGCAGAGCTACCCCCAAAAGACCACACAAAGTGATTAAGTACCTATCTTTGGTAACAGTAGAAGGAATTTTTAAAAAATCACTGCTTACATTGAGAACTTCATTTTAAATATGAAATCTTCATAATGTAATTTATTTAAACAAAGCAGGCAAACTAAAAATAGTAAAGTCTTGAAACTTTCCATGTCATTTTGTCATTTCTTTGCAAATATTTACTGACCACTTTTTATGTGCCAGTTCTGGTCTAGCTACTCAGGATGCCACAGTGATTAAAACAAGCAGAGATACTCCCCTTGTGACTTCCCAGGCTAGTAGGAAGTCTGATGATAAACAATAAATAAATGAAATCTGAACAGTTGTATAAGATGATATTTTCAGAAGAAGGCAGAGAAAGGAGATTTGGAGTATGACTGATGGGGGAGGTTAACAGTTACAAGGCAGGTGGTCAGGAAGGCCTCAGTGAGTAGGGGACATTCAGAGACCTGAAACAGGGAGGAAAGACTGTCCTCACTGTGTTTAACTGTCCCATCAAGGGTGCTGATTTAAGTGCAACTGTGTATTTCATGGGCCTGTGGAGACCAGGGGGCCAACTAGAGAGGGCATTTGGTAAAGGTCTTTTCTTTTGCTGTTAAACATTAAACAGTTATTTTTCAGTAGTTTGTATTTCATTACCGTTTATTTAGACCCTTAGTTAAGTACTATATCCACATTGGCCTTGCCTTTTCTTGTTTTAGGTATTGGGGACTGAATGTGGGGCTTCATGCATGCTAAAAAAGTGGTCTACCACTGAGCTACATCCCCTGCTAGTTGCTCCTAAGCTGAGTTGAATCATGGGCTATTGAGAGCTGGAAGGACATAAGAAGCTCTATTATTGCTGCTGTTTTGTTTTGTGGAAGAGGAGACTATGGTCCACTGAAGCATTTGGTAGCATAATGGCCCAAATAGTAGTGTTTTCAAAGATGGATATAATATGGAGGAAGTAAATGCATTGTTTCCTTTAGAAATAAAGAACACTTGGAAAATTTCTTCAAACTTTGTAAATGTTTACTCCGTTTGAAGTTTTTATATGGTAGTGTGTTATATAAATTTTAATGAATATTTAAATTTTTATTTAACTATATAAATAATTAAATTTATATTTAAATTATTTAAAATGATAATTTTTTACTAAATTTATGTTTATTTAATATCAATTTTATAGCAAAATGTCATATCATGTAAAATTTGTCGTTATACCTATTTTTAGTGTACAATTCAGCTGCATTAATTTCATTCACATTATTGTGTAGCTATCACCTCTGTTTCCAAATGAACTCTGTACCAGTGAAATAGTAATTCCTCATTTTTCTTCCCCATCCA
Source organism: Callospermophilus lateralis (assembly GCF_048772815.1). Lineage (NCBI taxonomy): Eukaryota > Metazoa > Chordata > Mammalia > Rodentia > Sciuridae > Callospermophilus > Callospermophilus lateralis. The sequence goes on from NC_135310.1 coordinate 142,985,660, forward strand.
GACCTGGTAACCTCTAATCTACTTGCTCTCTTGATGAATTTGCCTTTACCAGATGTCTCATAAAAGTGACACCACATGTGTCGTGCCTGGCTTCTTTCACTTGGCATATTGTTTTCAAGGTTCATTCATGCTCTAGCACATATCAGAGCTCCATTCCTTTTTAGGACTGAATAATCTGTTGTATATACGGAACACATTTTTCAAAACCATTCCTCTGTTGACGTCCACTTGAATTATTTCTACTATATGACTATGTGCCGTGTGTGTGTGTGCATGTACACAGGGAGGGGAGGAAATGAGTTGCTGGGTCACATGGTATATCTATCATTTTTGTTTCCTGAGCAGCTGCATCATTTTACATTCCAAATGGCAACTGAAAACTTCCTTTTATTCCTCCCAATACTGTTTTTATTACCATTATTATTATTATTATCATTATTGCTTTGTAGGTGTGAAGTGCTATCTCATTATGATCTTAATTTGCATTTTCCTAATAATTATTAACATCATGTGCCTGTTGGCCATTTGTATATCTTCTATGGAGAAATGTCTGTTCAAATTTTTCCCCTTTTTAAATTTGGGATTTTTTGTCTGTTGTTGAGTTGTAGTGATTCTTTATAAAGCATGAGTAGTACACCTTGATCAGATATGTGAATTTCAAATCTTTTCTCCCATTTCTGTGTATTATGCTTTAACTCTCTCAGTAGTGGCTTTTGACATACAAAAAATTTTAATGATGAAGTTCAATGTATCTATTTTTTTTCCTTATTCCTATCTTTATTGGTGCATTATCATTGGCTATAATTGTGGGATCCTTTGTTACGTATTTGTACATGCACATAATAAAACAACATACTTTTGTTAGTATTGTTCTCCAGCATTTTTCCTTTCTCTCCTCTCCTCCCTCCCCTGTTCCCTTTTCTCTTCTCTGCTGATCTCCCTTTTATTTTCATGAGATCCCTGCTCTCATCTCCTTTCTTTCCCTTTTACCTGTCAAACTTTTACATTTGAGAGACAGCATTCAACCCTTGACTTTCTGAGTTTGGCTTCTTTGCCTCTGTTTCCCTGTACATGACATATTTTGTTCTTCTTCATGACTGAATAAAACTTAATTTTGTATATATACCATATTTTCTTTATCCATTCATCTACTGACAGACACCTAGGATGATTCCATAATTTAGACATTGTGAACTATGCTGCATTATGACTTTTGCATGATGATTTTAATTATTCAGGATAAATAAATAAATATATATGATGATTTTAATAAATATATATGTAAATATATAAATATGATATATAAATATATAAATATGCTGATTTTAATTATTCAGGATAAATACCAAGTGTGGGTATAGCTAGACCATGGTGGTTTCATTCTGAGTCTTTTGAGGAACCTCCATACTGATTTCCATAGTGGCCTTACAAATTGATAATCCCATAAACAGTATAAAAAGTGTTTCTTTTCCCTCATATCCTATCCAGTATTATTTTTTATTACTGATGGCTGCCATTTTAACTGTAGAGAGATATATCTTTCTAGTTTTGATTTGCATTTCCCTGACGGCTAAAGTAATTTTTTCTTTAGTCGCCTGTACTTTTGGTGTCATATGGAGGTTTTTCTCTGTTTTCTTTGAAAGAGTTTTATGGTATTGAGTCTTAAATTTATCTCTTTTATCCAGTTTGAATTAATTGTTGTATGATAACATTATTATTAGCACCATTTATTGAAGAGATTATTCTTTGTCCATTTAATGGTCCTAGTACTTTTGTCAAAAATCAACTGATGCTTGATGTGACAATTTATTTCTGGATCCACCATTTTATTCCATTTTCCATTGTTCTTTGTGTCTATGCTTAAGCTAATACCACACTGCTTTCAGAACTGTGGCTTTGTGGTAAGTTTCCATATTGGGAAGAGTGAGCCTTCCATCTTTGTTCTTCATTTTCAATATCATTTTGGCAATTCAGAGTCTCTTGAAATCCCATGTGAATTTTTCAATGAGTTTTTTCATTTCAGCAAAGATGCCATTGGTATTTTGATAGGAATTACATTGAATGGGTATATTTCTTCGAATAGCATTGCCATCTTAAATCTTCCAGCCCTTGAATACAGAATGTCTGTCTACTTAGTATTGTTGTCTTCAGTTTTGTTCAGTAGCATGTTATAGTTTTCTAATTTGGATCCCATTCTTGTGGTTGTACATGACATAGAGTTTCACTGGTGATGTATTTATATATGAACATAGGAAAGTTATATCCAATTCATTTTGTCTTTCCTAATCCCATTCCTTCTCTCTTCCCTTCATTTCCTTTTATATAATTCATTGAACTTCTATTCTCCCCTTCTCTTGTTGTATGTTAGCATCTGCGATTCAGAGAAAACACTCAACCTTTGTTTTTTGGGGATTTGATTATTACACTTAGCACCATATTCTACAGATCCATCCATTTATCTGCGAAAGCCATAAAGTGTCATTATTTTTATGGCTGAGTAATATTCTATTGTGTATATATACCACAAATTTTTTTATTGTTGAAGGGCACGTAGGTTGGTTCCATAGCTTAGCTATTGTGAATTGAGTTCCTTTGAACATTGATGTGGCTGCGTCGCTGCAGTGTGCTGATTTTAAGTCCTTTTGTTATATGCTGAAGAGTAAGATAACTAGGTCAAATGGTGGTTCCATCCTAATTAGAATAAGTTATATTCCAAGTAGGATTACTACATCAAAATATACCCTACTGTCAAGTGCATGTAAAAAGAACAATAAGTAATAGTTTTCAACATATAAGTCCTTTGTCTCCTTGGTTATATTTATTTCTAAGTACTTCATTCTGTCTTATATTCTTGTAAATGGAATTATTTTGTTAATATCCTGTTCAGATTGTTCACTGTTAGTGTGTAGAAATGCAACTGATTTTTGTAGGTTTGTTTCCTATCCTGTAGCCTTACTGAATTTGTAATTTCAGTTTTTCCATGGGTTTCCTAAGGTTTTCTACATATAAGATCATGTCATCTGCAAATAGAGAAAATTTTACTTTTTTCTTTTCAGTTCATTTTCTTATTTTCTTTTTTTTTCTGTTTAGAACTTTCAGTGTTATGTTGAAAGTAGCAACAGTGAGCCTCCTTGTCTTTTTCCTGGTCTTAGACTTTCCCCCATTGAGAATGATGTCAGTGGTGGTTTTTCATACACGACTTTTATCATGTTGAGAAAGTCCCCTTGTTTTTTTATTTTATCATGAAAGAATGTTACCTTTTTTCAGATGTTTTTACTGCATCAATTGAAATTGATCACATGGGTTTTTCTTCCCTTTATTCTATTAATGTGTATATTACATTGATTGATTCTCATATTTTGAACCACCCTTGCTTGCATTCCTAGGGTAAATCCCATTTGGTCATTGTGTATAATCTTTTCAATATGCTGCTAAATTTGGTTTCCTAGTAATCTAATGAGCATTTTTGCATCTGTGTTCATGAGGGATATTGGTCTGTGGTTTCTTCTAGTGAGCGCCTCTCAAATCATATTTTACTCTATTATCTTTAGTTTTAATTCATCTTCCTTCATTGTCATGTTTCTATCTCTTAAAAAATTGAAGTCTCTACTGGGAATTTTCTTCTTTTTAGTAAGTGAATCGGAATACACTCTGCCATTTATTAGTATGGTTGAGAATTCAGAAGGCAGAAGAACTGTAGTGTGCTGATTTTAAGGAAACTGAGAAAGCAGTGCTTCAATATGTTGGTGTTTTAATACCTTTACATTCTCAGCCACAGCACCAAGCATGCAAAAATCAAATGAAACCTATTTCATCTCTGGAAAAGTGATGTGTTTGAGCTTCTAGGTATAGGCTAGTTTACGTTATGTGCCAAGCAAAGATTTCACTCAAGTCTTCAAAAGGTTAAATAGGTCATTGATCAAAAACAGTAGATAAAAGAGTAAACGTCCAGCTCAGCTTTTCAGGGGAGAACAGGGGTGATCTTCTCGCTGCAGTAGCCTCTTCAAGTAGGCACTAGACATTACATCTCATTTCATTTAAACATGACTCACTTTCCAACTTAGTTGTTCTAAACATTAGAAAGGTTAGTGTGAAAAACTGTATTTTCATAGAGAATAATCACTTAATCATAAGACAGTATTTGAAGTTTAACTCTTTTCCCTCAATTACTCACTTCCTGGCACTGACTGGCAACAGTATAATGTGACGATCCTGTAGTTCATCACAGACCTTCAATGAAGGCACGGGGACTGTACCGACCTTTCAGGGCTCCAGGTCTTAGCTGCTTGTGCACATACCTCTTTTGTGTTCATCACCTGGCCATTCTCAGCCCTTTCTCCAGTTGATAGTGTGTCATTTATCCTCATGAAATTGAAGACTAAGGACTTAGGAGGAGGAGATTTAATAAGTATCTCCACCCTGACCCAGTGTCTTCCACAGACTGCAGGGCTAGCTTCCCTGCACTCTCGCGGGTGTGTCGCTGAGCGGTGGCATGCATGGTGCCCTTTGCTCTTCACCTAACTCCATACCCAGTACAGCCATGCTTCTTCTGGAGATAATTCCTGTTTTGGATGGAGGAACAAAAAAGAGACTGTATGCAGAGCCTCTGTACCTGGGCTGTCCTTTGCTGGTGGCTCTCTCTGCAGTTGTAGAGGCAGGGCCTGGAGAATCAGCTGCTACAAAGAGACACCTATTTAGGTTCTGGGACCAATTTTGTTTCCCTACTTTCACACCAGTGACTTCTTACTGTGCTCATTTCTATTTCCAGTCTCCTCCTCCTCTCCTTTATTTAAATTTTCTCATCTCTGAATTCTTTTCCCACATTCTTTTCCTTCTCCACGTAGGCTGGCCTTCTGAGAAGGATTTTTGGCAACAACAACAACAAAAATTCTTTCATGGGATGCTCCACCCAGTACAGAAGTACCCAACTGCTTCCCTTCCTGGGTATTCTGTATGAGTGGTCACCTACAGTTGCTATTCTACTCTGTCTGATGGCTCTAGTTTATAAGGCCCTTCTAATTTCAGAATGAGGGAAAAGATATTAACTTAAAACCTGTGAGACCACCAACAAATTACAGCTAACGAGCCTTACCTCGGGAGTTTCTGGGTTTGTCTTAATAACATAATAGACCAATGGCACAGAAAAAGCAAGTTAAGATGGGATCAAAACAAAGTATTTTAAATGTAAAACTTGGTACTGCTTAGCAAATGGGCATCATGTCCTTTCTTGCAGCCTCCCATAGTGGTTGTCACAAGCAAGTGTTTTGATCAGATTCATTGTGAGAATAAAGATTGTAGCCAGTGGCAGGAAGATGGACTCCAGATATTCCCTTTTCCAATGAAAGTCTGTTTCACAAACTTTGACACACAAGTTGGTTGGGATTTAAGTGCCTGATGAATTTACCCCCTCACTCAGCATCAGGTCCTCTGAGTAGGAGCCAATTTCCTGTCTTTAGAAGAGCGTTTCATCCTCTCTCTCCTGACACCCAGGTGGGACTGAGGCCCCAGAGTCATGCATTTTCCTGGCACATTTCAGCCTGGTACTGCCTATCATTCACCTGGGCTATTAAAATAAAAACAGCTCTGGAACATCTCACTTTGAACAGAATTGTTTCCTAGGCAGCCTTCTGAGAAAAGTAATTGGAAATTGTTTGTGCAGGTAACTGATTGTTTTTTGGATGGAATTGTTGAATGTTAGCCAATCTGAATAATGTCTTTAATTTTAGGCTAATTGGTATTAAGCCATTCGTTGTGGTAATAGTTAAATGGCAGAATCATTTCAGATGCAAGAAACTAAAATTGACTATCCAGCATTGTTGCCCACATTCATCTCATCTCCTCACAGGGGCCAGCCCCAACTCTTCTTGCAGATGTGGTTTTTAACTGGTGATGCTCCCTCTGCTGACTCTGCCCTGTTCAGAAGCTAAGCCACATCTGGTGATAAAGCAGCAGTCTTTCAGCTATTAATACTAAGCATTTTGTGATCACCTGCATTTTCCATCTGTGAAATTGGTAAGAGATATCCACCAAGCAATGAATTTAGCTTTTATCTCCCTCCTTCTCTACCCTTTTAGCCTTCTAACCCCTAATCATGAACATTGTGCAAACTTGACTTTTCAGACTACCCAACTCCCACCCCTGAGACCTCATTCATTCTCATTGTCATGATCTGCAGCTTTGTGCTGTGAGAATGACACACTCTACCACATAGAAAGTACTTGTTCTTCTTGTTAGTATAATATGTGTATAAAAATCACATATTGTGTGGCTAGCGATGCATGTGACATCGTGTTGGGACTGCTTTCTAGAACTCTTAGGTTTAGATGGGGAGAGACTGATCAGGCTGGGAGGTGCTAAAACAAGTGTGTACACTGTGCGTGTGAGGAGAGTTGAAGATAAACTTAATCCATCCTTGAGGGTCACAGGAAGAATCTCACAGGAGGGCAATGTCAGTCGAGCTTTATGGGATAATGGGAAAGGAAACAAGTATAAAGAGGAAGAAGGACAAGATAAGAAAGACAAAATATGTTATGTGAGGACGTTCAGAGGATTGTGTGTAACCTGAGGCGATGGCACAGGAGCTTTCGATGATATACATGGGGTTTGTATTTTGTTCCCCAATCTCATAATTTTTAACCTGCCATGTGTACATTCCTAGTGGGTGTATAAAAATAAAGGAACTTCTTAATTTGTCTTCAAAAAAAAAAATAAATGTAAGCATTTCCATCATTTGGATGGATCATTGCTACTCAAAATGTGGTCCTCAGAATAGTGCTGGTACACAAGTTATTTGTTTCTAGTTAATGATGGGATATCCAGAGAAGTTGAGAGTAAGCATTTAGCCCTGAGAGCAATTTTATTTGATATTGCAATGTCATCCAAGCAAAGGATCTTTGATAAGTTAATTGATTGGGTTAGGTTTTACACACAGAAAAATTCACACAAAATTTTAATCAAGATATAGAGGATTCTCATTATTCTCCAAAGTTTCTTCATTTCCAGCCCTTGCCAGCCACTGATCTGCTGTCTCTAGTTGTATGTGTGAAAAATGTATTTACTTTCATTGCTGGGTAGTATTCCACTAGATGGACATACCACAGTTTCTCTATTCACTAGTTATGAACACGGGGCTATTATGAATAAAGCTGTGAAGAGCATCTCTGTATTGATCTTTAGGTGCCCTTGTGTTTCCATATTTTAGGTAACAACCTAGGAATGGAATTCCTTTGTTATATGCTAAGCATATATTTAACTCAGAGGTGACTTCTGGGGATAGATGATCTTTGTTGTGAGGGACTGTCCTGTGCATTATCCTCTTACCCAGTTTTAACAACCAAAGGTGTCTCTAGACTGTTAAATGTCCCCTGGCTGCTAAAATTTCCCCCAGTTAAGAACCATTGCTTAATTGTATGCAGTTATCAAAGTATTTTCCAAAGTGGCTTATCATTTTGCATTCCCACCCAGTAATTTACGAATTCAAATTTTGATGTGTTATATCTTAATGTTTATTCATTTCAATGTATTTTTAATCTCCTTTGCGATTACTTCTTTTACTTATGGTTGTTAAGAGGTATGTTTTTTTAATTTCCCAGCATTTTGAATATTTTTCAGATATTTTTCTACCATTGATTTCTGATATATTTCCATTTTGAATACAGAACATTCTTATAGAATTTCTATATTTTTTAACATTTGAAATTTGTTGTATGTCCCAGAATATAGTCTGTGGTCATGAAATAATCATGTGCAGTTAAAAATAATGTGAATTCTGTTGTTGACTGGCACATGTGCATCATTTTACCTGTGACAAAATTATAAGCCTGGGATGTTTGGGGAAATTTTTTGAAATGTTCTTTGCTAAAGACATACTTTTCCCTCTCTCAGTAACTTGGAGCTGAATGCCTGTGTTTCCATTTGTCTTTAGGATTGCCTGGATGCTAACTGATAGCCACAGGTGCTAGTCTATAACTTACTATTCAGGCTTTCCCCACCCGGACCCTGTGTAATTTAATCTTGTGGCTCCATGAGTAAATAGGGATCGGTGAAAATTTATCCTTTAGAAAAATGCCAAATACAGAGTAAAAACAAGAACAAAATGCTAAATGTAGCTTGCTGAGAGATCATTCTCTGACCCACAGTCCATACACATCTGCTTAAAGCAATGTGGAGATTCATGCTTTAGGGAGCAAATTGGTGGCACTCTCAGAGTTGGGCTGGATGAGGAGACAGGGTGAACTCCTTGGATTGAGCAAAAGACTTTTGTTAAAGACATGTCCGCAGTAGGACTCAAATTAAGGGAGGCCTTTGAGAGACTTCTGAGATATCATTTAAAGTTCTGTGCCTGCTATGAGGTGGTATGTGAAGTAAAACTTCACTCCCAGCCTGCTGCTTGGGTGACTAGGTGGGTGATGATCCAGTCACCAAGCTGGAGAAATAAAATGAAGGGCAATGGTTCA